>NC_138178.1:175069260-176363817 GCF_964165515.1 Mesoplodon bidens
AATGCCAAGTCTGGGGAAGAATCACTGGTGTGCTGGTCAGTGTTCATCCGTGGTACCTGAAGAGAGGTTTTCTGGGTTTCTGTTTCTTTAATGAGGATGAAACACACCTGGTTAACCTCTTTTCCAGTATCAAATCCCATCTTGAAGGCCTTCTGGTCCAGACCTCAGCTTCAGGGAAAGATGTTACTGTCAGCTTCCACCCAGTGGACAGAAATAAGTGGTTGACCACAAAACTTGTACCTTATATTTATGACTCATGTCACCTGTTCTACTAACCATCCATGTCCAATCCGTATTAACAGGGCTTCCAGGACTGGCTGTCAAGTCTGAGGAAGAACCAGTGGCAACTGTACCAGTGTAATTGGTGGTACCTGAGGACAGTTTTTCTAGGTCTCTGTTTCTTTCATGAGGATGAAACACACCTGGTTAACCTTCCTTCCAGTATCAGATCCCACCTTGGAGGCCTTCTGGCACAGATCTCAGCTTCCAGGAAGGGGCGCTGTGGACACGAATTAATGGTTGCCCACAAAGCCTGTGCCATATTTCTGACTTTAATTATCCGTTCCACTAACCATCAATATCTTATCCATTCTTAGGAGTACTTCCCAAGGGGATGCCCACCTGGAGGAAGACTGTGGTCCCCAAGATAGCTCCATGCCTGGAACATGCAGGTAGGTTATCTGTGGCTGCATTTATCTTGGACTTAGCCCAACCCATGTTGGTGAATGCCTGTGGCACAGAGAGCATACCCTGGACAGTGTAGGTGGACTGGACCACTGCCCCTCAGCCTCTGGTTTATTCTGAAAAGATGTCCTAGACATAATGACATCTTTGGGAAGAAAAGCCAGTTCTGAGATCAAGATGAAGCCTCGGGGGTCTCTAGAATTGGTCGGTAGTAGGACCTGTTTATTTCCAACAGGAATTCTGGAGTGGGCTTCTTTTAAATCTGGAGGAATGCTTGATTTATGCCAGTTTAGGGGGAAGGGCTTTATCATCAACCCTGGGTCAGGAGAAATAAGCAGAGAGCTGACCACAGGCCATGTGCTTTACCAGGGACACACCTGGTTCACTTACCATTGTATCTAATTCATCCTTAGGAGGCGATGCTGCTGTTAGGGAAGAAGCTGTCTGTAGGTGGTTCTTCTCTGTGGTACTAAGGAGAGGTTTCCTTTGGAGTACTCGATCTTTTATGACAGATCATTCCCACCGACCACTCTTCAATATCGAATACCAGCTTGGAAGACTTCCTGAATGAGACAGAAGTTGTCAGCTCCAGTCCAGGGTGAGTGAGCTGAGATGTCTGCTTCCCTTGATCTGCATGTGGTGTGTGACACTGATGCTTCTTACCCCATCCTTTTCAGGAGGACTTCATGGAGGCGACGCCAACCTCTGGGAAAGGAAGTGGTTCTTGGCCGGCTCTAAAGCGGGGGCACAGAGGTAGGTTGTTGGCAGTGCATTTGTTTCGATGGCAGTAGACCGTGACTCAGTTCTGGGCTTTTTCGTGGCATTTGGGGAAGGAGCCCCGGGTTCTTGAAAAGGCCCAGGTCTTTCTACTTCAACCCCACTTGGTTTGATGAGGGTCAGAAGAGTTGCGGTGGCAGCCATGACCTTTCACATGCGGCACAACCGATCTTTCCTCTTAGATGGTGCCCGAACCTTATTCCTTCCACCCGGAAAGAGCCCCGAGGGAAAAGAGAGAGAAAGATGGGGAAACGGGGCAGTGGTGAGGTGCCATCACCTCTGATAGATCCAGCGCAGGTGGCTGCTACATTCTTGCAGGCTGGGCACTCTGGTGGCTAAGCAGGGGTCAAAGGCAGACTGTCAGGGTGGAGGGAGGCTGCATGGCCCATGACCTTCTTTGTCCTCTGTTCTAGAGGCCAGCTTCAGAGATAAGGGAGGGCACAGTTGCACAACCTTGTAAGAGAAAACCTGGACTTTTCTTTTCCTTGATTTTTGACTCCTGTGTCTCCATGCCTGTTAGGGTGGGCCTACATCCCCATGGAAATGATAAAGAGTCTGAAGAGATCAGTGTTCCCCCTACAGTGAAAAAATTATGGTCAAAGGCATTTTGCAGCAAAACAGAAAAACCAGTCCAGATTTGGCACAAACATTTGGTGAACTGACTTCCAGAAATGAAAATTGTTTTTCTTCCTTAATTCTACTGAATCAAATGGAAGGCAGCAGCAGGTGTTAAGTAGTGTTTCATCTGGAGGATGGAGACCTGGCCCTGTTCCCAGCTGTCCCTACCCTACCTTGGCGCTCACTTGACTTACGACTAACCTGATACCATGCATCTATTTTTAGAACCAACCACAGCTTACCTGGAAGATTACTTGGACCCATAGCCAATTCCATGCAGGGGCCTGGGTGTCAGTCCACTGCAGACCATGTCACCTGCCTCTTGACCACAAAATGCGGGATTTATTTGTGAATTCTCTCCTGATGCATTGACCTTGGGATGCAGACCATTGCTGGGGCACTTCCTGCTGAGGCCTGATGGACTTCCAGAAAGAGACTATGGTTCCCCCATCAGGAAAGCTCCAATTCCTGGAGAGTGGTGTAACTAAATGTTCTCTGTACGGTGGAAAATATTTCACAAGTGACCTCTTTTCAGTATCAGGTCTTAAAGGGTTTCTTGGCTGACCTCCAGAAACCAACCCAGGACACTCCACTCAGACTCTCCACTTGCATATGACACATGACATCTGGTCTACCCAGGGCCATGTAGACTTGGGAAAACTTCCCGGAGGTGTCACCAACGTCGCTGAAGATTCAGCAATTTTGTTTTTGTTTTTGTTTTCGTTTTTTTTGATGAGTGCTAATCCTTGATACTCGAAGGAGAGGTTGTCCGTGTTGTCTTCTCTTTATTTATGATGAAACATACACGGGAAACCTCTTTTTTAGTATCAAATCCCACCCTGGAGGCACTTCCTGTTCCTGATGCAGCCTTCAGGGAAGGGACATGGCCAGCTGCACTCTGAGTAGGCACGAGGAAGGCGGATTGTGTGTCGTGTGTTGCAGAGTGGGGTGGAGGGTGGCCTTCAGGACCCAGCCCTCCAAGGGCAGCTCCTGGAAGGGAAGCCAGTTTGGAGAAGGGCCCGTGTTTCTGTGGTGGAGGGAGGTTGCTTCTTGTGCTTTTCACCTGTTTGATGCCTCATGATGGGTGGTAGCTCTTCAGGGTGAGGTCCTGCTCGCATGGCTTTCTGGACACACCAGCCAGTCTCCAGGGTAGCTGAAAGGATGGTAGACCGGTGACGTGCACTTCATTTATGATGTAGGTCACCCGTTTGACTATCCATCAGCACCCAGTCCATCTGTGGGATGACATCTTGGTGCACATGGCGACTTTGGAAAAGATGTAGGAGAATTTGGAGCCCGTGTGAATCTGCCGTATTGAGAGAAGGGCTGCCCTCTTGGCTCCTCCAACCCCCACCCCCGCCTTTTAAAAATAAATAGAAGCAGTTGTCAATGAATAATCTCTTCTCAGTCAAATCCTTCTCAGGAGGACGGTTAACCTGCACAGAAAATGTCAGCGAGGAGGCCTTGGTGTCAGTGCCCGCACCGGGGGAGGCCCACCGCACAGCACAGGTTGAATGCAGGATGCATGTAGTACCTGCTTCAGGGGTCCAGTCTGTCCTCAGGATGGTGTGTGTGTGTGTGTGTGTGTGTATGTGCAGTAGTACTAATGCTGGGAGCATCTGTGGTTGTGATGTCAACTCTCTTCTATGGGGCCTGAAGAGAGGCTGCCTGATGAGCTTGTCATGTATAAGATGAATAGCACACGGCTCATCTCCTTTCAGTAGTAAATTCCACCCTGAAGGATTTCCTGGATGTGAGGCCCAATTCCAGGCAGGGCCATTGGTGTCTGTACCACTACTGGTGAGTGAGTGGATGGGGGACTGTCCTCACTGTCCTCACAGAGAGGTTTTGATGTGACCTTCTGGGTCGTTATCACCTAGAATCCAGCCTCTCCTTGGGCGGATTTCAAGTCCATGATCATGACTTGGGGAAGGAGGCTTTGTTGTCATCACCCATCTCTGTGTTGGTTGTCCAGCTTTGCTTGACTTAGGAGGACCCAAATGGACTGGTTACTCAGATCTCAGTGTCAGATCCTGCTTAAGATGCATTCTGGACGTGACACCAACTTCAGAGGAGGGGTTTTGGAGTCACCATCCATGAAGGTATGGACATGGATGTTTCGCTCGAGAACATACGTTCAGCTTAGCACGTGTGTCTCCTGGTCCACTAATCCTACCTATCCTTTCCATCCTTAGGTCGACTTCCGGAGATGAGGCCTACTGTGGGGGGTGAAGGTGGGGCTCGACGTCTGTCACCCTCCTCTCGGGCTGGCCAGCGCATTGGTCTCACAGTGATGGCAGGGGCACCAGAAAGTTAGTGGAAACCCAGAGGCTGCTTAAGACTGAGACTTGGAACTGGCACGTTTCTGTCCGTGTCTCATTGGCCAAAGCAAGTCACATGGCTAAGCCCAAAGGCAAGGGGTGGGAGGTACACGCCACCCATGAGGAGGTTATGGTGAGGGTGTGGAGCCAGTTGATCAGTCGTCCACATGGACCACCAAAAACTTGCGTTTCATTCATTGTTCATCCGCAGCTCATCAACCTCCAGCGTCCTGTCTGCCGTGGGAACACCTCTGCAAGCTGAGGCGGTCAGCAATGGTAATAGTCAGCATCAAGGTCATTCCCTTTACTTTGAGGCAGTGTTGTCCATGAGCCATCGTCTGTGTTTTGACAATCGTGAAACATCCCTTCTGGCACCCGTTTCATGAAGACATGTTGCCTGGTGGGCTAGCAGGACCCGTTTGCTCTCCGGAAGTCCGCCGAAGTGACACTACCGCGAAGCAGTGTTGCTGGACGATTCTGACCTGTGGTACTTAAGGAGAAGTTGCCCGTGTCTTTTTCGCTTTATATGTGACGAAACATTCGCGGTGCACTTCTTTTTCAGTATCCAATTCTGCCTCGAAGACTTCTTGGTTCTGGTGCCAACTTCAGGCAAGGCATGTGGACACTTGTAGCGGACCGTGGTCAAGATTTTTGCCACCCTGCGGCTTTTCCCTTCCCCCATGTCCCCTGATTTCTCTCTGGGTGTCAGAGCTGGGGTTGAACCTCCCCCACCACCCTTCTCACACACACACACACACACACACACACACACACACACACACACACACACACACACACACACACACACACACACACACACACACACACACACACACACACACACACACACACACACACACACACACCAGCCCAGGGCTTAGTGAGTCACTTTATCCCTCCCCCTTTGATGCTGTGATTGGTTCAAAAATGGGCCCTTAACTCCACTGAGTCAATGAGATGCAAGATGTTTGCTGAGGCTTCTGGGAAAGGAACTATCTTTCCCTTCCCTGTGAGAGCTGCCAGAGTAGACCATCTATGTTCCCTTCAGCCTTGTGATGTGATAATGTGAGCCTTGAAACCCCTACAACTATTTAAAGATCAAGAGGAGAGTGCCTGGGACTTGCATGGGGATGTTATGCAGACTCAGAGGAGGAAACCTATACCACAAAAGGCATATTGGGCCCTTAGAAAGGAAACAGGACCTGGGAGACATTGTTTGAGCCCCTGGATCAAACCCTGCCTGAAGCTTGCCCTGCCTCAGCACTTTTCAGTTGTATAAGCCTATCAGTTATATAAAGCATATAAATCCCTTTATTGTTTAAGCCAGTTTGAGTTGGGTTTTATCTTACTTGGGATAGAAACAGTGATACCACAGTGCTGTGGTGATTGGAAAATCTGCATTTCTTTTCAGTTCTATGTGTCCTTGGTTCAGCTATCTTCAATATCCCAAGGTGGGTTCTTGGTGAAAAGTGACTTTTTCTTGTGGACTTACTGTGTTTGTTTGTACTTCAGAAGTGTTGTCCTCGTGGTTTAATTTATGGATGACAAATAATGCCTGATTAATGTGTTCTGTGTCCAGGGAAGGTCCATTGACATGGGCCCCTCTCCAGGAGACCTGAAGGATGGTGGACCCCAGAGCATCTCCCCTGCCTCCTTCACCACCAGGGTCCCCTTCTCCCGGGAGGACTTCCTGGAAGTGACAGTGACTTTGGAGAAGACATCATTTCCTCGCCCCTGCTGTTCTGTGGCTCTCTGTGATGGGTTTGCTGTATTTGTCACGTCATATTGAATGGCCGGCATTATAGAACTAAACCACGTCTCAGAGGAACCAGGAGTGCCTGTAAGGAGGGGATACTGGAGTCAGAACCATGCCAGGAGCACGGAGGGATGGTCCAAGGACCGCAGATGCTGCTTCGGTGGCTTGTTTCACCTAATTCGAGGTCCGCGGTTTCCCGTCTCTCAAGAGGATGCCTTACTGGAACCACTGATTCACAGAGGAGATTTTCTTTCAGGGTCCAAGACCATCCCGTTTCCTCTGAAATGACGCTCTCCCTCAACGTTTGTGGAGCTGATATCAGACAGTCTGGAATCCCCCTGCCCTGATTATTGAATTCTGCCCATGAGCTCTTCCTGGAATACTGAAGCAGAGGGAGGCTGGGTTGGTTTGCTTTATCCATGATGACGACTGCGCAGCCTGCCTCTGCTCTGTGTCAACGTCACCTGCGAGGGCTTCCCAGACGCTGCAGGCAAGGAGCGCCATCTGCCTTCTCCAGGGTGAGCAGATGCCCCTTTGCTTTCGAGCACACGTTGAACACATGGTGTTGGCCACGGCCTGGCCGCTGCACCCTAACACTCAGTATCCCTTCCACACAGGTGGACCACTGGCAGTGAGCACACTGCCTGCCCATCACTGCTGATCTCTGGTACCTGAAAAGAAGTTGCCCATGTTCTTTTCGCTTGATACGTGACGAAACAAACATGGTGCACTTCTTTTTCGGTGTCAAATCTCACCTTGAGGAGCTCCCTGGCCCTGATGGAACTTTGGTGTCACTGCCTCTCTGGGTATGTAAGTGGAGGATTGCCCCTTGTCCACTGTGTGACGGCCCATTCAGTGTCCAGCCATCCTCGGTCCGAACGCAGGCAATGCCTGCCTCTAAAAACGGGCACGGATGGCGAGGCCTTGATCATATGTCCACTCCCCGCTGCAAGGGAGGCTGGGGAAACATGTTTCCAGGTTCTATTGCTAAGAATTTCCCCCAGCATTTGAGAGGGGTTCAGATGAGAACAGCCCGCCCCTGAAATAATACAACTAAATAGCAGCAGTGACAACAGAAGCACGGAGCCGATGGAAACGATGCACCGGATCTCTCCAGAGATGGAGGTGCATGGTGCCCAGGTGCCTGGATGTTAGCTGTGATTGTCACCTTGGGGAATGTCACCCACACATCCATAGTGGAGTTGATCGGGGACACCTGCTGTAGTGGAGGGTGGCGGCCCCTGTGGCTCTGGGAGAACGGTTTTCCCAGGGCAGCCGTTTTGTTGGGACTCATTCTGCTCAGCCCACCTCTTTCCAGGTTCCAGCCCTGCCCCGGAGGGATGTGCCCCCAGATGCCAGAGAAGGGACATGGGTGTCAGCCCCAGATCGGGACCAGCACGTGGACATGACTCCTGAAAGACGCTGCTGTCCAGTTTTTTAGCCTCAGTGCTCCATCCATTTCGAGGCCGTCTTCCTGTAGGAGGTGCCACGGGGCTCCACGGACCGTTGTGTTCTGTGGTACTTGAAGAGAGGTTTGCCCAGGTGAATTTGTGTTCTTTAGGACGAATCAGTCTTGGTCAACCTCTTTTCAGTATCATATCCAACGTGGAGGAGAGGCCGTCGGAACTGGGACTCTTGGTGTCGGCGGCTCTGTAGGGTGAGTGGCCAGTTGCTGTCTAGAGAGTGTTCTAGTGGCAGTCCTGGTCACTCGGTCCCCTAACGCTCAGCATCTGTCTTCCCTAGGAGGAGTTTCTGGAACTCTGCCAGCTGGGACCAGAGGCCTTAGGGTTACTCTCGGTGCTATATTTTGGTACTAGAAAAGAGGTTATCCGTGTTTCTTCGCTTTATTTATGACGAAAAATACGGGTGCACTTCTATTTGAGTATCATACCCCATCACTGAAGCCCAGCACTGACTTCCGTGAAGAGATGTTGACGGCAAGCCCCATCGGTGGCACTTGGGCGATGCTGGCCTCAGCCGATGCCTGTGTAATGGTTGGCTCCTGCCCCACCCATCCTCGGGGGCCTGTCCTCCTTCAGAGACCTTCATGGGGGCAAAAACACCTTGGGAGAAGAAGCAGCTGTCATCTGAGGTCCGTCGAGACAGGCTGTCCAAGATGTGGTCTACGCAGTTTACCTGTTTTACTAAGTGTAGTACCGCCTTCTGGATGATGGGAAGGTCCCGGTGTGAGAGCCCTTGCCGGGGTTTCTGAACCGAGATGCAGGGCCGCTGGGCATCCTGGGTCGGACACATCCCACCTGGCCCCAGGGCCCTAGCGTCTCCACAGCCCGGACGACCTCCTGGAGGGGATTCTGGTTCTGAGTCGCCTGTGGAATGTGGACAGTTGCCCGATGATGCCTTTGTCCTATGCCCAAGGAGACATGAAAGGTACAGCTTTCATAACTGAGCCTCTTTTCCCACCTTGGAGGCCATCAGCATCCTGCAGCTGATGTCAGGGAGGGCCACTCATCCCTGCACACCCAGGTATGTCAAAGGAAGCCTCAGGGGGAGCGTGAGGACTTTGATAGCGTCTGTTCTCTGTGCATGAACCCTCACTGTCCACTTCCTTTGCAGGAGGATGCCCTGGCGGCTGGAGGAGAAGCAGGTCACAGAAGCTGGTCTCAGATGTTCGAAAGGAGGTTGTCCGTGATGTATTTGCTTTATTTGTGGCAGATATTGCACGGTTGATCTCTTTTCTTCATCAAATGCCTTCTCGAAGGACTCACTGCACGTGGGGTCATGTTCGGGTGCGGGGAGGGAAGTGGGGAGGTGTTAGCCCCTCTCTGGGGGCAAGTGAACAGATGGTTGACCAGATGACGAGTGTTCCTCTTTTGTTTATTTTTTATTTTGCGAATTAAGAATTTATTGAATGAATCACCCTATCACCCTGTTTCTTAAGGAAAATCTATCCATGTGAAAAATGAGGTTGTGTAACACCCATTTCTTTGAAACAACTGACCAATAAATGTGAAGAAAAACTTGTTTAACACGGTTTTCAGATTTTAAGAAGAATCCTGAAATATACACCAGCCAGTCCCTTGGCTTCCAAAGCTTAACCTCTAAAAGAACAGATGAACCATGGGACATACACTGAACAAATTATAATGATAAAGATGAGATGATATGGGATTATTTATTTATTTAGTTAGTTTTGTGTGGTACGCAGGCCTCTCACTGCTGTGGCCTCTCCCGTTGTGGAGCACAGGCTCCAGACGCGCAGGCCCAGCGGCCATGGCTCACGGGCCCAGCCGCTCCGCGGCATGTGGGGTCTTTCTGGACCGGGGCACAAACCCACGTCCCCTGCATCGGCAGGCGGACTCTCAACCACTGCGCCACCAGGGAAGCCCCCATATGGGGATTTTTCTGACTATATGGCAGATGTACTGATGTTTCAGTACATAACTTATTTTCATGTAAAATAAAATAACTTTAATAATAACTTTTTGAAGTTATTATTAAAGGCTGGAAAGTTATTATTAGAGACTGGAAAATACCAGCCTTCTTGGGAAAGTTACAATTTCCAAATGCTTAACAGGAAGAGACCACGAGGTCTTTACACTCTCTCCAAATGTCCCTGTATTCTATCCCATCTAATTGTCTCTGACTTACCTTTCTGTTGTTTTCCTGTGGGCCAGACTGCTGTTATTAACACGTACTTCTATCTTAAGCTTGGAGGGGGTTCCTCAAGATTTGTGAGCAAGTGGCTTATTCAAGGAGAGCTCTCCGGGAAGGTCATTCCAGGAGGAAGTGGGGGTAACAGGAGAGGGAGGGGGTTAAGCGAAGCAGTGGGTAGACAGTTCTCAGCTCACAGGCCCTTGGTACCCCAGCTGGCATTTTAGCTTTAGCGGGACACTTACGGCGTGATGCCAGCTTCTTGGAAGAGACAATAGGTAGGCTGACATTGCTTTCCCAGGGTACCTGAAGTGGAGTTCCTTAGCTAGTCACTACATCCGTCCCAAATCTCACCTGGCTGCCTACCGTTCAATTTTTTTTAAAAAACCAACTGGGAATTATTCCTTGATAGCATGCCCTTCTCGTTCATGGCCATGCCTGTTAGAACCGCTCCTGGGTACATGAAGGATGTTGGCCTCAGACTTAGACCCTCTGATCCCCTAACCAGCCATGTGTCTCACTTATTCTGGACAAGGCTTCATGGAGAAAGCACCAACCTGGACGGCGTGGCATAGCTCTCGATGGTGCATGAAAAACACTGGTCCCCGTGTGTTTGCTTTATTTATGACAAATGATGCTTGGGGGACTTTGGGGGATCAGGATTGCTTCCTCAGCAAGTCTCAGCTGCAAGGGAGGGGCTGTGGCTCTGCAGATGATGGGGGTGACCTGGTCCACCCCCCTTGGGATCCATTCATCTCTAGGAGGAGTGCCTGACTCACCCTTGTGACAGGCACTGCTTTTTCAGGTCAAGGCTTTTTTGAACCAATTCCAACTTGAGAAAAGCAATACTGGAGTTGGGTGCCTCTTTGTGGAATATGCACAGAGGGTCAACCGAAGAACGCGTGCTTTGTTTCCGAAGAATGCCGATTGGCCCATTTTTCTTCAATACTGAATCTGTGTTTAGGAGGACCTGGTGGAGGTGATGGCAACCTTGCAGAACAGGGACTGAGTCTGGGATTATTGCTGACTTATTGTTTGCTTTTGGAGGCGCGCTGTACCAGGAATTCGGTAAGTCCCTGTATCCCCCAATCCACCTGAAAAATGATTTTCCTGGAAGTTGTGCAATTTTTTTAGTGGGGGTGGTGGTGGCTGGTGAACATCGTGCTTTGCGGCCTCTTGGTTGCGTTTGAAGAGATATTGTTTGTGATCTATTTGTCTCATATACCCAACAGCCTATCCTGCCGACTTATCCACTACTGCCCACTGGGACCTTCCAAACACAAGTCTTGCTTTCTGGAAGGTTCTTTGATGTCCTCATCCCTCCAAGGTATGTGGAAGGCTGCTTGACTGTCCCACACACTTTTCTATGCCCTGTGTCATCGGGTGCCTCAGGAGGGCTCCATGGAGTCGGCCTTGACTTTAGGAACTTCATAGGATTTTGCTCCTTCTTTCTATGATCTGTTTTAGAACTTGAAGGATGGTTACTCCTACTGTATTTGCTTTATTTATGGTGACTTTTTGAAGTACATCCACTTTTCCAGAATGAGACTCTGCGTTTCTAGGCCCCATCAGGGAGGAGACGGCAGGGGAGTGACACTAGGGCAGACCCCAAGCCACGTGCCTCCGAATCAGGCCCATCAGCGGGAGCCCAAGAGGCTGGGGTATGGTGTCACAGTTCCTTCCTGGAGCTTAGAAAGGGCTCGACTGCCCAAAGCTGTTTTTATTCTGGCTGACTCGTGTTGTGGCTTGTGCTTCCCAGGGCTGCTCAATGTTTGATATTCAAAAAGTGGATATTCCTTCTATGTTTACAGGATTTACAGTTAAGCATAGAGGAAAATCCACATTTTCAGTATCTAAAGTTGCTTTTAAAACATTTCTGTACACAAAATCCCCCCCTCAGGGAAGAGCGAGGAAGGTTAATGCCCCCCCAACACACACACACACACACTGACACTCACACACACTCACATTCACACACACACACACACACACTCACACACACACACACACACACGGAGGGAGTGATTGGAAGGTGGACGCCAACCCCTTTGTCCCTTACTGATGGGACAGGTGACCTCCCCGAGCTCGCCGTTGTGGCCGCCAGCTCCGCAGGCCCGTGCCCAGTGTACCTGTCCTGTGTTACCTTTATTTTTGATGGATTGTGCTCAGGTTCATGCTTCCCGGGACTAAATCCTTCTTTGGTATTTAAAAGGTGGATATTCCTTCTATGTTTATGTTATTTATGGTTAAACATAGAGGAAATTCCACGTTTTCAGTATCAAATGCTGCTTGGAAACTTTCCTGGACTGAAATCTCCATCAGGGAAGCCAGGTGGGGCTAAGCCCCTCCAGGGTAAGTGGAAGTCGGTGGACCCCAGCACATGTGATCCATTCGCGCCATATGTCTGTGGACCACCCGCTTGTCTTGGGGAGACCCTTCTCGCTGAGCTGCCAACTAGGGGGAGAGGCTGGGGTCCCAGTTTCTCCAGGGCAGCTCAACAGTCTTTGCTGTGTTCCGTGACTCTAATTTTGGATGGATTGTGCCTGGGGTCATGCTTCCCAGGATTCATCCTCTTTGGTATTTAAAAGGTAGATTTTCCTTCTATGATTACGTGTTTGATGGTTAATCATAGAGGAAAATCCACATTTTCAGTATCAAATGCTGCTTTGGAGACATTGTCGGGACTGACACGGCAGGCAGGGGTGTGAAGCAAGGCTGAGCCCCCAACCCGGGTGAGTGGAAAGATGGTGGGCCGCAGAACATGTGCTTCGTTGGTGCCATATGTCTGCTGACCATCACCTTTAGAAGCCCCCTCTCGCTGAGGAGCCCACCGGCCAAGGAGGTCGTGGCGTGTGGTCACAGCTCTGCCACGGGACTGGACACAGCTTCCCTGGCCGTCTTGCTTCCACTTTTGGTGAATTGTGCACATTGGTCCTTTCCAGAACTCCATCTTTCTTTGGTATTTAAAAGGTGGATATTCCTTCTATGTTTACGTGATTCATAGATAATCATAGAGGAAAATCCATGTTTTCAGTATCAAATGCTGCTTTGGAAATATTTCTGGAAGAGACTGGAGGGCCAGCCTCGCTCCCGGCCCCCTGGGCGTGGAAGGCGGAAAGATGGTGGGTGGGCAGCATGCCGTGTCTTAGTTAAGGACGGTTGCCTGGGGGTCTTCCATACTCAGGAGCCATTTCTGGCCAAGCAGCCCACCCAGTGAAGTTTACATTGTGGGTCTGCCATCTGCTTATCCGTGGAGGCTTGTCCGCCAGATGTGACTTTCATGTTTGATGACTCAAGCACAGATTCAAGTTCTCCTGGACAGAATCCTTCTTTGGTATTTAAAAGGTAGATTCTCCTTCTATGAGTACATTATTTATGATTAATCATAGAGGAAAATCCACGTTTTCAGTATCAAATGCTGCTTGGAAACCTCCGAGGATGTGACTTCGCCATCAAAGAAGAGGTGGTGCAGGGGTGTCCTGTGCTTTGTGTGAGATGTGCGGTCCGGCTGACTTACCCTCCGCCTGGTTGTGTTGTCTCGAGGCTGTGCTCTCAGGATTACTTCATTGACCTTGAATGAATTTTGTTCTCTGTGTGTTCACCATGTTGATAATGCATTTTCCAGAATCCCCTCTTCTGCAGTAATCTTAGAGATTACCTGGGTAGGCTGTCAGTGTTAGGAAGAGGCACGGGTGGGGGTACCGTTTCTGGGCATACGGAAGGAAGGGATGCGTGATTCACCCACGGGCGGGAACTCCGCAGGCGGCCGTGTGTTGCTTGCTCGCTAACCCTGCAATATCCAATCTGTTTATCTTAGGCTCACTGCTGGAGCTGAGGCCAACTTTGTCACCATGAGAGTGGCTTTCCCACCAGTGGTGTTGTTTGCTACTTGAGGAGAGATTATCCTTCCTGTGTTTGCATTCTTTGTAATGAATATACACAGGGCGAGTTCTCTCCGAGGAGCAAATGCCTGCCCGGAAGACTTCCTGGAGACGAGGCTGGCCTCTGGGAGCATCAGAGGCCAGAACCGCCGCAGGGTAGGCAAATGCATGGTCGACCGCGGGGCATGTGCCTCTCTCTTACTGTTTGTGACCTGGTCTCTCGCCCCCCTCATCCCTTGCATCCTCCCGAGAACTTTCTGGAACAGATGATGGCTTTGGAGAGAATGCAGTGGTTTCCTTTTCAGAGCTGCTTTTCTGTTTAGAACGTGGTGCCTTCCTTGGTGGGCCTGTTTAGTGTAATGAGGAGGCACCCGTGAATGGTTACTCTGGCCGGTCTCCCCAGACACGATGCCAGTATATCTCCCAGATATGAGAAAGAAGGGTCCACAACAAGCCAGTGTCTGGTTCATCCTTGGGTCATCTGGTCTACCCACTCTCCACACCCCGGCCATCCTTGGGCTGACTTTTGGACCTTAACGTCCATTTGAAGGAGGGAATGGGTGTTGCTGCCAGTCCAGAGTAAGGGGATGGGGTAGCCCCAGGGCACCATGTTTTATGGGACTTGCCGTGGGACCATAAGTTCCTGTGCTCTCTTGGTCTTTAGGCCTCCTCTTGGCATCATTGCCAATTGTGATGGGAGGACGCTGGGATTACTGACGTCATTATCTGTTTCATTAGATAGAGTTGGCCCACGGGGACTCCATTTTCCTTCGGTGAATCTTGCTCTAGTCGAGTGCTTTTGAGTAATAGCTCAAGTGGCTTTTTGGACACAGTGCCAAGTTCAGGGGGAGGGACACTGGTCTTAATGCTGCTATACGATTTGTGGATAGGGGTGGATCATGGAATGTGTTGCTTTTCTCTTTTGCTTTTTTCCTTTAACGAGGCATGCTATTGTGTCTTCTAACCGCAGCAGCCCACCTGTCACCAGGGGGACGTCCTGGAGGGAAAGGCTTTGGGCAGAGGGCGGTTTTGCAGGCTCTGAAGGAGTGTCAGCCAGCTGACACTTGCTGTCGAGTCATACAGGATCACCCTGTCTTTGGGAGACAGTCCTATCTTGGAGAGACGCTGGGAAGTACAGCCCATCCCAGGGCTGGGTCACCGTGTGCAGGGTCAGTGTTGTCACCGGCCCCTCCCCCTTGGTCTCAGGCCCCGCAGGCGGCGAAGCCCCCTCTGGGGAAGGTGCGGCGTGGTCCTCACTGGAGCTGCTCTTTGGTACTTGAAGAGAGGATACCCTTTGTATGTTCACTTTATGAATGGCGACTATACAGAGGGAGACTCTTCTTTGCGTATCAAACTCTGACCGGGACGGCGCACGGGCCCAGCTCCATCCTCAGGACAGAGACACTGTTGTCAGCCCCTCTCAGGTATGTCCTAGCTTTCCAGGCCCTAACGTGGGCTTCGGCTGTGATACGGGCCCCAGGTCCTCCTCTGGGGGACTCCCCGGAGGCTATGCCATGCTGGCAGGGGACAGGGGTGGCCTTCTGTACATGCTGTCTATTGTCTGCACTGACTTGAATGGCGGTTTGCTTTTTTAAAGATGATTCGTGCGTGGACCTGCCCTTTGTCACTACCAAATCATACCCCGGAGGCTTCCCGGTACAATGTCAAGCTCAGGAGAGAGACCTTGATGTCAGACCCTTTCAAGGGTAACGCATGAGTGATGGTGGACCACAGGGCTCTGGCTTTATTTACGACGGTTCCAAGCAAGCTTGACCAACCCCTGCAAGTCCATCCTGGAGGGCTTCCTGGAGGTGGCACCCACATGGGGGGAAGAGGCTGAGATTTGCTCATCAGTGCTCCTCTTCGGTGTTCGGGAGGACACCCTCCTGCTCAAGGTCCCTGAGCTGAATCTGTAAGAACTATTTCTGTTAGTGATCTGTGGCTCCAGTCCCTCCTGGAGACAGTGTCCTCCACGGGAACTGCCCGGCTCTGGGGAAGAGCCGCGGGAGCCGTTGCCCTCGGGCCAGGTACGTGGATGCTGAAGGTCAGAGGGAAGTGTTTTTGTCTCGATGTTTGTTCTCTAGTCCTCTGACCTTCCTGCATTCTGTTCGTCTCTAGGACGATGGCCGGAAGACGAGGGCTCTGGTTCTGCGTTTGTGGAGACATTTCTTGGGCCACGTGACCATCCACTTGGCACAGCCTGACTGCCCTGGGGGTCCTCAGGCCCTGAGGCCAGCACTGGGGAAGGGGACTGCAGCGGCCGCTGTCAAGGAGAGGGAATGTCGTCTGCGAGAGGTGGGCACCTCACCCAGGGGATGAGTTAGGTCACCTGCTGGCCGGTAGCCTTCAGTTTCTTCTCCTTCCATAGGGGCCTCCTGGGGGGTAGAGGCCGCTGTGGGGAAGCGCTCGTGGTCTGCTGTCTTCATTTCCTTGTGGTACGTGGGGTTTGACTCCTTTTCAATGTCAGCTCTTTCCTAGCATGGCTTCCTGGGCATAATGCCAACCTCCGGGGGGTAGGGGGTGTGGGGAGGAGGCTGGTACTAGCACAGGACATTGATGTCCACACCCCTGTGGGAGGTATGAGGGTGACCACAGGGCCTCTGCGTTATCTACGATGTAAAGTTGCCCAATCCCCTTGCCCTCAGTGCATTATCAGGAGAACTTCCTGGAGGAGGTGTCCAGGCTGGCTCCACCCCCAGCGTTGTTCTGCAGAAAGTGAGAGGCTAGCTGAGCTCTGGGCACACTCTTGAAGGTCATGGGGTTGATCACCGTTTCAGGAACAAGTCCTAATTTGGAGTGATTCCTGGAAATGAAGCTGATTTCAGTGAAGGAGCACTGGCCTCTGCCCCTCCTGGGCTAGTGGGATGGAGAGCAGACCATTGGGCACCCACCTGGCAGGAGGTGTCTGCCCCCTGGTCTCCCGATCCTGCATCCCCCACCCCCTCCCTAGGATGTTTCCCGGGAGACGAGGCCAGCTCTCTGAACGGTAGCGATGGACCTGCCCAATGCTATTGCTTGGTACTTAAAGCGAGGTTGCCCTTTGTATATTCGGTTTTTTGACATTGAATATACAAGGGCAAGCTCTCTGTGAGTATCAAACCTTGGACCCAGTCCACAGGCAGCGAGGGATTCGGTACGTGTGTGCATGACCTTGTGCCCATTGGTGTGTGGCATATCGCTTTAAGGTCACCACTTTGCAGAGGTGACTTCTCAGGCACACGGCTGACTTCAGAGAAGGCGGTGGCCCCCCGGGAGCATCACCCCTCCCAGGACTGCATGGGCGGGGGCGGGGGTCAGGAGGCATGCACTGCGTGTGTGGTCCGGGGCCTGAGAAGGCCAGGTCGGCGCTTGTGTGGGCCGCGGTTGCATCATCACTGCACGTGTATATGCCGGGTGCCCGTGAACTGACCCACTAATGCTCAGCGTCTAATTCATCCCCAGGACCGCGCCTTGAAGACCTGCTGAGTCCCCCCAAGGCGGTGGCCCTCTTTTCCGTGCTGACCTTTGGTACTTGGAGAGTGGTTATCCCTGTCCTGTTCGTTTTACTCACGTCGAATCGTACAGGGTCATCCACTTTTTCAGTATCAAGAGCGCAGACCGTAGAGTCCGATTTCCTGTGTTTGGATTCCGCCTCTGACACTTACTAACTGGGCAACCTTGGGTGAGGATTTCATCGTGCTGTGCTGCCGTTGTGGAAGGGGAATTGGAGAGATCCTGGGGGCTGAGTGAGTTAAGACTTGTACCCGGCTTAGAGCAGAGTCACAGCCAGGACTCTCTGTGCTAGGAAACTGTTGGTAATGGTGATGTGATTATTAAAATCTCTCCTTGGTGTCTTGGAGCGATGTTGAGATGTGGACAGCAAACTCCCCCTGCTCAGGTATGTGAGTGGATTCTCAAGCCCAGAGTCTATGCTGTATTCACCATGGGGGTGGCCTAGGCTTTGGAAGTACAGCAGCTATAAGCCCTTCCCGTGATGGCATTCAGAAAAGGAGGCCAAGGGCAATGGGGGTCGTTAGGCTCACGACAGCGGGGCCACTGAGAGCGTTCGCTCAGGGGAAGGGGGACAGTCCTTGGCTACTCGGCTGAGCCACCCTCCGCCCTCTGCAGGGCGCCAGAGTGTGGTCCCTGAGCAGAGCAAGGAGCAGCTCTGTGTGCCCTCCGCGGTGCCCAGAGAGACGTGGTCCACGACGCATGCTTTGCGAGTGTGTGAGTATGGTGTGTGCGCGCATGTGTGTGTGCGCGCCTGGGCTTGCTGAGTTGCAGTCACTGTCCATCCTTGAGCCAAAGACCTGGAGGTGCCGGTGTTCCTGTCCACATTGCTGTTTCATACTTGGGGAGAAATTATCCTTGGTGTGTTCGCTTTATTTGTGATGAATCATACAAGGACAATTTCTTTTTGAGTATCAAATCCTGCCTCGGCGGACTTCCTGGACCCTGTGATCAGTTCCATAAAGAGAAGCATGTGTCGACCCCTCTTGGGGCTCCTGCCTGGCTGGGGGCTGGGAGAGCTTGCAGTGGCTCGTGCTGGGGGACCAGTGCTCTAACCTTCATAACCCTGACCACAGGGCCAAGCTTGGCAAGGGGCCGGTGGGCTCCCTGATGCTTCTTTGACCTGCATTGGTCGTGGGTATGTGTTCAAGGCTCATCAAATCCCGCTTCTTGAAGGTCCTGCTTGGACACCAAGCCAACTTTAGGGTCAGGTCATTGGTGTCAGCTCCCCTCCCCAACCTGAGGATGTGACCGACCCCCAAGCATGTGGCTGACTCAGTGACTGAAGCTGACCCACTAACCCTCATTGTCTGGCCCACTCGAGAAGAACTTTCTGGAAGGGACACTGACCTTAGAGAAGACGCCAAGCTCTTCTGGATGGCACAGTTCTTTGGTGCTTAAAGAATGGTTGTCTGTAGTATGGTCTCTGTATTTATGGTGATTAATATCGGACAACCATTGTTTTAGTATCCAAATTTGCTTCACAGGTTTTCTCGAGCAAGGTGCCGACTTCAGCAAGAGGACGTGGGGGCCTGCCCCACCACGGAGCATGGCTTTATTGACAATCTGTAACAACTAATTCAGTGACCTCAGAATGCACGCCAGCAGTGCGATGCCCTTGAGCTAATACACACCAGTTTTGGGGCGGACCTTCAGTTCGGGTGCTCAGGGCCATTTGGAAGATGCTGATAATTATTCATCTGTCTTTCTCTTCTTGTTATTCAATCTCAGCCATGAGGAATTCCTGGAAGAGAGGGTGCTGTCAAGCGTCTCTCTAGGCAGCTGGAAGGTGGACTGGGGTGTCTGGGTCCCATACCCCCTGATCTTTGGCATAAATTCTGAGCATGGAAGACGTCCTAGAGGAGATGCAAAATTAAGGAAAACACAGTCCATTTCCTGCCACCACTACTGTTTGGCCCTTCCAAGGAGCTGCCTATGGAATGTTCCTTTTGTTCTTGATGGACATGGCATGGCTACATGCCTGTTTCTGGATCTACCTCATCTTAGAGACACGCACATGGAACACAGACCCTGGGAATAAGACACTGTGGTCAACGGCACCTCTGGGGTGTGTGCGTGTGCGTGTGTATGTCTCTGTGTGTGTGTGTGTGGGTGTGGGTGTGGGTGTGTGGGTGTATGAATTGTTGGCTAGAGGGGTGTCTCTCAAACTTTAACATGCTTCTAAGATTTTCATCACCTAGGGATCTTGTTAAAAGGCAGATTCTGATTCAGGGACCAAGATTCTGCATTTTTAGCAAGTTCCCAAGTGATGCTAATGCTTCTGGTTGGTGGACGACACTCGGAACAGTTCGGGGAGACGTTGTGCTTTCTTTGTGATGTGTGTCCCCTGCTTCCCACCTTGCATACGTCCCCCATCATGAGAGCACTGCCCAGATCAATGCGTTGCTCTTAGGTTTGTGAACAATGGCTATATGAGAAGGGCTCTCTTATGCATAAATGTCATGAGATTACTCTTCCTTAGAATCAAATCCTGCCTCAGAGGGCTTTCCGGATACAAGACCCGTGTCGGGGAGAGGCCACCAGTGTCAAGACTTGTCAGGCACCAGGCCAACAGCCGTATTGATGACTGGGGCCATCAAATTCTGGGACTGTCCATTTCCAGTCAGTCCAAGGCAGCATTCCTGGGACCGAGGCCATCTTTTGGGGAGCTCCTATCGTGGGGATCCATGATGCACTCCGTTTTATCAGAAAAGGTATTATCACGATGGCTTTGCATTATCTGTGACGCATTCATCTCCTGGTTTCTTCTTGTCATCAAATCCCACCTCTCAGGAATCCCTGGAGGAGATTTTGTTGTTGTTGTTTTCAGGACTGAACCTGCTTTGGAAGTCTTTCTGAGCGTGGTTCCAACTCTGGGGTTTGGACTTTGGTGTTGGGGCCCAGGACCCAGGTATGGGGATGGAGGATTGATGCCAGCACGTGGGCTTTCTTTACAGGATCTGAGCTCCCGGCTCCCTGACCCTTGGGATCCAGCTCATCCTAAGGAGAACCTTCCGGAGGCAAAGACGACCGACGTCGTCGGTGGGGAAGAGGCCATGGTTTTCGTTTCAGAACTGTTCAGGGATATTTGAGGAGAGGTTATCTGTGTTCTGTTCGCTTGGTTTATCATGAATAATACATGGTTAACCTCTTTTTGAATATCAAACTCTGCCTCGAGGGCCGCCCGCACAGGAGACGTGAGAGCGTGTGCCTGGTGTGAGCTGTCAGCCCGGGGCCTGGCTGAGCTGTGGAAGGCATGCTTCCTGGAAGGGAGGCTGGCCGTGGGAGGGGCCCGGGGCTGCTTTGCAGTGGTTTTGCAGTGAACTTGATGTGTTTTTACGATTTGGACAAAGTCACCCAGCCTTTCAGCCCAACCTGCCTTGGGGTGAGGGTGTGATGCAGGGTCAGCTCCAGGGACGGGACCGCTGAGTTCACGTCACTGCAGGGCCAGTCAGTGGGTGCCTGACGGCTGAGCCTCCCTCAGGGAGTGAGAGCTCTCCCCGGCCCTGATCTTCCAGACCCCGTCCTTTACAGGGTGGCTTCCTAGAGGCTATGCCGGCCCGCGTGGAGAGGATGTGGTTTCTGCTCCCTTGGGACCTTGAAGGAGCGGTCACTTCCTTCACGAAGATTCCTCTGAGGGCAATCTGCTTTCGAAGGTCAAGTCCCACCCAGGACAGCTCCCCAGAAGCAGGGCCACCATCCGTCTCTCCAGGTGTGTGAAAGGCAGGCCATCCTCTGCTCGTTTCCCTGTTTCTCTCCAAGGTCACTGACCCCCGTGTCCATTTGCTCTCCAGGTAGATTTCTCCGAGGCACTGCCAGCAGAGCCAGCGGGGTTCCTGTTCCTCCACGTGGCACTTAAAGAGACTGGCTTGGGGCTGCATCCCCTTGCCTTACTCAGGAGGAGGACTGGCCGGCTGATGCCTCTGCAGCCCCGCCTCAGGGCACTAATCGCATGCAGTGCACCCCCGGGACTGGATCTCCCCTGCTTATGGGGGCAGGAGGCTGGCCCAGATCCCATTTGGTGGAGAATGGTGGCTCCTGTGCCCCGCCACCTCTGGGATCTTGACTGTATGGACATCCCGGGGCTGCCGCAAAGCCCTGCTGCTCCCGTCTTCCTGGCTTTATTGGCTTTGTGGCGGCCGGCCCAGCGGAGTCCTTTCATGGCATCAGTTCAGGATGGACGCCCGCTGGGGATGCCAGCTTCACAGTAAGAGAACTGTCCACCTCCCCCTAAGGTACGTGACTGCAAAGTTGACCCCAGGGCATGCCCTGGATGGAGGCACGTGTCCTCAGTCCACGAACCCAGAGAATGCCTTCCATCCTCAGGGGACACCCCAGAAGTGACCCAAGCTTCGGAGGCGAGACGCCGGTGTTCTTGTCGGTGTGAGCACGAGGGGCCGCTGGGGTGCTCATCCGTGGTTCGTGGTGGATATTCTGGCACCGTGGAAGACTGAGTGGTGGTATTCCACTTCCAGGGCGGGGATCTATGGCAGCCCCCTCCGCAGGTCCACGGGTGGAGGGTGGGCTGTGAGGACCCCCGGGCCCTCAGAACACAGTCATGTGTAGGGGACCTCAGGGGCCAGGCTGTTTCAGCACTCAAGTTCACTACATCTCCCTTGAAGAGGCTTTTGGTCTGGAGAGCACTGTGTTTATGGCTGTGTGACCGGTCCTCCTGCTCTGGTTATCCCACTCTGCCCAGGACAACCTCCTGGAAGATACCTCTGTTCCAGGGAAAGGTTATTGCTCTCGGTACCAATCCAAAGTCTAAGGTGGGCTCATGGGACCCCTGACCCTCAGCATCTAGTCTACATACAGGAGACGCCCATGGGAGAGGGGGGCTTCTCCTCCACCACACCTGATCAGGCGTGGTCCATGGCAGGGTTGCTCCCCAACGCTTGTTCTGTTATAAATGTAGTGCCGTGGTTCATCCTTCCTGGACCTAATTCCATCTTCAGGAAGGAAGTACCTCCCCCCAACGCTTGAAAGAATGGCCCATCTCAGACCCGGGGCCTTCATTAGGATGAAGCCACCTAGTCCCCCAGCTGTAGCATCGAGGCCTTGAAAACTCAGCCTCCAGGGCTGAGGTGCAGCAGGGTTGACTGTTGGGGCATCACCGTGCGTATGGCTAATCACATCCGAGCTGCTGTTTTTCAGGACAGGCTCCCACCTGGAGATGTGCTCCGACAGGACTCCAACCCGAGGGCAGGGCGTGGTCCATGATAGGGGAATGGATGGTTGATCAGAGAACATACATTTTATCAATGATGTATGTCAACTGATCCACAGTCCCTACCTATCCAGTCACTTCTTGGGACAGACTCCGGAAGAAGAGGCAGTGGCTTGTTCCTTCTCCATGCTAGTACCTGGCCCTTGAAAAGACCTTCTCCTTGCCGGTTGGCTCTATTTGTGCTGAGTCATATAAGGGAAGGTCTGTGTTTTTCAGTATTGATCTTGCCTGGGAAGCTGCCTGGGAAGAGCTGTTGGCCTCAGCCCCTTCCCAGGGGACAGGAATCCATGGTTGGCCAGAGAGCATTTACATGCATGGTTGGCCAGTGGGCTTTATTTACAACGGGCCACACCCAATCCTCCTAACCCTCAGTCCCCAATTCCTCCTTAGGAGGACTAGTGGGAGGGAAGGCCGACTCTGGTGAAGACGTGGTTCATCAGCGTTAGCCTTCGGTACTTGAAGAGTGGCTATCCCTGCTGTGTTCGCTGTATTTATGACGAATCATACAGGGACATCCAGTTTTTCAGTATCAAATACTGCTCTGGAGGGCTTCCCGGACAGCATTCCACCTTCAGGGAGGAGGTCTTGGTTTTCGTACCCACCCAAGGTATGTACGTGGATGGTGGATCACAGTGCACATGCGTCCTTTAGGATGCCTGTCACTTGTCACACCCATGACCGGAATCTAATCTGTGCAGAAGGTGGCTGCCTAGGAGGGCTGCAATCTTCTGGAAGGGATGCTGGCATCTGCACCAAACCATCCTAAGATGTTGACCCCTGAGAGTCCCATTCATCCAGCACACCTGCCAGTTGTCCCAAGGGAACCCAGACCTTTCGTAAAATGAATCCCTGGAGACCATGCAACATGAGGATGTGGTGGTGATTCTGTCAGATAACCTAACTGGTCATCTTTATGGTGTTTGTTCCAGGAAAGACTTTTTGATGGTCAGCTCTTGCCTGGGAAGGCTCTCCGGAAGCAGTGCCAACCGCCGGGAGACGTGTTGGCATCCCATCTTTCCAGTGCACATGGACACTGAGTTGAGCAGAGTCTGATCTTTGTCTCTGGCGGGTCGCACTTGGTTTCCTCTCCCGCAAGACCCAGCCCATCGGAGAATTACTTTGGGGAAGGGATGTCTGCCTTGGCCGTGATGCTTTTTCAACAGGGCTCTTTCTTTATATTGTCAGATTCTCTTGTTAATAGCATAACCACATAGCTAATGAATTGTCCATGAGTTGATCAATGAATGAGGAATGATGCAGTCATTCCAAAAATCATGATTGACTGCATTACTGTCTTCTAGATGATTCTAGGCCTTAGTTGTTTCCTCTAAGCTGGGGGTAGAGCAGTGAACAAGATAAAGTCCTTGTTCACGTGAATTTGACAACCATAATTTTGTCCACTGTTAAGTTTTATGAAGGAAAGGAAAGCAGGATAAGGTGCGAGAAAGAAGCCCAGGTAGAGTGGACGTTTATGTTAAATACAGGGCCTGGAAAGCTCTCTCTGGGGAGGGGAAATGGGAATGAAGTGGGGGTGGGTCAGATGGAGAACTTGGGGTCGGAGCATTTCGGAAGGAGGGTGTGGCACTTGAAAGCCCTCTGGCATCTTTGAGAAAAAGCGAGAAGGAATGTGGGGCTGGACTGAGCTGTGGGGTGAGAGGGGTGGCCTCAGAGGCTTGGGCACCTTTGGATTTTATTCTGAACGTGATGGAAGCCAGGGGAGGGTTCTGAGCAGGGAGGGAGGTGTGGTCTATGTTGAAATGGTCATTCTGACCACAAGGGTGGCGATAGAGAACCCATGTGGACGGCTATTGTGTAGATCTAGGGGGGGCGCCCCCACAGAGGTGGGAGACACAGAGAACATGGGATGTCCCAAAGGTGGAGCCAGTAGATCCTGGGATGGGTTGGATGAGCCCAGCCAGGGTCACAAGTGAGAAGGTGGGGGCAGGCGATGAACCAGGGGTTCTACAGGTGTGATCACTGCTGAGTCAGGGCTCTGGAGTGAGTCAGTGGGTAGCCAGGAGCTTTGGGAGAAGTGTCACTACGAGTATTGCCAAGATCCAAGCTGAGGCAGCGACCGTGGGGCTGGACGGCCGGGTGGGATGGAGGCAGAGGTAACTGGAGGTGAGGCAGCCCCCCGGCCAATGCTGGGGAGCTGGGGACAGCGTTGCTATGTGGTCATTACCATGAGGGAAATCGGGAGGTTTTCCAGGAGGAAGATGGTGACCCAGAAGGAGGACCTGAGTGGCAGTTATCCAGGTAGTGGGCAGTGAGGTCTGATGAATATGCTATGAATGAACTGGAATTTTGAAAGGAAAAGAGAAGAAAGATGGTCTGTAGGTGATATAGAACCAGGATGCCATGTACCCACTGCAAGCCTTTGGTGTAGGAGATGGGGGGACAAATGGCCCTTGGTGGGTGGATGGCGAATCGTGTTGGAGAAGTGAGGGCACGGTGATGGACAATGGTTCCAGATGTGGAAGAGCTGTGGGGCGTGAGGACTGGGTGGTGAATTTGGGAAATGGGACCTGGTCCTACTGGTCTGAGGCTGTTGGGGAGAAGGTGGGGACCTTTGATGTCAACCTTCTTGGAATTGCTTTCCTGGGTGGTTCATTGGGGTGAGATGGGTGGTGCAGTGGAGGAGTGGGAAGGGAGTGGGGGTCTCCCGGGATCATGAAGAGCTTGGTGAGCCTCCCTCAGATCCTCCTGAGGGTGCCTCGGGGCCCAGGCTGGCCAGACTCTCCAGGGCACCCCGTGGTGGCCGTCAGCTCTTTCTGGAACTCCCCTAGTCTGGTAGATCCCACAAGTCCCACCAAGGAGCTTGACCAGTGCCTCGATGTGCTTGATGGAGAACCGAGTGTGCTCTGTTGAGAAGTCCAAGGTCCCCATTCCGAAACCCCAGGGTCCACACCCATGTGGAGAGTTCCGAGCTGGGACGAGGTGCCACTGTGAAGCCCCTGTCTTCTTGTTTCCAAGCTCTGCCCCTGAGGACTCAGGAATGCAATCGCCGCTCCAGGGAAGGGGCAGGGCAATCAGCCCCAGGGAGGTGAGTAGCCAGCCCCCCTGAGTCCCGGCGTGTTCTCGGGACACACGTTGTCCATCACACTAACACTCGGTGTCCAATCTGCCCACAGGACGGCAGTTGGAGGCCGCACCCCTCAGAGACGTGGAAGGGGACCCCTTGTCTGTCTTGTCTCTGCTTTTCTGTGGTACTTGAAGAGAAGTTGTTCGTGGTGGATTCGCTTTACTTATGACGAATCATTCACGGACAACACTTTTTTCAGTACCAAATACTACCACTAAGGACTCCCCAGACATGACGGCCACTTCGGGAGAGAAGTCTTCATGTTCTCCAGAAGACGAGAATGGCTGGCTGGCCAGGGCCATGGGCTTGTCCTCGCTGTAAGTCATCTGGTCCACTAAGCTGAGCGTCCTCCATGTGGAGGAGGCCTTCCCAAGGGCCACGCCAACTCCGGGGAAGCGGCTGTGGTCCTATCAGTGTCACCTTACAAGACTTGGAAGAGAGGCTTCCTGGGCCCAAGGCCGACTTCCAGAAGAGATGCTGGTGTCAGGACGGTTCAGGGTGTGTGACTGGTTGACCAGAGGGGCAAGCACTCTGTTCACCCTCTGGGCCACCTAGTCACCGACCCTCAGCACCAACCCCACCCACCCGGAAGACTTGGAGGGGGTCCTGCCGACTTTGGGAAGCAGCAACGGACTTGCGACGGTGGCTGCCCTGTGGACAACCGTGGTCGGGAGGGCGTGTGGACTTAAAACGTGATGAGTCACCTTGGTAGTGGCATCACTGTCATTGCCACAGCCTCCTCGAAGCGCTCCTGGGACACAGCGTTGTCTTCCGTTGAGGGACCTGAAGCCAGCGGCCTGCTCCTCTCGGGGGTGTGTGACTGTTCACACGGTACGGGCTTATTTTTAGATCTGGTACCTGATACTCTAACCCCCGGCTTCCTGTCTCTCCACAGGAGGTTCCGTGGTGATGCCTGCCCAGGGAAGTAGCCACCGTTCTTGGGTCATTGCGGCTCCATCACAGGAGCCAAGGGGCCACCACAATGTGCTGACATGATGATGACTGTGGGATGGCAGCCCTTCTGGTCCAGGAGGACTAGCGAGAACAGCCCCCACTTAGGGTAAGTGCGTCCCGGGTGAGCATGCAATGAACGTGCTCGCATGTCACTCGGCCCACTACCCAAGCTTGTTCCACCCCTTCCTTACAGGGCAGCCATCTTGGCAGGACAGGCAGTGGATTTCTCACAAGTGTTCACTTATGGTACTTGAAGAGAGGCTGGCCGTGATGAATTCGATTCATCAAAGCGAGTCATACACGGCTCTCCTCTCTTTTAGTGTCAAATTCTGCCTCGGAGGGCTTCCCGGGCCAGTGCTGCTTCCAAGGTAGGTGCCAGGACGGCTGAGCCCACAAGTGCTTTCCTGAGGATGCCTGCTACTGACGCTCACCCCAGTGTCCACACTGACCCTGAGGCAGATTCCTGGGGCGCTGCCAACCTTAGGACAGGCTAGCGAGGCTGTGGGAGTGCCCTAACTGTAAAACAATTAACATTGAAATACATGGGGCTGACTTTTTAAAATTATGGAATCCAACCTTGAAGAGGCATCTAGAAGCATCTTTTATCAGTCAGCTCTCGGGATATAGGAGAGAAGAGGGGACGGGACCTGTGTGACCCCTGGTTTACTAACCCTCCGCAGCCTCACACCTTCCAGGGACCTCCTCTAGGGTGAGGCCAGGTTTACCAAGGAGGGAGGCGCTTCCCTGCTCTTGCAAATGTGTGGTCTTTCAAGAGCTCGTGGCTTCACTGGTGATGACTCACGTGGGGCTGACTTCTTTGCATTACTGAGTGTCGCTTGCATGGCCAGCAAAGTACAGGAAGTTGCACTGCTACCCACACAAATCCTGGGTTGGTGAACCAGGGGCATGGGTTTGACTTGGGGATTGACCCAATTGGTCCACTCATCCTCAGCATCCCGTTCACCCTCAGAGGCCACTCCCAGGCTGCCCAGACCATGTGGATGCGGGGATGCTGCAAGCAGTGCCGCCTCATGGTACTCGGAGGGAGGTTGTCCGTGGTGAGTTTGCATTATTTAATGATGCCCAATACACGGTCGATCTCTTTTCGGTATCACATCTCACCAGGCGTCTTCTTGGAGTTGATGGGGATTGCGGGGAAGACACACTCATGTTGGCTCCACGCCAGTATACTTGAACGTGTGGTTGGCCCTGGAGCTACCAGACAGGTGCCGCTAGTGTTCCTGTTGTTCAGTTGATTCATGGATGACCTTGCCAGTCTGGGAGGAGAAGCATATGATTTAGGTTTAAGACCCAAGTGATTGGGGTAATAGGGGCGTCCAGCCCATGATGCTTCTGGCGGAGGGTTGTTTTTCTTAAAAAAAAAAAAACCCGATGGATAATTCCTTTATCTTTCAATATTATATCTTGTCCTGGAGGGAGGACCTCTGAGACATGTTGGCAAAGTCAGGGAAGGGGCCATGAGTGTTAGCATTTTTTCTGGGCTAAGTGAATGGATGATTCACCATATCCGTCGACCGGGAAGCCCTACCGAATTTGAGGACAGAGGGCAGTTCTATTTTCAATTTCTTATTTTTCTTTGAAAAAAGAATAATTATTTTACTTTATTACCATATGTATAAAAATGACATAACCTTAAAATAAAAATTCAAGCAGTGTGGGAAAATGTAAGTAAAAGACAATTACCCAATTTCTGAGCACCTGGAAATAAACATCAGGGTTTTAGAAATTTCCAAACACCTGTCTGAGCGTATATCCAGATAGAAAGGTAGACAGACAAAGTGAGAGACAAATATTTTACAAATATGGAATCGCACTGTGCCTAATCTTTTTTTTTAAACATTAACTATAATTTTACTTGGATTTAACATAATAAGCTGAAGAAGATTGGAAGAATTTATAAATATTTCTTGCTCTTCCAAAATAAGTACTTATTCCTAAAAGATCCCTATAAAATTAAGAAAAAATATTGTGTAAAACATGAAGTATTTGGGATCATTATGTATTTTTACTGTTTTAATTTCACCCGAGGTTCTGAAAAATAAGGAAATCAGCTCCACCTCCTGCTTCTTTCTTTTCAGTTATACTGTACAATATAATTTTTTCATTATAAATATCTGCACTGTATTCTGTAACCACAATTCTTATAGATGTTTAATCATAGTTCTATATTTAAATGGATTCATTACTGACCACTAGTGTTTTTTTCCCTTAAACTAAACCTTCTCTATTCCTGAATTTTTAATTTTAATTCATATATCAAAATGGATTTTATAATTGTTTCTTCAAGAATGGCTCATAAACACTGTTTAGTCCTTACACATTTGGAGATACCTGCCTCTTGTTTATATACACAAGGGACATTTAGCTAGGTATAAAATTCTCAGCCTGCTTTTCTTTTTCCTCAGAACTTTGTAGATGCTGCTCCACCGTCTTCTGCATCTAGTATTTCACTAGCTTTTTTCATGTGGCTTCTCTACATACCTCTTGCTTAGCTGGACTGTATTATGTAGTGAATATTCATATACTTCGTTGGAAAGACTTTGGGGCACTGTCTTCTGTGAGGTCTTTCATCTCTGAGAATGTCTGACCATGGCTCTTACACTTTTACTCATCTATTTTTTTTTCATATTCTTCTATTTGGCTCTATGATTTCTAGTTCTTTTTACTCTCTTTAGTCACTTTAACAATACTCATTGTTAATTTCTCTCAGCTTTAGGGGTATAAGAGCTACGCTTCGTTGAGTCAGTTGACTCATAATAATACTGTCCTTCATGGGTTTTGTAACTTTTCGCTGTGAGGTTGTCATCGGGGGAATTAAGGTTTGTGTTTTGTTGTTCCCTTTGCAACATTATGGTTCTACATTTGGTTCTGTATGGTATCAGGCTTTCACCAGTCGGGACCAGTTCTCCTACTCATCTGTTGGCCTAAGGAGTTCCATACCTTATGGCTGGTATAAATCCTCACTACATCTTGGCCCAGGAGGTTGGTTTCTCACAGGGGAACTCGTTCTACCCACAGCCTGGGCGGAAACAAACTCTCTTGTCATCTCTCTGGGCCAGTATAGAGTTTTCTGGCTTTCCTTTCCATTCCAATTCCCCATCCCTCTTGGGCCCAATGTCACATGTCCTGTTCCTGCTTGGACCTGAAGACGACAGACCCTCTAAGCCTCTAGTGCAGCATCCCTTAGGTCCCTTGGTGGCAGGTTGCAAACTTCTTGCTCTCTTCACTGACAGCTGAGGGTTTCCCGTTCTTTCACTCCTTTCAGATGTGAATTTATTTATCAATTGATTTTGGCTGTGGTTGCACTTTATCCATCATTTCTCTGTGTTTGTGGAGAAGAGGGTTCTCTGTTACCTCTTTACCAGGATCTGACTCAGTCATTACACTTCTTTAGCACTTTTTCTGAATCATATTATCCCTTCTTGATTAGTCAGGTTAATTGTTTCTTCATTTCAAGGATGTCTTCTATTATTTCTGTGATTACTTTTCTATTCTATATGTTGGTCTTGTCTTGGGATAAATGGTCATTTGTTGTTTATTTCATTAGATACTGGAGGAGGAAAAAACCTGTGGTCTGGTCCCACAGTGCCATCCTTATCTGGAAGACTCACTATTGTCATTTGCACTCTGCATTTGTCTATTGAACATGAATCATACCTGGATTCCCCCTTCTCAGTATTATCTTCCCCCTTGGCAGGATGCCTCGTTGTAGCACCACCTTCTGGGATGGACATGGAGTCAGTACCATTTGCTAGGTATGTGAATTTATTTTTAACAACAGAGGATTTTTTTTCATCATATGTCTGCTGGACTATTAACCCTAAGTATGCAATTTATCCTTAGGGAGACTTCTTGGAAGTTATGCCCACCTTTGGAGATGAGGCCACAATTCTGAGGTCAGCGCCATACCTTGGTATAATAAGGTTTGTGTTCCACGCTGTCATTTTCTTTATGAGCAGCATTGCAAAGTCAACTTCTTTGGAAAGATCTCTAGCCTTGGAGGGCTTCGTGGACATGAGGTATAAGCAAGGAAAGGATCACTGTTGTCAGTTTTGATGCCAATGTAAAATGAGGAAGTGTTCCCTGCTATGATAAATAATGAATTCTTATGCCCTTGACCTCTCCACATGCAATAACCTTGAAAGTGCTTCTTAGATATCCTGCCAAGCAGGCAAAAGTGTTGACGTCTGGACTACTTCAGGGTCTAGGATGGGACGGTTGAACTTGGGGGGCAGGGGTGTGTGTTTCATTCATGCCCCTCTCTGTCAGTCTGTTAACACTCAATGCTCACTCTGTCCTTAGGGGGACTTCCCGGAGGAGGCCAGCTTTGAAGACAAGGCACTAGCACCTGGTCAGTGCTAATCTGCGGGACTTGAAGATAGGTTATCCGTGTAGCCTTCGCTTTACTTGTGACGAATCATACACGGTTCACCTATTTTTCAGTACCAAATCCCGCCTTGGGGGGCTTCCTGGGGCGGAGCCCCACTTCAGGGCAGGACCTTGGTATCAGCTCCTCTGCAGGGTAAGTGCAGGGGCTGTTGACTACAGCTGGACAGCAGAACACGTGATTTCCTGATGCTCTGCATCCCGGTCCTCACCCTGTGTGTGTTAGACCATCCACGGGAAGATCCTGGAGGTGGTGCCAGCATTAAGGAAGAAGTGGGGCTTTTCTTACCAGAGCTACTTGGTGGTACTTGAAGAGAGGTCTTCCATGGTGCATTCGCTTTATGTTTTGACGAATCATACATGGTTGACCTTTTTTTAGGTATCAAATCTGGCCCTAAAGCACCCAGGAACTAGAGTTGGTGTCTGCACACCTGGGTGGATGGTTGAGCTGAGTGTGTGCTCTTCTCCCCGTGTATGTGTCACCTGTGTTTGCTCACCTCTGTGTGTTGTCCAGCTCTAGGGGTACCTCTGGTCCACGATGCCGGCTTCCCTGAAGAGGCAGTACCTTCACTGTATACCCACTTCCTGTCTGACAGGAAGTCATCCCTGCGGCGCTCTCTTTGTATAGGACATGATGCTCTCCTCCTCTTGGTTGCAGCGTGTCCGTCCTGAATGGCTTCCTGGAAGGGGTGCTAATTCCAAGGAAGGGACACGGGGTCCATGCTTGTTTCATGGATGGTATGTGTTGCCAGCATCTTCACTCTTGGTATCCCATCCGTCCTTAGGCCCAAGGTCTGGGACACGCCAGAAGCCAGCACCCCAGTTGGGTACTTGAATGGAGGTTGTCCATGGTGTGTTCATTTTATTTATGATGAGTATTACATGGCCAATCTCCTTTCAGTACTAAATTCTTCTTGGGAAAACTCCACAAGGGGAAGTTTCAGCCGGCGCTTATCCAGGGTAAGGAAACCGATCATTCACTGGTGATAAATGCTTGATGTGTGACCCATGCCACTCAACCCAGAATTCCCAGGAATGATGCTGACTTTTTAGGTCAGACCTTGGTTTTCTTCCCTTCCTTGAAGACTCACTGGTGAATAAAACATACTTGGTAAGCCTCTTTTTGATATGAAGTCATGGATATGAGGCACCTTGTAGGGCAAGGGCCTTCTGCATCATCCCTGAATGAGTGGAAGGCACACACTTTATTTATGCAACGTATTACTGCCCCTCAAGTATCCTAATCCTCAGGGTGACCTCTGGGAATCAAAGCCAACAATGGCGAGGTGGTGGTGTGTTTGGGGAGGGGAGGTGGCGGTGTTTCCTCCACAGGGAAAGCCGACGGCATCTGAAGACAGGTTTCCATGACTTGATTCATTTATTCCTGGTGCAAGATAAGAATCAGTAACAGCATTTATTATTACCTTATGTTTGCTAGCTGTGTGATCTTGAGCAGATTACTTGATCTGCCACCTCTCTGTGCCTCAGTTTATTCATCTGTAAAACGGGGTTAATGCCTACTCATAGGGTAGGTTTAAAAACTCAATCATATGTAAAGTGTTCAGACAGTGTCTGGCACATAGTGAAGATGAAAAGCATTGACTCTTATGACAATGGTTTATATTATGATATTGTCATCACATCTTAGACCTTCCTTTCTTGTCCCCTCACCCACTAGACTGCAAGCTCCCCGGGGGCAGAGTCTTTGTCTGTTTTGCCTAATGCTGTGTCCCTAGCTATACACAGTGGATGTGATGTTGGATGAATGGGTAAGTGGCTGGTGATGTATTTTCTTTATTAAATGCTCTCTTTGAGGCCTCCTGGAAGGAAGGGTGAATGAAGGACGGTGGTGAGCCTGTGCCTTCCCGGTGATGAGGCCTACTTGCCCTTGTAGTCCTACCCACCTCGAAGGAGTTGCTGGTCTTCTGGTCAGGGATCCCGCAGGCTTGGAGCAGGATGGACCCAGCGTGGCCTCAACACTTATGGATAATATTAAATGGCTGCTCCCTTCTCTGTGTTCAATCCCAGCTCAGGGACTCCTCGGAGATGCCTGCCTTGGGATAGGACCTTGCCGTGTGTGCCTCTTCAAGGTAAGGGACCACATGCTGCCCCAAGCATGGGCCTGACTTGTCACGTGTGTGCTCATGGCCTCATCCACCACTCAGGCCTGGCCTAGGCCAACTCAGGGGACCATCGCCCTACCAGTGCCATTAGAGCTGGTGCATGATACCCTCCTTTATGGGAAAATACCAAAAACAAACATGTTTCAGTCACATGCGAAGGGCTCCTTGGATGTAGTGCCAGCCTCTCCAGAGACAGAGGAGTTGGAGTCTCAGCAGCCCCCCCAAACCCCCGCCCAGGGGGACATGGACAGCTAGACCCTGGAGGCAGTGCTGCCTTTGCTGAAGAGGCGTCTTGGTGCTCTTGCCCCGCTGACGTTTGATCCTTGAGCAGAGGTTGCCCTTGGTGAATTCGCTTTATTTATGTTGAATCACACAAAGGCAACTTTTGTTTGAGTATCAAATCCTGCCTGGGATGGCTTCTGGGACCCAGTGGCAAGCTCAGGGTCTACGCCTCTCCCATGATCAAGAACGGACGGTGTGGCAGTGAGGGTCTACGCCTCTCCAGTGGACGAGGATGGATGCTGATCAGAGAACACAGGCTTGATTTGTGATGTGGGTCATCCGGGCCCTTGAAGGAGGGCGTTGGTGCTGCATCTGCTTCAGTTCTTACCTTGGACCCTCTGTAATCACCTTTACGTTTGGCCGTTGAGCCCAAAGACGTTCTTCCTCTACCATTTTTTCTCTGAAGGTACTTTGACCTTGTGGATAGGTACAGAGTTTGCCCTCGGAAATTTTAGAAGCTGCAGCTTCTCATTGTGTTTCTCCCTCTCTCTCTGTCTTCCCATCTCCCTGCCAGACAGTGCTCTCAATTTTCTCCTTGGTTATGAAATGAGTAGAGGCTATCGGTGTTTCATCCCATTTGTATCAAATAAGAGTGATAAAAATAATCAACACAAAATAAAACTAAAAACAACTGAAACAGCACAGAGCAAAGCAGAGCATATTCAATTGACTACAAATTGGCAGAAGAATCCAATTTTCTTGACAACATGTCAGCTGCCACATTTGACCTGGGGAAATAGAACATTGTAGACATGGTGGCCATACGATGAAATTGACAGTGGCAGCCGCTCTAGACAGTGAGATTTGATGTAGACAGAGTGTGTTGAGGAAATCAACTCTTCATTCAGATTTGTAAGTGGAAAAGAACTGATCCTAATGAAAATGATTTGGGGAAAATAACCAGGGAAATAAAAGAAATGAAAACAGCTCAACAGCGTAGCCAGGAAAGCTAAACCGGGAATTGGATTAGTTTAATGGAATTCACCCTGATAAACAAGTTTTTATGAAAATCAGTGTGGGTACAATTCTCATTAAGATGGTTAAATTCATGTTGTGTTTGGACTGGAGTCGATGGGGTCAGTAGGAAGATGGGGTCAAAATACAGCATCCTTTATGTAGCTGACCTTTTCTTTCTTTCCCAAATCTTCCCAGAGAGCTTTCTGGATGGACGTGCTGACTCCAGGGGTGACATGCTGGTGAAGTTGGGTGCATGTTGTCACCAGAGTTGGTGCCATCTTGGTGACGTGCATCACCTGGTCTGCTCCTCCTTGGTCTCCTGCCACCCCTTTGTAGGGTTCTGGATGACAAGCGGATTCCAGAAGTGAGGCAGAAGTCCCTTGGTCAGTGGGGTCTGGTCCTTCAGGGCCGTTGTCTCCGGTACTATTGTTGAATACACAGGAAGGCTGGGACATGCCCAGGTGTAATCCTTCCTAGTACCCCAGTGTTGGCACCTCTCAGGGCCCCATGCTGGCCCCACAGACATGCCCCTCGTTGGTGCTGAATGTCACGTGGACATGGAGACTGAGGCTTCCTTGGGGCGTGGTCCTGGAGTTGGTGCTTCTGCGATCAAAACCATTGCCTGGGATGTGAAAAGAGCTTGTCCTTTGCTGGCACGCTTTATACATGACCAACGCGGCATGGTGGATCTCTTTACAGAACCACGCCTGCCTTGGAGGATTCCCAGAAGCCGTGTCACCCACAGGAAGTGGCCAGCAGCCAGAGCCCTCTCCAGGGTAGGTGAATGAATGCTGCCCCAGGAAATGCCCTGAAGGTACTGATGATGTATGTTGTCATCTGGTCCACTAGCTTTCGCTGTCCAGCCCGTTCTCATGAGCACTTCCAGGAGGTGATGCCAGCCCTGGGAAAAGTCTCAGAAGTGCAGGTCAGTATCCACGATTCCTGAAGGGAAGCTGCCCATAATATGTTTTCTTTCTTTAGGACAGACCTTAGGTGGCTGGCCTTTTGCTCCAATTGTAGCAAGACCCACGGGGCTTTCTGAACTCATGCCAGTGTCAGGGAAAGGATTCTGCTGTCGGTCCCACTCCAAAGTTCACAAAATGGGTGGTGGGCACAGAATCCGGCCTCTGGTTGTGGCATACATCGTCTGCTCCCCAGCCCTCACAGGCCAGTCCATTACTGGGGGCACATTCTGAGCATTTCAACTCTGAGAGAGACTGGGGTTCTGAGAGCAGAGCTGCTTTGCCTTGTTTTGGAGAGAGGTCATCTGAGGTTCATTTGCTTTGTTTATCCTCTTCCCCCCAGCCCCCGGCCCTTTATATTTGGTGTTTCACTCGCTTTGTGTATGAGGCTAATCAAACGGTCAACCAGTTTCTTTGTGTTAAATCACCCTGTGAAGGATGCTGGGGTGACGACGCCCACGTGGGGCCAGAGGCAGTGTTGGTGGGACCTCGGAGAGTGCAGCTGTGGGCGTCAGTGTCATGCACTCGCACAGCACCTCACTGAGCTCCCTCCAAAGGCGGCATCTTCCGGAGGGAGGCCCTGTGCCCGTGCGGGGTGGGAGGCCTGGAGTCACCCTCCCTGGGGTCTGGGAATAGAGTTGGCCCCGTGGAGTTTCATCTTCATCAACTCTGCGTCAGGGTCCACTCCACTTGCAGAGACAGTCCGTGGGTGGGATGACTGGGGGGAAAGGGCATTTCACATGTCCACGGTCTCCCATGGGCAGCCGTCGGGGCAATGCTCCCAAGCATGGGCACCTCTCTGCAGTGTAAGATCCCACCTGGGTCTCTCGCTTAACTTCCAGGAAGGGCCTCTATATTCACCTCACTCCGGGGAGGTGATGTTGGTTGGCCTTGGCCACTGGCAGGGTCCCTGTCGAGGGTGGTGTCCCAAGTCCCTGAATGCCCAGCATTCAAGCTGCCCTGGGGGAGGGTCTTCTGGAAGCACAGCCACCTTGAAGCATCGCCTTAGTCCAAGCATCCGAGCCTCTCCATGGTACGCGGGGAGAGGTTACCCGAGCAACTTTGCATCTGGACGACGAATGTTGCTCGGTGAACCCCTTTTCGGTATCAAATTCCACCAGAGAGGCCGTCTCGGAGGCCGTGGCACCTCGGGGAAGAACGTCGGTATTGGCACCACTCTGGGGTACAGGATGGATGGTCGACCAGTTGGAAAGTAATTGTTTCTAATGTACTTCACCTGGTCCACTAGCCGTCCGTACCCACTGCGGCCTGCGGGGCCTGCGGGCCTGGGCAAGTCACTGGCTTCTCAGCTCAGCATCTCTCCTGGTACCTGAAGGGAGATCGACCGTGTTATATTCGCTTTATTGACTTCGAATAATACATGGTTGATCTTTTCTCAGTATCAAATCTCACCTTGGAGGACCGCTTGGAGACGAAGCCCTTGCGGGGGTGGAAGCAGAGCGGGGGCTTTCGTGTCACTGCCGGGATGGGTGCCCGGATGGAGGCCAGGTCCTCAAGGCGGGGCGGGGCGGGGCGGGGCGTGCGCCGCCTGGGATGTGTTCTGTCCCTCTCACCTGTGGTATGTGATCCACCCTCAGGACGGCTCCCGGGAGGCCACCAGCCTTGCTGTCCAGCTGCGGCCGGCGGAGTAGGCGCCACTTTGGGTACTTGAGGAGAGGTTGTCTGTGATGAGTTCGCTTTATTAATGACGAATATAACACAGATGGCCTGTTTTCAGTACCACCCGCCCCTCATGTGCAGGGCCACGCCTGAGGCTGGCCTCCTCCACGGTACGTGAATGCATGGGCTTCGCGTGTGATACGTCTCATCCACCCTGCAAGCGCTTCCTGTTGGGCACGCTGACTTTGGGAGGGAGGCGGGGCTTGCACTGGGACGCTGGTCACGAAGCATTTGCTTGGTGTGTGACGAATGGCCCGGGTTCCGTCTGTTGCCCATGCCCGATGCCACTGAGTCGCAGGCGTCCCCAGAGGGCCCCCCACTGGCCTGCACCTGCCACTCTGCAGGGCGTCTCGCCGAAGGCTGACCCTGTGCATGGCTGCGCCTGGAGGTGTGTCCTCGCCACTTCCCCTCCCATCCCAGTGCCCCCAGACCCAGAGGGATGACCCCCTTCGGGGAAGAGCCCGAGGGCCTGCCTGCTGTGCGTGCTGATCTTCCTGGTGCTTGAGGAGAGGTTGCCCGTGGCCCGTTCGCATTCTTCATGACGCACAATACACGGTCGGCCTCTCTTCAGTATCACATCCCGCCTTGCATGCCTCCTGCAAGCTCGCCAGTGTCCGGTGCTCAGCGGCCAGCGTCCGCGAAGGCGGAGCACGCGCCGACTCATCCGGGGCCATGGGGCGGGACCGTGGGCGGGGCCGTCTGAGGAAGGAGCCTCCGTCTGCAGTCAGCCCTGCTCAGTGGTACCTGGCATAGGTTGCCTGTGAGGTGTTCACTTTCTATACGATGAATATTATACAGTCAACCTCTTTCCGGTATCGAATCCTGCCTTGGACGACTTCTGCTCCGGTGCAGACTCCGGGCGGCAGAAGCCTCCACGTGGGTTGACCCGTGGACTTGGTTTAGGACCTGTGCCGCTGGCCTGTTCATTTTCCAGCTGCATCCGTTCTGGAGGGTTCCTGAGAGCAGTGCGGAGCGGACTCCGTGGTTCCCGCGGTCCCAGACGGCCCTGCTACCGAGGTGCTGGGCTAAGTTTACCTGCTGATTCTTATTTCACGCTGGCACCCTCACCCCCACCCCAGCCCTGCCGAGACCCAGGCACGGCAGGATCACCCAGGACAGGGGAAGGGTCCAGGGCCCCTGCAAAGGTGAACTCGAAGAGCACCTCCAAAGGATGACCTAGGGCTGTTTGGTATTTGCTAATTGCCCTCTGGGCTCCAGGAAGCCCTTTCTGAGCCCGGCTTGCATCATCCCCACTGGCAAGAGATAACTTCCTTGCCTTGGAAGTCTCAGCTCTGGGCATGCCTTTCCCCATGGGCTGCTCCTCGGGCCGTGGCCTCTCTGTGCCCAGCACGTAGCGAGGGGTTGCCCCAGCTCCAGGAAGATCAGCAGTGACCTTGCCAGTGGGGCGTCAGGCCTTCAAGTTCTACAGATGTGCCTCCTTCTGCTGGGGTGCCCACCCCTCCTCTCCAGCCCCTCAGCCATAGCCCTGCAGGAGGGATCGCCCTTTCCGGCCTGGACCGCTACCCAGGCCCCCCACCTGCGCCTCCTTCCCGTCCCCCTCCTCCTTCTGCCAGGGAGAACCTTCCAGAGTGCAATCTGGCTCTCTCTGCCCGGCCCAGAGCCCCTCCGTGGCACCCCTACCCTCATGCTCAGCTCTAAAACAGTAACTAGTGTCTCAAGGCCCCCAGACTGGCCAGCCTCGTCCCCTGCCCCTCCCTGCCTGTGACACTTGACGGTGTATGCCCATTTTACGTCCACCCGTCCTCCTGCTGGGAGCTGAGTCCTTGGCGGCCGCCTCTGTGCAGCCTTCCCTGAACTCCCTTCCCCCCCATCCAGGGTGCAGGCCTCCCTTCCTCAGCCCCCCATGCCCTGCATGCTTCTTTCTTGGGCCACTCTGCAGAATCCCTTGCTCTTTGCTTCACCCCGCCCCCACCAAGAGTCGCCCCCTTTCTAGAGCAGGGGTTTGGGATTCTGGAGGTGTGGAAGTGTCCCTTGCTCAGCAAGGCTGTCCCTCATCACCCAGCCGAGCTCCCACCTCTTCCCGGCAACCTTCTCTCATCGCCTTGTTACCATTGTCTTCCTAGCTTATCCAAAGTTACCTGATGTTCATCATTTCTTTCTCTCTCTCCTCTAGACTGTAAAATTTCTCAGGGCAGGAAATTCTTCTGTCGTGTTACCTGCTGTGCCTCCAGCCCTGAGATCCAGGCCAAGCCCATAACAGCAGAATGGTGAGTGTTTGTCGATTGAGTAACGGACTCCCTAAGGACTGGGACCTTATCAAGTTAATCCCTAGGAAAGTGCCAAGCACAGAGGAGGCACTCCAGATGTGGTGATGAGCATATGAATATGGTAATTGGTTTTTAGAATTTCTTCACAGTTTTTAAAGCCATTTGATTTTTCATCATTTTCTGCCCCTTCCAGGATGTCATTTGAGAGTCTGAGGTCTGCTGCTGGGTCTGGGCTCTTCTTTCCACTTTCCAGGAGGCCCCCAGGGCCCGGAAAGGAGTGACAAGCCCCAGTACAACCCCACAGACCCTAATTGAGGCCCCCCCCACCTTCTAGCAAACTCTACAGCACTCAGAGCCAGGCGCTCTGGGGGACTCCATCTGCAACAGGCTGGAGCGTGGCGTCAGGGCTAATATTTTATTCATGGAACTGAATAAATGGGGACATTTGGAGATGAAAATTGTTGTTAATGCATCCACACATCTTTGGAATACATTAAATGTGTGTAGAGGGGCGGGAGGGGACATTAGCCTTATTTAATGGCTCCAATGTAACCATCCCCACACCAGAGCACAGCACTAATGAGTACAGCCGCCTTGGCCCCCTCATCTCCCAGGCTGCTGCACGGGAGAAGCACTGGGTACATCGCCGCCACTTGAGAATTATGCATGAGACAAAATGTCAGCCCAGGGTACCAGACGCTGGGCAGCGTGCAGCTTCCAAACTCATTTTAGACGCAAAGATGGTGACCCTGTGCCGCTTGGTGCAGAATTTCATTAAAAGCCAAATTACTGGTTTATCTGCTGTTTGAGGAGAAGAGAAAATAAACAAAGGGCCTTTTTCATCTGACAAGTCGAATGAAAATGTCTGTACCCACAGCAGCCAGGAGGAAAGTCACCATGGACCCTGGAGCCAGAGGATCGGTGACTCGGGGCCATTGCCCAGGCGCCATAAGTAAACCAGCCGCAGGTTCAAACTCAGGGGTGCTCGCTGAGTTCCGGTGCCTGTGTGGGCAAAAGGGCCCCATGGCCCAAGATTCTCTTTGCATGATGAGGTAGACTTACTTTTCCCAACACACAGCTTGCCACCCTTTTTGTGGTTTTCCCCTGCACCCACCTGGCACCTCCAATTTGGTGCCATTCCTCCTGGAATGGAGCGTTTTCAGTTGGGTGCAGTGCCCACGGCCCTTGGCCCGGAGAGTGGGCAGCTTGCTCCATCAGAAGACCCAGAGCACAGTGGGGGTCTGAATACCAAAGACCACGTTGAGTGTCTTTGAGCGCACTTGACAGCTGTCTCCACCCCTTGGGTGAGTACAGATGAAGGCAGGACAGTTGGTGAGTAAGAATGAGTGCTCAGACCAGCCCGGTGAGCTCTGCAGGGTGGACTTGGCACCCCTCCCCTCCCCCAGGCTCCCCATCCTCTCTCTCTGCCCCACCCTTGCTTGTACCACCCTGCACAGAGTCAGCGGCTGGTGCAGCTCTGGGGACCCATGGAGGTCACAGTCCTCATGGGTCCTTGAGGATGCAAAGACCCCCCAAATGCCAGGGCTGAGTGAGACCCTTGAGTTTATTCCCCTCCTCTTCCGTCCCTCTACTCACATCCTCATACACGTAAGAAAACTGACATCCAGGGGGGTAGAATGCCTTGCTGTGACTTTTTTTTCCTAAGGGTGGTCTTAAGCTTTGGGGTCTAGACCACCTCTGGCAAATAAGCAGCTTCCCTCTTGGTAATGACAGGGGTGACCCAGCATCCCAGGGCTATGGGAGCGCCAAGCGGGACTCAATACCTCAGTTCTCAAGGGCTTGCTGGGGGTGATGCTGCTGCCCTGCTCCAGAGCTTCTAGAAGCCAGGGCCTTCGCTCTGCAGTGCCAGCTCATAGTAGGTGCTCAGCTAATGCCTGGATCAAAGCTGGTCTCAGACACCAGCGCAAAGTAAGTATTCGACCTGGGAGTGTATTGAATCAGGTCTTTATTGCCGGGAGGAAGCACACAGGAGGCACTGGAAGGACATTTCTGGAATGAATAAATAAAGCATGCTCTTTGAGGGCATAAAGGAGCAGAGAAACCAAGAAGAACCTGGGGGATACGGACATAAATCTCCAGCAAGCGCCGCCAAGCTTCTGCAGTCAAGGTTGCTGAAAAGACCCTGCGGAGACAGAGGGGCCATTTGTCACGGCGGGGACGGGCTTGAGGGCCAGGAAGCAAGGGCAGGATGGAGCCTTGTTCATCATTTTCGCATTATCCCGGTGACAATGGAAGGGAGCCCACGGCCATGCCGCCTGCCTGGCGGAATGAGTGCCACGCTAGGGGTGAGGAAGGACCCCGAGGAGGAGGCAGGCATCTCAGAGCCCACCTCATGCCCTTGGTGCTACAGTTGCTGTTTTCATACCTATGAGTCCCTATCCAGGGCTCCGCTCCAGCGCCACTTCCTACAGGAAGCCCTCCCTGATCCACCCCTCCACACAGAACCTCAATTTGCAGTCAGATGTCTGTCCTCTGATCCTTTGATCAATAGGTATCTCCTGGCCCAGCCTGCAAGCTCCATGGGGACAGGGGCTGTTTCTGGTATGGTGGCTGTGAGGCCCCTGTGCTTGGTTCGGCCTGGGGAAGGCACTGCATGATGCTAGTTAGCCCTGTCTTGCCTTTGCAGGCACTCTGGACCTGACACTCGACAGGTGCCCAGTGCATGGACATTCCATGGGCGGAGCCTTGGGTTGACCCCAACCAGGAGCCAAGGGCTGGGCCAGAGGTGGCTGCAAGGACCACTTCTGCCTAGAGAGGTGCGACTGTGAGCTCGGGATCCTGGCCCAACCCTGGAGGCATTCCTTGGATCTGGTAAGTGCTCATCGAAAGGACCACTGGTTGCTTCCCAGTTGGGCCTGGAACAGAAGTGGGGTTTGCCCAGGGCACACAGGGTCCAGGGAGCCACGCCCATTATGAGGGTCAGGGCCACCTTACCCGACGTAGCTCCCCTGGCTTCCAACAGTGTTTGTTGAGTGAATGAATGAAACAGGGCCTCCTGACTCCTGCCCGGAGCTCCCTCGACCCCACCGTGGCCTTGCTCCAAGCAGAGGCCAGCCCTCCTCCCTCTGGCTGCAGAGAAGGGAGGGAACCCCACAAGGGCAGTGCTGCAGTAAGCGTACGGGATGCTTGATCAGGCTGGGCCCTGACTTGGGTGCCCCGAGCCCCACGCCCAGGGTCCCCGGTCTTCCCAGTGGCAGGACGCTGCTGAGAAGGTGCACAGTCTGGGGTGTAGGAAACCGTCCAGGATGCTGCTTCCCACCATCTGCGATCTCTTCGTTTTCGCTAACACTCAAAAATAGACGTTTCTGTTATGCTCGCTCGTTGGCAGGGGAGCGGCGGGGCCTGCCAAGGCCTGGGGGAGCCCGCCAGCCTGCGGAGCTTTACTGTACAAACAGTTGGGGAGGGGGGCGTCTCTGCTAACTTGAAATCCCCATCAGTAAACATGCCAATTTAAAGTGTAATTAGCTCAGGCCGGAAAACATTCAGCTTTGGACTGCCTTTCACAGTTGACGTTGTTTTTCTTTTATTTATTTATCTCTTTCCGGGTGTGGTGGTGTCTGCGGCAGGTTTCAGCCAGGAAAAATCCAAGGGGGGCTTGAGTGGGGAGGGGGCCGGGTTGGGAGAGGCAGCGATGGAGGGAAGAGAGGCGAGGTCGGCCCGACACCCCTTCGGCCCTTGGCCTGGTGTCTCTATCCACTGTCTGTCCAGGGAGAAGGGCGCCAGGGGAGGAAACAGAGGCAGAGGGAAGGAGGGCCGACCCCTGTGCCCGCTGGGCCCAGCGATTCAGAGTCGTGGGCGCATCGGGGACCCCGGGATGACACTGGCTTGTGGAGGGGGCTCTGGTTGCCCCTCCTGACTCCCCTCTGTTTTGCCTCCCCTCTCAGTGGCCAGCTTGCTTTCTCTGAACCCATCTTGGAGTCTCAGCCCTTTCCTCTCCTGATCCCATCTCCTGCTTCACACGACTGCACCATGGTCCCTGGTGGCGATCGAGGAAGAGGGCACCCACGCCCCAGCAGACAGATGCACAGCGCCCTCCCCGCCTCACCCAGGAAGCTGGGGGAGGCCCCTGCACTCCCTACCGTTTGAAGCACCCAGATTGAGTACCGGGGGACCATCCCACGGTGGGAAGGACCGGCCTTCACGTGGGCCATGGGGAGGACCGAGGACCGTATGGGCTCAGGGAGATGCCAAGGACCGTGCCCTGTCCCACCAGACAGGGGCTGGGAGGTGCAAACGCTGGTTAGAAGGACGTAAGAATATGCCTGATCTTCCTTTTGAAACACTTTGAATGTTGTCAGACCATTTGAGTAATAAATACACATCATAAAAATCTAAAGACGTGTGTGTGTCTGTGTGTTCAGAGACGGTGTTCGTTAAGTGGAGGGTTTAAAAGCAGAGGCCGTCTGCCTCTGGGAGGGCTTCTCACGTAGAGCCCCCGGCCTTGGCCCGCGGAGCAGTGCGTGGGGAGCATCTTCCTGCGGCCCACCCCCAATCTGTGAGCTCGCGTCCCACGTGGGAACCAGAGCCACGGAAGGACGTGCTTTCCTCGCAGTCTCAGGTCTGAGACGGTCCCCCAGCCGCAGCTGCCAGCCCCCACGAGGGGCAGAGAGGCCAGAGCCCAGGGGCAGGGTCGGTGCCCACGCCTCGCTCTGCCAGCCTCCGCCTGGTCACGACACAGCCGGGCTGACTCAGATGCAGCCCCGAGCGGGAGCCTCATCAATTACATAATTACCTATGAAACCTGCCACCACTGGTTCTCAGCCGGGAAGGACACGCTCCGGCCGGCGGGTGACTCATGCTGTTTTCCCCAGAGCCTTTCGCCCGCGCTCTGCCCGCCGCCTCGGCCTGGGCTGGCTGGAATGGGGGGGAACCAGCTTGGCTTCCTCCCCGGCTCCCCAGCCTAGGAAAGGCAGGCAGCCACCGTTCTGCCAGCGCTTTGGGTTGGGGGGCACCTTCTTCAGCCCCGCTCTGCACCCCCCATGGCCCTCCAGATGGACAGTCCCCATCTGACAGAGGAGGAAACTGAGGCCCAGAGAGGTTACTCTGCTAGTGTCGGTGACCCACCGGCGTAGACCTTTGGATGAGCGCAGCCACTGGGTAGACCCCCAAACCTCCGGCCCCTCCCCTCTTCTCCAGAGTCCCTTGATGTGGGCAAACTCTACCTCTGGAAAAACACTTCTACTCTTGAACGTGGCTTTGACTTTGGGCAACAGGCATGAGGTTGCCTTTCCAGCCTGAACTGGGTGTATATACCTGGTGGGGGATGCTGGGGGAGGGGATGCTATTCTTACAAATGTACAGTGGGGTCTGGGGAGTGTGGGCTCCAGATGAGGACTTAGGTTCACATCCAGCCTTTGTCACTTACTGGCACTGAGCTTCGGTTTCCTCATCTACAAAATGAGCACCCACCTCGCAGATGGGATGAGAGTGAAATGGGCTTCAAGTATATACAAAGTGCTGACCGGGTCAGGTTCTCACTGAAGTGGGGTTTCCCTCCCACTGACCCATGGCCGGTTAGGGTCCCCGGGGATCCTGAAGTCACAACACACCTGCAGCCTGACCTACCCCGGCCTGGAGACCACCCACTCCTAATGGTCCAGACTACCCCTCGTTACTGGCCCCAGTGCCCAGGGTCTGGGCACTCCCAATCTGCCCCCCCCAGCTCCTGAAGGCATGCCCCAAACAGAATCACAAGGAACAGAGCCCGTTATGTTCAGAGTCACATGCAGCTCTGCAGCAAAGTTCCATAGCAGGTCATGAGGCTGCTGAGGGTCCCCAAATAAATGTGCTGAGGGGCTGGCTTCCTGGGGAAAATCTTGGAGCAGGTACTTTTCCTCCGATGGCCTCAACCTGCCTTTCCTTCCTCATCATGATCCCCCTGGAGCTGGCCCACCATTCCAGTAATGATATAACAGCCACCCTCTCCAACTGTGCACCTACTTGTGCCAGGCAGGAGCTGGATGCTACATCCAAACCCACAGGAGAAGGTCCTGGCAAACAGCACAAATCTGGAGGCGGATCTTGTCAGGATCCTGGCTCCAAGTTAACCCTGGGAGGTCACTTGCCTGCACTGGGACTCAGTCTTCTCGTCTGTAAAATGGGTGTAACTGAATCAGACTATGTGACATCGACGTCCCAAGAGTCCCTTCCTGTGCCATCACCCCATGTGACCAGGTTTCCAGGTTATGGGGTCACCGTCCCCTCAACCACCAAAACACCCAACCACCACTCTGCTCCCTCCATTATCCAGGGAATCCCAGCCCCTCCACAGTTCTGCATTCACAGGGAGGTGGGACAGGGTGGGGCTCATACGCCCTCTCTCCCTGGGACTCCTCACCCCCTCCCTGCCTCCACTCCACAACCCCCTCCTCATCTCCCTCTGCTCTCTGCCCCCTTGCTCTTTTCTTCCCCATGCACCATCAAGCCAGAAGTGTCCACGGAAGTTTCTAGAAGTACCTCGGGGAGTTGCAGCTCCCTAGAGGGAACACCCAGAACCTGAGCATCAGGCCTCATTGCTCATGAAGCTTCAGTCTGCCACAGGATGGGGAGTGGGGCTGTTGCCTGGGTCCAGCCCCTGTGGCCTGGGGGCCAGGCCTCCCCTCATCCCTTCCTGTAGCCCTTCATGGGACTCTGGTCCTATCAGGGATGCTGGGGCCTCAGAAGGGCTTTGCTGGCTCCCTGGGACACAGAGCACAGCCATTTCCTCAAGGCAGTGCAGCAAGTGCCCTGGGACACAGGCTCTGCCCACCAACTGCCTCAGTTCTCATCCCAGTGTAACACTGTGTGCAGTATTTCATCTCTGTGGGCCTCAGGCTTCCTATCTGTTAAATGGGGCTGTCATGAGGATTAAATGAGTTAATCTGTGCAAGTGGATGAATATTAGCTGTGAGACGCTTCACTGCTCATCATCTCTGAGACCCCGTGAGATACGTAAGGTGCCCCCCTTTATTTTTCTGGTTGAGGTGGTGGTGTGCCCCACTATTTTTTTGCTCCCTTGCCATGATCACTGACACCTTTGGTCCCCAGAGTGAGGGGTCACAATTCGATTATCGCAGAGGTCAACTTCTCAGCAGCCTCCAGACCTTTCTCCGCTGGGGACACTCCTGTCCCGGCTTCCGGGCTGTGAGGGCTGGAGATGGGGAGGGGTGGCCGGATGCTTGGATGGGGGGGTCCAAAGATAGAATTCAAGTCAGGGGCGTGGAGCTAGATGCTGGGAGACAAGACCAGAACTCAGCACACAGCCCGGCACCTGGGAAGAGCCAGAGAATTAATGACAAAATGGGGGCCCCCGGGCTTGGGAACCCTTGGATGTATCTTATGCAAAAGGGCTTGGGGTCAGAGAACAGGACAGACAGGGCCAGGCAATGTTGGCCAGTGGTCAGCGCTGTGACGCAGGCTGGTTCTGGGTACCGTGGGGACCCCTGAGCTGGCAGCCCCAAACCTCAGCAAGGGGCCTTGTGGCATGGTGCTCCGTCCTGCCAGCCCACGACCCCAGCATGGACGGTCAGAGGGTTGAGGAATGTGTGTGTACGTGTATGAATGATTGCCTACCCCACCATGTGCACATGCACACACACGCAGATATGCACATGAGGAAGAGGAGGCTTTCTGTGTGCTTGCCAAGGTCAGGGACCCTGGACAGGGTGCATAGGGGTCAAGAGAGTCAGGAAGCAGAAGTGTCTACTGCCAGCGATGGTGGAGAGTAATGGACATTAGTGGAAGGTGAGTACTGGATTGGGAACTGAGCTAGAAGAAAGGTCTGGGGTCAGAGTGGACCTGGTCCTCTCTGAAGTACGGCTACTCACTAGTTCTTTCTGAGACTAAAGCAACTGACACCCTGTGCAGCTGTCCCTGGGTCACTCTGATGCCTCTGAGTCACAGGACTCTCTCCTCCTCTGCTGGTCACTAATGAAGCTGACCCCACTGTGGCCTCCTGGTGACGAGCCCTCTCTGCTCAGAGGTGGGCGGTCGCTTCCACTCACACCCAGTTCCCCTAATGGCCACGCTCATTTGCTTCCGGGGGCACAGGGGGCACTGTCTCTGCTCTGAGGACTGCTCAGCAGACACACCCCTCCTTTGGTGGCACACCTGACGGAGCAGGGCTGGGGTCACGCACTTCCCAAGAATACAGTCAAGCTTTCTCACAGGAAGAAAGTTTATTTTCCAGAATACAACTACATTTCCAGCCCCCAGGACAGGGATGGGAGACGGGGGTGGGGGGGTGGGGAGGGCAAGTGGATGATAGGTTAAAGGTGCTTCACTCCCCACTTGGGCTCTAACCATTTAACCCTGAAGACAGGGATGGGGAGGAAAGTGTCATCGATGCTGCAAGCACCACACGCTCCAACACCTGAGCCACCAGCCCAGCTCTGCCATGGACTTGCTGTGTGACCTTGGGGAAGTCACTTAAACCCTATGCACTTCCGTTTCCTTACTGCGTGACCTGAGTTTTTTGGAGAGAGACCTGAGACCCCGCCTGACACAGCGTCGTGCGGAGAGCTGGCGCTCTGTCACCCCGAGGGCCCCCTGCCAGCGTCCTCGGCCCCTCCCACCCCTGCCCCCTGCCTGGTGCAGACATGGGGGATGCTGGGTGCGTGGAAAAGACCACCTTGAGCTTGGGGCATGGCCGCTGTGCACTGGCCTCTCCCCCGCAGAGGGAAGAAGACGCAAACCGAGCCCTCCAAGGGGCCATGGGCGATGACTGGCGCAGGGGCTCTCAGTCCCCAGGATGCAGGGGCGGAGGCCCCTTCCTGGAGTCCTGGCTGGGTCGGTAGGGCTGTTGTTTGTCTCCTGTCTGCTGCCATCTTCCATTTAGCATCATCCTCACGGTGCTGATGTTTTCCTGAGGCCAGTCCAGGAGGAAGGGAGTTGGTGGCTGCTCGGGACACGCAAGGGTGGAGACGGGGTGTGGGTGGTGGGCCTGGGTTTTACCAAGGCTGCCTCCCCACCCTGGACTTGCGGTGAAGAGGTGGTACGGGCCCCTCCCCCATGGCGGGTCACGCCATCGGTCCCCCCCAGGCCCCGACAGCCGTAGCTTTCCAGCTTCCCCGCCTCATGTGTGCACAGCAGAGCGGGTCCCTGGGTAGCTCTCCAGCCTGAAACGCGGCAGCTGTCCCGTTCCCTCCTACATCTCCCTTCCCTGGGACTCAGTGCCGGTGTTTGCAGCAAAAGCAGTCTCAGCTGGGGACTCAGTGGCCTTTCCTAGCCACCTGGCACGTCGTAACCTATAACAAAACAATAGCCATTAGCGTACGTTAATATTCAAGCACGCAGCTTCCACTTAACCAGTGGTTTCCGAGCACCCCACGCTCTGGACAGAGAGCCAGTGGTGCCCAGTCTCTCCCTAGCCAAGTGCAAGGCCAGGAGACAAAAGAGTGAGACCCTAAGAGGCCTGGGGCAGTTAACAGGACGGGGTGGCCACTCTCAGGGCCAGGGAGAAAGAGCCTTGGGTCATCCCCTCAGCGCAGTGGGATGAACCCACGGCCCCAGGATGCCGTCCAGGGCCTGGGAAGGCAGCGGAATACAAAGAGCGTAAATGCGTCTCTATCCTTTATCGCCAGGAATGCACCTGCTGCCTGTCTGGCAGCTTTTAATACCACCTCTCCCATTTTCAGCTGGAAGAAAGTCAGCTTCGGCTTGAGAACCCATCTGCCTGAGGTCCCCGTGGGAAGGCGGCGGTGGTGGAGTTAGAGCAGCAGGGCAGGCACAGCCCCCAGGGGCAAACCCTCCGGAAAGGCAGGTGCTGGCTGTCACTGTTCCAACTGACATCCTTGTACCCCGGGGTGGCCGGTGGGTGGTCCGGGCTGCCAGGCTGAGGGGAAAGACCCAACTTGGGACCCAGGGAGGTGGATTTTGAATGGGTGCCGGGAGGGGGCAGAGCGGGAAAGCCACTGACGGCAGAGAGAAGGCCAGACACGGCTCGGCGGGCAGAGGGAGGGCTTGGGGCGTCCCGGGGGTCCTGCCCTCTGGCCCGAGGCTAAGGCAGGACATTGTACCCCGGGCTGCACAAAGAAGAAAAGTTTGTGCTCTTCTCGGGGCGGTGTCCCCCCGCAGCCCAGGGCGGTTCGGCGGAATTACTGAGAATGAGGCTGCCGGTTGCTAATGGGCTTGGGGAAAATGGGATGCAATTTAGCCGCTATTTTTCAGGCCCAGAGCTATTGAATAAATGAAGTGCGCTGGGTCTGAGTCACCGGCTGACACACCGCCGGGCTCCTGGCGTCAGGGCCGGCGGGGGCGGGGCGGGGGGGGGCCTGGCGGGGGCGGGGCGGGGGCGGGGGGCCTGGAGAAGGTCTGTGAGGGTGGCGGGCGGATAGCTGGGGGGCTGCTCTCAACTTGCCTGGCGCAGGATGGGAGGGGGAGGGGAGGGGGAGGGGAGGGGGGAGAGGTGGCCTAGGACGGGGGAGGTGGGGGAGGGACGCAGAGCAGAGCTTGTTAAGCGCAGGGGACAACGGGGCAGTACGAGGGCGGGCGACAGAGGGGGGTACTGAGAGGGGAGAGGGCGGTAGGCAGTGAGGGGCTTGCGAGAGCTCATGACCTTGCCCCAGGCGGGGGCAGCCGCTGGGGGACCATTTGCTATCGTCACTCACAATTAGGGCCCTCCCCCAGGCTTGGGGACTCGTGGAAACGTGGGCAGCAAGCAGACTACCACCGCTTGGGGGAGGGGGGAGATCAATCCGTCTGAGCCTTCGGCGTCGCCCGCTTAGGACCCCCTCCCGCGCGCCCCGCCCCCCACCCGCCGCGGTGGGGAGGGGCCGGCAGGGGGGCCGGCGCTGGGGTTTGTCCGCAAGCAGCGTGTCTGCCGGACAGCAGCCCGTGAGCTGGGGGCTGCAGTGGGGCCAGGGCTGCAGCCGGCGGGCCCTGCTCAGCGCTGGGAAAGCTGAAGCCCGCCTGGGACCCTCTGGTGCGGAGAAGGGAGGAAGCTTGCCAAACAGCCCCACGGGGGGTCAGCTCCAGGCCTGGGGGGGGCCGGTTCGCGGCTGGGTGGGGGTCCAGAGCCCCCACACGCCGAATGGAGGCGGAAGACCTGGGACATCCCTGGCTCCTCTGAGAATCTGCTGTGTGACCCTGGGCGGGCGCAGGCCTCTCTGAGCCTTCAGTTTCCAGGTGGTAAAATGAAAAATGCAAACAGTGGGAAGTCCTCCTGAGTAGGTAGTCGGTGTCCATGTAAACATGCAGTCTGCCCCGCCAGCCCCCGTGATGGCCAAAGCCTACGGGGCCAGGTTTGGACCCTAGCTCTGAGTTGCTGGATTCTTCTCACACTTTCTAGAACACAGTCGGGGCACACATGAGGGAGCAGGTGCTCCCCACAGACAGCCCCCTCCCAGCCCCAGTGAGGCTGTCACAGGGGGGCCTCCTCTTCCTCTCCCCGATACCCCCTCCACCTCACTCATGTCACCCCAGAGCCTCCTTCCAGGGTCCCATCACCACCAGCCCCCTCCAGGAAGCCTGCAGGAGGACATAGCCAGCTGTGAGCCCGGACCAACAGAGGGGAGGAGAGGGGTTACAAGATTCGGACCTCCCGGTCCAGGGGGCTGAACTGTGGAAGGACACTGGCAGCTTGGCACAGAGCACCCTGCGATGGGTGGCTGTCCCCAAGAGCCACCAAGCCCACCCACTTGCCCTCAGGTCCCAGATGTCTCTGGGGGACTCCCTCCTCCCCTGCCAGCACCACCACACTCCGGAGGTCCCCAGGGCAGTTGCTTCAGAAATGCAGGATATAATGTGGCCAAAGTGCCTGTGCTCTGGGCTCCCTGGTGGGCGGGGCCCCTGCTCAGGATGCTCACCCCTACCTGATCCTGAGAGCAGGTGAGATCACCACTAGGCAGCCGGCCCAAGGCTCTTCCTGTAGGAGGGACGGCCAGGGTCAGCCAAGGGTGGCCCTGCTGGTGGTGGAGAGCCTGGCACTCTCACCCTCACATCACTGAATGCTCCCCTTTGCTCCCTAATGGAGCAGCCCGGAGCCACACAGCTGGCGTGTCAGTGCCCTCAGCCAGAGGCCAGCAGGATCCCACCCGCAGGCGAACAAGTCGGGGGTATTACATATTGCAGCGAGGAAGCCTGGGGGCGTCTCGGTGTGCTCCAATGTGGCTTTGATTAGGAGGCTTGGGTCGGGGTGGGGTCTAAGCAATCTCTAGGTGGACTGGATCCTGTCGAAAAGCGGGAGCTTCTATGACTGGGTGTCTCAATAAACCTTTTCTGCAGACCAGAATGAAGATGAAGCTGCAATTGGGAAAGAAGCCGCTGTCCCTCATTTTAAGCCAAGAGAGGGGCTGCTTGGTATTCCGTGGAAGGCGCGGCGACTTTGTTTCTGTCTGTGCTGAGACAAAGTCATGAAGTGGCCTTGCTTTGTCTCATCCCATCACCGTCTCTGAGGAGCCTTGTCTGAGGCTGTTCTCTGTGAGATGGTTTATATCCAGGAGGAGAGTAACCCTGCCCAGCTGGGAGTGCCAGGCCAGCTTCTGGGGGTGGGGCCAGCTCCTTTCTCTTCCCTAGGAAAGAGCGAGGTAAAGCTCAACCAGGTAGTGAAAACTGTTAGAGCACAGCTACCTGCAGAGCATGATTCCAAGCATTTATTTTTAGGTTAGGGTTTCTTTCTTTTTTTCCCAGCTTTATTGAGGTGTAACTGACAAAACTGTGTACACTTAAAGTGTACAATGTGATGATTTGCTATACCTATACATTATGAAATAATTACCATAATCAAGTTAATTAATACATCCATCACCTGACAGAGTTACCTTTTTCGTGTGTGATGAGAATGTTGAAAATCTACTCTCTTAGCATCTTGCAGGCACACAAAACATTAGAGTTAACGATAGTCACCACGCTGTACGTTAGATCACCAAAACTTCTTCATCTTATAACTGGAAATTTGTACCTTTAACCAGCATCTTCACTTCCAAGGTCCAGGCAACTACCCTTCTACTCTCCGTTTTCCATGGGCTTAACCTTTTGTTTTAAGATTCCACATATAAGTGATATCAAGTGAGAGTAATTGTCTTCCTTTGTTCAACTTATTTCACATAACATAATGTCTGCCAGGCCAGGCTCATCCATGGCAGGATTTCCTTCGTTTTTATGGCTGAATAATATTCCATTGTACACATAAACCAGTTTCTTTACCCATTCCTCCACTGATGGACACCTAGGTTGTTTCCATATCTTGGCTCTTGTGAATGATGCTGCAATGAACGTGGGATGCAGATATCTTTTCAGTTATGCTTTTATTTTCTTTGGATAAATACCCACCAGTGGAATTGCTGGATCATGTGGTCATTCCACTTTTAATTTTTGAGGAACACCCATACTGTTTTCCATAGTGGCTGCACCAATTTACATTCCCACCAACAGTGCACATGGGTTCCCTTTTTTTCACATTCTCGCCGACACTGTTATTTCTTGTCTTTTTGATCATAGCCATTCTAACCGGTGAAACGTGTTATCTCATGGTGGTTTTGATTTGCATTTCCCTGATGATTAGTGATGTTGAACATCTATCTTTTCATGTGCCTGTTGGCCATCTGATTGTCTCCTTTGGAAAAATGTCTATTCAGGTCCTCTGCCCGGTTTTTGATCAGGTTACTGGCTACTGAGTTGTATGAGCTCCTTGTATATTTTGATACTACCGCCTTATCAGACATATGGTTTGCAAAGCCTTTCTCTCATTCAGTAGGTGGCCTTTTCATTTTGTTGATGGTTTCCTTTGCTGTGCAGAGGCTTTTTAGTTTGAGATAGTCCTGCCTGTCTATTTTTGTTTTTATTGCCTGTGCTTTTGGTGGCATATCCAAGACATCACTGTTAAGACCAATGTCAAGGGACTTTGCCCCAGTGCTTTCTTTTAGGACTTCTGGTTTTAAGTCTTAACATTCAAATCTTTGATCTATTTTGAATTAATTTTTGTAAGTAGTGTGAAATAAGAGTTAAATCTCCTTCTTTTGTATGTGGATATCCAATTTTCCCAGCACCATTTATTGAAGAGTCTATCCTTTCCCCATTGTGTGTTTTTGGTGTCCTTGTCAAAGATTAGTTGACTGTATATGCATGGGTTTATTTGTGGGCTCTCTATTCTGTTCCACTGATCAATGTATCTGTTTGTTTGTTTGTTTGTTTTGCCTTTGTTGTCTTTATTTAAAATTTTTTTATACAATTTGTAAAAGTCACAATCCATTTACAGTTATTACAAAATACTGGCTATAGTCCTTGTGTTGTGCAATATATCCTCGTAGCCTATCTTACCTCCAACAGTTTGTACCTCCCACTACCCCCTCCCCACTGGTAACCACTAGTTTGTTCTCTATATCTGTGAGTCTGCTTCTTTTTTTGTTATATTCGCTAGTTTGTTGTATTTTTTAGATTCCACATATAAGTGATATCATACCTTATTTGTCTTTCTTTGTCTGACTTATTTCACTTAGCATAATGCCCTCAAAGTCTATCCATGTTGCTGCAAATGGCAGAATTTTGTTCTTTTTTATGGCTGAGTAGTTTTCTATTGCATGGTGTGTGTGTGTGTGTGTGTGTGTGTGTGTGCGTGTGTGTGTGTCTGTGTGTGTCTGTGTGTGTGTGTCTGTGTGTGTCTGTGTGTCTGTGTGTGTGTGTCTGTGTGTCTGTGTGTGTGTGTGTCTGTGTGTGTGTGTGTGTGTGTGTCTGTGTGTGTGTGTGTCTGTGTGTGTGTGTGTGTGCGTGTGTGCGTGTGTGTGTGCGCGTGTGTGTCTGTGTGTCTGTGTGTGTGTGTGTGTGTCTGTGTGTGTGTGTGTGCGTGTGTGTGTGTGTGTGTCTGTGTGTCTGTGTGTCTGTGTGTGTGTGTGTCTGTGTGTGTGTGTCTGTGTGTGTCTGTGTGTCTGTGTGTGCGCGTGTGTGTGTGTGTGTGTGTGCGTGTGTCTGTGTGTGTGTGTGTGTGTGTGTGTGGTATCTGTCTATCTATCACATCTTCTTTATCCATCCATCTGTTGATGGACACAGGTTGTTTCCGTATCTTGGCAATTGTAAATAACGCTGCTATGAACATTGAGGTGCATGTATCTTTTTGAATTAGTGAGGGTTTTTTTCAGATGTATACCCAGGGGTGGGATTGCTGGGTTATATGGTAATTTTATTTTCAGTTTTTTGAGAAACCTCCATACTGTTTTCCACAGTGGCTGCACCAATTTACATTCCCACCAACAGTGTAGGAGTGCTCACTTTTCTCCACATCTGTGCCAACATTGGTTATTTGTGTTCTTTTTAATGACAGTGTATCTGAAAGCAGCAGAATACACATTCTTTTCAAGTGCACATTGAACATTGTCCAGGACAGTTCACATGCTAGGCCACAAAACAAGCCTTGTTAAATTTAAGAAAAAATCATATCAATCATCTTTTCTGACCACAACATTATGAGACTAGAAATCAACTATAAGAAAAAAAACTGCAAAAAAAGGCACAGCTATATGGGTACTAAACAATATGCTGCTAGACAACAAATGGATCACTGAAGAGCTCAAAGAGGAATTCAAAAAACACCTAGGGATAAATGAAAACAAAAACACTATGATCCAAAACCTATGGGAGGCAGCAAAAGCGTCTCTAAGAGGGAAGTTTATAGCATACAAGCTTACCTCAGGAAACAAGAAAAATCTCAAATAAGCAACCTAACCTAACACCTAAAAGAACTAGAGAAAGAAAAATAAACAGGACCCAAAGTTAGTAGAAGGAAAGAAATCATAAAGATAAGAGCAGAAGTAAATTAAATAAAGACTAAAAAAGTAGAAAAGATCAATGAAACTCTAAGCTGGTTCTTTGAAAAGAGAAACAAAATTGTTAAACCTGTAGCCAGACTCATCAAGAGAAAAGGGAGAGGGCCCAAATCAATAAAATCAGAAATGAAAAAGAAGTTACAACCAACACCACAGAAATACAGAGGATCATAAGAAACTACTACAAACAACTATATGCCAATAAATTGGACAACCTAGAAGAAATGGAGCCAGAAAGAAATAGAAAATCAAACAGACCAATTACTAGTAAGGAAATTGAATCAGTAATTTAAAAACTCCCAACAAACAAAGTCCAGGACCAGACAGTTTCACAGGTGAGTTCTACCAAATATTTAGAGAAGAGTTAATATCTATCCTTCTCAAACTATTCCAAAAATTTGCAGAGGAAGGAACACTTTCAAACTCATTCTATGGGACCAGCATCACCCTAATACCAAAACCAGACAAAGATATCACAAAAAGAAAACTACAGGCCGACATCACTGATGAAAATAGATGTGAAATTCTCAACAAAATCCTAGCAAACCAATTCCAACAATACATTAAAAGCATTATACACCGTGATCAAGTGAGATTTATCCCAGACATGCAAGGATTTTTCAATATCCACAAATCATTCAATGTGATACATTAACAAATTGAAGAATAAAAATCACATGATCATCTGGATAGATACAGAAAAAGTTTTTGACAAAATTCGACCTCCATTTATGATAAAAACTCACGAGAAAGCAGACATAGAGGGAACATACTGCAACATAATAAAGGCCATATATGACAAACCCACAGCTAACATCATATTCAATGGTGAAAAGCTGAAAGCATTTCCTCTAAGATCAGGAACAAGACAAGGATGCCTACTTTTGCCACTTTTATTCAACATAGTATTGAACCTTCTAGCCACAGCAATCAGAGAAGGAAAAGAAATAAAAGGAATTTAAATTGGAAAGGAGGATGTAAAAAGTCACTGTTTGCAGATGACATGATAGTGTACCCAGAAAATCCTAAAGACACCATTGGAAAACTACTAGAGTTCATCAGTGACTTTGGTAAAGTTGCAGGATACAAGATTAATACACAGAAACCGGTTGCATTTCTATATGCTAACAACGAAGTATCAGAAAGAGAAATTAAGGAAGCAATCCCATTTATCATCACATTAAAAAGAATAAAATAACTAGGAATAAATCTACCTAAGGAGGCAAAATACCTGTACTCTGAAAACTATGAGACATTGATGAAAGAAATTGAAGATAACACAAACAGATGGAAATAATATATCATGTTGTTGGATGGGAAGAATCAATGCTGTCAAAATTACTATACTACCCAAGGCAGTCTACAGATTCAGTGCAATCCCTCCCAAAATACCAATGACATTTTTCACAGAACTAGAACAAACAATTTTAAAATTTGTATGGAAACACAAAAGACCCCAAATAGCCAAAACAATCTTGAGAAAGAAGAACAGAGCTGTAGGAGTCCTGCTCCGTGACTTCAGACTCTACAACAAAGCTACAGCAATCAAAACAGTATGGTACTGGCACAAAAAGAGACACATAGATCAACGGAATAGAATAGAGAGCCCAGAAATAAATCCATTCACTTATGGTCAGTTAATCCACAACAAAGGAGGCAAGAAAATACAACGGAGAAAAGACAGTCTCTTTTTCATTGTGTCCAGTTTTATGCCAGTACCATACTGTTTTGATTCCTATATCTTTGCAGTACAGTTTGAAATCAGGAAGTGTGATGTCTTCAGCTTTGTCTTGGCTATTTAGTGGTTCCATACAAATATGAGGACTATTTGTTATATTACTGTGAAAAATTTCATTGATATTTTGATATGGATTGCATTGAGTCTATAGATGACTTGGGGTAGTACGAACATTTAAAAATATTAATTCTTCCAATTCAGCACCATGGGATATCTTTCCTTTTATTTGTGTCTTCTTCAATTTCTTTCAATTGTCTTATAGTTTTCAATATACAGATATTTCACCTCTTCAGTTAAATTTATTCCTGAGTATTTTATTCTTTTTGATGCAATTGTAAATGGGATTAGGGTCTTAATTTCTCTTTCTGATAATTTGTTATTAGTGTATAGAAATGCAACAGATTTTTGTATATTGGTTTTGTATTCTGAACATTTACTGAATTCATTTATTAGTTCCAACAGTTTTTCTAAATGGAGTCTTTAGGGTTTTCCTTATATAATATACCGTTTATAAATAGATGACATGTAGAGACTCCATATGAGTCTCTTATGTTCCTTTGTACTTTTCTGGTATCAATTGTGATGTCTCCTCTTTCATTTCTGATTTACTTATTTGAGTCTCCTCTCTTTTTATCTTGGTCTAGCTAAAGGTTTGCTAATTTTATTATCTTTAAAAAACCAGTGCTTCACTTTGTTGATTTTTCTATTGTTTTTCTTCTGTTTCATTTATTTCTGCTCTGATCTATATTATTTCCTTCCTTCAGCTACCTTTGGACTTAGTTTCTCCACTTTTTCTAATTACTTGAGGTATAAAATTAGGTTGTTTATTTGACATGCATCTTTTTTCTCAATGTAGATGTTTATTTCTATAAACTTCCCCTCTTAGAACTGCTTTTGTTGCAGCTTATAAGTTTTGGTATATTGTGTTTCCATTTTCATTTTTCTCAATATTTAAAAATTTTACCTTTTTATTCCTTCTTTGACTCATTGATTGTTCAGGAGTGTGTTGTTTAATTTACACATATTTGTGAAATTTACAATTTTCTTCCTGTTATTGATTTCTAGTTACATACCATTGTGGTCAGAAAAAACACTTGATATAATTTCAATCTTCTTAACTTTGTTAAGACTTGTTTAGTGGCCTAATATATGATCTATCCTGGAGAAGTTCTGTGTGTGCTTTGAGAAGAATGTTGTATGGAATTTTCCTATATATTTGTTAGATCCATTTTCTCTAAAGTGTAACTCAAGTCTAATATTTCCTTATTGATTTTCCATCTGGATGATCTATCCATTGTTGAAAGTGGAATATTGAAGTTCTCTACTACTTTTGCATTGCTGTCTATTTTTGCCTTCAGGTGTGCTAATATTTGCTTCATATTTAGGTACTACAATGTTAGGTGCACATATATTTATAATTGTTATATGCTTTTGATGAATTCACCCCTTTATCATTATATAGTGACCTTCTTTGTCTCTTGTTACAGTTTTTGACTTAATATCTATTTTGTCTGATGTAAGCATAGCCACCCCTGCTCTCTTTTGGTTTCCCTTTGCATGGAATAGCTTTTCCCATCCCTTCACTTTCAGCCTATCTGTGGCCTTAAAGTTGAGGTGAGTATCCTGTAGGTAGCATATAATTGAGTCTTGGTTTTTTGCCTATACAGCCACTCTATGTTTTTTGAGAGTAAAATTTAACCTACTTACATTTCAAGTAATTACTGATAAGTAAGACCAAACTATTGTTATCTTGTTGTTTTATGACTATTTTGTAGTTCCTTTGTTCCTTTATTTCTTTTTTTTCTTTCCTCTCTCTTCTTTTGTGATTTGATGATATTCCATAGCATATTCTTTGATTCCTTTCACTTTATCTTTTGTGCATCTACTATAGATTTTTTCCTTTGTGATTACCATAAGGCTTACATAATACATCTTATAGTTACAACAGTCTATTTTAAGCTGGTAACAACTTAACTTTGATTGCATACAAAAGGTCTAACCTTTGATTCATCCCCCACATTTTGTGTTTTTGATGTCACGATTTAAAATTTTTATACTGTATATCCATTAACAAATTATTGTAAATATAGTCATTTTTAATACCTTCATCTTTTAACCCTTATACTAGAGTTAAGTGATTTATATACCACCATAATATTATTAGAGTGTTCTGAATTTGACAACATACTTACCTGTACCAGTGAGTTTTATACTTTCATATGTTTTCATGTTACTAATTCGTGTCCTTTCATTTCAGCTTGAAGACCTCCCTTTAGTATTTCTTACAAGGCAGGTTTAGTGGGGATGAACTCCCTCAGCTTTTGTCTGGGGAAGTCTTTATCTCTCCTTCATTTCTGAAGGTAAACTTTGATGGGAAAAGTATTCTTGGTTGGCAGGTTTTTTTTTTTCCCAGCACTTTGAGTACCTCATTTCATTCTTTCCTGGCCTGCAAGGCTTCTGCTGAGAAATCCATTGATAGCTTTATGGAGGTTCTCTTGTATGAGATGAGTTTTGTTTCTCTGACCCCTTAAAAATTCTTTCTTTGAAATTAAAGAGGACAAAAATAGATGGAAAGATATCCCATAATGTTGGCATAGAAGAATTAATATTGTTAAATTCCAATAGCATTTTTCACAGAAATAGAAAAAAACTACCCTAATATTTATATGGAACCATAAAAAACCATAAATAGCCAAAGCAATCTTGAGAAAGAAGGACAAAGCTGGAGGCAACACATGTCCTGATTTCAAACTATATTACAAAGCAATAGTAATCAAAACAGTATGGTACTGGCATAAAACAAGGCACATTGACCAATGGAACAGAATAGAGGCTCAGAAATAAACTCATGCCTACACAGTCAACTAATCTTTGATAAGGACACAAAAAACACACAATGGGGAAAGGATAGACTCTTCAATAAATGGTGTTGGGAAAACTGGATATCCACATGCAAAAGAGTGAAACTGGACTTTTACACCGTTCACAAAAATTAATTCAAAATGGAGTGAAGATTTAAATGTAGAACCTGAAACCAAAGTCTGAGAAGAAAGCATTGGGGAAAAGCTCCTTGACATTGGTCTTGACAGCGATTTCTTGGATATGACACCAAAGGCACAGGCAATAAAAACAAAAATAAACAAGCGGGACTATCTCAAACTAAAAAACCTCTGCACAGCAAAGGAAGCCATCAACAAAATGAAAAGGCCACCTACTGAATGGGAGAAAAACTTTGCAAACCGTATATCTGATAATGGGTTAATATCCAAAATATACAAGGTGCTCATACAACTCAATAGCCCAAATACAAATAACCTGATCCAAAAAATGGGCAGAGGACCTGAATAGACATTTTTCCAAAGAAGACAAACAGATGGCCAACAGGCACATGAAAAGATAGATGTTCAACATCACTAATCATCAGGGAAATGCAAATCAAAACCACCATGAGATAACACGTTTCACCGGTTAGAATGGCTATGATCAAAAAGACAAGAAATAATAGTGTCGGCGAGAATGTGAAAAAAAGGGAACCCATGTGCACTGTTGGTGGGAATGTAAATTGGTGCAGCCACTATGGAAAACAGTATGGGTGTTCCTCAAAAATTAAAAGTGGAATGACCACATGATCCAGCAATTCCACTGGTGGGTATTTATCCAAAGAAAATAAAAGCATAACTGAAAAGATATCTGCATCCCACGTTCATTGCAGCATCATTCACAAGAGCCAAGATATGGAAACAACCTAGGTGTACATCAGTGGAGGAATGGGTAAAGAAACTGGTTTATGTGTACAATGGAATATTATTCAGCCATGAAAAAGAAGGAAATCCTGCCATTTGGAACTACATGGATGAGCCTGGTGGACATCATGCTAATATTTTAAGCATTTATGAATATGGCCTCATGAAATCCTGACCTCACCTCCAGTGGGTGGGTGTTACTGTTAGCCCCTCTTTACTGATGAGCAAACTGAGGCCAGAGAGTTTGAGCAATTTGCCCAGGTCACAGAGATGCTAAATGGCCAGCTGGGGTTTGAACTTAGGTCTTTAGGCTCTTGAGTCTAAGCTCACCTTTGGGGATATAGCTTTCCAGCCCACTGAGAGGGTGAGAGAGACTGGGGTGAGTAATGGGGTCACTAAAGGTCCGCACCAAGTCTAGCCCCAGGGTTGCTGGGGTAGAGGGTCAGAAGCTGTGATCAGGGCACAGCTGGGATCCAGGAACCAAGGTGTGGTTGACCAAATAATAACCCCAAAGATGTCCAAGTCCTAATCCCCAGCACCTGTGAATATGCAACTTTTGCAGATGTGATTCAGTTAAGGACCTTGAGTTGGGGAGATGAGCCCGGATTATCTGCATGGGCCCAATGTAAACACAGGTGTCCCTATCAGAGCAAGCAGGAGGGTCAGAGATGGCAAAGGGGAAAAGAGAGGAGACAGTGGAAGCAGAGGTAAAAGAGAGAGAGAGGTAGGAAGATGTCGTGCACCTGGCTTTGAAGATGGAGGCGGGGGCGTGAGCCAAGGACTGCGGGCGGCCTCTAGAAGCTGGAAAAGGCAGAAAACCTAATTCTACCTCGGAGCCTCCAGAAGGAACTCAGCCCTGCCAACACCTTGATTTTTAACCCAGTGAGAACCATTTTGAGCTTCTGACCTCCTGAAGTGTTAGATAATAAATTTGTGTTACTTAAGATGCTAAGTTAGTAATTTATTGCAGTAGCCATGAGAAACGAATACACGGAAATACAGCTGGAGCATTTCAGGACACAGGAATCTTGCTCATGGCAGCTGGGGCTGGAGAGGCACTGGGAGCGCGGGCCGTGACATGCTCTGATTTTCCCGCTCAGGAATCCACCCTGGATGCCGTTGGGGGTATTTGGGGGGTGAGGGGCAGCAGGGAGACCAGGCAGAGTCTCCTGCCTCGTCAGGTGGAGATGGAGCTGGCTTGGTCCAGCGGCTGGAGAGAAGCTGATGGGTCCATGGGATATCGAGATGGTTAGGACTGCGGGGGCTGGAAGCATGAGGGGAGGGACCTCGGGGCTCCTGGCTCAAGCCCTAAGTGCTCTCTGAAGCTACTTGTAAGAAGAGGGCCCAGGAGGAGGGACAGACTGGTGGTGGGGAGGTGACAATTTGCCCGGGAGCCCGTGGGTCCTTCTCATCCAGCAGGGAGGTGTCAGGGAGCCCCGAGGGCAGGGTCCCTCCGCCCCTGAGTTGGCCTCTGCAAAGCTAGCCCAGCTCCCTGGGATGAGGGGCCCTTGTGAGGCCTGGACTGGGGGATAGAGTGAGGGCCTGGCCTGGCGGCATGTGGCTGTGACCCTCGAGTGATGCCCCAGAGGCAGTGTGGACACCAAGTCCAGCTCTCAGGCTCAGCCCTGAAGGTGGGAGGCCAGGCCTGGCACCCCGCACGTGTTTTTGGAATAACAGCCTTCTGAGACTTGTTTGGCACCCGTCGAAGACCACGAGCAAATTGCCAGTGGTAAAACATCACAGAAACATTGTTTCTTGCAAAATACTGGAAATAACCAAGGCAGCGTTACCCAACAGCACAGCGGGGCCTATGTGCGCAGCCGGGGAGCCAGGCGCCGGGGCTTGGACGGCGTGTCCTGCCAGGCTGGGAGCATCCCCACCTCTGTGGCCAGATTCCTCAACGACCACTTGGAAACAGAATTGACGGGGACTCAGGGGACAGGAGCCTCTTTCCACTCCCGCTGATAGGAAGTGTTTACAGTCCAAGCCGGCCTGGTCTGGCAGCCCCCCGGCCTCTGTGGCCAGCAGACCATGGCTTTTGGGCTGGAAGACGTGCCCAGACTCTGTGGGATCGGGACTGGGACGGCCCTGGGCCTGGCAGGGCTGGCGGAGCGGGCGGAGCTGGCTGGGCACGGGCCTCACCCCTCCCAGTCTGCCCGGGGCTTTAGGAGGAGAGTACTCCTATAGCCTCGGCTCATCTGAAGCCATAACTCCTTCCACTTAGTCCAGGCGTGCACTTAAGTGGGTGTGACTGGGGGCTTGGGGGCAGGGTCCTGGCAAGCAGAACCCAACAGTAATTCTCCATCATTAAAACAGGATGGAGCTAAGTGGTCATGCGGGGAAACTAGGAAACATGCATAAAGAAAATATGAGAAACTTAAGAAGTTTATTGTTTTGAAATCTCCCCTTGCCTGCCCTCTTCCTGATACACCCTGCAACATCCTCCGTGCACATGGGGTGAGTTTCCCTGTTTGCAGCCCTGTGTCTGACCGGGTGACTTAAAGGGCCGTCCAGGGCCCGAGATTGCACTGAAGGCCCCAGACATGCCCTGCTGCCCAGGCTTATTTATTCCTGGGGCCCCAGGTACTTGGCCTGCACCGTAAGCAGTGTTTACCACCCTACTTCTCTGATTGGCAAACTGAGGCTCCAGCTCTTAAGAAACCTGGGATCTCAGGGGCAGTGAGTGCGGAGCTGGGACTCCACCCCAGGCGATCCTGACCCATGACCTGGGCTGACCACACAGCACGCCGCCCCCGACTCAGGCCCTCGCCACGTTCATAGGCCCTCACCCGGCTCCTCTGAAGGGCCCTCATTTCAGGGCCGTCCCTGGCTCACAGCCCTGCTGTGCCTCTGCCCCTGCTGTCCCGGCCACCACGAGCTCACTGCGCCCTCCTCTTCACACATCTGTAGGCACTGGCCTGCCCTGGGCACCCACCTGGGCTGCACCATCCCAGACCCAGACCCAGGCTCTGGGTCACCCCATCTGTTGGGGAGCATTATGGGCTGAATTGTGCCCCCTCCAAAAAATTATACGTTGGAGTCCTAACCTCTAGTACCTCAGAACATAACTTTATTTGGAGACGTTTTTTTTTTTTTTTTTTAAACAAGATGTTGGGGGTAGGAGTTTATTAATGTATTTATTTTTGCTGTGTTGGGTCTTCGTTTCTGTGCGAGGGCTTTCTCCAGTTGCGGCAAGCGGGGGCTACTTTTCATCGCGGTGCGCGGGCCTCTCACTATCGCGGCCCCTCTTGTTGCGGAGCACAGGCTCCAGACGCGCAGGCTCAGTAGTTGTGGCTCACGGGCCTAGTTGCTCCGCGGCATGTGGCATCTTCCCAGACCAGGGCTCGAACCCGTGTTTCCTGCATTGGCAGGCAGATTCTCAACCACAGCGTCACCAGGGAAGACCCGGAGACAAGGTTTTTACAGAGGCAGGTAGTCAAGTTCATATAAGGAAGGCAGGCCCTAATCTAACAGGACTGACGTCCTTATAAGAAGGGGAAACTTGGACACACAGAGAGATGTACGCAGGGAGAACACCACACAAAGGTAAAGGCAGAGATCAAGGTGAGGCGTCTCTAAGCCAAAGAACACCAAAGACTGCCAGCAAACCACCAGAAGCTGGGGGAGAGGCCTGGAACAGATGCTCCCTCCCAGCCCTCAGAAGGAAACAGCCCTGCCGACACCTTGATCTTGAACTCCTGGCCTCCAGAACTGTGAAACAGTAATTTTCTGTTGTTTAAGCCTCCCAGTGTTGTGGCAGCCTGAGCAGACTGATACAGGGACACAGGCCAGCTCACCCCAGGGGCACTCTGCTGTCCCAGCTTTTGCCCAGGCAGTGCCCCCACCCCTGGATGCCATCTGCTTTACCTGTGAGAGGCCGCACCTTGCCAGCCCCCTCCAGGGATGGAGAATGGCTGCTGTGAGGGATGGTGGCCCTGACTTGGGACACGAGTCTCCAAGTGGACCAGAAGTCTGACCCCTTTGGGGTCTGTGGCTTCCGTGCAGCCTCTTGGTCCCCGGGGGGGGGGAGCTTCCCACCAGCCTGGGGATGGGGTGCGTGGTCCCTGCAGGGAGACGAGACTCCACCTTGGAGCATTTGAGACCTTGGAGTGTTTGGACCAGGCCACCCCTTGAACAACCATTCATTCTCCAATTAGCTGTGAATGAATCAGAAACACGCAGATTCAATTTCCCATGAAATGTAAATGGGTTTATAGATGTTAGGGAGTGAGTCTGGATTTATTTTAAGGGCATTTGAGCACCGGCCCGCCCTGGTTGCCGAGGACGCGTAGAGACAGACGGGCTCCGAAGAAAAGCTGAGCGCAGGTACCTGCCTCCCATGGGGCTGGTGGCCGTGCGCTGAGGATGCTGCCTGTATTCCCTCCGTCACCTGCCAACAGCCCTGGAATCGACGCAGCCCATTTCACGTACGGAAAAACAGACACAGTCTGGACAAGGCCCTGGAAGGAGGCACAGCCAGGGCCTGGACCCTGCTTTCCCTGACTCTGGGCCCCGAGCCCTTTCCTACACGACGAGGATTTCAGGAGCCCCGGGGAGATCAGAGTGGCTCCAGAAGGGAACAGGACTTGAGCAGGGCCCTGGGCAGGGTCGGAAGCTGGCTGGGGCCTGGGGCTGGCGGGGCAGCCTCGGCTGTGGCATAAGGAATACCGAGTCCTGACTGAGTAATATGTTCTGGAGGGTTCTAGGCACCCAGGTGGGCCTTGGGCTGTAAGCAGGCACTGTGTCTCCCCCGTGGTCCAGACACACTGGCAAGTGGTCGGTGGGCGCCTTGGGCCACGGCCAGGTGGTGTAAATGACCTCAGGTGGGGCTGCTCGCTCCAGCTCTGGAATCCCAGCCGCTGCCCTCACCCACAGTGTCCTGGGCTTCAGGCCCAGCGCTCCGAACGGCTCTGTCCTGCTGTCCAGTGACTCTCCCTGGAGTCCCGGCAGCCAGGGCGGCCTGCTGTGGGTCATTCGGGACCACTTCCTCTGGACGGAGTGATGTGGAATGTAGGGGAAGGGGAAGGAGGGGCTGTGAGCTCTGAGCGCCCCCCGGGAAGCTGAGCCAGGGCCGCTGGGGGACGTTGGGGGACCCCTCACCAATGTCAAGGCCAGTCGAGCGCTCCCTGCGGGACTGTGGATACGCGGCCCGTTTCTGAGCCGTGCGGTGCAGCTCCCTGAAACCCAGGCCCACCCAAGCCTGGGTGTCTTCAGCCCTGCCGTGCCCTCCCTAACCGGTGTCCCTCACCTCTGCAGCCCCCTCCGCTCCCGCCCGCGCGGCAGCTCCTGCCCAGCCCCGAGGAGTGGTCCCTTTGCCCGTGGCCCCGCGGGGCTGCGTGTGGGCCCGTGGAGATCAGCATCTTCCCGCTGGTTCTGGGGATGACGTCACCGTCCGCCTCCCCCGCATCACAGCTTGAGAGCAGCCGCGCTGCCACGCCCTCCTGCCCCACCCCAAGCAGAGCCGGCAGCCCCTGGAAGCTACGTCGCCGGTGTCCCTCCATCTCCCCCAGGGGCTGCAGGGCAGCCTGGCTGCTCTGGGTGTCTGCCCGTCCCCGGCAGGCCCCTGGGCCCCGTGCCCCGGTCTCCTCCATAAGAAGACCTACAGGAGCAGCGCTAGAGGGTGCCTGCGAGGGCCCCGTGCGGAGAGAGGAGATGCTCTGTAAAAGTTTGCTGTCATAGTTAATAACCGTTGTCCCAGCCGAGGCCCTGGGGCCCGCCCCATCCTCTCCCTGAGGGCCGAAAGGAGGGCAGGGGCCAGACCCAGAGGCAGGGCCACCAGGCCTGTGTGGCCCCCTTGTCCAACTGGTGAGTGGAACTTAGGCTGTATGGAGGGTGGAGGACCCGGGGGGCAGGGCCCTGTGGCGGCCGAGGAGCTCAGAATGGAATCTGGGGGAAGGGGTGTATGACGGCTCTAATCAGGGGCCTCGAAAGCCCTGGGGAGGTGGGAGGTGACTCCCTGGATGGAGAGATTCACCAAGTGCTCCAGAGCCAGCCAGCCAGGAGGCTGGGACCCCGCCCTGGGGGTCTGGGGCCCTGAGCTCCAAAGCCCGCCAAGGCAGGAGATTTCCCAGCCATGGAGGAGGGAAGCAGGGGGTGGATATCACTCAGCAGCTGAGAATCGGACTGACCCCCAGAGACCTGTGTGGCTTCTCACCTTCCAGATGAGGAGACCCAGGGCTGAGTCAGGCTGTGAAGGGGACAGGCCCCTTTCAGGGGTGGGGTGGGGACCGTCTGGAGATGAGCTGGTCAAACGCCCCCTCACCTGCAGAGCCAGACAGAGCCCAGTGCAGGTGGTCACCCTCTGGGGCAGGTGAAGAACACAGACACCCACTCTCCTCTCGGTGCCCCTGAGTCGTGACCTGTTTGCTGCACAGATGCCACGGGAACCCCTGAGACCACAGGGATCAGTGGCCCCAGGGGTGGGGCTTAGCCTGGTCTCTTCAGACAGTGAGGAGCCCAGATCCAGGAACCCGGCTCTTGTAGCTGCTGCCACTGACCCTCTGGAAGTCTTTGGTCAAACGCTCATCCTCTCTGGCCTGAATCTTGCCCCAGACCAAGGGCTGTGGGTCACACCCCTATGGGTCTGCCAGCCCAGGTTCCAGTGGGGCAGGTGACTAAGCTTGGGCAGGGCCTTACTCTCTGGGCCTCAGTCTACCACCCATGGGTGAATCGTTCTCACTCTCCCTGGCTGCTGGGCTGGTCACGGTCATGGCTGGAAGGGGGTGGTCAGAAGCCCCTGGACAAGGCTGAGGCTTGCCTCAAGTCCGCCCTCTGGCCCCAGTCCATGGACGGTGCTGTCAGTGGATCCAGCGCCTGTCTGTCCTCCAGGCACTGCCGGGCGGTGGGTGGGGTGGCCAGGCTCTCGGATGGAATCCTTGCTCTGCACGGGACTCCACTCCCTCCCCCTCAGTTTCCCCATCTGTAAAATGGGCCGACCCTGTGATTTCGTGTGTGCTGAACACGAGCACCAGCTGGACTGGATCCTGAAGGTCACTGGCCCTGTCCTAGCCCCAGTCAGCCAGGCCAAGCTGGAGGGCAGGGCACCAGCTGAGCACTGGGCCCAGTGTGGCCATGTCTGGTCCCGCTGCGCAGCCTGGGAGGCTGAGCTGCCAGAGTATCCTCTGTCCTCTGGTCTGAATTCTTGCACAATCTCAGGGCTTTCTTCTCCCTGAGTTTGCTTGTGGATTGGCTGATTTCCTGCTCATGGCCACATGTCTGTCCAGATGCCCTCTTTGCTGAGACAGAGGAGAAGGCTGTTTCACCCCAGAACCTGCTGCACTGCGCACAGCCTCTCGTGCCCCCATTCGCCATCCCAGGCCCCATGCCACTGTGACCCAGTGCTTCACTGGGAGCCCAGAAGGGTCTGCTTGGGGAAGCACCACGCGCTCAGGGGCTGCCAGGCTGTCCCACCAGGGTCAGTGTCATGTTTGTCCGGCAGGGATGAAGGACAGCGACCCCAAATGCATCAATCTTCCAGGAAGGAAAAGAACCCTGGGAAACCAGAGATCCGCAGACACAGGCTCATGCTTCTGGGGCAGAGATGTGAGCTTCTAGAAGGGCTTCCCTCCTGATGATGTCCTCCTACTTGGCCGAGACCCTCACAGATGATGGGAATGTCCCAGGAGGTGAGTGAGGGAAAGACCACCTGCTAGGCGCCTGCTCGCTTTGAGCAGCTCACGAGCCTCCTCTCACTTCGTCCTTGCAAACTAGGAGGAAGGTTGGTATGGGGGCCCATTTTACAGGTGGAGAAACTGAGGCTCAAAGACGGGAAGGGAGCTGTCTGGGTCATGCAGCAGGTCTGAGATAGAGCCAGCATTACCTAGTGTGAGTTTGGGAGGTGGGGTAGGTTCCCTACGGTGGCACCTGGGGCCGGGGAGCCTTGAGGGATCTCAGGCCAAGCCAAGTTCTGATGTCCCTGCTCTGCTCACCCACACCTGAAGGTGTCCTCAGGTGAGGGGTCAGCTTGAGCAAGGGCTTGGAGGTGGGAAATGACCCACCCTGTATGTTTTGGGATTACCAGGGGGTAAGGCCGGCTGTGTTGGGGATGACCCTGAGGGCCTGGGAGCACCGTGGAGTCGTAAGGGGGCAGGGCACTTTTGAAAGTTCACCTGGCCACCCCCCTGGGGATGGTGACAAGAGGGGAGGTGATGAACAGCCAACGCCGCGTGGGGGGCTGGGGAGATAGAGCAGTAGAACGAAGCAAGGGGCTGGTCAGGCCAAGAAGAAAAGCAGCTTCCAGAAGGAGGGGGTTGGGCAAGTGTCCCCAGTGGTCCCCTGACCAGCAGGAGGAGGGTGGCCTGGGAGGACACTGACGGGGCCTCCATGGCAGTGGTGTCGGTGAGCGGACGGGGGACTGGCAGCGTAGGCACGCCTCCAGGGTGTGCAGAAGGAGGCCTAGGGGTCAGGGGCCAGCTTTGGGGGACAGGGGCCGAGTGCTCAGGGCTGTGAGGGAGGCTCCAGCCCCAGCCCCCGCTTCTCAGATGAAGACAAGACCGAGAAGCTCAGAGACTTGCTGGGGCCTGGGGCCGGGGATGGGGCAGGGTGCCCCCAGGAATTGTGGGGGGCTGCCACCTTTACTCCCCGCTGCAGCGGGTCTGCAGCCCGAGAATCAGTACCTCTAAGAGGTTCTCGGATGATGCTGATGGCGCTGGTGCCAGGGACCACAGTGGGAACCGATGCCCCAGAGAGCGAGAGACAGACACAGACAGACAGACAGATACAGAGAGAGACAGGGAGACAGAGAAGTGCAGAGAGACAGAGACAGAGAGATACAGAGAGAAAGACAGAGACAGAGAGATACAGAGAGAAAGAGACAGAGAGATACAGAGAGAAAGACAGAGACAGAGAGATACAGAGAGAAAGACAGAGACAGAGAGATACAGAGAGAAAGACAGAGACAGAGAGATACAGAGAGAAAGACAGAGACAGAGAGTCACAGAGTGTTACGGAGTGACGGCAGGACCTCAGTCGCAGTGACGTGGCTGGCACCTCTCTGCAGATCCGGGAGCGAGTGGACCAGAACAGCTGGGGGACTGGGGACCCCACGGGGAAGCCATGGGAGGCTGGGGACCTCTTCGTGTGAGTCACATTGGGGCCTCTTTTCCTGACCCGGGAGAGTGTGGTGCAGGTGCTTGCACCCAGGCCAGCCAAGGCTGCAGGACACGGGCTGGCGGGGGGACAGGTGGTGACGTTTCGTGCCACCTGCAGTCCTCGGGCCTGCTGCTGGGTGGCCGCGGACATGCTCTCGGCGGGCTCAGAAAGGGCCCTTTGTGGCAGCAATCTCTCTCTGCCGTCATTAGAGTCATCAGCCGCGGTGGCCTGCCCCAAGGGACCACCTCCACTAGGCTCGTCCCTTGATGGCTGGGCTGGCGGGCTTGTGGTGGTTGGTCTCCAAGCAAAGCTGGGCGAGCTCTGACCCTTCTCCGGTGGTAGGGGCTTTGGGGGCTTCAGCCTAGGGCCACTTTCCCAGTCTGACCCTGGCGGCCCAGGGCCCTGTAGGCGGGCAGCAGTGACCCCAGCTCACCCCAGGGAGGGGGGCCGTCACGTCTCCTGTCTGGCCCACACCCCCCTCAGTGCCTGTAATTGGCAGGGCCACAAGGAGGGTTTTGTTGCCCCCGGCGAGGGCAGGCGCATGGGGGGATTGGCCCCCTTTCATCTCCTAGGCCCCCCAGTCACCCCTTTCTCTGGCTGGGACTTAGATGCTTTTAAATAGCAACAGTCAAGAGGCCGAGGGGGAGCGAGGGGCCCGAGGGGGCTCGGGGCCTCTGAGGCTGCTCACAAAGGAATGAACTCCTGGCTCCTGGAGGTGCCAAGAAAGAGGCCCCGCTTGGGTTTAAAAATAGACGCCTGGTCCATGATGTTCTGGCCTCCCTGCCCAGCTCAGAACACCTCCCGTGACCCTCGTCTCACAGCGAGGCACCCCTTCCCCCAATCCGCCCTGGCCGGTGTCAATCTCAGGACATCCTCTCAAAGACACTCAGTGAAGGGGCCGTGGCAGCGAGGTGGGACGGGGAGGGGGGCGGCGGCCGGCAGAAGTCCCGCCTCCACGCCCTTTCCTGCGCTGTGCCCTCAGCCTGGCACACCTTCCCTCCTCCCTCTACCTGGGAGTCTGGTTTATCTCTCCAGAGCTACCTCACATGCCACCTCCCCAGAACATCTCCCTGCATCCAGGCACAGCTGGAGCCCCAACTCTAGCCCAGGGGCCACTCGCCACAGTGACCTCTGTCACGATGTCCCCCACTGGCCCGGCCACTCCCGGATGGTCGTCTTTGAGCTCTTGGTCCTGACACAGGGCCTGACACTCGGAGAAGGGAGGCGGAAGCAGTACAGGAATGAATGAAGTTCCGTACCCTAATCTGCCTCTCCTGGCCTCATCTTTCCTTCTCCCCACCACTGACCCCTCCCCAGGTCTGCCCCTGCATCCCCTGGCCCTGCCTGTACCCCCTCCATATGTGCTCTGTGGTCCTGACCCTCTGGGGTGAGGACACTTTTCCATGGCCCATGGCAACTCATTCTGGAGGGAAGAAGCATGGCCATACTAGTAATCTCTCGCCCCACATCCAGCATCCCCACCTGATGACCCTCATGCCTCTTCAGCTCACAGCCATGCTCAAGAGTCAGCTTTGAGCCGACTATAACTGATCTGTCTTCTTTGGTTCTTCCGTGTGTCACCTCCCTCGAGAGCCTAACTTCCTGGAGGGAAGACGGGGTCCCGGCTGCTCCCTCCTGCCTCCTCAGGGCCCCCCCGGAGGGTCTGGGGATGGATGGCTATGGAGGGAGAGACGGAGAGTGGGCTGAAACGGACCCCCCAGGCTACAGACCCCCGAGACACCTCTGAGGGAAATCGCAGGCTGGCCTCAGCTTGCAGGCAACCTGGGTCTTGGCACAAACTAAATAATTGACTGAATTAGCCAAAGCAGGACCTGAGCGGCTGAGACCCGGGGATTTGGGTAATTTGGTGTAAACTGGGAAAATGAAAGCCACTTCCCTGGATGTGGCAATTGCCGCTGGGTGGTGGGGTGGGGAGAAGGCCAGCATCCCTGCCCCCTGGGCACATCTCTTTGTGAGGCTGGTGGGCACAGTGCTGTAGGAGGTGATGGAGATCGTGAACTTGGACTGTGGCTGTGTCGTCCCTGCCCCCAGCAGTCCTGGAACTATGGGCTGCTCCGGAGCCACTCGGGCACCTGGAAGTTTGTTTATTGTGGTGCAGCTGGTCAGCTCTGGATCTGTTGAAGGGATATTCGAGTTGCTTCCTCTGATCACAAATGTTTTGGCATTCAAGGGCACAGAGGCCTCTGACAGCTGGGAACCCTGAGGGGTCCCAGGATTTCCTGTTCTCAAGAAGGAGCACAACTGCTGAGCATGGGCACTGTGAACAGCGGGGCTTCAACGTGCACACTTGCGTTGGCCCTGAGGCCACAGCAGCCGTGGAAACTCCCTTTTCTCCTGTGAGCACCCCCAGCTCGGCACCCCACCCTGCAGTTTTCCAAGGGGAGTCACAGATTCTGGTGTTGATGACTTGGGCTCCACGTTGAAGCTGCTGCCACTGTGTGCAAAACTCAGATGTAGCTGATTCTCGGGGGCTGGCCCGAGGAACCCACTGACCTGACCGTGAATGGGCCCGACGGCCCCTCCTGCCTGGACTCTCAGGGGTGAATGCACGAACCCCATAACATTTCGGTGTTCACACTCTCAGGCAAGACGTCTGCTACTGCCTGGCATCCTCTGGCTCCATCTTCTTCCCCAGGAAACTGCAGAAATTGAAGCTGAGCCAACGTACCCTCTCCCACCCTGGGCACCCAGCAAGCTGCCACCCCCTGTGGGCAGGGACCAGACTTATTGGGGGAAAAGGACCTGAAGGCTCGACTCTGCAGGGTCAAATTCTGACTGGCTGTCACTTACTGTCTGAACTTGGGCAAGTCCCTTCCTCTCTGAGTCTCAGTTTCTCTGTGAGCAAAATGTGGATGATGCTCACCTCTCCTTGGTTGTAAGGATTAAATGAGGTTGTGAACACGTTTTGCATATTGAGAATGAACATGAAAATGATTATTATGGTTGTCCTTCTATAGGTGACTGATTCTCAGTAGCACATGAAGGCCACCTGAAGCTATTTACTTCCCATCCCTTTCATTTTGCTCATGACATTGGAAGGCTGAAAAAAATCAGAACTGGAAGAGTCTCGAGAGATTATTAAGCCTGGTCTAAAGCCTTGGAAAGTTGTGGTTCTAAAATTGCCAGCCAGTCGGCAGGGCTGAAACTCTGACTTTCCCTCGCTCCCCCACTCCTTTCCTTCTTCCCTTCCTCCATCCCTCCATCCATCCATCAAGCTCTCTATCCATCCATCTACCTATCACTCATCCAACCATCTAACTGTCCATCCATTTATCCATGTTTTTCTATTCACCATCCATCCATCCATTTATCCATCCATCCATCCATTTATCCATCCATCCATCCATCTATCCATCCATCCATCCATCCATCCATCCATCCATCCATCCATCCATCTATCCATCCATCTATCCATCTATCCACCCATCTATTCATCCATCCATCCATCCATCCATCCATTTATCCATCCATCCATCCATCTATCCATCCATCTATCCATCCATCCATCCATCCATCCATCCATCCATCCATCCATCTATCCATCCATCTATCCATTCATCCATCCATCTATCCATCCATCTATCCATCCATCCACCCATCTATCCATCCATCCATCCATCCATCCATCCATTTATCCATCCATCCATCCATCCATCCATCCATCCATCCATCCATCTATCCACCCATCTATCCATCCATCCATCCATCCATCCATCCATCCATTTATCCATCCATCCATCCATCCATCCATTTATCCATCCATCCATCCATCCATCCATCTATCCACCCATCTATCCATCCATCTATCCATCCATCCATCCATCCATCCATCCATCTATCCATCCATCCATCCATCTATCCATCCATCCATCCATCCATCTCTCCCTCCCTCCATTGATCCATCTATTCATTCCTCCCTTCATCCATCCATACATTTCTCCATCCATCCACCTATGACTCCTCCAACCATCTGTCTGCCATGGATTTATCCATCCACCATCCATCCGTACATACATACATACATTATCCACCTCTCCTTCAAGCACCCACAAACATTTCCTCCATGTGGGGCACAGGAAACCCAGACTGAATCAGACCCACACATCGGGAGGAAAACCTAGACTGCCATGGGAAAGTCCAACATGGAAACCCAGAATGGAGAGTGGATATGGGGGAATCCACAGTAGGGGGATTATACAGGGGCCCAGAGGGGAGCTTCGGAACCTGCCAAGGGAGAGGCATGGTCCGGTAGGAGCCTTCCTGGAGGACGCAGCACCAAGTTTTCCCTGCAGCTGTCTGAAGGGCCAGAGAATCCAATCACGTTCTCCTCCTTGGCCCACCCTGGCGTCTTCCTGCTCAGCTAGCCAAGACTGCCTGCGCTCTGCAATTTAATCCCTGTTCCTGTAGCACCGCAGGTTTCCTAGACTTGAAGCCAAAGATAAAATCATCACGATAATCACAGTGAGATGCAAAATAATAACAATCCCCAGGGCTGGAAAAAAAAAAATGAGAGGCTGTCGCTTACATCTCGATAAATTGTAAAATTTATCTTCTTGTGCCATTTCTCCCCTTCTCTATTTCATTTACAGTGGGTTTTTAATAAAAAAAGTTGACAAAAATCAAAGCAATATAATCAAAATAGAAAAGCTTGACATTTATACATGTTGTTTATTTAGCGTTTTAGAGTAATAAAAAGGCACACCAAAATTAGTTTCTTATCAAATGTCAAATTTTCATCAAGTTCTCGCCTACAAACTAGTTAAACTTTGTTCTTTGGAACCAAGTTGAGCGTCTGCGTGAGGATGTGGGGAGAGTCCCCACAGACTCGCAACGATGTTTTTCTCCGCATCATGGCTCCGCTGAAATGATCACATCATGCTTTCTTCCTAAAAAGCTTTGAGGATAAGTCTTGTTTTTTTTTTGTTGTTGTTTTTTTGGGTTTTTTTTGCGGTACACGAGCTTCTCACTGCTGTGGCCTCTCCCATTGCGGAGCACAGGCTCCGGACGCGCAGGCTCAGCGGCCATGGCTCACGGACCCAGCCGCTCCGCGGCATGTGGGATCCTCCTGGACCAAGGCATGAACCCGCGTCCGCTGCATCGGCAGGCAGACTCTCAACCACTGCGCCACCAGGGAAGCCCCTTTCTTTTCCTTTTCACAGGCATAACTGTTGCTGTTTTTCTGTATCCCGTGAAACATAACGTAGATGGAAACTGCCGTTGTGGAAAGGTCTTCTGACCTAGGCTTAGCCCCAATTTCTTCAAACGAATCTGATCTTGGCCCTGAACAAGCTGATCCTTTCTGCATGTATAGTTGCCCACGATGGGCAAAGAAAGATGGTCTCTTGGGAGACACAGCAGCAACCCCATGGGGAAGATAGGCAGGGTATCAGGCTGGAGAGTTTGAATGCCTGGAACAGAGACCAAGTTAAACCAGCATCGCCAGGAAGGGAGAACCCTTGGAAGGAGAGGGGGTTCCTGAGGGCTCAGGGAACACAGAGCACCTGGAACAAAGCCTAGAAAGTTGGGTGCAGCTGTGGCCTGACGGGGGCTGGGTCTCCCCTTCTTAAAGATGGAGGTCAGATTTCTGGCCCCTTGACCACCTTGAACATGTTGTCGGGGACAGAGGCAGGGGAATCAGAGGAGATGGGTTTGTATGTATCCACCTTGTACCACCCAGTACATGTCCTGAGCCAGGTCACTTCTCTGAGTTTAGTTTCCCAATGACTTGACCTTCCCTGGCCTCCGATTTATCATCTGTCATATGAGCAGAGTGACACCCGCACCCCAGCACAAAGGGGTACAAGCACCAAACATTCGTACTTTCTGCTTCTGAGGTCTTCCCCCAGTTTGGGGATTCTGCAAATCTGTGGTCGAGCAGGGCTGTGACCCAGGACCCTGTCTCTGATGGAGTCTTGTCCAGCCAGCAGCACTGGGGTACCCAGGACACAAGCTCTGAGCCCTGCTTCTCTCTTTGCACCCTGCACTCCCCACCACACATCCCCAAGGAAGGGCCACCATCTAAATTCCAGAACCTTCTGAAGGGGATTGCATCCTCCTCCAGAGCCAAATCTCTCCAGAATGCTGTGAGCCGGACAGCTGGAGAATGGAAGACAGGGGAGACAGAGAAGCCAAGAGACACAGCGTTTCCAGATGATTAGAGGAGAGAAGCTAATGAGGCTGCTTGTCTCAGAACAATCTGTGCAAACAGCTGTCAGGGAGATTTCTTCCCATCAAAGACACATCAAGAAGGAAACCAGGGCAAAGGAGTCCACTAGCCCTGGGGTAGACAGGAGACAGAGGAAAGTCAATGATGAATACATTAGCATGAGTTGCCACTTTAAAAACTGCCGCCGTGGGACAGCCTGTGCCCTAGGACACCGCCTCCAGCCTGTGGGACCCTCCAGTGCAGGCAGGGAGACCAGTGCACAAACACCAGGATCTAGAAAGGTACACGTCCCCCAGGGGACAAGCCAGACACTGAGGAGATTCAGAAGAGGTGGGAATAAGCTCCAGCTTGGGGTTTAGAAAATACAGTATATTCAGGGACAGCTAGAGGTTGATTATTTACACAGTCCCATATTAATAAAATTATAATATTTATAATATTATATATTATATATAATTTATATATTTATATAAATTTATATAAATATATGATTTATATAAATATTTATATAAATTATATATTTATATAATATGTATAATATATAATATAATATATAATTATAATAATGATCTCTATATTGATCAGAACAAGCAAAACCTCCAAGGTCAGGGTGACTTACGATCACACTGCTCTGTCTGGCTTCCTGCCGTCTTCAGTGCCAGTTCTCCGCCTGACCAGTGGACCACCTTCCTCCATGGGTGACTCAGGGACCCATGCCCCTTCCATCTTGTGGCTCTGCCATCTCCTGGAGCATCAGAGTCCTCTGTGCACAGCCAGCAGATGGGGAAAGTGGCCGTGGTGATGGTGTCACCTTGTCTCAGAAACCCCAGCCTGGAAGTCGCCCACATCCCTCCCACTCAGAATCCTTTGGAGGACAAGCACGTGGAAGCAAAGAGGGTGGGAAATGGGGACAGATGAGAGATGAAGACAGAGTAGGAGTTTCTACCAGGAGAACAGAGCCAGAGGCACCCAGAGGACGGAGGTGTGGAGTGGCATCTGGGAAATGTGTGAGGCCCAGAAGAGAGGCCCCAGGAACCCAAGGCTGCTCACCACGTCTGCTTCCCCTTTGCCCTCCCTTGTGATAAGCAAGCTTGTGGAAGTCTCCAGGCTGGGTCAGCTGTGCTGAGGGAGCTAAGAAAGCAGTTGGGTCCCGGGGTGGGCAGGAGCAGTGAATCTGAGAGCCCTGTGTGTTGGGGGTGGCGGCAGGATAGAGGGAGGGACCCCCTCCTGCCACTCACCAGGACCCCTCCTTGGCCAGGCTCAGCTAGGCCCCTGGGCGCTCTCTTTCCATCTAGTCATCGGCCTTGGCCTGCAGCCCGCCCTGGGCCTACAGAGGCCAGTTTGGGCAAAGAATCTGCTACATCCGTTTAGTGAGAATCCCCTCACCCTTGACATCTGACCAACTTCCCCCTGTTACTTTTCCATCCACTGACCCTCTCACTCTGCTTGTTGGCTGTAAATCCCCAGCTAAATCCCCAGCTGTCTTTGCCGCATTCAGAGTTCATTCCCTCGCCCCCTATTACAATAGTCTTGAATAAAGGCTTTCTTGTAATTTTTAACTGGTCGGGGGCCAACTTTTCTCTCTAACACCATCAAGAGTCTGACACAATCTCTTCGTCTAGAACATTCCTTCCAGAACCAATCTTGCCTGCTCGGGGTTAGGGGCTATGGAGGAGGGCTTTCCCCACGTGGACAGTGCTTCAGGAGCCTGGAAGGTCACGGCCAGCTAGTTGGAGGGGAGGGGGACCTCCAGCCCAAGGAGAGGCTGCAGGGGAGAGTCTGATAGCTGAAGTCACCCTTGTTCTATGGCCCCGGTCTGGGACGGGAACTCCGCTGGAGAAATTCTGGCTGAGCTGGAGACCTCCCACTGGCCAGGCTGGAAGTGTAACGGGGCAGGACCCTATGGGGCCTTCCTGGGACAGCCCTCTGCCTTAACTCCTCTCAGAAGGACCCAGATGACAGTACCTGATGTGCATGTCCTGAGTTGTTTTACAGGTGTGAACCGCCCCCCACCCCTGCCAAATGGAAGATGTTACCTACTTGAGGACCATGAGCACATAGCCCCAGGCCTCCTGGAGCCTAAGGACTGATAATGTGACCCCCTGTGACACCACCCTGTTCCCTCACCAGCAGCCAATCAGAGAAGTGTGCATGATCTCATCACATACCCTGTGACCCTCTCCCTTACCTGACTTTTATTTTATTTTATTTTGTTTTATTTCAGACTCTTCAATAACTTTTTTAAAAAAATTTTTATTGGAGTACAGTTGATCTACAGTGTTGTGTTAGTTTCTGCTGTACAGCAAAGTGAATCCGTTATACATGTACATATATCCACTCTTTTTTAGATTCTTTTCCCATATACATCATTAGAGTATTGAGTAGAGTTCCAGTGCTATACAGTAGGTCCTTGTTGATTGTCTATTTTATATGTAGTAGTGTGTATATGTCTACCCCAATCTCCCATTTTATCCCTCACCCCACCCTTCTCCCCTGCCCGCACCCCCCCCCCCCACCGGCTTTTAAGAATGCTTTGCTGAAACCCTTCTGGGGAGTTCAGGGTTTTTTAGGGCATGAGCCGCTGATCTCCGTGCATAGCACTGCCATAAACCTTTCTCTGCTCCAAATTCTGACGTTTTGGTTTGTTTGGCCTCACTGTGTGTTGAGCACGCGAACTTGTGCTAACAGAAAGGAAGGCTTCCATGGCGGGTGCAGGGGTGGGAAAGGCACTCACCCCGGGCTCCTTCATCCACCCCAGGAGCCTGCGCTGGCCTCTGTCACGCAGGGTGCGAGAGTTCACATCTGCCCCCGCTGCTGGGGACACGGATGAGTTTCCCTGGGGAACAGGTCCCTGGGCCCTGGCATGAAAATGCGTCAGTCCAGGGACCAGGGCATCCTTTGAAGACTGTTTCTGGTTTTAAACCTCTCCTGCCCAAGTGCCAGTTGAGGCTATTTTTTGGGATTAACCATTCACCCCAGGGCTGTCTGGCCCTTCTGAATGCCCTCATTAAAGTGTTCATCAGCAGAAAGCAAATACTTGGCCCCAGGGGTATCCAGGTTTCTTGAGAGCCCCGGATGCCCTTGATTGTAGGGCCTCCTTGTTCAGGCCCTTGCCGGAGAGGCCAGGGAGGGAACTTGGCTGGCCACCGAGATCTTGTTAGTGTCTTTTCCCTCAGAAATCCAGATCTGTCTTCCAAAACCACCATTTCCCCATAGTTCATGAATACTCCTTCTGTTGACACACAAATACCCACGTACACGTACACATGCCCCTCAGTCCCACTCGCCACCCCCGGGAGGGGACAGCTTCCAGAAAGTAATTAATCAACACAATGGTTCAAGGGCAAGACCCTGGAAGGGGGGGTGGGAGGCTCTGTTGTGGGTGATCAGGGAGGGGTGGGAGCTCCAAGGGCCAGGACGGAGGCAGCCCCTCAGCCTCTCTGCCTTCCGAGTACCCCTAGAGAGCTAGAGTCGACCTGGCCCCTTCCAGGGCCCCAGTCCTCTGCCGGGTCGGACAGGAGAAGCCCACAGTCTTATCTCCCCGAGGAAGAGTTATGGGAAACATTGAATTTGAAGTCAAAATCATTTTCATTTGCTATGGGATAACTGGGTCAATTATTTAAACTTTCTCTAAAATTAAGGGAAAAGAAGAGGGGAGCAAAATGTTTGGGGGAAGCTTCTTTAGAAGAAAAAATATGATTCTTTGAGTGAAATGCAGAAAGGACCACACATGAAGCTTGCCTGGTGTCCAGGCCCTGTGCTGAGCACTTTAAAATAGCATGTCATTTAATTTAATTGTCATCATAATCATACCCATTTTCAAGATTGAGAAACTGAGATTCAGGGAGTCAAGCACTTGCCCTTGGCTCCCAGCTCCTCAGTGAGAGGCTATGCAGTGACCTTCAGTTCCAGCTAACAGAGCTGGGTCCTGGACACACAGACTTCCCTCCTTCTCCAGTGACAAGTGTGGCCCAGAAACCTGGGATGGGATGGGATGGGGTGTTAATTCCAGGGCCTTCTTCTCAGAGACCCTGTGGGAGGCTGTCCTAGGGCTGGGACACAGGGAAGGACAGGCTGCCCCAGGGCCTCCAGGGCCCCATCAGTGAGCACCTGGCCTCTGTCTATAGCTCTCATGCTCTGAACTGCTGGGTGGGGGGTCTTCAGCCTGGCTGGGGAGCAGTGGATATGATTTCCCTCCACCACTGACATGGTGGGTCTCTTGTCTCCTTGAGCATTTGCCTTTCCCGAAAGGCTCAGGCAAGTGGGCAATGCTGAGGAAGTAAAACCGAGCCAGACCCTATAGGGGCTCCTGGGCAGGGGAGCCTTTCTGTTTAGCCTCTGTGACCTTCCCTGAGTTCCAAACGGCAGATTCAAACAGCTGCTAATCCAGGAAGAGAAGGGATGCAAAGTCAAGGGGAAAACAGCCAAGAAACAATAATACAGCCTTGGGGCAGCGTCCTGGTTCCACCTCAAGGGACACACATAACAGTATCTTTAAGCCCTTTTATAGAATTAAAACCTAACAAATGGAAGATGTCAGCATTCTCCATACCAGAGAAGACCACCTGAGGCCAGACTAAAGGAACCAGAGAAGCTCATCAAAAAGATTACCAAAGACCAGATTGAGGGCCGTCCCTGCACATACCCTGATCTTATCAGCAACCCCACCCCGAACTATTGCTATAAAACTCCTCAAGAAATCCTCCCAGGTTGGGACACATAGTTTTCGAGGGCAGGAACCCACTGTGTTCCTCATTTGCCTGGCAAAGCTATAAAACTATTCTTTTCTACTTCACCCAAAATTCTGTCTCTGAGATTCGATTCGGCACCAGTGTAAAGAGAGGCTGAGCTTTCAGCATCAGTAGGAGGGGAAGAGGCAGCCCTGGGTTATAACCAGAGTGGGTGGAGTGCTGGAGAGAGCCCTAGCCACATGCCCGCCAATTGCAGTCTGGGCAAATCCATCAGTTAGAGCCATCAAAGGAATACTACACAGCCAGAAAAAGGGATGAAGTACAGACAGGCAACAACACAGATGAATCTCCAGGACCTGCCTTTGAGCAGGTCGACACCCAAAAGAACACATTGCTCAAGGCCATTTATACTTGCCCAAATCTGGCAGAACCAAGCTTTGGTGATAGCTTCATTGTTACCTTTGTGGGAGGTATTGACTGGGAGGGGCAGGGGGCTTTCTGGGATAAGGGGGATGTTTTATGGTTGGATGGTGGTTTTCTGAGTGTCTCTGGATGTAAAATCCAATACGCTGCCCTTTTAAGATTTATGCGCTTTTCTGTATGTATTAATATTGTGTCAGTTTTTTAAAGTTCTCAAAAATTTAATCCTAAACAACCCCCGACACCCACAAAAGAAACAAACAATAAAACATCCCTAGCCTCCTGGCGTTTGCCTGGGTCACCCACCACCCCCTGGGCCTCTGAATCCTCTAGAAGCCTACAGTCAGACCCCTGCCCCCAACAAAGAGGAGATTTGAAGGCATCTCTCCGGCCCGGTGTTGGAGCCTGCTTCCTACCCAGGGGGCTTTAAATCTTCCAGATCGTGAGCTTTCCTTGAAGAGTGCTTTATGGAATGTCTTCTCACCACAGAGGACAGCTGCTCGGGTCAGCTGCCGCTGAGGGAGGAAAATAATCACAGAGAACGAGGGGTGGAAAGACGCCCAGAGCCTTCCCCTGCAGGACTCGTGGGGCTGGTGGGGCTCTCACAGCGCTGTCCCGCCCCGAGCCGGGGCCCCCGCCCCATGACGAGAACCATCTCACACATCTGGACGCCACACCCTTACTATTACCTCATGTTTTCCTCTGCAGCCTCCCAGGCTGGGGTCCCAAGCCCCCAAGATGCTGCTGGGCCGGTCAGTTTCCAAGCAGGGCTTGGACGTGGCCTCCTTGAAGAAGCAGCTGGACGGACCCCACTTGTGGCCTGTGACCGTGGAATTGAGGTTATGCTGGCCTCATGTACCCCCAAACCCCAAGCCCTACTATTCCTGAGGCCCCCAGAAGAAGATCTCCAGACCTTCAGCTGTGGACTGTGTCTCCTGACATCCAGCTCTCTCTGCTCTGGGGACCTGTGGGAGCTGATGACGACAGGCTGGCCCTGGGGAGGGGACACGGCCTTCTATTCTCCTGGGGTTCTGGGGAGATCGGAGGCTCAGAACAAACAGTTAACTTATTACTGCAGCAGGCATGGCTGGTCCCAGAGCCCAGGGCTCCTACCCTAATGTTGGGGCCCTACCCAAAGTTGCCCACCCCCTGCCACCTCCAGCAGGGTCTACTTAAGCCCCACACCCAACAGAATCCTGTGGGCATCTGCAGGCCTCCGAGTCCAGCCCCAGTCCCACAGCCTGGATGACAGGTGGAGGGCAGAGCATCCTTGGGGATACCAACAGCCTGGTCCAAGCAGTGCAGGTAGCGCCCTCATGCCATGTGGAGGTGGAGCGGGCCTGCAGGGCCCACAGGCAGGGGTGGAGCCGAGTTCCTGCCACGCTGTGCTCCGTTCCTCGTTGGCCCCCAAACCACGTCCTCTCCCTGGGCTTCAGCCCCTTCTTACACGCATCCCAAATCCCCCGCCAAGCCAAACGCTAGAAACTGCCAGGTGCCCTGGAGGGAGGGAGGATCCTCAGGGTGGGGCCCGTGGAGGGGAGCTCAGTGGGTAGGAGTTTTCCCTCCCCCGCGACCCCAGCCAGCACACTGAAGCCTTTCTCTTGAACCTATAGCTTCTTTCTCAACTAAGTGGGTTCTAACAGGAACATGGGCTTGGGAGGTGTTGTGGATGCAACAGTGGCTCCCACAAGACAAGTCCATGTCCTAAGTCTCCGAACCAGTGAGTGAAAGTGACCTTTTTTGGAAACAGGGTCTTTGCAGATCAAGAAAGGATCTTGAGATGAGGTCATCCTGCACCTCACTTGGACACCTAAATCCAATGACAGGTGTCCTTATAAGGGGCAGGAGAGGAGACACAGAAGAGGAGGCCCTGTGGAGTCAGAGGCAGAGATCAGAGTGATGCAGCCACCACCCAAGGATGCTGGTGGCCACCAGAAGCTGGAAGAGGCAAGGGAAGATCCTCCCCTGGAGCCTTAGGAGGGCACGTGGCCCTGCTGACACCTTGATTTCAGACTTCTGGCCTCCAGAACCATGAGGAAATACATTTCTGTTGTTTTAAGCACCCCGCCCCAGAGTGTGGTCATTTCTCCCGGAAGTCACAGGACAGCACAAGAGACTAGAAGATATTGGTTTACACCCAGGGTCTGATAACAACTCCTGTGTGACCTTGGAGAAGTCACTTTGCCTCTCTGGTCTCTGCCTCCTCAGCTGAAGTCTCCCTCCTCCATCTTCCCACACCGTGAGGAAGAAATGAGACGTGTTCTCTGTGGCTCCGCATAAGCCTTTGCGGAGTGACCGGTGGGGAAGCAGTGGTTCTGGGAAGATGTGGCAGCCATGCCGGTGAACTTGGAAGGCCACGTTCTGCTAGAAGAGAGCCTTGCTGCGGCCCCGCAGCGAGAACTTTCTCTTAGCACTTGGCTGGCGGCTGCTGCGGTGATGGACAGCTCGTCAGGAAGACGGTTCCAGACAGCTGAAGTAATGTTTATTGTATACGCACCATAGATACTGTCCTGTGGTCAATTAGCCGCCAGTGCGGCCAGGACCATGGGAAGGGACGGGACCTCCTCCTTTTCCAGCTTGGCCTCACGCCCCGAGATGTTGGCTCTGGAAAGCAAAGGCCAGCGCATGCAGCTCCCCAGGCCCGCGGGGTCCTGCAAGTGCATTGTGGCGGTCAGTGGGCAGGGCCAGGGCCACGTGGTCCCTGGACCCCTCGCTCTCAGTTAGAGGGGCTGACAGTGGGGGGATATGAAAAGTCCCCAACTCTTCCTCGGCCACGGTGGGCGTGAGAGAGCCCCACTATTTTGTGGAATTTGAGAACAAAGCATCTGAAGGGACCACAGGGATCACCTTGCACCCTCCCCATAATCTTTCAGACACGGAAACTGAGGCCCAGCTGGGGAAAGGGTTTGTTGGACTACAAACAGCAGGCAGAGGAAAGTCAGAACAGAGCCTCTGGTCTGCAGGGCTCACAGCCTCGGAGGCCCCAGCTGGCCCTAAACGCGAGGTCCTAAGACCCTCATCCAAGGCCAGGGCTCCCAGGCACTAGGACCTTTCTGCAGACTCTGAGACGGGGGCTCACCACCTGGCAAGGCTGCCCACCCAGTTCTTGGAGAACAACTCCCAGTGATAGGACATCCTGTGTTGTACCAGCTGAAGCCCCTTTCCTGGGGACCCCTCTTCTTGCCCAGCTCCACAGAGCAAAATACTTCTCCGTTTTCCATTCTGCCCCCTGAAGAGACCCTGGAGACAGTGGTCTCAGTCCCCGTGGCCCGACTCCCCTCTCTGGGGCCCAGCCTCTGGACCCCCTTGGCCACCTCCCTTGGCTGCTGGTTGTGGGCCCATGGCAGGAGGAAAACTCATCTGAACCATGGCTGCTTACAGTAAGGAGGGTTTTCGTAAGCTGAGGTCATTCTCCCATCAACTGGGAGAAGAGCTGGGGAAACACTTCATACGTTTAAGGAGGTCACGGATGATTATTAGATTATATATGTCCTGCCAGATGTCCATAGAAACATTCACCGTCAGATGTTATGAAACTAATCGTGTCAGTAGCCATGTCCAGGCTCACGCCCTCCCTAACCAGCCCCATATGTCAAATGTACACACGCTGGTAAAGAGAACTGACACATATGGAGCCCTTCCACAGTGCAGGCCCTCTTCTCAGCCCACTGCCAGTGTTAACTCATAAACCCCACAGCACCGAGAGGAAGGTATTGCTGGGATTCCCGTCCTGCTGAGGCAAACACTGAGGCATGGAGATTGTCGCCGTTTTTTTTTTTTTTTTTTTTGCGGTACGCCGGCCTCTCACTGTTGTGGCCTCTCCCGTTGCGGAGCACAGGCTCCGGACTCGCAGGCCCAGCAGCCGTGGCTCACGGGCCCAGCCGCTCCGCGGCGTGTGGGATCTTCCCGGACTGGGGCACGACCCCGTGTCCCCTGCATCGGCAGGCGGACTTTCAACCACTGCGCCACCAGGGAAGCCTGAGATTAAGTCCCTTTTTGCACACACACACACATACACACACTGCACATGTAGGTACATTTGTATATGAATCTGCTAATTCATGTATTTATTTCAGGGCAGGATTTCAGGAAGGGTACGCACAAGGTTACCTAAAATACAAGGGTAGAGGCGAAGCCTGCAATGTCCCTGCTGACACCTCTGTCCTCTTTACTCCTTGGTTCCCGCCACATGAGCCTCCCTGCTGTTCCCAGAACATCTGAGGTCTTTCCTGGGCATAAGGCTTTGCCATTCCTGAGCCACGGCTGGCTCCTTCTCATTAATCAGCTTCTTCTCATTAATCAGCTCTCAGCTAAAATGTTGCCTCTTCAAAGAGCTCTCCCCTGTCCACACTTCCCCACCACTGTAAAGCAGCCCCTGTCCATGTCCATGTCAGTTACTACCCCATGTTCCTGTTTTATCCTTGTCCCAGCACTCATCACCGACTTGAAATGGTCTTGCTTATTTACTTGTTGACTCTTTTTTTGTGTGTGGTATGTGGGCCTCTCACTGTTGTGGCCTCTCCCGTTGCGGAGCACAGGCTCCGGACGTGCAGGCTCAGCGGCCGTGGCTCACGGGCCCAGCCGCTCCAGCGGCATGGGGGATCTTCCCAGACCGGGGCACGAACCTGCGTCCCCTGCATCGGCAGGCGGACTCTCAACCACTGCGCCACCAGGGAAGCCCTACTTGTTGACTCTTAAATGTCACTGAGCACCATCTCGTTTGGTCGCTGCTATGATCCTAGCCCCTTGCACAGCGACTGGCACAAGGTTGTGCTCAGCATGGGAATGAATGAAAGAATGAATGAACAAAATGAGAAGTGAATGAGGAAAGAGAGGCTAGGGGAAGACATGGGTGAGGGCAACAAATGGACCCAGACCTGAGGCCTGGCTCACTAAATGCCTGTCTTGAAGTGCTATTTACTGAGCTTCCTGGCAGCCGAGGGGAAGAGAGAAACACAATCGGTTTATGTGAGTGAAACAACGGCGAGACAGGCCAAACCATCGGGTCAGGAAGCATAGGACTGTTTGCGGTCCTGAGACCAGTTGGATGCTTTCCTTAAGATTCCTACTAAAAGGACCTCCATTGTGATGTCACCCCCAGGTGTGCCCTGACCTCCTCATGGGGAGCACGGGGACGCTTTGGGTGCAGCTGATTTCAGCACAGACGGAAGGCTCATCTCACGAAACAGTCAAGACAAAAGAGACACGGGGTGGAGGGTACTGTGGGTACCTTGAAGGGAGGCGGCCAGGGGCTGTAGGTGCCCTGCCCACTCTTGGGGTCTGACAAGAGCTGGGCTGCAGCTTCTCCCAGTGGCATGCTATGTGGCTCAGGAGCAGACAGAAGGGGCGGGACACGCTCCCATCCCACCTACGGAAGAGATTATTATCCTTGGAAAAACTGTTTCCACGCAGCCGGGGGCTACGGGCAGGCAGGTGGGATCACGGGGCAGGTTGTACGTACGGACGTACGTCAGCCTCACGCTGCACTTCAGCCGGCTCTGTCAGTAACTAATCCCTCCCCAGAGAGGCGGAGGCGGGGCTGGTCGATACAAACTGAAAGCAGTCTGGAATGTTTTTGACAGATTTCTCCTCAAGGTGGTAAAAAGTCTAACAGGGGTCTGCAGTGTCTTGGCCGTGTCTAAATCCGGTCTGCTAATCGGAGGCACCAAGGCGCTGGTGTGGAGTGAGCTCAGTATCAGTTCCCAAGGCTGTGCTAAGCCCACCAGGGTCAGTCCCCGTCTGCCCTCTTGTTTCCACTACCTCCTTCACCAAGTCCACACTCTGGACCTGACTGTGTATTGAGGGGAGCAGCGATCAAGGAAGACATTAAACAGGCAAAGGGCATCATCGCAGCCAGGCAGGCATAGAAAAGAAATTCCACTTAATATTAACAAAATCATCCTGGTAGCACGGCCCAGCTTTATAGGAGATTGCAGCACTGGAGAGCATGGGTCTGTGTTTAGAATCCCTGAATATTAAAATAACATTTGAAATGGGAACCGTGTGTTAATTTACACTTTTAACCCACAGGATTGAATCAGGAGAGTGAATAAAATGGAGAGTAATTACAAGGGAGTACAGGAAGTCCTGAAGATATTCTTGCCTCAGTGAAAGGTGCCAGAGAGAAAATTGACATCAGCGAGATAATGATAGCTCATCTTGTGTCTAATGTGAGTACTCACCTCTGGGCAGATCAAATGGTATAAAAAAAAATAGAAATTGATAGTGGTTCTAAAGTTGCTTATTGATGAAACCCTGGAATTACGTGATAGAAGAAATCAATTAGGTACTCAGAGGTGAGACCCCTGCTGAAAGGAGAGGCTAGGAAATTAACGAGTGAAATTGACATGGGTGGTGAGAAAAGGGCTAGAAATTATCTTGCCAAAGGAAAAGTAAAAATAGAAGGCTACTCTGAAAGACTATATCATTAAAAAAAAAAAGTATCATGGAAGGGAGAAACTTGAAAATTGCATTTACCACGGAAAGAAGGAAGAAAAACAGGAAGAAGATTGGGAACACATTTGCTGACCGAGCCCCAAAGCAAAACTAATAAAATGCATGGAGAATGACAGCCAGAGAGAGAATAGTGGGTACACGCCGGCATCTTTCAGATGGGGAAACTGAGGCCCCACAAAGCACCGGCCCTGTGGAGGAAGTCCTTCCCGCTCCAGCCCACCATCCAGGGCTCAGTGGGGGAGGCAGACTGTCCAACGTTAGAATTAAGTCATGGTGTCCAGCCCACGGGCCGAGCAGTGGAGGCATCCATGTCCTCTCAGAGGGAAGAGTAGCAACCCCCCAAAGCCTGGCGTCCCAGGTGTAATAGCACAAAACCAGAGAACTCTTGCTCACTGCCCACATCCCATCCACCAGCAAGTCCCTCTGGCTTGACTCCAAAGCATAGCCATGGCTGGGGCAGCCGTCCGGCACCCTCTGCCCAGTTATCACCTTCTCCATGAGGCCCTCCTTGACTACCCCGTCTGGAGGAGCACCCTGCCCCAGCAGCTGTGGCCACGCTACACGCATTACTGATTTCGCTTTCTTCATGACACGACTGTAGTCTAACATTACCATTTTTGTACTTCTCTATTGCCACCCGCCCTCTAGAATGTCAGCTCCAGAAGGCCAGGGGTCTTGTCCACTGCTGGTTTCTTTTGCCTATTCAGATACTCAGTAAGTGTTTGTTGAATGAATAAGTGACAGCCTCTGGCCTGGGCCAGAGACCCCTTCTCAGAGCTCCCCCTGCAGCCCACACTCCACCACACTCCCCCGCCCACCCCCATCCTTATCACTCAGCATGGTCAGCCCTGGTCAGCCCTGACGCCTCATGGTCAGCCTTATATCTGAGACCCAGCACCCAGCATCATGCCTGGTCCAGAGCAGGTGCCCCAGGAGTTTACTGAATGTTCTAAGCTCAGAGCAGCCTGGAGGTGGGAGATGGTCTCAGAGCAAGATCGCAGGGCTTGGAGGGCTCACGAAGCCCCTCCATTTCATGGGCACGAAAACCAAGGCACTCAGAGCAGCCGGGGGACCTTGGAGGGTGAGCTGCTGGCACCCGTTCTGCTCAGCTGGGCCAGGAGATGGGCAGCCTCCGGTCTTTCAGGCACAGCTGGTGCGGGGCTGCTTGGCAGCTCGGGAAGCAGCACCCACTCCCTCATTCCACTTTCTCCCAGGTGAGAACTGGATCTTCCCACGAGGAGGCTCAACCAATTCTGAGCCCCGGCAGCGGCTGCTCTGTTAATAATGTTCAGGGGGGATGGTCAGCCATGGGCCTGGACGCCATCCCCCTCGGGCTGGGGCAGAAGCGCCCCCACACACACACACACACCGTGTCCAGAGCCCCTGGGGAATGGGCAGCAAGAATTTTCTGTGCGGGAACAAGATACCCGTCCTGTGACTGGGCTGTTGATGCAGAATCAGTACATGCCAGGATGCCTGAGTCCAGCTTGGCCACCAGGAGCAGGTCAACACCAGGTGTGGCACTTACTGCCCGTTCCTTGGACCAGGCACTGAGGAGGTGAACAGGCCAGGGAGTCACTCCGTGTCCTGGATGTCGGCCCATATTCTGGACCAGACGTGGTGTCAGGGCCCATGTCTGTGAGACCGTGATTCTGCCTCCCAGGGCTTAGCGCAAGCTCTGGGCTGGTCCTGCGTCCCGGCTGGCTTCTCCCACTGAACCGAAAAACAGGCATTTGAGGCCCAGCCGGACCACTGGGGATGGAGTTGGGGTTCTATGAACTCCAGTCTTCCCATCTGAAGGATGGATGTCAGCTTCCAGACGACAAGGCCTCCAAACTGTGACTCTATGGAGGGGACTGGGGCATCACTGTCTGTGAGAAGCTCAGCCTCCTTCCTCGCCAGGAGGCCACCCTCTGCTGCAGGCATCCTGGGCAGTTTCCCCAGCTCCAGCGACAGCAGGTCCAGGACACGTGGCAGACCCAGGGATTGGTCCAGGACTCCCAGCACCTTCGTCCTCACCTCCATGGAGACAGGCTTGGCCTGTGTCTCTTGCCAGGGCAACCCCCCACCCATCCACCCAGCCAGAAACTCACCCCAGCAGCATGCCCCTTGAGTCACTCCCCAGTCCCTGTCTTCGGACTACTGGTGCCACCACTCGCCGAAGAGAGCACGGGGGATCAGGAAGGGGGGACCAAGGCATGTGGAATGGATAAAATAAATAGAAAAAATGGAAGGCAACGGAGTGCGTACACCAGGATGGGGACTCCAAAGCAGGATGCAATGAAGAGATCAAATGGTTATTTTACGGCACAGAAATGATCCTTTTCTGGGTGATTGATAAGAATGCCTCACAATTGGAGGACCTTTGGCATTCACGAAACAAGTTAATTTTTCTTTCTCATTTAGCAAAAACCATCTGGAGTGGAGGTATTTTCTCCATTTTGTAGAATAGGAGAACAAAGCTCCCAGTAGCAAAGAGAGGAATTCCTCAAGTCTCAAGCCCACTGGCATCTTCGAGGGCATCAGCCCAGGTCCGGCTGGGCCAGCATCAGCCATGGCCCCAGATCACCCCACCTTAAAATCTCTGGAACCAGCATTTAAGCAGCCGTCTCCAGGGGGGCCTTGGGAGGTGAGCCCAAGGTGGAGGGGATGAAATTTTATTCCCGATGGTCTTTTGGGCACCCGGATTCACTCCACCTTGCAAGTTCTTGGAGTTTACAAGTCTTTAGCCTGACCCAATAGCCCAGTTCCTCCAGGACTCAAAGTCATCCCATTTCCAAAGACTTAGTGGGGTGGGCTGTTTCTTTGTTCTAAATGTTAAGGAATCACAAGATCAAATTCATTTCGTAAAGGTCACTCTAGCTAGACTATGGAAACTTGATTCAAAGGACAAGTTGAAAGACAATTTGGTTGTACCAGACACATTTTAAACTATGAATACTCCTTAACCAATCAAGAGCACTTCTAAGAATCCATCCGATAGAAATAGTTGCAGAAATGTGCATGCAAGAATGTGTTTACAAGCATGTTTGCCAGACTGTTATTTGTAAGAGCAAAACAAAAGTCCTTCAACAGAAAACTCATTCAACAAAATGATTCCTCCATACGATGGAATATGACACTGTCAATAAAAATGTGGTAGATTTACATGTACTGGCATGAAAATCTGTCCATGAGTGAAAAAAATCATTGTAGGAGAAGACTGAATGATCTCTTTGGTAAAATAGCTACCTAGACATTTGTACATGCAAAGAAAATGGTCTAGAACACAAACCAGTATCAGTGGTTCCCCAGAGAGATATTTTTGCAACGATAAAGGAAATATCAACAAGCCATGGACTTTCCTTAAATGACCTGTGGGTGCCCTCATTTCTGCGATGGAGCCTGGTGCTGAGAGTGGGGACCAGGGATGGAACTTGGGGTGTTCCTGTGTGTGGTGTGCTTACCTATGTGTTTCCCTATTACTGAGTGACAATCGTGGAAGCGGGGAAGGCACAGGACAGGGAGTAAGAAAGGACAGACTGAACATCCCAAGAACATTCTCCCTGAGGGTGAGTCGAGACGCTGCTGAGCCCCTAGATCCCTCCCCGCCCCTGCCACAGCTCCCAAGGAGTTTGTAGTCTCGAAGCAGTGGTCCCAGGGCAGCTGGTGGCAGGAACGCTTGCGACTGAAATCTTACAGACACCTCTGAGGATGGAGGCTGATCAGAAATGGATCTGGGAGCTATCAAATGAAAGACAGGCCTCGCTTTGCCTTCACGGTTGTTGACTTGAAAAAAAAAAAAAGCCTGACCACAAAACATGAGCTCATGTGGGCATTTGCTGGAAAGGCAGCAAGTGGGGCCCCAGGGACGACGCTTGCAGGATGGATGTTTCCACTGTAGCCAGCAAGGAAAGCCAGGGCCTCTGAAATGGGGCTTCGTGCAGGAGGGGAAATAAAACACAGTGGCATGGGGTGGACCAAATAGGATGGAATGGATAAAATAAATAAAGTAGAAGGGAAGGGAATATACACACTGGCATGGAAACTGTACAACAGGATGGAATAAATGGATGAAACATAATTAGCCAAGGTCAATAGAGCAGGCTGGAATGGGAAGTAGAGAGAAATAGATAGAACAGACTGGAATGAAATAAACAAACTGAATTAGGTTGGAATTGAACAGCCAGAGGAAACCAGAAAGGACTGGGGAAAGCAAGGGGCTGCCTTCTTACAGCAGGAGGGGGCTTGGGTCATTGTCTGGATGAGGACACTGAGGCCTGAGATGGACAGGACCAGCTTCCCTCCATCTTCACTGCCAGGACCTTTGTGGGGCCTGTGGCTGAGGCTTGCAAGGTTCCGAGGTGGGGAGCATCTTGGTGTTGGGGGGAGACCTCCTGGGAGGGAGCCAATTTATGTGCAGACCCCATAGAAAGCCCTGGGTGAGGCCATGCCCTGCTTCTTGCTCCGGCCCTGCCCCTGACTTTGGGCAAGCCCCGCCCCTTGGACCTTTATTTTCCTAACTGTTCAAAGAGCAGGTCTGCTAAAATGACCTTGAAGAGTCCGTCTGTCCCCAAACTCTAAGTTCCTTTATTTCACAGTTATTGAACCCGGCCATGGGCTACAGATACAAAAATGAACGTGAGAGGAGCACAGAACCTGTGATCCATGCTGGAGCCCAGGGCCAAACAGCATCCAGGCCACCACAGGCCAGGTCTCCGGGTGACACCATGCCCTGATGGCCCCGGACACCCAGGACCGCCCACCTCCTAGGACAGGCAGTGTCATGCCGAGGGTATGGGAGCTTGAGGCCGAAGAAAACCTCAGATATACTGATTCTATCTTCATTTACAGTTTCGATATTTTGTTCATCATGGATACATCTGCATTAATTTTGACTTTTTTTTTTTTTTTTTTTTTTTTTTTTTGCGGTACGCGGGCCTCTCACTGCTGTGGCCTCTCCCGTTGCGGAGCACAGCCTCCGGACACACAGGCTCAGCGGCCATGGCTCACAGACCCAGCCGCTCTGTGGCATGTGGGATCTTCCCCGACTGGGGCACAAACCTGCGTCCCCTGCATCGGCAGGCGGACTCTCAACCGCTGCGCCACCAGGGAAGCCCCAATTTTGACTTTTTAATAGATGGTGTTAAAGTATTATTTATTTTGATTACTGAGTTTTTGGCGCCTCTTTAAATGTTGCACCTCAGGCAGGGGCCTCTCTTGCCTCACCCAACTCCCGGCCCTGTTGGTAGGTGCTATGATGACCCCATTCCCCAAAGGAAAAAACAGTTTCAGAGACACCTGACTGGTAAGACACCACCAAGGATGCTTGTGGGAGGGGCCACTTGCTCTGCTGGAAGAAGGGTGACAATGATTGTGCTTGGAGTGGCTGTCTTTAGGAGCTGCGTCCTTCGGAGGACATGTTACTCCACCAGGGGGGAAAGAGAGCAGGAGGGCTCTCTCTTTCCGGTCTAAACAGAAGGACTGGTCTGTGCAAAGCAGCAGGGAGTTCTGGGGTTGGAGTGCACGTCACTATGGCCAAATTCAAGGCCAATGGCGGGGGTCAGGGTTGGACTTAGAGCCTGCTCCAGTGTCCCATCTGCCTCTTGGCTACATCACCTCCATGTATCCCCTGGATAAAACATCAGGTGCGCGTGGATGATAGAATGACAAGCAACGGTCAGCCGCTCCCAGCAGAGGTGGAAGCAAAAAGCCCCAGCGGTGATGAGCACATCTGGGGAAACTGCTTTCTGTGCATATATGGTCCCGGCCCCTCGGGGGCTTTGAGTTGTCAGTGTTGAGGGGGAAAGAGAAGCCCTTCCCAGCCTCAGCTTGCAGGCAGATTTATTTGGAAAATATAGGATTTACAGAAATCCTCGCCAAGTGCAAAGCTCTGAAACCCAGACAGGAGATTTGAGCCACATGCTGTCTGCGCAGATATGGGAAGAGATTGGAGAGTGACACTGAAATCTCTGCTTCTTCCCGGTCTTGGGCAGCTCCCCAGGCTTTGGGGGACAGCCCCTCCATAGCCCCCACCTGCCCTTCCTTGCTGCAAACCCACAAGAATCAGGCAAAGCATGTACAAATGTTTGTGTCTTAGGGCTCTGAGCTCTCAGGAAAGTGTCCTGGCTTTAGGGCTATCAGGTCCCTTAGGACAAGAGTTCTGTGGGCAGCTGGTGGCCGCCATCTGCTGGACCCTGGGCATCCCAGAGCTAGGGCATCCCTGGGGAATTTGCTGTGCCCAAGGCCTGGTGCCTGTCCTGAGAGAAGAGACAGTCCCCAGGGAGCTCAGAGATCCACACTATGGCCTTCTGGTCCTGAAGCCCTGCCCCTGCCCTGAGCGTGCCCACAGCTCTAAACCAGGGCCCTTTCCACGGGAACTCACAGGTGTACAGTAGACCCTTCTCCTGAGGGAGGTCACTGCATTGAAGCCACGAGTCCTGAAGAAGCCCATGGCCAAAAAAGCCATGGCTTTGTCCCAAGGGAACTCATAGCCCTAAAACACAGCCTTGTCTTGGGAGAGATCATAGTCTTAAATTCTGTGTCCCGTCCTGATGGAGAACTTAGCCCTGAAGACATGATCGTGGGAGACCGAATACACAAAGGGACAATAATCAGATCATACGGAGAAACAGAACTCCGACCCACAGCCTGCAGCCACCTGCCCGGGAAGCCAAGCCCTCCCCTGCAGTAAACAGCCCAGGAAGCCAGCCTGCAGGAGGTCAGACCAGCAGGACGCAGGAGCAATGACGCTGTAACAATCGGCCCCAAATGGCCGGGACTTGATCAATAAATCACCGCTGCCCTAATTTTTGTCCCCGCTTCCAACTTGGGACCCAACAGAGAGAGCAAAATACACCCCCTAACGGGTCACCTAGGAGCCCCTCCTCCAGCGGGCTGCTCCCACCGTCCCAGACCAGCAGCCCCGTCGGGTCAGGAGCCTGCCTTTCCCGCCGTGAAGCTCCCGCACCACCGTCTGCCCGTGAGGCTCCCCAGTCGTAAGCAGAGGTGCTGACCCCCCGGCTCCAGCGGCTCCGAGAGACCAGCCTTTGCTTTTCCCATCTGGTTGGTCTCCTTTATTCCCACGCTTGCCATTGGATTTAGGGCCCCCCCGATAATCTCATCTCAAGATCCTGGACTTCATTACATCCGCAAAGACCCTTTCCCCAAATGAGGCCAGTCACGGGTTCTCGGGTTTCAGACGTGGACACAGCTTTGGGTGGACCCCATTCAAGCCACACAGGAGGGAACTCAGCCACTCCCCTGCCTCCACTTCCGTGGGCATAAGTGGCAGATGATAACAGGACCGGCCCCGCGTGGTTGCCCGAATGTATTCTTGGAAAGCCAGTACAGTGCACACAGAGAGGCCATCATTGTTCACAGAGTCGGGAGAGGAACCTTGGCTTTTTCTCCTTTGGTTGGTCTTCATCTGTTTCCACAATCTCATGACTGTGTCCTGCAGGCAACTCCAGCCGTAAGCTATGGCACTGCTATAAGGCAACACTTGTCCTAAGGGAGCTCACAGCCCTAAAGTCACGGCCCTACTTGTATCGAGTGCATTGGCCCAAATCCACGTTCCAGGGGAGTTTCGTGTCTTGGAAGTCCGGGTCCTCCTCAGCGATTCTTCTCACCCTCTGCTCCATCGGACCCACACGTCACGGGTCCACCAGTGTGATCCTTCCAACAGCCCCTTTCCTAGGTGGTCAGCCTGGCGCCCCGGAGCCTGGGTGGGTGGCCGGCTGCTGCCGACTTCCTTGCTCACCTCCGCTCCTTCTCTCCACCCAGCTGTCCCCTGAGAACGGGCTGGATTTGGGTTTCTGCTTCTGTGGAGGATGGAGAAAGCTGCAAAGAATGTTGTTTCCACCCTAATAATGAGAAAAAGCCAGAAAAAGTCAAACGCACCAGTCACAAACGCACCAGTCATGTCATCTGAATGCCCAAGAAGATGACCCCCTCTAGACCAGGACACACGTGGACCTCACGTGGCAGAGCATGGCAGGAAGTGGTGGCCACCGTGCAACCGGGTAAGAACAAAGCAGCTGAAATGTCAGTGAGGCCAAGGGCAGGCTCGAGTGCTAGCCTGGAATAGCTGGGGGGCTATAAGGGGGGCTGGACACAGGCCGGGGGTGGTGCTTATGCTCGCTCAGAGCTTTCTCATCAGACTGAGTTGTACTGAAAGAGGTGCATCTGTGTGGGATCTCGGGGGATGGCTGCGAGGGGGTGGGCGTTAAGGCCCACCCACTTTCCCAGACCCTTCTCTCCTGAGAAGCAAATGCCTTAAGCTGCGGGTGGAGGGGTGGCAAAATATGTCACCTCCAGGACACAGGCAAACACCCGTTGTGGCTGGACAGAAAGACAAAAGAGAAAAACCCTCTACCTGGGGGCAGGGCAGGAACACACCTGGGACCTAGCATCATACACTGAAATCAAACAGAGGTCTGTGCTGTCAGAAGAGGGTAGGAAACTCCCCCACGAGACCAACTGTGGACTCAGGGCAGAGTTACAAGGGTCAGGAAGGCAGCTAACATCCCACCTGAGCCCAGGTGCACAGAGCCTGCTTGAGATGAAGACTTAGCACTTTGTTGAAAATCAATTGATCACAGATATAAGGATTTACATCTGGACTTTCAAGTCTGTTTTGCTGATCTATATGTTTGATCTTTATGCCACTGTCTTATTGTCTTTTTTTTTTGTATATGTCTACTGTTTTTTTAAAATTTATTTTATTGAAGTATACTTGATTCACAATGCTGTGTTAATTTCTATTGTACAGCAGAGTGATTCAAGTTATACATATATATACATTCTTCTTCATATTCTTTTCCATTATGGTTTATCACAGCTTATTGAATATAGTTCCCTGTGCTCTACAGTAGGACCTTGCTGTTTATCCATCCTATACATAATAGTGTGCATCTGCTAATCCCAACTCCCAATCCATCCCTCCCCCTCCCCCTCCCCCTTGGCAACCACAAGTCTGTTCTTCATGTCTGTGAGTCTGTTTCTGTTTCGTAGATAAGTTCGTCTTGATAAGGCAGCAGCTTTACAGTAAGTTTTGAAATTGGGACCTGAAAGTCCTCTCTAGTGGACTGGTGGCTCCCAAGAGGTTACATCCGCCTATGCTAATCCTGGAACCTGTGGACGTGGCCTTATTTGTAGAAGGGGTCTTTGCAGATGTGTTTACAGTGAGGATCTTGAAATGAGATCATCCTGGATTATCTGAGTGGGCTCGAAACCTAGTGAAGTGTCCTTAGAAGAGACACAGAGGAGAGAGGAGAGGAGGGGAGCTACCGTGTAAAACTGGAGACAGAGATTGGGGTGATGCAGCCACAAACTGCAGGGACCACCAGAAGCTGGAAGGGACAAGGGACACAGTCTCCCCTGGGGCTTGCTGACACCTCGATTTCAGACTTCCAGCCTCTAGAACTGTGATAGAATAAATTTAATGATTATGTATAACTTATTAATAATTTGTATAAGGGACTTCCCTGGTGGTCCAGTGGCTAAGACTCCACGCTCCCACTACAGGGGCCGCAGGTTTCTTCCCTGGTCGGGGAACTAAGATCTCACATCCCCCGTGGCCCCCCAAAAATAATAATAATAAGTTATGTAATAAGTAAACCTGTTGTTTTCAAGCCACCTCAGCTGTGGTATTTTGCTATGGCAGGCGTGGCAGACTAATACAATATCCTCCAACTTTGGTCTTCTTTTTCAAAACTGTTTTGGCCATTCTTGGCCACGTTTGCCTAACCATATAATTTTTAGGGTCAGCCTCCCAGTTTCTGAAAAAAAAAATTCTGCTGGAATTTTGATAGGGATGGTGTTGAGTCTATACATCAATTTAGGCAGAATTGCCATTGTCACAATATTGAGTCCTTCCATCCATGAACATGAAATGTATCTCCATCTAAATAGATCTTTTATTTCCATCAGCCCGTTTTATCAGTTTCAGCACATCTGGCCCCTCTTTTGCTAACTTTATTCCAAAGTATTTTATGTTTTTGATGCTGTTGTGAAAGGTATTGCAACCTTAAAATTTCATTTCAGGTTGCTCATTGCTAGTGTATAGAAATATAACTGACTTTTGTACATTGATCTGGTAACTTTGCTGAATTCATTTATTAGCTCCAATAGTTTTTCTGTATGGGTTCTTTAGGGTTAGTTATGTGTAAGATCATGTTACCGCAAACAGAGATAGTTTTGCTTCTTCCCTTCCAATCTGGATGCCTTGTATTTCTTTCTCTTGCTTAATTTCCCTGGCTAGAACTTCCACACAATGTTGAATAGAAGTGATGAGAGCAGACATGTTTGTCTTGCTCTTGATCTTAGGGGGAAAGCATCCAATCTTTCACCATTAATTTTGATATTCACTGTAAGTTTCTCCTAGATACTCTTTATCAGGTTGAAAACGTTCCCTTCATTTCCAATTTTATTTAGAGTTTTTATCACAAATGGGTATTGGATTTTGTCAAATTCTTCCAATTCTTCCAATCCTTGCATTTTAATTGGAGTGTTTAATCTATTGATATTTAATGTTAACAAACAGGATTTATATATACCATTTGCTATTCATTTTCTATGTTGTATGCCTTTTTTGTTCTTCTATTCCACAATTACTGCCTTATTTTGTGTTAAATAGATACTTTCTAGTATACTATTTAAAACCTTTGTCATTTCTTTTACCCTATATTTTTGCGTTATTTCCTTAGTGGTTGCTTGTGGATTAAAATTATCATCTTTACTTATAACAATTTAGTTCAGATTAATGCAAACAAGTTCAGTACTGTGCAAAATATTTGCTCCTTTATAGCTCCATTTCCTTTCCACTCTTTTGTGCTGTTATTGTCTTACAAATTATATCCATATACATTGTATGCCCGTTGACACAAATCTGTAATTATTGCTTCATGCAATTGTCTTTTTAACATCTATGTGGTTAGCTTTACTGGTCCTCTTTCATTCTTCCTGTGGATCTGAGTTACCATCTAGTGTCTTTTTTTTTTTTTTTTCTAGCCTGAAGGACTTGCATTAGTATTTCTTGTATGGCTGATATGATGGCTATACATTCTCTCAGCCTTTGTTTATCTGGGAATGTCTTTATTTTTTTCATTTTTGAAAGACAGTGTTGTTGAATATAAAATTATTATCGACAGTCTTCACTTTCAACAGTTTACAAATGTCATTCTTCTATTCTCCCCAGTTGCTGAGGTGAAGCCAGATGTTAATCTTATTGAAGTCCCCTTGTACATTTTAAGTAGATTTTTCTTGCTACTTCCAATATGTTTTTTCTGGTTTTGACTTTTGTCAGCTTGACTATAATGGGTTTAGGTGTGGATCTCTTTGAGTTTAATCTACTTGGATTTTTCTGAGCTTCTTGGATGTATATAAATATTTTCACCCACCTTGGGAAGCTTTTGGTCATTATGCTTTCCAGTATTTCTTTCTGTCTCATTCTCTCTTTCATCATATTTTGGGACTCCCATTGTGAATACATTGGTACAAGTGATGAGCTCTCTCTTTTTCTCTCTCTTCCACCGGTGACCTCTAGATTGCCACATCCAATGATCAACATTATCATTTTAATTTTTATCTCAGCAGCATTCCACATAATTTATCACTCCCTCCTTCTTTTTAAAAATAGCTTTGTTGGGATATGATTTGCATACCATAAAATGTATCCATTTAAGATGCTCAGTGGTCTTTAATATATTGAGAGATAAGTGCAACCAGCACCATAGTCAATTTTTATCACCTCCAAAAGAAACCCTGTGTTCTTTAGCTATGATCCCCCTACTCTCCCATTACTCCGTCCACTCCCACCCATAGACCTAAGCAATCACGAATCCATTTTCTCTCTCTATGGATTTTCCTATTGTGGACATTTCATATATATGGACTCCTATAATCTGTGGTCTTTTGTGACTGATTTCTTTCACTTAGCATAATGTCTTCAAGGTTCATTCATGATGTAGTATGTATCAGTGTTTCTTTTCTCTGTGTGGTCAAATAATATTCCATTGTACTGCTACACCACGTTTTGTTTATTCATTTATTTGTTGATAGACATTTGGGTTATTTCCACCTTTGGCTATTTCAAGTGCTTATCAGGTACATGATTTGCAAATATTTTCCCCATTGTATGAACTTTCTTTTTACTCTTTTGATAGTGTCGTTTGAAGCACAAAAGATTTTAATTTTGATGAAATCCGCTATACCTATTTTTTTTCTTTTATGGCTCTTCCTTTTGGTATCATAGCTAATAATTCATTGCCAAACTGAAGGTCATGAGGATTTACCCCTATGATTTCTTCTGGAGTTTTATAGTTTTTGCTCTTACATTTAGGTGTTTGATCCATTTTGAGTTAGCTTTTGTATATGATGTGAGGTAAGAGTACGACTTCATCCTTTTGCATGTGGCTATCCAGTTGTCTCAGCACCATTTGTTGAAAAGACTATTCTTTCTCTGTTGGATGGCCTTGGCACTCATGTCAAAAATCCGTTTACCATAAACACGTTGGTTTATTTCTGGACTTTGAACTGACTTCCATTAATCTATATACCTATTCTTATTCTAGAGCCACATGTAATGATTATTGTTGTTTTGTAGTAAGATTTTTTAAAATAAACTTATTTTTTATTTATTTATTTTTGGCTGCATTTGGTCTCTGTTGCTGCATGCGGGCTTTCTCTAGGTGCAGCGAGCAGGGGTTACTCTTTGTTGTGGTGCATGGGCTTCTCACTGCAGTGGCTTCTCTTGCTGCAGAGCATGGGCTCTAAGTGAGTGGGCTTCAGTAGTTGTGGCACATGGGCTCAGTAGTTGTGGCTTTCAGGCTCTAGAGTGCAGGCTCAGTAGTTGTGGCGCACTGGCTTAGTTGCTCTGCAGCATGTGGGATCTTCCTGGACCAGGGATCCAACCCATGTCCCCTGCATTGGCAGGAGGATTCCCAACCACTGTGCCACCAGGGAAGTCCCTGTAGTAAGTTTTGAAATCAGGAAATGTGAGTCTTCCTACTTTGTTCTTCTTTTTAAAGATTGTTTTGGCTACTTTGTATTCTGAGTCCCTTGAATTGTATATGAATTTTAGATCCAGCTTGTCAATTTTTGCAAAGAAGTCGGCTGGGATTTGGACATGGATTGTGTTGTACCCATAGATCAATTTGGGGAGTATAGCCACCTTGACAATATTAAGACTTCTAATCCATGAACATAGGATTTTTAAAAATTTATTTAGAGCTACCTTAATTTCTTTCAGCAATGTTTTATAATTTTCAGAGTATAAGTTTTGCACTTTTCTTGGTAAACTTGTCCACAAGGTCTTCATTCTTTTTTATGCTATTGTAAATGGATTTGCTTTCTTAATTTCTCTTTTGGATTGTTTATTGCAAGAATAGAGAAATGCAATTGATTTTTTATACATTGATCTTGGGTGCTACAACCTTGCTGTACTAGTTTATAGATTCTAATACTTTTTAAAATGCATTCCTTAGAGTTTTCTATATGCAAGATCATGTCTGCTGCAAATAGAGATAGTCTTACTTCTTCCTAATATGCCTTTTATTTCTTTGTTAATTGCCAAGACTAGAACCCCTAGTACAATGTTGAAAAAAAAAGGATGGGAACAGACATTCTTGTATTGGTCCTGATCTTTCGGGAAAGGGACCCAGGATTTCAGCATTAAGTGTAATGTTAGCTATGGGGTTTTCACAGATGCCCTTTGACAGTTTGAAGACGTTCCCATCTACTGCTTTTTTGTTGAGTGTATGATGATGGGTGCTGGATTTTGTCATGTGCTTTTTTATGCATTCTGAGTTGATTGTGTGGTTTGGGTTTTTTAAATTCTATTGATGTGTATTATATTAATTAATTGATTTTTGAATGTTAAGTCAACTTTGCATTCAGGGAATAAATTCCCTTTGGTCATGTTGTACATTTTCTTTACATGTTGCTGGATTTGATTTGAAAGTATTTTGTTGTGGATTTTTGCATGTATATTCATAACAGGTATTGATCTGTAGTTTTCTCTCCTTGTGATATCTTTTTCTGGTTTTGGCATCAGGGTAATGTTGGCCTGATAGAATGATTTGAGAAGTGTTTCCTCCTCTTCTATATTTTTAAAGAGTTTGTGAAGAATTGGTATTAATTCTTTTAAAATTGTTTGGTTCCTGGTTCTTTCTTATGCGAGTACAAATTTGTTGTTGAATTTCTCTAGTGAATTTTTCATTTCAGGTATTATACTTTTTTTTTTTTTTTTTGTGGTACGCGGGCCTCTCACTGCTGTGGCCTCTCCCGTTGCAGAGCACAGGCTCCGGACGCACAGGCCCAGCAGCCATGGCTCACGGGCCCAGCCGCTCCGCGGCATGTGGGATCCTCCCGGACCGGGGCACGAACCCATGTTCCCCTGCATCAGCAGGCGGACTCTCAACCACTGCGCCACCAGGGGAGCCCCAGGTATTATACTTTTAAACTCCAGACTTTCTACGTGATTCTTTCCTTTCTTTTTTTTTTCTTTAATTTAATTCTTTAAACATAGTTTTAAAAGTTCTTTGAACAGATTTACCCTAACTGATTTAAATTGTTTGTCTCCTAAATCCAACACATGGGTCGCCACAGGGGCAATTGCTGTTGGCTGCTTTTTCCCCCTGTGTATGGACTATATTTTCCTGTTTCATTGCCTGGGACATAATTTTTTGTTTAAAACTGGAAATTTTAAATAGCAATTTGTAACAATTCTGTCATCAGCTCCTCTCCCTCCGGGGATTGGTGTTGTTGCTGGGGTTTTTTTGAGTGTGTTTGTTTGCTTTTGTTTTCCTGTTTGCTGCCTATTTGTTTAGTGGCTTTCCTGGGCTAACTCTGTATTCCCTGTGGTGTGCAGCCACTGAGTTCTCTGCTTACTTCTTCTTCTTTTTTAAGTTCTTGTTTATATTTTAAAGCCTGGCTTCCTAGGGTTCACCCTGTGTCAGTATAATGTAGTGCTCAGCCAGTGATCGATCAGATTTCCTTAACTGCCTTGACTATAAGTTTTCCATCCTTTGTCAAGATTATCTGTGAGTGAAGGTAACTTTCAAGCTTCAGGTGGTTTAAACGTTGTCCCTAGTTTTTACTTCCTGCTTGTGCAGGGCCTCAAAGTCAGCCAGAGGTGAGTGACAGGGTCTTTGCTTTTTCCATATCTTTCCTGGGTATGCATATAGCCCTGTGCATTCGCACAACATTTTAGAGACTCAGGAATATGTTGGAACTCTTCAAAGTTCCCTTTGCTTTTCTAGTTCTCCAGGTTTTCCTTTTAAATTTTTGACCAGGCTCTTGTTTGCACCAACTGAAACCACAGCCTCCGACAACTGTGATGTTACCAGCAGATTCCTGTTTTTTTTTTTTCAGTAACACCCAGGGCATAGGGCTTTATTCACAGAGCTGAGCTCACAGTCAAATCAAAGAGTAACAACGTCCTGGGAATAGAAATTTTCCTGCAAATTCTAGTTCCAGGTCAAACTAATGACTGTGCTCTAGGTCTGAGCCTTTCAACAGAACTACACTACTGAACTGGAAAAGGAGCATGTACCAGAACAGCCCCAAATTTGAAATGCCACAGACTTACTATTCTTTTTTTTTTTTTTTTGCGTTACGTGGGCCTCTCACCGCTGTGGCCTCTCCCGTTGCGGAGCACAGGCTCCAGACGCGCAGGCTCAGCGGCCATGGCTCACAGGCCCAGCTGGTCCACGGCATGTGGGATCTTCCCGGACCGGGGCACTAACCCGTGTCTCCTGCATCGGCAGGCAGACTCTCAACCACTGCGCCACCAGGGAAGCCCGTGACTCACTATTCTTACTGAGGTTCAGTAGTTTTTCTTGAATAGGTACTTTTCAATTTGGTCTGTGACTATAGTCAATTTCTATCATTCCAAAATTGTTGGATTTTATTGCTTACAAGACTTTTTGTTGCTTTTGAGGGAGGGTATGTACACTGAGTTCCTTACCCGGCCATGCTTAGCATAGGCTTCTAAAAATTTTTTATTTTATTGAAGTATAGTTGATTTATCATGTTGTGTTCATTTCTGCTGTACAGAAAAGTGATTCAGTTATACACATATATATATTCTTTTTCATATTCTTTTCCATTATGGTTTATCACATGATATTGAATATAGTTCCCTGTGCTATACACTAGGACCTTGTTGTTTATCCATTCTGTATATAATAGTTTGCACCTGCTAATCCCAAACTCCCAATCCATCCCTCCCCCACCCCCACCCCCCAGCCCACCCCCTTGGTAACCACAAGTCTGTTCTCTATGTCTGTGATTCTGTTTCTGTTTTGTAGATATGTTCATCTGTGTCATTTCTTAGAGCCCACATCTAAGAGATATCACATGATAATTGTCTTTCCCTGTCTGACTTATTTCACTTAGTATGATAATCTCTAGGTCCATCCATGTTGCCGCAAATGACATTATTTCATTCTTTTTTCATGGCTGAGTAGTATTCCATATATATATATATATATATATATATATATATATATATATACATACACACTACATCTTCTTTATCCATTCATCCATTGATGGACACTCATGCTGTTTCCATGTCTTGGCTCTTGTAAACAGTGCTGCTATGAACTTAGGGGTACATGTATCTCTTTGAATTATAGTTTTGTCCAGATATACTTAGCATAGGCTTTTGAGTCTCATTGTGTTGCTCCATTTATCCATGGTTTGTTTCTGTTTTGCATAGCAGTCCATCTTATGGATATATCTCAGTTTGCTTGTGAATTTACTGGTCAAATGGTATTTGTGTCATTTCCAATTTTTGGTGACTGAATAAAGTCACCACAAACTCTTACATACAGGTTTTTATGTGACCATGCATTTTCATTTCCCCTGGATAAATACCTGGGAGCTGGGTTTCCAGGTTGTGTGGTAAGCATATGTTTAAAGTTGTAAGAAACTGCTAAACTCTTGCAAAGTGGTTGTAACATTTTTCATTCCAATCAGCAAAACTGAGAGGTCCAGTTGCTTCACACCCTCTCCATCATCGTGGCATTGGGGTGTTTTTTTTTTTCTTTTAAACATTGTAGCCATTCTAACAAATGCACAGTGGCATAAGATATGGTTTTAAATTGCATTTACCTAATGCTCAGTGATGCTGAGTATCTTTCCCTGTGCTTATTTGCCATCCATATATCTTCTCTGTTGAAGTGTATCTGTTCAAATCTTTTGCACATTAAAAAAATGTTTTTGGAGTTTTGAGAGTCTTTATATATTTGGGATATAAGGCTTTTATCAAAAATGTGCTTATCAAATATTTCCTCCTATCTGTGGCTTGTTTTTTAATATTAATAACAGTCTGAAACACTAGAATTATTAATTTTAAGGTAGCCCAATCTATTAATTTTATTCTTTTATGAGTTGTGCTTTTGGTGTTGTATATAAGAAATCTTTGATAAAATCAAGGAAGGCCGTAAAGATTTTTTCCTACATTTTCTTCTAAAAGTTTTATAGCTTTAGGTTTTACATTTACGTCCAGGATCCATTTTGAGTTATTTTTTTGTGTAAGGTATGCAGTATGAGGCAGGGTTCATCATTCACATTTGGATGTCCAGTTATTCCATCACCACTGAAAAGACAATTTTTTCTCCATTGAATTGCCTTTACACCTACATCATAATTGGCCAGATGGGTGGATTTATTCCTAGAGTCTCCATTCTTCTTCATTGATCTATATGCCTATCATCTCACCAACCCCACACTGTCTTAAATTACTGTAGTTTATAATAAATCTTCAGATCAGGTAGTGTAACTCTTCCAACTTTGTTCTTCATTTTCAAAATTATTTTGGCTCTTCTAGTTTCTTTGCTTTTCCATACAAATATTAGCATAAGCCTGTGAATATCTAGAAAATATACTTTGGAGATTTATAGATCAATTTGGGGAGATTTGAAGTCTTAACAGTAATTGGTCTTCTAATCAATGGACATTATTTCATTTATGTGCTTTCGTCAGTGCTTTGGAGTTTTTATATGCAGATCTGGCACATATTCTGTTAGCTTTATACCTAAGTATTTTATTTTGGGTTGATATTGTTAATTATGCTGTTTTAAAATTTTCTCAATTTCCATATACTGGTATATAAAAATACTATTGATTTTAGTATATTGACCTCACAACCTGCAATCTTAGTAAATGCACTTAGTTCTAGGAGCTTGGTTGGAGATTCTTTGAGATACTCTACATAGACAAGCATGTTGTCAGCAAATACATACTTTTCTATTTTCACTCAACCTGTATATCTGCTATATCTTATTGTCTTTCTGCACTGGGTTGGACCTCCAGTACATGCTGAAAAGAAATTATGAGGGTGGCTGTCCTTGCTTCGTTCTCTATTTCAGAGGGGAAGCATTCAATCTTTATCATGGTTAAGTGTGAGATTAGCTGTGGACAACTAATCTTCTGTTGTGCCCATCCAGTTTATATCTCAGGTTAGATACTTATATTTTTCAATTCTAGAATTTCCTTTTATTCTTTTTTGAATAGTTTTCTTTGCTCTTTTGATGTTCTGTATTTGTTTCCTCTTTATGGACATATTTTTCCTTAAAGTCAAGATCATGTTCCTAATAATTTTTTAAATGTTTGTTTACTAATTCCATATTTTGGGGTCTATTTTTACTAATGGTTTATGAATCCTGTCTTTCCTCTTTTGTTAAATTCCGGACATTATTGTGCTATTTCACCAAACGTCTGGTTTTGTTGTCTCCTTCATTTAAAATGTTGAGTTGTGTTTTAGTCAGTAGTTAAGTTTCTTGTGGACAAGCTTGTTCTTTGAAGACATTTCTAAACTGTGTAGCCTTTACTCTTGGCCTGGTTTAGTCCTACTTTTAAAGTGTGGCCTTTCCGGTATCTCCAGTCCGGTCAGTTGAAACGTGAACATCTCCCAGCCCCATGTGAGCTCTGGAGACTGTCCAGCCCACAACTGCCCAGAATGATTCCCCACCCAGCCTCAGGGAGCTTTGTTCGGCACGTGTACAGCTTAGTATTCAGAGACCCAGAGGGATTCCTCTTCAGATTCCTGGAGCTCCTTTTCTACACAGAGCCCCTCTTTCCTGAACTGATGCTGCCAGTTCCAGCGGCCCCAGTAGCCCTGATGTGCAATCCTGTCCTGCTCATCAACATGAGGCCATCATGTCCAATTCAATGCCCTCTTCCTTCTGCTGTAGATCAGACCTCAAAGAGGTTCTAAGCAGAAAGCCAGCTCACCTCATTCTTTGTTTCTTTCAGGGATCACGGTCCTGCCCTGCTTACTGACCAGAAAACCAGAAAAAGCTCCCTAGGGCTGCTGCAACAAAGCACCACAAACTCGGTGGCTTACAATGACAGAAATGTAGTCTCTTACAGCTCTGGAGGCCAGACGTCCAGAATAGTTTCACTGAGCCACGACCAAGGTGTGTGCAGACTGGAGGCTCTTGGGGAGAATGGGTGTCCTTGCCTCTCCAGCTTCTAGAGCTGCGTTCCTTAGCTCATGCCCCTCCCTCCGCCTTCAGGGCCAGCACTGTAGCATCTCACTTCAGTGGGCACATTGCCTTCTTGTGCTGTATCAAGTCTTCCTTTCATGAGGACACCTAGGGTTTCATTTAGCAGCCCATGGCTGGGAAATGACTGTCCAGTGAGTGCCCGTTTCCCATGACGTGACCACGGGGGTCTGAAGTGAATCGAAGACGACATGTGTTCCTTTCAGTCTTGTTGACCCCTCTCCAGTTACCGCCCCAGGTCCCCCTGACCCCTGCCGTCTCCTGGTCATTGTAGCAGCCTCCTTGCTGGCCTCTCTGCCTCCAGCTTCTGGCCACCTATGATTCACCCTCCAGCCATGGCATTCTCTCAGAACCCTTTTCCGAAGCCCGTGGCCCTCTGGACATCTGGCCTGCCACTCCAGGCCATGCAGGAGCTGCCAGTCTCAAGGAGGAGGCCCATTTACCTCCTGGGCTCAAGGTCAGCCACCCAGGGCATGGCCAGGCCCTGCCCTCACCTGCCATCTCCCTTTCCTGCGAGCACCTGCTGCCTTTTTCTGCGGGACCCCCGCCTCTCCCCGGCCGGGTCTGCACTCCCTTGTCAGCGTCTTAGAGGACACATCCCCCAGATCTGAGACCACCTGCCTATTGGTTCCCCCTCCATGGCCAGGAGCCCTCAAGGGCTTATTTCTGGGTCCCTGGGTTCCACACTCACGGGCCCAGAGCAGGGGCCTGGGGCTACTTGCAGGTGTAGGAAGGAAGGGAGAGATTAAAAAAGAGGAGAAGGAAGGGAGATGGGGGAGCCCATCCAATGAAGCTGGACTCCTTCTGGCCTCATCTGGTCCTGCAAGGAGGGCAGGAACTGGGGGTGGGCAGGAGGGAGGCCACCAAACCCGGACCCCTCCCCTCTGTGCACCTCTGAACGCAGGATGGAGGTACAGGGTTCCTGCGTGGACAGGGCGTGCAGAGTCGAGCAGGGCACCCAGGTTCCAGGCCTGGCCTTGCTGCACACCCACTGTGCAGTCGGCAACAGCACCCTACCCCTCTGTCTGGAACCTCGGTCTCCCCGGGGTGAGTGGGGGTGTGCCCAGACACCTGCTGGCTGGGACACCCCAAGTCCAGACACTCCAGCCTAGCATCTGCCCTTTCATATCTTTTCCGGATGGAGAGAAGCTCCTAGGGTTAGATCCTTTGGATCAGAACCAGTTCAGAATGCTCGGAGAGCTTCTCTCCTTGCTTCCCTGAGCCTCAAGGTTCTCACCTGTAAGATGGACATAACCCTTGCACCAGAGAAGGTCCCGGCTGCCTGGCCTCATTCCTTCTTTCCTCCCTCGCTTCCTCCTCTTCCCCTTCCCACTCCTCCTCTTTCTCTCCCTCTCTCCCCCTCTCTCCCTCTTTCTTTCTTTTTCAAGGAGGTAATGCGGGTATTTAATTGAGGGGACCTGACTGTAAACACAAAAGTTCGGGGTATCAGCGATGCTCCCCGCCTCCCCGCCATTGTCCCAACCCCATTCTCTGCCTCCCTGAGCGCCATCCACTGGGGTCTGATTTGGCCTCTCCCAGTGGACAGGAGGACTCTGGCCCCTGAGCCCTGGGCTCGGACACCATCATCAGGTAGAAGAACTATAGACAGGAAAGGCGACCAACACTCAGAGCAGGGACGGCCTTGCCCAGGGCGCACAGGGAAGCCTGGGCAGACCCGGGGTCCTGATTGCTCCTGACCCCTGGGCCCCCAGGGCTCACCGATCTCCCCAGGAGGAGAGGAGTTTCTGCCACCCCAGGGTGGGCAAGAGGCTGTGTGAGCAGGGCAGTAGGGACCGGGAAGGATGGCGCCTTCACGGCAGCGTGGTGCTGGCCTCTTCCAACTCAGACCATGGGGAGGACTCTGCGGCGGCCAAGCTGCCTCCTCTGAGCCCTCGGCCAGGGATTCCGACGGAGGGGAGGCCAGATTCAGGCTGGGGGGCGGGAGGAGAGTGAGTCACGAGAGGGGAGCGAGCCCAGGGCAGCTGTAACCCCTGCCGCAGAGCGCGGAGGGGATGCTGGCCAGGTACCGGCCGGGCCCGCGAGGACACGGCCCTGGGCTCTCTGCCCTGGGCTCCTCGAGGCTGAGGGACAAGCGACCGACATGCCCGCCCTCAGGGTCTCTGCCTCCCTCCCCTTTGCCGTCTCCTCCCCTCTCCGTGGCTGCACCCTATCTTCCCTCATCACCCCCTACAACCTCTGCCTCGCTCCCTGTTTCCTGGGGCATTAATCACCTGCCAGTGGACACTGAGCCGAAACCTGTGCGGCCCTCACTCAGCGCCCCTGCCCTGGGGACCTCGCCCCACGCTCCAAGCTGTGCAGCCATGGGATGGCTGGCTGGCTGGCCGGACGGACAGCCAGGAGGTGGGCTTTCAAAGGAACAGCAAATCAGTTCCGCTGGGGCCATGGCCCTGCCATGGCGGACGCGTCTGACGGCTTTGCCACCCCAAAGAAAACAACCTCTTTAGTGAAAGATGTCTGGAACATGGATGGGGCTCTCCTCCCTCTCGTGTGCGCCCTCTTAGCACCAGCTCCTGGGCACAGGCTCATGTGTTTCAGAACTCACTCAGCGTTACAGCTATTTGCGACAGCTTGGTGCCAGGGCCAGCGAGCAGGGCCAAGTCCTTTCGGCCTTAAGTGACCCTGGGACTCAAGGCTCCCCTTCCAGGGCCTGTTGTTGGAGGGGAAGGGCAGTGGGTCTTGGTTGGGGGCAGGGGGCACCCAAAGCAGGGAGACTCTGTGGTCACCTGCGAAGGTGCCGTCCCAAGAGCAGGGCCTCGGAAAGCAGGATTCAGACTGGCCCGGGCCTCCCCACGGGGGAAGGATGGGAAATCTTAGGCCTGGTGGTGGAACTTGCAGGCTCCACATGCAGACTCCCCACAGGAGGTGGAAGACTCACCTCCTAGGGCTGGATTCCTAGAGAGGCCACCAGCCCCCTCCCGACGCTTCTCAGGGTCCACTTGGTGGACAGGTGAGCTGGGCACACGGAGGCCTGGGGGCCTGGCGCAGGACTAGAAGTCTCTCCAGCTTCCAGCAGCCTTACTGTGAGCAGTAGCGGAGCCCAGGTCGCCCCACCGCCATCTCATGGAGAGACGCTGATGAATGCTGGAACATTCTTCCTTGGAGTAGGCCAACAGGTCTCTCTGGTACTTCACACAGAGCAGTCATAGGCTTTTTTTTTCTTTTTTTTTTAGCTGGAAGGGATCTTGTACACCACCTGCTTAATCTGCCTCATTTCAAAGATGGAGAAACTGAGGCCCAGAGAAGGGCAGGGACTTCAGTGTGGTCACACAGCAGCAAGGCAGGTCCCAGACCAGTTAAGGAGCCTGACCTCTGCTTTCACCCACCGGCCCTCCCTCTGCTCCCGGAGACAGCCTAGCTGGCAAAGGGGGGGCCTCTCCCCCAGCTCCTCTCCCCGGGCCTGAGGGGGCCAGTTCCTCTCCAGTTCCAACTCACCCTGTTTCTGGCAAGCTCACCATCCTGGCCATCTTCACTCAGGCACCTCCAAAAACATCTCAACAGCCCTCTGACCCCCAGAGCTGCCTCCCTGGGCCCCCCACCCCTCAGGGGGCCCTTGCTGGGTGTTGGGGGGCACCAGTCACCTCCAGTGGCACCTGTGAGCCCCTCCAGGTCCTCCTGTCACCCTTGTTCCCCCAAACCTAGAGCTGATGTTTACCTTGGTCGGGGTTGGCTCTTCACATCCTAATGGTTATTTCCTATTGCCACGTGTGCCAGGACACCTGCTGCTCCATCCTGTGTCCCAGGGAAGACTAGAGACCATCTTGGGATGAACCCAGAGCTGAACATAATGGGAACCACCCTGCTTTGCTCTGCATGAGAGGGTGCTGTCTGACCTGAGGTCATGGTGAACAGCCTCTGTCCCATGAGAGCAGATGAAGAGATCAGAGAACTTGGGGTCACGAGCTTTTCCTTGTATCCCATGGGAAAGTGAGAAGAGGAAGCAGTCATGGCCTCTTCACACAATTGATGGCAAATGAGAAGCCCTCCTGGGCATCTTTATCTTGGGCCTGGCCAGGCAAGGGAGGTGGGAGGAGCAGAAAGGCCTGGGGGTGGCCAAACCAATGGTTGGGTCACCCGCCCATGGCAGGTGGGCCAGCTCTGTTTCCAGGGCCCGGGAGGACCTGTGAGGGTGGCTCACGCCTCAGGGTCCCCGGCTTCTGTCCCTGACAGAGAGCTGTCCCAAATCAGCAAGATTCAGACTCTTAATTTAATTTTATTAATATATTGTTTTCTGTGGAATTCCCTAGTCCTTTAAAAAAAAAAAAGAAAAAGGTTTTAGAATTGAAGTACAATTTACTTGCAGTAAAAAAGATCTCAAGTGAACAGCTTGACGTGTTTGGAAAACGCATACACCCATGTAACTAACACACAAATCAAGACAGAACGTTTCTGTCACCCTGGAAAGTTCCCTCATTCCTTTCCAGCCAAGATACTCCTCCTCTCCAGAGGCAATCACTGTCCTGCTTCCTATCCCCATAGGTTGGTTCTAGCCCCTCTAGAGCTTCACAGGACTACACCCATTCATCTGTTTGCTTCTGACTTCTCTCACTTGGCAAACTGTTTTGAGATTCATTCATGTTGTTGTGTGTAATATTTCCTATTATTGCTTAATGGTATTTCTTTGTGTGAATATAGCATATCCAGTTACCCTGATGATGGGCATTTGGGTTGTTTCCTGGGAGTATTATGAACAAATATGCCGCTATGAACATTTGCGTAATCCTTTTGTGGATACATGTTTTTACTTCTCTTGGATAAATACCCCAAACTGGAATTGCTAGGTCATAGGGAAGCTGTATGGTTAACTTTGTACAAAACCACCAAGCAATTTTCCAAAGTGGTTTTACCATTTGACTCTCCCACAGACATGAATGAAAGTCCCAGGCACTCTGTGTCCTTGCAAACATTTGCTACTATTAGCCTTATTCTTGTTCATGTTTGTCATTCTGCAGGGTGTACAGGGGTATCTTGTTGTGGTTTCAGTTTGTATTTCCTTAATGAAAGCTCTAATGTACATTTTCATGTGTTAATTGACCATTTGAATACCTTCTTTTGTGAAGTGTCTGTTTGAATCTTTTGCTCATTTAAAACAGTTGTCTCTTTGCTATTGAATTGTAGAAGTTATTAGTATATTCTGGATTCTATTTCCAGACATATGTATTGCAAATACTTCCTGCCCATTTGTGTCTTCCTTTTTCATTTTTTTTAACACTGCCTTTTTTGGTAACTTCTAAAGGTTGATATAAAATTGTGGGGCTAGTACCAGGGGCTCCTTTATACCCTTCACCCAAATTCATGAGCTGTTTACATTTTATTGCATTTGCTCAGTTTTTCTTACCTTTCTCCTTTTCCTTTTTTTAAAAAAATAAATTTATTTGTATATTTATTTTTGGCTGCATTGGGTCTTCTTTGCTGCGCGTGGGCTTTCTCTAGTTGCGGCGAGCGGGGGCTACTCTTTGTTGTGGTACGCAGGCTTCTCATTGCGGTAGCTTCTCTTGGTGCGGAGCACGGGCCGTAGTCGCGCAGGGTTGAGTAGTTGTGGCTCGCGGGCTTAGTTGCTCCGTGGAATGTGGGATCTTCCCGAACCAGGGCTCGAACCCATGTCCCCTGCATTGGCAGGCAGATTCTCAACCACTGCGCCACCAGGGAAGTCCCTCTCCTTTTCCTTTCAAGTTTCTAGGAATGTGCACACACATGGTGCACATTCATGTGTGTTTATATGAATATGCATATGTATAAAGATATAGAAGTATATATAATATTATAAACATGTAAACACACACAGATAGGTGTGTGTGCATTTTTCCCTGAACTGTTTGTGGGGAAGTTGGGGATATCATGACCCCTTTACTACACAGTGCGTGTGTCCCAAGGACAAGGGATTATTTTCTACATCCACAAAACAAATATTGAAAAAAAAACTTTGGGACTTCCCTGGTGGTCCAGTGGGTAAGACTCCATGCTCCCAGTGCAGGGGGCCCGGGTTTGATCCCTGGTCCGGGACTAGATCCTGCACGCGTGCTGCAACTAAAGATCCCTCATGCTGCAACTAAGACTGGCACAGCCAAAACAAACAAACAAACAAATATTAAAAAAATCCTCTGGAAAATGACTCCTGGAGGAGGATTTAAAAAAATAAAAATAAAAACTTTGACACTGATACAATTCTATTATCCAATCCACAACCTATATTCACATTTCAGTATTGTTACAATATGTCCACTGCAGCTACTTTGTGACAAGTCCAGCATCCAATGCTGGATAGTGGAGAGAACTCGGATGGTGTCTTTTTAGTCTTCCTTCATCTGGACTAGTTTCTCAGCCTTTTTTGATCATTCATGTCCTTGGTACTTTAAAAAGTGCAGGTCACTTATTTTGTAGAATGTCTTTCAGTTAGGGATCACCCGACATTTCCTCATGGGTAGATTCCAGTCATGCACTTTGGGTGGATATTATTGAAGAGATGTGTCTTCACTGCATCACAGCAGAAGGAGAGAGCTGTTAGTTTGATATTAGTGATGTTCACTTTGACCTCACTGTGAAGTTGGCATTTGCTGTAAAATTATGATCTTCCTTTTTATTTATAAGTAGTTTGTGGGGAGACTGGGTTAGCTCAGGCTGCCGTAACAGGGTGGCTTAAACAACAAAAGTGTATTTTCTCATAGTTGTGGAGCCTAGAAGTCCAAGATCAAGGTGTGGGCAGGTTGGTTTTTCTGGAGGCTCCTCTCACTGTGTTGCAGGAGGCCACCTCCTCCTGTGTCTTCAAGGGCCCTTCCTCTGTGCACACATCACTGGTGAATCTTCCTCTTCTTGTAAGGATACCACTCCTATGGGATTAGGGCCCCACCCATACGACCTCACTGAACCTTAGGGTCCCCTTTAAAGCAGTCACATTCTAAGGTACTGGGGGTGAGGGCTTCAACATATGCGTTTTGGAGGGACACAATGCACTCAATAACAGAAATACTTTGAAACTCTGTAAATATCTTGTTCCTCATTAAGCTTCAGTAGTTTTAGCATGTGTCGATTTTCTAATTTCATCTTTCCTTTTATACTTATTAGTTGACTTTCTTCTGAGGGAAGAGCTTTCCCTTCCCCATGTTTATTTATTTACTTATTCATTTTTTGACTAGCTCTGTGTATTTTTATTCTATTTAATGGATTATAACCCATTTCTATTGTTATTTACTTTTGTGCTCGAATTGTCCTAACTTTGGCCAGTAGAGGCTCATTTAAGCTGGTTCCTCTGTATTTTTGACATGTGCCTGTTTTTGTTTTGTTTTGGGGTTTTGTTTTTTTTTTTTGCTCTATTTTTTAGAGCAGATTTAGGTTCACAGCAAAACTGAGCAGAAAGTATAGAGATTTCCCATATGCCCCCTGCCAACCTCCCCACTAACACACATGTTCATGATTTTTTGAGGACTTCTTCAGAATATTTATGCTTGTTCTCATTCCTTAGTCCCTTCAGACTTGTGTTACGTCCAAGTCTTGGAGTTGTTTTCTGTAGGGTGTATGTGTGCTTGGGTGTGGGGGGGAGGTGTGTCTTTCAGTAGGGTATTACTACACCATGCCCCAAAGCAGAAATCCTACATCTTTCTTTTGTCAGCTGAACTGATAATCTTTGCCTCTGAATTGGAGGGTTTGATCCATCTGCAGTCAGTAAAATGATTGATATGGTCGGGTTCAAGTCTGCTGTCTTGACACTTGTTTTCTATTTTCTCCTCCTTAATTTATTCCTTTGTTTTTCCCTGCCTTCTGTGGGTTAATTGGTTAATTTTTATATTCCATTTTATTCCTTTAATGGGTTTTCAGCTATACTTCTTTCTGTTATTCTTTTTTTTCTTATTAGTCATCAATTTTATACACATCAGTGTACATATGTCAATCCCAATCGCCCAATTCAGCACGCCACCATCCCCACCCCACCGTGGTTTTCCCCACCTTGGTGTCCATATGTTTGTTCTCTACATCTATGTCTCAACTTCTGCCCTGCAAACCGGTTCATCCGTACCATTTTTCTAGGTTCCACATACATGCGTTAATATACGATATTTGTTTTTCTCTATCTGACTTACTTCACTCTGTATAACAGTCTCTAGATCCATCCACGTCTCAACAAATGACCCAGTTTCATTCCTCTTTATGTCTGAGTAATGTTCCATTGTATATATGTACCACAACTTGTTTATCCATTCATCTTTCGATGGGCATTTAGGTTGCTTCCATGACCTGGCTATTGTAAATAGTGCTGCAATGAACATTGGGGTGGATGTGTCTTTTTGAATTATGGTTTTCGCTGGGTATATGCCCAGTAGTGGGATGACTACTGGGTCGTATGGTAGTTCTATTTTTAGTGTTTTGAGGAACCTCCATACTGTTCTCCATAGTGGCTGTATCAATTTACATTCATACCAACAGTGCAAGAGGGTTCCCTTTTCTCCACACCCTCTCCAGCATTTGTTGTTTGTAGATTTCCTGATGACGGCCATTCTAACTGGTGTGAGGTGATACCTCATTGTAGTTTTGATTTGCATTTCTCTAATAATTAGTGATGTTGAGCAGCTTTTCATGTGCTTCTTAGCCATCTGTATGTCTTCTTTGGAGAAATGTCTATTTAGGTCTTCTGCCCATTTTTGGATTGGGTTGTTTGTTTCTTTAATATTGAGCTGCATGAGCTGTTTATATATTTTGGAGATTAATCCTTTGTCCGTTGATTCGTTTGAAATATTTTCTCCCATTCTGAGGGTTGTCTTTTCGTCTTGTTGATGGTTTCCTTTGCTGTGCAAAAGCTTTGAAGTTTGATTAGATCCCATTTGTTTATTTCTGTTTTTATTTCCATTACTCTAGGAGGTGTATCAAAAAAGATCTTGCTGTGATTTATGTCAAAGAGTGTTCTTCCTATGTTTTCCTCTAAGAGTTTTATAGTGTCCGGTCTTACATTTAGGTCTCTAATCCATTTTGAGTTTATTTTTGTGTATGGTGTTAGGGAGTGTTCTAATTTCATTCTTTTACATGTAGCTGTCCAGTTTTCCCAGCACCACTTATTGAAGAGACTGTCTTTTCTCCATTGTATATCTTTGCCTCCTTTGTCATAGATTAGTTGACTATAGGTGCATGAGTTTATCTCTGGGCTTTCTATCTTGTTCCATTGATCTATGTTTCTGTTTTTGTGTCAGTACCATATTGTCTTGATTACTGTAGCTTTGTAGTATAGTCTGAAGACAGGGAGTCTGATTCCTCCAGCTCCATTTTTTTTCCATCAAGACTGCTTTGGCTATTCGGGGTCTTTTGTGTCTCCATAAAAATTTTAAGATGATTTGTTCTAGTTCTGTAAAAATGCCATTGGTAATTTGTTAGGGATTGCATTCAATCTGTAGATTGCTTTGGGTAGTATAGTCATTTTCACAATATTGATTTTTGCAATCCAAGAACATGGTATATCTCTCCATCTGTTGGTATCATCTTTAATGTCTTTCATCAGTGTCTTAGAGTTTTTTGCATACAGGTCTTTTGTTTCCCTATGTAGGTTTATTCCTAGGTATTTCATTCTTTTTGTTGCAATAGTAAATGGGAGTGTTTCCATAATTTCTCTTTCAGATTTTTCATCATTAGTGTATAGGAATGCAAGAGATTTCTGTGCATTAATTTTGTATCCTGCAACTTTACCAAATTCATTGATTACATCTAGTACTTTTCTGGTGGCATTTTTAGGATTCTCTATGTATAGTATCATGTCATCTGCGAACAGTGACAGCTTTACTTCTTCTTTTCCAATTTGTATTCCTTTTACTTCTTTTTCTTCTCTGATTGCCATGGTTAGGACTTCCAAAACTATGTTGAATAATAGCAGTGAGAGTGGACATCCTTGTCTCATTCCTGATCTTAGAGGAAATGCTTTCAGTTTTTCACCATTGAGAATGATGTTTGCTGTGAGTTTGTCGTATATGGCCTTTATTATGTTGAGGTAGGTTCCCTCTTTGCCCACTTTCTGGAGAGTTTTTATCACAAATGGGTGTTGAATTTTGTCAAGAGCTTTTTTGCATCTATTGAGATGATCATATGGTTTTTATTCTTCAATTTGTTAATATGGTGTACCACATTGATTGATTTGCATATATTGAAGAATCCTTGCATCCCTGGGATAAATCCCACTTGATCATGGTGTATGATCCTTTTAATGTGATGTTGGATTCTGTTTGCTAGTATTTTGTGGAGGATTTTTGCATCCATATTCATCAGTGATATTGGTCTGTAATTTTCTTTTTTTGTAATATCTTTGTCTGGTTTTGGTATCAGGGTGATGGTGGCCTCATAGAATGAGTTTGGGAGTGTTCCTTCCTCTGTAATTTTTTGGAAGAGTTTGAGAAGGATGGGTGTTAGCTCTTCTCTAAATATTTGATAGAATTCACGTGTGAAGCCATCTGGTCCTGGACTTTTGTTTGTTGGAAGATTTTTAATCACAGTTTCAATTTCATTACTTGTGATTGGTCTGCTCACATTTTCTGTTTCTTCCTGGTTCAGTCTTGGAAGGTTATACCTTTCTAAGAATTTGTCCATTTCTTCCAGGTTGCCCATTTTACTGACATAGAGTTGCTTGTAGTAGTCTCTTAGGATGCTTTGTATTTCTGTGGTGTCCACTGTAACTTCTTTTTCATTTCTAATTTTATTGATTTGAGTCCTCTCCCTCTTTTTCTTGATGAATCTGGCTAATGGTTTATCAATTTTGTTTATCTTCTCAATGAACCAGCTTTTAGTTTTATTGATCTTTGCTCTTGTTTTCTTTGTTTCTGTTTCATTTATTTCTGCTCTTATCTTTATGATTTCTTTCCTTCTGCTAACTTTGGGTTTTGTTTGTTCTTCTTTCTCTAGTTCCTTTAGGTGTAAGGTTAGATTGTTTACTTGAGATTTTTCTTTTTTCTTGAGGTAGGCTTGTATAGCTATAAACTTTCCTCCTAGAACTGTTTTGCTGCATCCTATAGGTTTTGGATCGTCATGTTTTCATTGTCATTTGTCTCTAGGTAGTTTTTGATTTCCTCTTTGATTTCTTCAGTGATCTCTTGGTTATTTAGTAACGTATTGTTTAACCTCCATGTGTTTGTGTTTTTTATGTTTTTTTCCTTGTAATTCATTTCTAATCTCATAGCATTGTGATCAGAAAAGATGCTTGGTATGATTTCAATTTTCTTAATTTTACTGAGGCTTGATTTGTGACCCAAGATGTGATCTATCCTGGAGAATGTTCTGTGTGCACTTGAGAAGAAAGTGTAATCTGCTGTTTTTGGATGGAATGTCCTATAAATATCAGTTAAATCTATCTGGTCTATTGTGTCATTTAAAGCTTCTGTTTCCTTATTTATTTTCATTTTGCATGATCTGTCCATTGGTGTAAGTGAGGTGTTAAAGTCCCCCACTATTATTGTGTTACTGTCGATTTCCTCTTTTAGAACTGTTAGCAGTTGCCTTATGTATTGAGATCCTCCTATGTTGGGTGCATATATATTTATAAATGTTATATCTTCTTTTTGGATTGATCCCTTGATCATTATGTAGTGTCCTTCCTTGTCTCTTGTAACATTTTTTATTTTAAAGTCTATTTTATCTGATATGAGTATAGCTACTCCAGCTTTCTTTTGATTTCCATTTGCATGGAATATCTTTTTCCACCCCCTACTTTCAGTCTGTATGTGTCCCTAGGTCTGAAGTGGGTCTCTTGTAGACAGCATATATATGGGTCTTGTTTTTGTATCCATTCATCAAGCCTGTGTCTTTTGGTTGGAACATTTAATCCATTCACATTTAAGGCAATTATCAGTATGTATGTTCCTATGACCATTTTCTTAATTGTTTTGGGTTTGTTTTTGTAGATCCTTTTCTTTTCTTGTGTTTCCCACTTAGAGAAGTTTCTTTAGTATTTGTTGTAGAGCTGGTTTGGTGGTGCTGAATTCTCTTAGCTTTTGCTTGTCTGTAAAGCTTTTGATGTCTACATCGAATCTGAATGAGATCCTTGCCAGGTAGAGTAATCTTGGTTGTAGGTTCTTCCCTTTCATCACTTTAAGTATATCATGCCACTCCCTTATGGCTTGTACAGTTTCTGCTGAGAAATCAGCTGTTAACCTTATGGGTGTTCCCTTGTATGTTATTTTTCATTTTTCCCTTGCTGCTTTCAATAATTTTTCTTTGTCTTTAATTTTTGCCAATTTGATTACTATGTGTCTCAGTGTGTTTCTCCTTGGGTTTATCCTGTATGGGGCTCACTGCGCTTCCTGGACTTGGGTGGCTATTTCTTGTCCCATGTTAGGGAAGTTTTCGACTATAATCTCTTCAAATATTTTCTCTGGTCCTTTCTCTGTCTCTTCTCCTTCTGGGACCCCTATAATGCAAATGTTGTTGAGTTTAATGTTGTCCCAGAGGTCTCTTAGGCTGTCTTCATTTCTCTTCATTCTTTTTTCTTTATTCTGTTCTGCAGCCATGAATTCCACCATTCTGTCTTCCAGGTCACTTATCCATTCTTCTGCATCAGTTATTCTGCTATTGATTCCTTCTAGTGTACTTTTCATTTCAGTTATTGTATTGTTCATCTCTGTTTGTTTGTTCTTTAATTCTTCTAGGTCTTTGTTAAACATTTCTTGCATCTTCTTGATCTTTGCCTCCATTATTTTTCTGAGGTCCTAGTTCATCTTCACTATCATTATTCTGAATTCTTTTTCTGCAAGGTTGCCTATCTGTGCTTCATTTAGTTGTTTTTCTGGGGTTTTATCTTGTTCCTTCACCTGGTACATAGTCCTTTGCCTTTTCATCTTGTCTATCTTTCTGTGAATGTGGCTTTTGTTCCACAGGCTGCAGGATTGTAGTTCTTCTTGCTTCTGCTCTCTGCCCTCTGGTGGATGAGGCTATCTAAGAGGCCTGATGGGAGGAACTCCTTTCTGTTATTCTTACTTGCTTCCCTGGGGTCATACGTATTCTTAACCCATTATAGTCCAGTTTGAAGGAAAGATATCTCACATATAACATAAAATGCTTGCAACAATATAATTCCATTTATGCCCTGCAATCCTTTGGACAACTATTGTCATAATTTTTGCTACTACATATGTTTTAAGCCTTATTATTTATCCAGTAAATAACTGTCTTTTAAGGAATTAGAAAAATAGCTTTTTTATATTTACTTACATAGTAACTATTGCCAATGCCCTACATTCCTCTCTGAAGGTCAGAATTTCCTTCTGTTATCATTTGTCTTCAGTCTAAAGAATTTCCCTCAGCATTTCTTACAGTGTATGTCTGTTGGCAAGGGATTCTCTTGTGTGTCATTTGTCTGAGAATATCATTATTTCTCCTTATTTTTAAAAGACGTTTTAACTGAACACAGAATTCTAGAATGACTTTTTATTTTTCTTTCAGCACTTTAACAGTGTTGTTCTGTTATCTATGACCTCTTTTTTTCTGATGAGAAGTCAGTTAATTCTTTCTTTGTTCTCCGTGTATTAAATGTGCCTTTTTTCTTTCACTACTTTTATGATATTTCCTTTTATCTTTAGTTTTCACAAGTTTTACTATGGTACACTTGGGTGTGGTTTCCTTTTTATTTGCTCTCTTTCAGCCCACTGAGAATCTTAGTTAATGCTTTCAATTAAATTTTGAATTTTTTACTACTATTATTTAAAATATTTTTTCTGCCCCATTTGACTTTTGTTTTCTCCTAGGACTTCGATCACAGAAATATTAGGTTGCTCAAAATCATTCCCCAGTTTGTTGAGGCTCTGTCCCATGTTTTAAAAATCTTATTCTCTCCACGTTTCAGTTTGGTTAGTTTCTATTGACCTGTTTTCAAGTTCACTAATGCTTTCTTCTGCAGTGTCCAGTCTGGCACGCAACACATTTTTCACTTCAGCTATTGTATTTTCCAGTTCTAAAATTTTCATTTGATTCTTCTTTAGAGTTTTTGTTTCCCTCTTGATATTTCCCATCACAGTGGGAATATATACACAATCAATCCATCTTTTCCTGTAAATTTTAAAAAACATATCTATAATACTTATTTTAAAGTTCTTGTCAAATAATTCTGATAGTTTGGTCATCTGTCAGTTTGCTTCTTCTGACTAAGTTTTTCTTTTGATTATGGGTCACATTTTCTTGCTTCTTTGCATGTTTAGTAATTTTAAATTAAATAATGGACGTTGTGATTGATATATTGTAGAGGCTCTGGGTTCTGTTATTCTCCCCTGAAGAATGTTGCCTTTTGTTCTAGTGTCAACCAAATTACCAGCAATCACCTTGACCTTGTGGAAGTTTGGGTTTAGGCTTTGAGAGGGCAAGTTTATTGCAGTTTTCTCTTAGTCCTACAGTGCCACCCTAAGTTCTAGGACACATGATCCTTATGCCTAAGGCATATCCCTTCTTTGGTTTCAGTTGAAGGACTAACACTGAAGAAATTGAACTTCAAATTCTGTATCCCTTGAACTGAGCAGCCAATTAAATTTCTGCTCTCATTTTAAAGGCTGATAGTGTTGCTTTTCACTGATATTTTTAGAGTGTACCCCTGTGCGTGTACAATATACGAGTCAGCCAAGAGGCATTTGTATGCAGATTTCAGGATATCTTCTTCCACCCCTGTGCTCTCTCTTTTCTCGGATTTCCTCCCTCACTTTCTAGCTTCTCCAGTTTCTCTGAATTCAGACCTTGACTCCTCAGCCTCTTTAAACCGTCACTTTCTTCCTTATCTCTATTCCTGTGTGCCATATAAACTGGAGAGTGCCTCCAGGGCAAAAGCCCATTACACGCCTCATCTACTCTGTCCCTTGTTTTAAGTGTCCTATTCTTTCAAGGTTTAGCCCATTGTTGATTGCTCTTAAGTGTCTTCAAATAGTTGTTTTTATCTTTTGTCCAGAGTATAATTATTGTCAGGAGAAATCATGGTCTGTTATAAGCTACCCCACCATTACTGGACTACTCAGACTTTTCATTTTACTTTAACTTAAAAATATTATTATAGACTCATTGGAAATTGCAAAAATAGTACCTAGAGTTCAATATATTGTTCTCCCAGCTTCCCTTAATTATGATAGCTTTAGTGCAATATCAAAAAAAGGAAACTGATGTTGGTACAATATTTTTAATTAGACCACAGACCTTACTTAGTTTCCACCACCATTCATGTGTGTGTGTGTGCGTGTGTGTGTGTGTAGTTCTATGCACTGTGATCCCTTATATCATTCATGTAACCATTTATCACACAAAGGAGCTCTCTTGCACTATCTGTTTATATTCTCACAACCCCTTCCATTCTTGTCCCTGAGAAACCATTAATGTGTTCTCAATTTCTATATTGTTGTAATTTTAATAATGCTATGTAAGTGCAATTACACAGTGTGTAAGATTTTTCAGATTGACTTTTTGCACTGAACACATCCTTGAGATCCATTCAGGCTGTTGTATGTACCAACAATTGGTTCCTCTCTTTCTTTTTAAATTTTTGAATTTTTAAAAATAAACATAATTTTAGAACAGTTTTAGATATACAGAATTATTCCAAATGTAGTACAAAGAGTTCCCATATATCCCATACCCAGTTCCTCATATTATTTACATTTTACATTATTATGGCAATTTGCCACAATTAATGAGCCAATATTGATATGTTTTTATTAACTAGAGTCCATATATTATTCAGATTTCCTTACTTTTCCCTTAATGTCCTTTTTCTGTTCCAGGATCCCACCCAGGACTCCACATTACATTTAGATGTCATGTCTCCATAGGCTCCTTTTGGTTGTGATAGTGTCCAAATAAAAGTTCCTTTTATTTTATTATTGAGAGTTTTGAGGAGTACTTGTCAGGTATTTTGTAGAATGTTCCAAAATGGGGAGTTGTCTGATGTCTTTCTCATGATTAGAATGGGATAAAGTGTCTTGGGGAGGAAGACCACAGAGTAAAGTGACATTCTCATATCGTATCAAGGGCACATACTATCAATATACCTTATCATTGTTGATGTTGACCTTGATCACCTGGCTTGGGGTCATGTTTCTCAGGTTTCTTCCTTATGGACTTACTCTTTTGATCTCCCCAACATACTGTCCTCTTTGGAAGAAAGTCACTATGGGCAGCCCACATTTGAGGAATGGAAGATGTGTTCCGCCTCCTGAGAGCTGAATGTCTAAACAATTATTTGGAATTCTCCTACACAGGAGATTGTTTATATTCAGCCATCCATCCATCCATCCATCCATTCATTCATTCATTCATTCATGTCAGTATGGACTCATGGATATTTAGTTTATACTTAATCTTATAATCTAATACTATGTTTTTATTTTGTTACATTGGGAGCTCTTTGAATTGGCTGCTTTATCCCATTGACGTATGTCAGGTCATTGTGACTTTTCTCATTTGGTTTGATTTTTAAGCACTTTCTGGCACTACAGGATGCTCCAGGCACATCTAGTACTTCCTCAGCTCAGTCCTACAATCAGCCATTTTTCCAAGAACCTCTGGTTCCTTTCATTGGATAATGTTACTAGATAGCAACATTGGGGTACAAGATGTGCTCATTGCTACTGGAGACTCATTGCTTCTCAGCCCTCTAAGCCAATAGAGCAAGGAGATGTGTTTGCTTATATCAGTACTAACTCATGTATATGCACATCTATACATATCTCTATATGGAACCATCTGTGTTTATATTACACTAAGCACAGTTCACACTGATGTCTCCAACTCTACTGCATTAGCACATGGATCATTCTAGGCTCCTCCCTTTATTCATACGTAACTTCTCACTCAGACAGTGAGAAATTTGGTTCCTACCATCTGCCATCTATTTTTTAATTGTTCAATTTCATTGTACATGCATAGTGGTTTCACAATTGTTTACCTACACATCCCCTATAGGAAACAGTTCCTTGAAGTAGAATATCATGCTTACATGAATTCTTTTGCCTTCAGTCTTACAGACTCCATTATTTTCAAAGTTACTTACCCCCAGCCCATTCCCTTCAGTGAGGTCATGTCATACATTTGTAATATATTTAGATTATTCTGTCACAGTCTGCGCCTTATCCTGAGATGCCTCAACCCCTAAATGATTTTTTAATTTGCATATATTACAGTTTGTGCTATAAAGTTCTATGGGTTTCAATCCAAAAATGGGCAGAAGACCTAAATAGACATTTCTCCAAAGAAGACATACAGATGGCTAAGAAGCACATGAAAAGCTGCTCAACATCACTAATTATTAGAGAAATGCAAATCAAAACTACAATGAGGTATCACCTCACACCAGTTAGAATGGCCATCATCAGGAAATCTACAAACAACAAATGCTGGAGAGGGTGTGGAGAAAAGGGAACCCTCTTGCACTGTTGGTATGAATGTAAATTGATACAGCCACTATGGAGAACAGTATGGAGGTTCCTCAAAACACTAAAAATAGAACTACCATACGACCCAGTAGCCATCACACTACTGGGCATATACCCTGAGAAAACCATAATTCAAAAAGAGTCATGTACCACAATGTTCATTGCAGTTCTATTTACAATAACCAGGACATGTATCAACCTAAGTGTCCATTGACAGATGAATGAATAAAGAGGATGCAGGACATATATACAATGGAATATTACTTGGCCATAAAAAGAAACAAAATTGAGTTGTTTGTAGTGAGGTGGATGGACCTAGAGTCTGTCATACAGACTGAAGTAAGTCAGAAAGAGAAAAACAAATACCGTATGCTAACACGTATATATGGAATCTAAAAAAATTCCAGGACAGGAATAAAGACGCAGATGTAGAGAATGGACTTGAGGACACAGGGAGGGGGAAGGGTAATCTGGGACGAAGTGAGAGAGTGGCATGGACATATATACACTACCAAATGTAAAATAGATAGCTAGTGGGAACAGCCACGTAGCACAGGAAGATCAGCTTGGTGCTTTGTGACCACCTAGAGGGGTGGGATAGGGAGGGTGGGAGGGAGATGCAAGAGGGAGGAGATATGGGGATATATGTATATGTATAGCTGATTCACTTTGTTATAAAGCCAAAACTAACACACCATTGTAAAGCAATTATACTCCAATAAAGATGTTAAAAGAAAAATTTCTACAGGTTTGACAAATGTACAGTGTCATGTATCCACCATTACAATACAATACAAAATATTTTCACTACCCTAAAATACCCCTTGTGCTTCACCCATTTAACCCCTCCCCCCAACCTCTTAGCAACCATGGATTTTTCAACATCTCTATAGTTTTGTCTTTCCCAGAATATCATATAATTGGAACCCTACAGTATGTAGCCTTTTTAAACAGGCTTTTTTTCACTTAACAGTATGCTAAACAGTATAAATTATTTCACTTATAAATTCTTTCCATCCATGTCTTTTTGTGACTCGGTAGATCATTTCTTTTTATTGTTGAATAATATTCCGTTGTGTGGATGAACCACAGTTTGTTTATCCATTCTCCTAGGAAAGACACCTTGGTTGCTTCCAGTTTTTGGCAGTTATGAATAAAGTTTCTATCAACATTTATATGCAGGTTTTTGTGTGGGTAAATACTGAGTTGGGTTGGGTAAATACTGAGGATTTTGATGGATCCTATGGTAAGACTCTGTTTAACTTTGTAAGAAACTGTCAAACTATCTTCTTAAGTGGCTGTGCCATTTTGCATTCTGACCAGCAACATGTGAGATTTCCTGTTGTTCTGCACCCTCAGCAGCAATCAGGTATTGGATTTTAGGCAACCTAGTGGGTATGTTGGTATCTCATTGTTGTTTTAATTTGCAAGTCCCTAAGGACACAAGATTTTGAGCACCTTTCATATGCTTATTTACTATGTGTGTATCTTCTTTGATGAGGAGTCACTTCAGATCTTTTTTCTATTTTTTATGTAGATTGTTTGTTTTCCTATTTTTGAATTTTAAGAGTCCTTTGTTTATTTTGGATACAAGTCCTTTAGCAGATATGTGTTGTGCAAATATTTCCTCCCAATACGTGGATTGTATTTCCATTCTCTTAGCAGTGTCATTTGCAGAACAGAAGTTTTTAATTTTAATAACATCCAATTTATCACCGTTTTCCTTCACAGAGTATGCTGTTGGTGTTGCATGTAAAAGTTCATCTCCAAACCCAAAGTCAAGTAGAATTCTTCCCATGTTTTCTTCTAGGAGTTTATAGTTCCCTATTTCAAGTTTAGGTTTATGATCTATTTCCCTTTTATTTCTGAAGAATGTTTTTTTCTAGATATTGGATTTAGGGACTGACAGTTCTTTTCTTCCAGAACTTGAAAAATGTGCCACTTCCCCTTGACCCTCATGAGAAATCTGCCTTCATCTGGACTGGGGTTCTCCTGAATATAGTATGTCTTTGCTTTCTGGTTGATCTCAGGAATTCTTTGTCTTTAGTTTTCAGAAGCTTGATTATGATGTTTCTTGGCATGGATTTCTTTGGGTTCATTCTATTTCGATTCACTCAGCTTCTTGAATCTACAGGTTGATGCCTTTTGCCAAATTATAGGAATTATGAGCCATTCTTTCTTTAAATCTTTTTTCAGCCCTACTTCTTTGTCCTCTCCTTCTGGGACTCCAATGACATGAGTGTTAGAACCTTTGTAAGAGTCTTACATTGTTGAGTTTCTGTTTACTTATTTGGCTTTTTTTTTTTCAGTCTATTTTCTCTCTGTGTCTCAGGCTGGTCCTTCTTTGATTTTGCTGACCTCTGTGAGTTCACGGCTTCCTTCCTTAGTTATCTCCAATCCACCCTTGAGTCCATTCAGTGATTTTAAAAACTCATTTATTGTATTTTGTTTAGTTGCAAAATTTCCCCTTGGCATTATTTTATACTTCTACTTCTTTGCTGAGATTTTCTGTTTTTTTCATTTGTTTGGAGTGTGATCACAATGGCTGTAGAAACATTTGTGTGATCGCTGCTCTATAACCCTTGTCAGATAATTTCGACATCTGATTCCTCTCAATGTTGGCATCCGTTGATCACTGTTTCTCTTTCAGGCTGTGATCGCCTGCTTCTTGCTATGATGAGTGATGCTTTATTGTATCCAGGTTCTTTGGGGTATTATATAATGAGAGTCTGGACCCTATTTAATCTCTGCTTAGGTCTCTTTGTTTAGGTGTCGTGTGCACGCCTGGTTGGGGGTGGATGTTCAGCTTCCTGCCTGATGCCTTGAACACCACCTGCGCTAAAGTGATTCTCTGACTCTCACCCCCTTGTTACCAAAAGGTGAGACTGGAAGTTCAGTTTCCGCCCCCCCAACCCTACTGATACCTCCTTGCCAAAAGCATAGCACTACTGTGCAAACTGCCTGCTTGCCACTGGGTGGAGGTTGGGATCCGGCTCCCCATTGATCCCCACTGGCACCAACTGGGGGGAAGTCAAATTCCAAATGGCACCATGTCACACTGCCTCCGGGATTCTGAGTCAGGGGGAATGTTCAGCTCTCAGCTGGACCCCACCAACTCTTTTATGGGAGGAGTGCATTCACTGAGTGCTTGGGCTGCTGCTGTGTCTCGCTGCTGCTCGGGTAGGGGGTGGTTCCTTGCTGACTCCCCCGACAGGGAGACAGTTTTCTCGTTGGCGTTTGTCTCCACTAAGGCAGGTATCTTCAAAAAGGGTTTCTGCTCTGCTAAGCTGCCCTTTTCCCTTTGGCTACAGGCAGCAGGCTCTTCTTGAGGATTTTTTGTCCATGCCTCAGCATCCAGTGAGGGTTGTACCAGTGCAGGATGGATGGAAGGCAGAGAGAAAGCCCAGGGACCCCGTGCCACGTGTGTCTAAGTCCTAAGTCCCCTTGGCCATCCTTCAGAATCTCCCCAAGTTTGCTATGTTATGTCCAGGTTCTTATTTATTTTTTTAATTGTAAAGGGGAATAAGGAAGAAGGGGGCTACTCCATCTTGGATGGAACTGGAAATTTCCATTTTAACTGCCCCCCTCAACCCTTTTAGACGGAAACAGAGTTCTTAGGTTCCCCAAATAGGCCAGTGAACCCTCTCAGGGACCACAGTCCTTGGTGTGGAAAACACTTGAGATGTCCCTGCAAAGAGAAGTCTTACCTTTAAAACAATCTTTTAAATTGTTATTAAAAGGAATACACGCATTCAAAATACTCTCATAGAATGTGTAAGCTCCTGAAGCTCTGAGCCCAGACCTGGAAAACTCGGTTTGGGTTGAGGAGGGAAAAGTGGGCTCCGGTGCATATCCCTCCGCCCCTTGCCAGGTCTCCACGGCTGCTGTCCTCCTGCATCTGACCCTCCTTCCAATTCTAATTCCTGATTCTTAGCTCTTCTCAATGTGGCAAAGAAATGATGCAGACCCGGGTTCAGTTCCTGCCCCTGCCACTCACTAGCTGAGTCCCAATAGTGCTGCAAAAATGGGATAACATTTATACAGGCCTTATGGGGTAGCTGTAATGATTAAATTAAATAATGCAGGTAAAGATGAGAATTCAAGGGTGAACAGTAGGCTCCCAATAAACATTTGTTAAATGGATGCAAAGAGAGTCTGGCACAGTGGCTGGCATGTTGATATCGATTCTTAACATACTACGGTGTTTCTGCCTGGCTGTGTCCTTCTCATCCTTCTGGGCTCTTCTCCAGGAGCCATTCCTTGACTGCCCCCAGGACACAGGGACCCCTTCCTCGATCCCTTACTGCCTGTTATTGGCTCTATGTTGGCCCGAGTCACTCTGCACTCCGGTTGCCTCTTCTGGTCTTGCTGCCCCTGGAGACTGGACCCTCCTTGAAGGGTTCCTTTCTTGCTGTACCTGTGGGATCTGTGAACACCATAGCATCACTGGGCGCAGCAGGGCGGCAGAAGGGAAGAATCCTAAGGCCCGTGCCCTGGGGAGCATCACTGATGAGTGGGTGTGAGCAGAACAAGAGCCGACAAGGAGGACTGAGATGGGACAGCTGATGCCACAGATGCCAGGGAAGAAGGAATTGTTAGGAAAGAAAGGGAGACATTGGATCTGGTGACACGGATGCTGTTGGTGACCCTGCTGGTATTGTGTGGTTGGCTTGGGGGTGGTGGGGTGGGGCTAAATGAACACTACTCCTGGTGTAAGGTGCTCCCTGGCTTTGTCCATGGCCCAGCACAAGTGATCCTTCAGGAGATGCACCCAAAGCATCAAAGCCTGGACCCTGCCTCCCCTGCACAATGCTCCTCCTTTTCCAGAAACATCCACAAAACCCACAGTGTATCTAACAATCATAACAACTATTGCCACCATCGTCACCAGAGCCACAACACCTGCTTACAATCAATGAAGCATCCCCATCCCTTATCGGAGACAAGCTCTGGTACGTCTTCCCCACCCCATGGTACAGAGGAAGAGACTGCAGGCCAGAGTGCAGACCACCATCCAAGCTCAGCTCTGCCTGCATCCAGCACCCACCGTCACCCCAAGTCACTTCACTGGGAGTGGAGATTCACGGGAGCCAGCCACAGTGGACTCTGGGATTTGGGAGGGGGATGGCCGGGTCTGGGGTGACTCCAGATTCTGTGCTGTGAGAAGCGGAAGCAGACAGAGGCTGGCTTTACAGCTGAAACGTCTTCCAACTGCAACCCCAGAAGTGACCTCTTCTCAAGGCTCAAGACCGACGCTCCCTCATTTGGAGAAAGCATTTGCCCTGCAGGCTTCCTGTGGAGAGTGGGGCACGATGCTCTCCCTGGGAAACGTGCGGAGAGAACAGATACGCGCCACCTCCCGCTCCTCAAGCCCAAATCGAGGAGGAACAGAGTAGCTTGTGCAGCCCGTCCAGGAGTCCCCGTCCCTGAAGGGAGCGACCTGGCCTCCGCGAGATCACAGACGCCCACCAGCCCTCTTGCTGTGTCAGGGTGCTTAGCAAGTCCTGCAGGTCGCCCTGGACTGTGCCCACACTTCAGCCAATTTGGTAAACGTATTGAGCAACTACTGCACACCTGGTGTATTAGTTTCCTACTGCCATTGTACCAAATTACCACAACTACGTGTTTCTAAACAATACACATTTATTACCCTACAGTTCTGGAGGTCAGAAGTCTGGAGGTTTTATGGGGCGAAAATTGACATGTCGGGGCTTCCCTGGTGGCACAGTGCTTGAGAGTCCACCTGCCGATGCAAGGGACACGGGTTCGTGCCCTGGTCTGGGAGGATCCCACATGCCGCAGAGCGGCTGGGCCCGTGAGCCATGGCCGCTGAGCCTGCGCGTCCGGAGCCTGTGCTCCGCAACGGGAGAGGCCGCAGCAGTGAGAGCCCCGTGTACCGCAAAAAAAAAAATAAATAAATAATAATAATGATAATAAAATAAAATAAAATAAAATTGACATGTTGGGAGGCTGTATTCCTTCTGGAAGCTCCAGGAGAGGATCTCTTTCCAGCTCCTAGAGGCCACCTCCATACCTCAGCTCAAGTCCCCATCACACTGACCTCGGCTTTCATGGTCACATCTCCTCTGACTCTGACCTTCCCGCTCCCCTCTTACAAGGACCCTTGTGATGACACTGGGCCACCAGGATGATCCCAGATTACACTCCCATCTCAAAACCCTAAACTAAATCACACTTGCAAATCACACCTCCTTTTGCCATGCAGATTCGCAGGTAATGGGTATCAGGATGTGGACATTTTGGGGCTGTCATTTTATTCTGCCGACCACACCTGGCTCCCTGCTCAGCACCTCGTGTAACATGGCTCTCACAGGGCATCAAGGAGCCGGGCACCCAGTTCAAGAGGCAGAGAACTACCAGCTCTATGTGTGGCCTTCCAGCAGAAATGTGAGGTAGACCCTCTGGCAAACACCCTGTGCGTGTTGGGGGTGGGTCCAGGCATGGAGCCGAGATTCCGATGGGACCTCGAGGCACCTGAGGTGTCCACACGCCTAAGAGCTTCACCACCACCTGCCTGAAGGCTTGAAAATGTGGCTGGAACTCCCCCTCACGCCTGCCCGAATCCCCGCCGGCTCCTGCACTTTCATAGCGCGTGCTGACTCCAGGCCCGAGTAATTACTAAGTGAGGTTACAAGCTTCCTGTCGCTGTAAAATTTAACAAGTTGGAGTTCACGAATAAAAAGGGAACACTTCCCGCACAGCTGTGCACGCTCGGAGCCGCGAGCCTGCATCCAGGGACGCAAACCCCAACCCCGCCTGGCTTTCGGTTCGGGAGGGTTCCGGGAACCCCGGGCACAGGACATCTTACACGGAGGCCAGGGAGGGGGCGGGGCTTTCCCGAGCTCCAGGCTGGGAGACCCTCTTGGAACGCTGTTTGACATCACTTTTTCCAAACGTCGGTCGGCCCTAAGGAGGCCGGAGGCTAGCAGCATCCTGGGCTGGGCCGGGGGCGGTGGGGTGGGAGTAGGGAGGGGTGGTGGGGGCGGGTAGGGAGTGGCGGGGGGCGGGGTTGCCTTTGGAAAAGGCCACTTAGAAATACCGAGAACGTGTTGCTGGCCCTGTGAGCCTGCAGGGTGGGGTCTCGAGGTGCCAGCCGGCACAGGGGTGGCCACTGTGTGTCTGGGTGAGGGCTTTCTGGGGACAGGAGCGGGGGGGAGGGGCTCCTCCATCACTTGGCGCCCGCCGCCCACGGCTCCCCTTTGTGGGAGAGGTTCTGGCTTCTGCGCGCCCGTGGTCATGGGGCTGGCATCTCCCATCATTCGCTCGGGCATTCCTGCCTGTATTTCTCCGCAGCCCCTCCTACAGGCCCTGTACACAGGCGGCTCACTGCTTGTCTCTCTCTCTCTCTCTCTCTTTTTTTTTTTAAAGAAAGAGGAGGAAAACGTTGGGTTTTTTTTTCCTACAAAAAGCACAAGGCTTGGGAGAGTGAGGAAGGGCAGGTGTGGAGATGCCAGCTTTGGGCCCTGGCCTGTCCTTTGCTTGGACTCCCGGGCCACCATGTTCTTACCCCCAGTCGCCACCAGGGTCTCAGGGCCCATCCCTTCCTGGGTCACACTGTGTCCACTGTACAGGTGAGACACTGGGCGCTCCCCTAGTCGGCCACCTCCCCCCTCACAGCAAGGAAGACTTGGGCCCAGAGTGGGTGAATGACTGACCCCGAGTCACAGAGCAGAGCAGGCCCAGGATGGAAGCGTCCAGGACATGTGCGGGGCGGGAAGGATTATGCTCGGCTAAAGACAGGCCTGAGACTCGCTTCTAACCAGTAGAACACGGCAAACGGACAAGATTTTGCAGATGTAATGGAGGCCCCAAATCAGTTGATTCTGAGTTCATCGAAAGGCATACAGTAAGTCCCCTACATACGAACGAGTTCCAATCTGAGAGCGTGTTTGTAAGTCCAATTTGTTCATAAGTGCAACAAAGTTAGCCTAGGTACCCAACTACACAACCGGCTATATAGTACTGCACTGTAATAGGTTTATAATACTTTTCACATAGTACCCTGAAAAGTACAGTAGTCCAGTACAACAGCTGGCATACGGGGGCTGGCATCAAGTGAACAGGCAAGAAGAGTTACTGACTGGAGGAGGGAGAGGAGGTGGGAGATGGTAGAGCTGCAGGATCATCAGCAGTAGGAGACGGAGGGCAAGTTGCAATGTCACTCACGCCTGACGTGGATGGCACAGGTTCTGGTTCCTTGCTGGATTCAATTCTATCTACCCCCTTGAAAAAATGATCCAGTGACGTCTGGGTAGTAGCTCTTTTTTTTCTCATCATAGATGACACGGTAGCACTGGCTTGCATTCTGAACGGTTGCTGCAACCCTCGTGTATCGTTCTATGTTCAGGTCCTGTGCCTCAAAAACTAACTGTGCCTCTTCAAATAAAGAAAATCCCCTTGGCATTTCCTGCATCGTGAATCTACTTCTTCTTCCTCTTGTCTCTCTTCATCCTTTCTCTGGGCATGTTCACATCTCTGAAAGTTCAAAACTTGAAGCTTCGTATGTAGGGGACTTACTGTGTTACACTTGGTGGGTCAGACTTAAGCAGGTGAAAGCCCTAAAAAGAGAGACCGGGTTCTCCCTGAGGTCAGAGAATCTCCTTCTGGCCTTGAAAACAAGCCACCATGAGTCCCAGAGCTGCGAGGAACTGAAATCTTCCAACAACCTGAATGAGTTTGGAAACAGATACCCCCTCCCCAGTTGAGCCTCTAGATGAGAACACAGCCCCTTGATTGCAGCCTTGTGAGATCCAGGCAGAGGACTCAGCTCAGCCATCCTGGACTTCTGCTCCCTGGAAACTGTGAGAAAAGAAATGTGTGTTGTTTTAAGCCACTTGGTTATGATAATTTATTACACAGCATTGGTAGCTGATACGAGAGGAGAGAGCCAGCATTTCCTCCAGGGAATCACTTTTGGAGCCAAGTCTGCTCAGTCACTCACCAGCAAGGTGACCGCAGCATTGTCGCCTGTGAAATGGAGTCACTGGGCCTGATTTTCCTGCATTTCCTCCCACACCTGGACCCGCCCCTTGGGCCGGGAACCCCGGCCACACATGGTGTGTGGAAGATCCTTGTGAGAGCTCTAGGACAACACGGGGCAACATCTCACTCCACCGAGTCCCAGGCCATTCCTGGACACCTGCACATCAGACGCCACCCCATTGCCCTTACCTGATGTTCAGGCCCCCAGCCTGGCCCTCCTGGACACGCCTGACCCAGGCCACTACACGTGCAGTGCCACGCTGAGCCCTGGAGAGTGCCACATAGGGAAGCCATGGGCCTGCCTGGGTCAAAGACTTCTTGGTGCCCTGAGCCTGTACTCACCAGGCACTTAGGAGACCCAGGCAGGTCACGGTGATCGGGGTGATGGCCATGCCTGGGGGCACTTCCCCGTCCATTACACAGGGAGTCATTTGGCCAGGCAGCGCTTTGAAGGACCAGATCTGTACGTGGCAGTGGGCTGGGCACCAGACAGAAAGGGAAGACGTAAACACAGCTGGAGCAGATGCGCTGGGCTCACCGCTCTGCATCTCCTTGGATCGAACATTTCAGAGCGTGCCAGGAGGTCTTCCAGCTGCCAGCAACTGCGTCTCTGCCTGAGGACTTTCTTTGAAGCTGCAAACGTTGGCTCTACTAATGCATGGCTGGGCCGAAATAATGGGGTGGGGGTTAACATCCTCCAGGGCAGCCCAGGAGCTGCTGTGCAAGTCTGCCAGCTCCCTGCCCCCACGTGCTCTCCACTGGCTCACGGAGACCCCAGGGGGATTGCGCCCCAGTTACCCTATGAGGAACCTGCTTGGAAATGCAGCCTGCGCCCTCTCTTCGTGTTTCAAGGATCACCTTCCAAATAAACCGATAGCATTGGCACCTTGTCCACAGCCTGCTTCTGAGGAACCCAAACTAAGACAATAATTAGGAAATGCCCCTGCCCTCAGGAGGCTCACCACTTGGTAGAAGTGACTGATCATTGCCACTGAACAACAGGGGGCAGGTACAAAGCCCCTGAGCTGCTGCAGAGACCCGATGCCCGCCCAGCGCCTGGTGCTGTGACTGGCATCCCAGTCTGACATCCCAGGGCCTCCGAGGATGTTGTTAGCAGAGAAGGGAAGAGTGGCGTTTCCTGGAAAACAGGCTTGCCTGCCAGAGCACTAATCACAGGAAAAATGACAATCATTCCAGCCAACCTTCGATCGTTGATTGGGGTAAACACAGTGGGATTAAAAGAAACCACCAGAATTCCAGCTCATTAGAGCTAAAACGTTTCTCAGCTTGGAACATCATTTTGTCAGGTCCCTCCAGACCCAGGCAGCCGGTGGAAAATCCGGCTAATTTAAAAGTGAGTGTGGGAGCCTGCTCTGTCCCAGGCCCTGCAGGTCACGGATCTGGCTGGAGGGACGGTGGGCCCCGGGCTGGCCTGCACCAGCCTGTGACAGCTATGACCTCACCGAGTCCTCCCCACTCCCTGCGAGACCGGGGTGATCACCCACTGAGAGACATCAAGGGATCACCCAGAGAGGGCTGGGAGCCAGCTTGGTCCCCCAGAGATGGGCTCGACCCCCACGTGCAAATCAGCTCCCCGTCCTCATCCTCTCTGGGTCGTAATAGAGGGACAGTCCCACATACAACCTTCCTGTGTGGGAAGGGCTCCCCAAACTTTTCTGTAAAGGTCCAGAGAGTAAAATTTTAGGTTTTGCAAGCTGCGTATGGTCTCTGTTGCATATTCCTCTTCATTGATTTTCTATAATCCTTCACAAATATAAAACCACTGTTAACTTACAGGCCAAGCAAAAAATAGATCTCAGGCAGAATCTGGCCATGGGGCTATAGTTTTCCAACCACTGGTCCCAGGGATACAGATGTCCATGCGGCACTGATTCTCCACTTCTGCCTCTCAGAGACTCCTATGCATCCTTCACAACCCAGCTCAAATGACCCTCTTCTGCATGAGCGAGGTCTTTCCCAGCTTCTCTCCTCCAGGCACCTACACCCTGGAACTGTCCTCTGGCCCAGTAGGGCTTCGGGCGGTGATGACACCACTCAGGTGTCATCCAGATCCATCTATCCTGCTCTCCAGTACCTGCATGGAGCATCATCCAGGCACCAGGGCTAGAAGGGCGCGCTCAGTGGCAACATTGCTTGGTCTCGAAGTCACAGGTTTCCAAAATGACCCAGTGCAGGGAAGCCAGCTCACACCTGAGTGATCGTTAGAGGTACAGACCCTGGGTTCTGAGAAACAAGGACAGGATGAGGTGGACTGCACTGACTCAGGAATGAGTTGCTTCCAGGAAAGAGGCAGGGAGGAAGGACCATAGCAGCCAAGACTGGGCGGGGCTGGGCTGGGGCTGGAGAAAAGCATTCTTGGGAGCGAACAACACAGACAAAGTCCTGAGGTGGGAAATTCGCAGTGCGGTTTGGGAAGCAGTGAGCGCTGGGGTTTGGACGTCCCTGTGGGTTCCAAGCTCTCCACAAAGGCCAGGATTCATGTCTGTGCTCTTCCCTTAGCTCCCAGCACAGGACTGAGCCCTGTTGCAGCTTAGGACACACGATGGAGGAGCTGAGTGCAGGGGGTGGGGAGAGAGCGGATCTGTGCGTGGTTGGAGACGGAGCAGCTGGGGTGGCGTGGTGCTGGCATCCTTGCCCGCGGTGTCTGGGCACCAAGGGCTCTGATGGGCGAGGTCGCTTTGGGCAGGGGAGGCTGATGGGTAAGAAGGCCAGGCGGGCCCTGTGGAGGGTGGAGAACAGCGTGGAGATTGCTGGGGAGGTGCTCGTGGGAGATGGTGGTGGCGGTGAGGACCAGGGTGGGGTATAGGATGGAGAACTGGGTTTGTAAGTCAGGCCAGATGGGGTGTGAGAAGCAGGAGGTCTCCCCCGAGGCTGGAGTCCAGACCCCACAGTCAGCATCATGGCGCCATTGATGAGGACCTTGATGAAGCCAGAGAACCTGAGGGCGCCTGAGTGTCTGGAGCCCAATCAGGACACATTCAGCCCTTGGTCCGACTCCCTCTGAGGAGAGGTAAAGGCCAAAGACTTCCAGGCACACGTAGAGGGGAGGGGGCAGGGGCCCAAACCCAGACTAAGCCCAGACCCTTCCACCAAGCTGAGTCTGAGAGGCCGCCATCTCATCTCCCTGGTGACCTTGGCTCGACCTTCCCATCTAGCCCCGTTCAGGTCAGAACCCTCCCGTGGGCTGTGCTGGGCTCTAGGCTAAGGATGGGGTGATTTCACGCTCAGCCCCCTCTTCCCTCCCCTCCTGCCTCGTCAGCTTCAAAGGCCTCCCCTCCGCAGGCAGAGCTCACAGGCTCGGAATTCCAGTGCAGCCCCTCCAGGGCCGTGTGCAGCAGGCATCCCTTGTGTGCCAAACCAGGATGGAAAACATACTCTTACAGCCTTAATGTAAAGCATGTGTTCCCAGCTGTACGGGAGCAGGGGCCTCAAAGAGGCCAGTGACCCCCAGCTTGGCCCCAGCTGCAGCGGCTCACGGGGTTCTGTCCAGCCACGCCAGGACCATGGGGAGGTCCCCACCCACACCAGCCTAGCCAGCAGGGCCTCAGACTGACCCGACTCAGAGATGATGTCTGGGGTCCCAGGGAGGGCCCAGGCTTCGAGCCCGCCAGCATCTCTCCAGGGCCTCAAGAAAAGGTCCAAGCCCCCGAGACTGGGCGTCAAGACTGTCTCCAAGGAGCTTCTTTATAGCCTTGCCAGCTGCCTCGCTTGAGAAAATCACATACTCTCTCTGGGACCCCAAAGATGTCTGTGTCCTAATCCTTGGAACTTATGAATGTGACCTTACATGGCAAAGGGACTTTGAAGATGTGATTAAGGACCTCAAGAAGGTGGGGGGGATGATCTTAGACTCTCCAGGTGGGCTCAGTGTCACCCCAGGGTCCAGATACAGGAAGGGGGAGGGAGGCAGGAGGGGCAGAGTTTGAGAAGACACGACATTGAATTTGAAGCTCAGGCAGCCTCTGGACGCTGGGAAGGGCAAGGGTTGGACTCCCCCCCGGAGACTCCGGAAAGAGCCACCTCTGCTGACATCTTCATTCTCGCTCCACGGGGGACTGCTGACCCCCAGAACCATAAGATGATAAATCTGTGTTGTTTCAAGTCGCTATTCGTGGTGATTTGTCACAGCAGCGGTAGGGAACTCATACACCCTCCCATCTGTCTCCCCACTGTGCCTGCGCTGGGGCCCCTCCAGCCTCCGTACCAGCTGCTCCCTCCAGCCTGGGCTCCCCAATGCACAGGCTGTGCTCCAAAGGGCAAGTCCTCCGTGGCCAAGTCCAGACTCACTGGTGAGCCAAGTGGCTTAGACCCTCCTCTTCTCCCACCATCACATTCTCAGCTCTGTCCACCTCGCCTGCTGAGTGCCAGGACTGGGACACCTCCTATGACAGGGAGCTCATCACCTCTCAAGGCAGCCCAACCCACCTCATCCTCCCAGGACCGTGCAGCCTGTTCCTGCTTACGGGCCCCAGGCTGAAGAGGTGGGTGGGGCTGAAACCCAGCCCAATATGGCCATGGGGGGAAAGGGGTCAATTCTCAGGCTCTGGTTTTCCCAGTTACGTCTCCAACTCACATCTTCCCCAGATAGAGTCCTCCTGCCCTTGTCATAGGATTGCCAGATTTAGCAAATAAGAAAAAAGACATGCCATTAAATTAAAATTTCAGATTAACCATAGGTACTTTTTTAGTACAAATATGTCCCAAATGCTGCATGGATATACTCTACTAAAAAATTCCTTGTTGGTTATTTGATGCTCAAATCTAACTGGGCATCCTGTATCTTATCTGGCAGCCCCACACTGTCCTTCCTCCAGAATGCAGTGCACAGGGCACTGTTCACCACGGCCCGCCCAGCACCAGAGCCATAAGGGCACAGGCTAGGAAGTGGGAAGACTCATCGGCCTCAGAGCCGGGCGCAGGTGCCTCTCTGATCCCCGCCTCTTCGTGGGATGCCTGGGGGTTCCCCCAGGGTGGCTTTGGTCTCCATATTTAGTGAGGGTATATGAAGTCAAGTCCTGGGGTCAGGACACCTGGTTTGGGGGCAGCGGCCTGCTCATCACTCTGCAGAGATTCTGCCATGGCCTCAGGCCACTTCCTTCTCTTCTGGGTCCCAGATCCTGACTCTCAGTGGGTGTGGGGAGGGACTGGATTCAAACCCCGCTTGGCCACCTGTGGGATTGCAGTGACCCCTGTCTGTTTAGACAGACCAGGGAGACCAGCATCCTGCACAAGACCCCCACCCTGCCACCCACACCTCCGCCCCCAGGCTGTCTGCCCCTACAGTGCTCCCAGAGCTGAAGTCCATTGTGAGTGACTATGAGGTCAGCTGGAGAGTTCGGGAGGGCGGCTGGGGAGGACCCTGGGAGGGGAAAGTGGATGGAAGCTCTCTTACTGACCCCCACTCATCCTGGTCCCACCCTTGTCAGAGTGCAAAGGGCCTTCTCGTATGGAAGCACCACCAGCCAGCACATGTCTCCCCGCGGCTGGGAGCCCTCAGGACATCACATCTCCAGGCCAAAAGTCAGGCCCGTGCCCTGCCGGGCTGTCCTGCCAAGGAAGATACTCCAGACCCTGAGCAAAGCAGCAGGGGCTTCAGGCAAACCCCACCTGCTATAGGCCTCAGTTTCCCCATTTGTAACTCCAGGACTGAACCCAAAAGAGCCCTTGATGACCAGACAGTGTCCAGAAAATGCCCACACCCACTGAGAGGCACGCCTCCAGTATTAGCTATCTATGCTGTGTAACAAATAGCCCAAGCCTTAGAGGCTGGAAACAACAAACATTTGTCATCTCTCACAGGCTCTGAGGGTCAGGAGTGTTGCCGTGGCTTAGCTCCCTGCCTTGGTCTCAAGGTCTCCTGGGAGACCACAGTTGTGGTCAGCGGGGGCTGCCATCTCATCAGAAGGCTCACCTGCTGGGGGAAGTGTCCACCTGCAGCCTCACTCGATCACATAGCTGTGGGCATCCTCAGCCCCTGGCCACATGGTCTCTCCACGGGGCTGCCGCCTTACACAGCAGCTTCCTTCCTCCAGAGCGTGCTACCTGAGAGAGAGAGCAAGTGACATCTCCCAAGACGGAAGCCACAGTTTCTTAAAACCTAATCTTAGGAGTGACATCCCACCCCTGTGCTGTTTTCTGTTCATTCTAAGCAAGTCAGTAAGACCAGCTCGCACTTGAGGGGAGAGGATGACATGGCGTGTAAATACAAGAGAGTGGGGTCAGCGGGGGCCGCCTTACAGGCTGCTCCCCTCACCTCCCAGGGAAGTTAAGAGAGTATTGGTGCAGAGGGGGGGCCTGACATTCAAACCCTTTCATAGAGGAGAAACACACTTTCCCTAGGGAGCAAGGAGGCTGGTGTCTAAAGCACTTTGGGGGTGAATGGGGGCCTCGGGGGTGGAGCCCTTGGAATCCTCAGCTCCATCTCTCCCGCCTCCCCCTCCCTCCTCTCTTCTCCCTCTTTCTCCCTTTCTCTCCCTCTCCCTTATTCTTCAATCCTTCCAGCTCCTTCTTCCTCCCCTCCACCCACCGACCCTCTCTTTCACCCCCTTAACTAGCAGCCCCCCAGTAAGTCCCAGCCAACCCCACCCTCCAGGAGGAGCTGCCCCCTGCCTCCCATCCCACCTCGAAGGAGCCTTGAAGCAGGTGGACCCTGGCCAGCAGGCAGGACCCAGCCACAGGGGAGCCCACGTGCTGCACCTGGGGGTCGGGGTGTGACCCTATTTTTATGGCGTCCAAGGTGGGCGCTTTAAAGATGGATAAGGAGTGATTTGGGTGCGATGTGTCCTGGTGACACAGAGAGAAGGATGTCCCTGCACGGAATGCTAGATCCCTCCAGGGCGGAATTGCTGGGTCCGAGGGGGCCGTGCATGTCACATCATGGAACATTCTGCCAAAGCCCCCTCCCCCAAATGCCGTCCCAGGGCACGGGTTGTGCACGTGTCTGCACGTGCCATTCTCCATACCCTTGTTAGCCCTGGATGTTGGGCCACTGTCACGGGCAAAGAACCCTCCAAAAAATCTCACTGTTTCATTTTGTAGTTTAAATTTCCCTGGTTGAGGAGCTCTTCAGACATTTATTGCTGTTTCTACTGCTCTTCTGTGAATTGCCTATTCAGAGCCTCTGTCCATTTTTCTATGGAGAGCTATTTCTAGTTACTTTGTAGGAGACTTTGTTTATTGAGTATCGCCCCTCTGTCTATCAGAAACATTGCAAATATTTCCTCCGGTCTGCCATTCATCTGTTAATTTTAGTCTGCATGTGAGTCTTCAGTACTCAGAGGTCTTGTGATTCTCCTTTATGGCTTCTGGGGTTTTCGTTTTGGGTGGGAAGGCTCTCCCCCACCTCAGAGCCTAGCGTTTTCCCTCTCTTTTCTGATGCTCTGTTATTTGGAATTTGTAACATCTCCAGTGCATTTAAGACATTTGTTTGGTATGAAGTAAGGGACGAACCGTCGTAGGTTTTTGCCAGCTGGGTGACTGTGGCCCCCTTGCCCCTCCAGCACTGGTCAGGAGCTCTGGGGTCCTCACAGGAGCTGCAGGCCCTGGACCGGGAGGAAAGGCTGATGCACAGGAGGAAGACCGCACACTGGGCCTTCCCAGTCACCGACCCTCAGTGAGGGTGTGGTGGAAAGAAGCTTCCCTGGGAACCGCACCCCTGAGGCCCCTGGTCTGGGCCCTACCTGAGGAGCGGGACCCATGTCCGGGCCGAGCAGAGCTGTAAGGTTCTCCACAGCTCCAAGCAGTTTCTAGCGCCTCCCCTCCTCACTGGGCCATGCCGATCTCCGGGGTGGGGTGCTGGGTGCGTCCAGAGCTGCTGTGGCTCTCTCTACTCTCCCCACTCTCGTCCGGTACCAGGTGTAAAGAGAATGGGTGGTCCCTGCTCAGCTGCAGGGACTGCCAGAGATTTTCACTTGGGTCATAGCCAGCAGGGTCTACAAGGTGAGGAAACCAGTTCTGAGGTTCCCTCGAGGAAACCAGGGAGGCTGCTGGGGCTGCGAGAACCTACCTAGGCACTTCCTGAGCCTCTTCCAAGGGTAGAAAGAGCTTTTTCGACTTTTTCTTCTTTCCTCCGAGACCAGATGCAGAGACGGTAGAAAGATGATCATCAGAGCTGTGACCGTGGGCGCGTCTGCAGGCTGAGCCCCAGGCAAGCTCTTCGCCTTATCACCAGTCCACACAACAGCCCTGCAAAGTAGACTACATGATCCCTACTTTACAGAGGATAACACAGAGGCTCAGAGGGGTTAAGTAACCTTCGAAGAGCCACACAGCATGCAGGAAAACTGAAGTCGTCTTAGGTGGTGCTGGGATGGGCGCGCTGGAGCACAGCAGCTGAGTGCCCGGCGGGGCTGGCGCATAGGAGTCACTCAACACACTTAGCTGTCCTCCCCCTCCCTCCCTCCCTTCTCTCTGTTTCCTTTTTTCTTTCCTAGGAGATTCCGTCACCACCCGAGATCCATGATGACTATGACAAGCAAACTCCCACTTTGAGACAGGATACATTAAAATATGGGAAGAAACAGGAATTCAGCAACTGAGTGGCAAGGACCATTCATTCAAGAACTTGTTCCAAAAACATCCCCCTGGGTGGCAGGCCCTTACAAGGTAACCCCAATAGTTCCTACCCCTAAATAGCTCCCTGTCCAACCAGAGGTTCACACTGAACCAGAAGGGGATGGAGTGGGAAAAGTTTCCACCCACAGGATGGCTCTCAGGAGGAAGGGAAATCCAGAGGGGGTCCCTGGAGCAGGGGGTGTCTCCTTAAGGATTTGAGGTGTTAGTAATGCGAGGGGGTGGTGGGGAGTGACACTGTGGGGCCTGTCCCAGATGTGGGGAGGAAAGATGTTCTGTTTCCCGGGGCACAGAGATAAGGGACATAACATTTTCAAAGCTTGCTGAACAAACCACAAAAAAAGTACACAGCATGGTGTATGATTCCATGTATAAAAATGCAATAACTGGTAAAAAAAAAAAAAAAAAAAGCATAGAAATCAGGTTAATGATCACCCCTGGGGCCAGGGAGCTTCTGGCCTGAAGAGAGGTGTGGTGGCAGGTTTCTGGGGTGGTGACAAGATTGCGTTTCTTAATCCCAAGGAGGCTGAAGAGGTGTGCCTGTCACTTTATGAAAATGTCCTCTGTACCCACAGGATCCATGTACTTTTCCGCCCATGTATTACACTCCAATAAAAAGTTAGTGTGTTGCAACTCGAGCTCAGGGAACAGGAGAGTCTGACCATGATTCCGGAGGCAGCGGGCAGATCCAGAAGGACACGGAGCGCTGGCAGTTCGTGACCAGAGCTATGTTTTTGGATGATGAATCTGGCAGCGTGTGTGAGACAGATTAGCTGGAGGAGAGGGCGGGCTGCTGAGTGCAGGTGAGAGGCAATTCACAGCCACCCTGGGGAGGACCGCCGTGCACCAGCTGTCTGTGGCTTCATTAAACCCCAGAAAGAGAAGTGAACCAATTTCGCGGCCCCAGTCGGTGCCTTCTCCCAGGATGTGGAGTCGAAGGCTCCGCGACTGAAGGCCAGTAGCAATCCGATTAATTCCCCTGGATAAAGCCTTTAATCTAACACATAACAGCAAATTCTTGTTTTTCCATTAAAAACAATACCTCAGCCCCCATGGTGGCTGCCAGGGCCTTAATGAGATCCCTTTCCCACCCGGGAGGCTGAATTGGACCTTTGTTCCTCACAGCATGGGGTTCGGAAGATTGCTAGTTTGGTGGTAGGGCCGGTTGGGGGTACTTGCGTTGATGGGGAGTTCTCGGCAACCTCAGCTGAACCGAAAGTTGGCCTAACTACTCAGAAGAACGTCTGCATGCGGAGGTTTGCTAGGGCCAAGACTGGGCATGGGACGGGGCGGAAAAAGCCATGGGCTGGGAGGTCAGAGCCCTGGGGTCTGCCTAATCCATTGACTCACTGAATAACCTTGGGTAAGTCTTGCTCCTCTCTGGCTTCTGTCTCTTGCCACATCTGATGAGATGGTTGGCCTCTTGGGATGACCAGTTGCCTATAGAATCAGGCTCCTGGTCACTAGTCCCCTGGTGCTGAGGAGTGAAGAACTGTGGGCAGGAACATGCTGGTCTGCCTAACTTCCAGGGGCAGAAGAGATGGAAGAACAGCCCCTGCAGCTGGAAGCAGCTGCGGGAATCTTAACGGTGTTGCACAGGAAGCGCTCTGGCGCCTGTGCTCCTGCAACATGGCGGGTGCAAGACCTGTTCAACGTGGACCCCAACAGAAAGTGACTTGTCACCAAAGGAGTTGGCAGCATAGACACTGCCTGCCTCTCAGGATAGGGTGACCAACTCATCCTGGTCTGCCCAGGACTTTCCTGTGTCAGCTCCAAAAGCTCCACATCCCAGGAAACCCCATAGTCCCCGGCAAAACAGGATGGTTGGGCACCCTAATTCTGGATGGCTGAACAAAATGGGACTGTCCTCTAGACTCAGTCTATGGTTGGGGTGTTTGGTGTGGTGGATCAGATGTACCCCTTCTAGGCTGTGGCCCCATCATCCCCATCAAATCTTCTTCTTGTCTCTAGAAATCCCTGTTAACAAGACGCCCTCCAGGAGGAGCCAAGGAGGGGCTTCTGGGCCTCGTGGTCCCACCTGACTTCTGCAGCCAGGCTTTGGAATCCGGAAGGGCCAAACCAGGTGAGTGGCCCTCCTCCAGGACCTTGACCATGCCAGGCTCAATTCGGACTGGACGTGTGCCAGGCACAAGCTCCCCAGCTAGGGCCTCAGGGCCTGGCCCACACCACAGGGCTCCCCAAGATCCAGCAGCTTCTGCTTCCAACAAGGAGCCAGGCCCGTGGTCACTGGGTGGCCACCAAGCCGGGTCAGAGGATCTCAGACGTGAGATATCACTTTCGAAGGAGTGTTTTGGTAACTTTTTGCCCAGCCATAATTTTCTGGGGCTGGAAGTCTCACCCTTGTTAATGAGGTGTCACTGGAGAGGGTGTCCAGGACAGGCCTGGATGCCGGACTGGCAGACAGAGCTCCCAAACAGATTTCATACTGGGGAGTGCAAGTCCAACTTGGATGCCTCCCGTCTGACGCTCGGTAGATGGAGGACGCTACGCGTGGGAAACGGCAACAAGCAGTGACCTACGAATCAAGAGCAACAGGATAAAAACGTTTGTCACTGAGAAAATATGTTTATGCTTATTAGAACAACATTTTTCGGACTCACGTTAAATAAACATATTGGGTCAAATGTTGCTACGAGTCCAACGTTTCCCAAGAAGCGAGGAAGGTATGAAATTGTGGTCGGGAGTTGGCAAGAATGAAAAGTCACAGTGGGATTCGCTGCTTGTGCTAAAAATTGGAAAATTCAGAGATGTGTGGCACCGCTGTGGAGGCCCGAACTTCTAAATGAAATTTATTATTTCTGTAAAATCTGGAAACAACATCTTCAGGGATAACAAATACAGAGAAAACATGATTTCAGCCTTGATATTTGGTCTCCTTGCAGACGGTTTTCATTAAAAAGGGCTTTATAAAAATGGTAAAAATGTTACAGTTTGCTAAATAAAGTCTGAAATGGCTCTATTTAATAATCTGCTGCATTTTAATCATTTTTTGAAAAGCCTGACATATGAGAAAGAACCTCAGTCTTGGGCACTACCAAAAAAATGAAAAGGGAAAAGAAATAGTCTCAGCTCCTCTTGGGTTGTTTTGTGCATTTCTTAACTTAAATTTGTCCTCCTCAATGAAACTTGGTGCCAAGTGAGTGAGCACCTGAGGCCCAGCACTCCAGGCCTCCAGAGCCCTTGTAGCTGTGATAGGGGCCAAATGACAGTGGATTTTCTTTGTTCAGTTTTCTCTCAGGCACCAGAATACAGAAGGATAACCAGTCTGTTTCCATCTCTTGGCCCCACGATGCAAAACTGAGGGAGGGACAGGGAAAAGGCAGAAGGAACAAACCACAGTTTGAAGCCTCATACGTAGCTCTCAGGCAAAGTCTTTTGCCAAAGAGCGATCACAAGGGCCTTCCAAGGGGTCCTTAGAAAAGGTCTCAGTTTTGGAGGCAGAAGTTGAATTTGAGAGGCAGCTGTGGGGATTTGTAAGAACACTGGGCTCAGGCTACAGAAATCCAGAGCTATCACACCTTCTAAGGCGAAAGATTGGATGGATGCATGGATGGATGGATGGGTGGATGGATGGGTGGATGGATGGATGAGTAGATGATGGATAGATAGGTGGATGAATGATGGATGGATAGATGGATGGATGGTTGAGAGGATAGATCAACAAGAGGCTGTATAGGTGGATGGGTGGATAGATGGATGGATGAGAAGATGGATAGAGGGATGGATGGATGAGTGAATGGATGGATGAGTAGGTGATGGATGGATAGTGGATGAATGATGGATGGATGGGTGGATGGTTGAGAGGATAGATCAACAAGAGGCTGTATAGGTGGATGGGTGGATAGATGGATGGATGGATGAGAAGATGGATAGAGGGATGGATGGATGAGTGAATGGATGGATGAGTAGGTGATGGAGGGATAGTGGATGAATGATGGATGGATGGGTGGATGGTTGAGAGGATAGATCAACAAGAGGCTGTATAGGTGGATGGATGGATAGATGGGTGGGTGGATGGATGGATGGGTGGGTGGATGGATGGATGGGTGGATGAGAGTTTGGGTCTTAATGACCTGTCATGGGGGAAGGACAAATGCTCATACTGACAATGTACCTGACGCTTGCCAAGCACTGAGTACAGTATCACATGATCTTGCTCAGTCTCTGTCACAGTGACATCAATTTTATGTGAGAAGATAAAGACTCAGAGGACAATGTGCCACAGGCAGCATGACAGCCCTGGTGAGACTGACCTGGGCTTCCAAAGTCTGTGTCCTGTTTTGGGACACTGCAGCGTTCTACAAAACTGTCCTCAAACCTCTGATTATTTTTATTGTGAAAGATAATGCCTTTGGTTGGTAGAAGTTTCTAGAACTCAGCTTTCCTAACCTCCACGCTATGAATCTTTCCACGGTCTTTCTGATATCCAGGTCAAAGGACTGGGGGAGATGAGCTTTGATGAGGAGCCCGTTGACGTTGAAGTAGTACTGGGGAAATGTTCCAGAACGTTGTGAATTGTAAGAGAGAAGGGATAGCGCACCTGAGGTACCAGGGCCTGGTGCTGGGTGCTGGGTGCTGGGGGAAGGCCCCTAATTGGGGGGGGGGATCCAGGACATATTGGGTTGGCAGGAGAAGGTAGACCCAGAAGTAGAAATCCTTGTCTTGGATTTTCTTCAAAAGCACCTCTGGGTGGGAAGATGTTTAGTCACAGAATACGGTCCAGAAGGCCCAGGGTGCAGTGGGAGCAGTGGGGCTGGAAGCCAGGAGGCCCGCATCAGCCTGACCACATCCTCTCTGCTCGGTGTGCCCTTGGAAAGCTACCTCACTTCCCTGGGCCTCACTTTCCTGCTGCCTAACAGGGCATCAACTCTGTCTACACCCTGGATCCCCTGTGAGGGCAGGTGAGAGTGGATATGGTTTGTCACTGTTGAGCTGTAAGGGACGCCCCCGCCCCCATGCAGACGGGGCCCAGGACCCTCACCAAGCCCTAGAGCTCACCTCTGTGAATCCACCCCCTTCTGCAACCTCCCCGCCATGAGCACAACCGTGGCCTCAGAATCTACCTTCCCCTCCCACATTCCTAACTCTTCTCAGACTCACCAAACTGCTTCTTAGAACTCTGGCGGCTTTGGGGCAGGAAGCAGACAGACCCCAGCTCTGGCAAGTTTGGATGAACAGGCTCTGGAACAGTCACACCCAGAGATGCTTTGGAAGCACCTGGGGCCCTAGTGGGTGTCAGGGCAAAACCCAGAAGGGATGTCACCATCTCTGGCCGGCTTCTCCCTGAAAACAAGGCTGCCGTGTGGTTACCTCATTTGCTTTTTCCCTTCTTATTTTTCACGACCTCACTAAAGATTACTTGACTGCAAAGTAAAACCGTCCTCAAGCTACTAAGTAGGACGTGACTTAGTTCCCAAGAGCAGGGTGGCCTGTGGGTGGGCAGCTTCTACAAGGGCGTCCACCCCTGGAGTTGGCTCACAGCAGGTCGCCGGGAAGTGGGACAGTCCTTCTGGGACTGGCTTCCTCCTTCCCCTTCATCTCGTGCAGAGCCAGGGCGATGCCCTCAGTTCATCAAGACGGAGATTCCAGTCTAATCAACACAGACGTAGACCTGCTAAGCCCACCACCCCGCCTGCGCACGGTTGGCCAGTCACCCATAAGATGGGGTTCCCTCCCGGCTCTGGGCAGTGTCTTCCTCCAAATGATGGAGGAAACCACTGGGCAGAGCAGGACAGCAAGGGCCTGGTGCCTGGGCCCCTGCCCAGGGTCTCTGCTATATTCTTGAACACGATCATGGGTCTATAACTCCTTTCTGTGATTCTATGAAAAGAACCCGTGTCTACATCTTATTTCCATGGCTGCCAAGGGACCCTGTCAATTCAGTCCCTCACTAAAAGCCAGAAATTCTCTGTGTTTGCCTGTCCACTGGCTACGCGTTTGGCAATGAAATCAAAGCAGCAAACATGGTTGATTCTTGGTGAACCCCTGTTGGGTCCCAGGACCACTGGTTTCTGGCCTTGATATTCTCAGGCCACCTGTTGTAACGTCTCTTCTGGAATTTGGTTGGGAACCACCAGGAAGTGTTGTCACGCAAACCTCCTGGGATCTGTAGGATCCCTATTTGAAAACTTCAACTTTGGCTCTGTGGTCTTAAGACACCTGTCTTGTTCTGAAGGACTCCTGTGCCTGGTGCCATAAGGTGCTCAGAGTGGGCAGAACAAGGTATGATTCCTGCCCGGGAGTTAACTCACCCGAGAGGGGCTCACAGGAGGCCCCAGGGAGCTGGAAAAAGGAGCAGCAATTTCTGGCAGGGGTGGGGGAAACCAAGAGGGAGTGGGGACCGCTTCCTGGAGGAGATGATCTTTGACTTGGGCCTTCAGGGGATGGGAGGGGCTCCATCCATGTCTAAACTCACCTGGCAAACACATCTGGGCAGCCATATATTCACTGAGGGGGACCAGCCAGGCAGCTGGAGCAGCTTCCTGTAGCTGTGGAGGCAGTGTTCACACAGGGCCAGCTCACTCATTCCCGGGGCTATAAGAGCCGAGGCAGAGGACAGAATTTCCAGTAAACACCACCATGCGCTGTGCTTTCTTCTCAAGAGGAAGCCTCCAGAGAGTGATTCAGACAAGCCGACCCCAAGAGTCTGGGATACAACTTCACTAGAATGTCATTTAAAAATGGCTCTCGTTCATTTGTTATTCGTTATCACAAATCACTCGCCGTTCTGCGGCCGCCAGCAGCCCTGCGTCCAGATGTGATGAACTGTGATGAAAAGTGGGAGGCCCCCATCTCCCTGCAAGCTGCGCGCTGCCCGAAGCCCCTCCACGCACTGGCGTCTTTCCCTCCATGGCAGCTGCAGGCAGGGTCGCCCTGGGAATCCTTCTGCTCCTCCTGGAAGAAGGTGGCGCTTGGCCTGCTCCCCAGAGATGTCAAGAGAAACATCTCCGGGGAGATGTCAGGAAAAGTAGGGGAACAAGCTTTTGCTCCTGGGACCTTGTTTCCTCACAGGGAAACAGAAGACAGTAAGATCAGGTCTGAGCTCGAATGGGCGCAGTGCACGGCACAAAGGAGGCATCCCCTGCTTCCAGAACTTTCTCTGGCTCCTTCTGCCCGGGAGCTTTATAGACATGGGAGGGCAGTTCTCACACTGAACCCCCCTCCCCGCCCCCACCAGCACACCCTAGTCTTCCTGTCCTCAGACTAAACACCCCGGGTCCTTTAACAGATGCCTTCTCTGGACAAGCTGGGTCCCCCAGTGTGGCCTGAGGCTGGCACTGCCCATCGGGGGGCTCTCTCCCCTGACAGGAGCCCGTGGGACCCACACAGGCTGCTCCAGCCCCTCTTCATTTCTCTCCGAGCCGAGCGCTGGTCTCAGAGGCTGGAGCTCGTTTTCCCAACATTCGCCTCTCATTTCAAAGTGTAAACCAGGCGAGTGGAAGAAAGTTCTGTGTTTTTCCCCTCTTTATGCTCCCCTCGAGCTTCCCAACTTCTTGCAGGGAGAAGTGTCTCTAAAGTTGATCTTGGGTGTTGTTCTCAAATAACTGGGCCCCAGGAACTCAGCGGGGCAAAAGCCAGACAAGCCCGAGCGCCTGGCAGGCTTCTGTTTCCCGCGGATCTTTCTAAAGAGGTTTTTGTGCAAAGGGTGTTTCTTCAGCACGTCGGGCTTTTCCTGTCCGCCTTGACGGCCGTCCACACATCACCACGTTTATCATGGGAAGGGCGGGCCCCACCCGGCTCTCCACCTCTGCCCTTCCAGCCGTTTGCGGAGCCCAGCTCCCTGCCCACCGCTGCGCCAGCCCCCTTCTTCCCGCCACATCCAGTGCGCGCGGTACTCTGGGCTGCGGATCAGAGCTCCCTCGTTCCCTGCGAATTCCACTTTCCAGCAAAGGTTGCAGGAAAGGTGAAGGGGCGAGCGGGTGCTCCCCGGGTGCAGCCCCACCGAATGTAACCCGTGGGGTCCCTGTTGCATCGTCTGTCTGTCTACATGAGGGCGATGAAAGCAGCGCCCACTCCATCGAGGCCGTGGGGTCTGGCACAGAGGGAGAGCCCTACACGCAGCTGTAGCTGTTGCTGTTGTTTTCCTGCCTCTCCCGCTCTGCTGATCAGAGCTCCCCACTTCTCTAATTTCTACTTTGTTGACGTTACCACCTCCCACCTGAGCTTATGGAGGGGTGCATGTTTCTAGGGAGGAGGGAGTATTAAGGGCTAAGGATGAGCTCCTCGTTGGGGAGCCACGCCGTCTCTCCAAGAATGCAGTCTATAAAGGGGTCCCCTCTTCTGCCCCCGCTCCCAGGGCCCCACAGCAGGACGGAGGCTTCTCGGCCTGGTGGCAGGAAGCTGGGGCGAGGGGCACAGACCCCGCCCCCCTGCGCCAGGAGGCTCCTCTGACCAGACTAAGCCAGAATGTGAGCCCAAGGCACCCTTCACTGCCCTGGTTCACCCGGGGCCAAGAAACTCATCACAGGGGTGGGGAAACTGAGGCTGTGTGTCCCCGGGCAATCAAGGAGCGGAAGGCAGCAGCAGAACGGCCGGGTCCCCTCGCCAGTCCCTGGAGATAGCGGCAGGCCTCCGTCGCTAACTAAAGGTCAGACCAAATTACCCCGGAAATGCAAAAGGCGCAGGTCCCTGACCTTTCCAGGCTAATAAGGATGAATATTTGATGCTATAAAACATTTCATTATTAAAGCAACCAAGAAAACCTGTACAGAGGCACAGCCAACAGGCTTACTCAAATTAGCATGAACATGGGGCCCCCCCATCCTCTCCAGGCCGCCCACCCGTGCTTCCAGAAGCCAGCAGAGGCCTGGCCCAAACCGCAGTCTCTCTGGTCGGGCAGGGCCCGGTTGAGTGTAGGGCTCTGAGCAGGGCTTGTTTTTCACTGGCTGCCCCACCTACCCCATTTGGCTTCGGTGCTGTGCCCGTGCTGGCCCTGCATCTGGGACAGGAGTTGAATGTGGATCTGCCTGGCGAAGCTCCCGGGGTGGCTGGGGGCAGGTGGGGCAAATAAGTGCAACGAGGGACCACAGTGGGTCGGGGGTCTGGCCCAGCTGGGGTCTCAAGGGAGGCTTCCCAGAGGGGAGGACGTGATGGGAGCTGAGTGTCAGAGCAGAGGCAGTAGAGGGAGCCTGGTGGAGGACCTCGCTGGAACCTTCTGGAAGCCAGGGTGCGGCTTGCGACCCAGCTCAGCCCATCGCTTCCGGGAGCTGCTTACGGACGCCGTAGCTGCTGGAGGTGGGCACAGCTGGCTTCCGTGGCTCACAGCCCAGCGCCCAGCGCACGGCGCTCCAGGCCTCCGCTTGCAGCTCTTCTCCTGCCCTGCGCTCCTCCGTCTTCTCCCCCAGAGCTGCCCCGACTCCATCCTGCTTTCTCCCCTCCTCTCTCTCTCCTTTTTTTTTTTTTTTTTTTTAATAAGGAAGATGTTTGCGCAAATGGGATTATCCTAAACAACTGGTAGTGATCTTCAGTTTTACGGTTTCTTTTTTGGTTTTTGCCTTATTTTTGGTTTTCTGGTTTTTGGTTGCACCGCGAGGCATGTGGGATCTTGGTTCCCTGACCAGGGATTGAACCCGTGTCCCCTGCAGTGGACGTACTAAGTCCTAACCCTCGGGGCAGGACCAGGTTTCCCCGCACCCTCTCCCTCCAAGGCCAGCACCCAGACTCTGGTCCTTGTCTTCCAAGGGGTGCTCAGAACATAGAAGCAAGGAGCTCCTGTGCCAGGCCAGCTACAAGAGTGAGGTCCCAGGGCAGCAGGGGTGAGGAGAGGAGGGCCAGGCAGGGAAGGAGGCGAGTGAGCAGAAGACAGTGCCGTCCTGAGCTCGCCCGGCCTCCTGAGCCCTCAGTCCTGGCCCTCGGAGGCCGCCTTCAGAGACGCTGCATGATCCGACGTCAAGAAGCCTCTCCCACGGGGCCCCGGAGCATCACTTCCCGCGTGTCCGGCAGTGCAGGGTGCGGCCAGGTCCTGCTGGCTCTCAGCTGCAGCTCAGCACGGCCCCCTAGGGACCCAGGCCAAGCAGCTGGGAGCAGCACTGACCCGGCCCCCTAACAACAGAGCAGCGAGCCGCCCAGAAGGGCCTCCCCGGGCAGCAAGTGAGCAAGGTCAGCGCCTGGGGCCCAGGGCACACCCAGCCCGGCACATCGGTTAGGGTTTCCTCGAGCAGATACCCAAGTAGCCCCACAGCAAGGAGGCCTGACTCTGGAATGACCCTGCCCCGGCCCCCGATCTCCGGTTTCCCCCTTAGTTCTGGGGGAGCGCACCCCACCACCCCTCCCTCCTCACCCTGCACTCAGGTCCGTCCCTCCCTCGGGAAGCTCCTCTGAGCTGAACTGGCCTGCGCTTACCTGGGCCCACCTGCACTCACCTGCACCCACTGCGCCCACCTGTGCCTCTGTGAGCCAGAGCCAACCCGTCTCGAGCCCCAGCAGTACCCGGGGGTAAACAGAGTCTGCTATAAGGGGAGGGCGTCTGGAGAGCCGAATTTCTTTTATATAAACTTATTCTCTTAGAGGGGGATTGAAAACACATCTGTAATGTCTTTGTCCTCGATTAAAAAAAAAAGCCTCAGCCCCTGTTTTCGGATGCACTGTGTCATTTGTTACTGCTTGGTGATGATACCCCACACAGACTTTATGTTACCCACCCCCCGGCGAGCCCAGAGCTGAGACCAGGTTGGGGCATGGAGGCGGGAGACCTCGGCCTCCCTCCATAAACATGGGACTCTGGTTGGCCCAACCCAGAATCTGAGCACTGGAGCCCAGAGAGGTTAGGCAGCCAGGCCCAGGTCACACAGCACGTGGCAGCCTCCATCCTCAAGACTCCTGCTCTTGCCTCAACTCTGCCCACAGCCACCTCCTTCCCCGGTGCGGGGCAGGCCAGAAAGGCTCCATCTGTGTTTGTGGCATGATCCTGGAGCCCAGATTCCTCCTCCTGGCGTCCCCACCCCCGGATCTGCGGTTCCAAACCTGCAGAACGCCTCCCAGGGTGCAGCACAGCCCAACAACCTGTGATTAATTTTCCCGTCCTCATTAATTCCCGGATTTTGCCCTCTCGTTACAAGGCGATGGCGGCGCGGCCGGGGCTGCATGCCTGCCTGGCTCCGAGGAGCAGTTACGGGAAGGCCTGGCACTCCTAATTGCCTTGCCTGGCCTCAGATGGGCTCATTAGAGGTAATGGGATCTGGGAGTCCAGGGCCGAGGGAAGCGCCCGCATCCCTCCAGGGAGACGTGCAGACAGGAACTCTGCAGAAGAAAAACACCCCCAAGAAGCAAGTGGGTGCGGAGGGCCTGGTCAGGCTGGGGAGTGGGATCTGGTGAGACAGCAGGGGGAGGGGGCCGGGGCCGGGCCTCCAGGACGCAGGCCCAACCCCGAGGACGTGTCCGGCTCCTCCTCCCGAAGCCGCACCATGAGTTACCTTTTCCGGGAAGAGCAGACCCTGGAGTCCCACCCTAGCCACCCATCCGGATAGGGAGTCTGTGCCGGCCCCCCTTCTCCATCCCACTGCCCCGTGGGCTGAGCCCATCCCCCTTGGCCTCCTCCCGGCCTCAGTCTCCAGTCTCAGCCCTGCCCTCTCCTTGTCTGCTCGGAGAGAGCCCTCTAGAACCCACCTGGCTCCCAGGTGCCCCGGAACAGGCCCCCAGTCCTCAGCTGCACAGTCGTCCTCCGGGTGGGTCCTCAGCTCTCAGGATCCTCCACGCAGCTTGGCCTCCGGTCCTCTTCCACCTGTGCCCTCTGCTCGGGCCACGCTGGCCCCAGCTTTCTTCTGGGCGCTGCCCTGCCCTGGATCCACAGGGCCGGGGCTTTCTGGTGGCCACCCCTCCTGTCTTCCACTGTTCCTCTGCGTACGTGATGGACTCCTTTCCCAGAGATCCGAGCAAGAGAACGAGCAGTGCTTCCCTGCTTCTCAGGAGAAGCCCGAATCGAGGAGGCATAAGCGAGGATGAAGGTCAAGGCGGTGCGCTGCGGCCCCGCCCACTCCACACGTGAGGCCCGCTGGTGGGCTGGGCTGGGCTGCCTGTGTGGCTGGCTCCAGCCCTGGTGATGGTGACAAGCGCCACTTCCCCTCAGGGCCTCAGGGAGCAGAGAGAGTGGCCGATTTCTTGGGCGTCCTCCCGGGGAGGCACTCAGGTCCGATCTGCGTGCATCTCTGCCCTTGTGCTGCTACAAGGAATCAGCACACACTTAGTGCCTGACGACAATACGAATCTACTACCTTGCGGTTCTGGAGGTCAGAAGTCTGACACAGTCCCCGTGAGCTGATAGGGAGGCATTAGCCGGGCTGGGTCTATCTGGAGGCTCCAGAGGAGAATCCGTTTGCTGGCCTTTTCCAGCCTCTAGAGGCTGCCCGCACTCCCTGGCTCGCAGCCCCTCCCGCCATCTCCAAAGCCGCACTGGCCGCCAAGTCTTGCTCACGTCACGTCACTCTGACCCTGACCTTCTTGTCTCTGCCTTGGCCTTATGAGGACCCCTGTGATGGCACTGGGCCCACCTGGATGACCCAGGCTCATCTCCCATCTCCAGATCCTTAACCCCACCCCAAGGTCTCTTTGCCGGGAGAGGTGACATAGTCACAGATGCCAGGAATTAGGTATGGACACCTTTGGGGCCCTTATGCTGCTGAGCACAACCTGGCCCTGCCTGGAGTTGTTTTAGGACGACTGGAGGTCTTGAGGAATTTGGGGAAGTGGGTCTTCACCCCCAGGGCAGAGGGGAGGCAGGTGACAGAGAAAGTTCCGGTCTGTGCAGCTGACCACAGCCCTGTCCCCCGACGTGAAAGAGCCAGCTGCCCCCCAGGCCACCTGCTGGCGGCTGAGGCGGAGGCCTGCTGGGAACTCCAGGGTGCTGGCGCCCCTCACCGCCAGGCCGCCCCTCACCTCAGCCACGTCCACAGCTCTTCTCTGCCGCGATCGGGGTTTCCTCTGACTCCCATTAGCGGTTCGCGTGAACCATATCTGTACCTTCTGGGCGCAGCACCTGGAAGTCAGCTTCCTCCAGGGTGGCTTGATCTCTAACTGGCCGTCTCACATGTGGCAGGCTGGGCGTCCAGACGGGCCCAGGGGCCGTCCCTAGAGTTGGTCACAGGCGAATCTCAGGCCAAGCTCACTCTGCCTAGAAAACATTTGCATAGGCACACGCGTGCACGCTTTGCCTCTGGGATGACCTCTACCTCCCCTGTCACAGACCACTGAGAGGTGGCCTCATGACATGGCTCTGGCTCGCCTCCTCTGAGGGTCCCCTGAGAGCTTTGGGTCCCCTGAGATCCTCCCTTACCTCTGATGACTCCAGAGGTCTTTGCTCTGCCCCTGGATCAGCCCTGAGCTCCCGCAGGCTGGGCCCTCCACCTCCCTCTCCCAGGGCACAGAGGGCCTGGCTCAGAGCACATACCCAGTGTGCATTTGCAGACAGGCTACAGACACAGAATGTCCCCAGGGCTGGCTGAGCCCCAAGCTGGCCAGGTGGGCCTGTGCTGGCCCCTAGGGCCATGTGCTCATCTTCAGGGACGTGGCGCCCCTGAAATTCTCCAGAGCTGAGAGGCTGAGCAGGTTGATAGGACTGGACAGGTCACCAGGGCAGGCAGCGAGGCCAGATCCCAAACTCCCAGCCCTGCAGCCTGTCGGACAACCCTCTCGCCGCCACCCGCCCAGCCAGCACCGCACTTTGCCTTCAAAGACAGCCCTCCTCAGGGCTTACCTGGTGGTGCAGTGGTTGAGAGTCCACCTGCCGATGCAGGGGACACAGGTTCGTGCCCCGGTCCGGGAAGATCCCACATGTCGCGGAGTGGCTGGGCCCGTGAGCCACGGCTGCTGAGCCTGCGCGTCCGGAGCCTGTGCTCCGCAACGGAAGAGGCCGCAACAGTGAGAGGCCTGCGTACCGCAAAAAAAAAAAAAAAAAAAAAAAAGACAGCCCTCCTCCACGTGGAACCCATGAGTGTCCTCTCTCCCTCTGCGCTGTGTCCTTGATGACTGCAGGACCAAGCAGGGTGATCTTTCACTTGGAACAGAAGCAAGCGCCTCAGTTCCTGGAGCAGGAAGTGTGTGGGCCCCACCTTGAGAGCGCTGCCGTCGTGGCCACCGTAACATCCTGGGGGCCTGGCCTCAGCTGATGGACATCGGGGTTGTTTCCAGTCTGCGCAAATATGCATAAAGATGCTATAAACACTGAGAACAAGTCTTTGTGTGGATATATGCTCCCAGTTCTCTTAAGCATGTCCCTAGGAGTGAAACTGCTGAGTCGTGTGGTAAACCCATCTTTGAGGAGGTGTTTTCCAAAGAGGCTGCACCGTTTTACACTCCCACCAGCAGTGTATGAGGGTTCCAATTTCTCCATGTCCTCACTGAAACTAGTTATTTATGTCTTTCCCATTACAGTTACCCTAGTGGGTGTGAAGTGGTATCTCATTGTGGTTTTGATTTGCATTTCCCTCATGACTAATGATGTTGAGTATCTCTTCATGTGCTTGTTAGTCATTTGTATATTTGCTTGGGAGAAATGTCTATTCAAATCGTTTGCACGTTTTAAAACTGGGTTTTTTTTTTTCTTATTATTCAGTTGTATGAATTCTTTATATATTCTGGGACTAGAAACTTATCGGATACATCATTTGCAAATATTTCCTCCCATTTGCTGGGATTTCTTTTCACTTTCTTGGTAGTACTCTTTGAAGCACACAGTTTCTATTTTGGATAAAATTTAACTTGTCTACTTTTTCTTTGGTTGCTTGTGTTTTAGATGTCGCAGCTAAGAAACCATTATCTAATTCTCGGTCAGGAAGATGTACACTTGCATTTTCTTCTAAAAGTTTTATAGTTTTAGATCCTCTTAAATTTAGGTCTTTGATCACTTTAAGTTAATTTTGTATATGACCTGAGGTAGGGTCCCAGCTTCATTTTTTTTTTTTTTTTTGGCACATGGATATACAGTCGTATCAGCCCCAAATATTGAAAAGAATATTCTCTGAGAACTGAAATTTTGGGTGCCCATTTGAAAAGTCATAAATGCACATGTAAGTGTTAATTTCTGGACTTTCTGATCTATGCTACCGATCTATATGCCTATTCTGAGACCAGTTCCACACTCTGATGACTGTAGCTTTTTCTTTTCCATTCTTTTACTTAAAGTTTTCATTGAAGTTTAGTTGATTTACTATGTTGTTTTAATTTCTGCTCTACAGCAAAGTCATGCAGTTATACATATATATATACATTCTTTCATAGTCTTTTCCATTATGGTTGATCACAGGATATTGAATACAGTTCCCCTTGCTATACAATAAGACCTTTTTGTTAATCCATTCTATATATAATGGTTTGCATCTGTGAGTCCCAAACTCCCAATCCATCCCTCCCCCAACCCCTCTCCCTTGGCAACCACCAGTCTGTTCTCTATGTCCATGATTCTGTTTCTGTTTCATAGATAGGTTTATTTGTGTCATATTTTAGATTTCACATATAAATGATATCATATGGTATTTGTCTTGATGACTGTAGCTTTGTAGTAGGTTTTGAAATCAGGGAGTGGGAGTCCTCCAACTTTATTTTTCTTTTTCATGAGTGCTTTGGTTATTCTGAGTGCTTGCATTTCCATGTGCATTTTAGAATCAGCTTGTCAATGTCTGAGAAAAGTCAACCAGGATTTTGATAGAGATGGCACTGACTCTGTATCCATTTGGGAAGTGTTGCTATCCTAACAATATTAACTCTTCCAAACTATGAACATGGGCCGTCTCTCCTCTTATTTAGGACTTTATTTAGGACTATTTATTCAGTGATACTGTATAGAAATACAGTTGATTTCTGTATATTGATTTCGTATCCTGCAACCTTGCTAAATCCATTTATTAGTTGTCATAGTATATGTGTGTGTGTCTGTATTCCTTAGGACTTTCTATACACAGTATCATATCATTTGTAAATAGAGTTTTATTTCTTCCTTTACAATATATATGCCTTTATTTTTAATTCTTGCTTAATTTTCCTGGCTAAAACCTTCAGTACAATGTTGAGTAGAAGTGGAGAGAGTAGACATCCTGTCCTTCTCCTGATCTTAGGGGGAATCTTCAGTCTTTCACCATTAAGCAGGATGTTAGCTGTGGGGTTTTTGTGGATTTTTTTAACATCTTTATTGGAGTATAATTGCTTTACAATGGTGTGTTAGTTTCTGCTGTATAACAAAGTGAATCAGCTATATGTATACATATATCCTCCCTCTTGCGTCTCCCTCCCACCCTCTCTACCCCACCCCTCTAGGTGTTCACAAAGCACCAAGCTGATCTCCCTGTGCTATGCGGCTGCTTCCCACTAGCTATCTATTTTACATTTGGTAGTGTATATATGTCCATGCCACTCTCTCACTTCGTCCCAGCTTACCCTTCCCGTGTCCTCAAGTCCATTCTCTACATCTGCATCTCTATTCCTGTCCTGTCCCTAGGTTCTTCAGAACCATTTTTTTAGATTCCATGTATATGTGTTAGCATACAGTATTTGTTTTTCTCTTTCTGACTTACTTCACTCTGTATGACAGACTCTAGGTCCATCCACCTCACTACAAATAACTCAATTTCATTTCTTTTTATGGCTGAGTAATATTCCATTGTATATATGTGCCACATCTTCTTTATCCATTCATCTGTCGATGGACACTTAGGTTGCTTCCATATAGATGCTCTTCATTAGCTTGAGAACATCCCCTTCTATTTCAAATTTGTTGAGTGAAACAACTTAAAGGCAGTATTAGAATTTTTTAAAATTATCCTTTGTACCCATTGAGATGATCATGTGGTTTTTATCCTTTATGAATATGGTGTATTAAATTGATTGACTTTTGGGTGTTAAAGCAACCTTGTATTCCTAGGATAAACATCACTTTGTCATAGTGTATAATCCCTTTTGTATGCTCCTGGATTTGGTTTGCTAGCATTTTGTGGAGGCTTTTTGAGTCTATATTCAAAAGGGATATTGATTTGTAATTTTATTTTCCTGTGATGTCTTTGTCTGGATTGATATCAAGGTAATAGTGGCTCATAGAATGAGTTAGGAGATGTTTGTTCCTCTTCTATTTTTTGGAAGTTTTTGTGAATGGTTGGTGTTAATTCTTCCAATTTTGGTAGAATTCATTAGTGACTCCATCTGGTCTTATGTTTCTCTTTGTGAGAAGGTGTTTATTATTATTACTATTATAGTTGACCCTTGAACAATATGAGTTTGAACTGTGTGGGTCTACTTATATTTGCAGATTTTTCAAGAAATATAGTACTTCTACTTTCATTTTATAAATCTTTATATTAAATAAGTGTGGAGAGAAGTTTGTGTTCAATTAAGGATCACAATATGTGGAATCAAAAGAAATAGGGTTTGAGTCCTGATTTTACTCAAACTGTTTTAGCTTCCTGCTCTTGGGTGAGTCATTTATCAATTCCTTTTCATGGAGGCAGAGATAGCAGTACAGAGATTTTCAACTGCTTAGGGGTTGTTGCCCCCAACCCCCCAACTTTATTATATTATTATTATTATAGTTATTATTAATTCAATCTATTTGTTACAGGTCTATTCAGATTTTCTTTTTCTTCTTGAGTTAGTTTCAGTAGTTCATGTCTTTCTAGAAATTTGTACATTTCATCTAGGTTATCTAATTTATTGGCATATAATTGTTTATCAGATTTCTTTATCATCTTTTTTAAATTTCTGAAATATCAGTAGTAATGTTCCTCCTTCATTCCTGACCTTAGTAATTTGAGTCTTCTCTCTTTTTTTCTTGGTCAGTCTAGCTAAATGTTTATCAATTTTGTTAATCTTTTCAAAAATAACTTGGTTCCACTGATTTTTTCCTATTTTTCTATTCCCTATTTCATTAATTTCAGGTCTAATTTTTATTATTTGCTTCTGAGTTTAGTTTACTCTTCTTTTCCTAGTTTTTTTAAGATGGAGGATTAGATTATTCACTTTAAAATCTTTATTTTTTTAATGTTTGCTTTAAAAAAATTAACTGCCATGAATCTCCCTCTGGGCACTGCTCTAACTGCATCCCATGAGTTTTTGTATGTTGTGTTCTTATTTTCCTTCATCTCAAAATGTTTCTTAATTTCCCTTATGATTTCTTCTTTGACCCATGGGTTAATTAGGAGTGTGTTGTTTTATTTCCACAAATTTGTTAATTTCTCAAATTTCCTCTATCATCGATTTTTAATTTCATTCCAGAATATGCTTTGTATGATTTATTTTGTAATTTGCTGAGACTTGTTTTATTGTCTAATAGATAGCCTATCTTGGAGAATATTTCATATGTACTTGAGAAGAATGTATTTTGGTGTTGTTGGGTAGAATGTTCTGTGAGTATCTGTTAGGTCTAGTTGGTTAATATTGTTGTTCAAGTTTATTTCTTTATTCTCATTAGTTGTTCTATCTGTTTTTGAAAGTAGGGTATTGAAATCTCCAGCTATTATTTTTGAATTGTCTATTTATCATTTCATTTTTGTTGCATGTTTGTAACTGTTATATCTCCTTCGTGGATTGACCCTTTTATCATTACAAAATGTTGTCTCTAGGAAAAATTTTTGTCTTAAAGTCTACTTTGTCTTATATAAATATAGCCACTTCAGCTCTTTTTTTAAATTATTGCATGGCATGTCTGTTATCCATCATTTTACTCTAAATCTATCTGATATTTTAAACTCTAAAGTGCATCTCATGGGGACTTCCCTGGCCATCCAGTGGTTAAAACTTCACCTTCCAAGGCAGGGGGTGAGGGTTTGAGCTCTGGTTGGGGAGCTAAGATCCCACATGCCTCATGGCCAAAAAACCAAAACATAAAACATAAGCAATTTGTAACAAATTCAATAAAAGACTTTAAAAATGGTCCACATGAAAAAAATCTTTAAAAAAATAAAATAAAGTACGTCTCATGTAGAAGGAAAAAAATTGGATCATATTTATTTCGTTCAATCTGTCAGTGCATGCCTTTCAAATAGGATGCTTAATCCATTTACATTTAACATAATGACTGATAAGGTAGTATTTATGTCTGCTATCTTGCTATTTGTCTTCTATTTGTCATGCTTTTATTGTTCCTCTATTCTTCCATTATTGCCTTCTTTTGTGTTAATTACTGTATTTTCTAGTATATAATTTTAATTCCCTTGTTGCTTTTACTCTATATTTTTGAGTTACTAGTTTTTGCTTTGGTATTACAATTAACATCTTTACTTATAACAAATCTAGTTGTTCAGATTAATACTAACTTAACTTCAATAGTATTTAAAAACTGTTCCTCTATACTCCATTTCCTCCCCATTCCTTTGTGCTATTATTATCATAAAATTACACTAATATGCACTGTATGCCCATCAATCTATATTTATAATTATTGCTTTATGCAATTGCCTTGTTAACTAGATAGGAGGAAACTATTCAAACTGAGTAGTTTCACTGCCCTGTTCTCTGCCTATTCATCCCTCCTTCCCCCACTACCCTTGACAACTGTCTCCAAAGTTTTGCCTTTTTCAGAATGTCAAATAGTTGGAATCATGCAGTATCTAGTCTTTTCAGATTGGCTTCTTTCATTTAGTAAAAAAGTCATGTCTTTTCATGGCTTGGTAGCCCATTTTTTTAAGCACTGAATAATATTCCATTGTCTAGATATACCACAGGTTTTTTTAATCCATTCACCTACCGAAGAACAACTCAGTTGTTTCCAGGTTTTGGCAACTATGAATAAAGTTGCTGTAAACATCTGGGTACAGGTTTTTGTGTAGACATGAGTTTTCAGCTCCTTTGGGTAAATACCAGGGAACATGATTGCTGGCTTGTAGGTTAAGAGTATGTTCATTTTTTAAAGAAAACACCAAACTGCCAAAGTGGCTGTACAGTTTTACACTCCCACCAGCAATGAATGAGAGTTCCTGTTGCTCCACATCCTTGCCATCATTCAGTGTTGTCAGTGTTCTAGATTTTGATATCTACATCTATAGGTATGTAGTGGTATCTCATTGTTGTTTTAATTTGCATTTCCCTGATAACATATGATGTGGAACATCTTTTCACATGCTACTGTTTATCCATGTATCTTCTTTGGTGAGGTTTCTGTTAAGGTGTTTGAGCTATTTTTTAATTAGGTTGTTTGGTTTCTTATTTTTGAGTTTTAAGATATCTTTGTATATTTTGGATAACTGTTCTTTATCAAATCTTTTACATATATTTTCTCCCAACATGTGGTTTGCCTTTTCATTCTCCTGACAGTGTCTTTCATAGAGCAGAAGTTTTAAATTTTAATGAAGTCCAGCTAATCAATTCTTTCTTTCATGGATTGTGCCTTTGTTGTATCTAAAAAGTCATCATCAAGCCCATGGTCATTAAATTTTATCCTATAATTTCTCCTAGGAGTTTTGTGGTCTTGCATTTTACATTTAGGTCTGTGATTGACTCTGAGTTAATTTACTGTGGCTTTATAGTAAGTCTTGTCAACTAGTTGTATTTGTTCAATTTTGTTCTTCTCTTTCAATTTTGTATTGGCTATTGCTGTGATCTGAATGTTTGTGCCCCCACCCCAAATTCACATATTCACATGTTGGAATCCTAATTCCCAGTGAGATGGTGTTAGAAGATGGATACTTTAAGTGGTGATGAAGTCATGAGAGTGGAGCCCACCTGAATGAGCTCATTGTTATTATAAAAGAGATCCCATAGACCATGTTAGCCCCTTCTGCCATATTAAGATACACTGAGATGTCAGTGATCCAGAAGAGGCCTTCACTTGACCGTGGCACCCTGCTCTCATACTTCCAGTCTCCAGACTGTGAGAAATAAAAGTTTGTTGTTTATAAGCCACCTACTCTATGCTATTTTGTTAGAGCAGCCGCAAAAGACTAAGATAGCTATTCTGGGTCTTTTGCCACTCTGATAAACTTGTCTATATTCACAGACTAACTTGCTGGGATTTTGATTGGGATTTCACTGAATCTATAGATCATGTTGGGAAACTGACATATTGACAATATTGACTCTTCCCACACATGAACATGGAATATTTCTTCATTTATTTAGTTCTTTGATTTTTTTCATTAGAAATGTTTAGTTTCCCTCATATAGATCTTATATATATTTTGTTAGATTTATACCCACGTATTTCATTTTTTCCAGTGTTAAAGTAAATGGTCTTGAGTTTTTTATTTCAAATTCCACTTGTTCATTGTTGGTATATAGGAAAGTGATTGACTTTTGTATATTAACATTGTACCTTGCATCCTGCATCCTTGACATAATCATTTTTTAGTGCCAGGAATTTTTTTTATCAATCTTTTTGAATTTTCTATACAGCCAATCACGTCATCTGTTAACAAAGAAAATCTGTATACCTTATTTCCTTTTCTTGTCTTATTGCATTAGCTAGGGCTTCTAGTACAATGTTGTAAAGCAGTAGTGAGAGAGAACAACCTTGGCTTGTTTTTGATCTTAGTGGGAAGGCCTCTAGTTTCTCATCATTAAGTATAATGTTGGTTGTAGGTTTTTTGTGGCAATTCTTTATCCAGCTGTGGAAGTTCCTTCTCTATTCCTAGTTTACTGAGAGGTTTTTGTTTTTGTTTTTATCATGAATGGGTATTGGATTTTGTCTTGTTCTTTTCCTGCAAACATTGGTATGATCATGTGATTTTTATTCTTTAGCCTGTTGATATGATGGATTACATTAATTGATTTTCAAATGATGGGCCAGCCTTCTGAACCTGGGATAAATTCTACTTGGTCATGGTGTATAAATCTTTTTATACATTGTTGGATTTGATTTGCTAATATTTTGTTGTGGATCATTGCATCTATGTTCATGAAAGATATTGGTTTGTAGTTTTCTTATAATGCCTTTATCTGATTTTGGTATTAGGGAATTGTTAGCCTCATAAAATGGTTTGAAAGTATTCCTTCTGTTCCTCTCTTCTGGAGGAGATGGTAAAGAATTGGTATAATTTCTTCCTTAAATGTTGGGTAGAATTCACCTGTGAACCCATTTGGGTCTGGTGCTTTCTTTTTGGAAGGTATTAGTTTTTGATGCAATTTCTTTGACAGATATAGTCCTTTTAAGATTGTCTATTTTGGGCTTCCCTGGTGGTGCAGTGGTTGAGAGTCCGCCTGCCAATGCAGGGGACACGGGTTCGTGCCCCGGTCCGGGAGGATCCCACATGCCGCGGAGCGGCTGGGCCCGTGAGCCATGGCCACTGAGCCTGTGCGTCCGGAGCCTGTGCACCGCAAGGGGAGAGGCCACAACAGTGAGAGGCCCGCGTAACAAAAAAAAAAAAAAAAAAAAAAAAAGATTGTCTATTTCTTCTTGTGTGAGCTTTGGTACATTGTGTCTTTCAAGGAATTAGTCCATTTCATGTAGGATATCAAATATGTGGGCATAGAATTGTTCATAGTATTCTTTGATTATCCTTTCAATGTCCATGGAATCTGTGGCGATGGCCCCTTTTTCATTTTTGACATTAATAATTTTTATCCTTTCACTCTTTTTTTAGTTAGCCTGAATAGAGGCTTTTTGATTTGATTGCTCTCTTCAAAGAACCAGCTTTTGATTTCATTGGTTTTCCCTGTTTATTTCTTGTTTTCAATCTCATTAATTTCTGCTCTAATTTTTTTTTATTTCTTCTCTTCTGTTACTTTGAATTAACTTTCTCTTCTTTTTCTAGTTTCCTAACGTGGAAGCTTAGATGATTGATTTTAGATATTTCTTTTCTATATATGCATTCACTGCTATACATCGCCTTCTAAATATTTCTCTCACTGCATCCTACGAATATTGGTGTGTTTTGTTTTCATTTTTATTTAGGTCAAAATATTTAAAAATTTATCTTGAGATTTCTTCTTTGACCAATGCATTATTTGGAAGTGTGTTTTTTAAAATACAAGTATTTAGGGATTATGCAGCTATCTTTGTGTTTTGATTTATATTGTGGTCTGAGAGAACATATTTAAGAGTATATGACATATACTCTTAAAATTTGTTAAGATGTGCTTTATGACAATATCTTGGTGAAGGTGAACATTTCCTGGTGAATGTTTCATGTGAGTTTGAGAAGAATATGTGTTCTGCTGTTGCAGATAAAATGGTCTTTCTTTTCTTCCCTTCTTTCTTTTATTTCACATATGGTTTTTTTTTTTTTTAACTTTTTTTTTTTTTAATGCGGGCCTCTCACTGTTGTGGCCTCTCCCGTTGCGGAGCACAGGCTCCGGACGCGCAGGCTCAGCGGCCATGGCTCATGGGCCCAGCTGCTCCACGGCATGTGGGATCTTCCCAGACTGGGGCACGAACCCGTGTCCCCTGCATCGGCTGGCGGACTCCCAACCACTGCGCCACCAGGGAAGCCCACATATGGTTTTTTTAACTGGACATTTAAAATCATAAAAGGTGCTAACTTTGGAAATCAGATTCCCCCCTTTCCCCAGGGTTTGTTGGTGCTGCTGTTTGCTAATTTTGTTTTGTTTTGTTTTGCTTTGTGCCTTTTCTAAACCAATTCTGTAAAGTCTATTCTTTGTCATGTGTGGCCACTGAAGTCTCTTCTCACTGAGCTTAGTATTCAGCTAATGATTTGGCAGAGCTTTCCTTAAGTGCCCGGAAACCATAAGTATCCAAGTCTTTGCCAAGGGGCTCTGTGTGTGTATTGGGGGCTCCTTCAGTGCTCAACTGAGCAGCTGATAACTCTGCCTCAGCTTTTACTTCCTCAAGATCAGTCACGGGTGAGAGCTTAAGGTCTTCTTCCTGAGCAAGCACATAGCCTGCATGTGACCTTCTAGAGCCTCAGGAATATGTTGGAAGTTTTAAAAACTCCTGTGGACACCTCATTTCCCAGCTTTTCTTTCAAGCTTTCTGGTTAGCCTGCTATTTGTCCCAACTCTTACCCACTGCCTCACGTTGCCCTGAAGCTAAATATTTGCCAGCAAATATTCTGGAGAAAAGGCTTTTTTGCTCCAGGAGAACTCCAAGTCAGATCAATAAAGACAGCTTTGCAAATGGGGTCTTTTAAGGAACCATCAGGCTGGGTAAGTAATGGCAATTCTCTGGTACTGAGGATTTGAAGTAGGTGCCATCCATTTTCCTGTCCAATGGCTACGAGCTGCTGACCCTCATCTTGACCATGAGTGGATGATATCAAGGCTACCACAAAGCTGGAGAAAGGGGTATGGGAACAGGGTAAGTTAAAATGCTACAAAATCTGTTCTTATCAAGATCCAGCCATTTTTCTGGAATAAATGCTCCTAGAATTGTTGCGAGCCTTTGGCCAATTTGCAGAGCTCCAAAAAAGTTGGTTGTGCCCATTTTTGCCGGATTTCTCATTGCTTTCATGGAGGAGAAAACTGTCAGAGGTCTGTTTTCACTGACATTATCCCTCTTACAGGAATTCCTTCCTGTATCCCCAGGAGGAGGCCGTGGGAGGCCCCGGGCCAGAAGACCTGCAGATGGCCTGGGGAAACAGTCTGTGCTCCTCTTGGCCTCATTTTCCAGAACTGTAAAAGAGATGTTCAACAGAGTTGATCCCAGAGGGCATTCTTCCCTCAAATATCCTGTCTCTGTGCCTTGCCTAGAGGCATATCAAAAACAGAGAGTGGATCCCTTTATTCTCCACATCCCCTAAAGCAACAGCTTTCAGATTCTTTTCCACACTGACTTGAAAATCATGACCCAGCCCATGCCCTATGCAGACACATTTATCCACATGCATTGTGAATAAATGTGAATAAATTCCCCCAAACAATAGCTACTGCTTTGGGAACATGCTCTGATTTTTTTTACATGTGTTGGTTGTAGCCTACTAAAAAAACTCTCCTGACCCACCAAAGCGTCACCACCCACAGGTTGAAAATCCCAGCCCTGAAGGCATCCCATTCAGGTGCTGAGTGACCCTAGCTGAGCAGAGATCCAGTGCTCCGTATGACAGCAGGTGGGCAAGGGGAGCCTGAACTCAAGCTGTGGCCAGAAATGTTTGGTCCTTAGAAGAATGTTGATTTGGAGGTCCAGGGGAGTGGAAGGTTGGGGCATCAGGGTCCTGGAGCTTTGGGCAGATGGCCTAGTGGGGCAGATAGAAGGACTCTTCCCTGTGACTCTGGCTTCCCTGTGACTCTTCCCTGTGACTCTGACTGCCTCTGGCAGGCTAATCCTACATGTGAGCTACTGACCCACTTCCCCCGGTTCTACGAGCTGAATTATGTCTCCTCAAAATTCATGTCCTAAAGCCCTAACTCCCAATGTCATGGTATTTGGAGATGAAGGCTTTGGGAAGTAATTAGGTCATGAGGATGGAGCCCCATGATGAGATTAGTGCTTTTTAAAGAAAAGACTGAGATTTTTAGAGTGTGTGGTACCCAGTGATCTGACTGACAAGTCCGAGGCATAGTGCAACTCCAACCGTGCAGGGTCCTGTGACATATATTAACCACAGCCGCACGTCGGCTCTCGCCACCCTACACACCAATGACTGCATTGTACTCATTACTACAATCTAGTGTAATGGCACCTCCCCATGCCAAAGAGTCTTAACAAGGAGAAAGGGGGCGCCTTCAAGATGGTGGAAGAGTAAGATGTGGAGATCACCTTCCTCCCCACATATACATCAGAAATACATCTACACATAGAACAACTCCTACAGAACATCTACTGAATGCTGGCAGAAGACCTCAGACTTCCCAAAAGATGCCCTCAGGTGACCTACATGCAGAGGCCGGGCCAGTCCAAAGTTGAACCCCAGGAGCTGAGCAAACAATGAAGAGAAAGGGAAATTTCTCTCAGCAGCCTCAGGAGCAGCAGATTAAATCTCCACAATCAACTTGAGGTACCCTGCATCTGTGGATTACCTGAACAGACAATGAATCATCCCAAAATTGAGGCGGTGGACTTTGGGAGCAACTGTAGACTTGGGGTGTGCTTTCTGCATCTAACTTGTTTCTGGTTTTATGTTTATCTTAGTTTAGTATTTAGAGCTTATTATTGGTAGATTTGATTACTGATTTGTTTGTTTTCTTCCTTTTTTATTTTTATATATATATAAATTTTTCCTTTTCCTCTTTTTGTGAGTGTGTATGTGTAGGCTTCTTTGTGTGATTTTGTCTGTATAGCTTTGCTTTTGCCATTTGTCCTAGAGTTCGGACTGTCCTTTTTTTTTTTTTTTTACTATAGTTTTAGCACTTGTTATGATTGATGGATTTGTTTTTTGGTTTGGTTGTTCTTTCTTTCTCTCTTTCTTTTTTTAATTACTTTTTACTTTTAATATTTTTTTCTATTTTAATAACTTTATTTTATTTCTCTTCCTTTCTTTCTTTCTCTTTATTTCTTTCTTCCTTCCTTTCTTTCTCTTTCTTTCTTTCTTTCTTTCTTTCTTTCTTTCTTGTTTTTTCTCCCTTTCTTTCTGAGCCGTGTGGCTGACAGGGTCTTGGCGCTCTGGCTGAGTGTCAGGTCTGAGCCTCTGAGGTGGGAGAGCCGAGTTCAGGACATTGATCAACCAGAGACTCCCTGGACTCACATAATATCAATCAGCAAAAGCTCTCCCAGAGATCTCCATCTCAACTTTAAGACCCAGCTCCACTCAATGACTAGCAAGCCACAGTGCTAGACACCCTATGCAAAACAACTAGTAAGACAGGAACACAATCCCACCCACTAGCAGAGAGGCTGACTAAAATCATAACAAGTTCACAGACACCCCAAAAAACACCACCGGACATGGTCTTGCCCACAAGAAACACAAGATCCAGCCTCATCCACCAGAACACAGGCACCAGTCCCCTCCACCAGGAAGCCTACAAAACCCACTGAACCAACCTTATCCACTTGGAGCAGACACCCAAAACAACAGGAACCACGAACCTGCAGCCTACAAAAAGGAGACCCCAAACACAGTAAGTTAAGCAAAATGAGAAGACAGAGAAATACACAGCAGATGAAGGAGCAAGGTAAAAACCCACCAGACCAAACAAATGAGGAGGAAATAGGAGCTCTACCTGAAAAAGAATTCAGAGTAATGATAGTAAAGATGATCCAAAATCTTGGAAACAGAATGGAGAAAATACAAGAAACATTTAACAAGGACCTAGAACAACTAAAGAGCAAACAAATAATGATGAACAACACAATAAATGAAATTAAAAATTCTCTAGAAGAAATCAATAGCAGAATAACTGAGGCAGAAGAACAGATAAGTGACTTGGAAGATAAAATAACAGAAATAACTACTGCAGAGCAGAATTAAGAAAAAAGAATGAAAAGAATTGAGGACAATCTCAGAGACCTCTGGGACAACATTAAATGCACCAACATTCAAATTATAGGAGTCCAGGAAGAAGAAGAAGAGAAAAAAAAAAAAGGACTGAGAAAATATCGAAAGAGATTATAGTTGAAAACTTCCCTAATATGGGGAAGGAAATAGTCAATCAAGTCCAGGAAGCACAGAGAGTCCCATACAGGATAAATCCAAGGAGAAACATGCCAAGACACTTATTAATCAAACTATCAAAAATTAAAAACAAAGAAAAATACTAAAAGCAGAAAAACAACAATTAACGTACAAAGGAATCCCCATAAGGTTAACAGCGGATCGTTCAGCAGAAACTCCGCAAGCCAGAAGGGAGTGGCAGGACATATTTAAAGTGATGAAAAGGAAAAACGTACAACCAAATCACTCTATCCAGCAAGGATCTCAGTCAGATTTGACAGAGAAATTAAAACTTTTACAGATAAGCAAAAGCTAAGAGAATTCAGCACCACCAAACCAGATCTACAACAAATGCTAAAGGAACTTCTCTAGGCAGGAAACACAAGAGAAGAAAAAGATGTACAATAACAAACCGAAAACAATTAAGAAAATGATAATAGGAAAATATATATCAATAACTACCTTAAATGTAAATGGATTAAATGCTCCAACCAAATGACATAGACTGGCTGAATGGATACAAAAACAAGACGCATACATATGCTGTCTACAAGAGATCCACTTCAGAACTAGGGACACATACAGACTGAAAGTGAGGGGATGGAAAAAGATATTCCATAGAAATGGAAATCAAAAGAAAGCTGGAGTAGCAATTCTCATATCAGACAAAATAGACTTGAAAATAAAGACTATTACAAGAGACAAAGAAGGACACTATATAATGATCAAAGGAACAATCCAAGAAGATATAACAGTTGTAAATATTTATACACCCAACATAGGAGCACCTCAATACATAAGGCAAATACTAACAGCCATAAAAGGGGAAATCAACAGTAACACGATCATAGTAGGGGATTTTAACACCCCATTTTCACCAATGTACAGATCATCCAAAATGAAAATAAATAAGGAAATACAAGCTTTAAATGATACATTAAACAAGATGGACTTAATTGATATTTATAGGACATTCCATCCAAAAATAGCAGATTACACTTTCTTCTCAAGTGCTTATGGAATATTCTCCAGGATAGATCATATCTTGGGTCACAAATCAAGCCTTGGTAAATTTAAGAAAATTGAAATCATGTCAAGTATCTTTTCCGACCACAACGCTATGAGACTAGATAACAATTACAGGAAAAAATCTGTAAAAAATACAAACATATGGAGGCTAAACAGTACACTACTAAATAACCAAGAGATCATTGAAGAAATCAAAGAGGAAATCAAAAAATACCTAGAAACAAATGTCAATGAAAACATGACGATCCAAAACCTATGGGATGCAGCAAAAGCAGTCTTAAGAGGGAAGTTTATAGCAGTACAATCCTATGTCAAGAAACAAGAAACATCTCAAATAAACAACCTAACCTTACACCTAAAGCAATAAGAGAAAGAAGAAAAAAACCACCCCAAAGTTAGCAGAAGGAAACAAATCATAAAGATCAGATCAGAAATAAATGAAAAAGAAATGAAGGAGATGATAGCAAAGATCAATAAAACTAAAGCTGGTTCTTTGAGAAGTTAAACAAAATTGATAAACCATTAGCCAGACTCATCAAGAAGAAAGAAAGGGGAGAAGACTCAAATCAATAGAATTAGAAATGAAAAAGAAGAAGTAACAACTGACACTGCAGAAATACAAGGGATCATGAGAGATGACTACAAGCAACTATATACCAATAAAATGGACAACCTGGAAAAAAATGTACAAATTCTTAGAAAAGTACATTCTGAGACTGAACCAGGAAGAAATAGAAAATATAAACAGACCAATCACAAGCACTGAAATTGAAACTCTGACTAGAAATCTTCCAAAAAACAAAAGCCCAGGACCAGATGGCTTCACAGGTGAATTCTATCAAACATTTAGAGAAGAGCTGACACCTATCCTTCTCAAACTCTTCCAAAATACAGCAGAGGGAGGAACACTCTGAAACTCATTCTACGAGGCCACCATCACCCTGATACCAAAACCAGACAAAGATGCCACAAAAAGAGAAAACTACAGGCCAATATCACTGATGAACATAGATGCAAAAATCCTCAACAAAATACTAGCAAACAGAATCCAACACACATTGAAAGGATCATACACCATGATCAAGTGGGTTTTATCCCAGGAATACAAGGATTCTTCAATATATGAAAATCAATCAATGTGGTACACCATATTAACAAATTGAAGAAAAAAAACCATATGATCATCTCAATAGATGCAAAAAAAGCTTTTGAAAAAATTCAACACCCATTTATGATAAAAACCCTCCAGAAAGTAGACATAGAGGGAACTTACCTCAACAGAGTAAAGGCCATACATGACAAACCCATAGCCAACATTGTTCTCAGTGGTGAAACTCAATGGTGAAACTGAAACTATTTCTACTAAGATCAGGAACAAGACAAGGTTGCCCACTCTCACCACTATTATTCAACATAGTTTTGGAAGTTTTAGCCACAGCAATCAGAGAAGAAAAAGAAATAAAAGGAATCCAAATCAGAAAAGAAGAAGTAAAACTGTCAGTGTTTGCAGATGACATGATACTATACATAGAGAATCCTAAAGATGCTACCAGAAAACTACTAGAGCTAATCAATGAATTTGGTAAAGTATCAGGATACAAAATTAATGCACAGAAATCTTTTGCATTCCTATACACTAATGATGAAAAATCTGAAAGAGAAATTAAGGAAACACTCCCATTTACCATTGCAACTAAAAGAATGAAATACCTAGGAATAAACCTACCTAAGGAGACAAAAGACCTGTATGCAGAAAACTATAAGACACTGACGAAAGAAATTAAAGCTGATACAAACAGATGGAGAGATATACCATGTTCTTGGATTGGAAGATTCAACATTGTGAAAATGACTATACTACCCAAAGCAATTTACAGATTCAGTGCAATCTCTATCAAAATACCAATGGCATTTTTCACAGAACTAGAACAAAAAATTTCACAATTTGTATGGAAACACAGAAGACCCTGAATAGCCAAAGCAATCTTGAGAAAGAAAAATGGAGCTGGAGGAATCAGGCTCCCAGACTTCAGACTATACTACAAAGCTACAATAATCAGGACAGTATGGTCCTGGCACAAAAACAGATATATAGATCAATGGAACAGGATTGAAAGCTCAGAGATAAACCCACACACATATGGTCACCTTATCTTTGATAAAGGAGGCAAGAATATACAATGGAGAAAAGACAGCCTCTTCAATAAGTGGTGCTGGGAAAACTGGACAGCTACATGTAAAAGAATGAAATTAAAACACTCTCTAACACCATACACAAAAATAAACTCAGGGCTTCCCTGGTGGCGCAGTGGTTGAGAGTCCGCCTGCCGATGCAGGGGATGCGGGTTTGTGCCCCGGTCTGGGAGGATCCCACATGTCATGGAGCAGCTAGGCCCGTGGGCCATGGCCGCTAAGCCTGCACGTCAGGAGCCTGTGCTTCGCAGCGGGAGAGGCCACAACAGTGAGAGGCCCACATACCGCAAAAAAAAATAAAAATAATAAAAAAAATAATAAATAAACTCAAAATGGATTAAAGACCTAAATATAAGGCCAGAAACTATAAAACTGTTACAGGAAAACATAGGCAGAACACTCTATGACATAAATCACAGCAAGATCCTTTTGGACCCACCTCCTAGAGAAATGGAAATAAAAACAAAAATAAACAAATGGGACCTAATGAAACTTAAAAGCTTTTGCACAGCAAAGGGAACCATAAACAAGACGAAAAGGCAACCCTCAGAATGGGAGAAAATGTTTGCAAATGAAGCAACTGACAAAGGATTAATCTCCAAAATATACAAGCAGCTCATGCAGCTCAATATCAAAAAAACAAACAAAACAATCCAAAACTGGGCAGGAGACCTAAAAAGACGTTTCTCCAAAGAAGATATACAGATTGCCAACAAACATGAAAGGATGCTCAACATCACTAATCATTAGAGAAAAGCAAATCAAAACTACAATGAGATATCACCTCACACCAGTCAGAATGGCCATCATCAAAAAATCTACAAACAGTAAATGCTGGAGAGGGTGTGGAGAAAAGGGAACCCTCTTGCACTGTTGGTGGGAACATAAATTGATAGAGCCACTATGGAGAACAGTATGGAGGTTCCTCAAAAAACTAAAAATAGAACTACCATACGACCCAGCAATCCCACTACTGGGTATATACCTTGAGAAAACCATAATTCAAAAAGAGTCATGTACCAAAATGTTCATTGCAGCTCTATTTACAATAGCCAGGAGATGGAAACAACCTAAGTGTCCATCAACAGATGAATGGATAAAGAAGATGTGGCACAAATATAGAATGGGTTATTACTCAGCCATAAAAAGAAACGAAATTGAGTTATTTGTAGTGAGGTGGATGGATCTAGAGTCTGTCATACAGAGTGAAGTAAGTCAGAAAAAGATAAACAAATACCATATGGTAACACATATATGTGGAATCTAAAAAAAAAAAAGGTTCTGAAGAACCTAGGGCAGGACAGGAATAAAGATGCAGATGTAGAGAATGGACTTAAGGGCATGGGGAATGGGTAGCATAAGCTGGGACGAAGTTAGAGAGTGGCATGGACATATATACACTACCAAATGTAAAATAGATAGCTAGTGGGAAGCAGCCGCATAGCACAGGGAGATCAGCTCGGTGCTTTGTGTCCTCCTAGAGGGGTGGGATAGGGTGGATGGGAGGAAGAGGCAAGTGGGAAGAGGTATGGGGATGTATGTGTATGTATAGCTGATTCACTTTGTTATACAGCAGAAACTAACACACATTGTAAAGCAATTATACTCCCATAAAGATGTTAAAAAAAAAAAAGAAAAAGAAAGCCTGAGAGATGTCTCTCTCCTCCACGTGAGGAGACAATGAGAAAGTAGCCATCTGCACACCAGGAAGAGAGCCCCCACCAGGACAGAAGGGGCAGGCACCTTGATCTTGGACTTCCAGCCTCCATAACTGTGAGAGAGAAATTTCTGTTGTTGAAGCCCCCCAGTTTATGGTATCTTGCTGCAGCTGTCCGAGCTAACACACCCACCCAAACTTAAATCCTGGGACACTCCATTCAGATACCTGGACCCAAAGACTGAACAGTCCTTTCAACCATCCAGCAAAGACCCCTATGTGCAGCCCCAGCGGGCACAAGCTGAAGGAGAATTTCCCTGCCCCCAAGACTGGCACTTGTAGGAAACATCTGTTTTACTTTATAAAGCTCCTTCATATCTCGTAACATGAGTTCCCACGATCAGGACATCTGTGAGGAGGGGGCGGGGTGGATGTTCCTGGCATCATTCCCACTGGCAGGAGAGGAGTCTCCACGAGAAATCACACAACGTGGAGATGCTGAGCTCGTGTCCCAGGATCCCACCCTCTTTTATTTTAATTGAATTTAAAAATTCTTTTTAATTTCTTTAATTTTTTTTCAACTTTAAGTTGGTTTACAATGTTGTGTTAGTTTCTGATGTACAGCAAAGTGGTTCAGTTGTGTGTGTGTGTATATATACATATATATATATATTCTTTTTCAAATTCTTTTCCCATATAGGTTATTACAGTATATTGAATATAATTCCTTGCGCTGTACGGTAGGATCTTGTTATTTATCTATTTTATATATAGTAGTGTGTATCTGGCAATCCCAAACTCCTAATTTATCCCTCCTCCCTTCCCTTTTGGTAACCATAGGTTTGTTTTCTAAGTTTGTGAGTCTGTTTCTGTTTTGTAAATAAGTTCATTTGTATCTTTTTTTTTTAGATTCCACATATAAGTGATACCATACGATATTTGTCTTTCTCTGTCTGACTTACTTCACTTGGTATGATAATCTCTGGGTCCATCCATGTTGCTGCAAATGGCATTATTCCATTCTTTTTTATGGCTGAGTAATATTCCATTGAATATATGTACCACATCTTTAGCCATTCTTCCATCAATGGACATTTAGGCTTCCATGTCTTGGCTATTGTAAATAGTGCTGCTATAAACATTGGGGTGCACGTATCTTTTCAAATTAGAGGTTTCTCCAGATATATGCCTGGGAGTAGAATTGCTGGATCATATGTTTGTTCTATTTTTAGTTTTTTAAGGAGCCTCCATACTGTTTTCCATAGTGACTGCAACAATTTACATTCCCACCAACAGTGTAGGAGCAGAATCCCACACTCTCTTCACTTGGTGCCTCTGCCTCCCTGAGGGGCGGAATCCAGCTGATGAGAGGGCTTTGAGGACCGTGGCTATCCCTGCCCCACTCAACACCCACTGATGAGCTGAGGAGCTGCCCTCAGCAAGGAGCCCCCAGAATGTCTGCCCTGCCTTGAGATCACCACCATCATCAATGGCATTGTCATCCCCACCACCATCACTCACATCTTGACCTTCCCCAGTGAGACAAGAAGAGTAAGCATAGGCCCTGGCACATAGTAGGTGCTCAATGGACATTACTTCCCTCTTCCTCACGTCTCAGGCTCTAATCTAGGTATCTTGCTAATAGTGTTAACCAAGGCAGAAATAATTGCCATTATCAAGTGCAGGTACATGAAATAAAGGCTTCCAGGCATTAATTCACTGAATCCCCACAATTTTCCAAAGTGGAACCTATAAGGCCCATGAGGAATCAGAGGAGAGACCAAGGGCACCATGTTTGTGTCAAGGGCAGAGCTGAAAGAAGAACCTGTTCTAGGGAGCTGGGGTGCAGGGCTCCCTCCGTCCTCCAACTACAAGAAATAAGACCAAAACGGTCCCAAGACACATGCACACACACACACACACACACACACACCACACAACATACACTCATACACCCCACACAGACACACACCACACCCACTTACATACACATACACCCCCTCACATACATACATGCTTGCACAAACTCATGTACACAGACACACCAAACACACATTCACACGGTCATACACCCATCCACAGATGCTTATTCACACATACTCCTCCACAGACACACACATATCCACAGACACAACACACACCACACAACCACACTGGGATGGTTAATTTTATGTGTCAACACAGCTGGGCCATGGTGCCCAGGTATTTGGTCAAACCTTCTTCAGATTGTTTCAGTGAGGGCAGTTTTTGGATGAGAGTAATATTTAAATCAGCTACTCTGAGTAAAGCAGGTTGCCCTCCAGAGCAATTAGTTGAAGGTCTGAATAGATTGAAGACTGACCTCCCCTGACAAGAAGGAATTCTGTCAGCAGACGGCCTTTGGACTTGAACTGCAACTCTGCCCTGAGTCCAGCCTGCCAGCCTACCCTGCCAAACCTCCAAGTTGTGTGAGCCAATTCCTTAAAATCGACCTCTCTCTCTCTCTCTCTCTCTCTCCATACACACACAAACACACAGCACGCACACACATATATAAACACATTGCACAAATATACACCATACACACACCCCACGAACACCCATCCACATACAGCATGCAGGCACCCCACACACCACACACACACACACACACCACGGCCATAGACAGCCAGACATACAGTCACACTAAACCTATGCATACACCCACAGATCACAAACCCACAGACACACATGCTCGCCCACCATGCCACCACCCCAGAGCCGTGCACACACACCATCCCGTAAATGATCATGGACTTGGTCCCAGGGGAATAGTCTACGAGCCAGTATAGACAGTCCTCAGGCCTTGGGACCCTGTTTGTGGGTTATTGTCATCCAGACCCCACTTCCGAGGAGGGGCCTCTTTGTTTTTCTTTCTGGACCCCTAGATGAAGCGTGCTGTCCTTGAACATATCAAAAGGAAACTGATCTATTGATATACACGGAGTTGCCATTGTGCTTGTTTTTGAAGTCAGCTTGGTCACTCGGGCCCCAGATGGCTCCTGACATGCTTCTGGCTGAGCAAGTGGGGGGCTCACACTTTTTGTGGCTTGTCCTATCCAGTGACACCCCGGAGCTTGGGCCCCCCTTTCTCAGGACATGGAGACAACGAGCAGGATGGGGGGTTCTTCTGGAAGACCCTGGCCCCTCCCACACCCCCAGCCAAGGCAGGAGGTCAGCGACGGTGGCTGAGCCACCATGGGTGTCCCTCAGAGAGGACCCCAGCTCCCTCACTGGTCTCAGATCCACATCCCTTGGATCGCAAATACAATCCAAGCGAAATAGAAGCTATTCCAGAAACATCTGCCGTAAATGTTCACTTCAGCTTCTTAACACGTGGAAATGATGACATCCTTTCCTCAAACACACACAAAAAATTTTAATTGACAGCAGAACTCTTGGTAGAAGCTTCCATGATCTCGATGGGAGTCTAGCTTTCCAAGGGAAAAACTAAATCTATGAAATTTCAATCAGTGGCCATCCCAGCTGGCTCCAGCCCACATAAGCTGGGAGGCCACGCTCCCCTGAAACATTTGGAAGACATCATATGACCTAACACAGAGTCTCAGCTGAAGGACAGCAGATACAGCTGCTGCGTGTGACGCAGACCAGAGTGGACCAGGCCAGGGAAATGGGGGCTGGGGATTCTTGACTGGACCAGACTGGTGGACCCTTCCCACCCTCCACCCAGACAGTTACATGGAAGAAAAAAAAGGAGATAAGATGGCAGAAGACCCACTCCGGGCAGACTGTTAGCCCCTTAACAATACACAATGGGGCCTATGATATGAGCCCATTTTGCAGCTGAGGAAACTGAGGCTCAGTAAAATGATCAAGTGCTTTTTGTTAATAAAGAGGAAAGAGGCAGCTCCTCCCCACCCTCTCCTCTTGAGGCATCTCCTTGAAAACATAACAGGTCTGATAAGAGGCCGAAGCTTTTGGTGTTACGGGCACGGTCATGGGCCTCCTGACCCTTGGAACTGAAAAGCACACACATCTGAGATTAGCTTCAAGCCCCTCACCGTGCATCCTCTTGTCTCTCTAGAAGATACGAGAAGGCTTGCTTGTTCTCTCTTCCTCACACTGTATAAATTTGATGAAATTATGTCCAGACTTTGTAGTCACTTTCATGCTACATTTCATGCATGGAAACCCACTCATGCTTGTGATTAAATTGCATTCCCTCTCCGATATTGGTACAGAAGAGCCTTTTGTTGGCAGGACTCTCTTTTTTTGAAGCCTCACAGAGGCAATGGGGGCTGTAACCTCCAAGTTGGTTCCTGTACCACCCTTACCTCCTTGGCACTCTGCCCTTGAGCTGGAGGGTCTTGGGAATCTAGGGGATAACATCTGGAATGGGAGGAAACAGCCCTTCTTTGTAAAGAGTTAACCTGCATGAGATGCTTTTATGTGTTACCTTGGCCCAAAAGGCCACAGAATGACCCAACAGCCCATAAACTCAACTGACACCAATGACCTGAAGACAGGGATGACACCATTGCCTGTAGAGCCCCCTGCTGTGTCCCCAGCATGGCTACAGTGGCCAGTTCCTTTATTTATTTTTTTGGATTTTTGGAAATTGAAATATAGTTGAATTATCATGTCACGTGTACATCAAAGTGATTCAGTTATACATATGTATATCTATTCTTTTTTCAGATTCTTTTCCATTATAGGTTATTACAAGACATTGAATATTGTTCCTTGCGCTATACAGTAGGTCCTTGTTGGTTATCTATTTTATATATGGTAGTGTGTATCCCAAATTCCTAACTTATCCCTCCTCACCCCTTGCCCCTTTGGTAACCACAAGTTTGTTTCCAACGTCTGTGAGTCTGTTTCTGTTTTGTAAATAAGTTCATTCGTCTCATATTTTAGATTCCACATATAAGTGATAGCATATGATATTTGTCTTTGTCTGACTTACTTCATTTAGTAGGATAATCTCTCGGCCCATCCATGCTGCTGCAAATGGCATTATTTCATGTATATATATATATACATATATATATATACACACACACACATATATGTATATATATGTGTGTATATATATATGTGTGTGTATATATATATATATATATACATATATATATACACACATACATATATACCACATCTTCTTTATCCATTCCTCTGTCAATGGGCACTTAGATTGTTCCCAGGTCTTGGCTATTGTAAATAGTGCTGCAATGCACATTGGGGTACATGTACCTTTTCTAATTAGAGTTTTCCTCTTTTCTCAATATATGCCCAGGAGTGGGATTCCTGGATCATATGGTAACTCTATTTTTCATTTTTTAAGGAACCTCCATACCGTTTTCCACAGTGGCTGCACTAATTTACACTCCCAACAACAGCGTAGAAGAGTTTGGCCAGTTTCTTCAATGCTTGCCAACCACAGCCTGCCTCTATGAGACTGGCTCCTCTCACCAGGTGTACGATGCTTGAGATCCATCCCACGTCCTGTGTGTCTCAATAGCTGGCTCCTTTCCATGGCTGAGCACGTTCCCCCAGCTTTACTCCCAGGCAGCCCTTGCCATGGGTTGGCTTTCATGGGCCCGCATCCATACTTGCCCTCTCTTCAGATACTGCTGTTTTCTCCTCTTCACTGAAAGGTTGTACTGAGTCAGGCTTTACCCATCACAGTCCACAACGTGAACTCTAATTATCATGCAGTTCATCAGGCTTCTTTGTTTAACTCAGCCTCTTCCCTCCGGCTTCATCATATACAGATGGATCCCATGGAGGAAAGCTAATTGCATATGGCGCCACTATTTTAGGTTGGTCAAACTAACAAGCAGCACGCATCTTAATCTTTTCAACCACTTTATTTTTAAAAAGCTGAACATCTTTTATACAGACACTACTGGAGCCTCTGTGTTTAGGGAGCTGGCTGTATCTTGCTGAAAACTCCTTGCTGACGTTAATATTTGCCAAATGTGATTATGGTTCCACCTCCATTTTGCTTTGCTCTACACACATTCAGTTCACCAGAGATGGAATAAATGAGGGATGAATGTCAAATCCCAAGCATAGACAGTCACCCGCGGGTCAGCATCAGGGACGTGCACGGTCAACGTCAATGCAGGATCTTGATCAAGCCCATGCTGTGTAAACACTACTTTAAACCTCATTGATGCAGGGCCCTAGGGTGGCTGCACACAGGTGCCAGATGACTTCTGCTCCACCACCGAGGTAAATTCTACAAGAAGGGCCTCTTCCAGGTAGAAAGTCCTATAAGGAGAACGCGTGCCATTTGTTGACTGTTTGCAGCAGCAGCAGGAGCTGTAGCTTCAGTTATGGGCAAAGCATGCTTGGGACAACAAGGCAGCTTATTCTTTAGTGAAGAACTGGGTTTCACGCCCCCTGTTAGTGCCTTCTCTTCATGCATGTGGAGCTCACAGACATGCTCCAGACGAGATTCCCAGCACACACCAAATAAAGAAATGCCACAGTCTGCGTCGTCAGACTCTTCCATCTCCAGCATTCGCTTCATCAGATGGCCTGGCAGTGCACCTGGTCCAGGTGCCGTCAATGCAAGGCTCTGGGCTCCTGAGTCCTCCTAGCACCCTGATCCACAGCACTGAGACTAGAACCTACCTTCTGGCACCAAGGGGCTCAAAATTATCTTTTACAGAGATGTTTTTGAATAAGAAAAAATTTGTGTATAACATAAGTTTATATATAAAAATTATATAATATTTATCCCTCACACACACACACACACACACACACACATCTACACAGTTCCTGTTTCTAGTGCTTTTCATTCCATTGTGTAACTTCTAATATCCCTCCTGTATCCATTTCTTTTTGCCACAAGGACTTCCTTTCATGTATTTTGTAGTGCAGCTCTGCTGATTATAAATTCTTTCAGCCTTCTCATGTCTAAATAAGTCTTTATTTTGCCTTTATATCTTTTCTTTTTCTTTTTTTTTTTTTTTTTTGTGGTACGCAGGCCTCTCACTGTTGTGGCCTCTCCCGTTGTGGAGCACAGGCTCCAGACGCGCAGGCTCAGCAGCCATGGCTCACAGGCCCAGCTGCTCCGTGGCATGTGGGATCTTCCCGGACTGGGGCACGAACCTGTGTCCCCTGCATCGGCAGGCAGACTCTCAACCAGGCACCACCAGGGAAGCCCTTGCCTTTATTTCTGAAAGATATTTTTTGCTGGGTATAGAGTAGAAAGTTTTTGACAGTTTTTCTCTTTTGACACCTTGAGATGTCTCCCTCGGGATCTTCTCACTTGCTTGGTTTCTGATGAGAAATCTGCTTTCACCTTTGCCTTTCTTCCTCTATACTTACTTTATGTTTTTCTCTGGTTGCTTCCAAGGTTGTCTCATTTTTTAATTGAGTTTTAAGCAATCAGGTCATGATGTGACTTGGTGTCATTTTCTTCGTGTTTCTTGTGCTTGGGTTTCAGTAACCTTCTTGGATCTCTGAGTTTATTGTTTTTCAGCAACTTGGTAAAATTTTCCACCATTGTTTTTTCAAATATTTTTTTTCTGCTCTTTCTCCCCTGCTTCAGGACTATTTTTTTCATACACATCGAGCCACTGGAAGTTATCTCATAGCTCCCTGAAGCTCTGTTTGTTTCTTCAATCTCTTTTTTGCTATATGTCTCATTATGGGTAGTTTCCATAACTACGTCTTCAAGTTAACTAATCTTTTCTTCTACAGCGTCTAATCTTTTAATTTCATCCAATGTATTTTTCATCTCAGACATCGTATTATTATCCCTTGACATTTGACCTTGTCTCTTTTTTATCTTTTTTATCTTTCATGCCTCAACTGAACATGTTCAGTCTTTCCTTTACTTTCCAGAACATAGAGAATAGAGTTATGATAACTCTTTTTATATCCTGCTTACTGATTCTGTCATCTCTGATGGATTTTCCTTCTCATTATAGGTCATATTTTTCTGCTTCTTTGCATGCTTGGGTAATTTAAAATTTTTTTATTTTATTTTTTATTGAAGTATAGTTGCTATACAATATTATATGTTACAAGTGTATACTATAGTGATTCACAATTTTTAAAAGTTATACTTCATTTATAATTATTATAAAATATTGGATAATATATATATTTGTATATATATTATATATGTACATAATATATATATACATACATACCACATCTTCTTTATCCATTCATCTGTTGATGGACAACTTAGATTGCTCTATGCTCCATATCTTGGCTATTGTAAATACTTCTGCTGTATCTGGGTAATTTTTCTTATTGGGTCCTAGACATTGTAAATTTTACCTTATTGGGTGCTGAACATGTTTCTAGCCCCATAAATATTGAGATTTGTTCTCAGACATAATTACTTGGAAACTGTTTGATACCTTCCAGGCTTGGTTTTAAGCTCTGTTATGTAGGACCAGAGTGTCATTTAGATTTATTTTAAGGCTAATTTTACCCCACTCCTGTGCCAATATCCTTCTGAGTTCCCTACCCAATGCCCATGACTGTGAGGCTTTCCAGTTGGGTGTGTGGGGACAGGCACTGTTGCCAGCCCTGCATGACCACAGATGCTGTTATCTATGATTCTTTTCCATGGTTCATTTCCCCGCCTGGGGTAGTTGGCTCACACACATTGCTGACTGTTCTTCCACTGAACACTCAAAGGGGCCCCTCTGCAGATCTCCCAACGCCCCCTCTGTTCACCCCTCTCTTGTTCATTACTCTGCCTGTGGACTCCAGCTGCTTCTGCCCACTCAAACCCCCAGTTCCCTCCCCTCAACTCAGGAAGACCCCAGGCTCTGTCTGGGCTCCCCCTCCCAGTGCCAGGGCCTGGAAACTCTCTCCAGGCAGTAAGCTGGAGCAATCACAGGGCTCACATTGTTTGTTTCCCATCTCTCAGGGATTACAGCCTTGAACTGTTTGACGTCCAATGTCTGAAATCTGTTGATTGCATATATTTTGTCCAGACTTTTAATTGTTTCAGGCAGGACGGTGAATCTAGTTCCTGTTTTTCCATCTTGGCCAGAGGTAAAAGTTCATCAAGTATTTGCTGAATGTCAAATATTTACTAGGTGCCAAAGATTATTGAATGTCAGGCAGTCTTCTGTACTTTGGGGATGTGTCTGAGGACAAAATCCAACATCGCTACCCTTGGGGAGACCAGTGGTGGTCAAAAAATAAAAAATGAATGTAAGAAATCAATAAATTATATGTACTATGGCATTGGTTTGCTCAGGCTGCCCTAACAAATACCCCAGACTGGGGGCTTGACCAACAGAAATTTATTTTCTCATAATTCTGGAGGCTACAAGTCTGAATTCAAGGTGTGGGCAGGCCTGGTTTCTCCTGAGGCCTCTCTCCTTGGCTCTCAGGCAGCTAGTTTCTCCCTGTGTCCTCAAGTGGCCTTTCTTCCCTGCGTGTATGTCCTAATCTCTTCTTATCGGATGCCAGTGTACAGATTGGGGCCCACCCATAGGACCTCATTTAACCTAAATCACCTCTTTAAAGGCTCTATTACCAAATAGAGTCACATTTTAAGGTACTGGAGTTTAGGACGTCAACATAAGGAGTTGGTTGGGGGGCGGGGTACACACAATTCAGCCCATAAGGCTGTTGGAAGGTAGAGAGTGCTGCAGAAAAAAAAAAGAAAAAAGCAGAAGGCTTAGGGGGATCAGGGAACAGAAATGGTGCACTTTTTAATAGAGCAGTTAGGTAGGTCTTACTGAGAAGGTGACATTTCTGCTTCAATGCAAACCTTAATGAATTCAGAAGAATTTTAGAGCCACCAGGAAACCAGAACAGCTTCCCTGGAGAGGCTTCACTCCAAGTCCTGGATTCCTGAAAGCCGCCCCCCTCTGTCAGAAGGGTCTGCTGATTCCCCAAGGCTGGGAGGAGCACGGAAAGGAAAAAAGGACCATGGACGGGTCTTCTCAGACAGCACGCGGGCCCCGAGCCCTGTCCAAGCCGTAATTAATTGGTATACATGTTCTCAGAGTTTACAAATGTTTATTCTACAAAACCTAGGACTCAGATCCAATGAGAAAAGGCATTTTTCATGGTGAGAGTCTGGGTCTGATCAGGCCTCTTGTGACGGAGGGCAGCTGAACTGAACACACGTCACGCTGGTCAGGACAAAGCATCTGGAAGACCATCATCTGTGCTCGAAATGAGCAGAGTCTCCAGAGCTGAGTTCACGCGAGGTCCCCACCACCCGGGAGGAGACGCTCGTCTGTGCACAGGCCACACGTCTAGGGACGTCTAGGGACGTGAGTTGGGCCGTGTCCGCCCCCATCCTCACCAGCGCCCACCTCCCCCACTGCATCGGCTCTCGGCCTCGGAACCTTCCTCGCCAGCCTGTGCTTCCTCCCAGGGGGAGGCCTGCAGTCTGGGCGGGACGTGGGAGAGGCCTTTTGAGGGGTCGGCTCTTCGGAAAGGTGACGACCGCTGCCCCATCCCAGGAGCCAGCTGAGGGCACCGCACAAAGACAGACACGCCAAGGCCCCAGCGTCACGATGTGTCTCCCGGTCTCCTCCCTGCTCCCCGCTGTGGACTGAAAAAAAAAAAAAGCGCAACCTAAAAGTTGAGAATTGTGTTTGATTTGGCAGACAAAACTGAGGACTTAAGCCTGAGATGCAGCCTCTCAGATCGCACTGAGGGACTGATCCAAAGAAGTTAGAGAGGAGCCAGGATATTTAGGGGGTTTTGGAGCGAAGAGCAGGTAGTCAGAGCATCAAAAGATTACTGTTGAATAAAGCAAACCAGACGCCTCAAGTTAAGGGATTTAGCACTTTCCTATGCGTGGGAAGATGCAAAATCTGGGCTCATTGAAACCATTCCTTTGACATGCACCTTAGCTCTTTGCGGCCAGTGTCCCTGCTTTCCAATCCTGAGGCCCCTCAGGGTGCACCTCTGTGGGCGGCTGCAGTGGCTGAGAGCTTGGCAGTGGTCTGTCTCCATCCTGAGCTGCTCAGGGCTCACCACTGAGGGCAGCTGTAGTGGCTTGATGGCTGCAACATTTTTTTTGCAGGCCACGTTTTTCATTCATATCGCCCTCCCATCACCTTGGAAACTCACCCACAGAGGTTGGGAGAACCCAAGGTCTGCCAGAGGTCAGGGTGTCCCCCGAAGCCCGTTGGGATACCCCGATGCAGGGGCCCCGGAGGAGGGGCTGGTTGGAAGGGAGCGAGAGGTCTGCTCTGTATTTGGGTGTTTTGACCCCAGCCCGTGATTTCTTTCCAAATTGGTTGCATTGGAACAATTTCCTAAAGCTTTTCTAACACACCCCTAAAACTTAAAGAAAAACTTTGCCCTCCCCTTTCCCCCAAACCCACAAACCCTGAAGGAGGCACAGAAGACAAACAAACAAAGCAATCAAACTTCATCTTTGAAACTCAGGCAGTAATGGACCTTAAACAGCGGGTCCATCTCCCAGGAGAGGACACAGCTTCCCATGCCCAGCTCATCCGGACCAGAGGCCTGTGAGCTGATCGAGGGTCCCTGGCACACCCCGACCCCCATATGGGAAGAGCTGCCCTTATCCTGTGCTCCCCTGTCCCTGACTGAGGATCCTGGCAGCTTCTGGAATATGCAGAAACCAAATCTCTGCCAAGTCAATTCTCTTCAATGAGCTTCGGTTTAACTTTTCTAAACAGTTCCACTAATCAATATCAGACACAAATCGTATATTCGATGCTTGTAGGCAAAATATATAATCTGCTTAAGGAAACAAACCAAGACAGTTTAGAAACTCCACCTTGCATTTTCCAGCCAGCCTTTCTTGGTCGTAAATGTGATTCTTTAAGACTCGGGGTTCGGGGTTCAATTGGAGCCTGGGGCAAGGAAGAATGTGGGGCTTAAAAACAGCAGGCTGTGTGCACATCCCAGTTACAATCCTCCTCTATGTGGCAGGCTTCTCCAAGTCGCCAGTCCACCACATACACATACACGTGCACACACACACACACACACACGCACACCTCAGTTTCCTTATCTGTGGAATTGTCCATGGAGCGATTGTGTAAGGTTAAAATGCAGTTTGTAAAAAGGTTTCATTGATTCGTGATGGGAATATGATTTATTAACATGTGAATGTCCCCAGAGGCCAATAGAATAAAGAGAATTTTGACCTTGCTGGGTCTGCTGGCTCCGTGTCACCCCCGCTCTAACCCCCCCAGGGAGAGTTCTCTATTTGCCAGCTGGGTTTCAGGCTTTTTTATGATGTAGATTCGGGAGAGAGGGTACAAAAGAGAGAGATGTCAAGGGGAGAGAGAGGGGGGCGATTCTTACTGGCTTGGTGAGTTTCAGGGCCCTCCCTTTGTTGAGGAGAAATACGGCGAATGGGCAATACAGAAAGGAAACAAAAAAGAAGCCAGGCTGAATCTAGCACGTCGTAGAAAGCCAGGAGAGGGGGGCCGTGAGAGAGAGAAAGCCATCTTGTGAGATAGGCAAGGAGTGGGGGTTTTGCAAGTGCTGGGACGAGGGAAAGACTACAGAGCATCCAGAGAGCGGGAGGAATTGGAGAGGGGAGAGACGAGAGGGTTTACACCAGCCTCGCTGACGCTCTGCAGTGTGCCTCCTGAGGTGTGGTTTCCAAAGACACCAGCCAAGACTGGGATCCCTTTTCAATTCTTTTGTCGCTGGGCTGCTGCTTCTGTGTGTGACTCAGTGCTGTGCCTGGGACACCTGGCGCCCTAGGTTTTTCCCGGATACACAGCCACCCATCCACCCATTCGCTCATGACCTCATCAAATACTGAGTCCCTGTTCTAGCTTCAGCTCTGTGGCTGGCCATGCACGAGGGTGGTGGTTACAGAGACATGCAATACACGTGCCTGGTGAGAGGAGGTGCCAGACCATGCCAGGGAATGTTTCCACTCAGAATGTGCTGGGTGTCATGCCAGGGACAAGCACAGGGGGCTGTGAGTGCAGAGAGGGGCAAAAGTCCCTCTCTTAGAAAAGCTGCGTTGCAGAGGTGGGTCCAGAGGAACAAGGATTTACTGTTAGTAGGTCAAGGAACGAGGGTTGGGAGAGGCACGTGCAGGCACACTTGGCTGAGGGCACAGCATGGGCAAAGGCCCAGGGGCCAGAATACGTGTGGCAAGTTTGTAAACACAAGCATGGCAGAAGCTCTGACCAAAGTGCTATGTAGTGAGAGACGAGAGTTTGGATTTTTACCTGAAGGCGAAAGGCGTCAACAGAAGGATTTAAACCGGGGGATGACAGGTTTTCATTTAGAAAGTTTGCTCTGGCAGCTGCAGGAAGAAAAACACCTGAGGGGTGAAGACTCCACCTATTGCACAAAGCTGAGATTTCTTACCTGCAGCCACTGCCTCCAGGTGGTCAGGCACAAGAGTGTGTGTGTGTGTGTGTGTGTGTGTGTGAATGCATGTGAGCGAGTGCATCCGTATTCCAGCTCTGGGACTTCCAGCCGGGGTAGGAACACTGGACCACGTCCCTCCCTCATCCTCAGACCCCGTCCCCAATGTTCCCGGAGCAGGGGAGAAGCTGTGTGGGGCACAGCAGGTGGCCTGGGGCTGAGCAAGGACAGATGCTGCAGAAACAGCTGGAGGGGAATCAATTTGTTCTCTGCTACAGCCAGACATACACCAATTAGAGCAGATCCACCAGGGGCCCAGTGCTGGGAGAAACGAACCGGAGAAGGGCAAACCTGGGCAGTTCACCCTGGCTGGGACCTTCCAGTTGCCTGCGGGATACAGCCTGGGCTCCAGGAAGGCGGCTGAGACCGCGGCCGTCCTCTCCGTCCCCTCTGCGTCCTACTGCTTCCTGCCCCTCCTCACCCCGCCTGGACACACGGGCCGCAGACAGTGTGGGCTCTGGCCGGGGGCCTCTTGCTGGTCCTCTCCTGGGAACGCTGTCCCTGCCTCTGCCAGCCCCTCCTCCCGGCCCACCTGCCCCCACGTGCTCTCCTCCAGCCCCGCCTGCTGGGTCTCCTCTGGCCTCTGTTCAGTGAGGGCTCCAGTGGCAGATGAGGGACCAGGAGCTGGACCGCAGGGCTCCCTTGGCGCTGCCTGACGGGAATCACTGTGACCGTCTCCGGACCCCTCAGGCCCCCAGCCCTGGCCCGGCCACTGGTGGGCACTCAGGAAGTCTGGCTGCTGCTCGGTGGCCCTGCTGCTGCTCTGATCACAGTGCCTCCCCATTGGGCCCTCCCACCCACCCCTCCCCCAAACCAGCCAGCCATGTCCCAGGACTCCTCCCACCCTGCTGGCTCTTGGCACCCGTGCCAGCTGTGAGCCATCCCTGTGCGGCCCCTGTGGGCGGTGAGGCCCTGTTTCCCAGGAAGCAGCATCTCAGGGTCTGCAGCCTGAGACGGGTCCAGGCCAGGCCTGGGGGTGCTGGTTCCTCGAACGGGCCTTCCAGGAAGAGGGGATAGGAACTTAGGGATGGCAGCTAGGAGGGGCTCCTGTGCCTCCTCGGTGCCCGTCCAGTCGGCTGGGGAGGGCGGTCCTGTGGCCCCATGTGTGGTGCTGCCACGCCTTCCCTGTCCCCACGTCCCTTCACACCCACCGCTGGTTTCTTGGCCGCTGAGTGGGTGTTCCCGCTGCAGGGCCTGGTCTGGTGGTTGGCGTGCTTGCTTCTTGAGTGCCTCTTGCCTGCCAGTGTGGAGCAGGGGACCAGGACTCACCTTCCCAATTTAGAGGACAGGAAGTCATGTGGGTCTTGGGAGAACTCTGTGAGCAGTCCTTGAGGGCTGCCTGGAGGAGGGGATGCTTGGGCTGGCACTGAAGGACAAAGTGCCCCCGGTGAAAAGGGAGGAGGGGTCCCATCCTCATGGCTTCACATCTTCTACGTGCCTTGTGCTGTCCCCCCCACCTGGCACCTCGCCCTCCCCATGGAGTCCCAGGGCTCTGGCCCTACCCACCCACTGTCCCAGCCACTCAGGGGACCAACTTTCCAGGGCCTCCTTTGGTCCTTGCAGAGACACAGAGAGCCCAGGAAGCTTCTTTCACTCTGTTTTTTTGGTTGTTGTTTTGTTTGTCTTGTTTTAATCTCTCTCTCTCTAAGGGAAAAATCCACGGAGAACTTCCAGTAAATAAAATCACCCACCTCGTTCCAAGTGAATTGGTGAGTCAGCTGCTGCTGATTTGATGTCAAGACTGAGTCTCTACCGTGGGGACTCACAGGCCTCCAAGAATACATGTGCGGACCCCCAGGTTCAAGGACTAGAGCCTGAGGACCCCTCAGCCAGGCCCACAAGGCCCCCGCCTCCTTCTCAGCTTCTCTCCCACCCCCCACTCGTTCTGCTGCAGTGCCGCCCACCTCGAGCCCGTGATCACCCTCGGCGCTCCCCCGCCGCCGCCCCCGCTGCCTTTGGGCACAGTACCTTCCCTGTCTCCGTCTGGAAGTTGCTTTCCCCCTTACTTGGTGGCCTGGCAAGCTCTTCTCATCCCCACGAGCCATCCCTGGCTGCTTCCCAGCCCCGCCCCCCGCCCCTACCCAGAGGGCATGGACAAGAGCGTCCCCCCCCGGCCCCCGGCTCCCCAGGCAGGTTCTGCCCCCCCAGCACATTCCTAGGGGTCCCTGCACTCTTCCGCGTAACCTATTCACGTTTGCCCCGCACCCCTTTCTGAGGCTGAGCTGACCAGTGGAGCTCTGTCATCCCCAGATCCACCCACAGAACTGCCACCCACGGCAGGTGACATGCTCTGCCCCAGGATAGGGCTGCTTGGCTCAGAGCCACCTCCCCTCCCATCGAAGCCACTGCTGGGCCTGGGCCACAGAGGTAGCTACCCATGACCAGTGTGGCAAGAACCTCCGCGCCTGCCATCTTCAGCAAGTCAAAGAGCCCTGGAACCACAGCCTGGGCGGTGTACCCCAGAATCACCGCTAAGTCTAGGGGGACACAGGAGGGAAGAATCATAGAACTGGCGGGGGGGGGTGGTTACAGAGCCCTGGGTATCCTGCCACCTATGGCGCTATGACCTTCTGAGGGCCTCAGGAGCCTCATCTGTAAAGTGGGCTGATAGAGCCAATGGTACGGGGCTGTGGACATAATCTCCTCCCCAGATCCTGCACACAGTAGGTGCTCAGTGAAGGCACAGTGACCTGCCACATGCTGCAGGTGGCATTGCACCCAGCTCCATCCTCAGGCACGACTGTCTGAAGCTCACTGTCCCCTTGCAGCCTCTGTGGTTTGGAGACATGCCCTCAGCTTTCACCAGGAGTGGTTTCAAGGAGCAGTTTTATGAGACTTGTCATGGCATTTGCTGTCCAGATGTTCTTGGGGACATTATCCATTTTTCATTTCTGGGCCACCTAGATGGAGCCTCATGGGAAAAGCATCTTTCAGAGCCAAGGCTGGAAAACTCTGTATGCTTTCCAGAGCACTGAATGACCACCACCTTTGATGGAGCATTTTCCTAACATAGGTATGCAGAGGCACTGCTCTGGTCAACCCTTGGGACAGTCATCTCCAGGCTGATGGACTGGTCTTATCCGCCTTCCCCAGGGGTCTCACACAATCCCCGTGTGACTTGATGGGGAGAAAGGAGGGAAGGCTTTTCCTAAGGGATGGTGAAGACAATCGAACTGATCCTATTTCCCTTTTCACTTTGGCTGCCAGGAATCTCGGAGCCAAATTGAAGACTCCTACCAAAGCCTCTGTGCCGGACCTACTGGCCTGCATATTCATGTTCCACTTTTCTCCTTGCAGTTTAATTCCTACTGTCATTTATATTTCCTCTAAGCTGGAAACTTCTGTGTGTTTGCATTTCACTCATTTTCGCTATATCTTGCTTGGAGGCTGATGTCATCCTTCAAGTAAGGCAGGGTTTTTTTGTTTGTTTGTTTGTTTTAAACATCTTTATTGGAGTATAATTGCTTTACAATGCTGTGTCAGTTTCTGCTTTATATCAAAGTGAATCAGCTATACATATACACATATCCCCATATCTCCTCCCTCTTGCGTCTCCCTCCCACCCTCCCTATCCCACTTCTCCAGGTGGTCACAAAGCACCGAGCTGATCTCCCTGTGCTATGCGGCTGCTTCCCACTAGCTATCTGTTTTACGTTTGGTAGTGTGTATATGTCCATGCCACTCTCTCACTTCGTCCCAGCTTAGCCTTCCCCCTCCCCGTGTCCTCCAGTCCATTCTCTACGTCTGTGTCTTTATTCCTGTCCTGCACCTAGGTTTCTCAGAACCATTTTTTTTTTAGATTCCACATATATGTGTTAGCATGCGGTATTTGTTTTTCTCTTTCTGACTTACCTCACTCTGTATGACAGACTAAGGCAGGGTTTGAAGAATGGATAGACCCAACCACTCCCCCAGATCCCACATGGCCCCCCAGTCCCAGGAGCAGACCCTCCACTTCCCCCTCCTTCTCTTCTCCTAAGGTCACGTCCATTCAGAACCTGCAGTGGATGCTGTCTTTGGAGGGAGGACGCACAGACCCACACTCCAGAGGGAATTTTTGACTCACGGAACTTGGAGCCTAACGGGATGCCTGGCCCCAGGCCTTCATTCTGGGTGACAAAGAAGCCAAAAAAGGGTGGGTGGCAGGTCTTAGGTCACACGGCATGATGGTGGCTCTTCCAGCGTTCACCCACACAGGACGTGCACCAGCTCACCCACCGCCGGCTTCCAACAAGGCAACAGGTCTCCTGAATGGAGATCCTACATAAACATGAGGCTCATTTATTATGATGATTGAGTGTCAGTTGCCTTGGCTAGAGGCTTCGGGACCAGAATGAAAACTGTAGACAGGGGGATGTTACTGCCCGTCAAACCTTTCAGCAACCACCCTGAAAGCAGCCACCAGTCCTCACCATGGGGCCGGTAAACATCGTTGCCAGGGCCACCATGGAGAGGAAATGGCCAAGTCCACAGAAGCAAGACTTGGTTTGTGAGAAGGAAAGGAAAAGAAACTTTCCAAACAATACCTGTTTGAGCTCTTCAGCCCACTTCCCTTGCTTATTTCCGGCAACCTGGAATGCTTTGTGACATGCTGCCAGCGGGCAACTGCAGTGCACGTATGCATGCCTGCTCACACGGGCAGGTGCTGGCACACACACCCCTGTGCGCGGGCACATGCATTCACACACTCACACACACTCGTGCTCACACAAAGCACATTCGTGTGCACACGCCCACACAAAGCACACACGTGTGCACACACTCACGCACACACATAAAGCACATGCCCACGCTCATACACACACACGTGCCTGTGCTCACACGTGTGCACCCGTGGTCACGCACGCGCACACACGCCTGCACGCGCAGAGCACGAGAGCGCTGTCTAATGGGAGGCCAGTCCGTCCCCGAGCCATCACCGGTGATTAATGTGGATGCGGTAATGGCTCCGGGGGCTGTTCTAATCCCGTGTCGAGCAGCATTCTCAGCCCCAGTAGCCGGAGTCTGGGAAAAGCTGCGCCTCACTGTCAAAAAATATTGGCAGCTGGAGAGCAGAGCTTGCAAAGCCCAAGAGAACTGCGGCTCTTTTCGGAGCTGCGGCAAAACGATAGCCGCAACGCGCCCCTGTCCTCAAGGGCTCCCTGCAAACCCGCCCCCCCCGGGGGGATCTGAGGTCCCTGGAGCCCACACAGACCTCCCTCGCCCCTCCCCACCCAACAGCTCCTTTCAGCGCCTTCTGGCTCCTGCCCTGAGGCGGGGGACTGCTGGCAAAGGGGGCCTGGTGGGCATTGCCTGGGGGCGGGGGGAGGCCCCTCGCCCGTCCCCTCCCTGTGTCAAGCCGCGGGGCGCCCCTCCTCTCTGAGCCCACCCAGAACTGGGACTGAATCTTGGTGAAAAAGATTGATGGCAAAGGATCAGAGCCCTGGGGAGGCTCCTGCCAGACGCAGGCCTGGGAAAATTGAAAACATCACATCAACAGTGTCTCGGGGATGGAGGAGCTCGGAGTGGCATCTTGAAAGAAAACATCAGTCTGGGTTTTACTGCATTAATAATTCAGGGCACAGGGGATGGGGGGAAGAGGAGACCGCCTAGCCTGATGGCAGTAAGGGTCCCCCGGGACCTTGCAGCCCCCTTCCTGGGGTGCGCTATGGAACGGGGCCAGCAGATTTGAATGCCCACCCTGTGCTACATGCTTTACTCAAACTGATCTTCACAGCAACCCCGGGCCCGGGTGGGCGGTGCTAACAGGTCCCCACGTACAGAAGAGGAGGGGCTGAGCCTGAGGCCCCGCGGCTCCCCATGGCCACCCCGTGGGGGGACCAGAATGGGGCCTGACCTCCTCCCCTCACCCCCTGGGGCCCCGGCCCACCAGGCATACTTCTGTGAGTGGAAGCTCTAACTACACTTGTCTGAACTCAGAGCTGAGCAAGGTATGGGAGCAGAAGGTATGGGATTGGGGTGGCCGTGAGGTCGTAGCGGGAGCGGAGAATCCCGGAGAGGGTGGGCTCAGCCTTGCAGAGGACCATGTGGTGGAGGTCCGAGCCATGAGGGGGCAGGGTGCCCAGGACCCAGAGGATGCAGTCTGGCTGGATAAGGGGTTCCTGGAAAGGTGGGGCTTGGCGGTGGGCCCTGACAAGGGGGTGGCCCCCCATCAAGCAGTAGGGCCTGTCCCAGGACCCCCAGCTGGGCTGCCCAGAAGGGGAGAAACAAACGGAAAAGTCACAGTCCCTGTATTCCCAGGAGGGTATTTGGTGCTTCTGCAACCCACCCAGGCCTGTGTGTGTGCAAAGTGTGTGTGGTGGGGTGTGCGTGTGCACTCTGTGTGTGTGTGATTGTCTATGGGGAGGGGCTGTGATCACAGATATTAGGGAAGTTCCCAGCCCCAGGCAGAGCCCTGGCCCCAAGCCCTCTGGGGCAGGACAGCCAGGGTCCTGGGCTGACCCCCGAGGGGGTCCTCTCGCCTGCCCAGGCTGTCTCCCTTCTGGACAGGGCTGGCCGGCCAGCACCTCCGGGTGGATCCCTGCCAGGTGTCCTGGCTCACACTGCCCCCCAGTGGCCATCCTGGGTGCCCAAGGGCCTGGGGCCGGAGTGGACCGAGAGCTGGCAGACAAGATCCCAGAGTGACCAAGGCTACAGTCCATAGGGGGGTCTGTAGCCTTGGTCACTCTGGTAGGGGGTCCATGCCCTACGGTCCCTCTAAAAAAATGGCAGATATTCTGGCCTGAGACCTCCGGACCCACCAAGATGGTACCCGACACCTTCCACCAACCTGGGAGAGTGAAGAACCAACCCCCTTCAACTGCCTGTACTGCCAGAGGATGGGCCAGCCCTCCGGTCCACCAGCATCTCATGGAGGCCTCTGATCCATCACATCCCTGCCTCAGACCTTGGTTGCCGCATCTGGATTGGCACGGCCTGGGGGTCCTCGCAACTCAGACATCTTGTGAACTTAGGACTGCAAGATCTGCTGGTGAGGGTCTGGGAGCTGCTGGAGGATGTAACCCTCAGACCCCCCTTGGAGAGGACCCTTGAGGCCCCTCCAGGATTGGACTGTGCGTCCACTCCCAGAGCTGCAGTGGGAAGGGACCAGAGCCAGCCTACTCAAGGCTTTCATTTGGAGGAGAACTCAAAGGAAGAGGAGCCCCTCCCTGGGCCAATGGGGATGCAGAGGGCAGGGAGCTGGGCCCAGGGCCCCCAGCTCAGCACATTTTCAAGAGTTGCTATTTCAGGAAAGAGAGTGCCCAGCAGAGAAAAGCACTTGTGAGTGAGAGGCAAAGTGGTCCTTTCACGGCCAGGGTGACAGAGGGGGCGGCCAGCAAGCAGGGGGGCAGGGGGCGGGGGAGGCTATTCTCCCACCACAAAAGTTCCCCCAAATGGCCAGGGTCATGGTCAGAACTTGGCCTTTCTTGCAGGGTTGCCAGATAAAATACAAGAGTTACATGTGAGTCTCTGAGAAACATGCAACATCTGGGACATATATATACCGAGACGTTATTTGTTGTTCATTGGAAATTCAAGGATAACTGGCTGTCTGTATTTTTATTTGCTGATCTGGCAACAGCAGCACAGTCTCTCCCCTGGGCTGGCAGTGACTTCTCTCTCTCCCGGGCACAGAGGAGGCCATAGGGGCTAAGGGTCCGTTCCCTCTCAGAATCCCCAACTAGGACTGACTGAGCCATGGGCAGGTGGAGTCCACCATCCAGGGCCCCATGGATGCCCACATCCCTGGGGTCATGAACACAAAAGACCGAGGTTATGGGCCAGTCCCATCTGCAGCCCTATCAGCCATGCGCTCAGTGCATGTCGATTGGATTGGTCTCCAGGCATCTCTACGGAGGTTTCAGTCGAAACACTCACTTTCTTCTCACCGAGGGGCCGACAAGGACCTCCAACCACGTGGCAGAAGGAATGTTGTGGAATGCTCCTGGTCCCCCTCCCTCCTGCCCCATGGCCGGTCTTGGACCTTATCTTCTGCGCCGTGTCCCCGAAGCCCCCCAGAGTTAACCACACAGCTGCTGGTCTGAGCGCAGGACCACAGGGTATAGACAGGCTTCTTGTAGCTAATTTGGAGGGCTCTGTGTTTGGCACGGGGTTCCTGGGAGAGGTCTGAGGCCCAGGGTCTAAACTGTGTAGACACCGATGCCGCAGGTGTCTGGGTGCAGCCTTTGATCCCCCTCTCTTTCCCACCTGCCCTGCCGCCCCCTCCGAGGACTGCGGGGCTCCGTGACCACTCCTGACACCCCCTCCTCCTGCGTGCCCCAGCCATGCCCGCTGGCAGGGAGCATCCAGTCTCATGGAGGAGCATCCAGTCTCATGGAGCAGCATCCAGGTGAAGGGACCCCACCCCGGGCAGGCTGCAGAGGGCCAGACCCAGATCTACACCATGAGGGCAAACAGGAGCTGGGCCACAGAGAGCAGGGGCTTCTGGGCTGAGGGGAGAACAGATTGGGGGTCTGAGAGTTCCTTCCGGTGGGAGATGGAGCCCAAAGGTTGGGGTGAGATGGGCAGGGGAAGGCCAGGGGCCGGCACGCTTTTCCTGCGATGGGCCAGATGATAAATATTTTAGGTGCCGAGGGCCATATGGTCCTGGTCGCACCTACTCAACTCTGCCACGAACCAGAGTCACCGTGTCTGGATGGGCATAGCTGTGTGCCCAAGGAAACCTCACTCCCCAAACTAGAGGGCGGGTCAATGTGGTCCGCAGGCCACAGTTTGCCAACCCGCCTGGTCTAGACTCAAGAAGACAGGAGGGAGCCATGGGCCTGGGGCCAGGGAGCAGGGAGGGGAGTGAGGATGGGGCAGCTCGGTGAGCCCTGCTTCCAGAACCGCACGAGGCTGGGCACTGCAGAGCCAGTGGGGGAAAACGGGGTGGCCTGTTCCCATGCCCCCTTCCTGTCCAGAATGGAGGAGGAGGAGTGAGGGGGCACAGAGACTCCAGGTGGAGTCCATCCCAGCAAAGGAGCGCCCAGGGGGTGGTCCCAGACCCCCAGAGGAAATCAAGAGAGGAAGTGAGGCGAGAAAGCTGTGGGTCTGGACACGGGGAAGGAAGGAGATCCTTGGTCCCAAGGCCAAGTTTTCTGGGCCACAGAGGAAAGGTCGAGGACATCCTCTAGCCTGGCTTGGGAACAGGCCACCCTGGGGACCAGGCTCTAGGGCTGAGGGGGGCTGCCATTCTCACTCCTCGAGGTGGGTCCAGGGTCCGCAGGTGGGTGAGAGGGTCTGGAAGATGCAGCCTGCCCTCCGGCATCGACCCCTGATCTCCTGAGTGCACTGGCGCCCCTTTGCGGGTTGCAGCCTCTGGACCCCTGGACTCCCACCTGGTGTATCCAGAGGAGGCACTTAGTCTTAACTTCCAGCCTCCCCCCAGTTTCTGGGGCAGAGACGAGATACATTTTTGGTAAATTTGGCCGATTTCCTGAGCTCGGAGCGCCGGCTGCCCCTGTCTGACTCAGCGCCTCCAGGGCCTCTGATAGAACCAAGGGCCAGGTTGGTTCCAGGTTGGAATGCCTGTCCAGCCCCCTGCTTCCAGGAGGTTCTCAGACCCTGGACACTGTCCTCCATCCCTCGAGCCCTGAAGTGGGGCCCGTCCTCCACAGGACAAAGGCCAACCTCCCTGCGTGGCCCTCCAGGGCTCCAGCACTCTCCTACTGACCAGGCCCCTTCATGGCCCCCTTACTCCTCACACAGACCCTGGGAGTTTCTCCAGGCCCCTCACCCTGTTTCTAAGAGGGTCCGTGACCTGGGTCTGAGCTGAGGTCCACCATCTCACAAAAGGAAGCCCTGTCCAGCTCTAAGTAGCACTGCAAGGCAATGGGACAGTGGAGACCAGCGGAAGGCACTCAACGTCAAGTGCACGGTGGTTCCCCAAGGGAGCGGAGAAGCCAGGTCAACCACCAGCACCGGCTGAGCTCCGGGCACTGGCCGTGATAGTATTATCATCCCAGGCTGTAAAGTTTCTTCTCCCCAGCCTTCCACGAGCTTTCAGGAGCCGGGGCTGCGTCCCCCTCGTGCCCATGTTCCTTGGGGAGGCCAGTCTCCAGTACTTAACAGATGCACAGTCAATGGTCAATGAATGTGGGGATAAACGAAGAGTATGTACTCTTTGCTATATTCTGAAATGTGATGATCAAATATAAAGTTGCAAATACTCTAAGGCAAAGTGGATGCAGTGTCTTTTCTCAACAGTGATTCTCAAGGAACGATTTTCATAATTATTCAGGAGGTTTACATCTGCTCACCACTCAACAAGTGATGTTTGACATTTTCACTGATATTTTCACTGATCCACGTGGACTCCTCGCGGCTCAGCACCCACGATTCCTGGCAAGGAAGCAGCTTGCAAGAAGCACTTGATGAATGAATGAAGAAATCAACAAAGGTCGCTCGTCACAGGCTACCCTGGAGCAGTCTGCCCGTCAGTGTGTCTCTTTCCTTAGACTGTGAGCTCCTGGAGGGCAGGAAAGATTTCTCATGTATCTTTTATCCCCAGGAGCTCTCAGGATGCTCAATACATATTTGTTGAATGAAGACACACCTGTAGAAATAAGGGCATCACATTCCCATTCTATGAACTAGACCACCGAGATTCCAAATGACACCTACAAAGCTACAACAATGGGACCCATAATGACAACACCACTCTGGGATTCTGCCAGGAAGCCCTACTCAGTGGTTTCCGGGTCCATCTGCAGACAGGCGGCTCTCCGAGGCTGAGCAGGAGCAAAGTACTGCCCTAGATGCTGGCCCCTCACGGTTATGTGTGCACCGCCCTGCCCTCTGCTCAGAGAACTCAGTCCCTTGAAACACACCTCTTTGAAATATTGAAAGGGCAGGACTTCCCTGGTGGTGCAGTGGTTAAGAATCCGCCTGCCAATGAAAGGGACTCGGGTTCGAGCCCTGATCCGGGAAGATCCCACATGCCGCGGAGCAACTGAGCCCATGCGCCACAACTACTGAGCCTGCGTGCCACAACTACTGAAGCCCGTGCGCCTAGAGCCGGTGCTCTGCTACAAAGCCCATGCACCACAATGAAGAGCAGCCCCTGCTCGCCGCAACTAGAGAAAGCCCATGCACAGCAACGAAGACCCAACGTAGCCATAAATAAATAAATAAATTTATTAAGAAAAAAAGAAGAAAGGGCAATTTCCAAGAAAACGGGATCAGCATGCTCACCATCCTCCTCTCCCAGTGCCTTCTGTCTTTTGGGCTGATTTGTAAGACTCACAAGAGAAGCCCGAGATGGAGGGAAGGATTTGGTTAAGAAGAAAAGCTCATCGCACGTTGGCAGGGGCTTGGTGATCTCCCTGTTTCGCATCTGAGGAGTAGCACACGCGTGTAGATCTCCTGGGCCACGTGGCGAGACCTGCGTGTGCCTTAGAACGAGAGTACATGGGTTCAGGCTGTGGACACACAGATACAGATGTTTCAGCTCTGAGAGCTCCAGATGTGGCCCATTGTTCTGTAGTTTCTCCTTCTGCAGCTCAATCCTCCAAAAAAGAACTTAAAGAAGCAAAGAACTGAGCCATTAAAATCGCATCAACAAAGCTTTCCCCTGGCCCACACTCTACTTTTTGTTTTCTTTCATGGAGGAAGTCTGCTTCCAAAACTTTGAGATTAATGACTAAATTCATTGCACGTTCCAGCTTCCTAAAATGATCGATTTAAAATTTAAAATTCATTGGATTTTTAAATGCCCTAAAGCATTTGCATTTCACCCAAATCACCAGTGTAAACAGTGGAGGACTCCACATCTCCAGAGTCAGACAGACATGGGGGACGAGGGGTGGGACTCGGGCCCCCACTTTTGAGACAGGTCACCTCAGGGATGTCACTTGGCTTCTCTGAAGCTCACATCCCTCCCCTGTGAAAAGAGGAGGATGATGTTCTGAGAGGTCAGCGATAGGAACCCGGAAGAAAATGGGTGGAAAGATCCAAGAGAGCATCTGGTCAGATGGGGCGAGCTCCAGGCACCTGGTCCGACGATGATAGAAAACTGTCATTGAGTTAGAAGCCATTGCTCTTCCCTGCTGCAATGGCCTGACCCAAGGGTTGGAAAGGATCTTGGAAATTGTTTGGCCTGCTTTCTCCAACGGGGAAAACGAGCCTCAGGCCAAGGGGTTTCTGTGGTCAACAGAATAAAGCACCCCTCCTTCCCCCGCCCGCCCCTGCCGCCAAAGATGTTGACATCCCAATCCCAGGAATCTGGGAATATGTTACCTTACATGGAGAAGGGACTTTGCAGAGGCAATTAAGTTAAGGATTTTGAGATGGGGTATTTTTTTAACACCTTTATTGGAGTATAATTGCTTTACAATGGTGTTAGTCTCTGCTTTATAACAAAGTGAATCAGTTATACATATACATATATCCCCATATCTCCTCCCTCTTGCGTCTCCCTCCCACCCCCTTATCCCACCCCTCTAGGTGTACACAAAGCACTGAGCTGATCTCCCTGTGCTATGCGGCTGCTTCCCACTAGCTATCTATTTTACATTTGGTAGTGTATATATGTCCATGCCACTCTCTCACTTTGTCACAGCTTACCATTCCCCCGCCCCATATCCTCAAGTCCATTCTCTAGTAGGTCTGTGTCTTTATGCCCATCTTACCCCTAGGTTCTTCATAACCTTTTTATTTTTTTTCTTAGATTCCATATATATGTGTTAGCATAAGGAATTTGTTTTTCTCTTTCTGACTTACTTTACTCTGCATGACAGACTCTAGGTCCATCCACCTCTCTACAAATAACTCAATTTCATTTCTTTTTATGGCTGAGTAATATTCCATTGTATATATGTGCCACATCTTCTTTATCCATTCATCTGTCGATGGACACTTAGGTTGCTTCCATCTCCTGGCTATTGTAAATAGAGCTGCAATGAACATTTTGGTACATGACTCTTTTTGAATTATGGTTTTCTCAAGGTATATGCCCAGTAGTGGGATTGCTGGGTCATATGGTAATTCTATTTATAGTTCTTTAAGGAACCTCCATACGGTTCTCCATAGTGGCTGTATCAATGTACCTTCCCACCAACAATGCAAGAGTGTTCCCTTTTCTCCACACCCTCTCCAACATTTATCGTTTGTAGATTTTTTGATGATGGCCATTCTGACTGGTGTGAGGTGATACCTCATTGTAGCTTTGATTTGCATTTCTCTAATGATTAGTGATGTTGAGCATCCTTCCATGTGTTTGTTGGCAGTCTGTATATCTTCTTTGGAGAAATGTCTATTTGGGTCTTCTGCCCATTTTTGGATTGGGTTGTTTGTTTTTTTGCTATTGAGCTGCATGAGCTGCTTGTAAAACTGGAACATGTAAAAGTATGAGGTTAGAACACTCCCTAACACCATCCACAAAAATAAACTCAAAATGGATTAAAGACCTAAATGTAAGGCCAGACACTATCAAACTCTTAGAGGAAAACATAGGCAGAACACTCTATGACATAAATCACAGCAAGATCCTTTTTGACCCACCTCCTAGAGAAATGGAAATAAAAACATGAATAAACAAATGGGACCTAATGAAACTTAAAAGCTTTTGCACAGCAAAGGAAACCATAAACAAGACCAAAAGACAACCCTCAGAATGGGAGAAAAGATTTGCAAATGAAGCAACTGACAAAGGATTAATCTCCAAAATTTACGAGATGGGGTATTATCCTGGATTATCCGGATGGTCCCCATCTAATCACACGAGTGCTTAAGAGGGGAGAGGCTTTCTTGGCTGTGTTCTGAAAGAGATAGAATGAAGGAAAAAAGGTGAGAGACATGTTACACTGCTGGCTTTGAAGATACAGGAAGGGGCCACGAGCCAAGGAACGTGGGCACGTCTAGGAGCTGGAAATGTCGAGGACATCGATTCTCCCCAGAGCCTCCAGAAAGAGCTCAGCCCTGCCCACACCTTGACTCTAGGGCAGTGAGACTCAAGTCAGACTTCTGACCTCCAGAACTGTGTGCTGTTTTAAGCCCCTGAGTGTGTGTGGAACTGTTAAAACAGCAACAGGAAACTTAGTCCAAGGTCAGGCTCCTGGCTCCCAGCTTGTGCTTGTGCCCCAGGGCTCTGCGCTCTTTTCTCCCAAAAGTGGTCCTAGCAGCTGGCATGCCCCCCTTCCCTCCGGGAGATAGAGCACAGATGCTCACTGTTTCTCCCAGCAGCCTTGCTGGTTCACTCATCCATTTATTATTCAGCAGGTATCTACTGGGCACAGGCTCTGCACCAGGCCCTGTTCTAGGCACTGAGGGCACCACCGTGGGGTCATACAAGGTCCCTGCCCTGCAGCTCCCGATCCTGAAGGGCCTTCAGGATGAAGCCCTCGAGGCACCCAGATGCTCTGGGCAGCCTCAGAGGGTGGATGGACAAATAAAGGGTGGTCTATCCACACAATGGAATACAATGCAGCAGTAAAAAGGAAAGAAGCACTGACACGCGCTACAAGGTGGATGAATTCCGATAACATCACGCTCAGTGAACAAAGCCGACTCAAAAGGCCACGTGTTGTATGATTCCTCTGATACAAAATGTCCAGAATAGACAAATCCAGAGAGTCAGAGAGTAGATTAGTGTTAGCCAGGGGCTGGAGGGAGAAGGTAGGGAGTGATTGCTTCATAGGTATGGGGTCCTATAAGTAAGAGTTCTCAGAGAAGTAGCACCAGTAGGATATATGTATAGAGAGAGGGGGATTTATTATGAGGGTTTGGCTCACACAGTTATGGAGGCTGAGAAGTCCCAAATCTGATGTCTGCAAGTTGAGGGTCCAGGAAATTGGTGGTATAGTTCCAAGAAGGGCCAAGAACTAGGAAAACCAGTGTCGGGGCAGGAAAGACGATGTCTCAGCTGAAGCAGAAAGAGAATTCACCCTTCCTCTGCCATTTTCTTCTATCCAGGCACTCACCAGATGGGATGATGCTCGTCTGCATTGGTAAGGGCAATTTTCTCCACTCAGGTCACCAATGCAAATGCTAATCTCCTCCAAAAACACCCTCACAGACACCCCCAGAAAGAATGTTTTCACCCACGATCCAGGCATCCCGGAACCAGTTCAAGTTGATATCTAAAATTAACCATCACAGGGGGCTTTGTTTGGGGGGATGAAAAAGTTTTAGACCCAAAACAGAACCAAACAGGCAATGAAGCAATGTGCATCTGGTTGGTTCTGTACCAAATGCATCAAGAGGTCCAGGAGGTTCTGTGGGTTTGGTGGCAGGTACCCACCTGCAGGTCAGGCAGCCCTCACATCTCCTACGGAGGATGGAGATGGGCACCCTGATCTTGTAACGTGTGTGCAGTGGCCTGCTGAGAGCTGGCCCCCGCCCCCGCAAGGGCCCACCTCCTCCCAGAGCGCCCTTCTCAAGGGGGCTGATCAAGCCCCTCACTTACTGCAGCCCACTGCCTGCCCGATTTCACATGGTTTGGTTATCACCTGCATTTGTTTATCTTTTTAATTCAGTCCATGTCGGAGCACGTCTTACAGCAGACCCTGACTGCTATGCAAGAGTTAGAAGGGAGTTTGAAAAACATAATGGATTTAGAAGAAGAATCCAGAGAGCGAGAGAGAATTGTGAGTGTCTGTGCCCGTGTGTGCTGCCCAGCTGTGGGGGGAGCATGGGGAAAAGTATATGAGAACGATTTGGCAAACCTGGGACACAAGGCGACTCTGTTCCCCTAAAGGCTCAAACCCCAGAGATACTTACACACCAAGGCAACATATATTTCACAATTTATCCAACATTGAGCAGCATTTGGTACAAATGCTTCCAGAATTTTCATTAACCAATTTAAACATTTGTCTAGAGAAGGGACCAAAATGTTAAAATGAAGAAACATCCTTAGGGACAAATGGGGGAAAATCTCAACCCACGATCTGCATGCAAGACCCTCTTGTTGGGGTTCAGGGCTTTGTCTTCACGGGACTCTGTGTCCCTCGCCAGCCTGGCCCCAGGGTAGACAGTCCCATGGTTCAGAGAAGGGCAGGGTTGCCCAAAGGCTGCAGCCATCCAGACAGGCATGCGCTGGACCAACCTGTTCGGCTTATAGACGTACGAGCTGATTGCTTGAAATAAAGTCAGCCATTCCTCCAGCTAATGTGTGGATGGTGGGATCAATCGGGTACACAGAAACAGATTACCAAGCAGGTGGCTTCGGGCTAAAGATAAATTGTGTCCTCATGTAACTTAGCAGAGTGGGATGTAGACAGCTCCTAATATGCAAAGCAAGACTGTGTAATTACTTATTGCTGTGGGAAGCCCAGGCTGCGGCTCTCTCTTGGCTGCAGAAACCCCAGAAGACCCTTCCCTGGCGGAAATGTTACTGCTGGAAGTGCCACCCTGTGCTCCAACTGAGATCGGGGCTGGTTCTCCGGGCGGGGTGGGGGGTGCTAGGGGGATGACACAAGCCCTTGCCTGCCCCCTCACAGCAGAGAGCAAAGAGGCCAGGGGACACACTCACTCCGGGCTGAGAGTCACATCCTGTTCCCAGCAGGACAGTTCTTGGAGGCACGCTCCTTGCCTGAGTTAACGCCCCCCAGACGTCTGACCTGGCAAATCGGCCTCCAAGGTTGGAACAAACCTGCTTTCCACACATTTCTCCAACTTCTCACATCCCTGCTATACTTGGCCTTTGTCCACAATGTAAGCCCTTTGGGCATCTGTCCTCTCCCTTACTTCTTTTTTTTCTTTTTTGGAAATAATTAGAGATTCACAGAAACTTGCAAAAATGGTACAGAATCTCACGCACCCTTCACCCAGTTTCCCCCAGTGATAGCAACTTGCATAACTGTAGTTCAATATCAAAAGCAGGAAACTGACCTCAGTGTAACCCACAGACCTTACTCAGATTTCACCAGTTTTACATGCTGTCTTAGTCTGCTTGGGCTGCCGGAACAAAATACCACAGACTGGGTTACTTAAACAACAGACACTTATTGCTCCTCATTTTGGAGGCTGGGAAGTCCAAGATCATGTGGCTGACCTATTGAGTTCCTGGTAAGGACTCTCTTCTTGGTTTGCAGACAGCAGCCTTCTTGCTGTGTCCTCACATAGGGGAGAGAGATTACCTCTCTGGGTTCCCTTTTATTAGGGCACTAATCCTAACATGAGGGCTCCACCCTCATGACCTAATCACCTCTCAAAGGCCCCACCTCTAATACATCACATTGGGCATTAGGCTGCAACATATGAATTTGGGGTGGGCATGGCAGTCCATAGCATGTGCATCATTATGTGCGTATTTAGTTCTATGCAATTTTATCACATGGATACATTCATGTAACAACCACCACAATCAAGTTGCAGAACCATTCCATCACCTGGAAGATCCCCCTCGCTACATACTTATTGTCACACTCCCTCCCTCTTTTCCCCTCTCGCCATATCTAGCCCCTGGCAACCGCTAATCTGTTCTCTAATTTTGTCGTTTTGAGAATGTTATATGTAACGTTTCGAGATCAGTTTTTTTCACTCAGCCTGATGTCCCTGAGTTCCATCCTCACTGTGTGTACCCACAGTCTGCTCCTTTTTGTTCCCGGGTAGTGGTCCACAGACCAAGGTACCGTGGTTTTTCTAGCTATTCCTCCATTGAATGGCATTTGAGTCTCCAGTCTCTGGCTATTGAAGCTGCTATGAGCACCATGCACAGGTTTTTGTGTAAACAGAAGTTCTCATTTCCCTGGGATAAATGCCCAGGAATGTAATTTCTGGCTTCTAAGGTAAGTGTTATGTTTAGTGTTTTTGTTTGTTTGTTTGTTTGTTTTAAACTGCCATACTTTCCCAGAGTGGCCATTTTACATTCCCAGTTAATGTATGAGAAATTTCATTCCTCTATATCTTCACCAGCATTTGGTGTTATCACTATTGACTTTTCTGAGTATTTTGTAGAAAGTCCTTCAGTTGGGAGACACTGATGTTTTTCTCATGGTTGTCACTATTCTTTATTTTGGCTGTTCTGATAGGCATGTAGTGATATCTCACTGTGGTTCCTGTTTTTTGCCCATTTCCTAAGTGGATTGTTTGTTTGTATACTGTTGAGTTTTGAGAATTCTTTATATATTCTAGATACAAGTCCTTTGTCAAATATGTGCTTTGTCAGACACAAGCTACCGAGTCTGTAGCTTGCTTTTTCTCTCTCTGAATGGAGTTCTTCATAGCTCAAAATCTCTTAATTTCAATGAAGGCCGACCTATCATTTTTCCTTCCACAGATTGTGCTTTTGGTGTCGTTTCTGAAAACTCTTCACCAAGCCCTCAGATCCCAAAGTGTTTCTCCTATGTGTTTTTCTGTAAGTTTTACATTTTTTTTAGTTTTACATTTTTACATGTTTACATTTGAATCTTTGATCCATTTTGAGTTGATTTCCATATACAATGTGAGGTTTAGATTTTATTTTTAGGCCAGTGGGTGTTCAATCACTCTGACACCCTGTGCTGAAATATCCCCTCCTTTTAATATACGGAAGTTCTCATCTTCCACGCGCCCCACTCCAGACCCATCGTGCCGCACCTGATTCCTGGAACCTCCAGACTCCTCTCCATTCCTCCTTGGGCTCCCAGCTGAGCCTCCCTTTTCACCCTCCGAGTACACCCTGCCTTCTCCCACCCCTCAATGTCTGGGGAGACAGGCAGAGCCCCTCCCACCATCGCTCTGTTCCCGGAGGCATCTGCCAGCCTCACCGTTCTCTCCCCAGACCATCACTCCCCACGCACGTGGCCAGCCTGGAGGGGGACAGCACTCGTTCCGTGGCTCTGCCTCCTTGACCCCTCACCACTCACGACTGAGAATGCCATCCCAGGTCCCCACCTGCACCCCTTCATCCCTGCATGTCCTCCCCTGAGCCCACCCCCCAGACCCACCCCCAGCTTCCAGCCACAACATCCAGTCCCTCCAGCCCTGTCGTCAGCCCTCCCCAAACCCCAAACCTTGGCCTTCCCAGGACCTCTCCCGGGTGAGCCTTGTGTCCTCTCCTAACTGCCTGTGGCCTCTTCACGTCTTCCTGTAGACTCAGTGACCATCGTTGAAGGATGATGTGAACTCTGTCCTCTGAGTGCCAGATCCGCATTCCAGAGCCTGGTGGGCATGTCACAGGCCTGTCAACATCACCATGTCGGAATCTTAACTCATCACCTCCCTCTCGTCCCACCCCACTCATCCTCCTGGGTTCCTTGTGTATGAACAGCAATGGTAGTGACCCTGCCACTCAGAGCGGGCACCACCCCCAGTCTCTCTTCTCCCACCCTCTGGACGTCCCATCTATCACCCCCCACCCTTGACTCGGGCCGCTGTTTCCATCTCTTCTGCCCCTCCACCCCCAGGTTCTTCCTGTTCAGACGACTCCATCTCGCTGCACATTCTCCTCACTGAAGTGAGACATGCACACCTGAACGTCTCACCTGTGATGAGAACCTGCCTGGGTTAAAGCCCATACTCCTCATCCTGCCACACGATGCCCTGTGGACACGGCCTCCACTGCCTCCCTAGCATCCCCGCCCTCAGGTCCCCCCACATTCCTGGAGACCCATTCCTGGTCTCTTGTTTCCAGGTGTTCGCCCATTCTGTTCCTCTGCTTGGCATGCTATTCCACCCTTTTCATTGGTCAGTTCTGATCCAGTCTTCCAGTCTCCATGGAAGCATCATGTTTTCTGAGAAGCTTTTCCTGACCCCTCTGCTTTGCACACCTGCCCTGATCCCAAGAGACCCTGGTCCCCATCAATAATTGCTTATCAATGTCTGTCTCATGACCTAGAGTGTAGGATACATGAGGACAGGCCTCCTCCTGCTCTGGGACTCCATTTCCCCATCTGTAAGGGGGCAGAATTAGACTCCAAGATGTCAAAGACCTACATCCTCTTAGAGGTCCAGGTCTGAGTTTTATTTCACTCTGTCTCCCCGTATGACAGAGAAGGGGCTTGGGGAGTGTGTGTCAAGTGGAAGACAGAATGATGGGGAGAAAAATGCAAGAAGAGGAACAGCAGGAAGAGGAAAGCAAACACAAGACAATTCGGTTAAAACAAGTCCAGCTCAAGAACAGTGGGAATCCTGGAGTCACAGGGAGGGACCAAACCAGCCGGCAGACACCCCAGATGAGGGCAGATGAGGGTTGTTAGGGCTGGAGAGACGAGTCCTTGGTGAAATTCCATGGGGGGACACTGGGCCAGAGGGGTGGCTGGTGCTGACACTGTCGTGGCCAGTCTGGCCGTCCCCAGTAGAAGGAGCTGGGGAACCACAGCCCCACCAGAATGACCATGCAACTTGCAGGACACCCACCTCCCCGCCCCCAAAGTCCATCACAAAGCTTCTGCCCAAACTCCCTCCCTGGAGCCAAAGATGCCACCTCCGGTAGCTCATGCTCCCCACCCTGGCCTTTCCTAGCAACTGTATTACCTCGAACACTTGCCAGAGACAGTTATGGGCCAGCTGTACCTTCAGTGCCTGTGGGCAGCAAGGGTGGACACTTAAGAGCCAGACCCCAGCCAGCCAGGTGCACCTGGCCATGTCCTTGGCTGTGGCCTGCCGGGGGAGCACATCCTTCACTGCCCGGGGCTCACAGCCCAGCAGGGACCCAATGCCCAGCTATGGCCCCTGCCGTTCGGCTGTGGAGAATTTGTATGAGTTTTCATGTTTGGGCTCAGCTTGGGCGTGAACCACCCAAAAGAACCTTGCGTCACCGGTGGGGCGAGGATGACGCAGAAGGGACCACTCACTGCCCACCGCTGTCACGGTCCACGAGCAGGAGGCCATGGCGAGTGCTCCCAGCCCAGGCCAGGATGCAGTGCCCTGGAGTCTGTGTCCTTCCATCAGAGAGAGATGGTGCTCTGGGCGAAGATCAGCAGTGTGTGGTTGGCACAGCTTGGGAGGCGTGACCGTGGACCCCACTTCTCCTGTGCCGTGTGGCCCCGAGCTTGGGGCAGGGCCAGCCACGTCATCTGTGGGTACCTGTGCAAAAGGAAAATGTGGGGCTGGCTCCCTGTGAGGAGTTTCTAAGCAGTGTGGCCCTTCTGAGAATGGGTCCCCAAAGCCAGCCTAGCTTGGGAGCCCCAAGCATAGATTGGCTTCCGTGCCTGAAGAGATGGATAGCAAGCTATACGAATGGCCTCCTTTTGCTGTTTTATCCCCTCATGCATCCCCCAAATGCTCTTTCTCTACCACACCCTCCTGCTGACTTTAAACTGTGGAATGCCTCGCACAATGGAATCTTCCAGATTCTTCTGTGGGTTTCCACTCGGGAAATGCCATCAGCTCTGTGCCTCAGCTTTCCCATCTGTGAAGCGAGGGTGCTGGGCTCGACGGGGGCTGGTCTGGTCTACTTGGAACAGGCCAGCGAGTCCCTCATGCTGCCCTGGCTCGGTTCTGAAGGCAGGGTCTTGTGGGGTCGTGGGGAGCCAGCGCCCCTAGTGCTGCGGCCGCACCCTGATGCTGTCTGCCCAGCCCGCTGGTCCTCACCCCGAACTCTGCCTTACTTTCCTCTCCTGGTGTTTTTAACAAGGATCCCACATACTTGGACCAAACCCAGCTGTTACCCTGGAGGCCACCAATAAATTTTGTAGGCAAATAAAATTGACTGAAAATTAGCATAAGAAGCCTTAAATTAACAGGATGTAATTTTATGAGTATCTCACAAACTAGTCAAAGATGTATGTCAGCCCGGGGTGAGTCAAGCCTTTCAAGTGTCTTTCATTATATAAGGCTGCTAATTTTTCTCAAATGTAAGCAATGTGTTTTCTTCCTAAGCATTATGTTCTTTGTCCTGCAATTTGGAAAAATAAATTCCCTTAAAGCCCGGCTTTGCTCAACCACAAAACAAGGCAGGGAGGCGGGATCAGAGGTGCCCCGGCCACCCCCTGGGTCTAGGAAGCCCCCAGCCACACGTTGGAGGTGCTTGCTTGGAGCGGCAGAGACTTCAAGTTCAGGGTCATGGAGGCTGGGAGCCAGGAGGCCTCCAAACATAGGCTGGGAGGGAGACAGAGGTGCCAACCCCCTGGGCCAATGGCGTTAATTAGGAAAAACTGGCCTTCCCGTTCCTGCAGTGCATGGTTGCCTGCACCATGGGCTTGGCTGAGGACACGGAGCACACAGTGAAAGCCAGACCCAACATGTACCAGGGGCTGGGCACACAGACAGGGGCACCCTGGCCTGCCCCCAGGATCCTCAAAGTGTAGTGTGACCAGAGCCGCCTGGGGGCACTTGTAGGAGGTGCACCACCCACCCAAGGGCTGAGAAGGCTGTAGGGGGAGTTTGAAGGAAGCCTTACCGAGTGAGCAAGGATTTGCTGGAGCCGGGGAAGGCATTACAGAGGTAAGAGGAGCAAAGGGCCTTAGGATTCACAGTGAGAGAGCTTCAAGTTCATCATTCCAGGGAAACACAGGACCCACAAGAGTCTTGTCCTACAGGCTGTAGGTTTGGAGAATAAATGACCCGGGAAACAGGGCTGACACTGATTCAACACTGTGTTCGCCCTGACTGCCCCCCATGTGTCAAGAAGATGGGCGCTGGCGAAGCCAGGCTGAGGCCCTCATCGGTGCCCAGACTCCTGAGTGACACTTATAAGGGGGAGCTGGAAAGTCTCCCCTCTGTTCTGGAGTGCCCTGTTTAGTTTGCCATGGAGGCAGATCTGGGCTGGATGGGGTGGGGGATCCTCAGCCTTCGGAGGCTGGTGACGTTATGAGACCAGGTGAGACCACCCAGGAGTGCAGAGATGCAGGTGGGAAGCTGGAATGGTGTGGCCACCTGGCAGGGAAAGACAAGAACCTGTCACCACACCCGGAAAATAAGAGCAGATATAAGACAACAGAAAATGCATATGTTGGTCTCTTCCCCCAAACCCTCAGAATTTCCAAAGTGATCAGAGCGCCGGGAGCATCTCTTGTTCTAATGTTTAGTCTCCGCCCCCAGTTCTGACACAGGGCTCCTAAATCCTTTGGAATTTCCTGGGTGATAGGAGTGTCTTTTGTTCTAATTGGGTGACTCTGAGTGGGCTCCTGGATGGGGGCTGGTCACCAGAAAGATGGAGCTATGATTAGAAGCCTGGAATTTTCAGCCCTGTCCCTGCATCTCCAGAGAGGGGAGAGGGGCTGGAGACGGAGTTCATGACTGATCATTCCCCGTGAGGAAGCCTCCATGGAATCCCAATAGTAGGGGATTCAGGGAGCCTCCAGGTGGGTGAACATCCACATACGGGGGGGGGGGGGTGGGAGGGTGATGCACCCCCCAAGTCCCCAGGGGCAGAAGCACCTGTGCTCAGGACCCTCTCAAACCTCGCTCACGTATCTCTCCATCTGGATGTACATCTGTGTCTTTTTTCATATCCTTTCAGAAGCTGGTAAATATAAGTGTTTCCCTGAATTCTGTGAGCCGCTCAAGCAAAGTAATTGCCAGTGGGACACAAGTGATAGCTGCCCTCGCCCTCGTCACTGAAAAGAGCTGTCGCCCTCTCACCGTGACACTCAGGCCTGTCCCCTCCGTCCTCACTGTCACGATCAGTGCCCAGGAGGCCCTTCTGAAGGGCGCTGGGCAGAGTGGCGGACTTGAACGCAACCTCAGTGGTACGCTCTTGGCTCTGAAGAGGAGCCCAGAAGGGGAGGAAAAGTGGGCAGAACTCAGACTCAGTTTGTCCCAGACCTTCCAGCTGCGACTTCCTTGGGCTCCTGCCGTGCACCCACGTGATTTCAGCTGCTTCCCAGCCCCCAGGACCCCCGGGACAAAGGCACAGCCATCTGCACTTGGCAGACAGGAAGCCACTGAGCTGTCCCACGTGAGCGCAGAGACCTGGGCGCAGACCCTCCTGGTTGTCTTCTCCTAATCCGTCCTCTTGGCCCCTGAGCTCTGGGCATGAGGAAAACTTCTTCCCAAGCACAGAAAGAAGGATGACAAATCTGCCTTCTGAGCACGTCTTGTGAGTCCCGTGCAGGAAGGCTTGCAGGTCAGAGATGCAGGTCACGTTAGGGATGCCGTTAGCTCCCCGGGGGCCACGCCTTGGCTCCAGTGGAGCTGAAGGACCATATGATCACAGCGAGCCCATCCCCCCCACCAGGGGCCTCTGAGCCGATGGATTTCTGGGGTGTGAGGTCAACATGAAATGGTCCCTGGTAACTCCCATTATGCTCCGGGAACGGACGCTGTGGGGCGGCCCATCGGGTAAACAGTCACCTGGTCCAGCTTGCCACCTCTACCCTGATTCTGTGCCAGCTCGACGTTTGGTCCTGACTCACCTTCCGTGGACGTCCAGCTGCAGAAAGAGAATGCCCTGGTGATGCCCACACAAGTCCAGGCCATGTGACAGGCTGTTTCTCACTGAGAGTTGGCATGTTGGCACCTGGTTTTGTGAACTTGGCTCTAGAAAATCCACCCCCAGAGCCTGAATTCAGGAAATCCTCCAAGGCCATGAGAGACAAACCGTCAGCCTCCAGGTTCACCACGGGCCCAAGAAGCACATCGCTTAGCTGTTTTACTGCAAGCCCACCCTGCTACTTCCTGTACCCTTTTCCTTCTTATTCCTATTTTGGGTAGTTCTGTCACAAGCCCCCATCACTTTCAGCTTTCTCCTTGGAGGTGACACAGAACAAAGGGGTGTGACATGTGCAGGGAACACCTCAAGGTTGGAGGGAGCACACAGGCCAACAAATGGGCGTCTCGTGCAGAGGGGGGACGGGTTGCCTCCAGGAGAAAGGAGCACCCATATTTTTTGGACCTGTGATTAGAAAACAGACAGCTCCTTGGAAAGATGCAGGATTTGAGGGTAGGGATGGGAATAGACAAAATATGCCCCCAAAGGCCAGTATGGGCAGGTTGGAGGGTGTGGAATTTACTGGAGATGCTGAATAGGGGATGGATCAGTCTGCACCAGTTGCCATGACAAAATACCACAAACGGGGCAGCTCCGACAACAGACGCTTATTATCTCACAATTCTAGAGCCTGGAAAGTCAGGGATCAAGGTACCGGCAGGGTTAGTTTCTTCTTAAGCCTCTCCCCTCAGCTTGTAGATGGCCATCTTCTCTTCTCTGTGTCTTCACCTCAACGTCCCTCTGTCAGGGTCTGTGTCCTACTTTCCCCTTATCTTAGAAGGACACCAGTCCGATTAGACTAAGTCCCACCCCAAGCACCTCACTGTCACTTATTACATCACAAGGACCCTATGTCCAAAGACAGTCACATTTTAGGTACTGGGGGTTAGGACTTCAACATATGAACTTTGGGCGGGGGAGACACATTTTTGTCCATACCAGGGAATGAAGGTTGTATCTGAAGAATCTGAAAATGAACAAGGAACATAAAGTGTTAATCTCACCAAACCCGCAGTTCCTTTGGTCTGGGGAGAAATTGACAGGGCAGGATAGCCAGACCGGCTGGTTAATCAGCAAGCTTTCAGTGAAGCTCGTCAAGGGATAAGTGGGAATTAATGTACTTCTTATCAAGTGCATTAATCTGCCCTGAAATCAGCCAAGTATTCATCTTGATGATGCTGATTTTCCAGGAAAATTAAATAATTGCAGCCCACATGAGTGCACCTTAATCTCTACCTCATTTTCCTGTCTTTCATGCCATCCCCAAGGGCTCAGCTCTTCATCCATAGGGGTGATGGAGTCCGATAGTACAGGCGCTCGAGAAGGCTCTTGTGCATGTCAAAACCGCAAGACGCGGACAGCTACTTCCTGAGAGCCGGGGGCAGCCGTCACAGATCCACACTCTCTGGACATGAGCTGTCTAAGGGCCAGTAGTAATGACCACTCCAGCAGAGTGTGGGCTGGTTGGAAAGCTGATCAGAATCTTCTTGTCTCTCCAGCTCCTGGTCAAGTCTTAAAACTTTCCCGATTACAGAGAAGAAGAAAACTGGGGTGGGAGCCCCTAAGGGAAGCCCTTTGTCAGGTAGGTTAGGTGAGGTTATGCTCTAGAAACAAGCAGCCCCCATGTTTCAGTGGCATCTAAGTCAGCTCAGCCTTACACATCCATCTTTAGCGGCCTTGTTCTCTCTGATCTGCACCCCGGGCAGTCAGCTCAGCCCCCATCCTGGGCATTGCTGGCCTTGGGGTCACGAAGAAACAGCCTCCAGCTCTTAAATCTGTTCCTGCTGGCGTTCACAGATGGAGAAGGCAATCCTGCAGCCGAGAGCGACCAGTGGTGGGAACAATGTAACAGTGTGACGTAGCCCACGTCACCACCTCCCCTCGACCCCCAGAAAAGCCCCTCTCCAGGGAAAGCACTAGGACAGCCGATAGGCTCCCGCATAAAAGAATGTCCAAGCTGAGGAAGACAGGGCTTTCTGGGAGTGTCACCGAGAACTTTGGAGCTGGGAGCACCTTGGAGAACAGGCTCCACATCTCACGGTGTTTATCTTTTTAAAATTTGTATCTTAGCTTCAGACAACTGAGTTCATCACACTCCTTACTTCACAGCACAGAGTTATTAACTGTCTATTATCTTTCGTGTTATCAATCTTCACCTTTTGTCCCCAGTTTTCACCTTTATTTCCACCTTGCCTCTGAAGACACTCACTGGAATTATTTCATGTACATTTTTGAATTCAGACAGACCTCAGAGATACTGGAGGTTGGGTTTCAGGCTACCGCAATAGTCACTATCCCAATAAACGGATCACACGAACTTTTTGGTTTCCCAGTGCATCTAAAAGTTATGTTTACATTATACTGTTAAGGAACTAACATAGTGTTATGTCAGTTATAATTCAAAAGCAAATAAACTCATGGAAAAAGAGATCAGATTTGTGGCTACCAGAGGCGGGAGTTTGGGGAGGGGGAATTGGATGAAGGCCGTCAAAAGGTACAAACTTCCAGTTATAAAATAAACAGGTAATAGGGATGTAATGTACAACATAGTAAATATCAATATAATTAACACTACTGTATGTTATATACGAACGTTAAGAGAATAAATCCGAAGAGTTCTTATCACAAGGAAAAAAAGTGTTTTCTATTTAATTTTGAATCTATAGGAGATGATGGATGGTTACTAACCTTACTGTGGTCATCATGTCATGGTGTATGTAAGTCAAATCATGATGCTGTAGCCCTTCAGTTATACAGTGCTCTATGTCAATTACATCTCGGTAAAACTGGAAGAAAAAGAAAGTGCTGTTTACACCATACTGTTAAGTATATTAAGTGTGCAATAGCATTATATCTAAAAAACAATGTACACACCTTAATTAAAAAATACTTTATTGCTCAAAAATGCTAACCATCACCTGATCCTTCAGCGAGTGGTAATGTTCTTGCAATAGTAACATCAAAGATCACTGATTGGGGCCTCCCTGGTGGCGCAGAGGTTGAGAGTCCGCCTGCCGATGAAGGGGACACGGGTTCGTGCCCCGGTCCAGGAATATCCCACATGCCGCGGAGCGGCTGGGCCTGTGAGCCGTGGCCGCTCAGGCTGCACGACCGGAGCCTGTGCTCCGCAATGGGAGAGGCCACAGCAGTGAGAGGCCCGCGTACCGCAAAAAAAAAAAAAAAGATCACTGATCACAGATCATCATAACAAATATAATAATAATTAAAAAGTTTGGAATGATGCGAGAACTACCAAAATGTGACACAGAGACACAAAGTGAGCAAGTGCTGTTGGAAAAATAACACCAATCCACTTGCTTGACGCTGGGTCACCATAAACACTTAATTTGTAAAAAGGCAGTATCTGCGAAGCGCAATAAAATGAGGTCTGCCTGTAAGTATTTAACTTTGAAAAACACGTTTAACTGTTATGTTTTTTTGGTAAGTGTTGTTTCAGTTGTAAGTACATTTTGTTGTGCTATAAAGCTCCTGTTTCTTACTTTTTTGCATTCAACAATATGCCTTAAAAATCTGTCCGTGCTGCTTGTTGCTGTGTACGCTGTTCCTTCAGAGACTTAAATGATGCTACGGAATTCCACACCCTGCGCCCTCATCTTCCCCGCTCCTTCCCCTGCGGTGGAATGTGGGCTGTCCTCTCCACATCGAGGGCTGCAACGAAGGTCCCTTTGTGTGTCCCCTGGTTCTGGCCCCGTCGTGGACTAAGGAGGAGGGTGATCGAGTTATGAGCCACACAGCACAATGTGAAACGTGCTGTCAGACTGTCTGCCAGCAAGGCTCAGGGCATTAGGGTCCCCAATTCCCCTCATTTCCACCAACATTTGTACTACCCAACGCATCTTTTTTACAAAATCGGCATCTTATTATTATTTTTGCATTTCCCCCCAAATTACTAGTGAAACTGAGTATCTCTTCACAGACTCCTTCACTTTTCAGGTTTTTCCTTCTTCGAATTGTCCATTGTTCTCTGCGAGTTGCCCATCTCTTATTGATTTGTCAGAGACCCTTGCATGTTCTAGATAGTAATCCTTTATCAATTCCAATATTGTAAACACCATATTATCAATACCATCTGTCCTCTGCCTGTTAACCCTATTTCCCACGGACCAACATCTTTAATTCTGATGTAGTCAAACCCATCAGCAAGTCATCCTCTGGGTTGTGATGTGTAAAGGACCATATTTCAGAAGTCCCACCCTATCTGAAGGTTGCAAGACTATGCTGAACACTTCCTAATAATTCTATAGTTACTCCTCACCCACGGTATTTAATCCATTTACATTTAAGCCATGTAAATTCACCATGTGTGTGGTATGAGATTGTAGGAAATCAATCTAATGTTTTCCTCTGTATAGACAAATTTCCTTATGGTGGAAATCAGATAATTTATCCTTTCCCGTCTGGTTTGTGATTCCATCTCTCTTATATGCTATGTTTCCATATATAAAGGGTGGGGTTTTAAGCTCTCTATTCTGTTTTTTCTATCATGGTGTGGTAGATGGAATTCTAAGATGGTCCCAAGAGGCCACCCTGGTGTATCTGCTGTGTATAATCCCCTCCCCTAGAGTCCTATGGTGGAGGCATCACTCCTGTAATTTCAAATGTGAGCAGGATTCAGTGTAAAGGAGCTCCTCTATTGCTGGTTCTAAAGATGGCAGGCCCACCTGGTAAGGAATGCAAGTGGTCCCTGGATGATAAGAGCAACTGCAGGCTGACAGGCAGCAAGGAAATGGGGTCCTCAGTCCTACAACCACAAGGAACTGACTTTGGCCAACACCTTGAGTGAACCTGGAAGTGTATTCTTCCTTGGGCTCCTAGAGAGGAAAGAAGTAGCTGACACCCACACTGAGAGACCTCCCCCGAGCAGAGAACCCAGCCACATTACCCCAGACTTCTGACTCACTGAACTAGAAGATAACAAATTGTTTTGAGTCATGAGTTTGTACTAATTTGTTACACAGCAGTGAAAATGAATCCATTGTCTTTGTAGGAGGTCTCCATCATACGGCCAACCACCACCACCAACTCTGAGCCCTTCTCTTTCAAACCAGACTTGGCAATTTGGGGACATACTGGCTTCTACGTGTTTTAGAATGAGTTGAAGTCCATCCAAAAATTCAGCTGGTACTTTCACACAATTACATGGAATTTATAGATTAATGTGGGAAGATTTGCCATTTTTACAATTTTAAGCACCCATAAAAAGAGTCTCTTTCCATTTTATTCATGTTTTCCTTTAAGTCTGTTATGGAATGAATGTTTGGGTCCTCCCCAAATGCTTATGTTGAAGCCCTAACCCCCAATATGATGGTGCTTGGGATGGGGCTTTGGGGAGGTAATTAGGGTTAGATGAAGTCATAAATGTGGGTCCATATGAGCAGATTAGTTCCCTAATAAGAAGAGACACCAGAGAACTTTCTCTCTCGCTTGCTCCATCGTGTGAAGACCCAGCAAGAAGGCAGCCGTCTGCAAGTCAGGAAGAGGGCTCTCACCAGAGCCTGACAGTGTTGGCACCCTGATCTCAGACTCTCAGCTTCCAAAACTGTGAGAAGTACGTTTCTCTTATTCAGGCTCCATGTCCCCATCCCCAGTATTTTGTGACGGCAGCCCAAGGGGACCAATACAATGTCCTTTAAATGTTTTCAATTTTCTTTCTGCATATTTTCATGTATTCTTTTGTGGACTTTACATTTCTTAAATTTTAATTTTTTTCCTTTATAATGGTTTTCTGCATTCGTTTCTGGCTTAATTTCTAGATACTTCATAATTTTTGTTCCTCTTGTGAGTGTATCTCTTTTTCTATTATATTTCTAATGGGTTAATACTGGTATAGAGGAAAGCCACTAATTTTAGTAAGTTGATCTTGTATTCAGCAATCTTGCTAAACTCTATTATTAGTTCCAATCAATTTTCTGGTCTTTCTGGTGGGTTTCTATGAAGATGATATATAATCTGTGGGTAATGACAGTGGTGCCTCTTCCCTCTTCCCTTCCCATCCCTTCATTTTCTCATGTTATGGAATTAGCCAGAGCCTCCTGTAATTAGCGTGTATAGCTGTGGTGTGTCTACTTGTTCTGTTTCCAGCATTAAAAGAAATGAATCTAAAGTTTGTCTACAGCGTAGTAGGTTTTCTGGAAACTTTTAATATGCAAAACCTTTATCACATTAAGAGTGTTCATTTCTACTCAGCGTTTCCTGAGGATTTTTTTAAATCACAAAAAGACACTGAACTTTATCAAATACTTTGCTGCATCTTTTAAGAGTCATTTTGCTCCTTTGGTCCGATAATACGGTAAATAACCTTGAGAGAATTTCTGGTGTTCTTGCAGTCCTGGAATAAACTCAACTAGATCATTTTTCAAAATACTCTGTCGGGTTAATTAGCTAGCAGCTTATTGGGAATTTTGCCTCTATTTTTATAAGTGAAATAGACCCATTGTTTTCCTTGTATTGACCATATCTGAACTTGGGATAAATGTTATTTTCACCTCATAACTTGGCAGATTTCCCTTATATTCTATTTCGTTTTCTGGAACAACTTCTCTAAGAGTATTTATCTGATCCTTAACTGTTTCGTAGAACTCTCATCTAGAGCTCTCTGTCGCTGAGGATTTTTTGAGGGGAATGTTTTTGATTGTTATTTCAATTTCTTAAGAGCTCAAGTTTATCATGTTATTCCAATCTTCTGTCTCTTTGTTTTATGTTTTTGACTGCTTGATCTATCAGTTTCTAAGAGGGATATTTTAAATGACAGTTTTAATTGTTGATTTATCTAGCTTAATCCACAGTTTCATTGCCTGTGGTTTCATGTATTCCAACGTTATCTTTTTAGGAGAACATATGTTCGTGACTGCTATATTTTTTCCACAATACTTTTTTCATTGAGGCCTAATTTACACGTAGTTAAATGCACAGATTAGAAGTATACAGTTTGATGATTTTGACAAATGTGTACACCATGTACCCAGCTCCCAAATCAAGATGTGGAACATTTCTTCACCTCAGATAATTACCACATGGCCCATTCCAGTCACTGTTCTTGCTTTCCAACAATAACTAGTTTGCCTGTTGCAGAACTTCCCGTAAATGGAATTGTACAGTAGGCATACATTTGTTTTCAAGACTTATTCATGCAACATAATGCTTTGGATATTAATTCACGGTCTTGCATGTATCAATCACACAAAATCAATTCCTTCTTTCTGCCAAGTAGTAAACAACAATTTATCCATTCTCCTGTTATTGGTCATTTGGGCTATTTCTAGTTTTTAGTTATCATGAATAAAATTTCTATGAATAGTTTTATACAAGTATTTTATGTTTTCATATCTCTTAGGTTAGTAGCTAAGAGTAGAACTGCTTAATTATGAACTAAGTGTATACTACTTGTATAAGTAACCATTGAAGGATTTTCCAAAGTGGTTGTAGCACTTAACATTTTCACAGTAATATATGAGAAGCCTGATTGTTCTATATTCTCAGCCGCCCTTGATATTGTCAGTTTTTAATTTTAGTCATTCTCTGGGTATGAAATGGGCTAAACTCATTGTGGTATTAAATTGCATTTCTCTGGTCACTAATAATGCTAAGTACCTTTGCACGAACATATTGACCATTTGTATATCTTTTTTGGTGAAGTATCTGTGGTGTGCTCCAAGGACAAAGAACAAGATAAACTCAAAGGCCCAATATTGCCAGAACAAAGGGTTACAGGACTCCTATCACTCTGTCACAATGTGACCATTGCAATGTCCCAGAGCCCTCCCAAGCAGCATGCCCTGTCCCTCTTCCATCCCATATAAGGAAAGGCATTTGCCCCGTTTTTCTCCCACTCAGCACACTGAAAGTATACATACTCTGACCAGTCAGCGGATGACTTAACAGGTTCCCTGGCTATAAAAACAGACAAGCAACCCATGCTCATTGTTGGCTCTCCCCGGCTACCAGGAAGTCGGCCCACTGTTCTTGCAGTGACCCTTCTCTTTAATAAACTCTATCTTCCTTACATTCTGCCTTGTGTCTGGAAATTCTGTTCCAACCCATGTGTGGACCACAACAGTATCTATGCAAATATTTTGCTCATATTTTATAGGGCTATCTTTTTCATTTTGATTTATAGTAGTTATGTATATATTTGGGCTATAAGTCCTTTTTCAAATATATGTACTGTAAATATTTTCTCTCAATCTGTTGCTTGCATTTTCACTTTACTAAAAGGAGTCTTTTAATGAGCAGAGATGAAATCTTTAATTTTTATAAAATCCAGTTTATCATTCTTTTCCTTTATAGTTAGCATTTTGGGACCCTCTCTAAGAATCCATGCTTGCACCAGGGTCTCATAGATATTTTCCAGTGATTTATTTTTTAAATTTAGGTCAACGATCCACATCAAAACAATTTTGTATGGTGTGACGATAGAGTCAAGATTCATTTTTTTCCCATATGGTTATCAAGTTGTTCCAGTATCATTTGTTGGAAAGAGCTTCCTTTCCCCATGGAATTACACTGGAGCTTTCATCACATTTCAATTGGCCATATATGTGTGAATCTATTTCTAGACTCTATATTCTGTTACATTATCTGTTTGTCTAACCACACGCCAATACCATACTGAAATAATTACTGTAGCATTATGGCCATTCTTGAAATCAAGTGGTGCAGGTCCATCAACATTGTTTATCTATTACATTCTTGTGTTGGCTATTCTAGATTCTTTATATCTCCATATAAATTTTTGAACAGCTTTATTGAGATATAATAACTGACATGCAATTAACTGCATATATTTTAAGTGTGAAATTTGATAGGATTTGAAATATATGTGTATACCTGTGAAACCATCACCACCATCAGGAAAATGAATATATCCATCAACCTCTGAAGTTTCCTTTGGTCCCTTTGTAATCACTATATTCCCTCCTCTCCCTCCCTCCAGACAACCACTGATATGCTTTCTGCACTCAGATTAGTATGTATTTTCTAGAGTTTACTTATATGGAATCTACTGTATGTACATTTTTTAATCTGATATCTTTCACTCAATTTTTCTGAGATCCATACATATTAAGTGTATCAATAATTCTTTTCTTTCATTGCTCAGTAGCATTTCATTGTATGAATATACTAAAATTTATTTATCCATCTACTGATTGCTGGAGATTTGGGGTTGCTTCCCATTCTGAGGTATTAAAAACAGACCCACTATGAATATTCATGTACAAGTATTTTTGTCAACATATGCTTTCTTTTCTCTTGTGCAAATATCTGAGAGTGGAATGGCCAGAACATATGGTGGGGGTATGTTTAACTTTTTAAGGAACCGCCAAACTTTTTCAAAGTGGCTGTGCTGTTTTGCAACCATACCAGCAACATATGAGAGTTTCAGTTGCTCCACATTTTTGTCAGCATTTGGTTTGGTCAGTCTTTTCATTTTAGCCATACTCTGTAGCATGCAGTGGTATTTCATTGTGGTTTTTTCATTTTTATTTTATATTGGAGTATAGTTGATTTACAAATTTACAATTTACAATGTTGTGCTAGTTTCAGGTGTACAGCAAAGTGATTCAGTCATACATATACATATATCTATTCTTTCTCAGATTCTTTTCCCATATAGGTTATTACAGAGTACTGAGTAGAGTTCCCTGTGCTATACAGTAGATCCTTGTTGGTTATCTATTTTATATACAGTAGTGTGTATATGTTAATCCAAAACTCCTAATTTATTCCTCCCCTGCTTTCCTCTTTGGTAACCATAAGTTTGATTTCCATGTCTGTGAGTCTGTTTCTGTTTTGTAAATAAGTTTTTTAGATTTTAGTTTTTTGTATCATCTTTTTAGATTTCACATATAAGTGACATCATATGACATTTGTCTTTCTCTGACTTACTTCACTTAGTATGATCATCTCTAGGTCCATCGATGTTGCTGCAAATAGCATTATTTCATTCTTTTTTATGGCTAAGTAATATTCCATTTATATACATACCACATCTTCTTTATCCAGTCTTCTGTCAATGGACATTTAAGTTGCTTCCATGTCTTGGCTATTGTAAATAGTGCTACTATGAACATTGGGGTGCATGTATCTTTTCAAATTATGGTTTTCTCTGGACATAAGCTCAAGAGTGGGATTGCTAGATCATATGATAGCTCTATTTTTTGTTTTTTTAAGGAAACTCCATGCTGTGGTTTTAATCTGTAGTTCACATATGATAATAATGTTGAGCCTATTTTTCTGTTTATTTGCCATCTATATGTCTTCCTTGGTGAACTGTATATTCAAGTATTTTGTGCACTTTAAAAATTCGTTTTTTTAAACATCTTTATTGGAGTATAATTGCTTTACAATGGTGCACTAGTTTCTGCTTTATAACAAAGTGAATCAGCTATACATATACATATATCCACATATATCCTCCCTCTTGTGTCTCCTTCTCACCCTCCCTATCCCACCCCTCTAGGTGCTCACAAAGCACCGAGCTGATCTCCCTGTGCTATGTGGCTGCTTCCCACTAGTGTTTTACATTTGATAATATATATAAGTCCATGCCAATCTCTCACTTCATCCCAGTTTACGCTTCACCCTCCCCGTGTCCTCAAGTGCATTCTTTATGTCTGTATCTTTATTCCTGTCCTGTCCCTAGGTTCTTCAGAACCTTTTTTTTCTTTTTTTAGATTCCATATGTGTGTGTTAGCATATGGTATTTGTTTTCCTCTTTCTGAGTTACTTCACTCTGTATGACAGACTCTAAGTCCATCCACCTCACTACAAATAACTCAGTTTCGTTTCTTTTTATGGCTGAGTAATATTCCATTGTGTATATGTGCCACATCTTCTTTATCCATTCATCTGTTGATGGACGCTTAGGTTGCTTCCACATCCTGGCTATTTTAAATAGATCTGCAATGAACGTTCTGGTACATGACTCTTTTTGAATTATGATTTTCTCAGGGTATATGCCCTGTAGTGGGATTGCTGGGTCATATGGTAGTTCTATTTTTAGTTTTTTAAGGAACCTTCTTACTGTTCTCCATAGTGGCTCTATCAATTTATGTTCCCACCAACAGTGCAAGAGGGTTCCTTTTTCTCCACACCCTCTCCAGCATTTATTGTTTGTAGATTTTTTGATGATGGCCATTCTGACTGGTGTGAGGTGATATCTCACTGTAGTTTTGATTTGCATTTCTCTAATGATTAGTGATGTTGAGCATCCTTTCATGTGTTTGTTGGCAATCTGTATGTCTTCTTTGGAGAAATGTCTGTTTAGGTCTTCTGCCCATTTTTGGATTGGGTTGTTTGTTTTTTTGCTATTGAGCTGCATGAGCTGTTTGTAAATTTTGGAGATTAATCCTTTGTCAGTTGCTTCATTTGCAAATGTTTTCTCCCATACTGAGGGTTGCCTTTTTGTCTTGTTTATGGATTCCTTTGCTGTACAAAAGCTTTTAAGTTTCATTAGGTCCCATTTGTTTATTTTTTTTTAATTTCCATTTCTCTAGGAGGTGGGTCAAAAAAGATCTCGCTGTGATTTATGTCATAGAGTGTTCTGCCTATGTTTTCCTCTAAGAGTTTGATAGTGTCTGGCCTTACATTTAGGTCTTTAATCCATTTTGAGTTTATTTTTGTGTATGGTGTTAGGGAGTGTTCTAATTTCATTCTTTTACATGTAGCTGTCCAGTTTTCTCAGCACCACTTATTGAAGAGGCTGTCTAAAAACATGGAACGCTTCACGATTTTGTGTATCATCCTTCTACAAGGGCCATGCTAATCTTCTCTGTATAGTTCCAATTTTAGTATATGTTCTGCCAAAGCGAGCACAGGTTTTGTTTTTTTACTATTGAGTTTTGAACATTTTTATATATTCTAGATACAAATCCTTTATCAGATATATGCTTTGAAAATATTTTCTCTTAATCTGTAATTTGTCCTTTCATTCTCTTAAGAGTGTCTTTTGAAGAGCAGTTTTCAGTTTGGTGAAGCATAATTTATCAATTTGTTCTTTTGTGAATCACACTGTTAATATCATATCCAAGAGATCTTTGCCTAACTCAAGGTCACAAAAATTTTCTCTTATATTTTCCTTTAGAAGATTTATGGTTTTAGGTTTTACATTTAGGTCTAAAACCTGTTTTGAGTTCATTTTTGTATATGGTGCAAGTTACAGATCAAAGTTCAACTTATGGGCTACTGGTACCCAATCGACAGAGCACCATTTGTTGAAAAGACCTCCATTTCCCCATTTTTGTACTCTTGTCAAAAATCAGTTTTGCGGGCTTCCCTGGTGGCGCAGTGGTTGAGAGTCCGCCTGCCGATGCAGGGGACACGGGTTCGTGCCCCTGTCCCGGAGGATCCCACATGCCGCGGAGCGGCTGGGCCCGCGAGCCATGGCCGCGGAGCCTGTGTGTCCGGAGCCTGTGCTCCGCAACGGGAGAGGCCACGGCAGTGAGAGGCCCGCGTACAGCAAAAAAAAAAAAAAAAAAAAAAAAAAAAAAAAAAAAAAAATCAGTTTTGCGGTCCAATTTTAAACTCACTGTTTTTTTCCATTAAACTATTTGTCCATCTTTGGTCCATATCATACTATAGCTTTTTTTTTACACAGTTACAAAACATTATTTCTTGTGTTGGGGACTTTGAAGATCTACTCTCTTAGCAGCTTTCCAATATGCAACACAGTATTATCAATTATAGTTACCATGCTGTACATTACATCTCATTGACATTATTATTATTATTATTATTATTTTTTGGCGGTACGTGGGCCTCTCACTGCTGTGACCTCTCCCGTTGCAGAGCACAGGCTCCAGACGCGCAGGCTCAGCGGCTATGGCTCACGGACCCAGCCGCTCCGCGGCATGTGGGATCTTCCCGGACCGGGGCATGAATCTGTGTCCCCTGCATCAGGAGGCGGACTCTCAACCACTGCACCACCAGGGAAGCCCATAATTTTATAACTGAAGATTGTACCTTTTGACCCCTTCACCCACTTTACCCACTCCTCCACCCCCACCTCTGGCAACCACCAGTCTATTCTCTGTATCTGTGAGCTTGGTTTTTGTTGATGTTTGTGTCATTTGTCTGTTTTTAATTCCACATGTAAGGGAGATCATACAGTGTTTATATTTCTCTGTCTGATTTAATTCACTTAGCATAATGCCCTCAAGGTCCATCCATGCTGTTGTAAGTGGCAAGATTTCATTCTTTTTTTATGGTTGAATAGTACTTCATTGTATATATACACCACATTTTTTCATCCATTCATCCAGCAATGGACACTTAGGTTGTTTCCACATCTGGGCTATTGCAAATAATGCTACAATGAACATGGGGTGGTGTATATATCTTTTCAAGTTAGTGTTTTTACATGATAGTTTTTTAATAAGTCTGGAAAGCAGAGTTAACCTCCTAACTTTACTTTTATTTTTTCAAAGTTATTTTGGCCATATTAGGTCCTATGCATTTTTATGTAAATTTTAGAATTGGCTTTTCCATTTCTAACAACAACAAAAAAAAGCCTGTTGGGTTTTTTTATTGTGATTGCATGAAATCTATAGATCAATTTGGGTCAATTTGCAATTTTAACAATACTTAGTTTTCTGATTCGTGAACAAGAGACTTCTTCTCAATTGTTTCCTGTCTCTCAGGGATCACTGTCCTTCTTTGCCTGATGTTGAGGGTCTTGAAAAATATTGTTTTATATGTTTGTCTTATTACTGTTGTTTCAGAGGAAAGAGTGCATTTGATCCCTGTTACTCTGTCTTAGCTGGAGGTGGAAGTCCATTTCTATATAAATTTTAGAATCTATTTATCAAATTCTATTAGAAAGCCTGCTGAGATATTGATTGAGATTACATTGAATCTGTAGACCAATATGGGGAGAATTGACATTTTAATAACATTGAGTCTCTGACTCATGACTATGGCATGGCTCCCCATGTATTTGCGTCTTCTTTAATTTATGAACACAATACATTTAATTTTTTATGTTTTATGTTTTATGTTCTTTTAAATGGTATTATGTTTAAATTTCATTTTTCAGTTGTCCTTGCTAGCATTTAGAAATAAATTTGATTTTTGTATACTCACCTTTTATCCTGAAACTTTGCTAAATTAACTTATTACTTCTAGAATAAGGGGTTTTTTGGGTAGATTTTTTTTTTAGAGATTTTCATATACAGAATCATGTTATCTGAGAATAAAGAAAGTTTACTTCTTTCTTTCTAATTTTTATATCTTTTACACTTTCCTTGCTTTATTGAAATTGCTATGACCTCCAGAACAATGTGGAATAGAAGTAGTAAGAGTGAAAATCTTTGCCTTATTTTTCATCTTGGGGGAGAAAGTTCAGTCTTTCACTATCAAGTGTGATATTAGCTATAGGGGTTTTTTTTTTTTTGGTACATTTCCTTTTTTGTGGAAGTTTTCTTATATTACTAGTTCACTGAGAGTTTCTTTTTAATTTTTAAATCATAGGTAAACATTGAACATTATAAATGTTTTTTATGCATCTATCAGATAGATGATCATATAATTTTTCTCATTAATTTGTTAATGGGATGACTTATCCTGAACTATTTTTTAAATTGTTAACTGAAATTTGCATTCCAGACATAAACTTAACTTGGCCATTATGTATTATCATTTTATATACTGTTGGATTTGATTTGCTAATATTTTGAAAATTTTTGCCTCCAGTCTCTGAACAATATTGATCTGTAATTTTCTGTTTCTTTTAATATGCTTTTCAGATCTTGGTATCAGATGGTCCTCATAAAATGCATTGGGAAATGTTCATTCCTATCTTCTGAAAAACTTTGCCTAGCGTTGGTATTATTTCTTCCTTAAAAGTCTGATAGACATGAAAAATGAAGCCATCTGGACCTGAAGTTTCATGGGCCTTTAATTATAAATTCAAGTTCCATAATAAATAAATATAGGAATTTTCAGATTTTCTGTTTTTTCTTATCTTAGTTTTAGTAAGTTGAGTTTTTCAAGGGAATTTTCCATTTCATATAAGTTGTTGAATAAATTTGCATAAATTTGCTCATGATATTCCCTTATTATCTTAGTAGTGTCTGTAAAATAGTAGTGATGGTTTCTCTTTCATTCCTGATATTGAAGGTTTGTTTTTTCTCTATTTTAAAAAATCAGTCTTGCTAGATTTTTATCCACTTTATTAATGTTTTTAAAGAAGTGACTTTTGGGTTTCTTGACTTTTTGTATTGCTTGGCCATATTCTATGTAATCTACTTCCATGCTATCTTAACAAAGAAGATAAGTCATTAATTTCAAATTTGTATTCATTTGTAATATAAACATTTTAACCTACAATTTTCCTTTAAAATTGATTTAGCTGAGTTCCACATATTTCTTAAAATATTAATTTTAAGAATACTTTTAGATTTATAAAAATTTTAGAAAGACAGAACAAAGAGTTCCTGTATACTATATACCTAGCTTCCCTATTGTTAATATCTCACAGGTATGATGTAAGTATGCATACAGATATAAGACAGATTTTTCACAACTAATGAACAAATACTGATACATTATTATTAATTAAAGTACATACTTTATGTGGATTTCCTAAGTTTTTGCCAAATGCCCTTTTTTAGTCCCAGGATCCCATCCAGGGCACATGCAACATTTCGTCATCATGTCTCTTAAGGTTCCTCTGTGACCATTTTTCAGACTTCCCTTGTTTTTGATGATCTTGACAGTTTTGAGGACTACTGGTTAGGTATTTTGTAAATGTGTGTACCCCACATATTTTGATATGTTGCATTTTCATCAAGTTTGAGAGTTTTTCTAAGTTCTCTTGTCTTTTCTTCCCACCCATTGGTTATTTAGAAGTGCATTGCTTCATATCCCCAAATTCGAAAATTTCTAGTTATCTTTTCTGTATTGATTTATACTTTAATTCCATTTCAGTCAGAGAACTTACTCTTCATTAATTCTTCTGAAATACTATACTAAAATTTGCTTTATAACACAACATATGTTCTGTCTTGATGAAGTTTCATGGGCAAGAGGAAAGAATGTGTATTCTGCATTTGTTGGCTGTAATAGTCTATAAATGTCAGTTACATCAATATGGTGGAGAGTGTTATTCAAATGTCCTATATCTTACAGATTTTTGGTCTACTTGTTCTACAAATTTATGAAAGAGGAACATTATAATCTCCAACTATAATTTTGGACATGTTATCCCTCCCTTTATTTTGTCAATTTTTGCTTCGTGTATTTTGAAGCTCTGTTTTAAGGTGCAAATGCATTTAGGATTAGTAAGTCTCCTTAATGAATTGATACTTCTAGTATGAAATGTCCCTCTTTAACACCAGGAGAATCTGTTTACATCTAATGTAACTATGGATATGGTCAGGTTTAAATAAACTATCTAGCTTTTTTTTTAACATCTTTATTGGAGTATAGTTGCTTTACAGTGGTGTGTTAGTTTCTGCTTTATAACAAAGTGAATCAGTTATACATATACATATGTTCCCATATCTCTTCCCTCTTGCATCTCCCTCCCTCCCACCCTCCCTATCCCACCGCTCTAGGTGGTCACAAACCACCTTAGCTATTTGTTTTCTATTTGTCCCTCTTGTCCTTTTTCTTTGTTCCTCCTTTCCTGCCTTAATCAAGTATATTTAACAATCCATTCTATCTCCTATTTTGGATATTTAAGTATATTTCTTTGCATTATTCTTTTCACGGTTACTATAAGGATCACAACATGTAAGCACGTCTACCTTGAATGAATAATATACCCCTGAATATATAAGAATCTTATAACAGTATGTTATTTACCCCTCTCCCATTTTTTGTGCAATTGTATATATTTCATTTCTACATGTAAGAAAATCCACATTACATTGCCGCATTGTTATAACAGCAATCACTTGTTTTAAAGAAATTAAGAAAAAATAGTCTCTTTATTTACTACATATTTACTATTTTCATTGATCTTCATGTTCTCTCCTATAGTCTACCTAGTAATATATCCCTTCATCATAAAGAATTTCCTTTAGCATTTCTTTTTTTTTTTTACAATTTCTTATTTCAGCACTTCTTCATACTTTTTGTTCTTAAATAGCTTTATTGAAATATAATTGATAGACAATAAGCTTCATACATTGATTATATAATGTGATGAGTTTATACACATGCATACACCTGTGAAACAATCATTATGATCAAGGTAATAGATCCATCACCTCCAAAAGCTCCCTTGTGCCTCTTTGTGTCTCTGTGTGTGTATGTGTGTGTGTGTGTTAAGAACTCTTAACTTGAGATTTTACAAAATTAAAATTTTAACAAAATTTAAAATTAAAAAATACTAAGAGCATAGTAAATTATTGTCCACTATAGGCATTATTCTGTACAGGAGAACTCTTGAACTAATTCATCTTGCATAACTGAAACTTTACACCAATTGAGCAACAACTGCCCTTTCCCCACTCCTCCAAGCCTGAATTCTGAAAACAGAAAGAGAAAAGTGACTCATCACATACAAAGGAGCTCCCATGAGACTATTAGTATATTTCTCAGCAGAAACCTTGCAGGCCAGAAATGAGTGGGGTGATATATTCCCATATGAAGGAAAAAACTGCCAACCAAGAATACTGTATTTGGCAAAACTATCCTTCAGAAATGAAGGAAAAAATAAAGACTTCCCCAGACAAACAAAAGCTGAGGTAGTTCATCTCCTAGACCTACCTTACAAGAAAAGCCAAAGGGAATTCTTCAAGTTGAAATGAAAGGATGTTAATTAGTTACATGAAAACACATGAAAGTATAAAACTTAACTAGAAAGGTAAGTATATAGACAAGCATAGTTGAAATAAATGAAAAGTAGAAAGTTTTAGCAAAGAAATAGAAAATATTAAAAATTCCAAATGAAAATTATAGAATGGGAAAATACAATAGCCAAAATAAAAATATCAGTGGGTGTGCTCAACAGCAGAATGGGAAGGACAGAGAAAAGAATCACTGAACTTGAAAAGAGAAAATAGACTTTTTAAAAATGAAGAGAGTTTCAGGGACTTGTGTGACTATAACATGAATGTAACATTCATGTCATTGGTGTCCCAGAAGGAGAGGGGAAATAGGGTGGGGCTGGCTGAAAAATCCCCAAATTTGGCAAAAAAACTCCATAAACCTAAATATTTAAGAAACTAAATGAACTCCAAAGAGATATAAACCCAAATAAATCCATGGCAAGACATGTCATAGTAAAACTCCTGAACACTAAAGACTATATATATATGTATATAGTTTTTTTTCTAAACTTCCCTTGAAATAGTAAAATGATGACATCAGTAGAATGTGATGTTATGTATATAAACTAGATCAACCACTAAGAAAAGCTATACAAAGATATACTCAAAAAGAATTGAGGAAATGGAGCAAAGATTGCTATATTTTCTCAGAATTAAATTATTATTAATCTGAAGTACATTGTGATAAATTAAAGATACATATTGTAATCCATAGAATGATTAAGAAAAAATATATAGATAAAAAAGTCAAAGAGGAATAAAAATTGCACCTTGAAAATTGCTTTAAACAATATAGGAGGCAGGAAAAGAATAACAAAAACACATGAGTCATATAGAATACAAATTGCAAAATGGTGGACATAAACCCAACCACGTTGATAATTATATTAAATGTGAATGGATTAAATGCACCAATTGAAAGTTGGAGCTTGTAAAACTGCATGAAAAGCAAAATCCAACTAATTGGTGACTATGAAAGACACACTTTAGATTCAAAGATACAAATAGATTGAAAGTGAAAGGATGGGAAAAGGTAGTAATTTTAAATGACCTGCAATAGCTATAATAATATGAGGCAAAATAGACTTTAAGACAAGAGACATTACTAGAGCCAAAGAGGAACTTTTCATAATGATAAAGAATCGATACATCAGGGAGAAAGAATAGTTATGAATGTATATGCACCTAAAAACAGAGCCCTAAAATAATGAAGTGAAGACTGACAGAATGGAGAAGAGTAATAGATACTTCAACAATTTTATACTTATATTTAATATAGTTAATTTAAATAATCTTCTTTGGGTAAATGATATAACAAATAGACAGAAAATCTATAAGAATATATAAGACTTAAAAACCACTAGCAAACATGACCTAACTAATACATATAGAACAATCCACCCAACAGCAGAAAAACACACATTTGTTTTCAAGTACACCTGCAACATTCCCCAAGATAAATCATATACTAGGCATAAAAAGTAGTCAACAAATTTAAAATAATTGAAATAACATAAAGTATCTTTTCTGACCACAACAAGTTAAATTAGAAATCAACAACAGAAAGAAATCAGGGAAATACTCATATACCTGGAAATCAAACATCACGCTTCTAAATAATACATGAATCAAAGAAGAAATAAAAAGGAATTGTAAAAGTATATCAAACAAAATGAAAACATGACATTAAAATTTGTGATGTAATCAAAGCCATGTTTAGAGGCAAATTTTATATTTAAAATATTATGTGAGAAAAGAAGAAAGATTTAATAAAATCAAGATTGAAAGAGGAGACAACAATACAGACTTCTGGGAAGTAAAAGGATTTTAAGGGAAGGTTATGAACAATTTTTGTCAAAAACTTAAACAGTTTAGATAAGGAAAAGTTCCTGGAAAATCATAAAATATCAAACCTTAGTAAAGAAGAAAAGGAAAAAGGAAAATCTCTAAGCAAAGTAATGGGAATTAGTAATTTAAAACCTTCCCCAAAATAAAGCCCAGGCCAGGATGACTTCACTGGTGAGTTCTAGGCCTTTAAGGAAACATTTAAGGAAAAAATAACAGCAACCCTTCACTAAACCTTTCAAAATACAGAAGAGTACAAAATACTTCCCAGGAAGTATTCAATTTATGAAGCCATATTCTCCTGATATCAAAGATTGACGAAGACATCACAAGAAAACAAAACTATGGACCAATCTCCCTCGTGAAAATTGATGCCACAACCTTAGCAAATTGATCCAAGTGATAAATGAGGATGATTTTACATGATAAGCAGGAAGGTTTATCCCAGAAATAGAAGGTTGGTTGACATCCAAAAGTCAAATAATGTAGTACACAATATTAAGAGAATAAAGGCAGGAAACAACTATATCAATAGATCCAATAAAATCACTTGACAAAATCTAATACCCATTCATGATAAAAGTTCTCAAAAAACTAGGAATAGAAGGGATCTTTCTCAACCTGATGAAGTGCATCTACAAAAAACCTATAGCTACCATCACACTTAATAGTGGAAAAAACTGAATGTTTTCTCTGTAAGGTTGAGGAGAAGACAAGAATATCTGCTCTTACCACTTCCCTTCAATATGTGCTGGAGGTTCTAGTCAGTGCAATAAAGCAATAAAAGAAAATTAAAGGCATACAATTTGGACAAGAAGAAGCAAAATTGTCTTTATTCTCAGATGACATGATCTTACATATAGAAAATACTAAGGTGTCTATAAAATTACTACCAGAACTAATAAGAAAGTTTAGCAAGGTCACAAGATATGAACACAAAAAATCAATTCTATCTGTATGGACTATCAATGAACAATCTGAAGAATAAATTAAGAAAATAATCCCACTGATGAAAGCATCAAACATATTTAGGAATAAATTTAACAAGAGAAATGCAAAAATTTTATATTAAAAACTGTAAGAGAAATTAAAGCAGACAAATTAATAGAGAGATATACCATTTTCATGGATCGGAAGACTTAATATTTGTAAGAGTCCATTCCTTTCAGCTTTTCGCTGTTCAGTGTGATGCTATCTATGGGCTTGTCATATAAAGCCTTTATTATGCTGAGGTATCAATAATTTCCTGTACCTAATTTCTTGAGCTTTTTCATCATGAAAGGATGTTGAATTTTGTCAAATGCCTGTAATTGGCCTGTAATTTTCATTTCTTCTAGTGTCCTTATCTGGCTTTAGTATGAGAGTAATGCTGGCCTTGTAAAATGAGTTTGAAAGTGTTTGCTTTAACTTTTTTGGAAGACTTTGAAAAGGATTGGCATTCATTCTTCTTTAAATGTTTGGTAGAATTTACCTATGAAGACTGGGCTTTTCTTTGGAGGAGGTTTTTGATTACCATTTCAATCTCTTTACTCATTATTTGCCTGTTCAGATTTTCTATTTCTGGTTATATATCCAAGGAAACAAAATCAGGATCTCAAAGAGATATCTGCACTATTATTCACAGTAACCAAAATATGGAAACAACCAATGCATCTGTCAATGTATGAATGTATTGAAACATGTGGTACATATATACAATGAAATATCATTCAGTCATAAAAAAAAGAAGAAAAACCTGCCATTTGGGACAACATTGATGAACCCAGGGGACATTATGCTAAATGAAATAAGCTAGACACAGAAAGACCAATACCATATGATCTCAATTATATGTGAAACCTAAAAAAATAGAACTCATAACCAGAGAGTAGACTGATTGTCACAAGGGGTTGGGGGGTGGTGGTGGGAGAAACAAGGAGATGTTAGTCAAAGGGTACAAACCTCCAGTTATAAGATGCATAAGTTCTGGGGATCTAATGTACAGCATGGTGACTATAGTTAATAATAATATATTGTAAACTTGACATTTGCTAAGAGAGAAGATCTTAAGTATCCTCACCACACACACCCCCAAAAATGGTGAGGTGATGGATTAACTTGATTGTGGAAATCACTTCACAATGCATACATATGTTGAATCATCACATTGCACCCTTTAAATATATACAAGTTTTACTTGTCAATTCTACCTCAATGAAGCTGGAAAAAAATAAAAGTCAAAAAAGCCCAAATAGAGACTTCCTTAGTGGTACAGTGGTCAAGAATCTGCCTGCCAATGCAGGGGACAGGGGTTCAAGCCCTGGTTCAGGAAGATGCCACATGCCGCAGAGCAACTAATCCTGTGCGCCAAAACTACTGAGCCTGTGTGCCACAACTACTGAAGCCCATGCACCTAGAGCCCGTGCTCTGCAACAAGTGAAGCCACTGCAATGAGAAGTCCATGCACCTCAACACAGAGCAGCCCTCGCTCACCACAGCTAGAGAAATCCCGCACGCAGCAGTGAAGACACAACACAGCCATAAATAAGTAAATTCATTTTTACAAAAATTATTTAAAAAGCCCCAAATAATACGACCCCAAAAAAACAATAATAATAGAATGTGACAGAATTGTTATGGAGGTGAAGTCAAGAGCAGGAGATGGTCAGCTGACACAGAGAGTGGGAGACACTCAGAGTAAGGTGAGAGGTGGTAGCTCAGCTGAGTCTTAAAGAATGAAGAGTGACCCAAGGGAGAAAAGAGGGGACATTCTGGGCAGAGATGGACAATCTGCTAAAGGTGTGGAAGGTTATGTTATGCGATGACCAGAACGACCGTTTTGCCAAAATAGGAAGAGTAATAAAGGACAGAGGGACATCCTCAAAAGGTCTACAAATAGAAAATGCTGGAGAGGGTGTGAAGAAAAGGGAACCATCCCACTGTTGGTGGGAATGTAAATTGGTAAAGCCACTATGAGAACAGTATGGAGGTTCCTCAGAAAACTAAAAATAGAGTTACCATATGATCCAGCAATCCCACTCCTGGGCATGTATCCAGAAAACTATAATTCAGAAAGATACATGCACCCCTATGTTCATAGCAGCACTATTTACAATAGCCAAGACATGGAAACGACCTAAATGTCCGTTAACAGATGAATGGATAGAGATGTGGTACATACACACAATGGAATACTTCTCAGCCATAAAAAAGTGAAGTAAGTCAGACAAAGACAAATATATGATATCACTTATATGTGGAATCTAAAAAAAATGATACAAATGAAGTTATGTACAAAACAGAGATAGGCTCACAGACATAGAAAACAAACTTATGGTTACCAAAGGGGAAAGGGGGTGGGGAGGGATAAATTAGGAGTTTGGGATTAAAATATACTCACTGGTATATATAAAATAGAACCAACAAGGACCTCCTGTGTAGCACAGTGAACCATACTCAATGTCTTGTAATAACCTGTAATGGAAAAGAATCTAAATATATATATACACACATATAAATAACAGAACCACTTTGCTGTACATCTGAAACTAACACAACATTGTAAATCAACTATATTTCCATAAAAAAATTTTAAAAGACATAAAAAAATAAAGTGCAGAAGGAGATGAGCCTGGACAGCTCAGGGAGCAGGCAGGGGAGGGGCTTTAACCTGTAGGCGGTTGGGAGCCAAGGTGCAGTTCTGGGGAGAGAAGCGCTCAGATCTGGGGAATGTTTCTGAAAGCCATCTCTTGCACATGAGTGGGTAGGAGGCCCGGGGGTGGGGGCATGGTTTTGAGCTCTGCCATCTTGGTGTAGAGGGAGCACCGATGCTTTTCTAATGGAATGAAGAGTGACGCACTGTTTGTCTGAGTCCCAGTCTCCCATCTGTAAAAGGAGGGGTTTGGACGACTTCTGGTCAGTCCAAGGTGGCGCACAGTGGTGAATGAATGTGGGTTGTCAGCTCCGTGCCCTGAACAAAGTCCTGGAGATGCCACATGGGAGATGGAGGTCAATGAGCCTGTCAAGCTTGGAGAGAAGACGGGCTGAGCCCTGGGTTGTGACCCCTCGGTCCTGCACCTGGGAGGAGCCCAGCCGAGCCTGGACCCCAGGCCTCCTGCCCTGCATTCTGGGGTCCTCCACACACCTCCCTGCCTCCTGGGCTTGGTGCCAATAGGGGTGCTTGTTATGCAGCTGCTGAAGGCCTGGAACAGGGCACGGCAGGGTGGTGGCAGGGCCGGAGGAGACAGACACGTGTTCTCCCATAGGATTCGCTTGGTGTGGAAGCCAAAAGAAGAGCATTGACGTGGTGGTGGTTCAAATCAACAAGGGAGTGAAAACGGAGAAGGAAGTGAGGCACCAGAAAGCACAGGCTATAAAGATACTAGCTCCCTGCCCAGCTGATTAAGTGGGACTTTGGGGATGGGAAGCATCCCATGAGTGAACAAACACAAGGTCTCCTACCCGTGTAACCGGATAAGATGGAAAACACATTAAATGATGAAACCCTATTTAAAAGCACAAGTCAAAACAAACAGATTAACTTAGTAGGTTATGAAACAATGACAGCGGTACCCACTGCCCTGGCTCCACGCCCCACCCCAACTCTAACTAGAGGTCTTCCTTCTGGCTTTAACCCTGGGGTTCTGGCAATATTTTAAATGGCTTCAGAGTACAGTGTGTGCCTTTGGACCCGGCCGGCTGGCTTTACTGTGTGCACGGACTTCATTAGCGTGGACGTCTGGCGGGCTCCCCCAGCCCAGCCTCCCTGCTTTTGCTCCCAGTTACAGAACAGGGACGGCCCTGACTGCTCCTGCCGGCCACTGCCCACCAGCCTGCCTGGGGCCGTGCCCTCTGGAAACGGGGGCTTGTGGGACTTGCTGGGTGGGGTCGCTGTGCTGTCCTGGCTGACCTCTGCCAGGACTTCCTTTTCAAAAACTGCCCCATTTCTCACCTCTTCTCCCCTCCCCTCAGCCTTTCCCTACCTTCCAGGGAAACCCCATAGGAGATCTGTCCTTTTAGGGTAGGGAACCCTAATGTCACCACCCTAGTCCCCAGGGAGCTCTGCTCACTCCAAGAACCATGTTAAATGCCACCCTCTCTGGGAAACCATGTGGGCAGAGTAATGTCACCCCACAAAGAGGCCTACATCCTAATCCCAGGAAAGCTGTCGACGTGTTACTTACATGTCAAAGGGATGGACTAAGGTTGCAGGTGGGATTAAGGTTGCTATTCAGCTGACCTTAAGATAGGGAGACGATCCTGGATTCTCCAAGTGGGACTCCATGTAATCAGAGGGGTCCTTAAAACGTGAACAAGACACAGGACTTCCCTGGCGGTCCAGTGGTTAGGGCTCAGAGCTTCCACTGCAGGAGGCCCGGGTTCAAGCCCTGGTTGGGGAACTAAGATCCCGCATACCGCGCAGCACGGCCAAAAAAAAAAAAAAAAAAAAAAAAGTGAACAAGGCAAGCAGGAGAGGATGTATGGGCAGGACCCAGCCGCTGTTGCTGGCTTTGAAGATGGAGGGAAGGGTCACAAGCTGAGAAATGCACGTGGCTTCCAGAAGCTGGAAGCGGAAAGGAAACAGGTTCTCCCCAGAAGCCTCCAGAAGGGACACAGCCCTCCTGGCAGCTTGACTTTAGCCCATCGAGACCCATCTCAGAATCCCAACCTCCAGAACCGGAAGAGAATACATCTGTGTTCTTTCAAGGTGCCAAGTGGATGGTGATTTGTTAACAGCAGCCATAGGAAACTTGTGCAAAAGCCTTCCCACCCGCTCTTCAGGAGGAGGTGGACAATCCCTCTGTGGGTCCCATGCAATTTAGGGCAGGTTTCTTGATGCTACTATGTTGACTTGGGACATTAGAAGCACAGCTTTTAAATCATGTCTGGGTAGAGTAAGATCAGTCCCCACCTTTGCCCTTGTGACCTTGTTCTCTCCTTGACCCCTACACACTTCAGGGTTCATGTTAACGGAACGGGCCCAGCTCTCTTCCTGCCGTTTGAAACTGATTTTGAAGACAGATGTTACGGAGCCAAAAAGGGCCGAGGCTGCCAAGCCCCGCTGGCAGAAAGCCACGTGGACTTGGGCTGCAGTGGGGGTCCCGCAGGGGACCGCTTGCCCCTCAGGGTGACGGAACAGCTGTGGCCAGAGTGTCCTGCTTGGAGCCCGGCCTTCTTGTGGCACCTATGTCACCACCTAGACCTGTGTTTGTTCCACCGTCTCCCTGAGGACAGGGTGGATGGCTGGTGGAGCCCTGCAATCCCAGAGCTGGAGCAGACACAAGGCAGGGGCTCTGTGCTGAGTAACGAATAAAGACACAGAGCTGTAAAAAGTTAGCAAAAACCGAAAGATGGTTTCAGAAGACATTCTTGCGGTTCATAGCATCACATTTTCCTTATGGAGGACCACTTCCAAGCTGGCCTCTCTTCCATCTCCAGCCTCTCCAAAAGGCATTGCCATTCCATACTTGCTTCCCCTCTCCCGGGCTGGCTCCTGCAACTCCCAGCCGTGGCTCAGTGTCCCCCACACCTGCTCCCTGGCGCTCCGGGCACGTCCACAGCACATTGGCTCCCAGGGCTTTCTGCCCCTCGTCCCAATCTTCCAGGTCCCTGAATCCAGCTCTGGAGGAGGGGCCCCATGAAGCTTTGCCAAGTGGGGTTCCCCAAGGCTGGGAGGGTGCCGGGTGCAGGCACCGATGAACTCTGGAAATGTGGCAATTTTGATGCTACTGTATTTGCATTATCTGTCTTCATTTCCTCTGAGCTTTCCCGGAGTTTCGTCGTTGCTGCATTAATGAAAAGAGCATGTGCCCTCTGCTTATTTCTCTCATGGTGCTCACTGCCATGTCATGAGATTTTATTAGCGTGGCTCTCTCCTTGGAGCCAAGCTGGAGCTTGGAGGGGATACCAGGTTCCCGGGAGTCAGTGGTGGGGACAGGAAACAGAACTCAGGGGCCCTCGGTGCTGCCCTGAGGAGGGTCCCTGACCTGCTGGGTCTCTACACGGGGATGGGTGGCCCACCGGGAGCGGGTAGGAGGTGGAGGTCTCAGTGCATGCAGGAATCATCCTTCTTCCCTTGTGTCCTAACGGAAGAATCAGCACCACTCTCTCACTCCGCCAGTTGAGTCACTTTGTGCCCAGGGAGGGGGGTGACAAAACAGACTCCCGAGTTGAGCATGATAAGCGCCTTGAAGACCCCGTTGCTTGAGATCCAAGTCAGGTCAATAATTACAAAAACGGAAGCATGGCTTGTTCCCAGCCCCTTCCCTGGGCCTTGCCATCTGTCACACAGTCACCAGCCGCAGCTCTCAAGCTGGTGGCCACTCCCAGTAGCAGGGAGGAGTGGCAGTGATTACCCAACTCTGACTGCAAGTCCAGCTTCAAATTAATTCATGCTGAATTAGGGCCTCCCCTCCTTTACCCCTCCCCCAGGGGAGCCAGGCCAGACGGGGACCTTTCACTTCCACACCCAGGCAGCACAGCGGAAATCAGACAGTACCTGTCACTACCCCCCAGGCCGTCCCTGCCCCCGGCCCCTGAAATGGGCAGATCCTCAAAGGAGCCTCCAGGGAGGTTAGATGGTCCAGGCAGGTGAAGGGTGGGATGCCGAAATTCCTCCCGAGGAGCAAAGGAACTTTCTGGAAATGGTGATTCTCAAAGACCAACCAAAGTGGGCAGCCAGCTGGACGACTTCACACGTCTCTAACAAAGGGGCATGGGCTGTCCATGAGGACTCAGGACATCTTCTTTAAGGAAAGGAAAGGCACTGCCAGAGAGAGTTGAAAGTGTTCCCTAAATGCTGCAAGAATGACTGGCAGCTTTTGTCCAGAAACTTCTACAGCAGCACACAGTGGGGCTGATGGTGAAGATGGGGAGAAGGCCATCTGCAGGCAAAATAAAACCCAAACCCACATCGATTTGCTGTTTAAAAAAAAAAAATTATTGAATTATAGTTGACTTACAATAGTATATTTGTTTCAGGTAAACAACATAGTCATTTGATATTTTTATAGATTACACTTCACATAAGGTTATTATAAAATATTGGCTGTATTCCCTGTACTGTACTATATATCCTTGTACCTTATTTATTTTATACCAAGTAGTCTGTACCTCTTAATCCACTTCCTCTATCTTGCCCCTCCCCCACCCCTCTCCCTACTGGTAACCACTAGTTTGCTCTGTGAGTTTGTTTCAGTTTTCTTATATTTGTTCATTTGTTTTATTTTTTAGATAACACATATAAGTGAAAACATTCAGTATTTGTCTTTCTCCGTCTGATTTATTTATTTCAGGTCCATCCATGCTGTTGTAAATGGCAAAATTCAATTCTTTTTTATGGCTGAGTAATATTCTATTGTCATATATATAATCATATATATATTGAAATATGCCACATTTTCTTTATCCATTCATCTGTTGATGGATACTTAGGTTGCTTCCATATCTTGGCTACTGTAGATGATGATGCTATGAACTCTGGGGTGCATATGTCTTTTCAACTTATTGTTTTTGTTTAGTTCAGATATATCCAGAAGTGAAATTGCTGGATCCTATGGTAGTTCTATTTTTAATTTTTTGAGGAACCTCCCTACTGTTTTCCTTAGCGGGTGTACCAAATTGCATTCCCACCAACAACATACTAGGGTTCCTTTTTTTCCACATCTTCATCATCACTTGTCGTTTGTTATCTTTTTGATGATAGCCATTCTGACAGGTGTGAGGTGATATCTCACTGTGGTTTTGATTTACATTTCCTTGATGATTAGCGATGCTGAGCATCTGTTCATGTGCCTGTTGGCCATCTGTATGTCTTCTTTGGAAAATGTCTATTCAGGTCCTCTGCCCATTTTTTAATTGGGTTGTTTGGGTTTTTTGATATTGAGTTGTATGAGCTGTTTGTATATTTTAGAAATTAAGCCCTTGTCAGTTGCATCATTTGCAAATATTTTCTCTCAGTCCATAGGTTGTCTTTTCATCTTGTTTATGGTTTCTTTTGCTATGCAAAAATCTTTTAAGTTTTATTAGGTCCCATTGTTTATTTTTGTTTTTGTTTCCCTTGTCTGAGGAGACTGATCCAAAAAAAAAAATATTGCTAAGAGCTGTGTCAAAGAGTGTACTGTTTATGTTTTCTTCTAGGAGTTTTATGGTTTACAGTTTTACATTTAAGTGTTTAATCCATTTTGAGTTTATTTTTGTATATGATATGAGAAAATGTTCTAATTTCATTCTTTTACATGTAGCTGTCCAGTTTTCCCAATGCCACTTATTGAAGAGACTGTCTTTTCCCCCATCTTGTATGCTTGCCTCCATCATCATAGATTAATTGACCATATGTGCATGGGTTTATTTGGGGGCTCTCAATTTGTTGCATTGACTTATGTGTCTGTTTCTGTGCGGTACCATACAGTTTTCATTACTATAGCTTTGTAGTATAGTCTGAAGTCAGGAACCATGATACCTCTGGCTTAGTTCTTTTTTCACAAGATTGCTTTGGCTATTTGGGGTCTTTCATGTGTCCATGCAAATTCAAGGGTTATTTGTTCTAGTTTTGCAAAAAATGTCACAGGTATTGTGGTAAGGATTGCATTAAATCTATAGATTGCTTTGGGAAGTATGGACATTTTAATAATATTAATTCTTCCAATCCATAAACATGGGTATCTTTCCATTTATTTGTATCATCTTCATTTTCCTTCATCAATGCCTTACAGTTTTTAAAGGTCTTTCATCTCCTTGGTTAAATTTATTCCTAGGTATTTTGTTCTTGATGTGATTATAAATGGGATTATTTTCTTACTTTCTCTTTTTGATAGTTCATTATTAGTGTATAGAAAAGCAACAGATTTCTCTATATTAATCTTGTATCCTGAAACTTTACTGATTTCAATGATTAGTTCTAATAGTTTCTTTTGTGGTGACTTTGGGGTTTTCTATATATCATGCATCATGTCATTTGCAAATAGTGGCAGTTTTACTACTTTCCTTCCAATTTGTATGCCTTCTATTTCTTTTTCTTGCCTGACTTCTGTGGCCAGGATCTTTAGTACTATGTTAAATAGAAATGGGCACTTTTGTCTTGCTCCTGATATTAGAGTAAAAGCTTTCAGCTTTTCATCATTGAGTACGATGTTAGTTGTGGGTTTGTCATAAATGGTCTTTATCATGTTGAGATATATTCCCTCCATAGCAACTTTGTTGAGAGGTTTTTTAATCATGAATGGATATTGAATCTTATCAATACTCCTTCTTCATCCATTGACACAATCATGTCATTTTTATCATTCATTTTGTTAAGGTGGTGTATCCCATTGATTGATTTGCGGATATTGGTCCACTCTTGCATCCCTGGGATAAATCCCACTTGATCATGATGTATGATCCTTCTTATGTATGTTGAATTTGGTTTGCTAATACCTTGTTTAGGATTTTTCCATCTACATTCATCAGAGATATTAGCCTGTAATTTTCTCTTTTTTGTCATGTCTTTGTTTGGTTTTGGTATCAGGGTAATGCAGGCCTCATAAAATGAGTTTGGGAGGGTTCCCTCCTCTTCAATTTTTTTGAAATAATTTGAGAAGGATTGGTATTAACAGTTCATTATATGTTTGGTAGCATTCCCCTGGGAAACCTTGCAGTCCTGGACTTTTGTTTGTTAGGAGTTTTTAAAATCACTGATTCAATTTCCATACTAGTAATCAATCTGTTCAGATTATATATTTCTTCTTGATCCAGTCTCAGAAGATTGTATGTTTCTAAGAATTTATCCGTTTCTTCTAGGTTGTCCAATTTGTTACCATATAGCTGTTTGTAGTATTCTCTTATGACTGTATTACTGTGATATCAGTGATATTTGATACTGTGATATCTCCTCTTTCAACTCTAATTTTGTTTATTTGGATCCTCTCTCTTTTTTTCTTAATGAGCCCTGCTAAAATCTTAATTTTTTTTTTAATCTTTTCAAAAACAGCTCTTGGTCTCAGTGAACTTTTGTATTTTTTTTATCTCTCTTTTATCTATTTCCACTGTAACTTTTATTATTTCCTCCTTTCTGCTGACTTTGGGCTTTGTTTGTTCTTTTTCTAATTCCTTTAGATGGTAGATTAGGTCATTCATTTGAGATTTTTCTTGTTTCTTGAGGTAGGCCTGTATCACTAAAAACTTCCCTCTTAGAACGGCTTTTGCTGCATCCCATAGATTTTGGAAAGTTGTGTTTTTATTTTCCTTTGTCTCAAGGTATTTTCTGATTTCCTCTTTGATTTCTTCAGTGACCTATTGGTTTTTTTCAATAACATGTTGTTTAGTCTCCATGTGTTTGTGTTTTTCCATTTTTCTTCCTGGAATTGGTTTTTAGGTTCATATAATTGTGTTCAGAAAAGATGCCTGATATCACTTCTATCTTCTTAAATTTGTTGAGACTTGTTTTGTGGCTTAGCATGTGATCTATCCCTAGAAAATATTCCATGTGCACTTGAAAAGAATGTGTATTCTGCAGTTGTTGGATGGAAAATCCTGTGGATATCTATTAAGTCCAAGTGGTCTAATGTGTTATTTATGGCCACTGTTCCCTTATTGATTTTCTATCTGGATGATCTATCCATTGATATAAGTGGGGTGTTAACATCCCCTACTATTATTGTATTACTGTCAATTTCTTACTTTACGTCTATTAATATTTTCTTTATATATGTAGGTGTTCCTATATTAGGTGAATATTTGTTTATGAGTGTTATATCTTCTTCTTATACTAACCCCTTTATAATGCCCTTATTTGCCCTTTACTACAGACTTTGTTTTAAAGTCTACTTTGTTTGATATGAGTATTGCTACCCAGCTTTCTTTTCATTTCTATTTGCATGGAATATCTTTTTTCATTTTTCACTTTTAGTCTGTGTGTGTGTTTAGCTCTGAAATGAGTCTCTTGTAGGTAGCATATAGATGGATCTTGTTTTTTTTATCCCATCAACCACCCTATGTCTTTTGATTGGAGCATTTAGTCCATTGACATTGAAAGTGATCATTGATAGGTATGTACTTTTTTTTTTTTTTTTTTTGCGGTACACAGGCCTCTCACTGCTGTGGCCTCTCCCGTTGTGGAGCACAGGCTCCAGATGCGCAGGCTCAGCGGCCATGGCTCACGGGCCTAGCCCCTCCGCAGCATGTGGGATCTTCCCGGACCAGGGCACGAACCCGTGTCCCCTGCATCGGCAGGCGGACTCTCAACCACTCTGCCACCAGGGAAGCCCGACAGGTATGTACTTATTGTCATTTTGTTACTTGTTTTCCGCTTGTTTTTGTAGTTCTTCTCTGTTCTTTTCTTCTTCTTTTAGTCTCTTTCCTTGTGGTTTCATGATTTTCTTTAGTGTTATATTTGTATTCCTTTCTCTCAAGTATTTGTGTATCTGTAGTAGATCTTGATTTGTGGTTACCATAGAGTTCATATATGTTGACCTATAACTATATACACTTGTCTTAAACTGATAGTCATTTAAGTTCTAAAAGACGTACATTTTTTACTCTCCCCTCCATGTTTAGTGTTTTGGATGTCATATTTTACATCTTCATGCCTATCTCTCAACTGCTTATTGTAGTTATAGTTGATTTTTACAATGTTGGCTCATTTAAGAGGTTGATCCACTGCTTTTGCTATATATTTGCCCTTACCAGTGGGATTTTTCCCTTCTTATATTTTCTTATTTCTTGCCATAGCCTTTTCTTTTTCACTTAAAGAAGATCCTTTAACATTTCTTTTAAGTTGGTTTAGTATTGATGAACTCTCTTTTAGTTTTTGCTTGTCTGGGAAACTCTTTATCTCTCCTTCAACTCCAAATGATAACTTTGCTGGGTAGAGTATTCTAGGCTGTAGGTTTTTTCCTTGCAGCACTTTTAAAATATATCATGCCACTCCCTTCTAGCCTGCAAATTTTCTACTGAAAAATCAGCTGATACCCTTATGGGGGTTCCTATCTATGTGACTCTTTGTTTTTCTCTTGCTACCTTTTAAACTCTCTCTTTAACTTTTGTCATTTTACTTATGATATGTCTTGGTGTGGGTCTCTTTGACTTCATCTCCTTTGAAACTCTCTGTGCTTCTTATACCTGGATATTTGTTTCCTTCTCCAGGTTAGGGAATTTTTCAGCCATCATTTCATCAAATACATTTTCTACCCATTTCTGTCTCTCTTCTGTTCTGGGACTGCTATAATGTGAATATTAGTATGCTTGATGTTGTTCCAGAGGTCCCTTAAACTAGCCTCATCTTTATTTATTTTTTCTTTTTGCTGTTCTGATTGGATGATTTCCACTATTCTATCTTCCAGATGGTGTATGTGTTCTTCTGTGTCACCTAACCTGCTCTTAACTCCTTCTAATGTATTTTTCATTTCCATTGTTGTATCCTTCATCTTTGACTGATACTTTTTTTATATTTCCTATTTCTTTGTTGAAGTTCTCACTGTTTTGTCTATTCTTTTTCCAAGCTCGGTTATCATTCTTATTACTATTGCTTTGACCTCTTTAACGGGTAAATTGGGTTTTATTTCAGGACTTTTATCTTGTTCTTTCATTTGAGACATATTCCTCTGTTTTCTCATTTTATTTAACTCTCTATGTTTGTCTCCATGAAATTAGGTGTAACAGTTACTTCTACTGATCTCGAAGGGGTGTCCTTGTGTGGAAGTACCCCTATGCCGTTTGCATGTGCCCAGTGGATTTGATGGGAGAACTGGATCTGAAGTGAGCATGGGCACTGTCTTCCCCTGGGGTGTGCTGTCAGCCACTACCTTGGTGGGAGGTAGGGCTGGATTTGAAGGGACTAGAGCCAGAGCCAGGTGCAAACCAGGGCTTCTTCTATGTTCAGATGCAGTCAAAGACCTGTCAGGGGAGGGGTGGGAGCCCAAGAGGCCGGAGCAGGAGCCCTGAAGGAGTTGGGCTTCCCCCACGTGTGGCAGCAGCCTCTGCCTTGGTTGGGGATGTGCCCGGGGCCCAAGGGCTTGGGTTGCACTTCTGAGCTGGTTCCACTGTTTCCCTGGTGTGCAAGCCTTGGCTAGTGGCTGGATCGGGGCCAGAGGGGTTGGAGTAGCACTACTGAACTGGTTCTTCTTCTTCCCAGTGCATACATGCACCTCCCCACAGGCAATGGTGGTCTCTGCTCTGGCCAGAGGCAGGGCTGGGGCCAAGCTGGCTGTATTCCCTCTAAGTGCACACACGCTCATTGATAAGGGCAGCTCCTCCTTAGCAGGGAGCTGCGCTGGAGCAGGGGGTGCCCTGGGGCCATCCTGGCAGGGCAGCCAGAGCATCGGGCAGCTTTCCATATGCTGCTTCCAAGCTGTGACTGGGAGCAAGCAAGTCTGTGCATGGATTCTTCAAGAGTGGAGCCTCAGTTTCTTACAGCCCTCCAGAAAGCTCCACTGGTTTCCAAACCAGCTAAGAGGGCTCATCTTCCTGATGCCAGACTCCAGGGCTGGGTGCCTAATATGGGGCTCAAACCCCTCCGCCCCCAGGGAGGATCTCTGAGCCTGTGATTTTTCCCTCCTCTTTTGGGTCGCCTGTTAGGGGTGTGGGTCTTGACTAGATCGCTTCTCTTCCCCTCCTCCCCGACTCCGTACGGGTCTTTCTTCACAGCTTTGGTCGTAGAAGAGCCGCACTGCTAGTCTTCAGGTGGTTCTCAGCAAGGTTGCTCTGTATGTAGTTGTAGCTTTGATGGGTTCATGAGAGGAGGTGAGCTCAGGGTCCTCCTACTCCACCATCTTGATCTTGCCCCCCTCCCCCGTACAAATATTGCTTTTTATTTACCTGCATGATTCCCAGGCTGAAAACTGCACAACCAAATTCCATCAATATACAGTGAAACAGATTCCCTGGCCGAAATGTTGGTTGTAAACATGTTTGCACTTTGCTCTCCCAATTACACCTAAGTTCCTCAGTTGTGTCACAGAGGAAAGTTAACCTTGGCCTGCCATAGTTAATTTTTACCAAGCCCCTTTTGGTAAACAGGGGACTTAGCAGAGTTGTATTCTTTTTTCTAGACCAGAAGCCTCAATATGTTTGTAGTATAAGAAATAAAAGCGTTTTTTTGGAAACTCCAGGAAATGAATGGCTCGTTTCTCCTGGCCGATGGATGTGAGGGTCCTCATCTACCGTACACTGATGACTAAAGACAGGCACTGCTGCCTCTAGGTAAACAGAAAAAGAAAAGAAAAAATGAAGCCCATTAGCAAAAGGGGGCAGTGACGTAAGTGATGATGAAAAAGGTGCGTCTGTGTTTCTACTTGAGTGTGGTTTCCAGATGCCACAGAATGGGATCTGATGGAGCTGAGACCACATTTTGTCAGGAGGCTGCCTTCTGAGAGTTCGCCTAAGGAGATAAAAAGCGATAGTTAATTTCTAAGGACCTACTGTGCATCTGACCCTTGCACCTAATTTCCCAGCTAATTACTCAGCCATAAAAAGAAACGAAATTGAGTTATTTGTAGTGAGGTGGATGTCATACAGAGTGAAGTAAGTCAGAAAGAGAAAAGCAAATACCATATGCTAACACATATATATGGAATCTAAAAAAAAAAAAAAAGGTCATGAAGAACCTAGGGACAAGACGGGAATAAAGACACAGACCTACTAGAGAATGGACTTGAGGATATGGGGAGGGGGAAGGGTAAGCTGGGACGAAGTGAGAGAGTGGCATGGACATATGTACACTACCAAACGTAAAATAGCTAGCTAGTGGGAAGCAGCCACATAGCACAGGGAGATCAGCTCGGTGCTTTGTGTCCACCTAGAGGGGTGGGATAGGGAGGGTGGGAGGGAGGGAGACACAAGAGGGAAGAGATATGGGGACATATGTATATGTATAACTGATTCACTTTGTTATAAAGCAGAAACTAACACACCAAATTAGCAAAAAAAAAAAAAGCCCTGCGTGGTAGGTTGTGTTGTCATCAACTTGCAGCTCCAGGAACAGACGTGTAGAGCCAGTTTCCTCCCTGCATGGAGAGGTGGGACAACAGTGTGCCCCTGGGCCTGCTGGAGTGTGAGCCCCAGCTTTCAGGAAACTTTGTGCCTGGCGGGGAGCTCAGCACTTGCCCAGGTGGGGATGGATTTATTAGGTCACTGGAAGTCTCTGGAGTTAGGGGTAGATTCAAGGGGTGAAGGTGTCCAGACCTGTCATTTCCCCAGTATTTCCTGCCCATACCACTGGCAAACATGCACACGCACACAAACACACACACCACGCACACAGGTGGAAATATCCTGGATAAGCCCCCCACCCCAAGAAAGGAGGAAGGAGGCTGAATGGTATCAGTGGAAAGATGGCCAGTCTCAGGAATCGGGGCTGACTTCTAAGTCCCTCTCTGGCTCTCAACAGCTTTGCCACATGGAATAAATCTCTCTGTCCCCCCTTCCTCTTCCTGTAAAATGAAGGGCTGCCCAGGGTAATTTCCAAGGTCTTTTCAGTTTTACATTCTATGATTCTATTAATACTGAGAGTGGATTTTAAATGCTAAATGGAGTCCATGAAGGCTGAATATTTCTCGAGATTTAAAATGTCTCTCTACTAATTGAAACTAATTCTCCGAACCACACATTAAAAGCCCCAGGCTGATTTTTCTATCTGATGGGCCCTGACAAAGTGGCGCGTGGAGACGGAGTGGCCCCAGGTGGGCACTCTCACGCTAGCCCTCTGCTGTTCCTCCCCAGCGAGGCTTCTGCTAATTTGTATTAATGCATCTCTGCTTTCCCCCTCCCGCCCCCTGGCAAGCCCTCACCCTGGTCAGCCCCACAGCCTGTGTCACTTAAATCTCATAATGCACCGCCGCTTCTCTCCCCTTCCTCTCACCATTTCCCCCTCCTCTATCTCTCGACTTAGAGCTTGGCAGACTAATGGCCATAATCATGATGATGAGCATTAACAATGACAGGCAATGCTCTCAACAGAATGCAGCTCTTCCTCAAGAGAAGGGACATTAAAATCCCAACTAGGTAAGTGGGCTCGACAGTGGTGTCAGCCCCGGAGCCGGGAGTCTGCAAGAGAGGCTACTGGGAGCTGGACGTGGCAGCAGGTGCATCTAGGAAAACAGCGGTGAAACAAGACAGAGAAGCAGGGCAAAGATTTGAGGTTCTGTGTTCACCTTCCCCGGCCTTCAGTACCAGAGAGTCTCCAAATGTGGTACCTTCCACCTTGGAGGGGGTTGAGTTTGGAGCTGTTTAAATTCATGAAAAACCAAAGTTCATAAAGCAGTGTTTGCCTTTGATTTATGTGCTGCACTCTTTTCAAAATTGTGCTGAAATAACCATAACATAAAATTTACCGTTTTAACCATTTTTCAGCATACAGTTCAATGGCATTAAGGACATCCATGTTGTTGTACCAACGTCACCACCATCCAGCCCCAGAAGGTTCTCATCATCCCCAACAGAAGCTCTGTACCCACAAAACAGTAACTCTGCATTCTGCACTCCCCACAGCCCTGGAATGTGATGGACTCTTACGTTTTGTGATTATTCTGGTCTCTTCCATTGAACAAATGCTGGTTAGGACTCAGTAGCAACCTACGTTTTGAAACACTGTACACCCCTCTTTCCAGCAGCAGAAACTGAGACACAAAGAGGGGAAGCAGCCTACCCCAACTAAGCGGAGAGCCAGGGGCCATGAAAGCAGCAAGGCAAGTTGCCAACTCTAACCCTAACCCCAGTCTCAATGGTCTTTTGACTTTCACGGCACTTTTGGTACGGCCAACACGGGTTCGTCCATTCCTTTCTTTCATAGGAAATTAAGAAGACATACAAGAGTGAAGAGAATGACATGAAAAACACTTGGGTGTCCACCATCTAGAACTGAGGAGTGTTAATATTTTCTCACAGTTGCTTGACGTTTTTCTAAAAGAAATGGCATATTCGTGAATGCTGCCCCCTGGTCCCCCTCCCGGGGCATCCTCTCCCCGTAGGTAACCTGAATTTCGCCCTTCTGAATTTGGTGTGTGTTTTTTCAGTCCACCATTTCCATGTTTACACCTACAGAGAAAGATATTCATGAATATTTCATTGTGTTGTTTGCAGTGTGTTTTTAAACATTTTCATAAACGATATTACACAGGAAGCTTGCTTTTTCACTCAACATTATGTTTTGAGATGTAATCACATTGCTATGAGAGAAGGAGTGTGTGTGTGTGTGTGTGTGTGTGTGTGTGTGTGTGTACTTAGGTTGTTTCCAATTTATTTTCCTATTACAAGCAATGCTGCGATTATGCACGAGTCTCTCTAGGTAATAGATCTAGCAGTGCAATTGCTGAGTCTTTGCGAACATGCATTTCCAATTCCAATTTTGCTTTGGATATTGACAAATTGCTTTCCAAAGTGGTTGAATTAATTTACACTCCTACCAGCAGTGGGAGAATTCCTATTTCCCCTTTATCTTCACTAACTCTTGATATTGTCTGTCTTCTAAAATTTTACCCATCTGATTAGTGTGAAATGTTCTCTTGTTTGTTTTAAATCACATTTATCTGATTATTAGGAAGGCTAAGCATATGTGCATTAATAATTTTCATTTTTTCTATGAATTGTTTATTCTATTGTTTTATTGCAAGGATTGTCAAACCACAAGCTGTAGACCAGCCCATGGGCTCTTTATACTGCTTGCGAGCTAAGAATGGTTTTTACATTTTAAAAGAGTCATAAAAGAAAAAGGAGTGACAGAGGTTATATGTGTCCTGTGAAGCCTAAAATATTTACTATCTGGTTCTTTAAAGAAAAAGTTCACTGACTCCTGCTGGATTATTTTGTCTTTTTATTGATATATATTTTGGATATTAACAATTTATTTGAACTAGCTCCTCCCTCTGCCTCTCCCTCATCAGCTACCCTGAGCATGCCAAGTTTCTACTTCCCTGGGGCCATGGTCTATGTTTTGTTAGAAGCAAAATGTTTTTTCAACATCTTGTCAAGTTTCAATTACATTTGGGGTGTATCATCTAAATTTATCTCCCTCTCAAATACTCACAGTAAAACCAATTTAATGCTCTTTACCTTGTGAAATGCATACTGTAGAATTTTGCTTCTGGCTCTGGTGGAATGACTGCTACTGAGCTTGCTTTCCTGTCATAAATAACCAGGAAAGTGGATAAAACATATGAAACAACTGTTTTCATATATAGGAAAACAAACAGCAAAGATGGTAATCTCCAAGAGCAGGGAAAGACATGAGATAAGCCTGATTGTTTTGAGTTTCTGTCTAGAGGAACTTTAGACCATATCCCTGGGAGGAGGACCCAAGTGCAGTATGAAGGTGTCACAGAGGTAAGGAAACAGAATTTGGAATTTAGGGAAGCTGAGGCAGCAGGTGCCCGTGGGCCAGAGCACCAGAGAAAAGGTAGCTACACAGAGAGGGATGGTTCCAGAATCTGGATAGGGGCTCTCTTTAGGCACCGATTGAATAGTAAGATACACATGTGTAGTGTGAAACTTCTTGAGGCCAGTTAACAAACAACTAAGGAAGTCAAACAATTCCCAGAGCTCATTCAGGATTGAGATAAATTTTCATTCAGACTAGTCAGAGTGGAGAGACCTCAAGGAACACCTAGGACATCCATGAGACCTCAGAATGGCCATTGCAAAGTAGTGAGGCTAAATTAGCTCTAGGAAAGCCTTCTTTAAATACACCTTCATAATACTTAAAAACAAGCCTTAAAAATAAGTAAATAAATGGATGCTCAAGCAACTTAGCTGCCTGCTAAAATAAACTCCACCACTTTTTGGAAAACGACAAAATCTAGACACAATAATGTAGCATGCACAGGTTCAGCATCCAATCAAAACTTGGTCAACATATTAACAATGAGGAAAAGGTGACCCATAACCAGGAGAGAAATCAATCAAGTGGAACAGGCCCAGAAATGATAGAGATAATAGAACTAGCAGATAATCACTTTACAAAATAGCAATTATAAATATGCTAAAGGCTTTAAAGGGAAACATGAACATGATGAGGAAAGATATAGAAAGTATAAAGAATTAACAGCAAATTCGATACTGAAGAAGTGATCAGTGAACTTGAAAGAACATAAACTAAACAAACTAAAACAAAGTGAAACACAGAGAAGAAAAAAATAAATGAAGGAGCCTCAGTGACCTGTGAGAAAGTATAAAAATCTGACATATGTGTATTTGGAGACCCAGAAACAGAAGAGATGCATGGAGACAGAAAAAATATTCAGAAAAAATGGGCAAAATTTTTCTGAACTATATGTAAACCATTAACACACAAATCTAAGAAACTCAACAAACCACAAGAATAAGCATACACATGCAAATCACATAAGACACATCATAATTGAACAGCTAAAATCCAGTAACAAAGGGGAAATCTTAAAAGGATCCAGAAAAGGGAAGAAAGAGAAAGAGAGGAAGGAAGGAAGGAAGAGAAGGAGGGAGGGAGGGAGAAAGAAAACATACAGGGGAACAAATATAAAATTCCTGTTGCTAATTTTGTATCAGAAATAATGCAAGCCAGAAGACAATGGAAAATTTCTTCAGAATAAGGTAATAAAAAGATATCCATAGAATTTTACATCAGTGAAAATATCCTCCAAAAATTGTGGTGAAACAGAAACATTTTCAAATAAACAAAATCTGAGAAAATTCACCACCAGCCAGTCTAAATTATAAGAAATATCAATAATAAAGGAAGTTCTTTAAGCTGAAAGAAAATGATACAAGTCAGAAACTCAGATCTACACAAAGGAGTGAACAGCAATAAAATGGTAAAAATGTGAATAAACATAAAATGTACTTGTTCTCTCATTTTAACATTTCTTTAAAAGATAACTGACTCACCGTTTCTGGTTCAGAATGTAAGGAGGTAATAGCTCTTTTTAGATCTGCAATGAGGTGAGGACACAGGGCAAACCACTGTCCCCAATACTGGAGACAGACAGCAAATGCAGGTAATCACGGCTTCTCAGAGAGAGACTCACAATTAGAAACCACCATGGGAACTAAGGCTGGGATAGAAAAACCAGAACTGTGATTGATAAATTGCTGGAGGCTCAATGTGGACAACTCCAAGATTTAAAAACTCCAGGGGGACTCCACAATTGTGAGATTTACCTCCAAAAGGAGCTCAACCAGGTTTCCTTGTAAATATCAGAGAAAAATCCCTCTTGCTTCCTGAAGGGAGAGAGGAAAAGGAACCATTTTGAAATAAGCCAGAGCATTCTGTTCTTTCTAAAACGGCCTGCCCGTGAGAAATTAGTTAACCAGAGTGTAGCCTGCTGAGGTGTTACCAGAGCCTAACTGACCTAGGGAAAGGGAAATACCTGACTCCAATCAGCTCTAGCCTTTCACGTGGGAGAATGAAAACACCCAACACCAGCCCACTCTAGCCATTCTCTCCCACCTAAGGGAGTAGGAAAAACAAAAAACCAAAAAACCTGAGAAACACTCATGAAGTTCACAGTCCAGGACATAGACTCACTGAAAGACCGAGATATACTCACACAATTACAGATGCTTCTCCCACCACACCTTACCACTACATTACTAAAGTCCAATTTACAACAATTACTTTTACCTCATATATCATGTCCAGCTATAGGAAAAATTACAAGGAATACCAAAAGGTAAAAAACATACTTTGAAGAGACAAGAGAAAGCATCAGAATCAGACACGGCAGGAATGTTGGAATTATCAGACTGTGAATTTCAAACAAATATGATTATTATGCTAAGAGCTCTAATGCATAAAGTGGACAGCAGATGAGACAGATGGGCAATGTAAGCTGGGAGATAGAAACCCTAAGGGGGAAAAGAAGGAAATGCTAGAGATTTTTAAAAAACATGGTAACAGAAATGAAGAAAGCCTTTGATAGGCTCATCAGTACACTGGACACAGCTGAGGAAGGAATCATTGAGATTGAGTATATTTCATTGGAAATATCCAAAACTAAAAAACACAGAGAATAAAGACAAATATGCATAAAAGACAATACGCATAAAAGGGAATACCAGAAGGAGAAGAAAAAGAGAATGGAACAGAAAAAATATTTGAAACAACAATGACTGAGAAGTTTCCCAAGTTAATGTCTGACACCAAACCACAAATCCAGGAAGGTCAGAGAATACCAAGCAGGATAAATGCCCCCAAATCTACACCTAGACATATCATTTTCAAAGCACAGAAAAATCAGAGATAAAGGGAAAAATCATGAAAGAAGCCAGAGGGAAAAAATACCTACCTATAGAGGACCAAAGATAAGAATTACATCTGACTGCTCTCAAAAACCATGCAAGCAAGCAAGAGTAGAATAAAATATTAAAGTATTGAGAGAGAAATGCCATCAACCTAGAATTCAGCACTGTGCAAAATCATCCTTCAAAAGTGAAGAAGAAATAAAGATTTCATCAATCAAACAAAAACTGAGGGAATTTGTCATTAGCAGACCTTCCTTGCAAAAAATATTAAAAGAAGTTCTTTAGAAAGAAGGAAAATAATATAGGTCAGAAATTTAGATCTACACAAAGATAAAGAAAGGAAAAACGTCAAAAAAGGAATAAGTGAAGATAAAATATAAACTTTATTTTTCTTATTCTTAATTGATCTTACAGGTAAGTTTGTTCAAAAAATAATAGCAACAATGTATTTGATTATGCATGCTTATGTATATATAATACATAAGCATTATATGCTTATGTATATAAGCATATACATTATGTATATGTATATGTGGATATGTGCTTATTTATGCTAATATAAAAGTGAAATAAATGACAGCAATAATACAAGGAACAGAGGGGAGGAATTGGGATTATTTTGTTATTATAAGGTACATTACCCATGAAATGGTATAGTGTTATTTGGTAAATGGTTAAGAGACTTACTTGGATTAGTTGTAAATGCATACTGCAAAATCTAGGGCAACCACTAAAAAAAATTTTTTAAGATGTATAACTGATATGTTTTAAAAGGAGAGAAAATTAAACCCTATAAAATTCTCAGTTGAAACCACAAAAGGCAGAAGAACAGTGGAAGGCAAAAATAGGAAAAAAGAACCAGGGTAACAAATAGAAAAAAGTAACAAATGTGGTAGACATTAATCCATACACATCAATAATCATTTTGAACATTAATGGTTTAAATGCACCAATTACAAGACAGAGATTGTCAGAGTGGGTCAAAAACAAGATACAACAATATGTTGTCTATAACAAACTCACTTTAAATATAAAGATGCATATAAATGAAAAGTAAATGAATGGAGAAAAATATACCATGCTAATACTAAGTCAAAAAAAAGTAGGAGTAGCTAATTAATTTCAGACAGAGCAGACTTCAAAGCAAGGAAGGTTATCAGGGATAAAGAAGGGCATTACATAACAATAAAGGAGTCAATTCTCAAAAAAACATAATAACCCTTAAAAAGTATGTGCTGAACAACAGAGCATCAAATTACATGAGGCAAAACCTGCTAAAACTGCAAGGAGAAATAGATTAATCCACAATTATAGTTGGAGACTTCAACACCCTTTTTTCAGAAATGGGCAGATCCAGCAGGGAGAAAATCAGTAAGGACATAGTTAAACTCAACATCACCACCGATCAACTGGATATAATGGACACCTATAGACCACTTTATCCAACAAAAGCAGAATACACAGTCTTCTCAAGCTCACATGGAATATTTACCAAGATAACCATGTTCTGGGGCACAAAACACCCCTTAACAAATGTAAAATAACAAAAATTATACAGTCTGCTCTCATACCATAATGGAATTAAAACTAGAAATCAATAACAGAAAGACACTGGAAAATACCAAAATACCTGGAGACTAAACAGCACACTTCTAAACACACAAGGCAAAGAATTCTCAAGAGGAATTTTTAAATATTTTGAACTAAATGAAAATGGAAGCACAACTTATCAAAATTTGTGGGATGAAACAAAAGCAGTGCTTAGAGGGATTTATAGCATTGAATGAATGGAGAAAGATCTAAAACTAATCATCTCAGTTTTTACCTAGGGAAAAAAAAGAGCAAATTAAATTCAAAGTAAACAGAAAAAAATAATAAAAACTAAATCAATAAAATTGACAACAGGAAATCAGTAGAGAAAATGAACAAAACCAAAAGTTGCTTCTTCTTTAATAAAATTGATAAACTTCTAGCCATGGTAATTAAGAAAAAGAAAGAAGGCAAAACTTACTAACATAAGAAATGAAATAGAGGTCATCAATACTGATCCCATGTACACTAAAAGAAGAATAAAAGAATATTATGAACAACTCTATGTCCACAAATTTGATAAACTAGAAGAAATGGACCAATTCCTTGAAAGACACAGCCTGCCCAAACTCACACAAGAATAGACAATCTGAATAGGCCTATAGCTATTAAAGAAATTTAATCAACAAATAGTAACCTTCCAATATAGAAAGCACAAGGCCCAGATTGGTTCCCTGGTGAATTCTCCCAAATTTTAAGGAAGAAATTATATCAATTCTCTACAATCTCTTTCAGAAGCTGAAGGAATACTTCCTAACTCATTCTATGAGAGAAGCATCACCCTAATACCAAAACCAAAGACATTACAAGAAAGGAAATCTACAGACCAATATTTCTCATGAATATCAATGCAAAAACCCTCAACAAAATATTAGCAAACCAAATCTAATGATATATTAAAAAAATTCTACACCATGACCAACTGGGGTCTATCTCATGTATGCAAGTTTCGTTATTTGAAAATCAGTTAATGTAATCCATCACATCAACAGGCTAAAGAAAAAAATCATATATTCATATCAATAAAAGCAGGAAAATCACTAGACAAAATCCAGTACCCATTCATGATAAAAAAAAAAAGAGTCTCAGTAAACTTGGAATAGAGGGAAACTTCTTCAACTTGATAAAGAATATCTACAAAGAACCTACATCTAACACCATACTTATTGGTGAGAAACTCAAAACTTTCCCACTGAGATCAGGTACAAGCAACAGTGTCCCCTCTCACCACTCCTCTTCAACATTGTACTGGAGTCCTAGTTAATGCAATAAGACATGAAGAATTTAAATGTGTACATATTGGGAAGGAAGAAATAAAACTATCTTTTTCACAGATGGCATGATCATATATAGAAAACATCCAAAGAATGAACAAAAAACTGTTTTTAATAGGTGATTATTAAAAGGTTGCAGGATACAAGGTTAATATAGAAAAGTCCATTGCTTTCCTATATACCATCAATAAACAAGTGTAAATTGAAATTAACCCAATAGCATTTACATCGGATTACATTAACCCGATACCAAAAAAAAAAGGAAGGAAGGAAGGAAGGAAGGAAAGAAGGGAGGGAGGGAGGGAGGGAAGAAAGAAAGAAAGAAAGAGAGAGAGAGAGAGGAAAGAAAGAAAGAAAGAAAGAAAGAAAGAAAGGGAAAGTAAGGTATAAATCTAACAAAATATGTACAAGATCTATATGAGGAAAACTACAAAACCCAGATGAATAAAATCAAATAATTAAATAAACAGCTATTCCACACTCATGAATAGGAAGACCCAATACTGTCAACATGTTAGTTCTTCCAAGTTGATGTATAGATTCAATGCAATCCCAGTCAAAATTCCAGCAACTTTTTGTGTGGATATCAACTAACTGATTCTAAAGTTTATATGAAGATGCTCAAGATCCAGAATGGCCAATAAAAGTTTGAAAGTTAAGAACACAATTGGAAGACTGACACTATTTGATTTCAAGGCTTACTATAAAGCTACAGTAATCAAGACAGTGGTATTGGCAAAAAGACAAATAGATCAATGGAACAGAATAGAGAGCCCAAAATAGACCCACATAAATATTGTCAAATGATATTTGACAAAGAAGCAAAGGCAATACGATGGAACAAAGATAGTCTTTTCATCAGACTGTGCTGGAACAACTGAACATTCACATGCAAAAAAAAAAAAAAAACTCAATCTGAACACAGACTTTACACACTACACAAAAATTAAGTCCAAATTGATCATAGACCTAAATGTAAGCAAAAAACTGTGAAACTCCTAAAAGATAACATAGGAGAAACACTACATGGCCTTGAGTATGACAATGACTTTTCAGATGCAACACCAAAGCACAATATTTGAAAGAAATAATTGATAAGCAGGCTTCATTAAAATTAGAAACTTCTGCTCTGTACAACACAATATCAAGAGAATGAGGAGATAAGCCAAAAGCTAGAGAGAATATTTGCAAAACATATGTCTGAAAAAGGACTTGTATCCAAAATATACAAAGAACCCTTAAAACTCAACAACAAGAAAACAAACAATACAATTAAAAAATGGGTCAAAGATTTACTAGCTGCCTCATCATAGAAAATATACAGGTAGAAAATAAGCATATGAAAAGATGCTCCACATCCAATGGCATCAGAGAAATGCAAATCAAAACAACAATGAATTACCACTACACATCTATTAGAATGGCCAAAATCTAGAACACTGACCACACCAAGTGCTGGTGAAGATGTGGGACAATAGAAACTCTCATTCACCTGCTAATGGGAATTCAAAATGGTACAGTCACTTTGGAAGACAGCTCTCAACAAAAGTAACATACTTTTACCATGAACTCCAGCAATCATGCTTCTTGATATTTACTCAAAGGAATTGAAAACCTGCATCTACACAAAAACCTGAACACAGGGACTTCCCTGGTGGTCCAGTGGTAGAGAACCCACCTCCTAACGCAGGGGACGTGGGTTCAATCCCTGGTCAGGGAAATAAGATTCCACATGCTGCGGGGCAACTAAACCCGCGCACCACAACTACTGAGCTTGCACGCCTCAGCTAGAAAGCCTGCACACCACAAACTACAGAGACCACGTGCTCTGGAGCCCACGTGCTACAACTACAGAGCTCACGACCCCTGGAGCCTGTGAGTCACAACTAGAGAGAAGCCCACACGCCAAAACGAAGAGCCTGCATGCCACAACTAAGACCCGAAGCCACCAAAAATATAATTAAATAAATAAATTAAATAAATACATATTTTTAAAAAGAATTTTAAAATTGAGATCATTAATAAAGAAAAACAAACAAACAAACCAAAACCTACACACAGATATTTATAGCAGCTTTATTTGTAATCCCAAAACTTTGAACCAACCAAGGTGTTCTTCAGTAGATGAATGGTGAACTGGGCTTATCCAGACAATGGACTATTATTCAGTGCAGAAAAGAAATGAGCTATCAAGCTGGAAAGACACAGGGAATGTAAATGCATATTACAAGCAGAAGAAGCCAATCTGAAAAGGCTGCATTTTGTATGACTCCAACTATATGATATTCTGAAAAAGAAAGAAGTATGGAGACGGTAAAAAAGATCAGTGTTGAAGGGAGTGGGGTGGGAGGGATGAAGAGGAGAATCGCAGAGAACTTTTAGGGCAATAAAAATACTCTGTACGATACTATAATGATAGATTATACATTTCATTATACATTTGTCCCAAACCATAGATTGTATACCACCAAAAGTGAACCCTATGGTATACTATGGACTTTGTGATAGTGATGTGTCCATGTAGGTTCATCAATTATAACAAATGTCCCACTCTGGTGAGGGATGTTGATAATGGTGGATTCTGTGCATGTGTTTGGGCAGAGGGTGTATGAGAAATTTCTGTACCTTCCTCTTAATTTTGTTGTGAGCCTAATACAGCTCTAAAAAATAAAGTTAAAGAAGATTGGCTGTTTAAAGCAAAAATAATAGTAATGCTTTATTGAGTTTGTAACATTTGTAGAAATAATATATAGGCCAATAATAACACAAAAGACAGGAGGGAAAATGGAAACATACAGTTTATATTTCTTACTGAACACATAAATTGATACATTCTCTTAAGATAGACTGTGATCTTAAGTGTGCATATCAAAACTCCTAGGTCAACCTTTAAAAAATTAAACCGATATTGCTAATAAGCCTATAGGGGAGATAAAAGGAAATGTTAAATTATTCAATCCAAAAGAATGCAGGGAAAGGGTGAAAGGACCAAGGAGCATTAGGGGAGGGCAACAAATAGCAAGATTATAGAATTAAATAAGAAATACAAATGGTCTAAATGCACCAATTAGAAGCAAAGATTGTCAGACTGGGTTAAAAAGCAAGACTTGAGACATCCGATTTCAGCTCTGAGTGTAAAGTGCTTGAAAGTAATCACTCCCATTCTTACGACCAAAGAGAAAAAATTTGAACAAGGTGAACATCAATGGCTTTTGTTGGACGCATCAGAGAATTGAGGTCACAGGGCAAACCACCACTCAGAAATGGGAGAGACAGGAGAATACAGAGTCCCAGCTGAGATCTGCTTACCTGGAGCAGAAGTCACTGGAATAAGAACTGGTAGAAATACTTATATGGTCACTGCGACAAACTGCAGAGAGTGTGGACAGCATGAGAGAGAAACTGCTGGGGATTGTGTTCTTGCGGGGGGGGGCACAGCTGAGTGGATTTTATCTCTAGTCCCACCAGACTCTCACCTTGAAGAGCCAAAAAAAATTCCCCTCCTGTCTCAGGTGGGAAGAGGGGAAGAAAAGACGCCTGAAATGCTCTCAGAGCATCTTCACAGCAAAGGCCAGCTCAGCAAGAGGAAGACTCTATCAGACCTGTACTTCAGCTAGGAGGGAGAACAATTACCAAACTTCAGCACTCTCCATCCTTCCTGTCTCACTTAAGTGGGGGGAAAAGGGAGGAACTTAAGAAGCACTTGTAGGGCTTCCCTGGTGACACAGTGGTTAAGAGTCGGCCTGCCGATGCAGGAGACACGGGTTCGTGCCCCAGTCCGGGAGGATCCCACATGCCGTGGAGCGGCTGGGCCCGTGAGCCATGGCCGCTGAGCCTGCGCGTCCGGAGCCTGTGCTCCGCCAATGGGAGAGGCCACAGCAGTGAGAGGCCCGCGTACCGCAAAAAAAAAAAAAAAAAAAAAGAAGAACCACTTGTAAAGGCCACAGCCCAGGGACACAGGTGCACTAAAAACCTAAGATTTAATCATAAGATTATAGAACACTTCCCTCATCCACACCTCACTACCACGTCAACAGGGCTACAATATAACACTGGTGGATTACAGCTGAAAGAGCTGCAAGGCACAGACTCTATTTAGGAAGTAGTTCCTAGAGAAATCCAAGGATAAGATGAAAGATAAAAAAACAAGGACACTAGAGGAATTTGAAGCCTCTGGAACTTATATCCATAGCAAACACTGAACACAATTCAACTCATAGATTAACGTGAAACTTCACACTAAAGGCCTATTTACCTCAGTGATTATCACCAGTTACATCATGTTGGGCTTTCATCATGTTGGGCATCTCAAAGGCAAGAAAAAAATAAGGCCAAACTATATGCTGGCGACAAATACCCCCATTTAAGTATAAAGACACAAATAAAAATAAAAGGATGGGAAAAGAGATATTATACAAACACTAATATAAGAAAACTGGGGTGACTATGTTACTAGGAGACAAAGTAGACTTCAGGACAAGTAATAATCCCGGGGAAAAGAGGGACATTTTGTAATGATAAAATTCTCAGTTCATCAATATGACATAAAAAAAAAGCATGCTCCTAATAACAGAGCATCAAATTATGTGTAGGAAAAAATTGAGAGAACTGAAAGAAGAAATGAAAATTCACAATTAATTTGAGATTTTAATATTACTTTCTCAGTAATTGAGAGAACACGTACACAGAAAATCACTAAAGAGCAACATTAGAATTACACTGGACTTTTCTTCAGGAACTATGGAAGCAAGAAGATACTAGAGTGAAATTTTTAAAGTGTGGAAAGGAAAATATTGACCAACCTAGAATTCTGTATCCAGTAAAGTTATCCTCCAAAAGTGAAGTAGAAATACTTTCTCAAACAAGCAAAAATGTATGGAATTTGTCACCAGTAGACTTGCCTTGAAAGAAATGTTAAAATTAAGTTCTTCAGAGAGAAGGAAAAGGATACAGAACAGAAACTCAAATCTACAAAAAAGAAAAAGCATAAGAAAAGGAATAGCGGAAGGTAAAATAAAATATTTTATTTTTGTTATTCTCAATTGAGCTAACATAAAATAATAGCAACAATGAATTCAGTGAGTTTATTTATGGAAAAGTGAAGTGAATGGCAACGATATTTTAAGGGGCAGGATGGAAGAACTGAGAATGCTCTGTTATAAAGTACCTGCACTCCCCATGAAACAATATCATGTTACTTGAAAATGGACTTGGATTTGTTGCAAATGTATATTGCAAACTCTGGGGCAGCCACTAAAAAATGTTTTTTAAAAAGGAGTATAATTAATATGCTAAGAGAGGAGAGAAAATGGAATCATATAAAATGCTCAGTTAAAACTATGGAATGCAGAAAAGGAGTGGAAGACAAAAAAAGAAACGAAAAAACAAGGGCAATGAATAAAAATGAATTAAAAATAGTAACAAACATGATAGATATTAACCCAACTTCTGTGTTCTGAATGTTCGTGTCCCCCCCAAATTCATATGTTGAAATTCTTCCTAACCCCCAAGTTGACCCTTGAACAACATGGGTTTGAATTGTGCATGTTCACTTACACATGGATTTTTTTTTCAATAAATATGTACTACAGCACTATGCAATCAGTGGTTGGCTGAATCCTCAGATGCAGATCTGCAGATACAGAGAGCTGATTGTAAAGTTATACTAGGATTTTCAACTGTGCAGGGGTCGATGCCCCTAACCCCCAAGTTCTGTTCTTCAAGGGTCAACTGTATTAGGACATGGGCCTTTGGGAGGTACTTAGATCATGAGGCTTGAGCCTTTGTGAATGGGATCAGTACCTTATAAAAGAGGCTCCAGAGAGCTCCCTCACTCTTTCCACCATGTGAGGGCACAGCAAGGAGGGTCTGGCTATGAACCAGGAAGAGGATCATCACCAGAACATGACCATGCTGGAACCTTGATCTTTGACTCCCAGCCTCCAGAGCTGTAAGCCATAAACTTCTCTTGTTTATAAGCCACCCAGCCTGTAATATTTTGTCATAGCAGCTTGAATGGACTAAGACACGAACTATATCAATAATCACTTTAAACATCAGTGGTCTAAACACACAAATCAAAAGACAGAAATTGTCAGAGTGGATAAAAATAAGACCCACTATAAGTTGTCTACAAGAAATCCACTTTAAATATAAAGACTCCGATAGATTAAAAATAAAAGGATGGAGAAAGTTACACAATGCTGATACATCAAAGGAAAGCTGAAGTAGCTATATATTAGTTTCAGACCAAGCAGACTTCAGAGCAAGGAAAATGATCAGAGATTTTTAAAAAAGGGCACTGGATAATGATAAAGGGGTCAATTCTCCAAGAAGACATAACAACACTTGATAGATTAAGGAGAAATAGATTAATCCACTCTTATAGTTGGAAACTTCAATGCCATTCTATCTGTAATGGACAGACCCAGCAGGCAGAAGATCAGTAATGACAGAGTCGAAGTGAACAGAACTATCAATCAACTGGATCTTACTGATATCTATAGAATACGTCATCCAACAACAGCAGAATACTCATTCTTCTCATGGAATGTTCAGCAAGATAGATCAAATTCTAGGTCATAAAACATACCTCAACAAGTTTAAAAGAATAAAAATAATAAAATATGCTCTCAGACCACAATGGGATTAAACTAGAAATCTGTAACAGAAAGACACTGGAAAATCTCAAAATACTGGAGATTAAACAACACACTTCTGAGCAACACATGAATCAAAGAATAAATCTCAAGAGCTATTAATAAATATTTTGAACTAAATGAAAATGAAAATACAACTTATTAAATTTTGTGAAATGCATTAAAACAGTGCTTAGAGGAGACTTTTTAGCATTTAATGTATATCTTAGAAAAGAAGATCTAAGATCAATGATCCCAGTTTTTACCTTAGGAAACTAGAAAAAGAAGAACAAAGTAAGCAGAAGAAATGAAATAATAAAAACTCGGCAGAAATCAATAAAATTGAAGACAGGAAATTAGAGAAAATTAGCAAAACCAAAGCAGCTTCTTTGAAAAGACCAACAAAATTGATTAACTTTTAGCCAAGGTAATTAAGAAAAAGAGAAACACAAATTACTAACATCAGAAATGAAATAGAGGCTATCACTACTGATCCCATGGACATTAAAATGACATAATAAAGGAATAGTATGAATGCCTCTATTCCCACAAATTCAATAACCTGGATGCAATAGACCAATTCTTTGAATATACATTTTACCAAAACACAAACAAGAAGAAATAGATAATCTCAATCGACTTGTATCTATGAAAGAAATGGAATCAGTAAATAATAACCTTCTAAACAGAACGTACCAGACCCAGATGAGTTCACTAATGAATTCGACCAAACATTTAAGGAACAAATTATACCAATTCTCTACAGTCTCTTTCAGAAGACAGAGCAGAGGGAATATCTCCTAACTGATTCTATGAGGCCAACATTACCCTAGTCAAAAAAAACAGAGAAAGACATTCCAAGAAAAGAAAACTACATTCCAAGAAAAGAAAAGAACAATCTGTATTATACAAATCTGATAATACAGATATATAATCATGAACATAGATGGAAAATTCTCAACAAAATATTAGCAAATCAAACCCAACAATGAATAAAAAGAAGTATACACCATGACCAACTGGGATATTCCAGAATGCAATACTGTTTCAGCATTTGAAAATCAATTCAGGTAATTCATCATATTAACAGGTAAAAAAGAAAAATCTTATGATCATATTAACAGATGCAATCAAATCATTTGAAAAAAAATCCAATACCCAGTCATGATAAAAACTCTCAGTAAACTAGAATAGAGGGGAACTTCCTCAACTTGATAAAGAGTAAGTACAGAAAATAAAACAGCTAACATCAGACTTAATGGTGAGAAAATAGATGCTTTCCTGCTAAGGTGAGGCAGAAGGCAAGGTCCCTTCTCACTACTTCTTTTCAACACTGTCCTAACTAAGGCAATATGACAGCAAAGGGAATAAAAATTACACAGACTAGGACTGAAGAAAGAAAACTTTGAAGACGACATGATCATGTATGCAAAAATCTGAAAGAAGCAATAAAAGCTTTCTGGGACTAATAAACAATTACAGCAAGTTTGCAGTATACAAAGTTAATATACAAAAGTCATTGCTTTCTCATATACCAACAATGAACAACTGGAATTTGATATTAAAAAACCAACGCCTAGGGCTTCCCTGGTGGCGCAGTGGTTGAGAGTCTGCCTGCCGATGCAGGGGACACGGGTTCGTGCCCCGGTCCGGGAAGATCCCACATGCCGTGGAGCGGCTGGGCCCGTGAGCCATGGCCGCTGAGCCTGCGCGTCCGGAGCCTGTGCTCCGCAACGGGAGAGGCCACAGCAGTGAGGGAAAAAAAAAAAAAAAAAAAACAATGCCTAAAGCAGAAACTAACACACCATTGTGGAGCAATTATACTCCAATAAAATGTTTAAAAAAAAAAAAAAAAAAAGGAACAGCAGCAGGCAATAAGCCCAAAAGACAACTTAGGTAACTAGATTACTTTGGGCCTGGTAGACATGCATGACAACTCTGTTCTTTGTGTGATGGGAATCTGTTGTAAAATTTGAGCAGAAAATGATGTGATCTGATAAATGTTTTCCAAAAAAAAAAAATAATAAAAACCAATGCCATTCACGTTAGCACCAAAAAAAAACCCCACAAAGAAATACTTAGATATAAATCCAATAAGATATGTTCAAGATCTATATGAGGAAAATAACAAAACTCTAATGAAAGGAATAAAAGATATAAATAAATGGAAGGCTAGTGCATGTTCATGAATAGGAAGACCAATAGTGTTAATTTGTTAGTTCTTCCCAACTTGATCTAAAGGTTCAACACAATCTCAGTCAAAATCCCAGCAAGCTATTTTGTGAATATTGACACTCTTGTTCTAAAGTTTATTGGAAGAGGCAAAAGATACAGAACAGCCAACTTAATATTTAAGGAGAAGAGGAAAGTCAAAGGACTTCAATATCTATGATGAAGCTACAGTAATCAAGGCAGTATTGTACTGATGGGAGAATAAACAAACAGATAAATGGAATAGAATAAAAAGTCCAGAAATACACCCCACAAATGTAGTCAAATGATCTTTGACAACAGAGCAAAGACAATTCAATAAAATAGTTTTGAACAAATCGTGTTGGAACAACTGGGCATACACATGCAAACAAATAAATCTACATGTGTACTTACATCCTTCAAAAATGAACTCAAAATGGGTCACAGGCCTAAATGTAAACCACAAAACTAAAAAAATCCTAGAAGATAACATAGGAGGTAACACAGATGACCTTGGATATGATGATGACTTTTCAGAAACAGCAACAAAAGCACAATCTATGAAAGAAAAAAATCAGCAAGTTGCACTTCACTAAAATTAAAATTTCTGGTCTATGAGGGACACTGTGCAGTGAGAAGAAAAAACAGACTGGTAGAATATATTTGCAAAATATATATCTGATAAAGGACTTGTATCCAAAACATAGAAAGAACTCCTGAAACTCAACAATTAAGAAAAAATTTTAAATGGGCAAGAGATCTGAACAGACCCAAAGGAGGTATACCAATAAGATACGGAGAAGTAAGTTGTGGTACATCCTGACAATGGGACACTATTCATCAATTAAAAAGAAAGGAGTGGGGCTCCCCTGGTGGTGCAGTGGTTGAGAGTCCGCAGGCCGATGCAGGGGACACGGGTTCGTGCCCTGGTCCAGGAGGACCCCACATGCCGCGGAGCGGCTGGGCCCGTGAGCCATGGCCGCTGGGCCTGCGCATCCGGAGCCTGTGCTCCGCAACGGGAGAGGCCACAACAGTGAGAGGCCCACGTACCGCAAAAAAAAAAAATGAAAAAAGAAAGGAGCTCTCAAGCCATGAAAAGATGCAGAGGAAATGTGAATGAATGTTACTAAGTGCAAGAAGTCAATCTGAAAAGGTTACATACTGTATCATTCCAATTCCATGACATTCTGGAAAAGACAAAAACTATGGAGACAGTCAAAAGGTCAGTTGTTGTCAGGGATTTGGAGGGAGGGAAGGAGGGATGCATAGGTGGAACATAGAGGGTTTCTAGGGCAGCGAGACTATTCTCTACGACACTGTGATGGTGCACACGTGACATTAAGCCCTTGTCAGAACCTCAGAACGCACACCACCAAGAGCAAGCCCTCATGTGAACTCTGGACTTTGGTTAATAATGATGTACCAAGACAGGCAGGTCAATTGTAACTGATGTGCAGACCACACTGATGCAAGATGGAAACCACAGGGAAACTGTGAGCCGGAGAGAGGGAGCGTGTGGGAACTCTGTACTTTCTGATCCATGTTTCAGGAAACTCAAAACTGCTCTAAAAATGTGAAGTCTACTAATTAAAGAGAAAAAGCCTCAAAGGTTCATCCCCAGCCCCAGGCCTGGCATTTAAGACCCCACACGGCCTTGGCCCAGCCCGACACTGGCTTGTGGCCCCTACTGCGGCCACACAGAGAACGGGTCCTGCCACAAGTGGCACTGTCTATGACTGTCCCTGAACGGAGGTCTGCACCTGCCCCTGGTCCTGGGGTGTCCAAGAAGGAAGTGGTGAAGACAGCAGGAAGAGGGCCTCCCCTGACCTGGTTCTCCCTGGGCTGCATCCCCTGGGGTCCCTTTCTTATCTCCTCTCCCTGAGGTTACTTTCTCACTCCCAGGGACAGGCAGCCAGGAGGTGGGTGCTTCTCATGTGCTACTTTCCCAAGCAACTTCTAGAAAGTGATGTTTCAATGCCTCTTTGCTATTCCTCTTAGTACTGTTCCTGCCTGTCCATCGCTGGCGTGCAGAAAGACCTCGGGCTGCTGCCTTGTAGACCAGGAGGGTGAGAAATTCCACCTCGTCCTCCGTCACCTGCACATCCCGCTCCCCAGTAACCCGCCTGCCCCGGTGGCTGGGGGCGCGGGAAGCCATCCTGCAGCGACACACGGCCGTGCGTCAGGGTATTGCTCGCCAGGTCCCTGTGCGTGCACGTGTGCCTGTATGTGAAGGCGTGTTCTCTGCACCCACATCGTGTGCCCTTTGTCTCCCTGCCCGGGTGTGCGTGGGTGCGCGTCTCCCCGTGAGGATGGCTGTGCCCTTGGGGAGGTGGGTCTCCTTTGACCTGGCGGCACTGTCCCTTGTGTGCCTGTGAGTGGCCTCCCGAGCCTTGTCCCAGCTCTGCCCCTGTTCGCTTTTTAAAATGTAAGAAGACAAGCTAACTAATTTGATAAATGGATAAAAGATTTCTATAGACCATTAACAAAAGAAGATACGCACAGGGCTGATAGCAGGTGGAAAGATACTCAGCATCGTGGGTCCCACGTGAAGGGCGAGTGGAGAACCCCAGGGAGACACCAGGACACAAAGCCGCATGCTGGCGAGCATGCGGGCAAACAGGCACCATCCACACAAAACAAAACCGAAAAACACGTACGTGGTGGCTGTACGTGGAAAATGGTACAACCAGTTGGGAAAGCAGTTTGAAAATGTCTTAATAGTTAGGCATACACTTATCCTGTGGCCCAGAACCTCCATGTATAAGATATTTACCCAAGAGAAATGAAACTACATGTCCATAAAATAACATACCCATATAAGTGATATCATATGATATTTGTCTTTCTCTTTCTGACTTCACATAGTATGATGATCTCCAGGTCCATCCACGTTGCTGCAAATGGCAATACTTCATGCCTTTTTATGGCTGAGCAGTATTCCATTGTGTGTATATACCACATCTTCTTTATTTATCTGTCTAAAAAAAAATGGCACAAATGAACATATTTACAAAACAGAAACAGACTCACAGACACAGAAAACAACCTTGTGGTTTCCAAAGAGAAAAGTAGGGGAGGGCTAAATTAGGAGTTTGGGATTAACAGGTACACACTACTATATACAAAATAAACAACAAGGACCTACTGTATAATACAGGAAACCATATTCAATATCTTGTAATAACCTATAATGGAAAAGAATCTGAAAAATAATATATATACATGTATGTATAATGAATCACTTTGCTATACACCTGAAACATTGTAAATCAACTATACTTCAATAAAATTTTTTTCAATAAAATTTTTTTAAAGTGAAAAAAAAATAACACACCCAAATACTCAAAGCACAACTATTCATAATAGCCCCAAACTGGAAATAACCTGAATGTCCACTAACAGGTGAATGGATAAACAAATGATGGCACCTCCATCATTTTATTGCTACACTTAGCAATAAAATAAAAAACTACTCATATGCGCAGTGACATGGACGCACATCAAAAATATTTTGCAGGCTTCCCTGGTGGCTCAGTGGTTGAGAGTCCGCCTGTCGATGCAGGGGACACGGGTTCGTGCCCCGGTCCGGGAAGATCCCACATGCCACGGAGCGGCTGGGCCCGTGAGCCATGGCTGCTGAGCCTGCGCGTCCGGAGCCTGTGCTCCGCAACGGGAGAGACCACAACAGTGAGAGGTCCGCGTACCGCAAAAAAATATATATATATATATTATGTTGAATGTAATAAACCAGACCTGAAAGCCTGCATTGGGTAAGATTCCATCTTTTCTGTGACAAGATGGACTCCTACACAATGTAGAGGAGGAGGAGATGGACAGCAAGGAGGGGAACTTTGGGGGGAAAACGTTCTATGTTGATTGTGGTGGTAGCTACCACAGCTCACATTTGTCACACCTTATGGAACTGTCCCTTAATAAAATTAAGGAACAAAAATTTCTTATGTACCTAAAATAGGTGGTTTACTTTTAGAAGGGATAGGGTGTCTCCAAAGTAAGCAAATAAACTCTGTCCCTTACTGTTTACAAATAAACATGCTTGCAATTACACCCTTCCCTACGGAGTGTACTGCAATAAAGGCAAACTAGATGAGCAACCAAAAGTATAGAAATTAAATAGAAAAGCTTCAAGTCAATCATGAAATGGAATCAATGAATGACAAATCCCTGTCTAAAAGAATGAGAACCTGGACTGATGCTTGTATAGTTTGCAGCTGTGCCACAGGCCAACTCACATCACCTGAAATCAGCATCCCTGGATGAATGAGCCCCCCAACTCTCTCAGTCACCAACCAGATGTGGAGTCTCAGGCAAACAAGTTAATGCTGGCTCAAAAGACACATCAGTTTCTGGGTCTGAAAGCTGTAATGCTATTTTGAAGGACAAGGATGAGACTAACGACTTCCATGATATGGTCATCACTGATTTTATTTATGAGGATTCATGGGAGACTTAAGAATCAAATAAGCAAGCAAGTCTGCTGGTGAGAATTTCCCCAGTTTTCCTCTGAGAATGTCTTTATTTCACCTTCATTCCTAAAGGATATTTCCAGTGGATGTAGAATTCTATGTTGGCAGTTCCTTTTTTTTTTTTTTTTTCAGCAGTTTACAAATGTTCCACTGCCCTTGACCCTCATGGTTTCTGTGGGAGAAATCTGCAGTCGTGGAGTCACTGTCCCCACACAGGGGCAAGAAAGAACAACAAACACACAGGAGAGGAGGGGTTTCCTTCACTCTCTCTGACTGTGGTCCCCAGACCAGAAATAGACAGCTTCCCTTGGGACTTTTTCTGTTCACACCTGGTATGTAGTTCTAAGCTTTCAGCTGCCTTGAGTCCAAACCAGGAGATGCTGGAAAATAAAGGAAAATATATGGGTGGGGGGCACTCACCACCTGGGGAGGGCTTCCTCCACCAGCCTGTTACTGCTCACATTTAGGGGTCCCCAGAGAGCTACTGCATGAGCCCTGTCCCAGGGTTAGTGTCATTCAGTGGGAGACACAGTGGAACGTGCTCACTCCTTTTCCATCCCAATTACTTTTGCTTATCTTTCTTCCCTGACACATTTCAAGTTCTACCAGTGCAGAGACTGAGTCCAGCTTATTAATCAGTGCATCCTCTGACTTTGGCTGAGTGTTTTTCACATAGTAGTTCCTCCTCTAAAGTTCACGGACTAAATCAATAAGCAGTGCAGACTGAATTAGATGATGTTGGTCAAGCAACTGGCACGATGTCTGCCATGAAGATGTTCGAGATCAATAAATGATTGCGTCTACTATTACCTGCAGAGACTTGAAGTCTGCCACTTGTAGCTCATTTAGTTAATGCAGACACATGCTAAACAGAGCTAGAAGTTCCTACAGGTCATGAACTTATCTGAGTCAATGAGACGCCTCTCCGAAAATGTTATCCATAAGTCTCCCCCCAAATCAGAGTTTATTGTACCAAATGTTTTACAGAAAAATAATAGTACTGTACATAAAATAGGTGGTTTACTTTTAGAAGGGAATAATAATAAAAATAATAAAAATATTATTTTATATTATATTAAATATATCAATATATTATTAATAAATATATTATATTATATTATATATAATTAAATTAAATATAAATACATTATTATATTATAATAAAAAATAAATATAAATTTAAAAATAATAATACTGTTTTGCATGCACACACACACACACACACAGATGCAAACGGTGTCTACATTACAATTCTTTGAAAGAGGACTTTCTCCATTTCTTGCATTGCTTCAAGTGACAGGAGGGAGATTCTATCTTTGGGGGCAGCTCTCGGTACCCAATACTTTGACCAGATGCATGCCCACTCTCCTCTGTGAAGTGATCCCGCAGACTGTTCCAGACGGGCATTTACACCACAGCCTCTCATGTGAAAGGTGGCCTCAGGGCCAGGCAGTCTAGTGCCTGCTCAGCTACTCAACAGTCCTGTCCCACACGTGCTGTTTAGTCTTCTCCTTCTTTTGCTCACCAAACAGGGAGTGCCTCTCATCGGTGGAAATTAAACAGGGACCCTGTGGCAAGGAAGCCTGGGAAATGGAGCTTCCAGACTTCCAGCCCTCACACTACAGGGATGAGTCAGGTAGCAAGTCGGGTAGAGAGGTGGTCGTATCATTTTTCTGTTTTAACTGGTATTATAGGGAATTACACTAATAGATATCCTAAACTTGCACCAACTTTTCATTCCTAGGATAAATGTGGTCTTCTAATGCAGCAGTCCCCAACTTTTTTGGCACCAGAGACCCGTTTTGTGGAAGACCATTTTTCCACGTTGGTCGGAGGGATGGTCCGGGCGGTAATGCGAGCAATGGGGAGCGATGGGGAGCGGCAGATGAAGCTTCACTTACTCTCTTGCCGCTCACCTCCTGCTATGCAGCCCTGTTCCTAACAGGCCACAGACAGGTACTGGTCTGTGGCCCGGGGGTTGGCGACCCCTGTTCTAATGTATTGCTGTATTTTCTTTGTTAAGTTGCTAGTTGGAACTTTCTGCACCATTTTTATAAGTGGGTGGCCTATATATATTCTGTGCTAGCCTTGTCCAGATTTAGTGTCGGATATATCACTGAATGAACTGGAAACCGTCTTTTTCTGTTCTATGGAATAGTTTATGGAAGTATAATATAGGTACCACCTATTCCTTAAAAATTTCAAGCATGCCTGCTAAAGTCATATGGGCCTGTTTTTTTGGTGTGTTTTGTGTTGTTTTGTTTTGATTCTCTGTGCAGCCCTCCTATTACCTCTTGCATTTTTTTCTATGGGTTGTTTTTCTTTTTAGAACTTTCCTCTCTGGGAGGTACACTTTAGTTCATCCGTTCTCAATTATTTCTAAATGGCTTTTAATTTTGTTTTTAATTTTCTTTTAAACTCAAGCTATCTAGAAAATTGTTTTTTAATTTGCAAGCGGATGGATGGATTCTTTCTTAATGTGGCAGAAATATTATTCATCGATGCTGACTGCAATTTCCTTCTTCTTCTTTGCTGTAGGAATCCACATTCTGCTCAGGGTGGCAATATGCCCAGCTCTAAGGCATGAATCACGATTTGTCTAAAGTGATCCTTGAACTCTTGCTTCCCACTGCCAGTTACTTTCCCAGCCCCCTTTGGGACCAGGGTAGCCATGTGACCCCTCTGGCCCCTCTCATTCTGCTTTGGCTGGGAAAAAGCAACATCTGGACACACAGTACAACTTAGAAAGGTAATCACCGACTATGGGCTGTGTCTCGCTCCAGCTCCTGCCTCCATCAACCAGGAATGATTCCACTTGGGACAAGTTATTGAATCCCTCTTGGCCTCAGTTTCCCCATCTTTAAATGAGAAATAGTGGTACCTACCTTATGGATTGATGTGAATATCTAATGAGTGGAAATATGGGAAGGGCTTAGAATGATGGTTGGCATAAAGTAATTCAGACCAAGTATCTTTACCATTATAATAATAATCCTTATTATTATTAATGCTATCATCATCATCATCTTGGGGCCATGAGGACAAATAGCCAACATAATGAGAATTCGGAACAGAGGGCTTGGAAAGAAAAGAAAGGGCTTGGATAGAAAAGAAAGGGCTTGGATCCTTGATGAATACATTGAACTGGAAACCCCGCCTTCAGACATTTGGAGAATGGTGAACATCCTGTCTTAGGTCCTCTGCTAATTTCCATGGAATGCATTCTAACTGATACGCCTGATTATATTTTTCATTAATTCAAAGACTGGTACCATGATCTCTTCTAGGCTCTGATAAAACACTGTGAACAACCAAAAAAAAAAAAAAAACCACCCCTCTGTCTCTTGGAGCTGATATTCATTTTATACTAATTTCCAACTGTATTTCCACGGAAGTCAGAGAAAGTAGCCTGGTGAGTTCACTGAGGCACAGGACACGACATGCTCTTCATGAGCTTAAAATCTTGCTGAAAGACGAGGACCCCCCCTGCCATCACATCCTCCACAGCTGGACAGCACAAGGGACCAAGTAATTGCATCCACGTGGTAAGCCTCAGCTCAGTCAGGCACAGTAATGCTGCCCAAAATCCCATGTCATTTCCTGCCTAAAGCACTCTCACCAGGAGTTGGTCTGTGCCGTGAGCACGCAGCTCTTTTTGAAACCGTCACGTTGATGGCACCGCTAATGCAGCGTGTCGCTGAGGCAGGCTGCGGACCCCACAGTAGTTGTTAGGGAACCAGCTAAGAAGTACTGAATGTATAGGCCTGTCTACAGTATTGACAGAACAGCACAATTTCCAGAGCACCACAGAGCCCCTGCGAGCTCCTGTCGGGAGCGGGAAGTCTTCTTTCTTTTCTATGAGAGTGGAAAATGGCTCCATTCTCTCAGGGGAAAGCCACAGGGATTAACACCCTCAAAGGCACAGAAATATCCTGTGACCAGAGCTTTTTCTACCTCTTCTCTCTGTCTCTCTCTCCCTGAGCTTTTAGGGCTCAGAGAGGGGATGCTGGAAAGCCAGGCCCGCATCTTTCAATATTATTAGCAGACATTAGAGAGAGAAAACCCTCACTCCCAACCCCGAGGCCCCCACGTATGGCCCAGGAACGTTTTTGCTTCAGTTGTGAAGAGCGTGAATTATAAGGCAATGTGAGATTGGGGGCTAATGGGCCGAAGTCATCAAGAAATAGTAAACTGTCGAAATCATCTAGATATAAACTTTCTTTAAACGTCGTGCCATATAGCTGTCACTTATGAATCACTATGTTCAATAATATTTAGTTGTTTTAATAAAGATTCCCACTTTTCCTACAATGGAAAATATCTAATATCGCCACTAGGTAAAGACCACAGAGATAACACAGACCCACCATTCACGATAAAGGACAGAGGTTCAGGCCATTTTATCATCTCATGGCATTTTGCCTTATCTGCAATGAACAGTTCCATTGAGTTGAGTTAAATACCGAAATCTCCAAATTAAGCTCACAAAACATTGACAGTGTCCTGGCATCCCAGCATCATAAACAACCTGAGAGCATGATCGTCATACTCATCCATGGTTCTAAGGGGCTCAGGGACGTATACACACACACAGATGCACAGGAGCTGGTGTCTCCTTCCAGGGGGGCTGTTATCTCCACGAGGGACCTGACTTCCTAGATCCAGATGCCCCTCCAGAGCACATCTATAATTTCCCAGAAAACCCACTGAAGCTGGGAGGGACCTTAGGTGTCATTATATGGGGGAGGTGGGGAATAGGGACCCGAGGGAAATGGTTTGTCCAAGACACAGAGAAAACTCAGCGGGGCACAGATGGGACCAGCACCTGCCTCCAAGTCCAGAGGTCACCTGGGGAGACAAAGGGGGGAGTTATAACATTCACAGTAGGGTCCTGGCCTGAGCATTCCACCTAAGCCCTCGGGGACCCTGAGACGGGCGCCGTTAGCCTCCACTCAAGGTTGGGGGTGGGGTTGGCTCCAAGGTGTTGAAGGGGTTTCCGGAGATCAGAACCAGGTAAGCGACTGGCAAGCGTCCAAAGTTTAGCCAATGTTGCTGCAATCACCCCTGCCTATGCCAACCCTCTCCTTAGAAAATCAGCTCCTTTCTTGAACCCGAGTCCACCTTTGAGGAGCTCTGCATGGATCTAGATGGCTCCAATCCACCATGACCCACAGGGCCATGCCCAGGAGGATCACTACCAGGCAGCTCTGCAGGGTCGTGGCCGTTATCAGACCTTCTGCCTCGTTTTCCTCCTGCTCCACCGTTGCCAACCACCCCAGCCCCCAGACCCCCCAGGAGTCCAGAGTCCAAGGCTAGCTGTTGTTGACTTGGTTCCAATAAGAGATACATTTCCAGGAAAGAAAAAAAAGCCCATTATCAAAAAATAAACATTTTCCCTGAGAAAACTATAATTCAAAAAATACATGCACCCCAATGTTCATAGCAGCACTATTCACAATAGCCAAGACATGGAAACAACCCAAGTGTCCATCAACAGAGGAATGGGTAAAGAAAATGTGGTAGGTATATACAATGGAATATTACTCAGCCATGAAAAAGAATGAAATAATGCCATTTGCAGCAACATGGATGGACCTAGAGATGATCATACTAAGAGCAGTAAGTCAGACAGAGAAAGACAAATATCATATGATACCACTTACATGTGGAATCTAAAAAAAAAGGGTACAAATGAACTTATTTACAAAATAGAAGTAAAGTCACGGAGGTAGAAAACAAACTTATGGATACCAGGGGATAAGGAAGGGGAGGGATAAATTGGGAGATTGGGGTTGACATATACACCCGACTATATATAAAATAGATAATAATAAGGACCTACTGTATAGCACAGGGAACTCTACTCAATACTCTGTAATGACCTATATGGGAAAAGAATCTACAAATGAGTGGATACATGTATATGTATAACTGATTCACTTTGCCATACACCTAAAACTAACACAACGTTGTAAATCAACTATACTCCAATAAAAATTTTCAAAAATAAATAAATAAAAGAAGCACAAGAAATTGCAAAAAAAAAAAAAAAAAAAAACCCAACCATTTTCAAGGGCCCCACAAGTGGGTTGTGCTTAAACCACTTCTGTGGGGCTTTCCCCTCCTTACAGCCTCTGTGCAGTCATAGACAGAGCCCCCAGGGAGCCCTCTTCAAGAACCTCAGCCCAAGTGCAAGTGCAGGCACGGGAGGGTCCTCGGAGCAGCAGGTGTGGGTGGATGGTCCCCCGGGCAGAGGAGGAGGGAGGGCAGTTCAGGTGGCCAAACAAGAATGCAGCTGCGGGACCCCAGACAACAAGACTGCTCCCTTCCTACCCCTGCTCTTGGAGAGGTGCGAAGGTTTCCCCCGAAGTCTTCTTATCACTCAGCTGTGTTTCACAGGGAAACACAGTGGAAAAGGCACAGATCTGATGCCTGTGTCAGATTGCCAGGGCCACCGTAGCAACGTACCACAGACAGGGCGGCTTAAACAGTAGAACTCTATGCTCAGGGTTCTGGCAGCTGGAAGTCTGAGACCAGGGTGTCGGCAGGGCTGGTTCCTTCGGAGGGCTGGGAGGGAGGATCTGTTCTGGTCCTCACCCCCCACCCCCTGCTTCTGTTGTCAATCTTCTGCATTCCTTGGTTTGTAGCAGCATCCCTCTGATCTCAGCTTTCATCTTCACATGGTGTTCTGTGTGTGTGTGTGTTTGTGTGCGTGTGTGTGTTTGTGTGTGTGTTCAAATTTCTCCCTTCTATAAGGGCATCAGTCATATTGGACTTGGGGCACACCTTATCCAGTAGGACCTCATCTTAACTAACTACATCTTTGGCAACCCTATTCTGGATAACGTCACATTCTGAGGAAGCCGGGATTCAACATATGGGTTTTGGAAGATGCAATTCAACCCATAATCATGTTAAACCAAAGTCCAGCTCTGCCACTTGCCTCGCTTGGGCACAAACTGTGATTGTTATCAGCCCACAAAACACTCCCTTCCTCTGCAAGATGGGAAGGCTACACCTGCCGCTCAGGGTGGGAAGGGACCAGTGAGACCTCAAGCACCTCTTATGTGTGTTCCAGGCGTGAGACTTCACACATGCTCAGGAGACGTAAATGGTGTGATCCTCCTCCTCAGGTGGCCCTTCCCGGCTCTCCAAGGCTGGGAGTCAGCACCCTGCCCCCACAGGTGCAAACCTCCTTTTCCTGCTCTTGGCCATGAAGAGGCAAGCTAAGCGTTCGAGAGCCATTTCAAGGGGCTCGACTGACTCTTCTCTTTCAAAGCCTTCCCTGAGCCTGCATTTCTCTCTTTAACACATTTGTAGTGGAGCCGGGCTCCGGGTGCTTGAAAGAAAGAAGTCTTTTGCAGTGATGTCCGTATTCCTCTGCACGTGTTGAAAATGGATTTACTTGATTTATTCTTATATCCCGCCTTGCTCCAGAAAGGATTTGAGGGGGATACGTGTAGAATAAAATCCATTCCAGCTTGGAAGATCTACCCTTCACGGTTAGTAGGACGGGCCTGAATAATTGGAAAATACAAATAATCCCTAACTCCCCTTTGACCCCAAACCTTGCATCTTAGACTGGATGCACCTCTCTTAAAGGCGTGTTGTTTTTAAACTGTTAGTGCTCAGAGCTGTAAGGGGTGTGTGCACGTGATGATAATGGGAGATGGATGATAAAGGTGACACAACCAGCACATAAAAGCGCCTCTTACAGACTTCTTTGTGTTTTAAAGGAGGAAGAAAGAAGGAAGGGAGAAAACCAGCGCTGAGAACAGAAAGCAGGGGTGGGATGGGAAAGGAGGTGGAAAAGAAGAAACGGGCTGTGTCAGAGACCCACAGCGGCAAAGGCAGTGCTTTTGCTAAACTCTAACCCAATTAAATCCCCGAGAGCACTTTCCTGTCTCTTCAAAACTGTGAATTCTTTTCGGGGAACCCTCTGGGGGTCAGAGGTTGATCCTGACGAGCCGGTCACCTCTGTAGAGCCAAGTTTGAGGCTGGCTCTTGCCTCCTGGCTCCGGTGATTTATATTTTGGTCCCTGGCAACTCCTTTGCCACCTTAAACGCGGTCTCACCCGCAGGGAGAAAGCTGGCGGGCTCGGCTCCAGCGCCATCCCCCAGGGACGCCCCCGCTGGCCCAGCCACCGTCAGTGCCTGGAAAAACGCTTCAGGAGAGACCGAGGGGCAGCCGCTCGCCTGCTCTGCGTGGCCCCCGAGCCCCCCTTCCACGCCTGCCCCCGACTCCTACGTGGCTGCAGCATCACGAGTGGCACTAGTTATCCTTGAGCTTCCCGGCGACCCAGAGAAAAGGGGAGAAAAGTGTGAGCTGAACTTGGGTTTTGGTGAAGAGCTGATGAGGTTGCTGTGCCCGTTGCCCGGGCGCTGGGGTAGGGACCCTGGGAGATGCCCTCCCCGGTCTGGTGGGCACAGGCTCACAGCCACAAAGATACGTCATGGGGAGCCTCACGCTCTGCTCTCCGACTGGGTTCCAACAGCGTTGTTTCTGCTGAGGGCCCCCCAGACAGCTCACGCTGCCTCCGAGTTCTCTCGTAAGGATGGGAAGAGGGCCCCACCGTGGCCCCTTTTACATCAAGGAGGCTCCTGTGCAAACGCACCCACATCCTCTCAGAACTTTCTCTGCAAACCCGGAAAGGGGAGGGTGGCCTTTGAAACGCCAGGGGGGTCCTGAGTCTCTTCCCGCAAGGCAGTGGGGGCCTGGCTAATCAGCCTGTACAATTAAGAAGGACTCGGCAAGGGTGACAGGTAAGGACCAAGGAGCTCCCACGTGACCTCTGGCGGATAAAAGGACACGGACGCAGTCGGTGGCTTTCCTCCGTCACAGGCTTAGGCTCTGCCTGGCTCACGGCCCCGCCAGGAGATGTGCACTGTGTCCGGGCTGTATACTCCCATCCCATCCTGCCCTCCTGCTGGGGAAACCGAGGCACAGGGAATGGCAAGGCCTTGTCGCCTCGTACATGGGGAAGGTGGGATGGAACCAGGTCCAGGCATACCTGAGACCTCTCTTCCCTTTGACCTTTGGCAGAAAGGAAGAGCACGACCCACGAGAGAGGAAGCAGTTTTCAAAGGTCTGGTGGCAAAGCTGGGGCCCCGATCACACTCCCACGTCAACGGCTATCTGCCGTAGAGTCTTGCAGGCACCTTACACTGGGCAGAAAAGGAGCACAGAGAATCAGGGGGCCCCTCCCCCAAGGCTGCAAACCAGGATGAATTGAGGCTACTTAATACATCCGTCCTAGTAAAGCCTCATAATTAAGATTCCCAGGAATAAAGTAACGCCAGGGAGTTTCATGGAAGATCTGCCTCAGGTCAGCCTTAGGCACAGGCAGCGGACTAATGAACGGCTCCCTTCGGGTCCAAAAGAAAAGATGTAATCGGCGCACACAAAGCACGTCCTGTGCAATTACAAGAATCCACATGGATGGGCTGACCTGTGACCTATAAACCAAAATGAAGATTTTCAAATATCACCAGGAGGTCGGGAGAGCCATGGCTGGCCAGCTGCTCCAGACTTCCAACTCCCCAGCGTGCAAAAAAAGAACAAGCGCTGGAGAGAAATGTGGCAGACTTTGAACAGCCATTGTGCCACTTTTCAGTTGTAGTTGTTTTTTGGGGGGGCAGGTGGTGAATGCTCACTTTTTTGGCACCAGACACCCAGATGCATATCACAAAATCACATTTCTCTGAAGAAGTTACTTCTTTCTAAAGAAACCAGACTCTCCAATAGCCAGAAGATGTGTTCATTACATTTTGCCAGAGTATTAAAGAGGGCATATTTGGGGGCGGGGTGATGTGGGAAGGTGTCTGACGTCATGGTGGGAAGCACAGTCATACTTGCTCTTTGCAGGATCCGAACTCCTGACCATGGGGCTGATCCCCAGGTTCTAGGGCAGAATCAGTTGAGGACAGCTAAAGCTGTTTCTCCAGACTTGGGGAGCTGTGCCTGTCTCAGGAACCGGCTGGACACATCACGCCTCAGTGATTCATCTATCAGGGACCCCCACGCCCAGAGCAGGAAGGTCAGGGAGGGGCCACAGTTCCTCCTGGAAAGTCTGCAGAAATGGGCCTTTGCCTCCACGCCACCGACCGGGAGGACCTGCAGCCAGCAGCGAGCTGCTCTCTCCTCTTTAAAAATCAACGCCCATTCCCAGATTTGCTTTTGGCAAACATTGCTTAACTACTGCTGTTTTCCCTGAAGTCTCTGAAGACAGAGAATTGGATAACGAGCTGGCATGCTCTTTTGAAATGTTTACTGTGTTCCTTAAAGCAAGGGACATGCTGGTTCCTAAACTAATTTGGGGTTGCTAGATCTTTTCTACTCTTTTTTGGAGATCTCCGAAGTAAACACATAGACTTAAGGGTAATTATGCTGTATCAGAGAGTCAGATAAACAGTCACGGGGCTTCCTAAGGGATAAACCATTGCAGATCTGTCGATAGGTAGAGATGTTTTTCTGAATTCTCCTGGCAGAAAAAGAAAGAGACATGCACGAGCATTAAGATGATACATGATGCACACCCCAACGATCAGAGGATAAAAGGCTAGGGGGTCTTGACAGTGGCATATAGAATGGACTCAGGTGTTCATGGACAACCCTCCTAAATGCAAACTGGTTTTCGTAATGGAGCTTATATTCGAAAATTTTCTGAGCCTCGACCCAGCATATTTCACAGTCTTGTTGAAAAATAAATAAATAAAACTCAGGGCCTCCAGTCGTGTGTAATTTCTGTGAGAACTATAATAAATGCGTCCACATAAGCCTTAAATTCCCCCTTTCTAAATGGACATCTGGGGTTAGGATGACATTTATATAAATCTCACTTGGTATTTTGCTTGTGTGTTTTTCACAAGGAGTTCAAAGGCATTTATAGACATTCTGATTAGCGCTTGTGATATCCTGCTGGGGTGGCGAATTCTATTAGCTCAGTTTTACAGTTGAGGATAGAAAATCTTAGAGCAGCCAAATGGTTTGGCAAAAACCATATGGCGTGTCACTGATAACGCTTTGAGAAGAAAACAGGGTTTTTTTCCAGCATCTCTCCCCGCATCAGTCCTCTGTCCAATTTGCTTGTAGGATTTTTTGTTTTAATATTAGATAATGTAGGGTGATTCCTAGGGTCTAAAATGTCACCTACATCTTCAGCCTGCTGGGGCTGTGTTCACCTGGGAAGAGGGAGGGACACTGAGCCCCTCTCCTCCATTTGCTGGGAAGGACCCACTTCCCTGCATCACTCCAGCCATCTGAAGAGTGGAGTCCGGAAAGCAAAGATGGGCATCCTGGCAAGTGATGCCCAGAAGAGGAGATGTGAGAACCTGGAGCAGAGAGTAATTGCCAAAGACCCCTTTCCCTGCACAACCCTCTCAGGATCGCTGTGCCTGAGCTAGGATGACTTCCTCCACTGCCGTAGTCCAAGCAAGAAGTGGAGAAGGGAGAACAAGAAGAAAGACGTGGGCTTGCTGTCTAGGGCAGATGGTGTGTTGGGAACAGATGCCAGGGACAAAGAAGACACTCGACTCCTCGGCGGCTGCCATCGCCTCTTCAAGGAGAAGGAGAAGGACCTCTGTCTTCAGAGAACAGAGCAAGTCGTGACCAGAGTGGAGGGGGTGCTGCCTGGGGCCGCAGCTCATGGGAGGAGGGTCTCCTGCTTCTCGGCCAACGGAGTCCGTGCCCAGGTGTTTCAAGACCTTGCAGATGAAATTGTCCAACTGGTCCAGGAATAACATTTGGACCAGCAGTGGGGCAGCGGCCAGAAGAAGGTGCCAAAACACTGTTGCCATGAGGCAAGGTTTGTTGAGGGTCCAGGAACGCCCACCCCTCCTCCACCCCCCGCAGTCCAGCTCCGTGCACAGCCCTCCTCCCCCATGGTCCTGGCCATCTCCTTCTCCACAACCTTCCCTTCCTGCATCGGATCCCCAGGGGCCAGGCCATCTGCTGGGAACACCCTTCCCCACCTTGGACACGTGCACGCATCCTGTTCAAACCCAAGCTCCTCATGGAAGGCTTCCTCCCCCAGCCTTCAATCTGGGGTCAACTCTGCTGCTTGCAGACTTGTCGCCCTCTCCTGCAGGTGACCCACAACAACCGAGATGAAACCATTCATTGTGACCTGGGTGTGTGTTGGGTGTTTCCCCCACTGAGAGGCAGGTTCACTTTCCCCTGATCACCACTGTCTGCCCAGTGCCAACACAGCACCCACGAAAACTCAGTAAATTGGTAAAATAAATAGTTCACCAGTTAGGTACAAAGAAACAACCACACAAATTGGGGGGGGGGCGTGGGTGGCAGTGGGGGGAGTGATGGATTTAACAGCCCCCTCATGAAAACATTTAACATGACGTCATGAGGTTTTCCCTCCTCTCCCCGCCGTGGCCTGAAGTTTCCTTTTCTGGAACCTTCCCCTTCCAACTCCCACGCCACACTACTATCCCTCTCGTTTGCCCACACCCACTACCTAAGAGGAAAAGGGCAGGAAGGGAGATGTCAAGGCTCAGCCCGTGTTTTCTACGCGGGAATGACTGGCGCGCTTCCTCTTGACGTCGGCCTTGGAAATCCACAAAGGTCTCCTCCCTAAAGGGATGTTCCTTCTTCTGCTGGAGAACAGTGAATTCAGTTGTATTTTCTGATATTCAAATTCTGTTCACAGTACCTTTTTTTCCATGGAACTTTGTAGTCTGTGCTTGTTTGGGAGGGATCAAGTTTTTTATATCATAGCCATGTTTCAAAATACACAGGAGATCCAAATCTAATGGCTGTATTTTATAAAATTAGGATCGTTCATTCAATTATGAATAAAGGCTCCATCAACATTAATGGCATTGTTGGAAGCTTAGTTTTTGTTTTTTATTTTCCCAAAGAGAATTCCACATCTCTCCCTGGGAACTTCATAAAAATATCATTAGAAACGGAAAGGAATTAGCCTCTCTTCACAGCTCCCCCAGCTGCTTTCTTTTCCAAATAATCAGAGGCCCTTTTTCAAAAGCTGAGAAGTCCTCCAAGCAAGGAACTGCGTGGAGATCTGTCATTGCTGCTAGAACATGACCACCAATCTTCACAAGTGGTAAAAAATAAATCTAGAGTAAGTTAAACAAGAGGTAAATGGACTCTTAAAAGAGAGAAAGGGGGCTTCCCTGGTGATCCAGTGGGTAAAGACTCCACGCTCCCAATGCAGGGGGCCTGGGTTCGATCCCTGGTTGGGGAACCATATCCCACGTGCTGTAACTAAGAAGCCCGCACGCTGCAACTAAGACCCAGCAAAGCCAAATAAATAAATGAGAGAGAGAATGAGGGGAAAGGAGGAGGGAAGGGTAGGAGGCAGGGGGTCGAAGGGAAAGAGAACAAATAGAAAGAGATGACAAGGCTGTGGATGTGTGGCCGATTCAGCCCCCAGGGCCGGGAAGCAGGCCAGAGTTGAGAGAAGTCAGTTCTGGGTGTAGTGGAGATTACAGTTTGTCACAGAGCTCCTTTCTAATGATATAAAATGTCCTGAAACTTTGAGACCTATGGAGTAGGGGCAGCAAACTTTTCCACTGATGCGATCCTGAAGTCCGCAAACCTAAAACTGCATGCATTATGCATCGCTCGATGTATCCAAAATTATCAGTTCATAAAATGTGAAGGTTTATTTTATTTCGGTAATAAGTACACACTTAGAACTCACATTCACTTCAAATGTTTTTAATTTTTTAATGACAAATGGCACATCCCTCTTTGCCAATTACCCAGAGGCAGACCCAAATCTGAGAACAGAAGAAGCCATTAGCACCATAGTGAAAAACAAATACAAGTCCTCTGTTTTCTCAACTTCCTATTTGCTGCAGGGTCAAGTTGTCATTTCCATAACAGGAAGGCAAGGGGAAAAGGACAGAGGGAAACCCGAAACTCAATGAACACATTTTTAGCAGGAGGGAACTTGATCTCATCCTTCTTGTTTGCTGAGCTACGAAGATGAGCAACTTCTGTTTCTTTAGAAATTCCTTTTATCACCTTCGCAGATTCTAGAAACTGAAGATTTTCACCCAGATTGAGACTGGCTCCTCTCCCCTTTCACATGTTAGTCTATTTTCATATAATCTGTGAGTTTCCCAACATGCACCAAATCCCCCGCACCTGTTGTACATGAGGATGCATGTCCCCCAGTGCAGGCGAGGGACACCGTTAACAGACTCTCACCATCCAGCTCAGCGCCTGGATGACCCCTAACCCTAACCCTAACCCGATCCTCCGCTCCTGTGTCCTCACTGGCCTCCTAGTCCCTTCTTCTCAAATGTCCTCCAAGCTGCGTGGTCAGCGTGATTTCTGAACCACAGATTGCCCCTTACTTAAAATCTTCCCGTAGCTTCTGTGAGGAAGGTCCAATTCCTGAGTTTCAGGCTGAAGGCCCAGGAAAGTGTGGCCCCAGGAGACTTTCCAGCCCCATCTGCCACCCCTTCCCCAGTCGTGACCTTTGCTACAGCCACACGCTGACTCACATAATCCCCGAAGCTGCCTGCTGGTCACTCAGCCACGTCTCCCAACCAAGCAACAGTCAGGGCTTGTCAGGCACTGTGATGGGTGCCAGACGTGGAGATGGCCACAGAGAGTTTGCAGTGCAGTGAGCTATGTGCAATGTTGTGGGGTGCTGGACTCAGCTCCCGGGGAGCACCCTGACCGCCATCACCCAGCTTGACTGAGAGGCTGTTCTTTCGCACCTGCAGAAAAGTTCAAAGATTGCATATGTGATGCACCTAACACCCATTATGATAGTTACTATCCAAACACATAAAATAACAAGGGTTGGTGAGGACATGGAGAAATCAGAATCTTTGTGCATTGCTGGTGGACATGAAAAATGGTACAGCTGCTGCAGAAGAATCTTGTGATGCCTCAAAAAATTAAACATTGAATTACCATATAATCCAGCAATTCCACTTTTGGGTGTGCACCTGAAAGAATTGAAAGCAGGACTTGAAAAGATATTTGCTCACCATATTTAGAGCCGCATTATTCGCAATAGCCAAAAGATGGAAACAATCCAAATGTCCATCAACTGATGAATGGATAAACAAGCTGTGGTATATTTGTATAATGGAATATTATTCAGCTTAAACTTAAAAAGGAAGGAAATTTTGACACATGTAAAATATGGATAAACCTTGAAGACATTATGTTAGTGAAATAAGCCAGACACAAACGGACAAACATTTTATGATTCCACTTATATGAGGTATCTGGAGCAGTCATATTCATAGAGACAGAAAGTCAGAATGGTGGGTGCCAGGAGCTGGGGGAGGAGGGAATGGGGAGTCAGTATTTAATGGGGGCAGAGTTTCAGTTTGGGAAGATGAAAATGGTTCTGGAGACGGATGGTGGTGGCAGCTGCATAACAGTGCAAATGTACTTCATGTCACTGAACTATTCTCTTAAAATTATTAAAATGGTAAACTTTATGTTATGTGTATTTTACCACAATAAAAAAAAATAACATATGTAGAATTTCTGCTTCTGACCATGATGTAGTCACGGGGACTAGATTTACCCTTCCACATTAACAAGAACCAGACAAAACAACTTAAAAAAGAAAAAAGCAAAATCATCTTCAGATATAGGACAGCAGGCAGCGCAGGACAGTGATCCTTGGGAAACAGGAACAAATAAAGTGAGCCTGATGGTTGCCTTCACTTGCTACCTGGAAAATGTTCCCAAGTCACACTGCAGGGAGAGGCAACCCAATCAGAGCCTGGGGGTTCTCCCTCAAGTGAGGACACTGAGTTGAGAATCCTGGAAGCCGTGGAGGCTGGAACTGCAAGGCAGCATTCCAGAGAGGAGGGACTGCAGAACAGGAGCAGGTTGCTTGGAGAGAGAGCTCTGTAGTCCTGCAGAGGGCTTCCTTGGAGACTTCAGCTGAGTACCTGTCAGCATGTGCATATGAGACCAGGAAAGGCTCACCAGAAAGGAACACAGAGAACCATCTTGAAGTTCACAGAGGGCTATGAATAGTTAGTGTTCTCACCAAAGCAGAGAAACCTTATAGTACACAGGACGTCAGGAAGAGTACTCAGAAGGATATTGTCTTAAGAGTGGGGCAAAATTAGCCCTCTGCTAATGGTCATTCTGATTTTGCCTAACAAAGCTGAAAAGTTAGCCTCAAAAGGACTGAGCTGTTTCCAAGTAACATAATGGCTCCCCAAAACAGAGCTCAAGGATATATAAGGAATATAAAATATCCAGCACCTGAAACAAAATAAAATTTACAATTCTGACATCCAGGCAAAAATATTAAGAATACAAAGTAACAGGAAAACATGACTCATATCAAGGGGAAAAAGTCAATAGAAACAGGGCCAGAAATGATACAGATGATGGAGTTAGTAGAAAAGGGGCTAAACAGTTATTATAAGTAGATTTTGTATGCTAGGAGCATAGAGGAAAATGTAAGAATTTTGAAAAGATATGTAAAGATTTTTAAAAGACACAATTGAATTAATAGAGATTTTTTAAAAAGATGTCTATACAGATGGCCAAAAAGCACATGAAAAGATGCTCAACATCACTAATTATCAGAGAAATGCAAATCAAAAGTACAGTGAGGTATCACCTCACACTGGTCAGAATGGCCATCATCAAAAAGTCTACAAACAATAAATATCGGAAAGGGTGTGGAGAAAAGGGAACCCCTACACTGTTGGTGGGAAAGTAAATGGGTAAAACCACTATGGAGAACAGTATGGAGGTTCCTTAAAAAACTAAAAATAAAACTACCATATGATCCAGCAATCCCACTCCGGGGCATATATCCAGAGAAAACCATAATTGAAAAAGATACATGGACCCCAATATTCATTGCATCACTATTTACAATAGCCAAGACATGGAAGAAACCTAAATGTCCATCGACAGAGGAGTAAAGGAGATGTGGTACATATATACAATGGATATTACTCAGCCATAAAAAAAGAATGAAATAATGCCCTTGTCAGCAACATGGATGGACCTAGAGATTATCATACTAAGTGAAGTAAGTTAGACAGAGAAAGACAAATATCATATGATATCACTCATAGATGGAATCTAACTAAAAAATGATACAAATGAACTTATTTACAAAACAGAAACAGACTTACAGATATTGAAAACAAACTTATGGTTACCAAAGGGGAAACACTGAGGGGAGGGATAAATCAGCAGCTTGGGATCAACATACACACACTACTATATATAAGATAGATAACCAACAAGGACCTACTCTGTAGCACAGGGAACTCTACTCAATATTCTGTGATAAACTATATGGGAAAACAATCTGAAAAAGAATGAACATATGTATATGTATAACTGAGTCACTTTGCTGTATACCTGAAACCAACACAACTTCGTATATCAATTATATTCCGATAAAAATGTTTAAAATTAAAAAGAGATGTCTAGGATTAACAGCAGATTACACAGTACAGAACAAAAATTTAGTGCCCTTGGAGACTAAAGGGAAATAGATGCCACCCAAAATAAAACAGCAGGAGTAAAATGATGGGGAAAAAAATGAACAGCGCTTTAGTGGAATAAAGTCAAACAGCTTAATGTAGATGCAATTGAAGTCCCTAAAGGAGAGGCAGGTGGGGAGAAAAATATTTGAAGATACAATGGTTGAAATTTTTCCAAATTTGGTGAAAACTATAAATGCATGAATACAAGAAGCTCAATGAACCCCAATCACAAGAAATATGAAGGAAGGTACACCAAGGCACTTCATCATAAAATTGCCCAAAACCGGTGATAAAGAGAAAACTTTAAAAGCAGCTGGAGTGAAGGAGGGAGGTGTGCATTATGTGCAGAGGAACAAACATAAGAATGACAGCCAATGTCTCATCAGAAATAATGCATGCCAGAAGACAATACAGCAACATCTGAAAGTTTAAGAACTGGGAATCTAGAATTATTTATCCAGAGGGGAAAAATGTGAAAAAAAAGGACTTTTTCAGATATACAAAAGCTGAAGAAATTTATCACTAGCAGAACTTCACTCAAGCAATGATAAAGGAAGTCCTCTGATCAGAAAGCAAATGATTTAAAACATTTTGATTCTACATAAAGGAATGATGAGCATCAGAAATGGTGAATACTGGGTAAACGTAAAAGAAATATTGTCTTATTTTTAGAAATCTTTAAAAAAGATAATTGATTAATTCAAGCAAACATAATAATAATATATTGTGAGCTATAAAACTCAGGCAGAAATAAAAGGTGTGGCAGCAATAGCATGGAGGCTGGGAAGGGAGAAATGGGCGTACAGCCTTGTCAGATTATTATGCTGTATGTGAAGTGCTCTGGTAGTACTTGGAGATATACTGTGAGAACTTTAAGACGTATGCTATAAGCTCTAAAGCAAAGTCTATGTTAAAAAAAGAGGTATAGTGAGTACGCTAACAAAGGACATAAACTGAAATAATAAAAGTCACTCAGTTAATCTAGAGGAAGTCAGGAGAAAGACAGCAAATAACATATGAGACAAATAGAAAACAAATAGCAATACAGTAGCTATAAACTCAATTATATCAATATTACATTAAATGTACATGCTCTAAACACCTCAAATGAAAGGCAAAGATTGTCAGATTGAATTTTAAAAAGTGAGAACAACTTACATACTGCCTAAAATAAACCCACGTTATTAAAAAGACATAGATAAATTAAAAGAATAGAAGTAGAATACACCATGCTGAAAATAATCAGAAGAGGGATGGCATGGCTACATTAATATCAGACAAAGTAGACTTCAGAGCAAAGAGGATTAACCAAGATTAAGAGAACCACTTACGGATGATAAAGAAGTCAATTCACCTACAAGATGTAACAACCCTAAATGTTGATGCCCCTAATAAGAGAGCTTCAAAATACTTCTTGGAACAAAAACTGGTAGGAGTTAAAAGGAGAAATAGACAAGTCCACAGCTGTAGCTGGGGACTTCAGAAACCCTCCTAATTGATAGAACAAGTACACAGAAAATCAGTAAGGATATAGATGTCTTTAACAATGCTATAAGTCAATTTGACCTAATATGAGGTTTATAGAATATGCTACCAAACTACAGAATACACATTCTTTTGAAGAACACACAAACATTTACCAAGATAGAAACCAAAACATGGATAAATTTACAAGAATTCAAATAATACAAGTTATGTTGTCTGGCCACAATGAAATTAAATTAGAAATCAATACCTGAAAGATATCTGAAAATCCCCAAATACTTGGAAACTAAATAATATGCTTCTAAATAACTCATGGGTCAAAGAAGAAATCACAAGGAGTATTACAATGTACTTTGAAATGAATGGAAATAAAAACATGACGTGTTGAAATGTGTAAGATGCAGCTAAAACAGTGCTTAAAGTGAAATTTATAGCACTAAACATCTAATTTTAAAAAAAGAAAATTCTTGAAACAATGATTTGAGTTTCCACCTTAAGAAATGAGAAAAGGAAAAGAAAATTGATCTCAAATTAATCAAAAGACAAGAAATAATAAAGATAATACAAATCAATGAAATGGGAAAAGAAAAATCATATGAAAGAACAATGAAAACATAAGCTAAGTATTTGAAAAGATAAATCAAATTGAAAAACTTCTGGCCAAATGGACCTGGAAAAAGAGAGAGAAGAAAGAAATTACCAATATCAGAAATAAGAGAGAGGAGAGACGTCACTACAAATCCTACAGGCAAAAAATAATAATGAGAGAATATTACAAACCACTTTATATAAATTCAGTAACTTAATGAAATGGGGAAATTACTTGGAAGACACAAACTCCCAGAGTTCACTCAAGAAAAAATAGGTAATGTGAATAGTTCAGCTTTATCTCTATTAAAGACATTGAATTTGTAGTTAAAAACCTTCTCTCAGAGAAAAATCCCAGGCCCATATGGCTTAAGTGCAGAGTTCCAACCAGCATTTAAGAAAGAAACATAATCAATTCTACACAAATCCTTCCAAAAAACTGAAGAGGAGGGAGCATTTTCCAATGTATATGAGGCCAGCATTACCCTGATACCAAAACCAGAAAATGACATTACATAAAAACCATAGAATAATACCCCTCATGAGCACAGATACAACTATTCTTAACAAAATTTGAGTATATCTAATCCAACAATAGGCAAAAAGATACTACACTGTGGCCAAATGGAGTCTATGAAAGATTGCAAGGTTGACTTAACATTTGAAAATCAAATAATGTAATTCACCATATTGTCAGAATAAAGGAGTAAAAACAGGTGATCATATCAATAAATGCAGGAGACTCATTTCACAAAATCTAATATCTCATCCCTTATAAATACTGTCAGCATATTAATATTAGAGGAAATGCCTCAATCTGAGGAAGGGCATCTACAAGAAAGCTACAACTGACATCACTAATGGTAGAAGACTAAATGTTTCCCCCTAAGTTCAAGAACAAGATAAGGATGTCTGTTCCCACCACTTTTATTCAATGTTGTATTGGAGATTCTAGCTAATGCAAAATGGCAGAGAGAAGAAATAAAAGGCATAAACACTTGAAAGGTAGAAGTAAAACTGTCATATTTGCTTATGACGTGACCATCAACATAGAAAACCCTAAGGAATCTACAAAAAACAAAAGCCACCAGAACTAATAAGTGAGTTTACCAAGTTTGCAAGATACAGGTCAATAGAAATGATTGTATTTCTATATATTTACAAGTGAACAAAAAACTGAAATTTAAAAAATAAAATCATTAGGGCCTCCCTGGTGGCGCAGTGGTTGAGAGTCCGCCTGCCGATGCAGGGGGCACGGGTTCGTGCCCAGGTCTGGGAGGGTCCCACGTGCCGCAGAGCGGCTGGGCCCGTGAGCCATGGCTGCTGAGCCTGAGCATCCGGAGTCTGTGCTCCGCAATGGGAGAGGCCACAGAAGTGAGAGGCCCGCGTACCGCAAAAAAAAAAAAAAAAAAAGTACATCTAACCTCTGTTAACTATTAGGTGAACCTATGCCCATTTTGAAGATTCAGAAATAGTCTTTAAGCAGGATATCAGGGTTTTAGAGGCTGTTCCTGGGTCCAGCTTGGCATCTGGTGGCTCCTAGAAGACCCAGCCTTGCCTGCTCTGCAGGACTCAGACTAATACAAGCTTCCCCTCCCTCTGCCCCAGCCACCCCTGTTTGCCCAGTTAATTGCTATTGGTTTGAGGAAACTTAGCTCTTCCTGGACCTCTTCCATGGACCGAGGCCAGATTTGGGACTTTGACTGTCATTCATGATCAGTCTGGTGTGAGTGCCACCATCTGTGGGTCAACCCTAGGACACTGTGGACAATTTGATCCCATAGCCCCAGGTCACAGCACAATGCCTGGCCCGAGATATGTGCTTGGTGAATAAATGACAAGCACAGGGGTAGGACTAAGTCTCAAACAAGGGCAGGAACAAGGCTTCCTTTTGGAAGATGTAGAAACAGCTGATGTTGAAGGTCCAGGAGCCAGGAAGCTTGACCTGCATCTACCCCAGATGCCAGCCCTCCTGCTGCTCAGGAAATGGGGACAGAGAAGTGACCCACTCAAGCCTCCAGATGAGCACTGGCATGTCTTCCTCTTTCTGGCTCGGGAGGGCCTTCTCAGGTGGCCAGGGTCATCTTTGGCCTTCCCAGGACCCACAGGAGAGGCTGCAGACAGGGCTGGGCCAGCGTCGACCCTCGCAGTGAGGGAGGTCTACAAGGAGAGGCAGATGCAACTGTACCGAACCCTTGTTTGTTCCCTGAGAGGCCAAAAAGGAGATAAATGTCCACGTCAATGGGCGCGAGCTTTTGACCAGAACTAAGCTGACTCATGCAGCATCTCCCCTTTTGGACAGGGTCCCTCAGTGGGTTCCAGAAAGACTGAGTGCAGCACCGCCTGACCCTGCCCCCAGTAACCACAATTCATTCCTAAACGAGCATTCCTTTCTCTCCCCCACATTCCCATCAGTCCCCAGATCAGCATCGCCAAAAGAGCCCTCGTGGGAATCTGGCTTACACCACCTGCCAACGCCCGCCTGGATGCCAGGAACTCGGGCTTCCTGGGCCGGGCAAGTTCCGGAATGCATGCCTCTCTGGCTTCAGTGCTTTGCTTTTGTAGGCGGTTGTTTCCTAAATGCCAAAAAGTGTCTTAGATGGGCAAACTGAAGAGCGACGGGAGGCCATCTGGATACCCCAATTCACTCATCCCAACAGAAAGCCGTGCACCTGCCCTTTCTTGGGTGTTGTGCTACGAGGAGAAGAAGATGAGGGAGGAGAGGAAGGCGAGCCCAGCCCCAGGAGCCCACGGGTGGTGGAGGATCCAGAGTAAGAAAGAGAGGAGAGACAGTCACGGGGGCAGTGAGGGGAAGAGGGGAGCGGTCAGGAAGAACTTCCAGAGGAGGCGAGCTCACCCAAGGGTTTAAGAAGTGAGTGCCCTAGGCGAGGCACTACCAGAAAAGGCCCATCCTGGGAAAAGGCATCGGGGGTAAGGCAGGTCTGTAAACAGTGTGGTGTGATGGGTGGGGAGGGGCTGTGGGTACCAATACCCAACACGACCTGCTCAGAGCAGGGGCCCAAATGTATGACTGAGTGCCCTGCTTGCATGCTAATGCATACAACAGCTCTAATCCACCTTTTTGAATCACTGATTTTAGTTGTGTACCCTGGTAGGTAATAAATAGCTATGGTACAAATTTCAAAGGGCATAAAGTGAAAACTAAGTTTCCTCTTTCACTTTTGTGAGACTTGGGGGAATACTATGAAATAACCAGATCCGGCACCTACACAAAGGAAAAAAGGAGGGAACCCCTTCTGGTGCATTGCTGGACTCACAGGAAGTAGTGAAATCTCTAAAGACCAACTCCCCCACCCCCCCACCCGCCACATACCAATAAAAGAAGAGCCAGCATGAGGGGGAACAGGAAGAACCCTGGAGCTAAAGCAAGTGGGTGCTGAGTGAGGTCCCCTCCCTCAAGGCCCCAACAGCAGCGCTGCCTCAGGACAGGGAGCTCTGCAGCGGTGGGCCAGCCTGGAGCCCCCTGCCAAGTCCAGGCCCCTTGAGGATGGTGACCTGGCTGCAAGTACTCTTAGAGGGAAAACCCTCCCCGTCTGGGCCATCAGAATTCCCACAAAGCAAAACGCTTGTATGGGTTTACAAAGATCACCAAGCACAGAGGAGGTGGACCCCCGTGTGTGAGTCAGTAGAAATGACGAAAAGATTCAGACCCTGAGGACTCCAGACACTAGAATTAGCAGAAACGGAATATAGGATAAGTATGCAGAATATGCTTTTTGAACGAAAGGATGAACTTCTAAAGATAAGCCAATAAGGGTCCATATAAGGAATGACCGTGCAGATCTTAAAATGAACCAAAACGAGCTTCTAGAATTGAAAGGTATCATTTTGGAAATAATTAATTCAATGGATGAATCGAACAATACATTAGACCCCACGACCCAAATGACTGTTTCGTGTCTTGTCCTTTCTCCTCAAATCCCAGCCCCTCGTCTTTCATCCTCACTGACACTTCATCGAGAAGTGGCCAGAGTCAAAAGAGCTCTCCCACAACCCTCCACGTGCATGGCCACCTGCGTGCCGGCCCCTGCAACCACATGCTCAACCTTCATTCCTATCTCTAGTGATGGACTTCGAGAAATGTCCCAACCTGAATACCATTCCATCTGTGTTCCAGAACCATCTCTCCACATCCCCCAAGGGAACTGCTCCAGACACTCTCTTCTCTCTCCCACACTATTCACTTTCTCTCTCGACCAGAATATTTGCCTCACCTTCTTATGACTTAACCCTAAAGTTAAACACTCAGAGCCAATTCTCTTCTTTCCTCCCTGATTAGCTAAAATTCTACCTCTAGTAGCTTCCTCAAGAAAGGCTCCAATAAACCACACATCCCGAGTTCTTACATATTCACCAGGGTCTGTTGCCTCTATATGTGCATGACACTTTGGTTGGGTATGAAATGACTTTCTGGTATGTCATAGGCGTTGCTCCTCTCTGTTCTGGCTGGAAGACAACTAAAGCCCGATTGATGTGTTTCCCCTCCTCGGTGACCTGCTTGTTTTCCTTGATTCCCTCTTTATCTTGGAATTTAATAAGTTTAGTCAGGAATGCCTTAGTGGTGATCTTTGTACTCATTTCCCTGGAACACAGTATTTCCTTTCAATGTGCAGCTTCGAGTCTCCTTTTTATTTCCAGACACACTTCTTAAATTATGATTTTTATTTTTACTTTTTTTCTTTCATGATCTTAGTTCTTTTATGCTTCAGACTCGCTGGGCACAGATATTTGGGGTCCTTTTTACTGCCTCCCATCCTCAAATCCTCTTGAATAGCTTGTTTACTTCCATTTTGTCTTGTGTATTTCCTTCTCAGTCTGTCCTCCACATACGCTGTTATGTTTTTGGCAGTGTCTGTTGTTTGTGCTGCTACCAACATGCCTTTTACAGCTGTGAATGGTTGCATTTTTCTCTTGCACATTTTCCTGAGTCCTGCAAATGCATCTCTCATTGCCTCTTCTCTTTTGTCCTGTCTTCCCTGAGGTCCGTCTCTGCTTTAAGCTCTTGTTTTATAGAGGCAATTAGTCCCTGTTTGCTTCTTTAATTCAGGACAATATGTTTCATCATAAATTCTATCTGTTCCATGATAGCATTTTTTGATTAAAAAAAAGGGGGGGAAGGAGAGGTTAAAAACATGCATGTACATTATCTATTTTCAAAGAAACCCAGTGGGCCTACCTTCCGTGAGTACACTGATGGTTCAACAAAGCAGTGAGCCCCTCCTTGGGAAGGGGGTCTCTCTGGGTCTTCCTTCCATACCTTCTGCCATCCCCTCATGAAGGGTCTCTCCCCACTTCCATCCCTAAGATCCCCTCCATTCCTTGGCGCTCTGTGAACTGCTGTGTCTCTGCAGAGAGCTCTGGCTATTTCCTATAATATGAAGCAGGAGGTTAAGGACTGCCCCCCACACCTCTACAACCAGGTATATATCCTTCAGCCAGATGGCCTACCAGGACAGCTGATCTGTCACTGGAACCATGATCAGGTTGCCCTGGATACCCTCCAGCCTTTCTAGCTGGTGGTATAGAGTAGAAAGCTCAGTGCCAAGGGGAAAAAGCTAGGGAAAGCGCCTTGACCATCCTGTGAGTGGACAGTCTTCTCTCTGCTTTGGGTGCTAAGAGCTCAGTTGCATGTAGGAAGAATCAGGTAGCACTTCCTGTGCACTGATTTTCCTCTGACTTATTACCATGCACCCTTGCCTACAAAGCACAGCGTCTTGCTTGCTTTATCTATTCTTGCTTTAGTGTGTGCCTATATAATATAAATAAATCCATAGCAACCAGAGGGGCTCGTCAAGGAAGGCATAGGGCTGGAAGTGGGGATGTTGTTTCAAAACCGCTGACAATGAAACAGTGACAAGATGCTCATGTCCTTGAACATCAAGCACAGTAGAGCTAATGTTGGGGAGATCATGAGTGGGAAATGATCTTTGACCTATTTTTCAACTTCTCGTGAGCAATAAAGACCAGACCAATCCTTATGCAGCCTTTTGCCCAGGCCAATCAGGGCCGTAAGGGGCTTTCTTGGTTTATCCAAGGCGGACACTGCAAAGCCGCAAGAACAGCACAAAGTGGAGCATCAGGAAACTGGGTGCTGTGACATTGCAGAGGGCGTCTTACCGCTGCCCCTCATCTATGTACTGCAGTTGAAAACACCTGCCTCAGAGAGTGGTTGGGAAGACTTCATGAGATATTACTTGTAAAAGCATCAAGTCCCTGGCACTCAGAAGCTTGAACACACCATCGTGCTCAACTGTCCTCTTTTTAAGCCCTGCAGAAGTTGGAGGACAGGCCTGCTGGTACCATCTTCCTTTCTCTGATTCAGACCACCACACGCTCAACTCTTACCAGACTGTTGTGATGCCAGGGAGTTTTTGCATCTATGTCAAAATGACCTTGTCCATTACTTAAAATTGGATGTCAGTTACTTAAAATGTCCATAAACAAATCTCCCGAACACTTACTCCATCCAACATCCTTCTCCAAGTATGTCACGATAGACTTGCCCTTCCATTCTCTATCTACATTTCTTTCCTTTTCCAATTCCACTTCCTATGTCTTCATTTCTTTTTTTTTTTAATCAGTGGCTCTCATTTTCTTTACGTTTGCTTTGTCCGAATTCTTATAAGTAGGTATTATTTTTATAATCAGAAAACATCCCAAACATCTTACAACGAATAACACAATCGTGTTGCTGCACATGCTTGACAGGCCATCGGAAGTTTAACTGTGCAGCGCACCGCTGAGAAGGAGAGTACCCAGTCAGCCAACCTCCTCCACTACCCGGAAACCTCCGAGAAGCGCAGCCCTGGGGCAAGAGTGCAATTCTCTCCATTAGCATCTCTGAGTGCCTTTCGCCAGCTGTGTGACTTTGGTTGAGCACTTAACTAACCTCTCTATCGCTCAGTTCCTCACCTGCCAAATGCAGATAAGAACAGCTCTGGGCTCAACAGGTAACCACTGAGTTAAGAACATAAGACACTCAGAACAGTCCCTAGCACATCAGAGCCATAACTATGCGCACAAATAAGGGCAACAGAGCCAAACAGGTTGGGTCCTTCAGCCTTAAAAAGGGATAAAGAGTGGTTCAGGCTACAACGTAGATGAATCTTGAAAACATGGTGTTAAATCAATTACCAAAGACTGCATGTTGAACGGTTTCGTTTATATGAAATGTCCAGACAAATCGATGAGGCGAAAAGTAGATAATTAGTTACCCAGGGACGGGGGGAGGGGAGCGGAGAGAATAGGAGTAACGGGCACGGCTGCTGAATGAGTGCGGGGTTTCGTGGGGGATGAGGAAAAAGTGCCGGAACTAAGAGTGGTGATGCAAAGTGTGCATTTTAAAACAGTTAAAATGGCAAATTTTTCGTTATTTGTACCTTACCATCCAAAAAAGAAAAAAAAAAGGTCCAGCCTATGAATTTTCAAATGGAAACCAGAATAAGCTGCATGATGAAGCAGCCAATTTTATATCTTAATTGAAAATCAATGAGCAAGACCCGCGGAGTGCCGAGGGAGGGATCAGACTCTTCACAAACGATGTCATAGCACAGACTTGGCTTTGGAGGATCAATGGCTGCTGTGTCAACAGCTTTGCTGCTTAGCAAACAACTTCAGCATTTCGTGGCTTGAAACAACATCCATTTTTATTAAGCTCATGATCGTGTGCATCGATGGGCTGCTCTGGTCCGGGCCGGCTTGGCTAATCTCCGCTGGGCTCTGTCGCGGGGCCGTGGTCAGGTGGCAGGTCAGCTGGTGGATCTAACAGGGCCTCACTCTCACGCTTCGGCGTTGGGGGCTGGTTGGCCAGGAGGCCTCTGGTGGGAGGGCTGGTCTCTGCTCTGCATGGTCTCTCGTGCCCCAGGGGGTTCAGCTGCCTCCACAGGGCAGCCGGAGGGAGAAGCCGCAAGTCTCCAGAGGCCTCCCGTCCCCCACGTTCTACTGGTCAGAGCGAGTCGCCAGCCTAGAATCAAGTGACAAGGGAACGGACCCTAGTTCACAATGGGGGAGCTGCTGAGAGGCTGTGGCTCTTTGCCCCCTAACACTGCACCCCTGAAATGAAGTGTTAAAGACCCCAGACACCTCGTTTCTGTGGTTTCCCAGAAGGTGCCTCACGCCCACTTCATCTCTTTGTCCACCATCCTTCCCACCTCCAGGTGGGCTTGAAAAGGGTGAGGCTCAGGCATGAGGTCTGGGAGTCCGTTTTGCACATCACTTAGTAAAATAATACAGCTGAAGATGTAACGGCTTGCATTGCAAGGATGCCAAAACAGCTCCATAAGAGGGCTAACATCAAAACTTCTTCCTTGGGCTTCCCTGTTGGCGCAGTGGTTGAGAGTCCGCCTGCAGATGCAGGGGACACGGGTTCGTGCCCCGGTCCGGGAAGATCCCACATGCCACGGAGCGGCTGGGCCCGTGAGCCATGGCCGCTGAGCCTGCGCGTCCGGAGCCTGTGCTCCGCAAAGGGAGAGGCCACAACAGTGAGAGGCCCACGTACCACACACACAAAAAAAAACCTTCTTCCTTGGTTTTTCTTAAGACTCTACATTTCTCTCTGTTTCAGAACTAAAGAGGCTTTTCACCCCCTTTCTTCTCTCTCTGTCCTGAGCCTCCTCTCCTCTTCTCAGCAGCTGACGAGGCCTCTGAACATTCCCCGCAATCCCAGAGGGGTTCCCTCCAGGTGGGAGGAATAGAGTGAGCAAAGACGGGGAGAGGGGTGCATGAGCCTCTGTCCAGCGTGGCTGGAACCCAGGGTATACAAAGCAGAGTTCTTGCGGCAATAGGGAGCCATTGAGGAGTGCAGAGTGTCACCCTCAGGGCCAAGTTTAGGAAAAGTCACCAGCAGCAGGTGCAGACAGATGAAGTTGAGAGAGCTCAGAGGCAGAACGGGCCGTCAGGAGGCTGTGGACACAGTCTGGGCGGTGGGGACTTGAGCAAGGACGTCACAGAGGTAGGACTGACATGATTGCACAATTGCTTACGTGTGCGAGGAGGGGACAGTGTGATGGGAGGGGCTGGGTGACAGGGAGGGCAAGGGCACACATGAGGCCGGGAAAGACGCAGTGCGCTTCCAGAGAGAGAGGAACAAAAGACGGTGAATGTGCTGCAACTTCTAAGAGGTCCAGAGCTCGGGATGCTACTGCCATGGGTTGGAGCTCCCGGGGCAGCCCACCAGGCAGAGGGGTGGAGAGGAGCCCCGGGTGCTCTCTCCTTGTCGCCCGAGGCCAGCCCTGCAGTCTGAGGTGCCGCCTGGACCTACAACTCAACTTTCGAGATTGAGCAATAGCCTTTTCTCCTCCCAGACGGAAACCTGTCCAAAAACTGGACCCAGATTTCTCCCCTGCTCTCTCCAACACTTGGAGTGCTCTGTGGTTGGCCACAGCTGTATCACTCACAACAGATTTTACAAGGCTGTCCTGGTGCCAGGGTCCTTTTAGAAGTAAAAATAGCTGAAATCAGCCTGCTGTCCCGCAACCATGAAAACATTTCACCATACCTCAAGCTTTCACCTACTGCCGTGTCATCTTAACTCCCAGCACGCTGCTTATGAGACCGGTTCCTGGAGCCTTGAGAGGCTGTCCTGAGGATGCATTTTTGCACACGCTTGGACTCAGGGCTCAGCTCTGAAATGGGGCATCCAGCTGGTGACGGAGCGACTCCCGTCTTGGTGACCGCAAGGTGCACCTGATCACGCAAGACACACCGTTCATGCTCATGACAAAGCAATGCTTCTGACTCCTGATGGCACCCTGCTGGGGGTGGTCACTAACCCCTGGCTCGTTATTACGCCCCAGCATGGTTAGCCTCCCCCGTGTCAGGGTCCTGGACTTTGGTAACCTGCTGTGAGGTCAGCCACAAAAATATCTCTGAGATTTTTCAGCCAACGGTGCATTCGCGAGGTCATTCAAGGCTAAGACCAGAAGGATTAAAAGATCTGATTCCTTCCTGAGGCTCTTAGCCGTAAAGGAGCATAGGAGCCATAAAACAAAGATTTATTCAGTTTCAGCCGGACAGCTCAATGGCGCAGCCCCGTAAGAACCAGGAAAAAAGAAACATCTGGCCAGAAAAGCACACTTGTTTACAAAAAAAAAAAAAAAAAAAAAAGGGTTTAAGAGTCTTCTCCAGCTTCACCAAGTTCTTGGACTAAAATTAGGCTGAAAACTAAAAACAATGTAGAATCTTGAGAGCACAGAGGCAGCACGGGCAGGAGAAAGAACATCTTGTTTCTTCCCTATCCAGCTGCCTCTGACGGCGGGTCCCCTCCCGAGCGCCCCCAGGGAGAGGCTTTGCCCTGGTAGGTAGCGCTCTTGGGACAGCACAGCTGCGGCAAGTCCCACACAGGTGGCCAGGGCTGCCTCTGCTCGGAGGCCGAACCCTCCGGTGTGGGAGAGTTTTGGGTGAGCTCAGAGAAAGGAGAGGGCCTCGTCTGGCTGGCCCCCACCATCAAACTTCTCTCTTCGGAGCTCAATGCAAACAGCCCTTGTGCTGCTGGTACTTAGATATTGACAACTGCCTGGACTGCGGGTGGGTGCGTCTTTGGAGGGGTGACCATGGGGGGAAGGGGGGTAGTGGGATGAATTGCGAGACAATGGCCGTTTTGTAAGGAAGGAAGGCTGCACTGGCAAGGCGGCCCTTGGCCTCAGTCGGGAAACTCTGCTTCTTTTCCAGGCTTGCTGTTGACTCAGCGAGGATTCTCAGGCCAAACCCTCTCTGCTCAAGTCTGCCCGGCCCCTCCCGACATGCATGGAGGCTGGGCGGATGGGAGTCACAGGACTGGGCAGGCGCCTTCTGCTCTCCCTGGGATGCTAATGGGATTAATGGGTTAAGGTTGGAAGATGCTTTGAATTTCTAAGCACAAAGCTGTCTCAAGCGTGGTAATTAATAAATCTTATCAGAGAGTTGAATTAAGGTCAGAAGTCACCTGGGGACCTGGGGAACAGAGTCGGCTCTGCTCTGTGGCCGGGTCTCCAGAGCCGATGGGGAGAGACAGGGCGTCGGCCACGTGCAGCCCTGTGCACAGTGCGGGAATGATGCGAGCAGGTGGGCCTGGGTCCCCGGGCCCTGCACTTGAGCAAACCCAGACCCACAGCACTGGAGGAACAGAAAGGCACGCTCTCACCATGAAAGTAAAGGCCAGAGAAGAAAGGAGAGCATGCTGCCGAAGGAGAATGGTGGAGTTCACCAGCCTGACCGCCACTGGGTTAGGAGTGAAGTGCAACATTGTGGGAATCGGGGAGAAAGCTTCCAACAGCAGCCCGTGAGGAAGATGCTGAGCAGACATCGAACCACACAGAAGGTTGTGCCATGGCCATCTTCAAAGAGGGCCTGGAAATCTTTGACAAATCTTGAGCAATCAGGACCTAAGTGTTTCCACATCCCACCAGAAAGACGACGTTGCTAGGAGCCTCTTACCACCGGATGCCAAGTGGAGAAGACTTGAACTCAGCTGGCCTTCGTTACCGCGGCCGATTCCCTTTCTCTGGAAAATGGGAGGGTCAACCAGCCACGGCCTCAATGCTCTGAATCACCCAGGCTTCCAGTCCTTTATGCCCTGAGCCACCCCCTCTATGGACGGTCACCCTTCGGCTGCCCCCCAGGGCCTTGGCAAGACGTTCGGGAACTTGTGAGTCCCGACCCCCCGCTACCCCTGCAGTGACCAGACTTGGGCCTCTAGGAGGAGGTCAACAGAGCGCTCTTGCACTCCACCCATTCAGCTCTTCCAAGTGTTCCCGTGGCATCTCCTAATTCCTTTCTTGTGCCATAAATCACTGGGACAGGGACAGGAAGGCAATGTTCCCTGCCCTTGAGTCCCTTGCCGTGAGCTGGAGTCCATGCCAGCCCGGTGAGCGTTGCAGGTTGCCACGTCCTCTGCACACTGGCTTTGCACTAAGTGTTCCCCTTCCCAGCGCATCTCCGGGGACCTGCGTTCCTTGGGAAGTCTCCCTAGGTCACCCTCAGCCAACCCTCCCATCAGGGAATCACTCCTAAAACCTCTTGTGCATTCGGAGACGCACTGCCGATCAAGGGGTCTGGCCTTTGGGCTGACAAAGTCCATTCCTGCCAGTAGGGCACCGGTCCCTTCCCGATGGCTCTGAGAGTCCCTGCCCCAATGGGAATGTGTTTGCAGGCATAGGATGGGTTCATCCAAAGCCTAGAATTTGTTCTGCTCATTTGTCCCGCTCCTTCTGATGTTATAGACAGCAGCAGCTCGCCATCAGCCCCCCTGGGGGGAGCTGAAATTGCCAAGGTTTGAGGAGCCCTGCATGCTCTACAGCCCTTCGGCACTGTGTCTGATGGGCTTATTAATCATCCCTAAACCCCAAGAGGTGGGCAGCATCCCCCACTAACGGACAAGGACCCTAAAGGTCAACGATGTTACCCAATGTTTCACACCCTAGATGGCAGAGTCTGGATGTGAACTCGTCTTGTAACTCTGGGGCACACCCTTCCCACCAGACCCGCGAGGCTCTCCATCCTACAGCTCCATCCCCCAACGGCGGCAAGCTCTGGCTAAATACGATCATCACAGCCTGTGATGTCCACCTCTCAAGTCTTCCTCCACGGCCACGAGCTTGTTGCATCTCGAGCCCAGTCCACTCACCTGGCAGGACACAGCAAGATGGCCTCGGAGTGCTGGTCACTTCCTTGCCTGGGCCCAGCCTCTCCAGGCCCTGGACCCTGAGCACGGCCACCTCTCTGCTCTGCACACTTACACGCCCAACCCGGCTGACCCTGCCACCCCTCGGCCACCGTCACTTCGGTCCTGGCCCCTCCTCCTGAGACACACATATTAGACTCTGTACGAGATGGCTCCTGTGCGCTCCCCGGGACCTGAGGTTTCACACATCCAAGCCTTGAACTTTTGCCATCCCCCTTAGTCTCCATCTCTGGTCCCTGAGACTGGTTCCTCCCAAGTGACCCTCGCCCCTCCCTCTTCCCCCCACCTCTGTCCCATCCACCACGGCCACACCCACGGGTCGCCACGCCTGCTCCCTTCCATCTCCCACAATCTCCAGTCCACCTTCCGCTTCCCATCACCACCCCCCACCCCTGCCCCCAGCGCCAGCACAGTCTTTCCCAAATGCTTTCTCAGCATCCGCAGCACAGGGCCTGACCGAGGTGGTCCAGGAGGGAGTGCACGAGCCCAGCTGTCGACTGGACCGTAGTGTCCTCTCTTCTGAAAAAGCCAAGGGCTCCTCTGGTGCCTTGAGGACTAGACCTGGAATCTTCAGCGCGGCGTCAGAGCTCTTGCAAGCTGACACCCGTCGCCTTACCTCTCATCGACAGGCCATGCTTCATTCAGAGCCACCCCAGACCATTTGCCTCGCGTGCCCCATGCTGTTTCCAAGCTTTGCACGTACGGCTTCTGCCCAGAGCACCCACGCCCGCCGCCCCTGTCACAGTCCTATCATCCTCACCCCTCAACTCCCCTGTCTCTGCAGCAGCTCTGCTGACCTCCCCAGAGGGGCTGTCCCCCGGCTCCCAGCAGGGGCTGCACCAACCTCGGCCAGGCCACATGCACATCCGCAGGGGCTGGGGGTCCACAGCCCGTAAGCCCTTCCGGGTCGTATCGGCATCTCCGTGGCAGGGTGTGTCTCTTCCCACGAGGACACAACGCAGTCCTGCGTGCAGAAGGAGTCAGTGACCACGGCCGGCAGCCTCCTCTTCAGCTGAGGCTCAGCATCCGAGCCGGGCTCGCTGCCTTGGCTGGCTCCACAGCCAGGGGAGCCCCTCCTTTGAAACTGCTTTGTTTATGCGCGTGGAAGGCCAGCGTACTCCGGTTATCTCAACACGGTTTCCATCTCACCGATGAGTTACGACTAAAATGGAAAGGCCGGAGGGTGCCAGTGTGGCCCGCACACCAGCCAGATCGCGCTGCCCTCTCAACCGCGGGTTTCAGAGCCTCCTTCGCCAGGCCTGGGTGTTCCAAAGTTCACCGCTAATAGCACAGTGTTCTGGAAAATCGCAGAGAGCGAATCAGCCCAGCTCCTACCCCAGGCTCCGAGGACGGGCTTGGCCTGGCCCTCTGATTCAGGCCAGTGGGACTGGGGCTCGTGGCTGGAGCTTTTCTCCCCCATCTGTGTGGTCTCCCGTCCTCTCCACATGGAGGGAAGAGATAGCATAAATCATCTGTCCCCACCGTCCCTAGGAAAATAGTAAAAATGCTCAGAATAGGTGTGGTTTTAGCCCAGAAAATAGCAGGGCCAGGCTGAGGTCCTGTGGAATTGCCAGCAGGAGTCTGAAAGCGCTGTATCAATGGGATTGCCGAGGGCTCTGCCCTCCATAAATCACCCGGAGCCTTGGCCTCCTTACCGGGCGCTTCCCGCTCTGGTTCACACGAGGGTGAGGGGGGCTGCTGGCCGAGGACCCCACCGGATGCTGCAGGCCTGGGGCTCGGCTTCACCCGGCCTGACCCCCGTAGAGGCCCACACACTCACTCAGCGTCCCACACACCGCACGCGGCCACGGGATTACACAACTCCGTTTTGATGCTGCAGAGAACATCATGTCCAGGCAAGCCCAACCCCTCGGGCACAGCAGGGAGGAAGGAACCTGGGTGCTGCCGGCAGGCGGGTCTCACTCCGATCTCAGCCCCGTCGCTCGCCGCCAGGCCACCATGCGCACGAGGTGCCGCCTCTCCCACCGGCTGCTGCTTCCATAGGACGAGAATAAGCAGCACCTGGCACGTGGGGTGCACGGCACAAGCTCAGTGGACCCCGAAACTTCCCCAGGGGAGTATCAGACTTTGTCAGGGTGAGGCAGATGGGGGAGGGGTGCAGCATGAGAAGGAAGGACGTGGGGTGGATTTTTGCTGGATTCCCACTTAATCGGGTTAAGCTGACTGGAGAGAAGGGGCTGTTATAATCTCCCCTTTCATGTCTGGCCAGGAATATTGCTACTCAGAGCAGAAGACTGCATCCGGGCTCCTAAGCCATCTCAGGAGAGCCCACAGTCAGCTGTCCTGGGACGGCTCTGGCCACGGCTGGGGAAAGTCTCTGCCAGAAGGAATGGCAAAAGCAGAAAAAAACAAGGAGGCTTCCTGCAAACAGAGCCCCGGAGCCACAGGAGCCTTTGTCCCTATCCCCAGAGCCGTGGGAGCCTGGAGGAGCTCTTGCCCTGACCTCGGAGTCTGAAACCACTGGGAAGGAGGACCCGGACTTCAGGTCGACAAGGCCTGTTCTTCTCAGGGAGGGCACAGGCACTGGAGTCACACGTGCCCAGCCGGGCAGAGCTGCCGCTGTGGCACGTCCAGCAAGCCATGCGTCTCCGTAAGATGGGGCGTTCCTGAGCGGCCTCTCGTCTCTGAAGTCCCAGCACCTGTTCAGACCAAGATAAGGGCAGTGATGGAGACTCAGAGGATTTTTGGAGCCAGAACAACCCACCTTTGACGCCCCAGCACCGCAGCCCTAGTCGCTATGTGACATGGGGCCCGTGACTAACGTCCCGTCTCACGCAGGAGGGAGCACAGGGCGAGGACAGAGGACAGATGCTGTACAACCCCTCTTACGCGAGGAGCCAGAGGAGTCTAACTGGAAAGTTGGAGAGGACGGCGGGGGCGTCAGGGGGGACGGAGTCTCAGTTTGGGGGCTAAAATAGTCCTTGAGAGGTCTGGTGGTGAGGGCTGCATGGCATGATGAATATACTTAATACCAATGAAATGCACACCTACAAGTGGTTAAGATGCTACGTTTTATGTTCTATGTATTTTACCACAATTTAAGAATTTGAAAAACATGTTCGGGGCCTTCTCCCTCAGTAGAATTTCTAGGGGTTCAGTGGTGTGGGGCACGTAGACATGACACTTCTGGAGTGAAGAGTCAGTTGCTGCAGCCGATCCCCAGAAACATCCAAGAAAGAGGCATAGCTCCGGGCGCCTCCTTGGATCCTGCAGGCAATCACAGCCCTCACCTGGGTGGGCTACTCCAGCCCGTGGACGAGTCACCCGAAAAGCTGCTGGCTCTGAAGGGGGCTCGGGACAAGAGGAGCAGTGAGGGTGAGGGTTGGGACGGAGTTCCAGTCTGGGGAGACAAAAAAAGGCAGGAGATGGATGGTGATGATGGCCTCACCACAACGTAAACGCACTCAATGCCACTGTACCGTGTGCTGAAAAATAGTTTAAACGATCAATCTTATGTTTGTCTGTTTTACAATTTTAAAAACCTGGGGGAAAAAGGTAGGCTACATTTTAAAGTATTTAAAAAATATGGCATCGCCTGGATAATTTAATTCAGGATGTTTATAAACTGTGTAGAACCTGCATAAACCTATTTAAAATGTTGAAAGTAACAAAAGCAATAATGAATAAAGGTGGGGAGGGGGAGGGGGAGGGGGAGGGGTGGCGCGAGTCAGACCGAGTCAAGTCTCATCTTTTTTTTCTTTTCTTTTTTTTTTTTTTTTTTTCCGGTACGCGGGCCTCTCACCGCCGCCGTGGCCTCTCCCGTTGCGGAGCACAGGCTCCGGACGCGCAGGCTCAGCGGCCATGGCTCACGGGCCCAGCCGCTCCACGGCATGTGGGATCCTCCCGGACCGGGGCACGAACCCGCGTTCCCTGCATCGACAGGTGGTCTCTCAACCACTGCGCCACCAGGGAAGCCCCCAAGTCTCATCCTTTATGGTGGGGAGTGGAGGTAGCAGATGAGTTAAAAGATCAACATCTAGGAGAAGTATTATCGTTACAGCTATCGAGTAACTAAGGAGAAGAATCCGAAGCAGAAGTGGCGCACTGGGGGTGGAGGTACACTGACTTTTCCTTCTCGTACCTTTCTGAAGAATTTAATCATCACTGAAGCATGTATACACATTACCCTTAAAAATAATTTAAAACAGCTGTGACTCAGCCATCCGTGAAGCCCGCTAAAACTTTCACCTCCGGCGTGTGCGTGGCCCGCTACTCATCACCCAGGACGCAGCTTTGGGGGAAGGAGGGCTGGAACGAAGGATATAGGGATTCCCCCCTGCCCGGGCAGCAGAGGGGCTGAGAAGAGCAGTGAAGTCCTGGGGGGTCGAGATGAACAGGGGCTTGAACACACACTTCGGTGGGAGAACAGGGGGTCCGGAGGACGAAGCAGATGCATGGGGACGCTGGCGCCCAGGAGAGGACAGGAGGGGAAGCTGGCCCGTGACTGCTCCAAGGCCTCTCCCCGTCCCCGCCTCCTCCCCAGCCCCTGGCCTCCCCTCTCGCACGCACTCCTGGGCACCGCAGGCATGTGATAAACTTACTGGCACCTCAGAGTGGTAGCTGCCACCACGCCTACCTCTGTGACGGGGCATTTAATGGCCCCGACGTAGGAAGAGATGCCGGCTCTCACTCCCGCGGGGCAGGGGCAAGTGTTCACTTAAAGTCAGGGCTCCAGGAGCTTCCCTGGTGGCGCAGTGGTTGAGAGTCCGCCTGCCGATGCAGGGGACACGGGTTCGTGCCCCGGTCCGGCAGGATCCCACATGCCGCGGAGCGGCTGGGCCCGTGAGCCATGGCCGCTGAGCCTGCGCGTCCGGAGCCTGTGCTCCGCAACGGGAGAGGCCACAACAGTGAGAGGCCCACGTACCGCAAAAAAAAAGAAAAAAGGCAGGTCTCCAGGCCCCGGGCGCCATGTCTGGCACTGGGGGATTTGCCAAAGGTTGCTCACGAAATGAGTTTTATGCGCTGACCTCCGTCGGGCAGTTTAACTCCAACTGCTGCTGCCGCCCTGCGGTGGCCCTGCCTCCAGCAAGGGCTCTGAACTCTTCATACAAGGAGCTCAGATACGAGGTGCTACGATGGGCTAGCTGGGCTTCCTGCCACGGGGAGCTCCTGGGCATGGGAGGTAGACCCAGGAGCCCAGAGGCTGGAGCTGGTGCGGTGAAGGAAGTGCTGGCGGCCTGCACGCGGCACGTGGCGTGCGTGGGACCCACAGCACAGGACACTCGGGGGGGGGGGGCGGGGGAGGGGCGGAGTGGGACTCCACAGAGCAGCCCCCAAGCTGCCTCTTTAAAGACACCCTTGTAGTATTAAATTTCCCTCTCCTGCGCCCCAAGTCAAATAACTGATGACGTGGGGATGAGGAATGTCGATTTGTAAAACTGGACAGGGCCAGGGGACCCGTGCAGTCCAATCCTTCCTTCACAGATAAGCTGAACACAGAGGCCCCAAGGGCTTCAGTGCCCTGGCTCGGGTCCACGCGGGTGCGGGCCGGAACCATCAAGGCACATGTGCACGCGAACTACTGCGTGGACGGCCAGGGATGTGAGCCTCACAAGGGGGACGCTGGGGTCCTGACTCAGAGATAAGACGGCTCCCCAGGGTCCTCTGCTTCCGAGGGCCAGAGCCGGGGTCGGAGCCCGCATCCAGGGCCCGCAGCCCGTGTCCTGCCCCTGGGGCCCTGCCCACCCGACCCTGCCTGCCTGTCTGCCTGGCTCGCGGGCAGTCGGCACAGTGTGACATTTCCTCTCAATGGGCGTTGCCCGTGAACCCTTGCCGAGCGGCCAGCTGGCCAAGGAACACCCGGAGCTAGCCATGAAGGTCCAGGAACAGCCCCGCGTGGGATCCCCAAGGGCAGAGCAGTGGATGCAAGGCTTCCTCCGCCACCCGCCTGCTGGACTCCATCGGCCTCACCTTCTAGTTTCTTGGCTGCTGTTCCTTTGTTGCATTTTTCCTCCTCAGCACTTAATGATGAATTAAATTCTTTTCATTTTTGTTCCTGATGCAAAATAACAACTGAGAAAGAAAGAAAGAAAAAAAAAAAAGCAGGCTAATGAAAACTCCTAATGTGTCTGGTAAATCATTTCAAAGCACATTAGAAGTCAGCAAACACAAGAGGGGCAGCCGTGCTGGGGGTGAAGCGGAGCAAGGCGGGGGGAGCTGGACCCACATAGCCCAATTCTGCAGCTCAGCTCTGCGAGGCCTTCAGCATGTCCTTTTGGTTTGGGGACCCTGGTGTCCTCACCTGGGACATGGGTGCAACCACACCTGCCTCCAGGCTGTCGTGAGAAGGAAAGGCAACCACTGGCACATGGTAGCGGCTGCGTGATAGTAACGACCTTTGCTAAGGATTAAGTCCACGTTAGTCCTTTGAAGAGGCCACGAAAGTATTTCCAGAGCAGGACGTCCCAGCCCGGAAGTCAGAGTAAGACGGTAAACTGTACAGTATGTGTGCTTCACAATGTTTAAAATTAAAACAGCAATTAAAAAAGGATGTGTCAGAATCTCCCCAGCTCACTCTGTCTCCATTCCAGCCTTATCATTAGCTCCTCCGACACATTCTGGGTTTGGGTTTTCTTCAATGATTCTTTTTGGAGCCAAGTCCACATCCCTGAAGGCCGAGGGGCAACAGCAGCAGTAATGCCATGGTTTGTTCTGCACCTGCCACACTGCCTAAGCCTTGTGACAGCCCTGCAGTGCAGGTATTGAAACCCCTGATTCACAGAGAAGCCGGCTGAGCCTCGAAGAGGTCAAGTCACAGCCCAAGGCCACAAAATCAGTGAGGGTCTGAGGCCAGGTGCCCCAGCTTGAAAGCCAGGGGTCTCTCCATCCCAGGCCCAACTCAGCCACCCAGGCTGGGATAAGCACCCAGCAGGGGTGACGCGTGCTCAGTAAACAGAAGAGTCCATAGCACCGTTACTTTCGTCTCACAACCACTGTGTGACCTGTGCCGGCCCCGTGAAAAAGGCCCCTGTTTCCTTGTGTGTAAGGAGGGTGCTCATACACACTCTGCCAGTTTGCAGAATTGTTATGGTAACAACATTAAATAAGCCATGTGAAAGTTCTTTCAAATTCAATTATTCTTTGCTCCATCCATCAGACAATCGCCGAGAGCCTCTTATGTATCTGACATCATGCAGGACACTGGGGAGACCCAGGAAAGGGAGGCCTGGGTCCTGGCCTCAGGATGGCCGTAGTCTGGCCGCGGAGGATGGGGGAGCTTCATCTAGGATGGGAAGCAGGTGCTCGCCCAGGAGGAGTGATGCTCTTCAGGCTGGTACACGGGTCTCCCGAGGTGCAGGGCCCCCAGAGCTCCCGGGCCATGTCCATGCCCCTGTGGACAACTAGCAAGGGAGTCCAGGACTTCCTGAATGGACCAGTGAGCTGCAACCAGGCAGCAGCACACCCTCTGCATAGCTAGCCCTGCCCATCCTCTGAAGGAGAGCAAGAGGGACCCAGCCAAGAAAGCAATGAGGGCCCAGAGCTGGGGTCTCCCCCAGTGGAAACCCAGGCCAATGGGCCTTCCGTGCAGTGGTACCAGGGGCGCCCCTGGGACCTGGGTGGAAGCCCCATCACTTAAACGCTCGTCTGATGGAGAGAACACAGCTTCGCCTGCTTGAGTCTCTATTCCCTCGGCTGTAACTGGAGTTAATGCCAGTTACCTCAACTGTTGTTGTCAAGATTTGAGATGGATATAAAGTGCCTGGCAAAGCACTTGGCTCTGTGAAACTGCTTGATAAATGCCCACGTTAATTAGTCATAATATCCATAATAAGAACAAAAACAGAGCAGGTCACACAGGAGAGTTTTCTGAATTCAGATTAACCAGGAAACAGTGCCCAGGTTTCCTGGGGACCCAGCCATCTGTGTTCAAGTGAAAGTGTGAATTATCCAACAATTTTAGCTAGCCACACCATGTCCCTGGCAGATGTTTGTGGCTTCTTTCTGCCCTCTCAGACCCGGGGACAAGTAGAACCAGAAATTCCCCTGCAGGAGCTGTTTCGTTTCAGTTCCAGGAACCACTGGTTATCAGGCCACTGTGGTGCACGGACACATCAGTGTAGGAAAGAAAAGAAAGTCACCAACTGTTTCTAGCACTGTGAGGGGCTTTTGTCAACCTGGAAGCCCGGCCGGGTCCCCACAGATACACCTCACACACCTGCCCTGGGAAGCCCTTCCAGAAGACAATCTCATCATGAAGCTTCCATCCCAATTTAGTAGGTTGTGTCATCCCAGCAACCTTTAGTCTAATGACCAAAGTCACAGAAATCCAACTACTCAAAAAACTAAAAGTCACCCAAACTTTCCCCCAAACCTCTCCGATCAGAGGTGAGCAACCCACAACCCAAGGGCCAAATCCAACCCACCACTGGATTTTGTAAATAAAGTTTGACTGACACACAGCCATGCCCACTTACTGACATGTGGTCTATGGCTGCTTTTGTCGGTAGAGTTGAATTGTCGGTTGTGTACTTTGGTCTGAATGTTTGTGTCCCTCCCCAGAATCTGTAGGTTGAGATCCTAACCCCCAGAATGGAGGGTGTTTGGTGGTGGGACCGTTGGGAGGAGGTAAGGACATGGGTGCAGAGCCTAATGAGTGAGATTAGTGCCCTTATAGAAGAGGCCCCAGGGAGGTCCCTCGCCCCTTCTGCCGCGTGAGGACACAGCGAGAAGATGGCCATTGATGAACCTGAAAGCAGGCCCTCACCAGACACCAAAAGGGCCAGTGCCTTGATCTTGGATTTCTAGGCTTCAGAACTGTGAGAACTTTCTGTTGTTTATATGCCACCCCGCCTCTGGTAATCTGTTGCAGCAGCCCACACAGACTAAGACAGAGGCCCACAGAGCCTAAGATATTTACCACCCACCCGGGCCCTACAGAAAGAGTGTGCCTGCCTTGCTCTATGTGAACACGGGGACACATGTGGTCTCCCCTAGCCCACACCTCATGGCCCCTGCCGTGGTGTCAGATGGCCCTCTGATCCCGGATGCAGACAGTGATCGGCATCCTCCCCCTTGGCTGGCCCACCTGAGCTGCAGGTAGGATCCAGACTGGATTTCCGGGCTTGCTTGCAGGAGCTGAGATGGTTGGTGGGGTGGGGGGGAGTGCCAGGGGGACAACAGAAACTCTTCAACTGAAGGCCCCAGCTGGTGTCTAGTGAACAATTTGCACGTGGGGGTTAAAAATATTGGACTGCAGTCTTACACATTTAACTTATATTTTTCAGCTCCTTCCAATTAAAGCGATAAAACCTTCCATTTATTTATTGCTTTTACATTTATAAAGGGGCTCCCCATGCCTTGCCTCATTTAGTTTTCACACCAATCTCATGAAAATACCTCTGCCTAACTCGCAATCGAAGAAACAAGCTTGAAGGCATGGTAGGATGTGCATGGGGCCACCTACAGAGTCAGTGTCAATAGGGGACCAATAATCTAATCAGTTGATCACCTGGGTCTCAAGCCTTTGCTCCCTGAGCCTCTAAGCATCTCTGCAGGTCACTGTTATGGTCTCTGTGCAGAAGGGTGGTTCTAACCGATGGCTGGTGTTCAAAGCTGAACTTCCCAGCAACCCTGCCTAAGTGACCGTGAGCGAAGTAGTGGTCATGGGTCCCATCTTGGAACTCAGAACAGCAAGCAAGCGCTCCCTGGCAACCTCCAACTACACATGGGGTGAGCTGGGTAAGAGGGCATGAGGATAAAAGCGCCTGGTGGTACAGAGGAGGTGATGGGAGCAGAATGAGAGGGAGAGCCAGCAGGGACAGTGGAGTTGTCTGGTCCACCTCTGCCCTCCCCTCGGCTGCCCATTTTGCTGACAGTCCCAACTGAGTCACCAGAAGACAAGTGAGGCCACGATTTAAAATTCACACTGGGATTGCTGTCATTTTCACAACTAGATAATTTTGTATATTGGTTTCCTGTGGCTGCTATGACAAACTGCCATACACATGGTGGCTTAAAGCAGTAGAAACTCTTTCTCTCACAGCTCTGGAGGCCCCAAGTTCACAGCCAAGGTGTCGCAGGGCCATGCTCCTTCCTAGGGCTCTAAGGGAGGCTCCTTCCTGCCTCTTCCAGCCTCTGGTGGCTCCAGGTGCTCCATGCCCGTGGCAGCATCCCTTCAGTCTCTGCCTCCATCTTCCCATGGCTCCTCCTCCGTGTCTCTTTGCATCCTTTTCTGTCTTTTGTAAGGACATCGGTCACTGGACTTAGGGCTCACCCCACCGTGGTACAATCTCATCTCCAGCCAAACCTTAAGTACATCTGCAAGGATCTCATTTCCAAATAAGGTCACATTCTGAGGTTCTGGATGAACATGAATTTTTGGAAGACCCTCAAATGTACTACGTATTGTTTCAGATTTCCTCTTTGTTATTCCAAAATAGGTTTAATCCTACAGAGCTGCGTCTGTGTGATGCAGCAGGAAACCCTCTGGAGCTTATGGCGAGGGCTATGGTTTTATGATTGCCCTGGCCCCTGCCCACTGCACCAGAGAATCCTGGGATTCTGAAAGCAAGAAGCAGCGTCCTACTCCCACCCCAGTCATGGTGTACGGTGCATGGCAGCATGTCGGGTGTCGTTTTGCAGTCTCGTGACAGGTTCACGCATGTTTATCTGATGTCCTCTGTTAGACTGTGGGCTCCCCGGGGTCAAGGACCAAAGCCTCAATCAGCTCTGTGTCCTGCCTTCAGCACAGTGCTCAGAAGAGAACATCCTTGTTAAATGCTTGTCAACCTGGTGTAGACACCTGCTCCAAACATGCACCTGTTCAGTCCAACCACCCACTTGGACTCACCTGTGACAGACCCTGACATCTCCTCAAGTGACTTTTCGGGGTGGACCTCGCCCAGAGGAGGGAAGGCTCACAAGCTTTCTTCCTGGAACACACTTTTGGAGACATCATGCCACCTTATGTATATGCAAAAAGAGAATTCCGACAGTGTGTTTCCAGTTAGCTAAAAGTAGAGAAGAAAAATTATAATTTTTGGATGATTCTGGAGTTACCCAAAACCAAATGGGCAAACTGCACAGCTATAAACAGACTAGCTGCTTAGGCCCACTGAATCACAGAGGCAGAAAGGTCAGAGAGGGTGCGGTCCAGATAAGAGACGGCTGACCTCTCCTCCTCACCTTCTCCTCCAACCCCAAAATGCACATGGGGTAACAGCTTTCCCAGCTGGGCAGGAATTCAGCTACAGAATTGCTCATGTTTTCCCGAATATCTAGTGATTAGCTGGAGAATGGTGTGAGCCCAGCTATTTTGGGCAAATCTGCTAACACTCTTTAAAGGAGGCACCGGAAGAAAGATCCCATTACCCCTGCTCCATCTTGTCTAGGACCCTACACTGACTTCAGTCCAAGCCCTCAGCATGGCCTGCAGGCCTTGCAACCAGCCCTCTGCTGACAGCCTCCCCTGCCCCCTCCGGGCCTCCCTGACAGCTCGAGGAATAGACCCTGCTTTTCACACCTCTGTGCCTTTGCCTCACTCTGCAGCCTCCCTCCCTTGGCGAACCCTGAGCAACCCTGAACACGCAGCTCCAGTATCTCCTCCATGAGACGTTGTCTGTTCCTTCCCCAGCCTTCTCCTGGCTGGTCACCCAGAGCCCACCCAGTTCTCTCTGCCCCCACTGAGCCCCTCTCACCCACAGGCTTGCCTGACTCTCTTCCCCACCTAATGACAAATTCCCCTGAACCCCCCTGGGTCTCACTGCTTCCTAAGCCCCCATTGCCTGGTACATGTTTCCTGCCTTTATAGCTTTGTGTTGATAGTTTGTTCCTAGATTCCTTCCACTACTCATGTAGCATTTGGTCTGTGGTAACAGAGGCAAAATGAGAGCTAGAACTCTCAGGTACTGATTTGTCCCACCCCCGTTCCACCAGGGAGCCCTGGCCAGCAGGGCCAGGCATGTCCATCTTTGTGTGCCAATGCCACATTGGCAGTCAGAGGGATCAGGGCACTAATGTCCTTGTCCCCCCAAATCTACTGTACCCAGAGATCCCCCCTTTTACTCTTGCAAACCTGCATCTCAGACACTCATTCAGTCATCTGTGCAACAAACACGTGTGACCCCTTCAGGTAAGAATGGAGGTGACTAACACCCCACTCCTGCCTTGAAGGAGCTCTCAGTCTAATGGAGAGACAAGATGAACCCAGGTGCCACGATGAACTGTAAAATGCGGGCATCCTTCCCGGCACCTACAATAGCCTTGTCACAATGGGCGAGAATTCCTGGATCACCTCTTCTCCCTCAGTGGCAGAGAATGCATGGTAGGCACTGAGGCACTAAGTATTCGAATGAATAAACAATTAAAGGGAACACTTCCGGGTGAAGATGGCAGAATGAAGAAGAATCACAGACTCACTGTCCTCTGATACCCAACAAAGAGAAAAAAATTCATAAAAGCGAAATTCACCAGCACTCACCACCTTGTGCCAGAAGCATTGGAAAGCACAGCCAAGAGAAAGGGGCAGGAGATTTCCAATTTGGCACAAAGACGTGTGGTTCCTGACCCCGCCCTTAACCCCTGGAAGCTTTTCTGAGGAAAGACATTAATGCTGAGAATTCTCACACAGCTCTTGCAACGGGCGGCTTGTAGGGGTGGTGGGCACGGGCAGTCTGGCAAAAGTGAAGGTAAAACTCTCAAGAGGAGAAGTCCCTGCTTATTAGAAGGAGCTCAGCAGAGGGGAAAAGACTTTGCCATTTTCCAGGGCATGGAGTTGCCAGATTTAAAGCATAGAAATGTGCCAAAATGTCCCATGTGGGATACACTTACACCAAACAATTACTCATTGTTTTAACTTAAATTCAAATTTCACGGGACAGCCTACATTGTATCTGGCAACCCTACCAGGGCACTGTGTTGAGCTGGAGTCACAGTCTGGTGCCCCTGGCAGGAAGAATGTGCCCTGGCTGGGTCAGTGGGCCCTGGGACAGGACACTCAAGGAAGACGTCAGAACTGGGGCTCTTGGCACCAACTGCACTCAGCCTTGGCAGAGGGCTGCTTGCAACCCCTCACCGCCCCCAAACGGTGACCACAAGAAATCTGAGAGGGACATGGAGTTTCAAATTATGGTCCGTCCTCACTATCTGCAGGTCTCACATCCACGAGGTTCACATCCAAGGGTTTCACATCCACGGATTCAACCAATGCAAAATTTCGATGCATAGTTGGTTGAATCTGAGGATGCAGAAATCCGTGGATTCAGCGGGCAAACTGTGTTCATCATGCTACGCCATTTTATGTAAGGGACTTGAGCATCTGCGGATTTTGGTATCTGAGGGGCTCCTGGAACCAATTCCTCCTAGATGCTGAGGGATGACTGCATAGCTCAGAGAGGGAAAGACAAATTAATCCCATGTAAGATGGAAGAATGTGTCACACAAATAGGAAGGCTAGACTGAGCAGCCCTGTCACATGATGAAAAGGCTGAAAGAACAGTAAGGCAACAAATGAAGATATCCTGCCAAAAGGAGGGTGGCACAGAAGGAAAGAAGGAGGGGGAGGAGGGAGGAAGGAAACATGAGACACAGTGGAAGAATAAAGTCTAGAAGAAAACATGACCTAAGACACAGAATCAGAGTTCCTGTGAGTTTTGCACACCAAATATATATTTTAAAATGAGTGCAATTTCACAAAACCCAAAAAGTGAGATTATAAAGTAAAAGAATAATATTGCCCAGCAAAGGAACCAAATTTAGAGATAATTTATATATTTTATAGATCTAATAAAGAAATGATCATCAAGAAGAAACTAGACATTGCTGAAAATCAAATAAATGACATGGAGTTAATATCTGGGGCAGTCACAGAATATGAAAGAGAAAAAAAAAACGAAGAGATAAAAGTAAATCAAAGAGAAGATAATGAATACGGAGGGCAAGCAGCGTATTCCAATAAAAGGAAAACACTTCCCCTAAAGTAGATAACAAGTGGAATAGAAGAAATTAGTCCAAGATACAATGCAAGAAATTTTTTCCCAAAATGAAGGAAAAAGTAGATGTACCAACTGAAAGAACACACATATACCAGGGAAAAGATTATTTCTTGATACAAAAAGATTATGAGATATCCCCTGGTTGTTATTAAACATCAGGTTAAAGAATTAGTTCTTTAAGCATACAACCAGAAAAAAAGTACATAACTTACAACAGGGAAAAAAATCCATTAACTTCACACTCACCCAAAGAGCAATGTCTACAACAGCTCAGAGGGAAAAAAGTGATTGATTTAACCAAGTGGTCCATTAGGAAGAAAGCAAAAGTCAGACATTCTCGAATATAAAAGGGTTCAGGAATATAGAACACGTGATTCCTTCTTGAAAGAAATATTCGACAAGAAATCCAAGCAAACAAAAGACAAGCCAAAATTAAGAACCCTAGCATAGCCATGACATGGTAAAAGTGCTGGTGGTTAGTGATGCAAATACAACTATGACTAAAATGAAACAATGAAGGATTATGCTATGATGATGGTAAATATTATAAACCCTGGTGTGGCAGACAGGGAGATGCTCCTCTCAGAGCCCCCTGAGATGCAGTTGTGAGGAGTTAGCTCCAGCGGTTCCTTCTTTCTGCTTTTGAGCAGAGGTCATGTTCTTCTCGGAGTGGTCACAGCCAATGACTGAGCAGGGTGGTAATGGAAGGGTCTGGCCAGTTCTGCCCAGCGTGGGATTCCTCTAAGGGGCAACCTTTGCCCTGGAACTCCTCATTGGATGGGCAGAGGGTCAGCCAGGTCTGCACCACAGACTGATGGCTCCCCCGCCCTTTTCTTTTGCAGGTGTCACCCCCCAATCAATCTTTTGTACTTCCAGCTATTCTCAAAGAACCCATGCCAGAACACCAAGCAAAACAAAAATAATATATGCAACAAAAAGAGGTAGACGGGAAATGGAGGAGTGGAGCGGTGTGAGAGACCTACTCACCCTATATTTATAGTGGGGAGTCAAGAGCGGCTGCAAAAAATCAAAACATGTGCTTGAAAAACAACCTAATGACTCATCAACTTAATGGTTTTTTTAAACTTTTTTCTTAAATAGGATTTTTAAAGATTGATATATCTTGTGGTGAGGAAATTAAAGTTCAGCTATGCCATCAGATTTTTTAAAAAATCAAATCAAGGGCTTCCCTGGTGGCGCAGTGGTTGAGAGTCCGCCTGCTGATGCAGGTGACATGGGTTCATGCCCCGGTCCGGGAAGATCCCACATGCTGTGGAGCGGCTGGGCCCATGAGCCATGGCCGCTGAGCCTGTGCGTCCGGATCCTGTGCTTCACAACAGGAGAGACCACAACAGCGAGAGGCCCATGTACCGCAAAAAAAAAAAAAAAAATCAAAGCAAATTAAAATTTAATATTTTTAATCATGCAAAACATGATACTACTTTTATAAAAATTAGTTCATCTTGTCTATATATTCACCTATTTTTCTATCTATTCATAGAGAGAAACCTGGCATGACGTTCACCAAATGTTATCCTATTTGTTTCTGGGTGACGGGTGATTTGTTGGTTTTCTATTTGCACTTCTCTACATTGCTTTAGTTTTTATAATGCACATGTAAAACCTTTATAAAAAACCAATAAAGCCATTGCTTTAATAATAATGGGAACAATATGTATAGCTCACAATTCTAAGCACTTTACATGTATTACTTCTATAACTTATAAGCAGGTGAATTATTATTATTATTACTATGTCTATTTTTAAATAAAGAAAATGTGACAACTGTCTACATGGAGTCTCAGAAGAATCTAAATAAAATATTAGGGTAATAAGTTTAGCAAGGGGCTGGCTATATACAAATATAAATTGCATTACTATAGACCATCAGCAAACACTTGGAGTCAATTAGTAAAAAGAAAGACACCTTTTATAATAGTGACCAGAGTCAAAAGGTATCCAGAAATGAATCTAATTAGAAATGGTTAAGATCTGTATGCTTTAAACTCTGTTGAACTCTAGAGTTTTTGAACTCTACTGAAATTCACGAAAGAGTGCCTACATAAGTAAGAGGTAGTCTATGTTCATGGATAGGAACACTCAATATCATGGAGATGTGAGTCTTTCCTGAAAGGAGGGCTAAAATCCCAATCAAACTTTAACTGGGCTTTTTGTGAGATTGACATGCTGATTCTAAAATGTCTATGGAAAAGCAAAGGGTCAAGACTAGATAAGGCACTTTTGAAGAATGAGTTAGAGGCTTGTCCTAATACAAAGGTTCATTCATAAAGTCAGAGCAAATAAAATAGTGTGATAACAGTGCAGATATCGACAAAATGGCCATTGGAACAGGACACAGAGCCTCTAAATAGACCCAAACATATGTGGAACTCTGAGATATAACAGAGGTTGCTCTGCAGGTCAGTGGAGAGAGCAGGAACTGTTTAAAATGATGCTGGTACCAACAGCTGCTCAGATGGGGTGACACTAGACGTCCACTTCAAGCCAATAACAACATCAGTTCTAAATGGGTTAAAGTCTGCAATGTGGAAAACAAAACAAAAACTGTTAGAAGAAAATATTTATTTATTTATTTATTTATTTATTTATTTATTTATTTATTTTTGGCTGTGTTGGGTCTTTGTTGCTGTGCGCAGGCTTTCTCTAATTGTGGCGAGCGGGGGTTACTCTTTGTTGTGGTGCACGGGTTTCTCATTGCAGTGGCTTCTCTCGTTGCGGAGCATGGGCTCTAGGTGTATGGGCTTCAGTAGTTGTGGCATGTGGGCTCAGTAGTTGTGGCTCACGGGCTCTAGAGTGCAGGCTCAGTAGTTGTAGCACACTGGCTTAGTTGCTCCGCAGCATGTGGGATCTTCCCGGACCAGGGCTCAAACCCATGTTCCCTGCATTGGCAGGACGGTCCTTAACCACTGTACCACCAGGGAAGCCCCAGAAAAAATATTTTTTTAATCTTGGTATAAGAAAGTATTTAATAAGACACAAAAAGTATTACACATAAAATATTATAAATTTTAAGTTATTACAATTAATAACTTATGTTCATCAAAAGTTACCATAAAACAGTAAAAAGAAAAGCCACAAACTGGGATATAATGTTTGAAACACATTGTCCTATAAAGGACAAAGAACTAACATCCAAAACATATAGGGAACTCCTTCAAAACAAAAGAAAATCAAACCAAAAATCCAAGTGAAAAATAAGTAAAACATGTTAATAGGCATTTTATAGAAGAAGCCCAAATTCCCATACATTTATGAAAAGGGGCTCAATCTCATTACTAATCAGAAAAATACAAATCAAGGTCATTGATAAGCTATCACTTTACACTTTGTTGGTAAACATTAAGAAGTCAGACTGTACCATGTTGAAGAGGGTATAGATAAACGGATACCCTTAAACATTGTTAGTAGGAGTATGAATTGATACAAACACTTTGGAAAACAACTTGGTATTATTCTGTGAAGTTGGCTATTCACATACTTAATGACCTGACAATCTCACTAGGTGTATCCATAAGAGAAACCAACCCAAACACCCCTCACAATAGAATATTATGTGTCAGTGATGATAAATAAACTACAGTTACATGAAGCAGCATAACATTTTTTTAGAGCCCAGAAGCAAATAAAGATTAAACACATACTTAGGCATAAATACACAAGTGAGTTTTTTTCTCTTAAGTAAAAGTATAAGAAACTGATTTAGTTTATTTCTGGGACAGGCAGATAGCATATAGGAGGCCCCAAGTTACTGGTTCATGGGCTGTTTATCATTCTGCTTTACAACCTAAATACATGTAACATAGAAGCTTTCTTATGATTCACGTATCTTAAATAGTCATAAAGAACGAGATTAATTAAAAAGAAACCAAGGCATAGAGAGGTTAGGTAATGGCTCAAGGTCATGGAGGTCAGAGGTGGAGGAGGGGTGCCGAGCCCACACCTGCCTCCGGCTCTTCTCTCCCCTCCACATCGCCTCACTTTCTTGACGAGCTCGCTAAAGGAGGAGGTGCCACGCAGTGAAAAGGAGGATTAAATTATATCAATGCCAAGTATCTTCTAATTTAATGGTAATAGGCCAAACTAGCAGAAGTGAAAATGGAAAATGAACAGAAAAAATGAAAGTCACTGGGGCGACGGCCCCTGGAAAGCATTTGGACACCCAGCATTCTGAAACTTCCCCCAGCAGTTTGATAGGTGAAAATGCAAACCCATGTGTAAGCCCTCAGTTTTGTAAGGAAAGTCTTCATTTCTCTAAATATTTAGTCTCGGATTCCTGAGTCCTTCCAGAGAAACACTGTGAATGCTGGCAGCCATAAACAAGATAACACATCCCAAACCCCAGCAGAAGTGTTCCACACGGGGAGGTCTGACCAAAACTCTGATAAGAGTGTCTCAGACCCAGACCACTCCTTATCCCTGTGTTCTGAGAAAGTCTTCATTTCACTTAAGCCCCCATATCTAGGGCTGGAATCCTGTCTCCACGGCACTTAATTCCTTCATTTTAAAAGCACGTTTGATTTCCCTAAAAATCAGTGCTTTTCTGATTATACAAGCAACATATGCTTACTATAGAAAATATGAAAAGCACCAATCAACATAAAGAAAAAAGGAGTATAAAGCACACACAATCTCAACTCATAAAAATAATAGCTTTATCAGTGGGTGCATTTCTCTTCGGTCCTTTTTTCTGGGTACATGTAGCTATGGATTTATGTGTGGGTTTGTACTCAGATTTTTCTGCTTAACTGCTATCTTAGTGTTTATACAGTCCTAAATACTTTTTGACCGATCAAAGAAAACACTGATGCTCCCCTCATTTTATTTTTTAAATTAATTTTTATTGGAGTATAGTGGCTTTACAATGTTATGTTAGTTTCTACTGTACAGCAAAATGAATCAGCTATACTTATATATATATATATATCCCCTCTTTTTTGGATTTCCTTTTTCTCCGTAGTGCATTAAGTAGAGCCCCCTGTGCTGTACAGTATGTTCCCATTAGTTGTCTATTTTACTCCCCTCATTTTAAAGATAACACTTTGCCTTTCTTTTCTGAGCCTATGACCACATCTGCCACACCCTCAGTTTGGACTGGGGTGATAATGGCTTCATGAAGTTCTCTGTGACTGTCTCTGTTTCTTTAATGTATCAATCCTTCAGATGAGATACGTCCTGAGCCAAGTACAAACAAGATGAACTTTCCCAGGACATGGTCACTGGCACTTTGGGGAAGAATTACAACGATTTTAATAGCATTTATGTTTTTTTCCTATTTTCTTTAAAATTTTATTCGAGTGTAGTTGATTTACAATGTTGTGTTAGTTTCAGGTGTACAGCAAAGTGATTCAATTATACATATACATGTATCTATTCTTTTTTAGATTCTTTTCTCATATAGGTTATCACAGAATATTGAGTAGAGTTCCCTGTGCTACACAGTAGACCCTTGTTGGTTATCTACCTTATATGTAGTTGGGCGCATATGTTCATCCCAAGCTCCTGATTTATGTTTGTATAGTGCTTTAAGCTCTATGACCCAATTTCATGTAGAAATATAACTGTCATTCCTATGGAGAGGGAAGGCAAAGTGGTAGAGATATCAATCTGGCCTCTTGAGTTGGACGGCCAGAAATTAAATCTCCATCTCAAAATTCTGAAAGCCTGAGTTTCCTCATCACTAAATTGGGAGTAATAAAAGTACGTGACTCGTATGGTTATGAAATGGCAATTAAAAGACCCAACACACATAAAGCACTTAACAGTTCCTGGCATATGACAAGTATTGATAAATGTTGCTACTGTTATTGTTGTGGTATTGTTGGTGGTGGTGGTCATGATGGTGATGATGATGATGGCAGTGATAACATAAGAAATAATTTTAATCCACTTTGGGGATTAAGGGAATCATTTATATACAATAAAATGGACTCATTCTAAGTCTCCACATGAGTTTGGACAAATGTATACACTCAAGTAACCAGGTACAGAATATTTTTATCATCCCCCAAAGTTCCCCGAGACCTGTTTTCAGTCTATACTGAATTATACCACCGCACATATAAGAAACTTACTTCCATTTCTCCCGACCCAATCTTTATGCTGTTGTTTCATACGTTTAACATACACATATGTCGTAAAGCACAAAATACATTGTGACAATTTTTGTTCCAACAGCCAGCTCTCCTTTAAAGAGATGGAAATAATAAGAAAATGTCTTCCTCGTTTGCCCACATAGTTACCATTTCTGGTGCTCCTCCTTCCTTTGTGTTGAGCCCTGTTTCATCTGGTATCATTTTCTTTTTGCTTAACCAACTTGCATTCACATTTCCTGCAGTGCCCGTCTGCTGGTGATAAATTCTTTTGGGTACTGTATGTCTGAAACCCCCTTCACTTTTGAAAACTATGTTCTCTGGATACAGAATGCTAGATTGAGAATATATACTTGCAGTGCTTTAAAGATGTTGCTCTTCTCACATCGTTTCCCAGGAGAAATCTGCTGTCATCCTTATCTTTGTTGCTCCATATATAATGTGTCTTTTTCCTCTGGTGCCTTATAATACTATCTCATTATTGGTTTTGACCAACTTGATTATGATGTACCTCAATGTGGTTTTTATCTTACTTCTTGTCCTTGGGGTTCATGGAGCTTCTCAGGTCTATAGGTTGATAGTTTTCATAGAATTTGGAAACCAAATTCTATGAAATTGGGGGGCCATTATTTCTCAATATGTCTTTCCTATCCCCCATCCTTCCCTGTTTTCAGGACCTCCTGTTCCACTTATATTAGGCCACTTGAAGTTTTCCCACAGATCACTGACACTCTTTTCTTTTTTTCTGTGTGTTTCATTTTGGATAGTTTCTATTGCTATGTCTTTGAGTTCCTTAATCTTTTCTTCTGCAATGTCTAATCTCTTATTAATCCAATCCAGTGTACTTTTCTTCTCACACATTGTAGCACTCATCTCTGCAAGTTTCATTCAGGTCATTTTTATATGTTCCAGGTCTCTACTTAACTTTTTAACATACAGAATACAGTTATAATAACATTTTAATGTCCTTATCTGCTAAATCTAACATATGTGTTGGTTCTGGGTCAGTTTTGATTTATTGGTTGGTTGATTGATTATTCTCATGACAGGTCGTATCTTCGTGCTTCTTTGCATATCTGGTAATCTAAAACTAGATGCCAGACGGGAATTTTACCTTGTTGGGTGTTGGACTTTTTTATTTCTATAAACATTCTTGCACTTTCTTGGCATAACTTGAATATGACATTAGGTTACTTTGGAAAAGTTGATTCCTTCAGGTCTTTTTTCATGATTTATTAGGTGGGTCTGGAACACAGCTCAGTCTAAGTCTAATTATTCCCCACTAGGAAGGCAAGACTCTCCTGAGAATTCTACCAAGGCCCATGAGTTATGAGTTTTTCCAGTCCAGCTGATGGGAGCAGGCACCATTCCTGGTCCTATATCCGTGCCTTTTGGATGTATTTTTCCCAGCTTCAGGTACTTTCCTCACATGCATGTGTTGATCATGCTCTTCTGAACTCCTGAGGTTCTCCCGATGTCGCCACGTGTAGTTTTCTGCTCTCCAGTGCTCTGCCCTGCAAACTTCAGCTCCCTTGATGCTCTGCTCCTTGTCCTCAACTCGGCAAGTCAGCCAGGCCCTGTCTGGGTTCCACATCCTTGTGCAGCAGCCCAGAAACGTTGTCAAAGCAGTAAGTAAGCTAGGGCAACCCTATGGCTTACTCAATCACTTACCATTTCTCAGGGATCCATGTCCTTTGTTGGGTGATTACCCAGTGACTTGAAAACTGTCGTTTTATATCTCTTGTCTGGTTTTTATTTTTTAGTTTTTTAGTTGTTTCAGGCATGAGGATACATCCAGTCCCTGGGACTCTATCTTGTGTGGAAGTAGAAGTACCAAAATAAATATTTGTATCAGCTTTGGGGAATTAAAGCTATAATTTACATCCAACAAAATAAGCCCATTTTAAGTTGCCAGATAAATTCTCCCAATGTTAAATGGATTTATCTCCATATTACTGTTTTTAAAGTTCTCTCTGTATGCTACATACAGGATTTTGTAAGATATGTATGATGAATATTTTCTCCCATTCTTTTTTTTTCTTTCTTTTTTTTTGGTTGTGCCAGGTCTTAGTTGCAGCTCGCCAGCTCCTTAATTGTGGCATGTGAACTCTTAGTTGCGGCATGCATGTGGGATCTAGTTCTCTGATCAGGGATCGAACCTGGGCCCCCTGCATTGGGAGTGTGGAGTTTTAACCACTGTGCCACCAGGGAAGTCCCTTTTCTCCCATTCTTTGCTTTCCCTTTTAATTTTAACAGTGTATTCTGAAAAGCAAGTTTATGCTTTTGATAAATTCCAAATTAATTTTTATAATTTTTGACTTGTGTATATGTGTCCTAACAAAACTTTGCCTACTCCAGGATCACAAGATTTTTCTAATGTTTTCTTCCAGAAGTTTCATTCTTTCAGATTTTAGGTATAGGTCAATGCCCCACTTGGTGATAACTTTTTGCATATGTCATGAAACAAGAGTCCAGTTTCATATCTTCTCATGGATACCCCGTTGTTTCAGCACCAATTGTTGAAAAACGTTTCCTTTCCCCATTGAAATTTGGTTCTTTTATCAAAACTCAACTGACCACATGTCTGTAGATCATGCTTCATCTATTTCCAGACTCTCTGTTCTGTTCCACTGATCTATATGTCTGTCCTCAAGCCAATACTACACAATCTCAATTCCTGTAGCTTGATAGTAGGTCTTAAAATTGGGCAGCCCAAGCCCTCCAGCATTGCTATTCTTATTCAAAATGCTCTAGCTATTCTAAGTCCTTTGACTCTCCATGTAAGTTTTAGAATCACTTGTCAATTTCAACCAAAACACATACTAGGGGTTTTACTGTGATTGCACCGAATCTATAAATTAATCTGGTGATAATGGACATCTTAACATTACCGAGTCTTCCAGTCCACAAGCAGGGATATCCCTTCAATTACTTAGCTCTCCTTTAATTTTGCTTAAAATATATATCATAATTTTTTAGCATTCAGGTCTTTGTATATTTTGTTGAATTTATCCCTGATTATTCCAAGCTTTTCTTAAGCTACTATAAATTAGCTACCAGTATATAGTGATACTAAAGGTATACTAAAATTCTGCTAAGCTCACTTATTAATTCTAGTAAATTTTTTTTTTTTTTTTTTTTTTTTTTTTTCTTTTTGCGGTATGCGGGCCTCTCACTGTTGTGGCCTCTCCCGTTGCGGAGCACAGGCTCCGGATGCGCAGGCCCAGCGGCCATGGCTCACGGGCCCAGCCGCTCCGCGGCATATGGGATCCTCCCAGACCGGGGCACGAACCCGTGTCCCCTGCATCGGCAGGCGGACTCTCAACCACTGCGCCACCAGGGAGGCCCTAATTCTAGTAAATTTTAAAAATAGGTTCCTTAGGATTTTCTTCTTACACAATCAGTCACCTGTGAATAAAGATGGTTTTGTTTCATCTTTTTCTTTCTGAATGCCTTTCATTTCTTTGTATTGCCCACTAGGGCACCCAAAAAATGTTGAATAAAAAAGTAGTGAGAGTGGACATCTTTGCCTTGTTCCTCATTTAAGGAGGAAAGCATTCAGTCTTTTACCATTAAGTATGATGTTAGCTGTAGGCTTTTCAAAAATGCTCTTTATCAGATTGAGGAAAATCCCTTCTATTCCTAGTTTAATGAGAGTTTTTATCATGAATGAGTACTGTATTTTGTCAAATACTTTTTCTGAAACTACTGATATGATCATATGGTTTTTCTCTTTTATTCTGTGAATATGGTAAATTGCATTAATTTTTTTAATGTTACGCCAACCTTACATTTCTGGGATAATCACACTTGATCATAGTTCATTATCGATTTATTATATTATCAGATTTGCTTTGATAATAAACAAAGATTAAGGATTTTTGCTTCTAAGTGTATGAGGGATACTGGTCTGCAGTTTTCCTAAAAAGACACCCTCTGCATTCGGTACTGGGCTAATACAGGCCTTATAAAATGAGTTTAAAAGTTTTTCCATCTTCCTCTATTTTTCTGAAAGAAATTGTGTAGGATTAATATCATTACTTAAATATTTTCTATAATTCACCTGTGAGGCCATCTGAATTGGAATTTTTGTGGGAAAGTGTGTTATTACAAACAGTTAAAATAATAGCTATGGAGTTATTCCATTGTTTTATTTCTTCTTAAATCAGTGTTGGTTATTTTTGTCTTTCAGGAAATATGTCAAACAAAAAAAAGAAATACGTCCATTTCTACATATATACAATGGAATATTACTCCGCCATAAAAAAAATGAAATAATGCCATTCACAGCAACATGGATGGAGCTAGAGATTATCATACTAAGTGAAGTAAGTCAGAAAGAGAAAGATAAATACCATATAATATCACTTACATGTGGAATCTAAAATAATACACAAATGAACCTACTACAAAAGAGAAACAGACTCACAGACATAGAGAACAGACCTGTGGCTGCCAAGGGGGTGTGGGGATAGGGGAAGAATGGACTGGGAATTTGGAGTTTGCAGATGCAAACTATTATATATATAGAATGGATAAACAACAAGGTCCTACTGTATAGCACAGGGAATTATATTCAATATCCTGTGATAAACCATAATGGAAAAGAATATGAAAGAATGTATGTATATGTATAACTGAATCACTTTGCTGTACAGCAGAAATTAACATTGTAAATCAACTATACTTCAATAAAAAAAAGCCTAATGTAAGGAATATGTCTATTTCGTCTAAGTTGTAAAGGTATGGCCTAAAGTTGTTCATTGTATTATCTTGTTATCTTTTTAATTTCTGTAGGATTTTCAGTGATTTCCCCTCTTTCACTCCTAATATTAGTAATTTGTACTTTCACTCTTCTTTTTCAGTCTTACTAAACATTTATTAATTGCACTGATCTTTTCAAAGAAGCAGCTTTTTGTTACATGGATTTTCTCTATTTTTTTTCTCATTCTTCTTTCATTTATTTCTGCTTTTACCTACCTTATTTTCTTTTTTCTACTTATTTTGATTTCAATTTGCTCTTTTTTCCTCTAGCTTAAAGTGGTAGTTGATTTAGGATCTTTCTTCCCTTCTAATATAAATATTTAAAGTGATACGTGTTCCCCCTAATCATTTCACACGTTAGAATACACTGTGGTCAGATTTGTACTCAGCTCAAAAAATTTTCTCAATTGTCCCTGAGATATCTTTTTTGTCCCATGGGTTATTTAGAAGTGTGGATTGTGTTTAAAATTCTGACATTTCAGAGATTTTGAAGATTTCTTTCTGTTACTCATTTATAATTTAATCTCCAAACCCCTTAGTTCAGCATTCAAGGCCCAACACCACCAAGCGCCATCTGATCTGCTGCCATGCCTTCATGACCCAACATAGGTCAATCTTGTTTCCCTAAACAAACCGTGTCCTCTCACACTGCTACATTCTGCTGAGGCCCCTTATAACTTCTCTGCTTTCTAGAGAACTCAGGAGCTCATCCCACACTTCTAAGACGGACCACAAGCAATCAGTGCACACCTCCAGCTCAGCCCCTGCCGCACTGACTCATGAGGATTGGTTTACCGTCTATCTAGTGTGTGTTGCAGGAGGCAGGAACCAGGTCTTCTCAATGTGTGGAGCCTCAGCCTGCAGCCGGGCAGGAAAAAGGTACTCGGTGAATGTGGGAGGAGAAGGGGATGAAGAGGAAGTGCCATGGACTGAATGTTTGCATCCCTGCAAAACCCGAATGTTCAAGCCCGAACCCCAGTGTGATGGTATCTGGAGGTGGGGTCTTTGGGAAGGAATTAGGTTTAGATGACATCATGAGGGTGGAGCTTCCACGATAGAAGTGGTGCCCTAATAAGGGGATGAAAGGACCAGAGCTCTCTCTCCATCACATGAGGACACAGCAAGAAGGTGGCTGTCTGCAAACCAGGAAGTGGGTCCTCACCAGACATCAGGTCTGCTGGCAATGTGATCTCAGACTTCCAGCCTCCAGAACTGTGAGACATACATGTTTGTTTTTAAGCCACACAGTCTATGCTATTTTGTTATGTCAACCCGAAGTGATGAAGACAGGAAGAAAATGCCATTCGGTATGTGGGGCTGCCACCAAAACCCATCAGGAGACGAGGGTGGGGTGCATCTAAGTATACAATTCCAAGATTCTCAGGAACAACATAACAGCCCATTAGCTCACCTTTTCTCATGCTCAAGTTCCTCAGATGTTGACTGGAGACCTTCAGTTACAAGACTGGGCTCACGGAGACAATTTGTCTCCAGTCCCCACAGGCTCAGCTCTCATTCTCCACCACCTGGGCAGGGATCCTCAGCCCAGGCAGCTCAGCAACTTGAAATGGATCCAAGAGCAAGAACAGGCAACCGTTGGCAGCTTCAGAGACCACGCTCCGAATCGAGACATGGCATTAAAAAAGCACATCCAGAAAAAAAATTATATAATACATGGAAATCAGTCCAAGAAACTGGCTATGGTCTTTGCACCACAGGAGCTGAGGTACAGCAGAAGCCTGGGAAGTAGTAAATCCATCCATTGCAGGCACTGAAATGTAGCTAAAGAGTAAACCAGTATTTGTAAGAGGCTTCAGTTGTCACTTGGAACAAACAGCTCCTAGTAAAAAATGATACTCCTCTCCCGCTTCACACTATCTTTCTAGAAGTTGGAGGGTCTAGCCTTATCTTTAAATAATGAAAATTGTAAATAGTGAAATGATTTAAATGCTCATGTGATAAGACTAATAAAATAATCGAACTCCTGAGGGAGACAGAGTCTTCCTTCAGGGCCCCTCTAGCATGCAGTCAAGTCCCGACCAGGCTTTGTATACAGACACCTGGTTTGGTGGGAGGAAATGGGGAGGATTTTCTAAATGTTGGAGGATCCACAAACACAGAGCTCCCGAACTAGAAAGAAACTTGGAAAGAAAAGCCTCCCAACCTTTCACTTTAAAGTCTGAGGACTCAGAGATAGAGAGGTGCATAATAAATATGTGATGACAAGGAGGGCATTCCTGGACATGGGTACCAATGAAAATATGAAATAACGTACCACTCTCTAATACTCTCTGTCCTTGAGCTCACTGGGACCCTGCTGAACTGTCCCCATCTTAACAGCGCCCCTTAAAAGGGGGGAGAATCTGCAAATCCCCTTTGGCCAAAATGTGTGGCGTGGGATGACTTGCCATCAGACAGCCCCAGACACAGGACAGACATTTCTAAAATGATGTATGTAGCCAAAGACCTTGGCCCATCAAGGATATGTTATATGTGGAAAGAAGAGCTTCTGCCTGCTTTCTCAGCTCTCATGTGGTTTCAGTAGACATTCTGTATTGTTTTAACATGCTTTTAAAATGTGTGTAAGAGAGAAAACTTACATAAGCCTTTGGATGAGTTCCCTAAGGAAAGAAGAAACCTTAAATGTCAACTTGCAGTTAATAAAGCGCAGATACTTCTTCAACAGGGCTGCCCTCACCAGCTGGACATGGGATGGTGACGGCCGAGCGGCAGGCTGGTTATTCACTCTACGAGGTGCTTGTCTCCCCAGTAAACTATGGGAACATTTTGAGAACCTGCTTTCAACCGTTTTGACTTTAAGCACAACCATCGATTACCAGGAAGAGTTATGCCTCAGGTGAACCAAGCCAGGATTTTCCACAAACTATGTTTAATGCTCTTTACTTATGTCTCAGCCTACACTGCGCTATTTTTGCAACTTCTTGTGAGTCTTAAACTACTTCAAAATTTTTAAATTGTATACAAGGAGATTGGTTATGCTATCGCCATCTTTTCAAATACGGATGCCAAGTTCACGGAAGGTAGGGGGCTTGCCCAAGGTACACTGACGCAGTGTATCAGTCAGGATGGGCTTGCTTATGCTGTGGAAAAGCAATCGCCGATCTCAGGGACTTAATACACCACCTATTTATTTGCCTTCACACTATGTGGCCATCGCAGGTGGGCTGGGAGCTCTGAGTCAGGGTCATCCCTAATCCAGAGGACAGATCCAGGACTGAGAGGGCAGCCCCTCTCTGGAGCACTGGGGGCACCATGGCCGAGAGGGGGCATGGCCAGTGGTGCCCTGGCTCTTCATGCTGCCACCTGGAAATGACTGATTTCACCCTCATTCATAGATCATTGGGCACAGCCAGCTAACTGGCAGTGGGCAGAGAAAGTCCATCCTACCATGTGCTGAGAGAGAGACAGAGAGAAGAGAAAGAGAAACAGAGCCAGGACCTCATATTAGATAGCGGATGTCTTTGAGCCAAAATGGGACCCATGTCTCTTTGATCACACAGCCTGTGCCCTTTCCTCTGTACTCTGCAGTTGCACTGTTGTTTTTAATAAAAAAGTTTAAATATTATGTATTTCAGCCTCTCCTTTAAAAGTTAAAAGATGGAGGCATAAAATCTAAGCATCTCTTAAACTACCCCTGAGTTTAAATCGTGTCTCCTGAGCTCCTCAGAGAAGAGTTGGCAGAAAATATACCAGATACTCAGTTAAATTTGAATATCAGATAAACAACCAAAAATTTTGTATGAGTATGTCCCAAATATTGCACATGGACTACCTGTACTAAAAAATTATTTATTGCTTATCTGAAATTCAAATTTAACTGGGCACCCTCCAGGGGCAGTAGGGGTGGGGGAGGTGTTATTTTTATTTTGTTTGTTTTGTTTTGTTGCTAAATCTGTCAACCCTACCTCAAAAGTGGGTCCATCATCCTACCAAACAGTACATAAAAGGATGAGTTTTGGAAAATTAAAATAATGGCAAAATATGTAAGATCAAGGGAGTGCTAAATACCTGCAGGGGAGCCAGAAATGGTTACTCAGATAATGCCATAAACTCAGAGGAAGGCCGTTGGGACAATGTCTGTGTTCCCTAGAGCTCCTTTGTCACCATTAACCCTCAAAGAATACTTGTTTGCTGGATCTACTGAGCCTGCTTCCAGATAAAACTCCAGCTTTGATGGATCCCCCATTCTGCCTAACATGGCCTTTCAGAACCGAAAGAGTTGGGCTTAGTTTTGACTCTGTTTCCTAACAACCAGCACACGACCTGGTACTGTTACCAAACCAAACTTGAGTCTGCTCATCCCCGAGTGGTAAAGCCAATTTACTGACACCAGGTTGTGCTGAAGGAAAGTGCAGTGTTTATTGCAGGTGCCAAGCAAGGAGTCCAGGCAGCTAATGCTCAAAAAGCCTGAACTCCCTGACAGCTTTCAGGGAAACGTTTTTAAAGACAGGGTAAGGGAGAGGGTTGTGGGGTGCCTGATCAGCTCATGGACACTCTTCTGATTGGTTGTTGGTGAGGTAATCAGGAGTCAACCTCATCAGCCTTCTGGCTCCAACTGGCCTGGGGTCTACAGGCCTGTGGGTGACAGACAGTTAACTCCTTCCACCTGGTGGGAGTTTCAGTATCTGCAACACAGCTCAAGGACACAGCTCAGAATATTATTATCTATCACCCTTGAGGAGGAACTAAAGGTCCTTGATCTTGTGTAATAGCTAAACTATTATTATTTTGTCTTGCTTCACTGTTTTTCTTTGTTTCTGCATTTTCTCACATCTGACTAAGTTTATTCTTTGGAACTCAGGGAAGGCCTAGGAGGCTAAAGTTTTTCTACAAATAAGAAGCGGGTGAAGGACATGGGAGGGGTGGGTCCTGTCCCAGGAAGGCTGCATAGGGTCCTGCTCTGTTACAGTACAATGAGGATCTTGATAAATGTTCATTGTACAGAATGGAATTGGAAGGAAAGAAGAAGGAAGGAAGGAAGGAAAGAAGGAAGGAAGGAAGGAAGGGAGGGAGAGAGGGAGGGAGGGAGGAAGGAAACACACACACAATGTATTGGCTGGGTGTGAACTCTAAGCTAACAATTCTACTACAGTGGCGCCTGAGAGGAGCTAATCCAATTAAATATTTTCCAGATGGAGCCAAGGGAATATACATTCTTCTCACTTATTTTCACTTTTTCACTGTCTTCTTGGTGTTTCTGGTGCTGCTTAAAAATGATTTAATGAAACCAAAAAATAAAAAGACATTACAGGGTTGAGTACAATGAAATGAGGAGGATTGCAACTGAGGCTGACACTTATTCTTTAGTTAATTCAATTGTGCCTAATTATCGTGTTGCTTTGCAATCCAGCCTTCTCCCAACCAACACCAGCCCCTGGAACACTCCTCATAACGGCAGAGCAGCACAAGATGGTATCTTAAAGATAAGATGAGTAATCCTGTGCACCCTAATTTCTCTGCCACGTCCCCGAATGCCTCTGAGTATGTGGAAGAGAAAACTTCAGAGACCAGCTTTTTCCTTGAGACGTGCAAGAAATCTGTGACTGCACTTCCCATCATGCACCACCCTAAATACCAGCTGACACTTTTGGTCCACTTGGAAAACGATGGCCCCTTTTAGAGAAATCCCAGAAAACCGGGCTGAGATGAGATGAACCATCTCAAAATGAATTAACTCCAAAATCTCCACAGAAGATAAAATATACCAAGATACGTATCAGCCTTGAGCAACTCTCGGCTTTGAGGCTGTGACTTGATTGCTTGATTCCTCTAGCCAGTTAGTCCAGGTTTTTACAAATTTTCCTCTGTGCCTATGTTGTTTTCTGTAATTAGAAAAATTTTTCAAATATTCCGAAACTCCTCTAAACTTCAAAATGATACCCTACAGTCAAGTTTGCAACAAAAGTGGGACTTCTCTGGTTTACCTTCATTGTAATTTGGTTTGGGAAAATGTGGTTTTCAGCCATAGCAAAGAAAAATTGTCTTCAGAACTCAAGCTGTCTTTGGTGAAATGTTATTTTTCACCGAATATGTGTTTCCACGAAATGTTCTCTAGCAGCTGGGGGGTCAGCCAGCTGAGCTCTGCGTTTCAACACACCCAAGCCTACAGTAACTTCTTGGGACACTCACCTCCAGGTCCTAAGAATGATCTGGTCTTTCTCTTATAAGGACCAGTAGAAATGGCCTGAGGAGCAAATAAAGGAAAGAGTGAAGTCTTTTGTCCAAGGCACTAGGGTATAAGTAGAGGAATAAAATGGTAAAGGATGAGAGCTCTCTATTCCAGGTACATGTGGTACCAAGGAAAGAGAAGGGGAAAAAAGGTACTTAACCTAAGAGATTAAAAATCAGATTGGGTAAAACGAAAGGCAGAGGTGGGATATTCTGAAGTAGTAACAATATGTATGTACCCCACCCCTTCTCTGACATCTCTAAATCCAGAACTTTCTAACATTGGATGGAAAAGTGGTTCAAACCTGAGAGGAATTATGGAAAAATGGAGATATCAGCCTTTTTGCAAACCCGACGTAAAGCTTGGTGATGCAAACTCACTGTGGCTGACACACTTGGGCGAAGCGTTCAGCTTCCAAGCCAGATGGCCTGTGTTAGGATTCTGGCTCTGCCACTTAAAAGCTGTGTGACACTGAGCCACCACTTAACCGCTCTGTGCCTCAGTTTCCTCATCTATAAAATGGAGCTGATGATGACATCTTACTCACTTGTGGTTTTGAGAACCAAACCAGTTAGTCCATGTAAAGTGCTCGGAACAACAGCTGGTAGGTAGAAAACACGCATTTATGGTCAAGAGTCCAGACAACTTCAGGTGAAGTCCCAATGAGAATCACCCTTTGGGAGGATCTCAGTTCTTTTGTTGACCTAGAATCGTGCAATGGTAGGGTAAATGGGATGGGAAGTCTTTCAGCTGGGGATAAATGCCCCCAGGGAGTGGGCGTGTCTCCACTCCACAGCTCACCTCTGGGAACGTTTATTGAGAGCTTTCCCCACTCCAAGGAAGCGGGGTTATGATTCCCATGTCACCGGAAAGCAAATGGAGGCACCAAGATGTTAAGTAACTTGCCTACAGCCCCGAGAGCAACAGAGCAGAGACTCAAGCGCCCACCTGCCAGAGCCCACCCTCCTCCACCAGGCTGGCCCCACTGCACTGCACACATCCCTGAGGGGGCACCGAGTGAGCTGGAAAGGGATGGTTCATCAGAGAAGACGTGTTTGCAGGGCTTTTGAAACACGGAAGGTCCATGGACGAGAGCTGGGATTTGCACAGATAATTTAGCCACATGCATCTGAATGTCCCTCCCATGGATGCCCCAGCTGGTAAAACCAAGCAACAAGACCGCCTCTGCCCTGCTGGAGGGAGGGCTCGGGTCCTGCCACCCACCCTGCAGGCTCACAGGATCACAGCCTCTCGGGCAGCGAATCTGCCTGGGCACCTGGGACTCAGAGCCAGTTTTCTCATTCTGGGGATGATACACTGGGGCCCAGAGAGAGCAGAGGGCAAGCTTCCCAAGTGTGCCCAGCTAGCTGATGCCGGAGCTGGTTAGAACTCGACCTCCCTGAAGAAGGGAAGAAAATCAAAGTCTCTGAGCCGGGACCCCGGAGAGGTCTGTGTCACCGGAGAAGAAAGGCTGTAATGGGAGCGGGAAGGATGGAGACTGGGAAATTCTTGCAATGGTCCATCCAGGCACGAGACAGGGAACATGCAGTGATGTCCCAAGTCACCAGGAAAGGGGAGCAGAAAGCAAGACTGTGCTCTCTGCTCTGCTTCCAACATATTGTATTTAAACTATCAAGTGTTTTAGCCAATCTGCAGAAAATAAACTCTTTTCACAGGGGGTAAATCTGGCTCTCTCTCCTAGCAGAAGGTCCATGGCTCCCACAGAAAACGCAGGCTTTCTGCAACTTCCCGGCCCTTCACCCTATCTCTGGAATTTACATAATCGCTGGCAAATAAAGTGATAAAAGCATCCTCTTTCATAACGGGCATATTGTTACTATTATTATTCTTAAGGCAAATTATCTTCTGATTATAGAGATTAGTCAACACCACGGTTCTGTTGATTGTGAGGTGGGGACTGATTTTTTTTTTCCAACCAGGAGAAGAGCTGTTGTTTCCATGTTAGAAAATTACATAAAATGCACTTGGAGGGAAATAAAGTTTCTGAGACTCATTTAATTATCATTTCTCTCGGAAGAGTTCCAGCCTTTCACTTGCCTGTCTAGTCAAATATTGTTCCCCAAAGTTGATTCACTTCTTTTACTGCAGATCAACTTCTTCCTTTTAAAAGTATCTCCAATTTTTCAAAACTCTCTTTTTCTTTAGGCGGGGGGAGGGATAAATTGGGAGATTGGGGTTGACATATACACACTACTATATATAAAATAGATAATAAGGACCTACTGTATAGCACAGGGAACTCTTCTCAATTCTCCATAATGGCCTCTATGGGAAAAGAATCTACAAAAGAGTGGACATATGTATATGTATAACTGATTCACTTTGCTGTACAGAAGAAACTAACACAACACTGTAGATCAACTGTACTCCAATAAAATTTTTTAAAAAATATAAACGATTTTTTAGATATCAGTGTACGGTTATTGGGGGTTTCTCCATCATATAAGGAATGCACGCTTCAAAAGAAAGAATACTTGAGCACAGTGGCTTTGAAATGAAGAGATGCTCATCTTTCCTGGAGCTCTGGGTGGGGAGGCAACCAAGAGGAACTGTCTCCTGCCCTGGCAGAGAGACGGGCTGGGGCGCAGGGCCGGCAAGGGCCCCGTCAAGACCTCACCACCCACAGGACTCCAAGGCCAGAGCAGAGCAGAGAGGAGAGCTTCTGGCTCCTCCCGGCAACACCAATCCTCAGGGGCACGTGCAAACCCTCACCTGGAGAGGAGCATCCACCTGGCTTCTCCCTGGACTAATCCTGTGGTTCCCACCTTGGGGTTGGGTTGGGGGGACGTTTGACAACACGTGCATACAGTTTGGGCTGCCATGACTGGGAGAGGTGGGGAAGGTGGTGCTCACTACTGCCATCTAATGGGTGGAGGTCAGGGCTGCTGCTAAGCATCCTGCACGGTACAGGACACCCCTCCCCTAGAGAATCCTCTGACCCCAATGGCAACAGCGCCGAAGCTAAGAAACCCTGGTCCAGCTGATCAGAAATCGGGTGAGACTTTTTAATAGAAAACCACGGGGATTGGAGGGGCTCTATTTGAACCCTCTCTGCTCCTGTAGGTCCAATAGGAGTGGTGCTCCAGATTCATGATGGCATTTTGGGTAGAATTACACAAGAACAAGGCCAAAACTGTATAATTGATTATACCTCGATGTCTGAATTGAGAAAGAATTGCAAACAAAAAGATCCCTCTCCCCAAATATATACATATAAACTTTTAGGGATGCAGATAAAATCGCCAAAGCTCTGTCAATATGATTAGTCCACATACTGGTCTATATTGCGACTGTTAGGTCAGGAGAAATTTGATGGAATACTTCACTGTCTTCCTTTTAGATCCTCTCTTTGGTTTCGCTAATATGCTGATTGATACTCATTAAAATACTAGGAATTTCGAGACAATATTTCATGACTACTACAGAGCAAGTCATAGTAAATAAGTTTTCCTTCTTTTAGCTTGTTGGAACTAAGAAACACTAATTATGTGCCCCAGTCCTCAAAGAATTAAACATTTCAGCATCTCTTACAACAGAACGCTGGCAACGTTTTCTGCAAAAGGTCAGATAGTAAATATTTTTGGCTTTGCAGGTCACATGGTCTCTGTCACAAGGACTGGACTCTGCCGTGGAAGCCTGGGGCAGCCACAGGCGATATGGAAATGAATGGGTTTGGCGGGCTGCCAATAAAACTTTATTTACAAGAACAGGCTGAGGGAGGGACTTGGCCCCAGGACCGTAATTGCAGAGTCCTGTCTTACAACATAGATTTCCTGAAAATAATGCATTTAGGCAAAAAGGATGGGGGAAAGTTCAGAGTCAGCCATTGTAAAATATCGGCAATAGTTCTCACCATCTTACAAAAGCAGCCTGTGTACGATTTATGGCCAATCCAAGGGGACAGAGACGCAGGTGGGAACAGGATTTAAAGATCATACAGAAATCTGGAGGAGGAGAGGCACTGCAAATACACTGGTCAATATCCAGTTTACTTTCATTTCTCCACTAAGTTTCTCTTTCAGTTTAAAGCCTTGCTTTTAACTCAGAAACTGCCCTTTCCTCCTCCTGGGAAGGGAGGAGGTGAACGGGCGTGGAGGGGCTGGGAGGCCTGGGGACACCCTGTGACAGGGCCTGGTCTGCAGGCAGGGAGTCTGCTCTGATCTGGGGAGATGCACTTGGGAATCGTTAGCATAGAGATGGGAGGGCATCAGGGTCCCTGCCGGGGACAGACACACCCTCTGCAAAACTTAGGGGCCACGCCCTAGATGAGCTGCTTCATGGTAACCAGGAATCTTCTCTAGACTGCAAGTCCACGAAGTAGGGACTGGGAAAGGAGTCTCTCATGGGTGAGGAAACCCCAGGAGGTGGTTTGCGGAGTGTCAGGCAGCCAGGACTTGCCCTTGGGCTGTGGGCTCTGGGCTGGGACCCTAACTTCCTCCAGGAGGGCATTGCCCCCCTCCCTCTGCCTCACGTCCTTCGCCTAGTCATGAAGTCTTTTTGTGTTGTTTGTTTGTTTATTTTTAGGAACAGTAGTAGCACTGATTTGAGTGGGCACTTAAAACTTTTTTTCTTTTTCTTTTTTTTAATTTAATTTTTATTATATTGGAGTATAGTTGATTTGCCATGTTGTGTAAGTTTCAGGAGTACAGCAAAGTGACTCACTTATACATATTCATATATCCATTCTTTTTCAGATTCTTTTCCCATCTAGGTTATTACAGAATACTGAGTAGAGTTCCCTGTGCTCTACAGTAGGTCCATGTTATCTATTTTATATATAGTCGTGTGTCTTTTTGTTTTATTATGGTAACATACAAAAACATCAAATTTACCATTTTAACTATTTTGTCCAATTGACTCCCAACCTTCCGTGACGAAAGGTCCCTCCTGGAGTGTTAACGTCCGTGGCCAGAAGAAGCTGTCAGGTAGAAAGACCCAGGAGGCTGTCACTGTGCCCAGCGGGTGACCACTGGGGTAGACAGGGGGATAGAGACAAGGTGCCCACTGCACCCACTGCGACTGTCAAGGCACCAGGCACGAAGGTGGCTCTGTGGCTCACGGTCTGTGGGGTCTGCCTCTCTCACAGGGCTCTGAACTTCCCGGAGGCAGAGCCCACCACCAGTTTATCTCTGTTCCCCCAGTGCCTGGTGGGTGGGAGGGGTCCAGAAAATGTGGCAAAGTGAGTGCCCAAATATCTCTGTGGGAAGGAGGCACAGGCTAGGTGTTTGGGGGAGAGAAGGCCCGAGGGCACTTGGGAAAGGCAGGAGAAGACAGTGGCAGGGACTGAGGAAAAGGCAGGCAAGGTCCTGCCCTGTCCTTCACCGTGGCCTCGGCAACTTCCCCTTCCAACGGCCGCCTGGCCCTCTGCCAGCAGCCCGCCCCATCCTCTCCCACGCGGTCTCTGTGGGGAATCATGCCCTTACCTAGCAACAGCTGCTACGGAGAGCCAACTCTCCTGAGAGCCCCACGATAAAGCACAGGGCTGACTACAAGTCCCAGATACTACTGAAAGGAAAGGCAGATTTATTTCAAGGCCAGGCTGAGAGAAGATCTGGTTTTCAGAACTGGAGTCGTGGCGCATTCGATGGCTAGCCCGAAAGGGCTCATCCGAGGGCACCGTCCAGAAAAGGAGCGAATTCATCCGCCCTGGTCGGCGATGGCCCTTGTTCCTAAGGTTCCCGTTGCTCCCTGTTCCCATTCAGCTGGGTCAACATGTGCCTGTAAATTCCTCCCAAAAGGGGAATCATAACAGCATCAGCAGCCCCAGAAATGACAAACAACTCAAGTATGGAAAGGCAGCAGCCAAGTATTCAACAGGACTCATGTTGCACCAGAAAAAAAAAAAAAAATCAGATAACAAAAATAAACCGAGTTGTGTGCATATTTCCTTAAATATGTATCCCATGTTGTGGTTCCTTCCAGTCTTTGGTGTAATGAATATATCCATTTGTCAGGGGTCATGGAGTGGCAGTCCTACAAAGCTGTCTTGCACTGGTGAACCCGGCCGTCCGGTTCTCTGCCCTCTCCAGAGCACAGAGTGGTGCAAAAAGTTCAAAACAGAGAACCACTGGCATTAATTCTACTGGCCTACTGGCTCAATGACTCTCCAGCTGTGGCCAGCCCGTGGGCCTGGGCCTCAGGCTCTATTGCGTTAAATCGACTTGGCAATCCGTATTTGCAAAATGCTTTGTCATCGTCGAGCGGAAGATCTCGGGGTCACTTCTGCACAGCAGACAGTCTGGGAGGTGGTGGGTTGTCACAGTCACCCATCCCCCTTTGTTGACACAGCTTGACGTCATGATTAAACACCAGAGCCATCCGAAGATGGGGTCAGCCGGGGAAGCCATGAGCCGAGATCCGGGGAATGGGTGTGATGTGGAGGACTCACGTGAGGCTGGAGAGGCTACATGTTGCCCAACGACATGGAGCTGGCCAGGACACCAGGGCGTCTGCCAGCCTACGGAGGCCATGCTTGGCATGGCTGTGAAAGCCGCAGCCACAAACACTGACGAGGCAAGGGAAGAGTATAGTGAGAAACCAGCTTGCCTTTGCTTCTCAGACTCCTCAGAAGATTCTGGAAGGGTATTTTCTCATCCTCTGCCGGAAGAGCCCAGATTCCTCTAGTGTTCAATGAGGAACCATGACCAAGCATCTATCAGGGCCAGGGCCTGTGCCTGACACCTGGCCCCTGCCTTCAAGGTGCTCACACTCGCAGGACTTAGACCAAAAATGATGATGCAGGGTGGCCGGCATGTGACCCTCTGTAGTCAAGGTGGTCTAGTCACGGGCAAGGGGACCCAGAGGAGAGAGGTTGAATCCAACCAAAAATAAACACCAAGGACAACAGGGCCTCACCAAAGAGGAAGCCATCTGCCATCTACCTACCACGTCTTTCCTTTTTCCTACAACGTGTGCTTCCCAGGAGAACAGAGCCACGATGCTTAGATGCTAGTCAGCTATGGCAGGTACTCACTTTTTTTTTTTTTTTCGCGGTACGCAGGCCTCTCACTGCTGTGGCCTCTCCCATTGCGGAGCACAGGCTCCGGACGCGCAGGCTCAGCGGCCATGGCTCACGGGCCCAGCCGCTCCGTGGCACGTGGGATCTTCCCGGACCGGGGCACGAACCCGTGTCCCCTGCACCGGCAGGCGGACTCTCAACCACTGCGCCACGAGGGGAGCCCAGGTACTTACATTTTTAATGTGCCATGGACAATCAGGAGTCAAAATGATACCCCTGTCCCTGAGAACAGCATCCATGACCCCTTTCTGCTTAAAAAGGAACAAACAGGGCATGAAAAAAGCCTCCTCGTGGGCTGCCACCTCTTCAGAGCTGCAGAGACAGGGTCCGGCCCCGGCCCACTCGGGCCACCAGTGGCAGTGTCTTCTGCTCAGAGACAAACATTTCCGTGGAGCGGCAGCTTTAAGTTTCCATTTAGGTTGTTACATAATATTGAGCAGAGTTCCCTTGTTGGTAGGGAACTTGTAGGTCCTTGTTGGTTATCCATTTCAAATATTACTCAGCCATTAAAAAGAATGAAATAATGCCATTTACAGCAACATGGATGGACCTAGAGATCATCATATTGAGTGAAGCAAGTCAGACAGAGAAAGTGAAATATCATATGATATCGCTCATATGTGGAATCTAAAAAAAAAAAGATATAAATGAGCTTATTTACAAAACAGAAACAGACTCACAGACTTAGAGAACAAACTTATGGCTACCGGGGGGAAGGGTGGGGGGAAGGGATAGTTAGGGAGTTTGGGATTGACATGTACACGCTGCTATATTTAAAAAGAAGTGTTTCTTGAAACTGTCACTGAGCAAGGGCGCAGAGGAAGCCAGTCCGCCTACACGTGAATGCCCTCCAGCCACAGCTCTTCCTGCAGCTTCACCAGCCTGCTGCACATCTTACTGCAATTCACCTCAAAAGGCAAAATTTTTTAAAGCCATCACTGGGCTTATTTGTCACAGTTTCTGTGTGATGCTCATCCCCCATAGGATGCTATTTTTCACGGTCGGTGAGAGAGAGCCAGGTGCTCAGGAAGGTTGGCATCTTCAGGGCCAGCCTCTGTGCGCTCAAAGCGGGCGCTGAGCAGAGTCCCCCAGGGTCGGGCCCGGGACAGCCACCTGCTCCAGCTGCTTCCCGGTGTCACCTCTCTGCGTGCTCTACAGGTGTCTAAATCAGAATAGAAAGGAGTTGTATTTGAGCCAAACTGAGGACTCAATTTTGTGAGAGTCCTCAGACAAGTAAGACAGTTGTCTGACAGCCCCTCAGATTACTCTGCGGCGCTGCTCTGGAGATGCATGGTTTGCAGCACAGTTTTATTCTTGTCAGAACAAAGAACATCAAGCAAGTCAGGGATACATTCCTTCAAGGTTTCAGAAAACAAAGATAGATCAGCATGTACGCAGCGAGTCAGGATGGCCTTGGCACCTGGGAAAAGAGTCTTAGCACTGAAGGAGCACAAGCATTGGCGTCTTTATTTTTTTTTTATTTTTTTTTATTTTTTATTTTTTTGCGGTATGTGGGCCTCTCACTGTTGTGGCCTCTCCCGTTGCGGAGCACAGGCTCCGGACGCACAGGCCCAGCGGCCATGGCTCACGGGCCCAGCCGCTCCGCGGCATGTGGGATCTTCCCGGACCGGGGCACGAACCCGTGTCCCCTGCATCGGCAGGCGGACTCTCAACCACTGCGCCACCAGGGAAGCCCATAACATGGATATTCTTTACTTCTGGTCAATGCACCCTTTTCTTCAATGATTAAAGCAGATGTACAATGAACGTCTGTTAGGCCGCAAATGGGCTGTTTTAGCTAGCATAAAATTCAAGTTAAATCACGGGTAAGCCAGAATGACTTCCCCAGGTGTGTCAAAGTGTCTTTCATGAACTTTGGGTTGGTTGGAATCAGCCAAATTCAAATCCACTCGTGTCCACATGTGTTTTCTAACCACTCTGTGTGTGTGTCTACATGTGTGTGCACACGCGTGTGTGACGAACTCAACACTCTGTTGACCCCCCAAAGAATCAAGAAGTCATATTTTAGACACATAAAGTTGTTTCATTTCTCCAGTCCAGTAACATAAGTGTCTAAGAACTCACTGAACGAAAAGCTACACAAATACCTTTTTCTGCATTCTTCTATTACATAGTACATTGGCTAATTATTTCTCTATGGAGTGAACATGTGTTTGTTCCATGACTTTTGGGGGGCACAGAAAAGGAACTCTTTACAGCTCTGGCATGATGTCTTTCTTAAATGGGTAGGCAATGTGAAACTCCACAATAAGTCGTGGCATATTAGGTATTTATGGTTACTCTTAATAATGCACATTAAATAGAGAGCTGGACAGTATCAAGAAGAGGCATGTGTTCCACGACAACAGCATCTCCATCCTCCCAATGTAAATTGCCATCAAATGCCTTGTCGGGTACCAGAACTCATAACCAATCCTCACATTTTCCTAGTATCACACATCTAGTAGACGACTTAATAATATCATCTGGTGAGTCTTTGATTCTGTGGCACTTACTGATGAATAGATTGTTGAATTTTTGCCTAAGGACTTGGCCAAATACAAGTCAGATCTAACCATAACCTTTTTAAGGAAGGCTAAATTGAGACAGAAAGACCAGGATTTTTCTCCAAGTGGAAATGAAGATTTATTATTTACGAGATTGCCTAAATGTTGCTATTGAGGTTTTATAAAGACTCACATAGTTTTTTTTTAAAAAAAAAACTAGTCCAATAATTGGATTCTGTACCACTTATTATGTTTATCCTGGGTAAATTACCCACCTATGAGTCATATCTGTCTACATTACCCCGCCCAGGGTTAAGAGAAGCATCACAAATAAAAGGGATCTGGAAAAAGCTTTTGATGGTGCTCATGAAGGGGGGCGGGGGCAGGGAGCAGGTTTCAGTGACAACCTCAGAGGGGAATTCGCCACTTCTTACAAGCAAATCCTTTCTCCCGTTTCTAAAACAAAAATTATGATTTTGTCAAAATGTTATATAGCCTGACCAGCAAAATCAACTGAAGATGGAAATATAGTCATCTCTCGGTATCCGGAGTAGGGGGGCAGGGGTTGGTTCCAGTACCACCAACCCCCGCCCCATATACCACAGTCCTCAGATGCTCAAGTCCTTTTTAGAAAATGGCCTAGTACACTCAGCCTCCATATCCGGAGGTTCAGTATCCACGGATTCAAGCAATTGTGGATGAAAAATTCGACCTGCAGTTAGTTGAACCCACAGATGCAGAAACCCAGGAATACAGAGAGCTATGTATTTATTGAAGAAAATCTGTATATAAGTGAACCCTTGACTTTCGAACCCGTTATTCAAGGGTCAACTGTAATTAGTAGCTGGTCTTCTCGACAGAAAGAGAGAGTATAAGGAAACAGTGGTGTCACTGGTAGTAGGTATTTATTTCCAAGTTGGGTGGGGGGGGTGGAATATGCAATTTTGACCTATAAATGTCCTTTAAGGAATCAGATTGTCAGCTTTTCAAGGACTGTACTTTACTGCACTTTCAAACTGTCATCAGGTCTCATTACAGAAGAAGAAACAAAATGTTTGAATAAAATAATGACCTCAAAACGCAACTCCAAATCTTGGTTGCTTCAATGCCTAACGTCTCATGAACCGTATTTGAAAAGAAGGCAAATAGCTCTTTGATGCCTTAAAAGGTGCTGTAAATTTCTTCTGTCAGTTTACAGTAGAATGCAGATCAGAACTGGTTTTTCTTAAAAAATCCCCCATTGGGAACAGCCTACTTTTTCCACAGACTTCTGTGCACACTTACACACACCTTGGACACACAAGCTGAGCCTTCTGGCCTCCCTGTCTTCCTGAACATGCCAAAGGGACCCACACACAGAAAGGGATCATTCTATATTTTAGCTATACACCTATTAGGACTGGATGCTTTTTTCTTCAGTGGGGGAGGGTATATTTAAGAAATTTTAAAATATCTTTAAAAAAAATCAGGCAGATCCAAAAACCACAGAATTTCTTTATTTTTATTTATTTATTTATTTATTTTTGCAGTACGCGGGCCTCTCACTGTTGTGGCCTCTCCCGTTGTGGAGCACAGGCTCCGGACGTGCAGGCCCAGTGGCCATGGCTCACGGGGCCAGCCACTCCGCGGCACGTGGGATCCTCCGGACCGGGGCACGAACCCGTGTCCCCTGATCGGCAGGCGGACTCTCAACCACTGCGCCACCAGGGAAGCCCCATAGAATTTCATTTTTGCCATTCCTAGAGATTCATGCATTCTTAAGAATATAATGTTACTTAATTTTGTTCGTATTAGGTTTAATAGTGTCCCACCCAAATTCATGTTTATCTGGAACCTCAGAACGTGAGCTTATTTGGAAGTAGGGTCTACGCATATATGATTAGTTATAATGAGGTCATATTGGGTTAGACTGGGTTCTTATACATAGAGAGGTGAGTAGAAAAAACTCACTTCTTCTCCTGAGCATCCCTCCTTTGCTCTCATACCACTACTCCACTAACAACACTTCTGACACCACGTGTGTGGGGTTTTTTTCCCCTCACCAAGCAATTCAGAGACACCGGCTGGGTGTTCTACAATTCAGTTCAATTCTGAACTAATCACAGGTAGTACAGACCCCACGGGTTAAAGGCTCAGGCCCATGCCAGTCAAGCGTAGTAGGTCTCCAGGTTACTCACTTCTGTCCTACTTGGTTACAAACAAGAGGTTCCCATGCCCTCCCCCCGCCCACCACGCCACTTTGGATTCAATGATTTGCTAGAACAGTTCTTAGAACTCAGGAAAATGCTTATTTACGTTTACCAGTTTATTATATAATAAAGGCTACGACAAAGGATACAGATGAACAGCCAGATGAAGAGATACACAGGCGAAGTCCGGGAGGGTCCTGAGCACGGGAGGTCTTTTCCCATGGAGCTGGGGTGCGTCGTCTTCCTGATGTGTGGACGTGCTCATGCCCACATGAGGAAGCCTCTATAAAAATCCCAACCCCGTTGGGTTTGGACAGCTTCCAGGTTGGTGAACCAGCCCCCATTCAGGAGCCCATCCAGAGCTGCCACATTAGAACAAAAGACATTCCTATCCCTCAGGAAATTCCAAGGGTTTTAGGAGCCCTGTGTCAGGGACTGGTCAAAGACCAAAAATCTAAACAAAAGATGCTCCTGGCGCTTTTATCACTTAGGAAATGCCACGGGTTTTAGGAGCTCTGTGCCGGGAACCCAGGGCAGAGATCAACGTACATACTTTCTATTCTTTCACAAGGAGGCAGATACAGAAAGACAAGAAACAGATACACAAGGAGAAGGCCATGTGATGACTGAGCCAGAGATTGGACTGAGGAAACTACAAGCCAGGACCTCCAAGGATTGATGCCACCGCCAGAAGCTAGGAGGATGCAGGGAAGGATTCTTCCCCAGAGCCTTCAGAGGGAGTGTGGCCCTGCTGACAGTTGAACTTCAGACTTCTAGCCTCCAGAACGCAAAGAGAATACATTTCTGTTGTTTTAAGCCACCCAGTTTGTGATAATTTGTCACGGCAGCCCCAGGAAACTCATACACTGTTAAAAACATGTCTTTAAGTGATGTGATTTGTGCCTATTCCCATATTTGGACAAAGAAATGAAATCGTATGGTATGACCGAAACCATCTGAATCTTTTGCAGTGGGTGGCATCCTTGGTTACATATTAGAATCCCCTGGGAGCTTTTTAAAAAAAATCCCACTGCCCAAACTGCACCCCAGCCCAATTAAATCAGAAACTCTGGAGGTGGGATGGAAACATCTGTGTTTTTTAACCTTCCCTGGGTAACTCCAATGTGCAGCTGAGGTCACAAGAACCACTGATCCAGGTGGTACCACAGCTGCATGGTTTTCTAACAAAACCACGGGCTTCTGAGTTAGTTTTGTGTCTTGGTTTGATTTCCAGCTACTAGCTGTGTCCTTGGGCAAGTCATTTTCAATTTACCTGATATTTACTCTTTCAAACTGAAAATGGGATTGTGAAGATTCATCTTTTGAAGGGTGTAAAATATTTTAAAATGCAAGGCTCAGAGTAGACATATGATAAATGCTACTTTCCTTTCATTATTGCAACATACAGAGAGGCAATTTAGCAGGATGCATAAGAATCCAGGCTCTGGAGCAAGAATGTGGGCTACCAAATTCTGATTTCACCATTTACTGGCTATAAACCCTCTGGCACTTCTCCACACTCAGTTTCCTTATCTGTAAAACAGGGCCTCGGAGAGTCATCATGAAGTTTACCTGGGAGAGATAATAAGATAATTTGATCCAGCTAAAGCACTTAAAACAGTATCTGGCACATTTAAGCATTCAATAAATGTTAGCTCATACTATAGACATTATCTGATAACATTCTGCACACGCCACCTTGATAATACGGAACTCCATGTGATAAATTCCAGCACGCTTCCCTTCCCGATCAGAAGCAATGTGACATATTTGAAAGAGCTGGATGAGACCAGGTGTCAAGATACTTGAGCTCTGAGCTCAGCTGAGACACACCAAGCTTCAGGACCTAGGTCAAGTCACTTTTCCCTGCTCCCCATTCCAGGATGCAATTTAAAAGAAGGGTTTAATAAGCTGACCTCTAGGGTACCTTCTAGCATAAAAAAGGGGTGATTGTCTGAATATTATAAACTGATAGATGAAACTTTAAGTGTGCTCAGCAACCAACCCCAATGCTTTTATGGCATTTAAGGTTTATTCACAAAAATCTGGCATTCATAGAAAAAGAATCAAATTTCATTTTTTTTTTTTGTAGCAAAGGACAGTCCTGGGATGTTTTTCTAGATGTTTCAGGCCACAGGTACTCAAGTCCACCGTGTGACATCTGATGCAGCTGGGGGAGACATCAGCCTCACTGCACTACAGTTTAAAACTTCAAAAAGAGCCCTAGGGGCTTCCCTGGTGGCACAGTGGTTGAGAGTCCGCCTGCCGATGCAGGGGACACGGGTTCGTGCCCCGGTCCGGAAAGATCCCACATGCCGCGGAGCGGCTGGGCCCGTGAGCCATGGCTGCTGAGCCTGTGCGTCCGGAGCCTGTGCTCCACAACGGGAGAGGCCACAACAGTGAGAGGCCCGTGTACCACAAAAAAAAAAAAAAAAAAAAAAAAAGAGCCCTATGTGGGAACAGAAGCAGATACAATCTCTCTAATGGGTAAGTAGGTAATATGCATCAATAGTCTAAAAAATACACAGTCATGACATTTCTAGGAAGCTATCCTGCAGAAACACAATTCAAATCTGCTTTTCTCATGCTTTGGGGATCAGCAATTAGACCATCTGGTCAATTCATTGAAAAGTCAGTTAAATAGGGAATCATCAACAATGGCAAAATTATACTATAAAAATTGGATTATGTTATAATCTAAAGTGTGGATTCATTCATCAGTCTTACAATGAAGGACCAAGGCCTTTCTCAGAGTCTGATCCCTGATTAGAATTCTTTGGCATCTTTCTTGCATAAACCACACCTGTATGATTCATGGTCTTAATGAAGTTTGGGGTACAAACTTCAAGATATTTGGGTATCAATATGAAAGTGGGCTCTTTCTTTAGTTTATAATTCTCTTTCTCAGATTGTTTACAGTTGCCTTGCCCATAACCTTATTTTATTGCAATCGTATTGTTATTTTATTGAGTCTCCCCAAAGCGTTCAGGTCTGTTTTTACACTTTCTATAGAAACAACTAACCTCTTTCTTTTTTCACTCATATTTCATAGTTTAGTATTCCAGTCAACTAAGTCACAGTAACAACTGGCATAAACAGGTTTGGGAATAAACATAATTAGCTCTTGGTAAGTGTACATTCCAAATAGTGGAAGTAGACGAAAAGTGAAAGTTTTCTGTACAGTCAGCACTGCAGAAGGTGTAGAAAATGTCAATTTAATCCAGACAGTCAACTGTCAATTAAACGGAGGAGTGGTTAAGAGATTTCTTCTATAGCCAGATATGTCATCAAAGGTTTATGTACAAAGATGTTCAGAATAGTAACTAATACAGGCAAAAAATACGGAAACAGGAACTACACATCCATATGATGAAGAAATATATAATATATATGTGTGTGTATATATATATATATACACACACATATATACACACACAATGAAATGGTATATATTAAAACTATATTTTTAAACTATTTTATGATATGTAAACTGCTGATAACATTATCATAATGCTTATTCATTCAATAAAGATTTACTAAGCAATAGAACATTTTATAAACTCTGAAACAAAATTAGTATTTAGTATCTTCCTTATAAAATTAAAAGTGGGCCAGATCTTAGACAAATGGGTCTGATGTCCTCTTGAGCTCTTCATTTATTTTCACCTTAATTTATTTGGAGCGTAGGCATTGTTTTTAAGAAAGAACATACGTCACATAGTTTCTCTGAAAATAAAATGCATTTAACCTCCATGAAAGGAGGAAAGGTTTTTCCTCCTAGTATGGCCAAGAGAGCTTCTTGTAGATCCAACCCTCCTGCAGATAACAACTATCAACTCTGAATAAAAATATAAAACAAGACTTTGGTTCACTGGAGGATGAAGAAAAGGCAGGCAGACTCTAACAGAAGTCGGCATTTGGAAGGAAAAAAATGGCATGAGATGAAATTCCCATTTTTATAACTTTTAGCCTGAGGGCAATTCAAAATTGCCACCACAGAAGTGGCTAAACCTGTAAAGGAAAACCCACAGTTTTGCTGGCCTGAAGAGCAAAAGGACAGAGTTCAGGGCAACCAGGGTCACTGGAAAGTGAGGGGGTAATTCTGAAAAGGATAGAATCAGACAAGGGGCACCCCAAATTCTCTAGGTAACACCTGAACCATTAAGAGGTGGATTCAAAGTAGCTAAGCAAAGGACAAAGAACGGAGCTCAGATCTGAGCTATTCCAAGAGAAAGAGTTCACAATTTGAGTCCAGTTAAGTTTCTAGTCTGCTTTAAAAAAAAAAAATCAACATTCTTCAGAGAAATATAACAGAATTCATAGGGCATTCACAATGTCCAGGACACAATCCAAAAATACACAACACAGAAGAAAGAAGAAAATGTGACCTATCTTCAAGAGAAAAAACAATAGATGGAGACTAATTCCAAAATGACTTAAATATTGAAATTATAAGACAAGGATTTAAAAGCAAGGACAGAAATGAAAATACGCTCTCCATGCAGTAAAGAGAGGAAATGCCAACAGATAAGTAGAAGCTATAAAAAAGAAATAAATGAAAATTCTAGAGCAGAGCATCAGTATACAATATACAATACATGAAGTTTGAAATCCCTGTATATGCTTGACAGCATAATGGATGCAACAGAGGAAGGAGTCAGTGAGCTTGAAGATAGGCCAACAGAAATTATCCAATCCGATAAATACAAAGACAAAAACTAGAAGAAAATTAAAAGAGCCTCAGGAACCTGTGATGCAGTATCTACTATAAGTGTAATTGGTGGAATGAGGAGGAAAGAGAGAACAGGATAGAAAACATTTGAAAAAATAAGGACAAAAAAGTTTCCAAATTTGATGAAAGACTTAAATTTTCCAATAAGAAAACCAGAGAACCTCAAGAAGAGAAACTACAAAGGAAACCACACCCAGAGCCTAAACAGTGCCTGGCACATAGTAGGTGTTCAACAAATATTTGTTAAATGAATAAGTGAATTATTAAAAAAGGTCAAAGAATGAACCTTACTCCAATGCCAATGGGCAATCCAGAACTCTAATGCCAATCAGCAATCCACTAGGCTACAAAGATTATACTCCCTAATGGTGATTATTCTGTAATAAAATCATTTTTTAATTCTAAAAAAAAAAAAAACCCACACCCAGGCTCCCATAGTCAAACAGTTCCAAATAAAAGATAAACAGAAAAATCTTGAAATCAACCAGAGGAAAATGAAACATTGCATAGAGAAGAACAATTCAAATGACCTCTAGTTTATGATGACAGAAGGCCAAAATACACTAGAACAACATCTTTAAAGTTCTAAATTTTAAAACTCTTTAAAACCTGTTAACTCAGAATTTTATGTCCAGTTGACTATATCCTTTCATAATTAGGACAAAATTAAAACAGTTTAGGTAAAGGATAACTGAAAATTCATTTACAGCAAATCTGTACTAGAAAATGCTATAGGTAGTTCTTCATTCTGAAGGGAAATAGTACCACATGGAAATTCAGATCTTCTGGGAAAATAATGGAAACTACTAGAAATGATGAACATGTGAAATAGCTGGATAATGATAAAAATATTCTCTTACTTTGTTTAAAAATACAACTATTTTTGTGAATTTTTGAATTTTATTTATTTTTTATACAGCAGCTTCTTATTAGTTATCTATTTTATACATATTAGTGTATATATGTCAATCCCAATCTCCCAATTCATCCCACCACCACACCCCCACCACTTTCCCCACTTGGTGTCCATATGTTTGTTCTCTACGTCTGTGTCTCTATTTCTGCCCTGCAAACCAGTTCATCTGTACCATTTTTCTAGGTTCCACATATATGCATTAATATACGATATTTGTTTTGCTCTTTCTGACTTATTTCACTCTGTATGACAATCTCTAGATCCATCCACGTCTCTACAAATGACCCAATTTCATTCCTTTTTATGGCTGAGTAATATTCCATTGTATATATGTACCACAACTTGTTTATCCATTCTCCTGTCAATGGGCATTTAGGTTGCTTCCATGACCTGGCTGTTGTAAATAGCGCTGCAGTGAACACTGGGGTACATGACTCTTTTTGAATTATGGTTTTCTCTGGGTATATGCACAGTAGTGGGATTGCTGGGTCATATGGTAGTTCTATTTTTAATTTTTTAAGGAACACTCCATACTGTTCTCCATAGTGGCTGTATCAATTTACATTCCCACCAACAGTGCAAGAGGGTTCCCTTTTCTCCACACCCTCTCCAGAATACTTATAACTATTTAAGTGAAAATTATAGCATTGTCTGGATGGCTTTATAATGTAGATATAATACATATAATAACTATAGCGTAAAGGGAAAGGAGAAGTAAATAATTTTATGCAGTTGCAAAGTTTCTACATTTTAATAGTGAGCTACAATATTAATACTAAATAGACTGTGATAAGTTAAGGATATATATTGTGATGTTCATAGAGAAATCACTAAAAAACTCAGAGGAGCCAAAAACATATGGGACAGATAGAAAACCAATCATAAAATGGTAGACCTAAATTCAATTATATTAAAAAAAAGTACATAAAGGTTAATTGACTAAATACACTGATTGAAAGGCAGAGGTCATAAGAATGGATTATAAACCAAAAATCTGGGCCTAACTTTATGCTGTCTACAGAAGAGGCACATTTTAAATATAAAGATACAAATAGATTAAGAGTAAATGAGTAGAAAAATATATATCATGAAAACAGTAAGCATGAGAAGGCTAGAGTGAAGGTATGAATATCAGATAAAATAGACTTCAAGAGTGGAATATTGACAGAGATAAGAAGGGATATTTCATAATGATACAAGCATAAATCCATCATAACACATAACAATCCATAAATGTATATGCACCTAACAGCAGATCTTCAAGTATGTGAAGCAAATATCAACAGAATTAAAGAGAGAGATAGACAATTCTACAATCATAGTTGGAGATTTTAACACCCCCTCACTCAACTATTAATAGAACAACTAAACCAAAAAAAATCAGTAAATACATAGATGATTTGAACAATACTATCAACCAACTTGACCTAACTGATATTGATAGAATACTACATCTAAAACCTAGAGAATATTCTTTCTATTCAAATGCACATTATATATACATCAAAAGGTAAAACAGCTTCACTTGAATCATACAAAGTATAATCTTTGCCCACAATGAAATTAGAAATCAGTAATAAAATATTTAGAAAATCCCAAATATTTCAAAATTAAACACAATTCTAAAAACTTCATGGGTTAAGGAATAAGTCACAAGAGAAATCAGAAAATATTTGAACTGAATGATACTAGAAATGCATATCAAAATTTGTGGGATTGACCTAGACCAGAGCTTAGAAGGAAATTAATAGCTTTACATGCTTATAATAGTTGATAGAAAGAGAGACCTAAAATCAATGATCCAAGGTTCCAACATAAGACACTAGGAAAAGAGGAGCAAAGGAAACCCAAAGTAAATAGATAGAAGGGAATAGTAAACATAAGAACAGAAATCAGTGCAATATAAAACAAAAAAGTACAGGACAATCAATGTAACCAAAAGCTTGTTCTCTGAAAGGTAAATGTGAGTGATATACATCTAGCTATTCTGATCAAGATAATAAAGAAAGAAAGCACAAATTAGCAATATCAAGGGCAAGACAGGGGACATCACTACAGATCCTACAGATATTAAAGAGATAATGCCAACTTTAACAAATTTGACAATTTAGATAAAATGGACAAATTCTTTAGAATAGAATTATCTCAATTGTCATATGTCTATAAAAGAAATTACTTTCTTTACCAAGCACATGCCCACCCAGATATCTTCACTAGTTAATTATGTCAACATTTAAGGAAGTAAGAGTACCAACCTCATACAAACTCTTTCTTAAAATAGAGGAGGAAACACCTGGCTTGTTGTATGAGGCCACTGAGACCCTAGAATCAAAGCCTGACTGGGACATTACAAAATATAATTATGGATCAATATCACTCATGAACATAAATACAAAAATTCTTAACAAAATATTAGTAAATAGAATACAGAAAAACATTAAAAGGATAGTATATTATGAACAAGTAGGGGTTACCCCAGAAATTTAAGTTTGAATTAACATTCAAAAATCAAGCAATGTGGGCTTCCCTGGTGGCGCACTGGTTGGGGGTCCGCCTGCCGATGCAAGAGATGCGGGTTCGTGCCCCGGTCCAGGGGGATCCCGCGGGCCACGGAGCAGCTGGGACCATGAGCCGTGGCCGCTGGGCCTGCGCGTCCAGAGCCTGTGCTCCACGGCGGGGGGGGGGGGCCCGCGTACCGCAAAAAAAAAAAAAATCAAGCAACGTAATTCACAGTATTAATGGACTAAAGGAGATAAACCACATGATCATTTTAATAAATGCATAAAAAGCATTTAACAAAACTCACAGCTCATTCACGATAAAAACTAGAAACAACATCAGACATATAACTAATACAGTATCTAATGATGAAAGGCTGAAATTGTCCCTACTAACATTGGAAACAAGGTGAGCATGGACATTCTCACTCAGCATTGCACTGGAGGTTCTAGCCAGTACAATAAGCCAATAAAAATAAATAAAAATTGAACAAATAAATGTCATCCAGGTTGGAAAGGAAGAAGTAAAAATGTCTCTATTTTCAGATGACATGATTGTTTACACAGAAAATCTGAAGGAATCAACAAAACAGCTACCAGGTTAGTAGTTAGTGAATTAGTGAATTTAGCAAGGTCAAAGGCTAGAAGGTAAACTTACAAAAGTCAATTGCAGCAAACAATTGAAAAACTTTTAAACTTATTTCACTTATAATATCATTTTTTAAAAGCATGAAATACTTAGGGATAAATTTAACAAAGTATGCGCAAGACCAGTACACAGAAAACCACAAAACATTTTGAGAGAAACTGAAGAAGGCATACATAAATGGAGAGATATACCATGATAATGGATCAAAAGACTAACCACTATTAAGATGTCAATTCTGGCCAAACTGATCTCTAGATTCAAAGAGATCTCAGTTACAATGCCAGTGCCTTTTTTTTCGGTAGAAATTGATAAGCATATTCTGAAGTGTATGTGGAAATGCAAAGGACCTACAACTGCACTGTACAGGATGGTAGTTACTAACCATGTGTGGCTTCTTAAATTTATATTTACTTTAATTAATATTGAATAAAATTAAAAATTGAGTTCCTCGGTTGCACTAACCATACTTCAAGGGCTGAATACTCACATATGGTTAGTGGTTGCCTTTCTTAAACAGTGCTGGTATATATTTTTATCATTGCATGAAACTTTATTGGACAGCACTGGCCTTGAATAGCCAAAGCAACCTTGCAAAAACCTTTAACAAAATAAGAGGACATACTACCTGACTTCAAAACTTACTACAGGCTACAGTAATTCAGAAATTGTGGTATTTGCATAGGAAAACACAGAAGAATATGCTCACGGCTTGAGGATAGGCAAAGGTTTTTTAAACAAGTCACATAATGCAGTAATCATAAAAAAAATCATGAAAACTAAATGTTTCTGTTCATCAAAAGGTGTCATGAGGAAAATTAATAGTCAAGCCACCATATGAGAAAAACTATGTGCAAAACAAACACCAGACACAGGACTGGTATCCAGGATATACAAAGAACCCCTACAATTTAGCAAGTATAATAAAAGCACAAACAATCCCTCTCCTCAAAAAGGGAGGGGGGCAAATAATTTAAAAAGAGACTTTTCAAAAGAAGATATGATGTCCAATAAGCACAAGAAAAAGTACACAACATTATTAGAAACCAGGGACACATAAGTTAAAACCACAGCGATATACCACTACACATCTCCTAGAATAGCAAAAATTTTAAAAATGGAAACATCAAATGTTGGTGAGGATTCAGTGCAACAGGAACTCTCACATATTCTTGGTGAGAATGAGCCACTACTCATAGCGGCTGTAATGAGACAGCCACTTAGGAAAAATATCAATACCTGGAAGTTTCTTATAAAAGTAATCATACGCCTATCCTATGACTTAGCAACTCCACAACTAGGTATTTACCTAAGGGAAATAAAAACATATATTCATTCACAAAAAGACTTATTTAAAAAATGTTTATAGCAGGTTTACTCACAATCACCTAAAACTAGCAACTGTTCCTGTGTCCATCAACTGAAAAATGGTTAAACAAATTGTGATATATTCACAGAACAGAATAACATGCAACAACAAAAAGGACCAACTACTGACACACACAACAATGTGGGATAAATTGCAAAAATATTATGCTGAGTGAAAGAAAACAAACAAAAAAGAGAGCATACACAGTAGGATTCTATTTACATGAAATTGTAGGGCAGGCAACATTAATCTATAGTGTAAAAAGCATCAGAAGAGTTTTTTGCCTCTGGGGGGTTTGAGGGTCAGGGGACTGACTGGGAAGTAGCACGAGGAAACTTTCTAGGGTAATGATAATGTTCTCTATCTGGGCAGAAGTTTGGATTGCAGAGTATGAATGTGTCAAAACTCAGTGTATTTGTTTTCTACTGAGTCATAAGAAATGACAATAAACTGGAGGATTAAAACCACACATGTATTAACTCACAGTTTTTGTTAGTCAGAAGTCCACATGAAACTTAACTGGGTCCTCTTCTCAGGATCTCACGAGGCTGCAATCAATGTGACAGCCAGGCTGTGTTCTCATCTGAAGGTTTGACTGGGAATCTACTTCCAAGCTCATCAGGGTTGCTGCCAGAGTTCATTTCCTTGCAGCTATTAGTCCAAGAGCCCCAGCTTTTGCTGGCTATCATCGGCAGACTGCTTGCAGGTCCTGGATCCCCTCCATAGCCCCTTGTCATGTAGTATTCTCCAACATGGCCACTTATTTCATCATGCTCATGAGAAGAGTCTCTGGTCCTCTCTGCTAGCAAGATGGAGACGCTGAGGGCCAACCTGTTTACACCTTCTAGAGGTCCTCTGGCTTGATGGAGAGGATCTGTGAGGCATAACCCTTCCAAAAATCCCTTCATTGGGCTGACTTATCTGACCTTTTGATCTTTCAGGTTTTAGCAAAAGCTTATGTAGTCACAACTTCAGATTTTTCTCTAGACAACACTGTCTTAATTTGAGCACCTGCTGTCCTCTGGAAAGGCTTAGAATTTTCAAAAATCACCCAGTCCTACTCCCTTTTTGTTTAACAGTTCTTCCATCAATTAAGTAATCTCTTTCCTTTCACACTTTACTATATGTGTTTCCCAGCGGAAACCAAGGAATACCTTCAATACTTTGCTCGGATTGTCCTTAGCGACATAACCAAATTCTTCACCTACAAGTCCTGCTTTCCACACCAGGATGGGAGACAAAATCACTTAGCTTTCTGCTACTCCATGTCAAGGACTCTCCCTTCCTCCAGTTTCCAGACACATATTGCCCACTTCCTATGAGCTGTCACCAGCAGTATCCCTGAAACCCAGATTTCTACTATTCACAGTCTTTTCAGGAAGACTTGGGCTTTGTCTATCATGCTCCTCTGCCCACCGGTGCGTTCCTAAACAACTGCACATTTTTAGGTATTTGTTACAACAGCACCCCACCTCCAGGTACTAATACCTGTATTTGTTTTCAATGCTGCAAAACAATTTCCAACAAACTCAGCAACTTAACACACATAAACTATCTCATAGTCTCTGTAGGTCAGAATTCTCGGCATGACTTAGCTGAGTCCTCTGTTCAGGGTCTTATAAGACCGTTGTGCTCATCCAGAGGTTCAACTGGGGAAGAAAGTACTTCCAGGTTCACGCTCATAGCTGTCTGGAGAATTGTTTCCTTGCTGTGTGGCTGAGGGCCCAGGCTTTTTGCAGGCTCTCAGTTCGTAGATGCCACCCATAGTTCTTTGTCACGTGAGCTTCTCCAATATGGTCACTTACTTCATCAAGCCCACCAGAAGTCTCTAGGTCCAGCCTACTAGTATTATGGAGCCTTAAATAATAAAACAATCACAGGAGTGACATCCTAAAATCTTTGCCATTTACCATTGGTTATAAGCAAGTTACAGGGGATTATGCAGGGTGTGAGTACCAGGTGAGTATCATCGGGGGCCACCTCAGTGTATCTCCACCACACTCAGGGAATGAACACTCAAGATTTGGGACTTTTAGGGCTTCCCTGGTGGCGCAGTGGTCGAGAGTCCGCCTGCCGATGCAGGGCACACGGGTTCGTGCCCCGGTCCGGGAGGATCCCACATGCCGTGGAGCAGCTGGGCCCGTGAGCCGTGGCCGCTGAGCCTGCGCGTCCGGAGCCTGTGCTCCGCAACGGGAGAGGCCACAACAGTGAGAGGCCCGCGTACCGCAAAAAAAAAAAAAAAAGATTTGGGACTTTTACATCAAAAGGAAACATAGATTGAACTCTAGATATGCATGCTAAATTGCTGAAATGCATCAATGAAATAAGATGGATTGATGGGAGAGAGGAATAAATAAATGGATAAATATACAATAAAGCAAGTATAGGAAAATGTTAATAGCAAAATCTAGGGGTGGGTACATGAGTGTTCACTGAAAAAGTCTGCTATACATTTGAAATTTTCATAATATTAGAAAAATAAATGTATACTTACTACAAAGAGCATAGACATGGTGGTTATCATTGAATAATGAGAATGAATAATATCTATTTCTTTATACTTTTCAGCATCTTTTCACTTTACTACGATAAGCATGAATTTTGTGTATATCAGGAGTTGGGAAAATTTATTTAATTTATAAGTAACTAATGGATCAAGCCAAAGCTCTCTCCAGCCCAGCACTGGGTCTCTTAACAGCATCACTGCCATCCCAGACATCAGTCTCCACGAGATTGGGATGTGACACCCCACCCCAAACAACCTTGAACTTCCCTAAGAGCCAGCTATGGATTGATCATTCATGAATTCATCTAAAACCTCCGAAGCCTCATGCTTTCAGAAGGCACCATCCTTTGGGCCTAACAGCTGCATACTACCACCAGAAGTTAGGTACAGCTGTTCTTCTTTTCCTATGTCCTGAAACTGTCTTAGTTCTCTCTAGTTCTAATATTTGTGAATTTGGTAAATAAATCTAAGTCCATCTAATCTTGGTGATTCATTTCTGCCATAAAAACAAACACTCTGTAAAACTGGAGTGCTTAGGGCTAAATAAACAAATTCCCTAGCAGTACCTATTAGCGTCATGCTTTGTAGGTAAATTAATTAGTCAGTATTATTTAAACCATGTCATACCACAGCCAAAAAAACCAACAGATGTTTGAGGAATGAAGCGACTGGTGTATACAGACCTAGACACCACCTTTTTCATTTTCTCTTTTACAAGAGGAAATGGTTCTGTCCAGCCAAGCACGTTATTAAGGCATTCATATTTAATAAGTGGGTCCTGACAAATGGAGAAAGCTTCACGGCTACTGACTGGCTGTTAATGGATTCTCTATGCTTTCCCCAAAATCATTTGATCTCTAAGAATTAGTTACTTCCTCTGTGTTAAGTCTGTGCTAGAGGCAAGAATATAGAAAAGGAGAAAGAGTAAATACACAAAATCATTAACAAATAATACAATACAGCACATAACATGCTAAAATAACTTACAATTTAACTCAGCATTTGTTAAGCTAGACACTGGAAGCACAAATTAAGATATTACTCCTGCCTTAAAGAGCTCGTGGTGCTAAGCAGAATGTAGCAGGGATGCAGGCCCTCAGTAACTGTTTGCTAAACTGAACCAGACCTAGAAAAGTCAAAGAGTTTACGGAGATGGTAAAAATTAGTGGTCAAGAAAGCTAAGATCCTTAAATGATGAGTTGGGTTTGGATAGGCATAAATAAAACAAAACAAGAGCCTTAAATATCATCTTTAATTTGGGAGAAAAACAACAGCAACAAACAATGATATTGTCTGAGGCTTTAACAATAACCTGGCTGCCCCTGGGATGGAGAATAAACTCACACTATAGCATGAGGCTTTGTGGGGGATAATGTCTCTTAGGATGTGGCAATCGGGATGAGGATAAAGGATAAGTAAACCATCAACAATTTCTACATTCTCAACCAGTGTTCTCAGTGAAAGTCTGGGGGGCATTGTGGAAAAGTAGGGGGGAACAATTTTGCAAACAATGTTGCTTGGGAGGGGCTATTTGAATTTTTAACAACCCTGTTGATATAAAATGGACATACAATAAACTGCACAATTTGAGATATATAGATATACATAGATATGCACACACACACACACACACACACCTGTGAAACCATCACCACAATCAAGATAATAAAAATATTCATCACCCCCCCCACGAAAGTTGCCTTGTGTCCCTTTGTAATGCCTCTGTGCCACCCCTCTCTTCCACCATCCTTAGGCAACCACTAATCTGCTTTCTGTCGCTGTACATTGGTTTGTATTTTCTAGAACTTCACATAAATGAACTCATACTATATGTACTCTGCCTGGCTTCTTTCACTCAGTATAATTAACCTGAAATTCATGTTGCAGCACATGTTAATAGTCCATTTCTATCTATTGATGCATAGTATTCCATTGTACGGATATACCACAGTTCATCCATTCACCTATGAAGAGACATTTGGGTTGTTTCTAAATACAGGCAATCACAAATAAGGCTGCTATGAACATTTGTGTACAAGTCTTTGTATGGACATATGTCCATACAGATGTCATTTCTCTTGGGTGGAGTGGAACAGCTGTCTCACTGTTTCCTTTCCAAAGTGGCTTCCTCATTTTACATTCCCACTTGCAGTGTATGAGAGTTCCAGATGTTTCACATCCTTGCCAACACTTGCTATGGTCAGTCTTTTAAAGTTATCCATTTTAACAGATGTGTAGTGGTAGCTCATTATGTTTTTAATTTACAGTTCCCTAATGACTAATGATGTTGAGTATCTTTTCATGTCCTTATTTGCCATCCATATATCTTCTTTAGTCAAGTATCTCTTCCTGTGCTTGCCTAATTTTTAATTAGATTATTTGTTTTCTTATTACTGAGTTTTTAAAGTTCTTTATACACTCTGGATACATCTTTTATCAGATACATGATTTACAAACACTTTCTCCAGCCTTCTCATTCTCCTAAAAATGTCTCTTTGAAGAGCACAAATGTTTAATTTTGATGAAATCCAATTTATCAACTTGTTCTTTGATGGACCATGCTTTTGTTGTTGGATCTAAGGAATCTTTGCCTAATCCAAGGTCACAAAAGTTTTCTCCTACTTTTCACCTACAAATTCTATAGCTTTAGTTTTATGATTAGGACTAGGGTCCACTTTGAGTTAATTTTTTGTACATGCTTGTATCAAAGTCCTGGCACCAACTGTTGAAAAGATTATCCTTTCTCCACTGACAGGCCTTTGAACCTTTGTGGAGTTTTCCATATGTGGGTTTATTTCTAAACTGTATTCTTTTCCACTGATGTATTTGTTTTTTGTTTTTTGGTATTTTTTTTTGTGGTACGTGGGCCTCTCACTGTGTGGCCTCTCCCGTTGCAGAGTACAGGCTTCGGACGCACAGGCTCAGCAGCCATGGCTCATGGGTCCAGCTGCTCCACGGCATGTGGGATCCTCCCGGACCGGGGCACGAACCCGTGTGCCCTGCATCGGCAGGCGGACTCTCCACCACTGCGCCACCAGGGAAGCCCCGTATTTGTCTATTTTTAAGCCAATACTGCACTGCCTTCATTGCTGTCATTTTATAATATCTTGAAATCAAATAATGTTTATCTTCATTTTCAAAGTCATTTTGGCTATTCTAGACCCTTTACATTTCCATAGGAATCTTAGGATCAGTTTGTCAAGTGCTACGAAAGAACTTGCTGAGATTTTTTTGATTGGGATTGCATTTAATCCAAAAGGCAATTTTGGGAGAATTCAAAGGCGGACGATTGACTCTTCTGACCCATGGACAGTGTATGTCTCCATTCCTTTAAGTCTTCCTTGATGTCCTTCAGCAATGTGACAGTTTTTGGTGTACAGAACCTGCACATCTTTTGTCAAGTTTATCCTTAATATATTTCATATTTTTCATGCTATTATAAAAATATTTCTAAATTTTGACTTAAGAGTTTTCATTGTTAATATATAGAAACACAATTGATTATTATGTATTTATTCGGTATCCTTACAACCTTACTAAACTAACTTATTAGTTCTAGGAACTTTTTTGTAGATCCCATCAGATTTTTAAGGGACAATCAGATCATTTGTCAGTAAGATCAGTTTGACTTCTTCTTTTCCAAACTAGTTGGCTTTTATTTAATTTTCTTCCCTGACTGCCCTGGCTAGAGCTCCAGTACAAGAATGAATAGAAGTAGTGAATAGAACGCATCCTTGTCTTGTTCCTGATCTTACAGTAAAAGCATTCAGTTTTCAAAGCTGAAGGTTTTTTGCAGATGCCCTATATAACACTGAGGAAATCCCTTCAATTCCTAGATTGCCGAGAATTTTTATAAGGATGGATACTGAATTTTGTTAAATGCTTTTTGAAAAGAGAGGAGGAGGGCCTCTACTGAAACGACCATGTGTTTTTTCTTTCTCAGTTGTTAATATAATGTATTACATTGATTGATTTTCTAAGATTAAATCAAACAATGCATTCTTGGCATAAACCACACAGTGGTCATGATGTGTTCTCCTTTTCACATAGTGTTTGAACAAATCGCTAAACTTTTGTTTAGAATTTTTGCGTCTATGTTCATGAAGGATGTTGGTCTATAATTCTCTTTTTTTGTAAAATGTCTTTTTCTTGTTGGTATCAAGGTAGTACGGGCCTCGTAAAACGAGTTGGGAAGTAGCCCCTCCCCTCCCATTAAAAAAAAAAATGTTTGTGTAAAACTGGTATTATTTCTTCTTTAAATGTTTGGTAAAATTGACCAGTAAAACCATTTCAGCTTGACATTTTCTTTGTGGAAAGGTATTTAACTACAAATTCAATTTCTATAATAGATCATAGGGTTATTTAATTAATTAGTGAACACTGGTAATTGGTGTCTTTCAGAGTATTTGTTCATTTCATCAAGTTGCAAATTTATTGGCATAAAGTTTTTCACATTAGTCTCATTATATTTTAAATGACTGTACAATCTATAATGATGTCACCCCACTTATTTCTGATATTGGTTATTGTTTCTTCTCTCTTTTTTGCCTCATCAGTCTGCATCATGGCTTATCAGTTTTACTGATTTATTCAAAGAACTAGCTTTTGGTTTTATTGATTTTCTCTATTGTCTTTTGCAGTCTTTTTTGTTGATTCCCATTCTGATCTTTTTATTTCCTTTTTTCTACTTAATTTCACCTTCTTTTTCATGTTTCTTAAGGCAAAAACTGAGGTCACTGGTTTGAGATCTTCCTTCTTCTCTAAGACAGGAATTTCATGCAACATTTCCCCTTTACTACTTGATTAGTGGCGTCCCCACAAATTCTGATATGCAGTATTTTAATTTGACTTCAGTTCAAAATACTTTCTAAGTTCCATTTTTATTTTTTCTTTGCCTCATGGGTTATTCAAAAGTGTGTTATTTATTTTCCAAATATCTGGGCATTATCCAAGTGTCTTTCTGTTGCTGACTTCTAACACTCTTCATTAATTTGAAACTTCTTTAATTTATTGAGACTTGTTTATGGCCCAGAACATGATCTACCTTGGTAAATATGTCCAATTCAAAGAATGCACATTCTTGTATTTTTGGATGGAATGTTCTATAGATGTCAATGAGGTCAAGTTGTCCAAGTCTTATCAATTATTTAGAAAGGTGTATTGAAATCCTTGACCATAGTTGTGGGTTTTTCTATTTCTCCTTGTGGGTCTATCAGATGTTGCTTCATTTGTTTTGAGTCCTGTTATTAGGTGCATAAACTGTTAAGATGTCCTCTTGCTGAACTGACTTCTTTCACTGTGAAATGACCTTCTTTATCCCTAGTAATAGTCTTTACTCTGAAATCTACTTTGTCTGACATTAATATAGCCACTCCAATTTTTTTATTATTATTTATCACAGTAAATCTTTTTCCATCTCTTTGTGTTTTCATCTTTAAGGTGTATTTTGTTTTATTTTATTTTTTGTAGGTAGCATAGAGTATTGCTTTTTAAATCCAATCTAACAATCTCTGCCTTTTAATTGGGGCATTTTCACCATTTACATTTTATGTGATTATTGGTATGGCTAGTTTAAATCTATAGACTTATTTGTGTTCTATTCATTTCAGCTATTCTTTGTTCTTTTTTCCTTATTTTTTCTCTCATTTTGAGTTAATTGTATTATTTTGTACTTCCATTTTATCTCTTTTGTTAGCTTATGTCTTTGTTTTGCTATGCTAGCAATGGCTTTGGGACTTATAGTATACATTTTTTTACTTATTACTACCTTCAGCAGATATTATATGACTCTGCATAGAGAATATGAACCTTAAAATAGTAAACTTCCATTCTTCCCCTCTTGACCTTTATGCTATTGTTGTCATTCATTTTACTTTTACATATGGTATAAAACACTACATTATTATTTTTTAAAAGTCAGCTATCTTTCAAAGAGATCTAAGTAATAAGAAAATTATCTTAAATATATGCTCATGTAGTTAGCATTTCCAGTGCTATTCATTCCCATATGTAATCCATATTTCTATATGGTATCAATAGCCTTTTGCCTGAAAGACTTCTTGTAAACTTTCTTACAATGCAGGTCTATTGGTGATGAATTCTTTCAGTTTTTGAATGTGTTTATATTTATCTGACTTTAGAATGTAACTAGACATATACCCAGACAAAACTATAATTCGAAAAGATACATACACCCTATGTTCATAGCAGCACTATTTACAATAGCCAAGACATGGAAACTACCTAAATGTCCAACGACAGATGAATGGATAAAGATGTGGTATGTATGTATGTGTATATGTGTGTGTGTATTTTTATATATATTTATATATAAATATATATATATTAAATATATATATATAATGGAACACTACTCAGCCATAAAAAAGAATGAAATAATGCCATTTGCAGCAACTATGGATGGACCTTGAGATTATCATACTAAGCGAAGTAAGTCAGAAAGAGAAAGACAAATACCATATGATATCACTTATATGTGGAATCTAAAATATGGCACAAAGGAACATATCTACCAAGCAGAAACAGACTCACAGATACAGGGAACAGACTTGTGGTTGCCAGGGGAGAGGGAGGGTCGGGGAGGGATGGGTTGGGAATTTGGGATTAGCAGATGCACACTAGTATATATAGGATGGATAAACAACAAGGTCCTACTGTATAGCACAGGGAACTATATTCAATATCCTGTGATAAACCATAACACAAAAGAATATGAAAAAGAATATATATATGTAAAACTGAATCACTTTGCGGTACAGCAGAAATTAACACAACATTGTAAATAAACTATACTTCAATAAAAATTTTTTATAATAAAATATAATTATTCTAAGCAAAAATATAAAAATTAAAATTTAAAAAAGAATGTAACTAGAATTAAAACCGTATAATTCTATGAATAAACACAAAGGGTTTGGGGGTCCAGTTTTAATGTAAAATTAATTCTCTAAGAATCTGACTGCTATGTCAATACAGGTAAACTATTACTTTTTGTTTTTCTGAACTCAGCCAAGAATCGATCACCATTTCAGGAATCACATTACAATGGCGACGCCCTCGTGGTTTGTGATTCACCCCCACTCTAGCAGCCTGCACTTGAAGCACATGAGTCCGTGGTGATTCTAGGTAGTTTCTACTGCATCACTACAACTTCAAGGGTAGTTGACCTCTAGCATTTGCACATCATTTGTTTACCTTCCTATTTTTCCGTTTGTATTACGATTAAGGTATTAACGTTTTTCTTTTTAATTTTATGCAGAGTAGTTCATCTAACCTATGACTTTCAAAGAAAACAAAGAAGGAGTATCAGTTTTCTATTGGTGCATAAAAACTATATGGTATCAATGGCTTTAAACAATAATCATTTCTTGCTCATGATTCTGTGGATTGGCAATTTGGGCAGGGCCCATCTGGGATGGCTCCTCTCTGCTCCACAGCACGCTGGCAGAGGGCACTTTGCCTTTGGAACTAGTTGGCCCATCAGCCCGGGACTGAAGGTCATGATGGCCACGTGTCTGGCAGTTGGCTAGGACTGTCAGCCTGAGCACCTAGCTCTCCTTCCTGTGGCCTCTCCAGGTGGCTAGCTCAGGCTTCCTGACACAGTCACTTGATTCCAAGAGGGAGAAGGTAGAAGCTGCAAAGCCTTTTGAAGCCTTGGCTCTGAAGTCACCCAGTGTCATTTCCACGGTGTGCTATTGGTCACAGTTAGTCACAAGACCAGCCAGGATGCAAGGGGGTAGAATACCAGACACAACGTCTTGATGAGAGGAGTGGTAACCCCACATCGCAAAGGGAGAGCCTTCACGGATGGAGGGAATTTGAGCCATATTTTATAACTTACCACAGAGCATTACAAAATATGTGTTATAAAAGGGACCTCAGGTCTGTTACCATGGAGAACCACCGCTGTAAACAACATTTTCTCCATTTCACCCCTCACCTGTCCCAAAGGACACACACCCTTTCTCAATTCCTCCTGCAAACAAATAAGAAAACATTCTCTGTGTCCTCAAAAGACCCTTACCTCCACTGATGATGGCAGGCACAGGGCAACATTTGTCTGCACCAATTAGTGTTCTGCATTGAGCACTTCTTAACCTGTCAAAAAGACACAAAGTTAAATGGGGATTAGGTCATTACCTTTTTCTTGCTTTGTTTGGTTTTTCTAGAAATAGATGAGCCAGGACCCGGATAGCCTATAGCAAATTTTCACGTAAGGGGTCTTTATTATTGGGTGGCTGGAAAATTACTTTGAGAACTGAAACATTGACTAGATACATGACACAGTTCTGTTGCACTGGGTGCCACACAGACTTGACCCTGACATTCAGCCAGTGGTACCCCCAGATCCTTCCTCCTGCACTAGGGAAAGCCAGAGACTGGCACCCAGGACAGCAAAGGGCCTGGTCAATGAACACAATGCATGACCCAAGGGATGGATCTGGTCTGGGGAAGTTCTGGACATTGCGTGCCATGCTATGAGCAACTGTAGAACTTTGAACTCCTCCAAAAGGACAAACTGACCAGACCCAGATTTTCCTAGCCTGGCCTTTCCTGATACACTTTTCTCACAACCATGGGTTACAGTACACACAGCAAGAGTGGGTACCAATCACAATGAAAAACAACAGACATCACGCTCAGAGGGCACAAAGTCTCAGTGGTTTTAATTATTTATGTCCAGGCTGGGAGGGCTGGGCACGCCGAGAGTCAGGGTATTTTCTTTTCATTCAGGAAAGTTCCCCTCCTGCCACTGTAATGCCAACAGTCATTTCTGTTTGCATTCACGCCTAGGGAACCTCTCCTCGACTGCCTTCCGACAGGTCCTAGATGGGCAAAATGACTTCACACCCACGCGGAGCCTGCAAAATACTGAACAAAGGCAAGTTCATGAGCCGTAGTAACCTTGGTGTTCCTGACAACACCTACTGGCCAAGGAAGCGTGCCAGCCAACCAGAGGCCTGGGGACAGTCTTCCTCGAGACAGCAATCCCATTTGGCTGAACTAGGGCACAACCTATTCCAAGAAATAAGTGTGAAATCCTACCAGGCAACAGACAACAGATATGCTTTCTTGCCGGATTCCACATAAGAGGGGACATTTGGGTGGTGCTCATGGCCTATAAAAAGCTGAAATGGTGGCAGCATATAATTATATAAAAAGAAGTAGAGACCCCGCACCCACCCAAAAAAAAACAGCGTACTCCAAATCCTTGGATCTTCCATTGGAATTAACTTAGGGAACAATTAGGCCTCATTTCATCCTCCAAGAGTGGGGACCTCTATTAGGGAATCGGAGCTCCATGCAGCAGACTTGGCTAGTAGCCCACTCAGAGGCCTTCACCAGGTCAGTGTGCCTGTCTCTGCTCTGTGAGTGTTCGGGGCTCCTGCGGTCTCCTTCACAGGGTTTCCTCTCTCCACCAAGCGGGAGCCACGCCCCTGAGAGGCAATGCCCCTCCCACAGGGCAGTCCAAAGACAGAGGATACAAGAGCCCTCCCACCTGCCTTAAGGTAAGACCAACTCTGGGGGGCAATCCCTGCTCACTGAGCAGGGATGCTCCCCCAGATGTTAAAGGGAACCACGCAGCTGCCCTCGTGCTGTTAGCTTTTCAGGCGTCACAGCTAATGTGTTTACTATTCCACTTGACGATGACTTTAAAGATAGGAGCACCCTGGGGCTTCCCTGGTGGCGCAGTGGTTGAGAGTCCGCCTGCCGATGCAGGGGACACAGGTTCGTGCCCCGGTCCGGGAAGATCCCACATGCTGTGGAGCGGCTGGGCCCGTGAGCCATGGCCGCTGAGCCTGTACATCCGGAGCCTGTGCTCCGCAACAGGAGAGGCCACAACACAGAGACCCACGTACCGCAAAAAAAAAAGATAGGAGCACCCTAACGTTTAATGTTTGCTGAATATTCCCTACAGCAGGAACTTTCCAGTTTTTTGACAACCACCCAAAATAAATAAGTATACTATTCATGGTAATCTAGTACATACAGGCATGCGTGTGTGTGTGTGTGTGTTCATCTGAGACATACATTCACGACACAGTATTTACCTTTACTACTACTGTTTTCTATTGCATTTTTTAAACGTGGGTCACAACTCACTAAACTGGCTTTACTAAACCCCTGGTGTGTGTGATACACAGTTTGAGAGTCACTGCCCTGCAACTCCTAGCAAAGTGCCTCATACATAAGAGGCACTTAATAACATTTGATGAGTGATTTAGTGATTGGCTGGTTATGAGTGTGTCCAAGTCACCCTCTGGAAGGGCCTGGATCTTTGGCTCTGGGTCACTGGATCTTTTTAATTTGTTAGACTTAGTGGCAAGTTATATGATTTACCTCCACAAATGGTGAGGTCTCTCAAAGGGGCCCAGGGAGGAGGGGGAATCGATCCAAAGGTACCACGGATGGTGTGTTTATCCAAGTCCTTGGGCTCCTAAACACATCCTGTAACTTTAGAAATATTTAAATGATTGGCAACTTTAAGAGGACGAGCAATGACTGGAGATTAGCTCAAAGGGTGACCTCCAGAAAACAACCGCCAAGAAAGGCTTAAAATGAAAAAAATGGGAACCATGAATGAAAGCAGAAAAATCAAAAATAATAATAATAAAAATTAGAAACTGCAGGGTATTTGTGAGAGCATTTGGTATGATCTTACTATAAGATTTTGGACTGCCCAAGCCTCAATCTGAAAAGCACTCTTTCTCTCTGTGGGTTTCTGTAGAAGATATACAAGGAATCTCAGGCTCCTACCAAATATAAAACAATACGGTGGCATGCTATTTTTCAACTAGGTATTGGCTTTCCAAAGATTCTAAAGGAAAAAAAATTCCCCACAGAAAAGGGCAGCAGGGAGCGCTGTGTGCTGGGCCCCGCTGGTGTGTCTGTGGACGCTGTGGGGCACAGCAGCCATGGCCTTTGGTCCTGCTCACCCTGGCTGACCACCCCACTGGCATCCAAACTGCATCAGTGTCCAGTGCCCTGGCCCGGGGACAAACCTAACCCCCGAGCACCTCTGGCTCTGTCCTTCCTTCATCCCAGTCCCCACAAAGACTTAATTTGACTTTGACCTAAGTGTAGCTACGACTTACTGCAAAGGGTCCATGAACTTGACTGGGGGGAAAAATAGAATATCTTTATTTTCACTGCTCTCTAACAGATATTTATAATCCTCCCGTCAACTGTGAACTTGGGCATAATCTCAGTATAATGCCTCAGCAGTTCCTGTGACTTGGCCATCAACAGCAATCACACATATTTCCTTATCACACCAAACTTGTTGCAAGTATCTCAAACATCGCTTATACTCATTACTACTCTGAAATTAGGGTAGCTGTTCGATTTAGTGGATCTTATTTAAAATATGAATAAAGAAGCACATTTATTGCTACATCACAAGTTTGGCTTTTAATACATTGTAACTTTATTTCAATAGCATGGGTTCCCTCTGTAAGCCTATATATTTTAATTTATTCATTTAAAAACATTAGTCTGAGAAAGGGTCCACTGGCTGCACCAGACCACCAGATGTGGACACCAAACTAGTCCATGGCACAGGAGAGAACCTCTGATGAATGCCTCTGCATGCCAGGCAGTCTGCAACACTTGTTTCTTCTCATTTTCAATCACCTTATTTTTTAATTTTTAAAAATATTTATTTACCTATAGTCTCAAATTACAAAAATAATTTAAGCCTATTATAACAAGTAAAACAATGCAGGAAAAGATTATACAAAGGCAGGTACTATGATCACCTCCCAAAGAAACCCACCACACCCTTCTTTTGGCTTCTGTAAACACACGAGAGGGCTGATTTATTGCTTGCTTTTACCAAAATAGATTCATTCTACACACATTATTCTGTCATTTATACTTGCCACTTGGCAACTCACACTGTAACACAGATATTCCTACAAGTCTGTGACTGTATATTTTTCTAGTTTCTTTATGCACATTTATATAAAATTCATGTGAATGAAATCATATCATGCACACTCTGGTTTTTAGTACAGCCTTTTACTTTTTGTCTGCCTTCTCACATCCTTAATTTGTATTAATTATCCATTACTATGTAACAAAGCAACTCGGAATTTAGCAGCTTAATACAATAATAAACATTTATTATCTTAGAGATTCTGTTGATCAGGAATTTGGAAGCACTTAGCTGGGTGGTTCTGGGCAGAGGGTCTCTCATACGAGGTCAGTCAAGAGGGTGGGGCTGCCATCATCTGCAGGCTGGACTGAGGCTGGAACCTCTGGTTCCAAGATGGTGCCTCACGTGGCTGGCAGGCTGGTGTGGGTTGTTGGCAGGAGGCCTGTGTTCCTCACCACATGGACCTTTCTGTATCGGGCTCCTTGTGTGTCCTCAAAACATGGCAGCTGGCTTCTCCCAGAGCAAAAACTGAGAGAGCACGGTGGAAGCTACAATGTCTTTCATGAGCTAGAGTCAAAGGTCACACCTCTTCATTTTGTCATACCCTACTGGTTACCCAGGTCATCCCTATTCACGGTGGGTAGGGATGACACAAATGCATGAACACCAGGAGGCAAGGCTTCCTGGATGTTGGCTACCACAGCCTTCAACAACCTCAGCCTGCAAGGGCCACCTCTCCCAGATAATCCATGTTAACAACCTGGCGTGTTCCACACTTATATGAGCATAAGCAAGTCAATCTATACAAGAACCTACATAGACTACAATTGCCTTATGAGTTAGGCATTATTGAAATTAAAATTTTAAATACTTTTAAATAATATAAATCTCTAATGTATAAATAAATTTTAAAATAAATATTTTTCAACATTGAAAAATAAAGAAACTGAAACTCAAGTCCAAGGTCCTGTGGAGCTGCCGGAACCACTATTCACAATAGCCAAGTCATGGAAGCAACCTAAATGTCCATTGACAGATGAATGGATAAAGAAGATGTGGTACATATATACAGTGGAATACTACTCAGCCATAAAAAAGAACAAAATAATGCCATTTGCAGCGACATGGATGCAACTAGATTATCATACTAAGCAAAGTAAGTCAGAAAGAGAAAGACAAATACCATATGATATCACTTATATGTGGAATCTAAAATATGACAGAAATGAACCTATCTATAAAACAGAAACAGACTCACAGACATAGAGAACAGACTTGTGATTGCCAAGGCAGGGGCGGGGGAGGGAGGGATGGATTGGTAGTCTGGGGTTAATAGATGCAAACTGTTACATATACAACAAGGTCTACTGTATAGCACAGGGAACTATATCCAAACCATAATGGAAAAGAATATTAAAAAGAATATATTTATGTGTATAACTGAGTCACATTGCTGTAGAGCAGAAATTAACACAATGTTGTAAATCAACTATGCTTCAATTTTTTTAAAAAAGTGGAGCTTCTGGAATTCAGAGCCAAGACCACCAGACTCCAAAGCCTACACTCTTCCCACGACACTAAGCAACGGACATCACACCATCTCACCAGCCTCCCTCTTGGTGACACCCCTGAGCCTCCTTACAGAAGACGGTCACTCATCCTGCTTCCTCATGGAAGTGAAAACTCAAGCCTTCTCTTCCAAGCCCTGTGCTCTCTGCTCAAAGCCCCAGGCGAACACTGGATGCTACCTACTCAGCCTTGCCAGGTAACTGAATCTCTGTCTGCTCTGAGCCTCAGTCCACCCCATTATTTCTTTTCCCAATTTTACAATGAAAAAAAATGTTTTATGCTTTTATTCTTGCAAGTGCAAAGAGAGGTAAAGAGTCCTCCAAAGGTACGTGTTTTCCTCTGAGAAAATGGAATGCAGGAAAGAGAGGGCAATTGAACTGGACTAGCTCTGCGTGTCTTTCTCTCCATTGTCTCCCCTGCTTCTAACCCTCATCACTGTTAGCAGGTCCAAAGTGCGCCTGGGTCCTTGCATGAGCCACCGTGGGACTAGCTTTCAACATGCAGGAATCAAACGCTTCCTTCCTTGCAGCAGGCACTTTGGGGACACAAAGACGAGACAGGAAAAGCGTCTGTCCTCAAGGAGCGTTCAGAATGTCCTGAAAGCCGGATACACACACCACAACAGACCGTCCAACACCACGGACGTGAATAAAGCACCACAGAGCAAGCACAAACAAGGACAGACAGGGCAGATCAGTTGCTAGTGGGCAGCGTTTCTGCTGTGGGTGAACTAAACAGGACTTCTCCTAGGACGCTAGCAGGTGCCCCGTGAAAAGGACTCTGGTCACACCGGATGAGAGAGTGCTGGCTTAAACCAAGGCAAACAGCATTCTCTTAATAGGCTAAAGAGCATCATGAATCTCCAGAGGAGGGGAACTTACATGCAAGGTTTCTGAAACTGAGTTGTTCATGAAATCTTTCTCCCCTCCTCCCCAGGCACTATCTTATATTCCGTGGAACATGGTTTGGGAGTTGCTGAAACAGGGTAATCTAAGTTTTGTCTTGACCTCAGCAATGGAAAACATGCAACCAACAAAGGCTGCATCTTTCCTTTTTTTCCTCCTTAGGTCAGTAATGAGATACGAGGTTTCTTTGTCTTGCCAGAATTCTTTATTTACATTAAAAAAGAAAGAAAATATATATATATATATATATAATCACCAACAAAGGTTTCAATCTCCTTTGTGCTAACAGACTTCAGACTCAGCTTTTACCTTGCTGGAGGGAGAACTTAATTACTTACAGGTTTTTCTCGAAGAGTCCTCAGTTCAACCCTACCACAGTTTACACTGCAGCCCACATTACAGAATTCCACTGGCATTTGGCTCCTTGGTGGCCCTCTTTAGAGTGGTAACGCTGTGCTTCCAACGATATACACAGAAAAGTTTAGGAAATACCAGCCGCTTGAGAAGGCATGGATCGAATGATGGGCCCCTCTACCCTGAAATTTACAGAAAGCGTTTCACCCCCTGCCCACCCGAGGACGATGTCAGGAGGTAAGATTTCCCACTGGCCACGCAAACAAAGCGTGTGTGTCCTCACTCGGGTATCAGTGGCCAAAAGGTTAACCCCCGTAAGTGAATTCCTTTGGAAAATGGTGGCCTCCAGAAGGGGGCCCTGGGATGTGAAAGAAACTGGAAAAGACGACAGATTCTCACTCCCATAAGGAAACGTCAGGAAACTGAACATTTCTTTCCAAAATTGCTTTTAAATGGTTAGCTAACAAATTCCGGTTTGTTCATGGTCTATAAATGATCTCGCCAAGTTCAGAAAAGACAGACTTCTCCGGACAACCTCTGCCCACGCACAAATAATCGGTACCTGAAGCCGGCCGCCCACTTCCGAGGCCGGCTCTGCAAGTGCGCATGCGCATTGAAAATGACAGCGGTTCCGTGGACGACGCTTCTGATGGGGATGCGTAGATGACACCCGGCTCTGCCCCCACTTGCTCCCTTCCTCCGTGCAGAGTGGCCCTCCGCTCCCAACCAGAGCCCCATCGAGGCCAGACCGTGGCCTCAAAGTGGATGATGACTGTCCTTCCCTCGCCCGGAAGGGCCTCAAAATCAGCGTTTCTAAAGAACACCAGAAATGGAGGAGCCTCCCCCACAGTAAAAGCGCTTTTATGGATGACTAATCAGCAATAATGCTGCAAATGACCCGTCTGCAAAATCTTCAGTGCCTGGAGATCTAAATTACTCTCATCTTTCTCCCCCAAAATTGGGTATAATAGTATAATTTCAAGGAATGCAAGAGCAATTTCTCCCTTCATTGGATATCAAGCTCAAGATGTTACAGGAAAAAGAAATAGCTTTTACCGCTGATACGAGAAATTTAAAAGAGAGACAAGTGTGAGCAAACAAAACCTGTCATATCAAATACTGTGGGGGAAAAATCCAGGAAAAAAATGCCAGAAACGCTCAAGTTTAAATAAAGTCATTTATTTGTTATTTTAACCCCTTCACTGTCAGAGTTACCGGCAGAGTCTAGGTAATTCTCCACGGGTGGGACTGACTGAAGACAGCTCTCTTGCGCTTATAAAAATGGTTGTACTGTGGCCTGTTTCTTTTAGTCCTCTGATCTCTTAAAGGGTTTCCAAAACACAAACAGAATGGCACTGATGCTCCTCTGTGGGTATCCTTTCTTCAGAGAATTCAATCTTGCCCAATTTCTGCCCCGTTAAGCAAAGGTTCTAGACCATGAGATCCCAAAGGGCAGCGGCCACACGCCATTTGTGTGTTTCTGGTAGATGGTAGGTATTTGGTAGAATGTGGTGGAAACTGTTTCTTGAATTTTGCGTCCTGGGCAGCTAACATGCAACTGAAAGATACGACGCTTTCCGTACGGGGTGGGGGCGGGCGGGGGGAGGAGGGGGGACGCTCTATGAAGCCCCTCCCCCCGTACAGAAGGAAAAGTGGAGAAAACACAGACTGGACAGATCTGGGGGTTCATCCCTTGCTCCTTTTTGGTCAAGTTCATAAGGCCATTTCCTAAGTCAAGATTATGTGCTTTCATTAAAATTGAATAAGATAGGGTTGGTGAAAGAGCATTGCTGAGGAAGGTCTACGGAAAGAGAGGCAAGTATTTCCCATTAACCGGGGACTCGCTCTGTGCACCAGCGCGGACCCTGGGAGGAGTAAGTCCCAGCCGCCGTCCTTAGAAAGCTACCCACCTCCGCCTCCCACTCACTCCTCTGCCCAACACGGTAAGGCTTCTGTCTCCAGTAAACTGCTTTGGCAGTGGTTACAGAGCCTCCTAACTGAGAGAGTTCCACAGATGCGGCTCCCATCACGGTCTGTCCTAACCCCTCAGCGCAGCACACACAGTCCCCCAAAGCCACCAGGTCCCCCCACCTCTGCAGCCCTGCACCCTGAGGCCACCCCTTCACCAAACACGATCCTGGTTTCTCACTCCCTCCAGCCCTCAGCCCATGGCCACTCTACACTCCAGGGCTCACCTCTCTCCCACTTCAGGGTGCCCACCCTCCCTGCATTTCCTCTCCTGACCACAGGGCACCGGTACTAGTCCAGCCCCTCATGGTTTATGCATCTGACTGTCCTGCTAGTGATATAAGCACCTTGCAGCAGGAACCCAGCTGCTTTGCCTTGGAAGCCCCAGGGCCTAGTACTGGGCGAGAGGCAGGACAGATCCTCAAAATGAGGCTGAGTGAGTGATGCTTCATCTATCTGCTTAAACGCGGTGCTATGGTTTTCAGTTTATCACAAACAGGATGAGCGCACAGAGGCCACCATCCAGAATGACAGACTCCTTGGGCCCATGTGACCATTTCTCCATACTCCGCCCCCCCACCCCCAAGCCCTCCCATCGCCCAGCGCCTTTATTTTAGGACTTTCTTGATCGTTCCTTACCTCATGCAGATTTGCCATGAGCGGAAGAGGCGGTGTCTCTGTGGTCCTGGGTGCCTTGTGGTGACCACCTGCTTCTCCGACGTGCTGCATCTTCAGCCCCTCAGCATCGCGAAGGAGCCGCTCCGAGGGACCCCTCCTGTGTGCGGAGGGACGCTGGGGAAGCCAGGGAAGGGCGGCCACGTGTTCGTGGCGCAGACATTCTGATGTGGGTTTGTGCGTGGGAGGCCAAACGATGCACACGCTCTCCGAAAGTCTAGAATTTGTGGTTTATGTTATCTCACAACTTCATATTTGGAAGAGGTATTTTAATTTCTTATGAGTTGTGAATAATTATGTAATTCTGCCACCTTCTTAAAACTAAGACGTTTCAAACTGACTCCTGTCCTCCAGGGCTGACAGCCTTAAGGGGACTTGGCTTTTTTCCCTTGGGTTTTGAGCAAGTGTGTGCCAAGCAAATTCTTTAGTCCGGTTAGAAGAGTTCATGATGGAGAGCCATCCTACACAAAAGTGTAAAGGGAACTCCCTCTTCCCCTCAAAATTAATCCTCAAAAATTACTGCTGCAAAACAAACGCGGCTCGCACTCACCTCAGAGCCCGCTTTCCGATTTGTTTCCAATCTGCTGCAGTCTTTAGTGCCGCTGAGGTCCTCCAACATTCTATTTCACTCATTTGTAAATTAGCCGTGTCTTCTTCGAAATTCCTCCGCGGGTCTTCCTGACTCTTCTGCAGTTGTTTAAGAACCTAGGGAAAGGTTCAATATGATTGCATTATCAGATGTCACCGTGAAGTTCTCAATGGTCTACTGATGTATTTTATTTTTTTATTTTTATTTTTTTTTCTTTGCGGTATGCGGGCCTCTCACTGTTGTGGCCTCTCCCGTTGCGGAGCACAGGCTCCGGACGCGCAGGCTCAGCGGCCATGGCTCACAGGCCCAGCCGCTCCGCGGCATGTGGGATCTTCCCAGGCGGGGGCACGAACCCGTGTCCCCTGCATCGGCAGGCGGACTCTCAACCACTGCGCCACCAGGGAAGCCCTACTGATGTATTTTAAATCACTGCCTAAACGGCACTTCTCTATCAAGGGCCTCCCATTCTAGATTCATTCCTGTCAATCATTAAATCACTTGGTCATCAACAGTTCTGAGCACCTACACCATCCCAGACCCTGTTGGGAGCATTGGGAAGCCAGAGTGAGCAGGCAGCCGAAGTCACACATCCCGGAGGGACCATGTGAAGTTCATACTCCAGTAGTGCCCGTAGCTGACTTCACGACACTCACACCAGAAAGCGATCATTTCATTAGACACAAAGGATTCTTAGTAGTTAGGATGCGCTTATCTTTTTTTCCGGGGCCTAAGTTTTTTTCTCATATGTATTTCATATTCCTAGCTGGAGGAATATCAAAAGAATCTGAATATCACCATCTGGAAGTTATGCCATGGACTCCAGTGGGCAGGATTAGAGCTGAGTTTCTCTTCTTCCTCTAAAAGTGTATTTCTTCTGCTTTGAAATGAGCACAAACAGGTCCGAGTCCCTAATGAGACCAACCCGCAGCCTAAAAGTCACTTACCCGTCACCTCCCACCCTCCACCGGCCCAGGTTCTGGGGATCCTCCAGTGTAGAGGGGCTGTTGGAGGTGAGGGGTTTCTCCAAGGATATTTGATCATCGGTGACTTCACTTAACCATTAAATCAAACATGCTGAAATACACAAATGCCAGAAATGCAGTACCCGGTACTCCCCAAACAGTGTGTTGGTCTGTCCGGGTCTGGATTGTGTAAGGAAGCCCCAGGGAGCCGTTCTGGTCTCAATAGCATGCAGTTGTCAATCAGTATTTCATTACATGTTACTGTCCTTTACTAGTATTCCCCAAATTGATGTTTAACTTGTTCCTTTTGAAGCTACTGGTATTCTTAAGAAATGGAGGCTTGTTATTTGAAAACGTTCACTTTTTACATCTCCATTATATCACTTGTACATTGATAAGTCTCTTCCTGTCCATCCAGAAATGTTCTTATTATCTCTTGACTTGGTTCTCTCTCGTGCCAGACCAGCCTGTGAGCTCCTGAAAGAAGACTCTCCCAGCACCTGGCAGGTGAGAGAGCATGATAAACATAGAATGATTTCTTAGTTAAAACTGTATTTTTAACTCTCCCCTATTAAGTATTCAGCTAACAGTTCTCATGTCTGTAGAGCCTGTATTTATAATATAACATTAGTTCTCCCTTACATTTCCACAGGACAAATGCAATTTGGAAACATCCTCTGATCATCAGGCAGTGATTCTGTCCACACTGGGTGAATGTTTCTAAATTCCACAGCTATAACGGGCTGCCTGTCAACAGAAGTGTATTTCAAGCGGAAGTTCAAAACACTTGCCATTGTGAAATCTGCCCAGTAGTCCTAACTTACAAGCATTCATAGTGACTATTATAGAGTTGGTAATATGATAAGCTGCCACTGAAAACAAAGAATCCCCAGATTCCTCTTTAATACTGAGAAGCACGCAGGCTCTTGAAGTCTGACGTCTGGTGTGAATCACCGCTCAACCGTGGATGAGGCATTTAGCCTCACGGAGCTGCAGTTTCCTCGGCTGTAAAATGGAGATAATAAGAGACCCCATCTCACCAGACAGAGACTGGAAACAAATGAGTCAACACAGGCAAAGCCCTCAGAACAGCAGCAGGCACGGCCATTAAGGCCAGCTCTTATTAAATCCCTTTAGCCTCAAGACAAAGTAACTGAAGACACGTATAGAAAGAACTGCAGAAGAGTTTAATGTGAGGTTCTCTTTGAGGGAAAAAATACACAGTTTTAATACATCTTCCAAAAATGTATCACATAATCCATCTTCAGAGCTTCAATCAAAAATGTTGTCTTGGGACACATAGTTTTTTGGGGCAGGAGCTGTGTCCCCCTTTGCCTGGCAAAGCAATAAAACTATTCTTTTCTACTTCACCCCCCCCCCAAAATATTATCTTTTCAGGACCTACTGTATAGCACAGGGATCTCTACTTATTATTCTGTAATAACCTATATGGGAAAAGAACCTGAAAAAGAATGGATATATGTATATGTGTAAGTGAATCACTTTGCTGTACACCTGAAATTAACACAACATTGTAAATCAAGTATACTCCAATATAAAATAAAAATAAAAATTTTTAAATGCCTTTTCATACACAAGATTCACATTTAGACTCTGTCTATGCACACAAACTAGCGTTAAATATCACCCAGATGAAATCAAACAACTGATCATTAACAATGTTTCATACAAATTGGTTTATATTTGTGGATCCAATCCTCAACATTTTTTACCATATTTAAGTTATCTCAAATATGTCATCTGAAAGGTTTTAGTGCACAGATTTGAACCTAATTCTATAGCTTGAGAGTAAATTAATAGTATATTGTGTGCATTTTCTAAAATAGTAGGTATGTAAGATATTTTAATACTGGGCTTATTCTACTGTCCATAGACAAAGTCCCTCAACATTTACAGTATTATCTAGCACAATTATCCAGAATGAACTGGGTAAGAAAGCACCTGGACTTTAAAAAAACTTTTTCAGGCCCTTAATGTGAGAAGTTAGAAGGGCCTTTTGGTGGGGAAGTAATTCATGGTGTGAGTTGGCTTTCTCTTCTCTCCAACACAAAGATAACCGCAAGGTAGGAAAAGCTCTTTTGAAAAATTGCACACTCAGCAAAACAGATGTACAGAAGGCAGGACTGGACAAAATATGTTACTACTTCTATCAGATATCCAACTGTTTTATCCACCTCCAGCACTTATCAAAGTAAACTACTTCAGAAAGCAGTTGCCTCTTTTCCAGCTAGGATGTGGTGTTATTACACCGAGTGGCATCTATCACCTACCCTGCTTCTAAAGGGGGATGGCAGGTTACTGCAACTAATCTGGGTGACATGAGCTAATCTTCACACAGTAGAAGGAATGTGAGGCTCTGGAAGCTTCCAAGACTGCCCAAGGCCCAGGAGGGGTCAGATCTGTCCAAGACCATCTGTGGTCCATGTTCCTATCTTCCAACCTGCTCATGCCTCCTTCTGCCAGGGACTAGCTGGCACCAGAACCACTTGCCAGGTGCACCTGGGGCAGTGGCCCCTGGGCCCTGGCTGCCCCTTTCCAACAAGAGGAAGAGGAAGGAAGCCCTCCTCCGGGGGTGCCAGAGGGGAACAGCCTCTGAGCCCCCATCTCCCAAGCCTGCCCTCCACAGCACCCTGCACTTCTGCAGCCTACGGAGAGGCACACACTCACACACAAGGGCTCTCAATTTTGGTGGTGGTGTTTTTGGTCCTTTCCAAGCTGACATGGGTCATTTCCAAGCAGATATGGAGATTATACCAGCCCTATTGTTATTATCTGACAGCCTACAAAATGTATACAAAATGTATACAACGGCTGGACACGCTGAATGTATACACACACACACACACACACACACACACACACGTAACCTAATAACTTACATGGCAACCAATTTTTAAATCTCTTTAGGTCTCCGATATGGTGAATATACATAATCATATTAACTGATAACAGGCTAGTATTCTTTTTTTTTTTTTTTTTTTTGCCTCATGGCATGTGGGATCTTTGTTCCCCAATCAGAGATCAAACCCACGCCCCCTGCATTGGAAGCACAGAGTCTTAACCACTGAACTGCCAGGGAAGTCCCCCACCCTCATTTTTTTTTTTTTTTTTTTTTTTTTTTGCGGTACGCGGGCCTCTCACTGTTGTGGCCTCTCCCGTTGCAGAGCACAGGCTCCGGATGCGCAGGCTCAGCGGCCATGGCTCATGGGCCCAGCCGCTCCGCGGCATGTGGGATCTTCCCAGGCCGGGGCACGAACCCGTGTCCCCTGCAACAGCAGGCAGACTCTCAACCACTGCACCACCAGGGAAGCCCGATAGGCTAGTACTCTTAATATGCCATTTGGAAAAAATACATATCACTCATAAGACAGATATCCAGCCCCCTTCATTTTCCTAGTTTTGTTTTTGTAAAATCCTGTTTTCTCTTGAACGATTGATTCCATGCGTGATTCCATACGATTACACACGTGATTACGTACTGTACTGTGTCACGCACTGCGCTCAGTACTTTGTCTGGGTCGTCAGGTTAATCCTTACAATAGCTACCTGACCAAGGCCCTGATGCCCACATCTTCTGCAGATGAGGAGACCTCGGCATCGAGATGCTTACATGACACAGTAAGTGCTTCAAAGAACTTACGTGACACAGCTCCAGAGTGAAGAACCCGAGCGAGGTCCGAGGCGGCCGGGCTCCCAACGCCTACAGGATGCCTGATTCTCACTGAACATCTTTCTCCTCCAGCAGCTTAGCCGTGTAAGCCGTGTATTATTTAACTCACCTTCTCCACAATGCTGAAGAGCAGAGGCGAGTTGATACTTTCACATAGGAAGGTGTTTTCCCCCATCCTCCTGATCTATAGGGAACTACATAAAATATAAATGTATATTATAGATTAGTAATCGATCGACATAATACAATTAACTTAAAAATGATTTCAAACAATAGAGGAACTACTTTCCATCCTCCGTAGATCCAATAATTGTTTGGCTGAAGTTCATTATCGGTCAAAAACACAAGCGTTGGACCCTGGGAGGAAGAATAAAAAGTACGAGGTCTCCTCTTGTCCCCAGGAATCCAAGTTGGGTCATCAGATAAGCTGCATATTCTAGAAAGTTCTACTTCTCATGAAGACAAATCGATTCAGCACTAGAAGCTCCCTTATCAAAAATGGAGGAAGAGAAGATGAAAGTATTTCTTAGGGAGTAAAAACTACTTGAGCTTTTCATACCCTAAGGGGGTTTTCTTTTCAAGAACAGGCTACAGCCACTCAGGACATACAGCGGGAATAAACAGGAACTTGACGGAGGCAAACGGCAGATGCAACTTTGCACAAAGCTAGTAATATTGCTGACGCTTTACTACTTTTAATATGCTATGAAATGGTTTTTGTCTTTTCAAAAATTTTTCACAGATTAAATTGCACTACATTACAACATTGTAAATCAGCTATATTTCAATAAAAACAAAGTCTTTAATTGCACTGCTTTAAGTTAAACCCGTTGGGGTAGACATTTCTCCTTTTCTTTAGGTGGGCAGCCTTTGAAATCATTTTAAAATCAGTGTCTGATTTCTCCAGCATCACGGCTGCTACCCTGGGTTTCTGTCTTTCAGTGTGATGAGGCTTGTGCTGAATACTGATTTGAAGTGTGGTTCACCATGTAGACTTAAATTGTCCTTCCCACAACTTTATCTGAGAAGCCTGACAATGATGACAATCACAGGACTAGTTTTATTGGGTAAAACTATTCTGTCTGCAATTTACTCTGACAGGCTCCACAATTTTTAAGTGCAATTAAACCCTGAAAATTTGCCCAGAAGAAAATAAAAATTCTACCACATTAAAAAATTTTTTTCAGAGAAAAACAGTTGAATTGCACAACTAATTACTAATCGGTTGGTCTTTAAAAAAAAAAAAAAGAGAGAGAGAGAGAGAGAAAGAAAAGAAAAAGAAAAAGTATTCAGCTGAGCCCACAGATCAATTTCATTGTACAGACAGGGAGCTCTCTCGGCCTGAGAAGGAGAAAGCTGCCAGGGAGTCACCAGCGGGCTGACCAGCTACTTCGGCCGCTGCTGGCATCCACTGCTTTGGAGTAGAAGGCTCTGCGACGCACCAGGGAGAAAAATAGGAAACTTGCAGAAAACCACCCTCAGAACTTGCTCTCACCTGATTCCCCTCAGCAAGCGCAGACCTGCTGGCTCCAGAACAGGTGGGAGCAGCTTGCTTCCCGCTGCCATCCTCACGTCTCCTCCTCCTTCCTAATACAGAAACGGTACCCAAAGGTACAACACATGTTAAAAAAAAAAAAAAAGGTACAACACAAGCAGTCATCCCGAGCTACCCAGCTGACCAGACACAGGGCCAGCGGGAGGGAAGTCTTCCTTTGTGATGGTCTGGGGAAACATTCATCAGTGTGATTGGTCTCACTGCCAACCTCTTGTGAAATTCAAGATGCATTTCTAATCCGCAGCGAGGGTCACTGTTGTCCCAGAAAAGGACCCATGTCCCTACCAGCTCTTGGCATTCCACACTGGAAATCTTTATTCAGCAGGAAGTTTAATCTGACATCAAAATAGCTATCCAGGTGACATTTGGGAAATCAGGTTTTTTCTTTTAAGTGATGTCCAATTATACCTAACGTTGCAGAACATTTTGTATAAAATATGAACTTAATTCAGTAGAATATCTTGATGGGATGACTTCAACCTTCATAATTCTTGTCATCTGGGAGCATGTAATTCAACGACTGCAGACAAGCCCAGGAGAAGCCAGCCCCAGCCATCTGGCTCTGGCCCCTCACCACTGCCATCCCACCCTCTCCCCCAGCCCCCCAAAAGGCATATTGTGCCCCAGAGACAGTCAGCTGTTTGGTGGTCTCCCCTCCTCCTGGAATGCCCCATGCGTAGTATTGAATACTCCTTCCGTGTGCCCCCAAGACCTCTACCACTGCTAACACTCGAATGACCTTCCCTGTCTTTCCCTACCAAGCCCTGAACCCTTTGAGAGCCGGGGCCACCTCGCATCTCACAGGGCACCTGGCACATGGCAGGGATCCTGGAGATGTCTGCTGAAGGTTCCTTTCCTTCTGAGCTGCTGCAACAGCAGGCATTAAAGAGCCACCTGAATCACATGATGTTGCTGATATTGTCCTGAAGAGTCTCCCTCTGCAGACTGTAAGCCCCACGAGGGCAGAAACCACACCCATCCGCCCACCATTTACCCCTGTGCCTGGGCCAGCACTCTAGACCCATTAGACACTCAACAAAGGTTCACTGAATACGTGAGTTAAAGACAATACAGAAAAAAAAAATGTCATGAAGAACCTAGGGGTAAGACAGGAATAAAGACACAGACCTACTAGAGAATGGACTTGAGGACACTGGCAGGGGGAAGGGTAAGCTGTGACAAAGCGAGAGAGTGTCATGGACATATATACATTACCAAATGTAAAATAGACAGCTAGTGGGAAGCAGCCAAATAGCACAGGGAGATTAGCTCGGTGCTTTGTGACCGCCTGGAGGGGTGGGATAGGGAGGGTGGGAGGGAGGGAGATGCAAGAGGGAAGGGTTATGGGAACATATGTATATAACTGATTCACTTTGTTATAAAGCAGAAACTAATAAAAAAATTTAAAAAAAATAAAGCAGAAACTAGCACACCATTGTAAAAAAAAAAACAAATAAAAAAAATTTTTTTAAAGACAATACAGACACAGAGATGCTGAGTGTTCAGCCAAAAAGGCCCATGAATCAGTATCTGCAAGCCTCCCTCTATATCGATTGTTGGAAAATTGTCCATCGGGTGTTTCTCTTCTGTGAGTACCTATTAAAGTCTGCAGAACTTGAACTTGCTGCAATCCAGGCCAGATTTAGGCAGATCAAGCTGTAGGTAAAGAGATCGCCCCCATCGACTTGCGGCTGAGGAACGGAGGCCTGGTGATGGAGAGGGGTCCCCAGAGCACTGCCTTCCCTTCTCGGGCCGTCCGTTCTCTCTTTCTGGACCATGGTCTTCCGTGCATCACCCCGTACCATCCCTAGTCTTGATCAATGCCAGTTCACCCCGCGGGCCTTAGCTCAGGCACCACCTCTCCAAGGATGTGTCCCCTCTTTACCTGGCCTGGATGGTGGGTCCCCCATAAATGCCCCCTATTGATGCATTTAACACAATGCCTCTCCCCAGTGGCTCTCACTGGGCCTTGGGTCAGGAAGAGGCAGAGACGATTTCTCCTTTATCTTGAGGGCAGTGACTTCACCCCCTGCCTCAGGCAGTGTCTGGATTTGCTGTCACTCGTCCCTCTGACCCTCTGTGTAACCCAGCTCTCTCTTCTCCTGCCTACATCTTCACCTGCCTCCCCATATTTTAATCATGCAAAATTAAAGAGACACTTCATCCGTAAAGAGCTCAGTACAACACCGTGATGATCTCACCTTGAGATCATCAGTGCTAACGTGAGAAATATTAAGAACTTGAGATGAGAACGTTGCCACAGGGCAGGCCTGGCCTCTGCTCCTGTGGGGGTGTTCATCTGCCAGCATTTTAAAGTTTTCTGAGGTCGGGCGCTTCCTGGCAGTGTGAGCTTAAGTATACATGTCAGGTCACAAATGCTGGGCCAGTGGGTGAGAGATCAGACAGGATGCCACCACTTCAGTCATCTTTTCTTTTCTTTTCTTTCTTTTTTTTTTTTTTTTTTAAAGAAGATGTTGGGGGTAGGAGTTTATTCATTAATGTATTTATTTTGGCTGTGTTGGGTCTTCGCTTCTGTGCGAGGGCTTCCCCTAGTTGTGGCAAGCGGAGACCACTCTCCATCACGGTGCGCAGGCCTCTCACTATCGCGGCCTCTCTTGTTGCGGAGCACAGGCTCCAGACGCGCAGGCTCACTAGTTGGGGCTCACGGGCCTAGCTGCTCCGCGGCATGTGGGATCGTCCCAGACCAGGGCTCGAACCCGTGTCCCCTGCATTGGCAGGCAGATTCTCAACGACTGTGCCACCAGGGAAGCCCCTTCAGTCATCTTTTGAAGTCCCATCCTACTACTCTGGGCAGCTCCAAAATATGCACCAGGATAGCTCCTGGCAGGGTTTTCTCCTGGGAGCCCCCTGCTGCTTACCCCTCTGCCCCTCTCAACTCTATCAAACACAGGGGATGCAGGCCTCCTAACCTCCTCTTCCTCTTTTATGAGTGTTAAGGTGCCATCTCCATGAAGCCAAGACCTCTGCACACTTCCAGAACCCCAAGACCCCCTCAAAAGCTGCATGACTAACACGGGACCATTTTGCTTTGAGCACCGGGTGGATTCCTGAAGCATGCAAAACTGAACACTGGCCTCGTGGATCAGCCCTCTCCAGGATTTCCACTTTACCCACACAGGTGCGTTCCTGTAGGGGGAATACTTGCGTCCAACACAAGGTAAAATGAACGGAGACTTCTGACATTTCTGAGAGGGCACGCGGCCCATGTGCATTTAATCGGCTCTTACAGGCCTACGAAAACTCAATCAACTTCACAAACAACTCGTGACTTTTCCTATAAAATAAAAATGTCATCATTAAAATGTACATTCCATTCCCATTTAAATTGGAATGCTGGCTGTTTCTGGGCAAACTGTGTGTCTCTCTTGAAATGGCTGATGTTTATTAGAACTTAATATAGGTCACGCCGGCTTACTGAGCCAAAACTGGATGGGATGGTAGGGCTTATGCAGCCAAGGTTCTACTCCCTGCAGGAGGCCCATCCACATGCTGGTGGCCAGTTTCCATCATTTTAAGGACCTCTTAGTACCTCAGGTTCTATTAGTCATGTACAGTTTATTTTCATTCAAAAGGTCAGAGGCAAATGAAGTCACTTGCTGCTTTTTTCAGCCTGGGAGACTTTCCTGGCAGGCGGAGGAGTGAGACATCGCTATTGGAGGTCACCTGCTGTCCTTGGCGCTGTGTCCAGCCAGTAGGATGCCTCCTGCGGTCACTCTCTTACCTACAGTAGGACACGTGGAAGTGGGCCTCGGAAATGTTAGAACGGGCTCTCTTAACACACTAAGCATGGTCTTTAGTCCATAGGTTTCTGGGAATTCTCTGAAAATATATAAGCATTCTCTAAACAAATAACACTGAAACGCTGATGCTACAATTAAAGCTGACCCATGGGAAAGGACCTTGAAGGAGCCTGGAATCGGCACCTTTTTTTTAAGGAAAAGAGTAGGGGTTCTGTAATCCAGGACCACAGTTCCTTACGTGCAAGCCCCAAACTCCAGAAAGCTCTGAAAACCAAACGTCATATCCTAAACTTAGCACGTGAGGTTATTTATAGTCTCAATTTTATGCCTCTGAAAGTGAAGATTCATATGTTTACTGTGAAAATGTCCAAGGGTTTGATAAAGGAGTGCTTCTGGGCTACCAGATTCCAGAATACACAGCCTCTACACTGTATTCCCCTTTTCAAATATGGGGGAAAAGAATCTAAGTTCTGAAAAGCATCCAGCCCCAAAGGTTGTGTGGACTGGTACTGTCAAAACCTGATGCAAGGGGCCTGCTGTGTAATTAGGATAAAGAAGCCCCCAAATTACTGTGAATAAGAAGGGCGGGGCTTCCCTGGTGGTGCAGTGGTTGGGAGTCCGCCTACCGATGCAGGGGACGCGGGTTCATGCCCCGGTCCGGGAGGATCCCACATGCCGCGGAGCGGCTGGGCCCGTGGGCCATGGCCGCTGAGCCTACGCGTCCGGAGCCTGTGCTCGGCAACAGGAGAGGCCACAACAGTCAGAGGCCCGCATACCGCAAAAAAAAATAAAGAAAAAAGAAGGGTGACCCTTCAGATTCAAACTGATGACCTGGCCTCGACCCAAAGCTGTCCTTCACAAACCCCCAACACACAGCACCAGTCACGATCGGTGGCCCCAATATTAATTCTGTGTTGAACCGTTAAGTCTAAAGGAGCTATTTTTGCTTTGTTTTGTTTTGTTTCTGTCTCCTCCCACCCCAGAAGTACACTGAGCGAACCAATTTAAAATGAACCTGAACCTACATATTTTCTTAAACGATTGAACTGGAACAAAATCAGAACATGAAACTATTCTCCAAAAATAATGTGAACAGGATCTGCATTTCATCCAGTCTAAGGCCGTGGTTGAAGAGACACAGGAGAAGGTGGTCAGGGATTTCATGGATGGGAAAGGCTTAAACCACCCAGCCATTTGTTGAAACTTTTCCTCAGGGAGAAAGAGAGGAAGCTTTTCAAAGTTTTTTAAACAGCTCAAGAAGAGTGCCACGTGTACGTTTTAACCTGGCGGTCCTCCAAATCCAGCTCTGTGTCTTATATACCTGCTTTTTCTTTTGATTTCTCTTACTGTTCCTTGCAAACAGGAGCTGAGAATCTGATATTCCAGAAGGAAGTTCCATGTCACCGCTGAACATGAAGGCGCTCTCAGGATGGCCCCCTTCAGAACCACAGTGCGTCTCTAAATGCTAACGCTCCTGGTTTGGTTGACTTGATTAAGTGGTGAGATAAGATACCTTGCTCTCAGACGGATGGTTAACACGTTGGCACTGAATTCTAAATGTTAAATTTTCCTCCTAAAAGTTCCTGAGTCATTTTCATCATTTTCCTTTATTCCTGTACCACCGCAATTGCTCATCTCTTTGTTCCCTGAAGAGTTTTCAAGGAGCCTTTGTTCACGTCATTTTTATCTTGTACTTTAATCATGCACTATTGACCAGAGTGGAATTCATCATCCTCTTCAGGGCCAGCCCTGTCACCAGGTTTTCAGCGGGATCCAGGGTAAGCTACGCTCCTTGAAGAAAGTGCCTGTCTTCAGCCTCTCCGGGCACACGGGGACGGCCCTGGATGGCACTTTTTCTAAAGTATCCAGGACCTGCGGGGGCTTAGGACCACCTCCTAGAAGACAGCCAGGGCAGCCGTGCACCTGCCACAAGACGACACACGACGGCACTTTTAGAATTTCTTGCTTGTTTCTCAGGAGTGTGCTCCTTTTCTTGGGCAAATCAAGACTATCCAAAGCAGACTGAACTGTTTGGATTTCTGGATTTGCTTTTGTTTGGTTTTCCTCCACTTTCTCTTGCAGTCCAACTGAGTCATATTCACTTTTTAAACAGTTTAAGATTCCATTTAATTTAAAGAGTTTTACATTGTTTGAAAAAGTCCAGGGACAGGTCCTATGAGTTCAGCAAAGAAGCACGTGGACCTTGCTTGCGCCTCCGGGAACAGGCACATTTGTAACTGCCCCTCGCTGCCTGCCCAAATGAGATTCTGATTTACACATCCACATGCGGCTGACGGATGGATGGCCTATTTTGTGGGTGCTGGGTGCTGACTGAGCCCCAGGAGGGGTGTAAAATGATACCTGCTCTCAAGGAGCCTCCATTGTTTTCTCTTCAACCAGAAACATCCCCAAAGTCAAGCTACACTGTGAGAAGGAAGCACAGGGCAATGAAACACAGGTGGGAGCACCAGGGCCTCCAAGACGGCCAAGCCGGGAAGACAGTTCCCCGGGAGTCCGAAGCGGGCCACGTCGATGTGGGTCTGAGCCTGGTTTGAGAGGTGCAGTCTGGACAGGTAAACAGGAAGGTGGAAGGTGTTTCAGGTGAGGAGAGGGTGAGAGGGAAGTCTCGAGGCAGGACAAAGAAAAGCTGGTGAAGGAATCACGAAGAAACTGATATGGCCGAGGCAGGAGATTTTGAAGGCCCGGCTGCAAAGTGCCTGAGGTTGGATTTCGGGGGGCTTGAAGCCTGCTGTCCTTTTCCACTCAGGCTAGCAGAGGTCTGGATGTGTATCCAAGCAGAGGAGATGCAGAAACCCAGCAGACTGGCTGAGGGTGCAGCGTGCACGCAAAACAAGAGGTCACAGGCCGGGGAGCTGAGCCTGGTGGCAGCACCAGAAAAAAACAATAAAACAAGAGAAAAGGGGGCAACTTTGAGAAAAAGTTCCAAATAATTGGTGATGAGTACAAACTTCAAAAATCAAAAATCCACCTTTTGCATGCTCATTTTTAACTATCCCCTTATAGATTTAGCAAACAACCCATTTGCCCCAAACTGATGCTCATTTCACTACCATCTAAATTATAACTCATTAATTACGAGCCCATCACCTATTCTCCTTTCCTAAAATCAATCCAGAAACTGCCATATACAAACTTCTATTTAATAAAATGAACAATTGTGATGACACGCCACGAGCAAAACCCTAATTGTGTTAAACCCGGCATTTTGCTTTGACAACCAAGTACCTGTTTTACTTTTTAAAATACTTTCTCTCTTTAAAGCACCTGCTTTCTTTACATATTGACTTCCAAAGGAAGAGATTAATTTTTATTGACAAGAACAGAAGTTATTCTCGACAACAACAAAGGAAAAGCTATGCTCTATAGAAGAGTCGCCTGCTACATTAAATAATACACAAGAATATCAACCAAAAACCACAAATCAAACCGGGGCCAACCCCGTTTTCCCACATGAAAGCCACAGTGTGATAACCTCACCCCTTTGGAATTAGGCTGCAGTTCTTATTATATGACTGTGGCCCTACCAACCCAGGTCGGGATGGCTGTATTTCCATTAGAATTGCCTGTCCTTCATTGCCTTTTCCTCCACCCCCCTGCGCCCAAGTCCAGTTATTCAGTGAGTTATAATTTGGCACTAACATTCAATTAAGCTGAAACTTTGGTCATACGTGGTCTTTTTCTCAGCAAAGCATAATTTCTTTGACCCATTTTCCAAACGTCTGCTGATCGATTTGAAAGCAAACAGAGGTAAAAGTTGATTTCAATCGAGCTCACATTTCTAGAAACTGGCTGGAATTTTTTTTTAAAAAAACTTCAAATAAACAGTCAGGATGGGGAGTTACTTATGAAAGTGCTTGAGGGTTTCATAGCCCTTGTCAAACAGAGACCTCGGACCGCTCGGCAGACTTTAATTAAATGTCCACCCCGGCCCTGCAAGCCATTTTCCCAGTAGAAATTCCGATGAGAAAGGAAGGAGTGAGGGGTTCAAGGCCGCACTGTTGTGAGTGGGCTGCGGAGCTAGGGATGGAAGCCCCGCGGTTCCCAATGAGCCGGCGAAAGTCTGTCGAAGTACTGAGCACCCCTATTGAGGACTGTGGGAGTTTGGGCCGCTTTAATGGGATTGTGTTCGGTGCTTCAGGCTGTCCTTTAAAAGATTCCATGGCACCAGCGAAGCTCCAATAAAAGGGCCTCCCTAATTGCTTTCTGACTTTCTATGAAACTTTCTAAGCTATACTGACATCCTCGACTACAACGACGGAATTATAGAGCGGAGAAAGGCGAGACAAAGTGGGTGTGCGGAGAGAAAGCGGTTCTCACAGAAGCGTGTGGGAGGTCGGGGGTAATTCGGGGGAGGGGAGACGGGGCGGGTGTTAAATCGGTGCCGGGGAAAGAAAAATATGAGTGTTCTCTTTTGTGCGAGACAAACAGCCGAGCGCGGGGAGGTCGGGGCCGGGGTCACGCGGCTCCGGACTGCAGCTGCCGCCGTGGGGCCGGGGTCCTGGGCGGCCCCCGGGCGTCGCGGCCGGCGGCGGGCGGCGGCCTCGGCATTGCGGCAGCGCGGGCGGCCGCTGTCCTCGCACGACCCCGGCCCGTCCAGAGCGCGCCCCGCTCCGACCCTCAGGAGGAGCGAGGGGAGCGCGGTTCGGGCGCCCGAGCAAGGTAAGCCCCCCTGGGGGATCCTCAGCCCTCGACCGCGCGCTCCGGCCGGCTTTGGGCTGGCGAGCCGACGGGAGGCCGCAGGCCGGCCCCACCGCCCCGGCCTGGTGTTCCCCGCGCGCCTGGGGCCCGACGCCGGAGCCTGGGCCCCCGGAGACCTGCCACCGCGGCGCCCGGCCTGGGCCTGGCCCCGGGACCCTCGGGAGCTCACTCCGGGCCCGGGAGGCCAGACGGAGCCCAAGAGAGCACCGGTGACCTGCCCAGGCCGCCCACGGCGGGGGTCACCCTCCCTCCGAACCACTCCGTGGGCAGGGCCTTACCAGGGTCCCGGCCGGGCGCTCGGCGTCGGCGGGCAGGCGACGCGTCCCGGGCGCCCTCCGAGAGCCCCCCGCCGCCCCCTCAAGCGGTCCCCGTGCGCAGGCGCGGGCCGGAGGAGGCCAGGCCTTTCAGCCTTGGGGGCGCGGGCTCCGGCCCTGGGTCGCTGCCCTGCCCGGCCACCCGGTCACCCGAGGGCGATGGCATATTGGGGGGGGGGAGCGGGGGGCGTGGAGGGGCCAAGAGATGGCGGCGTCGGCGAGGCCCAGGCGCCGGCAATCAAAGGCTGGGGATGGCGGCCCGCCGCGTTGCCCCAGGCCAGGCCCGGGGCATGAAAGGATCTTTATCCTCGAGTGACTCGGCCAGCGGTTTCCTCCGGCCTCCCCCGCCCGCGTCCTTAATTGGGGCCGGCTGCTAATGTGATTAAAGGCTAGTTAAATGTTTCTCGGGGCAGACGGTGGGAAGAGGCCGAGACCCCTTCCCCTCCCCGGGGTCACGCCAGGCCCTTGGTCAGGGGGTCGACGGTGGTGCCAACCCCAGGACGGCCTGGCCAGGGGCCCGCCGATTGTTCGCCCCCGAGAAGGGAGGCCGCGGGCGGGCGGGCGGGCTCCTGGGGCTTTATGTAAGCCGGTGGGCTTCGGGCCCGGCCGGATTTGGGGATTCTTTTCGCACAGTTTCCATTTTCTGGCCGTTGGAACAGCGCCCCGAGCCCTCGGGGCCCTCCCCCTCCGGTGCCTGGCGCCTGCGGGGCCCAGCCGCCGAGGCCGGCCTGGGTTGCGGGGCGTTGGGGGTCGGGCGGGCTCGGAGTAGGTCGGCTTGGGGGTCTCCCCACCGAGGACGGTGACTCGGGATGGTGGTGCGGGACTGAGGAGTGGTGGCCAGGCAGAGCCCCCGACCCGCAGCGCCCCCGGGCCTCGGCTGCGGCCGGGTTCCCAGGTCGGCCGCGGCGTGGGTGGTCGCGCCCTCCCCGGAGGGCAGGGCGTCCTAGCCTCCCGGGCCGACAGCAAGTGCCTGCACCGCGCTGCCCCACCGCGCCAGCTTCCGATGGCGCCCGCGGGCTCCTGCCCCGCGCGCAGAGGTCCTGGGGACCCCTCCTCCAGCCTGCCCGACCAGGCGGAGGCACTGCGCCCCGGGACAGCGCCGTGGCGCCCCGCGCAGGGAAGGCCGGGCCAGTGCCTAGGGCAGCGGAGGGCGAGCTCCGAGCCCCGGCGTCATAGCTCGCTCCCTGCCCATGGCCCTGTCCCCCACCCCGTGCCCCGCAGGACCGGCCGTGCGCTTGCGGGGGGTCATTGTTGGGGGAGGGGTCCCCGAGAGGCCAAGAGCGCGGCCCAGCTGAGTTCCCGCGCCTCTGAAGTTGCAAATCTGGAACCAGTTAGGATGGGGGAGGCAGATAAAAGCCCAGTGGAAGCCAGGCGGAGAAATGAGCTCAGGGTGTCCGGCAGGCGGCCTTGGCCGTGCGCTTCGGCGGTGGCGACTCAGGCGCACGGGGCCGGACGCAGCAGGTGGGACGGGCCGCGCACCTTCCTCCAGCCCCTGCGGGGGTCCCTCCCCCGCCTCCGTGCGCCGCAGAAAAGGAGAATGCTAGCAAACCCGAAGGCCGCGCCATGCCCAGGCCGCGGGACAGCAGGAGTGCGCCCAGGGGCTGCGGGCCGAGCCGGCCTCCGGGCAAGGACGGGATCGTCGGGCGCCCTCGCCGCGCCGCCTCCGAGAACCAGGACCCGCGCCCGGGCAGCTGCCCCGCCGTGCCCGTGAGCGACACTTGTCATTTTAACCACAACACGCTGTTTTAAACTAATGTTAACTAAGCAAGCGTGCTTCCGTGGAAATTTTACATAGCGATAGTTTACTTTTTTCCAAATATTCTCTGAAATAGTCTGCAGAACTTTTTCATATCTAACAAATGTCAAATTGAACAGAAGATACGAAATGAAAAGAATGACATTTTAATGTAAGTGGAGTGAACGTAGACGGTATTTTTTAATAATGTTTTTGTCAAAATGTATGGAGGCTCTAAAATTTTGTCATGTTCAAAATATATAATTATTTGATATTTAAAATACACATTTTGTACATTTTTAACCCCCAAAAAACCCAGTACAAAATAAAAGCCGGAAACCAAGAAAAGCCTAAAGAGAAAATGGGCAGCGAGGAACCAAAGCCTTTGCCCCGATATCCTGTTTTCTTCTTTTCTTCCCTAAGAGCCTGGAGGAAAATACAGTGAAAATAAAATAATTTCATTTTAAACTAACACGTAGCTGTAATTAATTTCGTTCCAGATGGGTCTAAGGGACCTGGCTGTTGTAGTGTACTCAGAAAATGCTAGACTCAAGGTGATTTTCCTTCCTTCAGCTGCTCAGAGAACTGTAAGGAAAAATCATGAGCTCCAGCCTCATGATTTTTTTTTAATCTGCTTTTTGAACACAGATAAAATTAGAATCATCTTCCACTTGAGATAAAAGTTGCACAGGCAAAATCACCAATTTTTTTAACTGAAAGAATATCTGGCTTTGTTTTGTACAAAACAGCACTATTTCACTATTATGTAACAAACTGATTGACCTTGGGTTTGTTTGAACTACAACTGCCCTTAAGTCCGTAACCCCAATGGTGGTTAAAAAAAAAAAAATCCATTTTTCAACTCATCTACCATTTGTACTGAAATGGCTTTTCCAGTGATATTGTTTCAATAAGTGAGTAGCACAGAGTAAAACAAGTAACCTGTGGGTTCCTGGTAAATAATTTTCTGCTTCAAAAAATCAAAACTAAGTGGGCTGTTGCTTTTTAGGAATAACCTTTAAACTGGACAGGAAAGGGAAAAATACGTTTTTGTTGGTACTTGGAAACCCGGGAGCACAGCTGGGATGCAGCTGGTTTCACTACAGTGTGAGGGGAGACAACACTCCACCCGGTGGGACTGGGGCGACGTGGGGCTTGTTGGAACGCCAGGCTCGGATGTTTGTTTATATCTATGCAGACACGTCTGGGACCCCTTACATGCGTGAGGTTGTGATGAAAGGAAGCCAGGGGGTTGTGTGTGCATGGGAGTGCAGGGGTTGCCCTGGGCGTGCAGATCGGACCCACACCCGGCCTGGCAGCCTGGGCACCTCACATCCTGCTACCCCCGTGTCCATGTTTTGGTCCCATCCGGAGGGCCCTCCTCCATTTTATGATGCTTTCTCTCCTTTAAAAACTCCCCAGAGGCCCACTCAGCAGCCTCGTTGGGGGGCCATTGGTCATTTTCACAAAAACAAGTGACCAAAGTATGGACCAAAACTTGGGATCCGAGGAATCCCTGGACTCCCTTGGCACATCAAGAGGTCCAGCCCGAAGAGCAAGGCAGCCAGGGGACAACTTTGTCCACATCGTACGAAGCCGGACGACAGTGCTTCCAACCTCAGCCCTGATTATGGACAGAGTTCCATTTATATGTGAGAGTGTTTGGGATTTTTTTCGGTTCTGCTTTTGTTTCGTCTGTTCTTCTGGGAAAATAAACGTCCCTTCTGTGGCACCTGGGCTGGCCAGTGTAGCAAACGGGAAAACCAGCCAGGGCAGGAGGAGGATGTGGCCTCACGTTGGAATGCCAGTTTGCTTTGTGCTTCTTTATTACAACTGAAGGTTTCAAGGGGCCTAGAGTTGCCCAAACCGGAGGCCTGTTCCCAGGAAGGGAAGGAACACTTCACTGCCACAAGGAAGCCCCTGCAGACTTGGTGTCTGAAGATTCTCCCCAGCCTTCCTCAGGAAGGTCGGCCCCCGGCAGCCTCCAAGGATCAAAACAGCCAACTCACGTGTTCTGAACATCAGAATGTTCAAGGATATTTAGAAAACTAGACGGCTGGTCTCTGGTGTTGGAGACCTTAAAAGTAGATGGCGATAATAAACAAAAGGAGTGACAGTGTCTGGGAATGCCCAAAGGAGAGGAGAAGGTTTCACCTGAAAATGGACACGCTGGGGTTTTCGCCCACGTCCGGGGCTCCCAGCACAAGCTGGCCTTTCTCTGGTTGGAGCAGGACCATTTGGAGAAAATCAGATACATGGGGCCAGACCCCCACTCCAGCCAGACTGAGTGACCCGACTCGAAAACGAATCTGATCACCCCAAAGCCTTCCTCCAGGTGCACACTGCTGGCCGGAGGGAGCTCAGACTCCTTCCCCAGCAGGCCTCCCAGCCCGGCCTGGCATTTCTTGGCCCCTGCCCTCCCATCACCCAGACCTCCCTTTCCTCCCCAAGACACTCTGCTCTATGTCACTTACACGGCCCTGGGGCAGGCCAGCTCTCACCCCGCCCACTCCCTGTGACCACAGGGGCTTCGGTGCCTCTCAGCGCCTCTCCTGGTGGAGCAGCTTTGGAACCTTGGTTTGGGGACCTTGGGGGCACCCCTGGCCCTCAGGTGGGAACTCGATGGAACTCACAGAGAGAAGACAACATTGCCCGTCGGCCCCAGGGCCAGGGTCTTGGGACCCCGCCCCCCCCCCCCACATTCAGCTGCAGTCAAACATCAACACCCTGAGGGCTCGGACCCTGAACAGTGGTGCCGCCACCTTGCTGAGCCAGCCACACTGGCATGCGGACAGGGCCTCGGGACGGAAACCCTCCAGCATGTCCTGGCTCCTGTGCTGTACCCAGTGCTGGCGTTCTTGTTCAGAGAACAAAGGCCCGGAGGCCCCTGCAGAACAGAGAAAGGCTGAAAGCAGTGGCTTTCAAAGCTTGCTGACCGTGGCCAGGGTAAGCAAGACACCGTCCATCGCATCCCAGTGCGCACATAATGGCTTCATGTTAAATAAGTAACGAGCTCTTGATGCACGTATAACTGAGAAGTCTTCCACAAAAGAAGACTTCTCTAACTGTGCATCGTGAATTCTGACGTTTGATACCCTATTTCTTTTCTGCCCAGTGATGGCTGCCACCTGCTAAAATGATCCCATGACCTCAGTGGGTCGCAGCTTGGAGTTTGCAGCTCACTGTTTTCAGAGCTGTGGGGCGGGACTGGGGGGCTCAGGACTCAGCCCCACCATCCCCACCTGCTACTCTTGCTTTCCCCAGTTCCAGCCCCGGACTCAGACCCTCCGGCTGAGATTTGGGCCACCACTTCCTAGCACCATGGCACTGGGGAAGTCACCTCCCTTCACCCAACTTCCTCTTACAGTGGGGATGACAGCAGCCACCTCCCAGGGTAGGATCAAGTGCGATCGTGCGGGGCTGGGCTTCCCGGGGCTCCCTGCCACACCTCTGGTCCTGCCCAGGATGCCTGCCCCCAGATCAGCCTCCCAGTAAAATCCTTCTCCCGCTGCCGGCTCAGCTCCAGGCTTCCCTTCAGGCCCCCTCCTGGGTTCCCACTGCAGATTCCAGGACTCCTGGACCCGTGCAGTCCAGGGCAGCGTCAGCGGAGCCCGGATGAAGTCGTGCTGCCCCCGTCGAACTCCAAGGCATGTGGCAGCGGTTACTCTACCACCCATGCCGGCATCTGCGGACAATCTGTCTGCCGGGTACCTCAGTGCCAGGCCCTGACAGCAGCACGGGAGATGTGGGTGCTGCTCTAACCCATGTGTGGCCCAGAGAGGGTAGTCACGTGACTGTGGATCACACAGCAGCGGGCAGAGCTGGGGTTAGGCCAGCTCTCCTGGCCTTGGAAGACCATGACCCTCTGCCTGACGAGCAGCCACTGCGGTCCGTGGCCAGTGTCCTCCCTCTAGGGAAGGGTCACTGAGCTCCTGGGTTCCATGGGGAGGCCCCCAGAAGACAGGGAGGAGAGCTAGTCCCTGGCTGCCCATCTTCACCTCCCGGGCCCTGGGAGAGCTGAGTTCATTTTCCTCTGACTGCTTCTGAATGGCCACCCTCAGGGGCAGAGCCATAACCCTCCTGCTCCAGCCTCAGTGGGCTCTCCCGCCGCCTCCGTGATTGTCAGACACGTGACCAGGAAGGGTTGCCCCTGCGTCCTCTGTACACACATGCGCACACACGCAGGTGTACATGCACTCGTGCACACACACCTACGCACACACACACGCTCTCATGCACATACACGCACACTAGCACACAGGTACACGCACACTAGCTTACAAGTACACACACATGCACACACACACGCTTCCCTTGTGTGTTTTAGGTGGAAGATTGCTTTCATACTCTTTGACCTTTTTGGCCTTTCTGTAAGCAAGAAATAAAAAGTAGGATATGGACCGCTAACTTACTCTTGGGGCGAGTAATAGAATTGGGGGCAACATGGAATCTGGTGGGAGTGGTCTGTGACTGGATCTTTCCCCTCAAGTCTGTTTCCGGCTCCGTGAGTCTCCGGTGGCCCTAGGATGGGAGACGCCTAGCAGGGAAGCTCCGTGCCCACCAGACGTGGCCGGAAGCCTGCTGTAGGCCCAGCCCTGCTCTCGACGCCGGGTCCCTGCCTGTGGAGCTAACTTCCTAGTGGGAGATGGACAGGCGGTGCAGGGAATAGAGCGGAGATGGACCATGTCTGGAGCAGGTGGCCAGGGAAGGTGGTGCTAAAGAGGAAAGTGCCAGTGAGGCTCTGCAGGAAGGTTCTGGCACCTGTATGTGCAAAGGCCTGATCCAGGACCTGGCTCAGCACCAGAGATGCAGGAAGGGGCAAGTGACAGGAGAAGAAATGGAAAAAAATGGTGGGGCCTTTTTGGCCCCTCCAACCCAGAATATTCCACCTCCCCCACCTCAGAGACCAAGGGTGCTGAGGAGCCCTCCTAGAGCACCCACTGAACTGTGGACCTGCTCTGTGCAGCCAGTCCCATCTGTGTGGGTTTTATAACTGTCCTGAGCTGATATTCCCCTTTACTTGGTTTTGTTGATCTGGAAGCCTTTTTATAGCTTTGAAGTTGCTCTTGTATGATCCAACTTCTACCCTGCCCATCAACAGATGAATGGATAAAGAAGATGTGGTATGTATATACGCAATGGAATATTACTCAGCCATAAAAAAAGTAAAATATTGCCATTTGCAGCAACATGGATGGACATAGGATGATCATACTAAGTGAAGTAAGTCAGACAGAGAAAGACAAATATCATACGATATCACTTATATGTGGAATCTAAAAAGTAATACAAATGAATCTATATACAAAACAGAAACAGACTCACAGACATAGAAAACAAACTAATGGTTACCAAAGGGGAAAGGGAGGGGGGAGGAATAAATTAGGCGTATGGGATTAATAGATACATACTACCATATACAAAACGAACAAGGACTTACTGTATAGCACAGGGAACTATATTCAATATCTAGTAATAACCTATAATAGAAAATAATCTGAAAAAATAACTGGATCACTTTGCTGTACACCTGAAACTAACACAATACTGAAACTCAACTATATTTCAAAAAAAAAGGGACTTCCCTGGTTCATGCTTCCACTGCAGGGGGCTCAGGTTTGATCCCTGGTCGGGGAACTAAGATCCCCCAAGCCACGCAGCGTGGCCAAAAATATATATATATAGACACTTACTCTGTTAGTTCTGGAAGCCAGGAGTCTGAACTAAGGTGTGGGCAGGGCCCTGCTTCCTCTGGAGGCCCTGGGGGAGCTTCCTTCCTGCCTCCCGCCTCTGGTGGCCCCAGGCATTCCTTGGCTTGTGGCCGCATCACTACAATCTCTTCCTCCCGGGTCGCTTGCCATCCTCTCCGTGTCTCTGTGTCTCTCCTCCACTACTTACAAGGACACCCATCATTGGATTTAGGGCTCACCCTAATCCAGTATGACCTCATCTTAACTGATGCCATTTGCACAGACCGCATATCCACGTAAGGTCACGTTCTGAGGTTCTGGGTGGACATGAGTTTGAAGGGATGTGGCTCAACGCCGTACAACCCCCCTGCCCCGAGCTTTCTAAAGAGAGAAGGCTCTTGGACGGCCGGGGTGGCTGTGGTGTGAGACAAAGTTTGCTTCTAGACTAAGGTGGGCGCCACAGAAGCTGCTGGGAATTTCCTGACCCGCGGGGCCAGGGGTGTTCACGTGGCTTCTGCCGTGTCAAGTCGGGGGCAGTGACGGTATGGGGGCAAGCCAGCAACCAGTGGGAAACCAAGGGCCTGCGGAAGACGCTGTGGGCAGGAGGAGAGCAGGCCCCGTGGTGTGTGGCCTTTCCAGGCTGGCTGTCCCTCCAAAGCCCTCTTTTTACAGCACGTATGGTAAACATCTACAGTTCTGTTGGCCCGACATCCCAGGGTTTACCTTCCCCGCCGTGGATCTTATAGTTCGGGTGGAGATGAAGCAACAGGGTCCCAGCTGGACACGTGGCCCATACCTGGACCAGCAGCGTATCCCATCCCTCTGATGCTGTGATTGACCACTCAGGAGTGGACACAGGGCAGAGATGGGCCAAATCAGAGTCAAGTCAGGAGCTGAGCGGGAGCTGAGATTGTTGAAGGGCGGAATGACCCGAAGACCTGACAGCCACCCTGCACCTTGTCGGGGGGCCCGCTGGGCAGAGAAGATGACCTGGAGGAGAGCTGAGCTCAGACAGACAGACGTGGTGATGCCATTTAAGCCACTGGGTCCAGCTGAACTTGAACTCCCTGATCAGAAGAACCAGTAAATTTACCTTTAAGCCAGTTTGAGTGGCATTTCTATGCTGGCTGGCCGTGTCCGTACCCCCCGCCATGCCCTGCATACCTGCAGGACAGGAAGGGTTTCACAGAAAGTGTGTCCAAGCCGGGAACCGAGTCTACACACAGAGCTCTGTCCACACTCCGGTGGGACATCCTGGGGAGGGTTGTGGCCATGCCCCAGGGGCAGAAAGGCTGAAACCAAGTCCCAAGTGTGACCGAGAGGAGACGTGCCCCAGGGCTCCGCACAGATGACCAAGACCAAGTCTGTGTTCTCACCCTGGGGCACCAGGCCCGCCCCGCCATCACTCTGTGGGCAGGCTGGGCTGTGCACACCCTTCAAGGGGAATCTTGGCGCCCCCCCAGTCTCTGGGCATGGAGGACCCCCGGCTCCTGCATCTAAGGCCTCCCTTGTAAGGTGGCAGCTAGGAGGCCAGGCTCAGGGACATGAGGACTGGGGCTTGGGGGGCCATGTAGAGGCAGAAGACCCCCTTTGCAGGTGGACAGACGTGGAGAAGGAAAGTCACTGATGGGGATGGGGTTGTACTGCTCTTCAGCCTCGGGGGTAAGGGGCCTCAAGCCAGCACTCAGGGGCCACACAGCTCCTCTGCAGCCTAATTTTCTCCCCTGTAAGGTGAGGGCCTTTGTCTTTTGGGGTACCTCCATTTCTAATGTTCCAGAGCTCTAAAAATCAAGGTAACCCACCAGTAGGAGGCCTGTGGCTGGAGCCCCCCGTTTCCTGACGTGACCATCAGGAGACTGGCCCAAGAGAGAGCGTGAGCTGGTCTCCATGGAGACAGGACCAGTATCCCAGAGGCCCGCTGGTCCATCCTTCCTCTGACCTGAAGCAGCAGCAAGGCCATGTGCTGGCACCCACCACCGTCTTAAAGGCCTGAGGTCATCTAAGCCACTCCCATTGTTTTACAGATGGGGAAACTGAGGCCCAGGGGAGGGGAAGCTTCTGGCAAGATCACAGAGCTGGTCAGGGGCAGAGCTGGATGCCTGCCACGCCGAGGCTCCTTTGTCGCCCCTGGAAACCTGGCCCTTGTTGGAGCCTGAAGTAGCCTTTCTGCACAGGCTGCCGAGACACCTGTGGTCACCAGTGGCAACATTACCCTCTCAACAGCCATGCGAGTTACAGAGCAACAGCCTCAAGCTCAAGTGCGCGCTGGATTCAGAGGCCAGACAAGACGAGCAAGGCAGCCACTTGGGGACCAAACGGTCTTTCAGTTCTGTCCTGGACTAAATATAGTTCCTGGGCAGGTTTGATCTTGGTTTTCAAGCAACTGTGGCACAGAAATAACTGGTCTCATCTTTCCCAGCCCCAGTTCAGGGTGGCAGGGCGGCCCTGTGGGCCTGGCGTGGGTGCCAGATGGACCCCCTGTGATTCCTAGAGCAAGGTAGCCCCTTCCCTTGGCCCCCGCTTTGCCCACTTTGGGCTAGAACTCATGCAGGATTCTCCCACGTCCCACAGTCTAGAACTCATGGGAAATAGCTATTTCCATAAGCAAGCGCCCAGGGACCCTGCCAAGACTGGGGGTCACTTGCTGGAGTCCTGGTTTTTTCTTTTTTCTTTCTTCTTCTTTTTTTTTAAATTTTTATTGGAGTATAGTTAATCTACAATGTTGTGTTAGTTTCTGCTGTACAGCAAAGTGAGTCAGTTATACATATACATATATCCACTCTTTTTTAGATTCTATTCCCATATAGGTCATTAGAGTATTGAGTAGAGTTCCCTGTGCTATACAGTAGGTCCTTATTAGTTATCTATTTATATATAGTAGTGTGTACATGTCAACCCCAATCTCCCAAGTCCTAGTTTTTTCTTCAATTCTCTTCCTAGAGACAGTATTCTCTCTTTTGGGGGAGTGAGTTTTTAAAATGACATGACTGTGTTTGCCTCTCTTAATACAGAAAAGCACAATAAAGGCGTTAAAGGCTTTTCACCTCTATCCAGGATACCCTTTGACATTTTCTCAAATAGAGTCACACACTCAGCTGGGAAGAAAATGCAGAGGACACAAAGGTAAACAAGGAGAACTGAAAGCCCCCGCCCCGCCCCTCTCCAGCCGATCCCGAGGCACACACGGGCCAGTGGCTCGGGCTCCCGTCCCCGCCCCCTCCTTACCTCCCCGGGCCTCGGTTTCTTCATCTGCAAAGTAGGTAGGCTGGTAATACCCACCTCCTGGCATCTTCTAAGGACCCAATTAGTTAACAGCTTGCAGAGACCTGGGAGCTGGGTCTTGGTAACCGGGGTCCATGTGCCCACTGCCCGTATTCATCCAGAGCATATACCTCCATCTATTGCATTATCTTTTTTTAACTCAAAAATGGATCACACTTTGTTTGGCATCTTGCTTTTTTCACCTTGTTTATCTTAGAGGCCCGTCCGTCCCAGCACACACAGGCAGACACACCTCCCTCTTTCTTAAGAGCCTTTAGATGCCCGTGTCACATCCTGTATGGTTACCGACACCAGGACACCAGGAAGCTAGATACCCAGAAACGTCGATTCTCGCCCAAACTGTATGCACTTTCAACTTGGCTGCATTTACATTTCCGTCGACCAGGATGTGCTTCGCGTCTCCACACACCCCTACCAGCTCGGGGGCATCCCCACTGTTAGGTAATGTGCAGTCTGACCCCAGGAACCCAGATGGGGTCAGCCTTGTGAGGCGTGCAGGGACCATGAAGGCCATGGTGATGGGGCAGAGAGGTAGGGAGTGGGCCCCAGGGCTCTGAGTCACCTCAGGGCCCCTGGAAGGATGGGCTGGAGCCACAGCATATTCGTCTCCCAGGACCTTTACAGAATGAAGTGCCTGCCTTTGCGCCGGGAAGTTAGCTGGGACGTTGTCAACCAAATTCCTCTAGGCCCGTCCTGAGGAACCCTCTTAAACCCTGGGGCTGGCGGAGACGCCTGCCCAGTGGCCCTTTGGGGGCAGCCCGGAGACACAGCCCATCTTGGAGTGTCCTCGGAGTTCAACTCCAAACTCAGAGAGCCGGCGACTTGTGGAAACAGCCAGATCCATTCTGAGCCAAGCCCAGCAGAGCTGCTGCCGGGGCCAACCCAGGTCACCCACACGAGTGGCCACAAAGCAAGGAAGAATGGCTGCCCCTGGACCATCCCTTGCTTAGAGAAAGTTCTAGAGGAGAAGCTGCACATCTGTTTCCAGTGATGGGTGAGGCGTTGCTGGGGGAGGAGGGGACTCGCTGGGAGAGGCTGAAGTTTAGCACATTGGACAAAATATTCCCGTGCTGAGGCCGACCCTCCGCTGAGAAGGGGGTCGGCCGCAGCCACCAAGCTCAACCCATGTCCGTGGCTTCGCAAACCTGCCGCGTCCGCCCCGCCTGGCCTTCTGTAGTTCCTGCTGCTTCCTGCGGCCCGCGAGCCACCACCTCATCATGCAGCCGCTTTCTGTCTCCTTGTGCATCTTCCCTATCCCAGTACCCAGATTATGAGCTTCTAGAGACCAGAGGTCACGGCTTCCCACATCTGTGTCTCCATAGCACAAAGCAGCGTGGCAGGGATTTCGTAAGTCAGGGATGGAGGAAGACAGGATGTGGAGTAGCCCTTGGAGGAGTGCGTCCAAAGACCTGGTGTGTTGGGTCCTGGGCTGACCACCAGGACTGTGATCTTGAACCTCAGTTTCCTAGTCTGTAAAAGGGGGTTGGAATGACAGTTAGCAAGGGTCCCTTCTAATTCTGTAATTTATGAGTTTACTCACAGCAGGAGCCGGGATGAGGGGAGGCCGAGAAAGCCCCCGGCTCTGTGCCCCACGCACACTGGAGGGGCGGCCTACCCCACAGCCACACCGGCTGCCCGCCGTCCCCTCAGGATCGTTCCCCGGCTCCACGGTGTCCCGGGGAAGGCAGCAGAGGTAGACAGGAGGGCATGAGAGGACACGCTTCCCTGAACATCCAGCCCAGCAAAGCTAGAAACCATCAAAAAGTAAAAATTCCATTTGTAAACAAGATTGAATTATTTGATTGTGAAACCTGGGTCCATGGAATTTAAAATAATTTAATATGAAACAATATCATTTAAAATGCTGGCCAGCCAAGGACCTGGGGGCAGGAGGGGTTCTAGCCTCCTGTGGCCAGACACGTGGAACCCAGCCTCAGGGAATAATAACAAGTCATCGTTCAACAAGCATGGCTGAGAGTCAGCTACATGGCCACCCTGGGCCAGGCACGGGGCAGCCAGCCCATGGCTCCCGTACCCCTGAGGCTCACAGTCAGGATGGGCAAGCGGGACACAGACAATTAAAAAGCAGTGCCGGAGAGCAGGAGGGGGCGGTTACGTGGCATACAATCCAAGCCAAAAGGGAGGCTGAGATGGAGCCAAGGGCAAGCGCCATGGGCCACAGCGGGCACTGTCGGGGGAGGCTCTGGGAGCTTCGGGATTGTGGTGAGAAACTGAGGCATTGCCCTGAGAGGAGGGGGCACAGAGCAGGAACGTTAGGATAGAAATGGAGATCATTTTCAACCCCAGCTTTATCTTGTGCTGCCCGTGTGACCTTGGGCAGGCGAGTCACTTCCAAGCCTCAGTTTTGTCATCTGCAGCATGGGAATAATTAAGCCTCGTCCCCACTCCCTGGCTGCAGCAAGCGTCAGAAATCATTCACGTGCAGGCCCCGGAAGCTGACGTCACCAATGGACCGAGGCGCTCCAGGTGAGGCAGGGATGCAGTTGGCTCCTGCAGCAGATGCCGTGCAGGGGTGAGGCGGTGGGCAGGTGCCCAGGAGGCCCAGCGCCTGTTCAGTGGGCTCTGTGCTGGGCTTCTCAGGATCCTGCTGGTGCTTTGCAGAAGGATGGTGGAGCCGGGGCCCAGCCGATCCTGGTACAGCAGCACTCTGCCTCCACAGCTCCTGCCTCAACATAAACATAATTGGGAGTATTTCAGGGCCGTAAGGGCAAGGTAAACAAACCCAGGGAACCCAGACAAAGAGCACGCAAATGCTCACTTTCATGTCACATCCAGAAACCACATGTTCATCAAGCCACCTGCGGGCTTGTAGCTCCACGGGGAAGTGCGGGCTTGTTGTGTTTAGAAAACCAAACTCGCCCGTACAGCTGCGGGGGACGTCCGGGTGCCGCCGCCCCCCGCCCTGCCAAACACAGCTCCAGCCACAGAGCAGCCCTTGAGGCAGCTGGAGGATTTCAGGGGGTCCCGGTGCTGCTGGGTTTGAAATCACCTGCGAGGCAGTGGAACAGCAGTGGGCACTTCTCGTCACTGCGGTGCGACCTGGGGCACGTCCCCTAACCTCTCTGTGCACAGCAGGGTCTGGAAAATGCCCAAGGTCACCTGGCCAGTAAGTGACTTACCTAGAACTCAAACCAGGCCCCCCAGCTCCCTAGTCCCCCTCTCTCCCCATCACCCCTAACTGAGTTCAACTGCCGAAGGCAGCCAGAACGTGGCCAGGACTGAGGAGAGGAGCCCAGCACACACAACCAAATACCTGTGTGCTCGGAGAGGACTCCAGAACTCTCCTACCCTTTGAGGCGGTTATGCTGAGAAGCGTTATTTTTATTCCTCCCCAAGCCTTGCCAGATTACACCGTCAAGGCCAGCACTTGGGAGATATTTCCTTGGTTTCGCAATTCACGCGGTGACTAACACATGTTACATTTTGAAAACCTCTCTTGGTAAAAATTTAAGCTGAATTGTAAATACATAAAAGTCTCAGTGTTAATGGGGTGCACGATTTCTCAGTGGCTGTTTTGTAATCCCAAGATTCAGAAGGGACGTGGAATTCTGTAAAAACGGATAACAAGCACCTGTCCGGAGCCGTCCTTTGAGACCATCACAGTGGGCAGCAGCCCTGACATCTGTCCATCGTTATGTAAGTTACAAAATGCCTTCATGTTCCCTGCCTCATGGGGTGCCCAGAGCAGGGGTTGCAGAAGTTCACGACGGGTGATGGATTCCCTCCGTGGGGCAGGAGTGCACGCGACCACCCCGCACTGCCAGGGGCTGGACATACCCTACCTCATTTCGGTGCCATTCGGTATAGGTTACAGTGACAAAGCTGAGGCACAGAGAAGTTAAGACTTGCTCAAACTCGTAACCCTGATAAGGGACGGAGCAGGACTCGATCCCAGGCTTCATGCCTCTCCGCAGCATGGCATGCCCTGTCACCCCACAGCCCCTGCTGCCGGGCACCCGTGTCCCAGGCGAGTCATCCACTCTGCACCAGCCTCAGCTGATTGCACCAGGGTGGTACCCACCTGGGACAGCCGATGATGCATAGGCTGGACAATGGGTGTCTCTGTCTGAGCATCCGAAGTAAGAAATGAAAGAGAGTGAGACAGTTGGCTGCAAGGTGCCCCGACGTCATGTGCACGCCAGAGCCACGGGGCCACGTTGGAGTTGGCGTGGGAAGGGGACTGGGAGAGCAAGGAGGAAGGAGAAGAGCTCAGAGCGCTGGAGGAGAGACCATCCACCACGAGAGGGGCGAGTCAGGAGAGGCCGGACCACTGGCGGCTCCAGCTCAGTACCAAGTGGCCAGAGTGCGGGCAGCGGCCTGTCCGCCTGCAGCCCCGCCCGGCCCTGCCCCCGCCTCCATCACAGCCCTGATTTATTGCTTAGCCGATGACACTTCACTTATCAGTCTGCAGTGTGTCTCGTTTACCTGTGCAGCGTGGATCTCCACACCGGACTGTAGACTCGGTGCTTTAAGTAGCCCGTCTGGCCGGCTCCCCGCGGCATCACCAGAGCCTGGCCCAGCATCTGCGCGTTGCAGCTGGGTGATTATTTGTTGAATTCATGCCCCCCTGGAAGATGGAGGAGCCACCCTGCTCCGCCCCGCTGCAGCGGGTGATCTGAGTGGGTGTTACCACCACAAGGAGCCCCAGCGGACATAAGGTCCCCAGGCCACGCAGGGGTAGGGCGGGCAGCTCTCTAACTGGCAGAGCGGTCATGGTTGCGGGGAGGGGAGAAGCCTGGAGGTGGCCATGCAACCAGGGACGCGTTTATGATGCAGGAAACTCCGGGATGAGTATTGATTTTTCTTCAAAGTCCAGGGCCTATCTGTCTGGGCGCCTGTTGGCTTCCTGCCCACCATCGGCACCCGAGCTGCCTGACAAGCCCAGGCTCGGGCCATCAAGGCACAAGTCTCCTGGGTTCAGGTCCCCCCGCCAAGGCGTCCTCGCCAACATTCCGGTAGCTTGGACCTTGCAACCCCATGGCCTTTGCAGTCCGCTAGATTCTAGCAGCCAGAAGATGTGTCCATCCAAAGATAAAACGTTGAGGGTGCTTGCTGAAGAAATTATGGCTGTGGAGGAAGGGGTATAAGCTCAGTTTGGGAAGTGTCGTACGTGCTCCTGTTCTGTGATCCCTGAGTGGGCGAGATGTGGTCTGAGCTCCCAAGAAGCACACACATTTGGGGGATAAACGGGGTGTGGAGAGACCGAGAGATAATCACAATACAGTGTGAAAAGCTCAAAAGTAAAAGTGTGTCCAGGGCCCACGAGGGAAGGACCAGATCTAAATGGGGGGTCGGCAAGGGCTCCCCAAGGAAAGGACATTTCCACTGTCTCTTGCGATTTTAAGTCGTCGTCCCCAGAATGCCTGTTATATTAGAGCCAACGGGGCCCTTAATGGAATTACTCAGCTTTCAGTAATAACGAGTTTGTCTAGGTCATGTAAGGAAGTACTTTAAAGTTATTCTTCTTTTCTATGATTGCAATGACGTGCAATGCTTGAAAAGACATTTTCCTTAATTCAATTACCAAGTGAGCTAAATGCATTTGCTGGAGATAATTAAGAATCTTTATAAATATAAAACAATTATCCCTTCAAAATACAGTGCTGGACGTTATTATTCAAGCTAGCTTCTCCATCAGAAACCCCCCTTTTCAAAGCAATTCCAAAGCACTCAGTGCTAACCTGCCCGGACGGCTGCCGGTGTCCGGCTTGCAGTGACCAGGCTTCTCTGTCCTGTAAGCATCTCACTGAGACGCAAGCGCTGGCCCACATCCGCCCACCCCGAGCTGCCTGCAGCCAAAGCTCTCCTCACTCACCTCTTGGGTCCTAGCCTCGGCCCAGAGCAGGTATCAAAAAACACCGGGACAGAGACCAGAGGAACCTGAGGACCTGAGATGACACAATGCCGTGTGGCACCCTGGCTGGGATCCTGGAGCACAGAGGACATTAATGGGAAAATCGGCGAAGTCCAAACAAAGCCTGGAGTCCAGTTAACAACCACGGACCGATGTCAGTTTCTGGTGCCGGCAAAGGTACCCCAGTAACGCATGATGTCTACAAGGGGAAGAGGTGGATGGGACTCCCTGTACTATCTTTGCAGCTTCTGTACATCTGAAATTATTCCAAAATCAAATCTTTATTTAAAAAACAAAAACAAAGGTGACTGACTGGGCAAATGGGAAGGCAGAACCTCACTACAGCTCCGTAGTAAAGCCCCTCCACCCCTGCCACCAGCCGGCTCACCTCCAGGTGACGTAGTGTGGGCCATCCAGTAAAAGGGGGTCCCCTCCGGGGCACCTCAAGCGTTAGCACTTTTTTGGTAAATATTTACAGAAGTTTTATTTGTAAGCAGATAGCACTTTCTTTTTTCCTTTTTTTTTTTTTTTTTTTTTTTGCTGTACGCAGGCCTCTCACTGCTGTGGCCCCTCCCGTTGCGGAGCACAGGCTCCGGACGCGCAGGCTCAGCGGCCATGGCTCACGGGCCCAGCCGCTCCGCGGCATGTGGGATCTTCCCGGACCGGGGCACGAACCCGTGTCCCCTGCATCGGCAGGCGGACTCTCAACCACTGCGCCTCCAGGGAAGCCCAGATAGCACTTTTAATAGAAGTGTGTTTGATGTCAGGGTACGGGAACCACCACAGCCCTGCAGGAGCACGCTGCACCCACACGCTTTTCTTGACCTCCCGAGAGCCTGGGATTCCACTTAGAATCCCTCGGAGATGTGTTGTGACTTCCATGGGCCCCTCCCACCATAATAATATCTATATTAAAAAATATATAAGCCTTCAGATACTTGAACATTATTTTTCTGCTTTAGGCAAAACTGAACAGGTGTTCATCGGCCCCTAAAAAACATCGTGTTGAGACAGACATTCTTGCACCACGTCTGCCGCGTCTAATGGCGAAGACGATCCCCGGGCCACGCTTACCAGCTAAGTGACCTGGGGCGAGTTACTTCACCAGCACATCTTCCATCCCTCTTCTGAAAACCGGGGCTAATGATACCTGTTTGCAGGCTTTTACGAGGAGTGCCTAAGCTAATGGGTGTGAAAGCACGAATTTGAGCCTGGCCCCCAGGAGGAGGTCAATAAAGAGAGGCTTCTGTAAAGCATCCTAGCCATCCGAGCAGACCACAATATTTCTGTCTTCTAAAACGCTTCCGAGAGAACCTCAGCTTGACTCTGCAAATAAGACCTCTGGATTTTCTCCTGCAAGCTTCAATCTATTCAGCTCTCTCACTACCGGAAACTCAAAGGACTTAAACAGGGTCTGAAGCCCCTACACCTGGCCCCAAGTCCTGTCTGAGCCCCTCACGTCTCACCTAAGGCCCCCTCTGCTAGGTTTCCCATTGACATTTGCCTCGGTGGGCTTTTCTGGATCTAGCCTTTCCTCCAGGCCCGGGGCTCAGGTTCCCTCATTGTAATAAATATGAGGGAGGGTGTTTATGAAGGAACGGGGAGTTGAGTGAAGTCCAGGCTGAACTTGGCCTTGCCCTCTGTTTGCTTTCTCCTCCTCCTGGGCAGGCTGGTGGCGCAGGCCTGGGGCCCTCACTCAACCAGCCTGGAAGTGCCAGGGATTCTACCCAGAGCTGCAGAAAGGCTCCAGCGTCTCCACTTCCACCTTGGGTCCCCTCTGAGTCTTATTTCGCTAATGAGATCAGACAGGCTTGTAATTTTAGGTAACTGCAATTGCTAAGACTGGAAGGGAGACTCATTCCCTGGCCTTCCCACAAGTCCTTCCCAGTTTGTTTAGCTTGGGAAATTAGGCAAGAACAGGTAGAAAAACTCCGGGTCAGACACAAGCCATCGCAAGAGTCTGATTCAGGCTTTACCGACAACGTTATTCATCCTCTCGTTCCTCTCGTGGGCTATTTATTTATTCATTTATTCAGCAAATATTTATGGAGCGGCTAACATGTGTCCCGACCTTGTCACACCCTCAGGCTTTTCTGCCTGGTGTGGGTCACAGCCACACCCCAGTACCCCAACCTCCTATCCTCCCAGACCTGGTCGAAGGTTACCTCCTCTGGGAAGCCTACACCCGACTTCTATGCCAGACACACTTCCTGCCTCTCCCAAGGAACCTCCTTGGGCAGGTTACCGAAGCTTTTACCCTGTTTCCCCATCTATAAAGTGTGGACGATATTAATAATGATGCTCACCCCCTAAAACGAAATGCCTGGGAATGCTACATAAAATATAATAAACATCGTTTGCAATGTGCAACCGAGCTCGCAAGAAAGTGAAGGAGTTACCCAGAACTGAGGGGGTGGGGTGGGGCTGAACCTGGGTGATGGGTTAGCTGGTACTGATGCTGAAGGGACCCCAGGCCTTCAGGCAGACCCAGTGCCCTCACAATGTAGGTCTCAATTGTCACTGGGGACAGGAGAGGGCCTAGGACACATGCAAAATGGGATGTTGGGACCAGCATCCTTGCCCAAAGCCAGGATCTCAGGGGGCTCCCAGTACAGGTATGGGCAACTAGGGAAAATCTACCTTCTGGAGCAGGAGAGACATCCAGTGCCCCCCAGGGTCAGTCCTCTTTCTCCAGGCACAGATGGACACATTCCCTGCCCCTTTCCAATTGACCTGGCCTTGGGACTGGTTCTGGCCAGTGGATCCAGAGAAGAAGAGATGTGAATCACTTCTAGACCAAAGCAATGAACAGCCAGCACCAGATTCTCCAGGCCATGTGTCAAGATGGCAAAGCTGTGTTGGGATTGGGGCAACTGGGGTCGCTGAGTTGTTCTATGTGGGACAGTGGCCAGGAGAGTTGCTCAGATTCCCTGCAAACTTTGCAAGAGCAGGAAATAAGCCTTTGTTGGGTTTAGCCAATGAGAGGGACTATTTGTTAGTGAAGCAGGGCTTATGCTATTCTGACTAATACAGCTGGCAAAGGAGATGACAAGCAAACTTGCTGTCTCCCCCTGGGATCTAGGTGGAGAAAAACAGTCCCTCTGATCTCCACCTGGGATCTAGGTGGAGAAAAACAGTCTCCTCTGTTTTTACTTCACAGGAGTTTGGGGGTCACGTTTATACTACCTTTTGGTCCAGGAAACCCCAAACTGTAAAATTAACTTAAAGATATTTCCAATAAGGTTGTACTGCTAGAAACAAACTCAAATCCCCCTGCAACCTGGCCTCACAGGATCCCCACAAATAGAAACCCACCAAAGAGGCAATCACAGCCCCAAGTTCATCAAATAAATGCAACTGCTAATTAGGGAACTTAAGTAAACTTTTTTTTTAATGTTTTAAGAAATGAAATTGGAAACAAAATTGTGGGGAATTAGCAAAGTACTATCAAAAAAAGACCAAATAAATTTGAAAAAGAACCAAAGAACTAGCAATGAAAATCTTACTAAAGGTAATAAAACCTTAATACTTGGTAAAACAGCAGATTAGACCTACCTGTAAACAGAATTTGTGAAATAAAAGGTAGAATGAAAGCAATTACCTAGTGACATACAGAGAAAACAAGAGGTCAGAAAAAAAGCGGTTAAGGGCTTCCCTGGTGGCGCAGTGGTTGAGAGTCCGCCTGCCGATGCAGGGGACACGGGTTCGTGCCCCAGTCTGGGAAGATCCCACATGCCGCGGAGCAGCTGGGCCCGTGAGCCATGGCCGCTGAGCCTGCGCGTCCGGAGCCTGTGCTCCGCAACGGGAGAGGCCACAGCAGTGAGAGGCCCGCGTACCGCAAAAAAAAAAAAAAAAAAAAAAAAGCGGTTAAGAGACACGAGAATCGAATTAATAGTATAATGTCATCTAATTGACGTTCTAGAATAAGCCAATAGGAAGAACAGGACTGAAAGGTTAACTACATGAAGATATAATGACTAAGAATTTCCCAGAATTGATAATAGATGGGAATCTTTAGATTCAAGATGCCTCGTGAGTCTGTAGCAGGATAAATAAAAATGAATTCATGCCCTACATATCAAAGTAAAGCTGCAGGATACCAAAAACAAAACAAAAGCATAAAAGCAGCCATTTATTCATTCACCCATGTATAAAAGAGAGATTTTTTGAACGCCTACTAGATGTCAGGCACTCATGTAGACGTTTGGGATACAGCAGTGAAAAAATACACAGAATTCTTGCTCATTCTCACAGGGGAGATAGATAATGAACAATAAGCATAATAAGTAAGTAAATTTTACAGTGTGTTAGAAAGTGATGGATGTGCTATGAGAAAAAAAGGAAGAACAAAATGGGGGGATTTGGAATATGAGTGCGGTGGGGAGAAGTTGGGGCACAGTGCAGTATTTAATAAAATGCCAGTCTGAGCAAAGGCTTGAAGTACAGGATGGAGTTAGTGATACAGAAGGAGGGGGTGGCATTTCAGGCAGAGGGAAACAGCTAAAGGGTCCCTTGCCTGCGTAGCTTCTTCTGTAAAGTATTTGTTCAAAGCTTTTGTCCAATATTTTAATTGCATTGTTTGTGCTTTTATTACTGAGTTGTAAGAATGTTTTTATATATTCTGCTTAAGTCCCTTATCAGATTGTGAATTACAAATCTATTCTCCCAAGCTGGCTCATCTGTCCAGTGTCTTAATGAGTCATTTGAAAGGCAGATTTTGTTCATTTTGATGACATCCATTTTTATCAAGTTTTACTTTTACGTTTTGTGGTGGTTTGGGTCTTACTAGGAACACTTTGCCTGCCCCAGGGTCACAAAAAATTTCTTTCTATTTTCTAGAAATTTTATATTTTTGGCATTTATGTTTAGGTCTGTGATCCATTTCAAGTTAACTTTTGTGTGTGATGTGAGGTAGGGGGTGAGGTTTATATTTTTATGTATGTTTATCAATATTTGTTTTAAAGACTTTATTTCTCCCAATGATTTACCTTGGCCCATTTTTAAAAAATCAATTGGTCATATACATGTGATCCTATTTCTGGGTTCTCTATTCTGTTCCATTGATCTAGATGTCTATCCTTACACCAATACCATACTATTGCTTCATAGTAGGTCTTAAAATTCAGCAGTATAAATCCTCCCACTTTGTTGTTTTTCAAAATTGCTTTGGCTATTCTCAGTCCTTGAATTTTCATATAAACTTTAGAATCACCTTATCAACTGCCACAAAAAGACAGGTGTCATTATAATTGAGATTCCCACTGAATCTATAGATTATGGAGGGCAAAACTGACATCTAACAATATCAAGTCTTTGGATCCATGAACAGGATATATCTCTTTATTTCTTTATGCCATCTTTAATTTCTCTCAGCAGTGTTTTATAGTTTTCAGAGTACACAGGTCTGGTACATATTGTGTGAAATTTATCCCTAGGCACTCATGTATTTTATGCTATTGTAAATAGTATTGTTTTTTAAGCTTTTTTTTTCAAAACAAACAACTTTTTATTGACGTACAGTTGATTTACAATGTTGTGCTAGTTTCAGGTGTACAGCAAAGTGAGTCGGTCTATATACATACATATGTCGAGTAGAGAGTTACCTTATACCCTTCACTCACCTTTTCTAATGATATCACCTAAGTCATGGAACAGTTATGAAAACTAAGAAATTAACACTGGTAAAGTGCTATGAACTAAACTAAAAATTTTATTTAGATTTTACCAGTTTTTCCACCAACGTTCCTTTTCATTTCCAGGATCCAACCCGGGATCGCACACTGCCCGTAGTCGGCGCCCTCCTTAGCCCACTACAGTCCGTGCAGTTGCTCAGTGTTTCTGTCTTTCAGGACTTGGCACTCTTGAAGAGTAGAGGTCAGGTGTTTCCTAGAACATCCCTCAGTTTGTGTTTGTCTCACACCTTCTCATAATTATTTGAGGTTCTGCATCACTAAGAAGAATACCACGGGAGTAACGTGAGCCATATCAGTGAGTCCCGGATGCTACCGTGTCTAATTGCTGGTGACACGAACTTTCATCGCTTGGTAAAGATGGTGTCTGTCAGATTCCTCCACTGTCTAGCCACTATTTTTCTTTTTGTAATTTGTAACTTTAGGGCAGGGAGATACTTTGAGACAATGCAAAGGTTTTGTTTCCTCTTAAACTTTTGCCCACTAGTTTTAACATCCATTGGTGTACCTTGCCTCCATGATTTCTGTGGAATTCTAACAGTGATTTTTCTATTCCTCCCTCACTCCTTTTCACATGTATTGATTGGATTTCTTCTGTACGGAGGTATCATTCTTTGTCCCCTATTTATGTATTTATTACATTATTAATTTATATTTCTGTGGACTAAAATATATTTACTTTATTATTTGGGTTATAATCCAATACTATCATTGTTTATTCTGTTGCTAATATTATTACAGCTTTGGCCATTGGGAGCTCTTTCAGATTGGCTCCTGTGCCTCTTCAATATTCCCCCATCCTTTTGCTTTTTGTTTATATAATGCATTTATAATACAGCATTTAAAATTTTCAATTACCAACTGTTCTTAGCTAGTATTGACTTTTGTATATTTAAAATGGGTTTCTTTTCTTTTTTTTAACATCTTTATTGGAGTATAGTTGCTTTATAATGGTGTGTTAGTTTCTGCTTTATAACAAAGTGAATCAGCTACACATATACATATATCCCCATATCTCTTCCCTCAAGCGTCTCCCTCCCACCCTCCCTATCCCACCCCTCCAGGCGGTCACAAAGCACCGAGCTGATCTCCCTGTGCTATGCGGCTGCTTTCCACTAACTATCTATTTTACATGTGGTAGCGTGTATATGTCCATGCCACTCTCTCACTTCGTCCCAGCTTACCCTTCCCCCTCCCCGTGTCCTCAAGTCCATTCTCTACGTCTGCGTCTTTATTCCTGTCCTGCCCCTAGGTTCATCAGAACCGTTACTTTTGTTTGTTTGTTTTTTAGAGTCCATATATATGTGTTAGCATACAGTATTTGTTTTTCTCTTTCTCACTTACTTCACTCTGTATGACAGACTCTAGGTCCATCTACCTCACTACAAATAACTCAATTTCATTTCTTTTTATGGCTGAGTAATATTCCATTGTATATATGTGCCACATCTTCTTTATCCATTCATCTGTCGATGGAAGCTTAGGTTGCTTCCATGTCCAGGCTATTGTAAATAAAGCTGCAGTGAACATTGTGGTATATGACTCTTTTTGAATTATGGTTTTCTCAGGGTATATGCCCAGTAGTGGGATTGCTGGGTCGTATGGTAGTTCTATTTTTAGTTTTTTAAGGAACCTCCATACTGTTCTCCATAGTGGCTGTATCAATGTACCTTCCCACCAACAGTGCAAGAGGGTTCCCTTTTCTCCACACCCTCTCCAGAATTTATTGGTTGTAGATTTTTTGGTGATGGCCATTCTGACTGGTGTGAGGTGATACCTCATTGTAGTTTTGATTTGCATTTATCTAATGATTAGTGATGTTGAGCATCCTTTCATGTGTTTGTTGGCAATCTGTATATCTTCTTTGGAGAAATGTCTATTTACGTCTTCTGCCCATTTTTGGATTGGGTTGTTTGTTTTTTTCATATTGAGGTGCATGAGCTGCTTGTATATTTTGGAGGTTAATCCTTTGTCAGTTGCTTCATTTGCAAATATTTTCTCCCTAAAATGGGTTTCTTATAAGCAACATACAGTTGAGTCTTGCTTTTTTATCCAGTGTCACAACCTCAGCCTTTTATTGAAGAAGTTAGACCTTTACATTTAATATAATTGTCAGCATCATTTGGTATAGGTCTGCCATAATTTCATTTGTTTCTTATTTGTCCCATCTGTCTTTTGCTCCTTTTTTCCTTTCTTCTTTGCAATTAGTTGTGGGTTTTTTATTCCATTTTCTCCACAGATATCTAATAAACTGTATCTCTTTGTTCTAATTTTTAGGAGTAGCTCCAGGATTTAAAATATACATAGCTAATTTATCACAGTCTACCTTCAAGTGTTGTAAGTCACATACGACGTAAGTATCCTACAACAATATTCTTTCATTTAATTCTCTTATCCTATGTGCAATTGTTGTCATAGATTTTACCTTTCAATATCTAGTAAGCCCCAGAGTATATTGTTGATATTTTGTTTTAAATGGTCAGTTGTCTTAAAATTTTTCTTTTAATAGGTGTTTTTAAATGCAGTTAGCAGAATAATGTTAAACATTTCATGCAAAATAAAAAATTATATTACATCTATGTTTGTATATTTTAATGTTTCATATACAAAATGTATAGAAGGTTGACAAACATTACTTCTTTCAGGGAATAGATTGAAAAGTTTATTATTATTAAGTTTCTATTTGTATCAAAATGAAATGAGTATACATGACATCTATAATTTAGCTATATTAATTCAAGTTTTTAAATAACACTTATGAACTGCCAGAATGCCACAAATATCATCGTGAATAATCACTCTTAAAATGAGCTTTTGTTTGTTTAAAAAAATTTTTTTACATTTCTTACATATTTGCCACTTCTAATACTCTTGCCTCTTTTTTTGTAAATCTAGTTTTCCATCTGATATCATTTTCTTTCTGCTTCCTTTATTATTAACTACCTTTCATATTTCTTGTAGTGCCAGTCTGCTGGTGCCATTAAAACTCTTCATTTTGCCTTCGTTTTTGAAAGATGTCTTTGCAGAATATAGAATTCTAGATGAACAGTTTCTTCCTTTCTTTCTCTATTTTAGAGCTGTTACCCCATTGTCTTCCAGCTTGCACTGTTTCCAAAAAGAACACTACTGTCATTTGTATATTGTTTCTCTATATGTCTTATTCTTCTCTGGCTGCGTTTAGAATTTTTTCTTCCACTCTGGTTTCAGAAAATTGCTTATGAGGTATCTTGGTGTGGCTTTCTTTGTATTTATTCTACTTCATATTCGTTAAACTTCTCAGATTTGTAGGTTTATAGTTTTTATCAAATTTGAGTGTGACATTTCAGCTGGGCTTCCCAGAAAGAACTCTTCTGTCTTTGAGAATAAAGGCCAACTGATGTGTTATTAGTGACCCTGATAACCACTCTTCTCCAAATGCTGTCCAGGAGCCTGAACAAACCAGTCCCAGTTTGGTGTTAGCAGTGCTGTGGTGTGGGTTGGAATCTGGTGAGAATCTGAGGTTCTCTCAGCTCCTTGGAGAGTTGGGACAGCACTGCCACCATCTTTGGGTTTGGCTGTGGTGATGGATACACCACATGCTGCCCAGGGTGCAGGAAGGGCAGGAGTCCTTTGGAAAAGGGGAGCGGTTTGAGCTTGGGGAGTGGGCCTCTCCAGCAGAGAGCAGGTCCACAACTGGCGGGGTGGGGGGTGAGTCTCCACTGTCTCTGGGGTCTTCCTCCCCAGGAAGGATCCAGACCGTCCAGGCACACATCCTCGAGCCTCCCTGAGAGGTTGGCATTGCTGAGCATCCGACTTCTCCAGGTCACCTCTGCATCCCCATCCTTAGCACCACATCTGCAGCTGTTCCTTTACCTCTCCCAGGGGTTGGCCCAAGCATGGGACTCAACCCTTTTCCCTTCTTTTCTCTAATAAACCACATGTGGGAGGCTCCTGCTGGAGTGGAGGGGCTGCTACGTGGCAGCCATGAGAACACCAGGGGTCAGAGCTTCCTCAGCCCTCTGCCTTGCCCTTCCCACCAGGCCCCCGCACCCCGCTCCCCCTCATCTGCTCTTCTCCCACCCTGGGGGTCTCCCTCCCCTCCAGGAATTTTCCTCCCCCAGAGAACCAGGGCTGGAGCTAGGGTAAGGCAAATGAGGCACTCACTTCAAGCAAAATTTAAGGAAACACCAAAAAACTCAGCAATGAAGATAAGTCACATTTAATGCAATATTTTTTGAAGTCAAAAGTTATGCAAATACAGCTCAACAACAATGAAAAATAAACAGCCCAAATCAAAAACGGGCAAAGGACTTGAATCGACATGTCTCCAAAGAAGTTACAGGAATGGCCAGCAAGCACATGAAAAGACACTCAACATCATTCGTCATTAGGGAGATGCAAATCATAACCACAGTGAGATACCACTTCATACCCACTGGGATGGCTAAATTTTTTTTTTTAATGGAAAATAGGAAGTGTTGGGAAGGATGTAGAGAAACTGAAACTCTTGTGCATTGCTGGTGGGAAAAAAAAGAATGATGCAGCTACCATGGAAAACAGTTTGGCATGTCCTGAAAAAGCTAAACATAGAATTACCATATAATCCGGGAATTCTACTTTGAAAAGAATTGAAGTCAAGGACTCAGAAAAATACTTGTACAGCAGTGTTCATAGCAGCCCTATTCACAATGGCCAAGGGGTGGAAACAAACCAAAAAGTTCATCAACAGGTGAATGGATAAACAAGATGTGGTCTACTCATACAGTGGAATGTTATTCAGTCTTAAAATGGAAGAAAATTCTGACACTGTCTACAGTGTGGATGGACCTGGAGGACGTTATGCTGAGTGAAATAAGTCAGTCACAACAGGACAAATATTTGTGATTCCAATTCTATGAGTTACCTAGAGTAGTCAGATTCGTCAAGACAGGAAGTAGAAGGGGAGTTTCCGGGAGCTGGGGGAGGGGGAATAAGAAGTGTGTGTTTAATGGGGACAGAGTTCCAGTTTGGGAAGATGAGGAAGTTCTGGGGATTGACGGTGCGGATGGTTGCTCAACAATATGAATGTATTTAATGCCACTGAATTGTACACCTAAATGTGGTTCAAATGATAAGTTTTATGTTATGTATATTTGACCACAACTTAAACAAACTTAGTGCAAAAAATCCATGATGAACAGAATACCAAAATTTAAAATAAAGACAAGATCTGCGCTATGACAACCCTTACTGGAGCCTGAGACAAAGAGAAAAACCACTAAGACTAATCCTGTCTTCCCTTCAAATTTTGGTACTTTGCTCATCACAGATTTTTTGCATTACTTTGATTTTGTTAAATACTGCAGTAAAATGGGATTTGTCTGGATAACTGAGATTGCGGATGCCCCCTGAAATTCTGCCCACAATACCAGTACCTCACCGTAGTTGTGGCCCTGCGGAATTCCATGTCAGCTACTGAAGTGGTGAAGTCTCCCTCAGTGCTCCCACAGTCAGCCTCAGCAACTCCATCGCGGCCGCCCCCTGCGGAGGCCACTCCCACCCACGGCCCTTCTGGCGGCTGGATCAGGGCCAACCCCACTTTCTCTCTTTGAATTCCCCACTGCCGTCACTCCACAGAATAAAACCAGAGGCCTCTTGGAATATTATTCAGCCTTAAAAAGGAAGGAAAACCTGACTTATTCTATCACGTGGCTGAACCGTGAGAACATTCTTTTGAGTGAAATAAGCCAGACACAAAAGGACAAATAGGGCTTCCCTGGTGGCGCAGTGGTTGAGGGTCCGCCTGCCGGTGCAGGGGACGCGGGTTCGTGCCCCGGTCTGGGAGGATCCCACATGCCGCGGAGCGGCTGGGCCCGTGAGCCATGGCCGCTGAGCCTGTGCGTCCGGAGCCTGTGCTGCGCAACGGGAGAGGCCACAACAGTGAGAGGCCCGCGTACAGGGAAAAAAAAAAAAAAAAAAAAAAGACAAATAGCATTCCACATAGTGAGGTCCTCAGAAGAGTCAAATTCATAGAGACAGGAAGCAGAAGGGTGGGTGCCAGGGGCTGGGGGAGGGGCTAGGGTGTTGTTTAATGGCACAGATGGTGGTGATGGTTGTACAACAGTGTGAATGTACCTCATGCCACTTGGCTAGACACTTAAACATTATTAAAATGGTGTATAATATGCTATGTAGATTTTACCACAATTTTTTCTAAAGGTGGAATACAAACAAAAAACAGTGGCCACCCCTGGAATATCCAAGGTAGTTGGACACAGTGAGGGTTCACGGTGGAGCTTCCTTCCCCGCTTTGTCCTCTGAACTCCGTGGACCAAAGTCACCGTCTCATCTGGCCAGAGGCCACTGCTTGTAAAACAGCAAAGATAAATATTTTCTACCTCGACTTGGGTAGGAGAATATAAACAGAAAGGATCCAGATTGATTTTTAAAGTCATCACGTTTTGTCCCCAAACACTTTTTCCAACCCTGATATTGTCAACCGTCCTTAATTTGGAAAATGCACCTGGGACCACTCCTCCAGCCTCTGCTGTGATTCACTCACTAGTCACAGCTCCTCTGGGACTGCAGACTGTCCTCACACAAGAGACGCCCTTGGCTGCTGTGACAAAGCATTTCTGTGCTCATCGTAACCACGCACACAGGGGCTGCGGCAGTGAACACGCATGATTTACATCTGAGGGACGGGACATGAGCCCAGAGTGGCCAAGTGACTTGCCCAAGGTCACACAGCTGGCTGAACATTGGGCTGTGGGCTCTGGCCCCTCCCCCGTCACCCCTCCACCTTCCAGACACAGGACACGTCCTTGGGCATCTTAACGACAGCCGTGGACCTGGTTCAAGCCTGTCTCCCCACCAGGCTCCCCAGCCCCGTGGCAATTACTGCACGCAAATCGGAGTCCCCAGGCCCCAGCCTGGCATAGCCAGGACCAGCCAGTCCTCTCAGGGCCTGCCTGTTTCCTCCTGCAAATGACATTGGGGGCGTTCCTGGGGGGCGCAGAACCCCCCGATAATGAGGCTTGATTGGGCAGAGATGTTTCTGCCGAGGCCAGGGTGGCGCCTTGGCCAGAGCAAGTTCCCGGGCCGGCCTTTCCCAGACGGCCCCCGTCTCTGCTTGGTATGCAACAAGGGTCTGAGCTGGGGTCCAGCTGCCTTCCCAGGCCATTCAAGTCAACTCCCGCAAAGGCTTTTTTGTTGTTATTACCACCCTCCGCCCTTGCCAGGGGCCGTCTTTGTCTTCCCAAATGGGAAAGTATCTTTTACTTTTCTCTTTTGACACTGACTATTTGGCCTAAAGCAGGGACCAATTAAACTAATTAATCCCCAGGCGCTTTGCCGATGGAGAGGCTAGGCTCTCACACTTCGGGTCATTGGAGAGGGACTGAGCGAACTTGAGCATCCTTTGTGTGGCTGTGACCTCTGGGCTGGACAGGCTTTGGCATGGCCTCCCCGGGCCGCCAGGGCTGCGTGTCCTGAGTCTCCCCGCCACCCCTACCTGCCCCACTGGGGGGCACCAGGCCCTCCCAGTGGCTCTCACATCTTCACCTCGGACTCAAGCCAGGCTGCAGCTCCCAGGGGGACTGCTTCCCACTCCCATGCACAATTAGCACTTTCTCTTAGAAGGGGGAATAAAGAACCCCCAAATCTGGGAGGGCACAGTCAGCTAAAAGGAGGGTGCTCCAGGTGGAGTTCGAAGACCCCTGGGGCGGGAGTGCCCATTCTTCAAGGCAGCGCAGCCCCCAGCTAATGGGTCCCTCGTCAACGCGTTTTCTTCATGGACGACAGCAGAATTTCTTTGGCTCCTACAGGCAGGAGCAGCTGTCCACACTGTTTACTCGAATACCATTCTGGCAATATTCCGAATGGTTTTTTTCTCTTCCCTGCAGGATCTGAAACCATCCGTGGGGCGGTTGGACGCACGCGTCTACACGTGGCTTTCCGGGGTGGCGTCTTTGCTGAGCGCAGAAATCCTGTTCTCCAGAGCCCTTTGCCGTGTTCCTCTGGGCCTACCCACCCCCGTGCCGCCCACTCCCGCTAATGGGCATGTTTCCGTGAACACTGAAGACGAAAAACATGCAATTTGGAATGTGTCTCTCTCACGGTCACACATTTCTTTTTATTGTGCATCTTGGCTGGGCCGCACTTCAAAATTCCCAGGGACCCTCCCCAGCTCGGCTTTCCGAGGGTCTTGCACGTTTGACACCCCTCCCCAGAAAGCCAAAGGGCACTGGACACGGATTTTTGTAGGGTGTCTCCGAAAGCACTTTCAATAAAAGGCTCCGTGTCCTTGCCTCTGGTTTCCCTTTGCTGTGGGAGCTCCGGGCTTGCAGACCCAAGATCTGTTCCGCGGCCGTGCACACCCGGGTACATCTTGACAAGCACCGGCTTCCAGAACTTTGCACAACACTGCGACCACAAGCACTCAGGATGTGTGAGGCCGCCTTTCCCGGTTGCCTTCTGACACTCCGGTCGTTTCCTGGCCCAGAGGCATCTCCATGGGCTTGAACACCCCAGGGGGTCTCTCTTCCTCCAAATTAAGTACAAGCCCCTCAGTGGGGTTGTTCAGGGCCCCTCCAACATGCCCCCCCGCCTTCCTGCCCAGCCTCCCCCTGGAGCCCCTCCCTGCATCCCACATGCTGGTCTGAGAGGCTGCTTACCATCCAGCAAAGAGCCTGCACGCTCCTTCTGGGACTTTCCTTGTATGCTTCCTCCCAGCCCGCTGGTTCTCCATTTGTCCGCATCTCGGCCAGCTGCAATCCCACTGAGTCCCAAGACCCCCGGCCCCTCACGTATCTGTCTCTTGTTGCTGTTGTAACAAATCATCACAAATTTCGTGGCTGAAAACTACACAAGTGTATGCCCTTACAGTTGGTCAGGAGTCCAAAATGGTCTCACTGGGCTAAAATCAAGGTGTGGGCAGGGCTGGCTCCTTCTGGAGGCTCCAAGGGAGAATCTGCTTCCTTGCCCTGTACAGCTTCTACAGGCCACCAGAACGCCTTGGTCGTGGCCCTTTTCTCTGTCTTCCAAGGGCATCGCCATGACCTCTGCATCCATCACTGCATCCTCTTTTCTCTGACTCTGACCCCACCATTTCCCTCTTTCCCTTATAAGGACCCTCGAGGTTGCATTGGGCCCATCTGGGTAATCCAGGACCATCTTCCTGTCTCAAGTTCCTTAGCTTCATTCCATCTGCAAAGTCCCTTTGGGGTCCCTCGTTCAGCCATGCACAGTGCACAGTGCCTGGCCTGTCCCAGCTGACGACCTTTCGCCTCCAGCCTCCCATCTGATTTCCCAAAGCAACGTGGGAAGTAACAGGACAAAAGCATTAACCCCATGTTACAGGTGAAAAACGATGAGGCGCACGCAGAAGGCAACATCAGAGCAAGACAGGGAAGGAAGGTGGGGCTCGGCGGCCCTGCCAGGACTGCGGTAGGCACCAGCAAGTGCTCACCCACAAGCTGGCCGGCTCACAGCTGCTCGGGCAGCGGGCATCCCGGGCCTCGAGGGCAAATGACCACAATGCACAAGGCAGGTCAGCAATTCATTCCATGCCCTGGGTTCCCAATTCTGATCACAGGCATTTCACGGTTGGAATGGAGAGTCTCACTTCTCTCCCAGACCTGCTTCTTTCCAGTGCAGCTGCTTGAAGAAAGAGCACGGGATGAAGGCGTGGCGAGACCTGGGCAATACAACAGCTGACGTGGACACATGCACACACACACACACACACGCGCGCGCGAGCAACGGGGCATCCTGAGCCTCAGATCCCTCCTCACTGCGGGATGTGAGGAGACTGACAGGTGCACATTCCAAGCCCTGGGCTTGAGAGGAAGAGGCGGGTCGTGTCCTCCTCTTCCTCTTCTCTCCTTGGCCCTGGCAGGAATGCAGATGGGATAGAGGGAGCTGCAGCAGCCATCTTAGACCATGAGCTCAAAGTTTCTTTTTGAGGCCCGTAGACCTGCAGGCTACGTGTCTAGATTCCTGATGTTCTGGTGTCACCATATCATCCTGAACCATTTGGACTGTAACATGAGATAGAAAGAAACTCCCATCTTGTTTAAGCCGCTTTGGGGAGGGGGGGATCTGGGGGAAGATGTTTGTTCTAGCGGCCAAGCCAGTGTCCTGACCGTTACAGATGTGGGTACACAGACATGGTGGGGCGAAGGGCACTGCTACAATAAACTCAGACCTCCAAGGTCTGGCCTCCAGAGTCCAGGACTCAGATTTTGTGAGCTGGAAAGCTGTTGACACTTGTGCTGCGGAAATCCTGTCATAAAAATGCTCCCTGTGACGCTTGGAAAGCTGAACACATCCTGAGGGCCCCTGGAACTTTAGAACTGGCTTGAAAGACTCAATGCAGGTGTGTGTTGGCTGCTGCGTGCTGCCTTCAGGAAGGGAGACAGGAAAGTTATGGAGATGGCTTTGGAGGTGCAGTCCTGGTGGAGAAAAGAGGTGGCTCGATCCCTGCCCAGCTCCTCCCATGAAGAGTTCTCAGCCGGGCAAGGGGAGCCAGCCTGGGGGCCACGGTATGAATGAGGTGCTATCTCCCCACCCAAGCCTGTGGTTCAGATAACATCAAGGTAGCTGCTATGAAATGGGCTGAGAACAGAGGACTGGAAACAAAAGACCAGCTTCAGAAGACTAAAAAGCCAGGTCTGGACAAGATCTTTAGGTGAAGTCATATGCAACATGGAACAACCAGATGCAAACAAACCAGATGCAAAGAGACCTACTAAGTTTTAGAGGGAATTGTGTTGCCACGTAAACGACAGTCCAGCTTTCCAGAGCTTGCTGTTTTTTGAGCGCCCCCCAGAGAGATCCCTGGACACCCCAGAAATGTAGACACAGCCTGAATTATGCTGTGCAGGTTTGGTGGCCACCAGGAAGGGCACAGTCGGCAATGCCCAATCCTGGGGTGGGTTTGGGGAGGGGTGTGGGAAAGGAGGGTGCTCCCAGGGGACCCAGCGAGGACAATGGGGGACAGTGGACAAGGCGCTCCTCCCAGCTAGCAGAGGCAGGGTGACCAAAGGGGTCAGCTACGGCGGAGTGGTGGCGGTGCCTGCCCAGCCGAGTGTGACCATTGTCCTGGACCAGCACCAGCTGCGTTGTCTGAGCTCATCTCTTCCAGAGGCAAGGCTTTACAGCAGTTCTGCTGTTCCTGCCCCATAATCACCTCAGGGGGGCTATAAACCACTTGTCTTTTTCATTTATAGGTTCCCTGTTCTTGACGCATCTCATCTGGCCTTGATAGGAGGACTGTGCATCACCTTCAGACCCCAGATGTGGCCAGACGCAGCGCCTGGGCGGGACCTCAGGGTTGTTCCAAAGAGAAGGGGCTGAGTGTGTCCAGGGTCCTGAAGGCAGAGCCTGCATGGAAACCAGGGGGCCCAAAGGGGCGGACTGTGGCATAGACTGTTAGCTGTTCCCCGATGTCCATTGGCCCCTTCAGCCCTTGATAACAGAGCGCTTTAAGTTTGAGCTAGGAACAGAGCCACCCACCTAAGATGATGTTCCCCTTTTCCCTGGCAGCTAGAAGTGGCCATGTGACCAACTTCCAATGAATGCAATGTGAGCAAAAGTAACACATGCAGCTCCTTAAGGAAAGGGCCATGTACTCCACTCTCTTTCCCCTCTTTCCCTGGCTGCATTGGGGTCTGATTGTAGGCACGGCCTTCTTGAGCTACGAGGTGAAAGGTACTTGAAGGCATCAGAAGTGGGGTAAAAGGAGCCCGTGCCCCAGGAGCCGGGAAGCTGAGGTATCAGCCCTGCGTGGCTTATATTGAAAGGAAGAAAAAGAAACACCCTTATTTTGCACACTATGATGTTGGCATCTTTGTTACAGCCACCAACCCTGTAACTAACTAATAGAGCAGCAGTGTCTCTCCATGCAGGTCCCAAAGGGCAGGCTGGGGAGGAAGGGCGGGGATCTTGCCATGTTTTTGTTTGTCTTTTTAACCAGGAATTCACTGTAGTGTGACTGTCAGTTACTCCTAGGTCTACCTCTCAGAGGGAAAGGCTGCATCCTCCGTCTCCATAGCAATGTAGAAAAGTACTTTGTAAACATGAAAACACTTTTCCACGTGTCTGAAATTACTGTTGATATCGCTCAATTCCCATTCCCCCAGCTATCATCTGGGGTTAAGTCGATGGTTGGATTTTTTGGGAAATACTGGACTCACGGTGTGTCGTCCGGTAGTTTATTCATCTGGGTCTCAGTTTTGTCATCTGTGAAAACGGAAATCACAGTGGTTGCTGCCTGCCAGGGCTGTTGCTGGGATCCAGCGAGGTGGTGAGGGTAAAGCCCTCGGCACTGTGCCTGGCATTCAGCCAGCTCTCAGGGATGTTTGCCAACTGCGTTATAATCCGCGTGCCAGGGTCATGGGACCCCCGAGTCAGAAGGCAGCCTAGATGCTGCTGGTCCAGGAGCAGTGGGGCCAGCACCTGAGATGGGCACCTAAAGAGCCTAGGCAGCTAGGGGGGCACGTGAAAAGCTAAGGAGGGACGCACGTAGGGTGAGATGCCTGGAGGTTCCCGACACGTAACTGGACCACACAAGAGGGGCCTGGAGATGCCAGAGTGGAGAAGCACACGGCATCCATGGTGGTGAAGACGCCGTCTGTGAAGATGTGGGCTGAGTGAGATCAGCTAGAAGAAAGGTGGGAAGAGCAGAGGTGTCTGGCCCAGCCCCGGAGAGCCATGACCTTGGGAAGAAGAGGAGGAGCCAGACAGATGACGGGAGCAGCAGTGCGTCCAGGGTGATGTCCAGTCCCCTGGTGCACTCAGATCCCCCCATCGCTGCATCCTGGCAGGACCCCCGTGGGTTTCAGAGGAGCAGGGTCTTCATATGAGTCATCTCTCTCTCCTCTGGGGTCTACACCCCTTCAGCATCATCTTCATCCATCTCCTCACCAGCATGCATGGCGAGGTGATCCTGTCACTCCTGTGCTCAGAGCCCTCTCATGCCCCTGCATCACATGGTGGGTGCTTAGGAAATGTTTGGTGGGGGAGGGTCTGGCACACAGTAGGTGCACAGTCTACATCTGACAAATGAATATAGTAGGTGCTCAATAAATGTTTGGTAGGAGAGGGCCTGACACACAGTAGGTGCTTTTACATTGGCCCAATCGGCCTTTGGGTCTCATGCCCTGAGTGGGTCTGGGAGCTCCCGGGCATGATCCACTGTGCTCCTGACCCACTGTGCGCCCACCCCTGGGCGATCTTGCTCGCCAGGCTTCTCCTTGGCCACTTCTGCCAAGATCTGGGTGTCCTCAAGAGACCCACAGAACTGGGAGGCAACGTTCCTTTCCATCTTCCCATCGGGCTAAGACTCGAAACAAAACTGTCAGATTTCAGAACATTTCACAGCGGCAAAAATAACTGCACTTGGGGAAAAAACACACAGACGTTTCTCAAAGTCATCTAGTGCTTCAACAATGTGCCAAAAGCTTCTGGAATGGACAGGTTCGGTTTGCCACGCACCAACTGCGCCTACCCTGCCAGCCTCGTCTCCTGAGGCCCCCGAGGCCCCCCTGCGCCAAAAGCTCGGCACAGACAAGGCGATGAGAGAGATGCTGCAGAGCCACCTTTGTCTGCCCTACTAAGTGCTGATTCCATAACAGTACCCAGGATTCACAAGCCACAGATGCCAAATCCCAGGTGATGGGGGCAGGGATGGGAAGGAGAAAGGCAACACTGGAGCAGCACCTGACGGGGTTCAGAGCACTCACACACTATTTACCATCTCATCGGATCCTCACGGCCCCCCACCCCGTTTTACAGATGGGCATCGAGGCTCAGAGAGCTTACTCAGGGTAGGGGCGGACCATGTTTTCCTGGGAAGGAATTCCAGCTGTCCTCCATTTTTCTTTCCCCTTCTCCTGTAGTAATAGGAGAGTTGGCACACGACCACCCAGCCTAACACAATATTTCCCAGCCTCTTTGGCGGCCTGGTGTGGCCACGTAGTGAAGCTTGGTCCATGGCCATGAGCAGGACCGGGTCCACCTTCCTGGTTGCACTCGCCCTCCCTTTCTCCCCTGCCCACCGGGATGGCAGGACCTCAGACAACCACCTTAGACCCACGAGAACAGCAGAGCCACAAGACAGAAGGAGCCTGGGACGCTGACCCGGAGGAGCTGCACGGGAGCCTGGACGTGTCCCACAAGTCAGCAGGTCAAAGGGGAACTAACTCCCACCCGAAGTCAAGCATCTGGCAACAGAGGTTTGTTGCTGCAGCCGTTTCTGTAGGAGGCTTGTAGATGCTGAGGACTCTGGATTTTATCCCAGGGGGACGGGACGGGCGCGGAGAAGATGGCTCTGAGCAGGGCAGCGATTAGATTCCGTTTGTGTCTTTCCAAGGTCCCGCTGGCTGTTATTATCCAAGTGGACTGAAGCGGGCGGTTTGGTGCCTGAAGCATGAGGGGTGACAGTGCTTAGGCTAGGGGGGCGGTGGGGAGCGGAGAGAAGTGGCCAGATCCCAGACACGTTCCCGAGGAGGGAGGGCTCGAGGAGCGTGGGGAGCAGGAGCCGCGGAGCGCTGATACGCGTCTGGCCACAGAGACCGCGGGTGGAAGAGCCAGCTCGGCGGCGTGGGCGGAGTGGGGCTCCAGGGCTCAGCCCAGGCAGGGAGGTCTGAGGGGTCTGGGGGTGTCCAAGGGGAGATTTCCAGCAGGCAGGTCGGGGTTTCAGAAGACGGCACGGAGATGCAAGTGGGGCTATCATCAGCTTAGAGTTGGTAGTAAATGCTGAAGGAGGAAATGAGACCAGCTAAGAAGAGAGCAAGGAGCCCATCAAAAAAGGGGGTCTAAGGAACAATATTTCAAGGTTGGTAGAAGCGGGGGTCCTCAGAGGAGCCTGGAGGCAAGTATCCAGAGAAAAGAGGGGATGCCACAGGAGTGCGGGGCCCAGAAGTCCTGAGAGACAGCAGCCACCTGTGTCAGTGCAGCCAACGGATCTTCCCAAAGGAGGCCACTGGACCTCCTTGAAGAGTGGCGCTGGACCACTAAGATGGCGGCCTCTGCGGGTGGAGGGAGCAGAGGTCAGACTGCAGAGCGTGTGACAGATGGAGATACAGAGGGGGCCATTCTTTGCAGGCGTTTTCCCTGAGACAGAATGGGGTGTGGAGAGCTGGCCAGAGGTTGGGGTCCAGGGAGAAGGCTTGGAGACGGGAGGTATCGGGGCACGCGGGGATGCAGATGGAGCCCGAGGGTCCAGGAGGGAGGATGGTTGACGGAGGTGGCTTGTACAGCACTCGGTTTTATCTCAAGTCCCCGATTTTTTGCCATCCTCCAATCAAGACCAGATTTTTGCTTCATGTCATTCTTAAATTCAATCCTAAATAGTTTCGCTTCTTAAGCCTTGATTTTCTCCTAGGCAATATTCACAGTGAAATCACAGATTTGATGGGGTACCTTGTTTTCTAATGTACGATTATATAGAAGTCCATCCACGGACCTCTAACACGGTCTTGGGATCCACCAGGTCTACCATACTTTTTTAAGTTGGGGGGGGAGGGGAGAGGCCCCAAGGGCAGTCAGCAGAGTCCGGTGACTCTGGGGCGGACCTCCACGGTGTGACCTCAGGCAAGTGATGGAAACCCCCCGAGCTCCGCTCTCCACCACCATCGTATGACGATGGCGCTCTGTTCCAACTGGGTGTGAGGATGGAGATAATAAACCACACAGAGCCCATAGGAGACAGACGCACTCGGCTAAGCTAATAAGTGCTGGATGCAGCAGGATGGTCACCGTGACTGTTTATTAAGATCGGGGCGGGCCGCGATCCCGCAGGGCACGCTGGTGCCTGTACCCAGCCAGGCCCCGCCAGGGTTGTAATTTGCTCCCGCAAGACTCTGGAATATATTACACACCACGAGCTTCAGAGCCTCCCTGCCAAGCACGAGCAGAGGAAGAGCCTACGTGTGTGCCAGTCCATGCCACCCTTACCCCGGGCAACATCCAGTTTCTTTGAGGACCTACCAGGGGAAGATGCTGTAGACAGGCAGACGGGCCCTGCCCATCCGGGGGTGGGCGAGGGCAGTGGGTAAACAGCTCGGCACAGAGGAGGCCGTCGCTCCCCGTGTGCAGGCTAGAAACACTCCATCTCGCCCATTTTTCACCATTTTAAAATGTGCTTCTCTTCAAGCTACCGGGATCTGCCAATCAAATCTCACACTTCTTTTCTGAAGCTGCTTCCTGAAGTATCTCCTTTTACAGGTGGGCAACCGAGGCAGAGAACGTCACATGACAATATTTGAGAGCAGGATGGGACTCTAAAGGACAATCAGCCTGACCCCCCCCATTTGACAGATGGGGAAACTGAGGCCCAGTAGGGCAAGTGACTCAATGCCATCACCCAGCCAGGAAGAGGTTGATGGCTTGCCTTGCTGCCACAGGTTCAGAAAATCACTTTCCTGGGGACTTTTCTCCCCAGGTAATACCTTATCACCGTGCAAAAGGAGATACAGGGGTCTCCTTTCTCTCTCTGCAAAGTTCCCAACCTACCCATGGAAGCCAGGCAGCCTGGCCGGGTGGCAGCTGTCTGGGCAGAGCAGAAACCAGCTGAGTTCGGGGTCAGAGCCGGGATTGGGCTGGGCAAACACACGCCTTTCTACACTGGCTGAGCACTTGGCAAAGGGCACTAAATTCTGACCACAGAGGAGGCCAGGTGGGTCCCCTCCTCCTTTACTCTCAGCAGCAGGACCCAGGCCAAGCCAACGACACCCCAGGGGCCAGATCTCCTGCGCAGATAAGAAGTGCCTGTGATTAGCATGAGGTCATTCGCCCCAGGACACCTGGCTCTCCAGGGCCAGGGACGACCCTCTGTCTTCCAGGGCCTCAGGGGGCAAAGGTGAGCCCCACCCAGCCCTGTTTAAATTACTCCAAATTCTAAACGCGCAAAGTCCAAAGAGCAGACCTGAACACACTGCTATAAAAATGTGTTTGAAAAGAACATTCTCCACTCATGCTGGAACTCTGCCTGCTTCCACTTTGGGGTTCTGGGCAGACTTTTAGAAACAAACTTCTCACCAATTACCAAGAGCAAAACAACTCCCAGAAGATCTCAGCTGGTGCCAGACGGAGCCAGGAACAAGCCCCCTTTGCAAAGAGTTTCTGCTCAGTCTCTGGAAATCCCAGGAGATGCCCGTCACGCTGGCACAGCTGACCCGGTCCCTTCTTCCCCCTGCCCCCGCCCACTCCCTGCCCCTAGCCATCTGTAGCCCTCCCCCTCAACCCCCGGACCAGCAGGAGCACCCCAGCTGCCAACAGCCAGCTCTGAGCAACTCCCCTCCCCGACCCACAGGTCCAGGAGCACCAAACAGAGGGGGGCAGGGAAGCCAGGCCAGGCTCCCCTGACACCCACCCTCTGAGATTCAATCACCTCCTTCCCAGCATCGTCACTGCAAGTCCTTGGCATTGTGGGCAGGGACAGGCCGGGCTCACTTCTATGCCACACAAGGATGCTGCGTACCATGGGATGAGGCCTTGGATGTGGCCAGAGGCTGCCAAGGAGAGAAGGGCTCTGGGGGGCTCATCTCTCTTCATCTCCAACCAACCACCCCGTCGCCAGGAAAAGCAGGAGGGAAAAAGGAAAAAGGGGAAAGCAGGAGAAAAGAGCTTCAGACGTGCTCTGCGCGTGGCCAGGCCTGGTGAAGTGGGCCTCGCCGTGTCCCGGAATGATCCCAGTGTGCTCAGAGCTGGGCCTTCCTGGAGCAGATTGGAAAATCCCCCGGAGCGGGCGGGGGCCTTGCCAGCCGCTTGGGAAAATGTCTTTCCAGAGCTTAAGGGCGTCATCTCCTCGCTCCCCTCTCATTCAGGCTGTGGGCTGCGCTGCCCTGGGCTGCAGGCTGGAGGCTGGGGCCCCAGAGAGGAATCCAGTGCGGCCCCTAGTCTTGCTTGCAAAGCCTCCACCTGGAGCAGGAGACAGTCCTGGCAAAAGACGGCAGCGATCTTGCGGGATAACCGAATGGGCCGTGCGCTGTGCTAGGGAGGGAATCAGAGAAGGCTTCCTGGAGGAGGTGACTCCCGAGGACCAAGTAGAAAGTAAGCAGAAAACACATGGGGGATGAGCATCCCAGAGGGGCAGGAACAGAGGAGCAAAGGCCTCGAGGGGGGAGCAGGAGGTCCCTGTGAGCAGAGCCACCACAGAGTATGTGCGACAGTGAGGGCCAGAGCAGCTGGCAGCCTGTGGAGGGGTGGGTCTAGGAGAGATGGTGGATGGGCTCTGCCCGGATGGAGCGTCTGTGCCAATGAAGGAGTGTGGGCTTTAGCGCAGTGGGGAGCCACACAGGGCTTCGATCCCATGGTGACACAGCCTGGGTTTATGTTTTGGAAAGTTGACTCTGGTTATCCACCAGGCACAGGGCAGCGTGAGGAAGGCACGCTTCCAGAAGACTTGGAATGTCCTTTCTGGATCCTCAGCAGAGTATTCCCAGCCCTCCCCACTGGCCCCTTCTCCAGCCTCCCAGTCCCTCAAAATCGCCAGGATTCCCCTGCCTCTGAACATTTGCCTATGCTGTTCCCTCTGAGTGTGTGCCCTGCCTTGCCTTCTGCCTGCAGGACACGTGCTCAGAGGCAGCCGGAGCGCCCGTCATGCTGCGCCTCCCTGCCCACCCCTGTGCTGGGGAGACTTCGTTGCTCCTTCAGTTGTTCTGGCGGGGCCTGGCCACGCCCCCGGTGCAACAATCCTCTAGTCAGGAGTCGACCTCCCCTCCAGGCTGGGGTCAGGGGTGTGCCTGGAGCCCCTCTGGATCCTGAGCCCTCAAGCAGGCAGGCTCTCGGGAAAGGCTGGCAGGGTGTCCTGGGGGGGCCTGGCTGTGAGGTCCCCTAGCTCACCGTGAGCAGTGCAGCCCGACGTGGGCGAGCTCACTTTATTTGCCCTGAATCCCTTGGAGCAGGGACCAGCTGGGTTGTTATCGAATCATTTCCCTTTCCCAATGGTCCAAAGTAGCCTGTGCTGAGCTCTGCCCAATGCAGTGTGAGACTCAGCCCTCCAGCCTGGCCCATGGCAACGGCCCAATCTGTTCTACTCCTGCTGTCCCTCGCCTGCTAGATGGATGGGGAAAGTCCAGCGGGAGGCCCAGGGCCCTAAGGATAGAAAAGCCAGTACAATAGGAATGGATCCCATGATGTGCCATCCAGACATGTTGAAGCCTGTTGGACACAGGGTTTGAGTTGACCATTGTACCAGAGACCTGGAAGGTACACCACTCACCAAAGCAGTAAGGAATGCAAGGAAAGCATGAGCACCACGGAGAAGCTCAGCGACGTCTGTCTTGCAGATCCAGGGCTGATGACAGCCAGGAGGTAACACTGCAGAACCAGGCTCACCGATAGCAAGGGGTAGCAGGGTCCGGACATGGTGGAGGCGAGGTGGGGGTAAGCAGCTGTTGGAAACCAGACAGAAACAACCCACTGTAACGAGCAGCAGGGTCGTGGCGGCAGCCAGGGGGCTCTGGAAATGGTTAATCGGTTAATAGAACATGGGACAAAAAGAGCTGGCAGTCAAGTAGGGTAAAGTACAATCTGTACAGTAAAAAGAAATCGGGAATGGGTGATCAGGATCCTGAAGGTAGCTGCCCCAGTAAAAAAAAAAAAAAGTCATGACTCCTTTCCTGATTTCCAATCTGGAGCCAGTTTTCAGACCAGGAATCCATTCGTGGAAGGTGGGCACTTCTCCAGGAAGAAGAGCCCTGGGCCACCACAGGGGTACATGGTAGTAATGCTCCAGACCTTCTCCAGATGAGCGTTAGGGTTACTGATCTGAGTATCTTTACAGTGGGAAAGGAAGATGCCCAGACATGTTGAAGGCTGTTGGACACAGGATTCGAGCTGAAAATGATACCAGAGACTGAATGATCCTGTTAGAACGAGGCCGATGGGGACAAGGTGATCAGTGGAGTCGTGACCCTGGTGTGGCTTCCTGTGAGTCCCCAGGTCTGTGGTCCTGTGGTTTTTCCCTGGTTCTGGAATGAATGATTCAGATAGACCTGTTCGGTAGTTGGTACAACCCCCCTTGGCCTTATCCGAAACTACCTTCCCCCATCTGGGCCAAGAGAGTAAACCAAAAACAAAACACACGGGAGAACGGCGCAAACGAACGCCACCTTTAAAGACGTAAACGACACAGGAGTGGTGGTCCCCATCATATTTCCATTTAACTTGCCTGTCAGCCCCAGAAAAACCTGAGGGACCTTGGATGGTGGCAGTGGATTACTATTAACTCAGTCCAGCAGTTGCTGCAACTGCAACCCCTGTGCCAGATGTGGTCTTTGTTAGCCCAGATGAACACGGCCTTGGGTACAGGGTATGGGGCTGTAGTGTTCTTTTCATCCCCATAAGAAACGAGGATCCAAAGCAGTTTGCGTTGACTTGGAATGGACAAAGGTATACATTTAGCCTTGCACTAGGGCTATTACCGCTCTCATCCCTGTCACGTTATAGTCTGAAGTCTCTATCATATTCCTGCCTGGACATCTCACAGAACATCACTTGGGTCCACTACCGTGATGATACCATGAGAATCAAACCGGAAGAACACATTGGAGACCTTATTTCCAGAGGATGAGAGAGAAACCCTGTGAAGATTCACATGCCTGCTGCATCAGTAAAAATATTAGGGACCCTGTGATCTTGGGCATCCCTTCAAAAGCAAAGGACAGATAATTGTGTCTTGCCCCCCTACCCACACCCCCACCATGAAGAAGGAAACACCACGCCTGGTAGTTCTCTTTGCGTTCTAGAGGCAGCATATTCCACACCTGGGAATACCTCCCTGACCCTGTACCAGGTGGTCCAAGAGAATACTAGCTTTGAGTGGGACCCGGAGCAGGAAAGGACTCTGCAGCAGGTTCAGGCTGCAGTACAAGCATCCCTGCCCCTTGGACCATACGATCTGTCAGATGCTATGATCTTAGAGGTTATCAATGGTTGGAAAAGATGCCAAGTGGATTTTATGGCAGACCCCAATGGGAAAATCTCAAATCAAATGCCTCCATTTCTGGAGCAAGGCCATGACATCTGCAATGGAGAATTATGTATCTTTCAATAAATAGCTTATGGTGTGGACCCTGTTAGAGATAGTGCTCATCCATGGAAATCAAGTGACCATGTGGCCAGAATTGGCCACCATGAAATGGGCTCTGTCAGACCTACCAAGACATAAATAAGGTCAGTTAGGCCCAGCAGTGTCCCAACATAAAATAGAAGCGACGCATCTGAGATTAAGCACAAGTTTAATCAGGGACCAGATCCCATGACTTCCACCGGTGCCTCTCTCTCAGCTCACACCTCTAACCACATGGGATCTTTATAATCAGCTGATGGAGGATGGAAGTCTGAGCCTGGCTCACGGATGGGTATAATAGATGGTGGGTATAGTAGATGGTGGGTGTATTATAAGGTGAGTATAGTGATGGTTCAGTATATGGGTACAAACTAAAAATGGACGGTGGCTACTCCAAGCCACTTGGAATGGCCTTGAAAAATAGTAGAGAGGGAGAATCTTCCAAATAAATCTGCAAGACTTGGGTCCGTCATGCTCTCTGTGTGGAAAGAGATGCAGCCCAACGTTAGAGTATAGATGGACTCATGGGCAGTGACAAACGGCTCGGTCAGCTGGTCAGGGGCCTGGAAGGAGAAATATTAGAAGATCAGAAAAATTAGAAGATCAGGGAAGTCTGGGGTGGAAACATGTGGATGGAGTATACACAAAGTATTGCATATTAATACCCACTAGAAAACACCCAGTCCAGGAGCAGCCCTGTAAAACCAGATAGACTAAGTGACTTGGCCTCTTGACAGCAGCCAGCCTCTGAATGGCCACCCCAGTGCTGGAACAGTGGGCATGGGAATGGAATAGCCATGATGGCAGAGGTTAAGATAGCCCAGCAACATGGGTTCCCACAGTCTAAGGCTTGTCTATTTAGTGCCATTGCTGAATGTCCAATCTGCCCGCAACAGGGACAAAGGCTGAGCCCCTAGTGTGGCACCATTCAACCCATCAGCACCTTAGAAATAAGTTCACTGCATTGGACATCTTCCATCCTGGAAGAGGCAAGGATGGGTTTTGACAGGAATCAGGAAATAGTGTGGACGCGGGTGGCCTTTTCTCCCCATGGGGTCTCAGTCAGCACCACCGTCTGACAGCTCACAGAATATTCAGTCCCATGGCATGAGGCCCATGTAACATCACATCAGACCAAAGACCCACTTTGCAGAAGAGGGGGTGCTGGAGGGAGCCTATGGCCGTAGGGTGCACTGTTGTATCATGGACCACAGCACCGAGGAGCTGTCAGCCCGATCGAGGGATGCAGTAGCCTGTCCAAGGCAGAGCTGAAGGCCAGCTCAAGGCAGGTCCTTGCAAGGACGGGGTGCTGTCCTCAGGACGCAGTGCACGCTCTCAATCAGTGGCCTTTTTTGTCCCTGCTGGGTGGAATATACGAGTCCAAGAACCACGGGGTGGAAGCAGAAGTGGCCACACTTACTATCTCTCTCAGCGACCACTGCAGGATTCGTGCTTCCTGTCTCTGCAATTCAGGGCTCTGTTAGAGCTTCCACCAGGGACACAGTAAGAGTTTCATTGAACTACAAGCTACAGCTGACGCCAGGCACTTTGGCTTCTTATGTCGAAGGTCCCGCAGAGAGAAGAGGCATCGTTATCCTGGTAGGGCTGATGGAGCCTCATCAGCAGGAAATAGAACTGCTGTTCCTCAGGGGCAACGCAGAGATATCTGTGTGGCGTGCAGGGGATCCCACCGAGCACCCCTTGGTACCCCGTTGCCCAGTGCTGATGGTAAAATGGGAAAGTGCAGCAGCCACGGCCTGAGCAGGACAGGATGACCCGGGGCTCCTACATTTCAGGGATGACGGGCTGGGTGAGCCCCTAGGTGAGCCCACAGGTGTTGAGCAGAAGAGGTACAGGCTGAGGTTGAGGGGAATCTAGAACAGAGAGCAGGGGAGGGAGGTGATGCATATCGTTGCAGCCTGAAGGCCCGCTGCAGTGGCCAGGGCTGAAGTTTGTCCACGACCTTTCCTCTTCTGAGTCTCTGTTAGGGAGAGAGACCCACCGGAACCCTGAAGAAGTGGCTCCCTCCCGGAACTTAGGTGGGTCTGGGCCATGCACGGGGTCATCTGCAGTGGAGGCCGTGGTGTGCTGCCCGGATGCCCCTGCAGGACCTTGTGTCCCGAGAGACAAGCCTCAGTTTCCAGCCCCTTTAGGTACACGTGGCCTGAAGAGAGCTGCCCAAGGCTCACCCCCTCTCCTGAAGGGCACCCTGCACCCAGTGCCTGGTCAGCATGAGAGTAAAGGCCCACCAGCATTCTGCAAACTCAGGACCACTCTGAAGGGCCCACCAGCCCCTGAGCTCCCTGTGGGGTCGGCGGAGGACTTGTTGAGGCTTCATCACAGCTCAGCTTTGCCGAACTCCACCCCATCCCGCTTCTTCACCTTCCATCCACGGGCATGGATCCTGAGCCCACGCCCTAGACATCTTCCAGCCCGTGAAGTCACCCGTGGGAGTTGAGGTTCCCGGCCTGCAACTCTGGGGTCCTGAATGACCCCCCGGAGCACAGCCCTACCCACCGCACACCCACGTGGACTGAGACACGAGCAGGTAAACCCCTGTGTTGTGCAAGCCGCTGAGGGTTGTTTGTTGTAGCGGTGAGCTTACCTGACTCCTGTCTGGACGGCAGCCAGGACCCACCTGGAACAGGTGCTCAGGGAGCGAGAGGTGAGCGGACCAATGGATGAAGGGATTCCAGCCTCTGTCCGGCGTTCCCCTGGCCTGAGCTGGCCTCCGCCTCGTGAGCACCTCCTCCCTCCGAGGCCTCTCTGGGACCATGTCCTGTGGGCCCCGGCACACACTCGCCCCACGTGGGAGCAGACCCAGGCCTTCACCCAAGCGTGGCACATCCAGCCGAGAACAGTTCAGGGCGTTGTGGGTCCAGGCCTCTCTCTCCCAGCAGAACGGGAGCCCTGGAGCCTGGGGCTCTGGCAGATCCTCCTCTGGGTCCTCGGGATCCAGAACAGAGCCAGGCACTTGTAATACCTGTGGAAGAATCCAGAAAGCCTCAGTTTCCCCATCTGTGGCGGGCAGGCACCTTCAAGCTACACAATCTCTCAGGACTCACACCCAGGGTCTGTGACCCAGCAGAAATTGGTGAGGGGCTGGCGTCCTGCTCCAGGGCCCCAAAACACGCCAGCAGATTTGAGAAGGTGCGCATCTGTGGGGCTGCAGGGACTCGGTCAGGCCCCCTGGGAGCCAAGGCCCTGTGACCCCAGCCTGCCCTCCATCAGAAACCCAGCTCACTTCCCTGACCCAGAAATGCCACCCCCAGCCTGTCGCACAAGCTGGTGCCTCTCCCCGCCCCGCCCTGGCCCTGGTCCACCCCCAGCCGCCCCCCAGCAGCTGGATTTTGTCCCCCTGACGCATCGAGGTGTACAGTAAACTGCCTGAGTACTGGGGATGTGGGCAGCTCCTCGGCCACTTCCGGAGGAGCGAGCTACAAAAACACCCCCACCACTAACAAGGGCACCCAAAGAGCCTGCCCCGGGGACCCCAGGTTCCTGGCCCTCGGCCTCAGTGTGCGAACAGGAGCGATCCACAGGCAGGCAGGTCAGGCCGTAGAGACAGGCAGGGAGGACCTTCCCGCCTCCACCCCCATCCCCGGAGCCCTCCAACCCAGTCCACAGCCACTGGCAAGCCTGCGTTGAGTGCCTGCTGTGTGCCAGGCCCTGTGCTGGGTGCAGGTGTCCCAGGCAAGGAACCACAGGCTCAGGGTGGGGGGCAGCCCACCCAAGGTCACAGAACTGGGGGTGGAGGGGAGTGGGACTCAAGCCCAGGTCTGTCCATGTTCCCTGCCTGAAGCTCCTTGCAGCGCAGCCAAAGGGCCCCCAAGGAAGGTGGTTCCATGCACATGTACAGTCCCCGCACCCAGGGGAGGTGATTTGGAGGAGGTCGGGACTCAGGAGTTTGGGATGCTGCCGTGGGAGTGTGTGTGTGTGTGTGTGTGTGTGTGTGCACGTGCCTGTGTGCACCAGCCCTGTGGATCCGCATACCTTGGGTCCCTGCCGGGCCCATCCTTCCAAGCCCAGCTGGGACCCTGGAGTCCTACCCTCCAGTAAGGAGAGCCTGGAGCATATGACCTTGAAATGAAGCAAAGGACTGATGCCCACCTCTGTCTGCAGCTTTTTTTTTAACATTTTTTAAAATATTTATTTATTTACTTATTTGGCTGTGACGGCTCTTAGTTGCAGCATGCCTGTGGGATCTAGTTCCCTGACCAGGGTTCGAACCTGGGCCCCCTGTATTGGGAGCACGGAGTTTTAGCCACTGGACCACCAGGGAAGTCCCTCCCTCTGCAGCTTCAATTCTGCTGGGAAAGGGCTCTACACCCAAGTTTTCATCACCTGCCTTGGGAACCCAGCCCAGTGGACAGTGTGGGGACACCAGCCATGCCGTGCACAGCCTCTCTGAGCCTCGGTCTCCCATCCTCGGAGGGTCATCCCGGCCCCAGGGCACTAAGGTATCGGCGGGCACCTGTTCCTCAGGTGTCTGCATGTTCAATTCTGCATCTCCTACAGTGGACCTGGTGTGGCCAGATTCTTCTTCCCAATAGCACCCTATTTGCTGAGAAAACTGGATGGGCCCGGGGAGGAAGCAAAGGGCAAGTCTGGGTGGCAGCTGGGACTAATCACACGGAGGGAGGGGCCCCTCTGATCAGAGAGCACCTTTCTGAAAGGTGGTAAGTTCTCGACTCTGAGCTGGAAGTGGCCACCAAGGAGGCGGGAGGGACTCAGCCTCACCAAGAATGCTCCCACTGAGCCCCAGGCCCGCACTGGGGCTGCCCACACCTGGTCCCAAGTGTGAAGGGAAAAACTAAGGACAAAGTAAGGGCGAAGTCGAGTGGCTTCGGGCTCAGCTGTCCGCATTTACTGACAGGCCCGCCCTTTTCTTGCAGATGCCGCCAACCCTTTCTGTGTCCAAATACCACTTCTTCTGTGAAGTGGTGGTAACAGTAGACGGTAGCCGATGTTTGGGTTTGTTCTCAGTGTTCTCGCTTTGGCAAAATATAAAGCTGGCACCCTGCAACAGGAACTCAAGTTGATTTTTGAAATTTTAATTGTTTGCGAAATCCACGGGCCTGGGACTTTGTCTGAATCCTCTCGTTTTATCCTCACAGCGTCCCCCAAGGGATGGACATCCCTGTGCCCATCTGATGGATGGGGAAACTGGTGAGCGGGGGAGGACCTGCCCGAGATCTCACCCCGTAGGGTGGGGCGGCTGTCTGACCAGCCCCCCTTCCTGCCCCCAGCCTTTCTCCTGGGACCAGCCGACAGAGTCCGGGATGGGGGCCTCCTGCTCGCACCCAGCCAACGGCAGAAGTGGTCATCCTGGCACTGGCCACCGATTTGTGTCCACCCACCCCAACGCAGGGCTCCTTCCCCAGCAGCCCCTTAACCGGCGGCCACCCCAGTAAGCCCCACACCCACCTTCCCCCGGCCCACTGACAACCAGGGCTCCCTGGAAGAGTCATTGCCCAGACTCCGTCCTCCTGACCCAGCCAGCCTGTGGTCCTCCCCTCCAGAACCAGGCTCTGGCCCATAGCCAAGGGGGTTTGGCCTGGGCTGGTGAGCCAGGGGGTCCCGGGCCACTCCGCCTGGGCCGCCGCCAGCCCGCTGTCCTGAAATGGCCCGGACCAAAGGGCCCAACTGCAATTACTCAATGACAACGAGGACAAGTTGTTTGCCGTGGCCACAGGCCAAGGGCTCCGACTGTGGTCTTGCCTCGCCTCCGCCTCGAGAGACATCTGGGATGGGGGTGTGGCCGCACGAGCCCCTCGGGGCAGCTGCATCCTCAGCTCTGGCTGCTCTACAGGGCGAGTGGGCCCTGGTCAGGTGGCCCATCCCCCAGGTTGGCGCCCCAGGCCCCAGCACATCCCCTCACCCGAGTTCCAGGGCCCCCACCCCGTGCATCCTCAAGTCTGGCCAGATCCCATCCTTTCCTTTGCTCACGCCGTCCCCTCTGCCTGGAAAGCCTCACCTCCTGCCCTGGCCGCGGGATCTGCCAACTCCTGGGGGTCCCAGAGTCCGCCACAGCGACACGTCCTCTCGATGCCCGTCCGGTTCCCCCAGGAGTTCTCTCCGCGCTCTGAGTCCCTGTGGCCCTTTCTCAGAGCCTCCGTGTTGTCTTCTGTAAAACAGGCACAATAATAGTGCCTTGCACACCACGTGGTGGTGAGCACTGGATAAATGAGACAGCCCATGTAAATACCAGCCACTCACACTTAGTAGCTGCTCCATAAACAGTGGATTTATCGTTGTCGTCGTTGTTATTGTTTTTGTTATTATTACTGTGTTGCCCCATCGTCACGGGCAGCTCTTTTTCTTCCGACCACCCCGCAGATGCTGCTCCTGCCTGAGCTCTGCCGGCTTCTCCGTCTCCCCATCTTCCCTGAGCAGCCCCACCCACGCCCGCGGCCTTGGCCGCCACCCATGGCTGTCTCTGGGCTGCTCTCCCGGCTCCTCACTGCTAATCCAGCTGCCTCGTGGGCACATTCCCCCGGATGCCCCTCAGACCCAGCATTCCCAGCTCTGCCATGTTCCCACCTCCTCCTGCATCAGCAGATTCTGCTGCTTGGGCCCTGGAAAATCATGTCCAACCCCGCTCTTGGAAGCAAATCCTGTATTATTTAGGAATGCTTTGGGCTGCAAATAATAGAAGGCCCAGTGAACGGTGACTTAACCAAAGAGGGGTTTGTTTTTCCAGCATAACAAAGAGCCTGAGGTCCATGGCTGCTGGTGCTGGTACCACGGCCCTGGGTCAGCCCCTGGTGATTTCTCTTGACCTTGACCTCATTGTGGCAAAATGGCTGCCCCAGCTCCAAACACCAAGTTCTCAAACAATATCCAAAGGCAGGAAAGCAAGAAGAGGTGCAGGGGTGGTCTCCCTTCTCAGGGAGGACACAACCTTTCCCAGAAGCCCTCCAGTAGACGTCCCCTTGCAGCTCATCCCCCTGCGTCTCACTGGCCAGACCCGGTTCCTGGTTCCTGGCTTCAAGGCAGTCTGGGAAGGCAGCTTCCTATCACGATGAATGGCACCCCAGGTACCGGTCACCCGTGCCAGAACCTGGACTCCCCCCTCCACCCCACCCCAACCTCCAGCCACCCCTGTGCCCCACCTCTCCCTGTGCCTCCCTGCCAGACCCTAGACAAGGTCCCAGGACAGCAGGAGAGGATGGAGAGGTCAGCAAGGGGCCGGCGCAGGAGCCAGCCAGGCAATACCACCGTGGGAACCAGAGCATGTTGCCACTGGGACTCTGCTGTCCCACCTGAAGGGCAAGGGAGCTGGGGGGTATTGGCCCACCTGCTCCCACAGCCATTGCTGAGATCTGCCACTGGGGTGGGACAGGTGGGCCTTGATTCTCTGGTACTTCTGGCCTGACCTGCTCCCTCGGGGAAAGCAATGCAGACGCCAGGGGTGGACACCAGAGACTGGACCGCAGGGCAAGGGGAAGGAGTGCAGGCGGGCGGTCAGCTCCCACCCGACCCCCCAGCACACCCACCTCCTCCCAGGGACTCCCAGCCTGCAGTTTCCTGCCCCATCCGTCCCTGTTATCTCTCCTGGCCTCTCAGATGGCTCCCCTCCCCTCTCCCCACCCACCTGAGCTCCCAGCCCAGCCCAGCCAGCCTCACCCCTTCTGTGGGACCGAGGACCTGTACGTGGAGCCCTTTTTCCCACAGCCCCAGCCCAGTTCTGGCTTGAGTGATGGGTCAGCCTTAAACCTCCACCTTTGCTGTGGCTGCAGGCCTTGGGACCTTCCCTGACCCTGGGAAGGGGAGGCAGAAAGCACTGCCCCCCCACCCAGGCCGGGCGCAGCTCCAGCAGGGAGCAAAGCCGAGATGCCAGGGCTGCCCCTCCACTGCTGCTGGAGGCCGCGGCTGAGCACGGAGGGAGGAGGAAGGCCAGGAGCGGGGCACAGCTGGACCACCCAGCCCGTCACCCGAGGGTGCGAGACGAGAGCCCTAAGAAGGAAGGAGCCGGGTCTTTAGAGCCACCAGGGCTGGGCTCAGATCTCCCATCGGCTGGAGAACTCCAGTGCGATCTCAGCAAGCCACTCGCCTCTGTGGGCCTCACTCTCCTCATCAGGAGAATGGGTACAGTCCCACCTATGTCACAGGCTGGCTTCGAGGAGAGCACGAGGTGTGCACACACTCAGAAGGCACGAAGCCCAGATCTCAGGGCGGGTTAAGGAGGGAGGGGCCGCCCCAGCTTCCCGCCTCAGGGCCCCGCACCCCACCCTGGCTGTCCTGCCTCCCTTCTGCCTGCCAGGCCCAGCCCAGACGTCGCCTCTGAGTGCCAGGCAGAGAGGGCCACTTCCTGCCCAGGCCCCTGCACGCTGTGCAGCTGAGTCATGGTGGCTACAACCGTCTGTGCCCGCGTGGGTCACCCCACCAGACCCGCAGCTCCTCCAGGCAGGCCCGAGCCCCCCGCCATCCCTACCCTGGGCTCCGACTGTGTCCTCCTGGCTGTCCGTGTTCTCCAACCTGGTCCCCATCGGGCCACAGAGAGCTCTGCTGTTCAGGCCCCCGTGGGACTCCTCCCTCAGGCCCCACCCTGCCCAGGCAGCCCAGCTCACAGTCAAGGTTAGGGTTAGGGAGCATGCGGGCTCTGAGGGGTTAAGGCAGCAGGGCCCCAGGGGAATCAGTGACCACGTGGGGCTGGGGTTTGGCAGTGTGTCCTCTGAGGCCGGTCCTCGGATTCCCTCCCACCTCCTGTAGGGTGGGATCTGAGAGAAGGGACGTCCCTTAGAGGCCATCTGAGGCGGGAAGGTAGAGGCCCAGAGAGGGCAGAGCTGTGTCCAAGGTGGCACAGCAGCTCACAGCCGGGCTGGGCACAGAGCCTGGGCCTGTGCCTCCCGGCCCGGGGGGTCTCCTTCTCACCCCCGTTCCCCCCATGACCTCCGGGAGCAGAACCAGCCTTTGAAACCATCCCTGGGCTGTGGGAAGGGGCGGGAGCCTGGGGGCTAAGCCTCGAAGCCACTTCCGCTCACCGAACCTCAGTTTCCCCTTTAGGAAGAGGCCCTCAGGGGATCCTGGGAGACCCACCAGCTTTTGCAGTGCATCCTGGGGAGGAAGCTCAGTCAGGAAGGGCACGTGTGACCTGAGTGCCCTGGGAGGGAAGACCCCCGCCTGCCCATCCTCCATGTGCCCCGGGCCCATCTAACTGTCCCGTGGTGGTAGGCAGGCAGTGGGGACAGCCCGCAGGCCAGCGCCTACCCTAGAAGCAGAGAGAGGGCAGCAGGCACAAGCTCCCTGGCCCCCTTGCCACCCCCTGAGGCCCTCCCCATGCCCACCCTCATCTCCTGGGGTCCAGGGCTGGTGGTGAGGTCTCCGGCCAGGTGGTGCCCATGTATGTGTGCGAGACCCTCAGGGGTCTCACTAATTGTACCCTGGGGCGTGGGCCCCTGCGGGCACCCGGGCCCACGAGGCAGACGGCGGGGGCGGAGACGAGGCCGGGAAAACCCCAGGCTGCAGTGCAGGGCTGGGCGGATGACAGGCGGCCCAGCGCCCAGGCCGAGGACAGGACACTGTGTTTTGATTATTTCCAGTTTCCTGACCCCCAAGTAGTGATTTAATGTTCCTGTTTACTCTGAGGGTTAGGACAGGAGGCGGGACGCCTAAGCTGGCTTCCACGGCCTCCCCCCACATCGCCCCCAAAATCCCAGCGGGGAAGCCATCGGAGGGAGCCAAGGGCCCCAGGGGATTGTGTAGGGTCTCTGGGTACATGGAGGACCTCAGATGGGCTCAGGGCGGGGCCTTGAGCAGAGCAGGTCCTGCTGGGGGTTACAGGGACCCGCCCACAGGAAGCATGGCTAGGTGACCCTCAGAGCTGGCCTGAGAGGCTGTCCCCCTGTGGGGGGCCAGTGCCCAGGGTTCACTTGCCCCGCTCACCTGGTCAAGGGCAGATGATCTACATTCCTGGGCCTCCCCAACATGATCCGGGGCTTAGACTTTGGCTGGGACCCTGTCCCCTCTCGGAGTCAGAGTACATTTCAGGGACTTCTTGGCAGGCAGAGCCAGGAGCCTGTGGCTGGCTGGGAGGGACTCCAGAAGTCATAAGCCCAGCTCCTTTTGCTCCTGAAATCTTGGCACGTAGGGGCCAGCTTGTAAAACCACTCGAAATACAGCCTTCCACGGCATCCTCTGAGGTTGTGGCTGCACAGGGTAAAGGGAAGGGTGTTACTTTTTTAAATGACAAGGTATCCAGCTTTTTTGTTTACATCAATGCAAGTTCACGTCATCATTGGCAAAAAAAGATTAAAATGCTGATATATTTTCTGCACAGGGACATCCTACCCTATGCAGCCCATTCCTTTATTCAGGAAGCACCCACATCAGCACTGGGCAGGCGCTGGGACCACAGACGAAGGGCTGGGGGAGGGTGCAGGTGAGGGAGAGGCTATGGCCAGGGCGGGGCTGGGGAGAGCCCCTCAAGGAGGACCGAGGGCCATGCAGAAGCGACAGGGTGAGTCCCACGGGGACATGGGAGGGCTGGGGACGAGGCCCACACAGCCGTGGAGGTCTCAAGTGCACCCGGAGCCCAGGAGCACTGCACAGAGGACCTGGGCACACCCGGTGTCACCACAACTCCTTCTCCCTATAAGCTATGGGGGAGGGACTGCAAAGTCACAGAGGGGAGGTGTGGGACTCAAGGGTCCAGCAGTTCAGGGTTCCCCAAGGGATAACAGGGGCCAGCATTCTAGTCTTCAGCTGTTAAAGCCCAAGATCCCAGGAGGACGGTGTCTGCCGGGCGCTGTCCTCGCCAAGGGGAGCACAGCGCACCCTCCCGCCTGCCCTGACATCACTAAATCCTGGGATGGCAGAGCTGGGCAGGCCCAGGAGACCCCAGCCCCAGCCCTGTCTCCACCTCTGACACCCTGTTGCACCGTGGACTCCGTCTTCCCCTCACTGAAACCACAGTTAGGTCCGAGGACCCCTCCAGTGTTCCACCACCCACCACAGAGGGACGGGGTGACTGGCAGGGGGGCTCGTTTCCGGGGCCGGGCGCTTCGTGTACAGAGAGCTCACTCCTGAGCACAGGCCACAAACATGCACTAGAACCAAGGTCCCCTCAGCCTTGCTCAGACAGCGTTCGCACCACCTGTGTCCAGTCCCTGCCCCGCCGCTCAGCTGTGTGTCTTCGGGCAAGTTCCCTGACCTCTCTGAGCCTAAGTCCTCAATGTCTGGAATGGGAGTGAGAGTCGGTTCTGAGCAGACCTGGGAAGGCCGAGGCTGGCCTCGAGATGACGGCAGCTCTGGAGGACGTTGAAACCACACAGAACGGTGCATCGGCAGGGCTCCCCCAGTCCGGGATGCTCAGAGACAGCACGGCAGCTGCGGGGACACACAGACACATCTCTGAAGCCCAGTCCTGCCCTTGCCCATTGTCCTCCTCTGAGGCCTCTGGGGTGCAGCTGATGAGAAGCGCCTGGCCTGTGCCCTGCACGTAGTAGGTGCTCAGGAAACGTCCCTCGGGAGCTTGCACTCTAAAGCGACTGGACATACGGCCCCAAAGGCTGAGACTCCAGGCTCCAGAGGTCGGCGGTCACCGCCCATGACCCCTGCCCACGACCCCGCCCCAGGGTGACCCCTGGCTGCCACTGGGTCTGGAAACGCTTGGCCAGGGAGCTGGGGGCGGGGTGGTGAGTGGGTGCTGTTTGTGGAAAGAAGTGGAACAACCAAAGCCAGCTCGCTCAGAGTTAGAGTCCCTTTTTCCAGAGTGGTTGTTTAGAAGGGAAAAAAAACATTGTCCAAATCACAGCCGAGAAAACCTGCAACTGCCAGAGAAACGGGAGTCGGTGGCCAAGAAGGATTGCAAAACGCCGGCCCTGGGGAAACGGCTGCTTGTGCCCAAGCCCTGCAGAGCCAGGCTCTGGGCACCTTCTCGGGTGCCGGCCTGGCCTCGAGGCCCAGAGCCCAGATGGCTCACCCCGGCCGTCCCATCTCCGAGCCTGGGACACAAAAAGACACAACCAGGTGGCCAAGGGACTTCCCGGTTTGCAGACACCCCCCCCCACCCCGAGGGCCCCTGGGAGCCTTTGGGAGGACGGTCCTAGCACCAGGAGGTGAGGGAGAGGGTCGGACAGGTGGGGATTGGTCGGGGCAGCCCCCAGCCTCAGCACGGGGCCCAGGGTCCCGGACAGTGGGCGGGAAGCATGCAGGAACTGAGGGGAGGCCAGTTTGCAGCCACAAGGGGAAGGGAGGGAACCCGTCACTGTATTCCTGTCCCCAGGCCCCCAAGGCCACCACATTGTGCCCACCGCCCACCGAGCCCCGGCCCTTCTCTCCAGCAGCCCTCCGGCCACAGGACGTCCTGACCAACCCCCTGAGCCGTGCAGGGCCCTGCTGTCAGGGCAGCCTGGCCAGGCCGAGCAAGGGGTCACTTCCTGCATCCATCGGTCTGGAGGATCAGGTTCCATGTCGTCGGAGCTATTCTGCTCCAAGATCCCTGCTGGCTCCCACCCTACCGCCCCACCAACTCTCCAGGGGCTCAGACAAGGCTACGGGGTGAAAAGGGGCCCTCACAAGTGTTTGCTGCCCACCCACTGTGTGCTGGACTCTGGGAGAACTCAGAGGAGAGCAGGCAAGCACCTTGTGAGGACGCGGGGTCCCTCCGGGAGAAGGAGGTGGCCAGGACGTTCCGACGCGCTGCAGCTCCCTCATCTCACGGGAAGGGCTGGTGCCCACAGACCCCACTCTGCCGTGGCCTCCGTCACCCCACGCCCGCGTGGCTGATGCCCAGAGCCCTCCACAGATGAGATACAGGAGGGGAAGCGAAGAGAGAGCCGTGAGCTCATTTGGTGGCTATGCCAGCTCCCACCTGCACTCCCCGCTAGGCGGGGCCCAAGTCCCACAGCAGCGAGTTCACGGTTGGGTGTAGAAGACCCCATCCTGGGACCACGGGTGCAGCTTCAGGGGCCATCCACAGCCTCTGCAACGTGGTGTGCACACCTGAGCTCCATTCTGAGCCCCGGGAGAGCTGGCTCCACAGTTGGCCCTGAGCAGGGTCTGACTCATCCACGGGTGGGCAGCAGCCTCCAGGCTACAAGTTCCTCACATCTGTCTCCCTAGCCTCCACCAGCCGCCGGAAAGCTCAGGCTTCCTGGAGGTGGTAGCGTTTGAGTGGAGCCTCTAAGGACAGCAGGCCTGAGGGGAAGGAATTTTCATTTCAGGTAGAGGGCACAGCACAGCGAAGGTGAGAACCCGTGACAGGCCAGTGTGACTGGCGTGCAGCCGGTGACATCATGGTCAGTGGAGGCCAGAGTGGGATAAGCCTGAATACTTACACCAATCAGGGGGTGCCACCCTGGAGGCACAGTGTGGGTGGCAGTGCCTTCCCCGTGTCCATTTTACAGAAGGGCACACTGAGGCCTGGTGCAACACCACCACCAGGGGAGCTGATCACAGAGCGTGTTCTCCCAGGTGGACGGTGTGGCCTCCTAACCCCAGCTGCTGCCCCAGGGTTCTCGTGGGCAACAAACAGGGGGTCAGTAACCAAGGCAGCTGCCAGCCCTTACGGTGCCTCTGTGGGATTTAGAGAAAGGTCCCGCTCCAGGTGGGGTGCAGGCTGCATCCCAGCACCCTTGCCCCTCATCCAGTGGCTTTTGCTGGGCTCAACCACCCCAGTAATAACCCCAGTCACCACGACTGCCACTTTTTAGTGCAGCAAGACCTTGACATTGTCCGTGCAGAGCCCACCTAAGTGTTTTGAGTCTACTATTGGATTGGCGAAAAAGTTCATTCCGTTTTTTCCGTAAGATGTTACAGAAAAATCCAAACGAACTTTTTGGCCGACCCAATATTTTGGGACTGACTATTTGAGCAAAGTCTGTCTCTCGGAACAGTAAGCAATGTGGGGGCAGGACCCACGTGTGTCTTGCTCACCTGTGACTATTTTGTTCACCAGCACCAAGCCTGCCTCATAACAAATGCTCACAAATATTTGTAGAACGAAGGGTCTCTTTGAACCCTAAAACCACTCAATCAACCCCATTTTACAGATGAGGTTGGAGAGGTGATGTGACTCGCCCAAGGTCACACAGCTAGAAGTGGTGGGACTGGATAGGAACGGGGACCCTGGGCCCCCAGAGCCCTCGCTCCTCTCTCCCCCCATGGTCCCGCCTGCTCCAGGCCACCTGGACTACTTCCCACACATGGGAAGCAGCATGCTTACTCCCCAGCCTGGCCTGTGAGCCCTCTCCAGAGTGGAGCAGCCTCTCAGCCGTTAGGAAAGAGAGGCAGCATGGGCAGGGGACAGAGCCTGACCAGCGGGGGTTAAAGCCGCATTCCGCTCTGCTCTTCCCTGAGCTCTTCCTTGGTTTCCCCGTCCATAACACAAGAGGTTTTGACACAGTAATGTCCAAGATCCTTTCCTGTCTGACAGTATATCTACAGTCTAGAGCAAAAATGTTACATCTACAGCACATATACCCCTCCTTGTGATTGCTGCGCTTACGGCAGACATCACTAATCAATCACCAGTCAATCTTTCCCACTGAGTTCATGTTGAACATCAGAATCCTTCTCAACACAATGCACAAGGAAACCAGTTGATCAAAGTTGACAAATAAGATAAACCCCCTGGTCTGGGGTGAAGCTGGGCTGGGAGCAGGCCCTGAGGAGTAAGCGTCATACTATTATGAAACAGCACCTGCCCTTCCAAGGGAAGCACCATGAATAGAGATCTGTGACCCATGCTGGTGAGGAGTATCAAGGCTGCACTGGGTCCATGACTGCCTCCCCCGCCAGGCTGACAGCCCCAAGACCAGCCTCGAGACCCAGGCCTGGCCCTACCTGCACCGTCAGAAGTTTTGCCCCGTGGTCATCTCTTTGATGAGTCCTCATTTCTGACTTTGTTTCATGCCAACTCCTCCTTTGGTCTCAGCTCAGATCTCACCTCCTCCAGGAAGTCCCCCTCCAGTTTTCCCTCCCGTTCAAGGTAGGGGTCCCTGTGGTACCTCTACCGTTCATCACACCTTCAGTCATTCAGCAAACACACTGTGTGGTATTTGCCCATGAGTGTGTAAAGCTGTGGCCCCGGCTACAGGCCCTGGGGCTGCAGGCAGAGCCCCGGTAAGTGAGGCTGCAATGCGGGGGGAGCACCGATTCACCTGACTCATTTACCAGGTCCCCAGGGATACAATGCAGGTGCCATCCTTGCCCTCTGGAGCTTACATTTTGGTGATGAAGAGAGATACAGCTATGATACTATGGAGAATAGTATGGAGGTTCCTTAAAAAACTAAAAATAGGACTACCATATGACCCAGCAATCCCACTACCAGGCATATACCAGGAGAAAACCATAATTCCAAAAGACACATGCACCCCAATGTTCATAGCAGCATTATTTACAATAACCAGGACATGAAATCAACCTAAACGTCCACTGACAGATGAATGGATAAAGAAGATATGGCACATATATACAATGGAATATTACTCAGCTTTAAAAAGGAATGAAATTGGGTCATTTGTAGAGATGTGGATGGACCTAGAGAGTGTCATACAGAGTGACGTAAGTCAGAAAGAGAAAAATGAATATCATATATTAATGCACGTATGCGGAATCTAGAAAAATGGTACAGATGAACCTATTAGCAAAGTAGAAACAGAGACACTGACGTAGAGAACAAACGTATGGACACCAAGGGGGGAAAGGGGGGCGATGAATTGGGAGATTGGGACTGACATATATACACTACTATGTATAAAATAGGTAACTAATGAGAACCTGCTGTATAGCACAGGGAACTCTACTCAAAGCTCTTGTGGTGACCTAAATGGGAAGGAAATCCAAAAAAGAGGGGATATATGTATATGTATAGCTGATTCACTCCCCTGTACAGCAAGAAACTATCGCATTGCAGAGCAACTATAGCCCCCCCCAAAAAAAAGGCAGCTTACATATAATTAAATGGCAATAAGTAGGAAACTGTCTAAGACGGAGGCCTCGCTGGGGGCCCAGTGGGTCTCCCTGAGGATTTCATGTGTGATCACAGCGCTGAGGGGGGATGGGGGAGGGTGGGCAGCTTTGTCTCCCCGCTTCCTTAACCTTCTCAACCACCACTTTGCAGAGGAGGGCCGGAGCCCTAGGGGAAGTAAGCGGCCGAGGGCCCCCAGCCAGGAAGCAGAGACCCCGATGCCCAGCGCCCAGCCGGATCCCACGTTCCCCTGGGTCCCCCACTCCTCTCAAGGGGAAGTGGCTGCCTCAGGCTGGGCCCTTCTGGGTCAGCCTACAGCGGAGTCGGGGCCAGGAGGCCACCCATGGGAAGCTGGCTGCCCTGGGGGCTGCAGTGGGCCCCAGGCTGCCTGGGCTGGTGGCCAGGCAGGTCTCCTGGTGGTGGGGTGACTTCAGCTCGGCCAGGAAGGCTGGGGCCCACTGCAGCCCCCAGGGGTTTCTACCTGGGCCTCTGGGGTTCACTCGGCTGTGGCGGACGGGCGCGGTGAGCGGGGCTGACAGCTCTCCCACCCATCCCCCCGCCAAATTGTACTCAACCGTAACGATAAACGATGGCAGGCGTCCACGGCCACGTCGCAGAACATGACAAGCGCGTCACGTCTCCGAGCCAGCCAGCCCTGCTCCCCCGCGGCGCCGGCGCTCCTAACAGGAGGCTGCGAGGGGGCATCTCAGGCCACGGGCAGCCCCACAGCTGGCCCAGGCTGGGCCCCGTCGGTGGGCACTGCTGGGCAGGGCCCGGGGCTCAGGGTCCCACGGTCACCGGAGACCCGGGCCCAACCCCTCGCCCATCCCCTGGTGTCCTTCCTTGTCACCTGCTCATTCTAGCAAAGCAGGAAAACAGCGGCCCACGGCCCCGTGGGGAGGGCTGTCAACAGTCTCAGAAGCCACCTTCCCTCTGGAGCAGCGTCTAAAATCGTCACTCCAGCCACGCCGCCCACGCGAGCCCCAGCGGCCGCCAAGGGGTCTGCAAGGACCTGGCGAGACCCGCAAACCGGGAGGCCTGGCAGCGGTCAGGCAGGGCAAGCCCCCGCGTGAGTCGGGCCCAGGATCCTCGCCTTCCTCTCTCGGGGGCGGAGGGGGTATTGCAGGGAGCGAGGCAGCCCCAGCTCCCATTCCAGCACTACTGGGCAGAGGGGGGCAGCGGCTCCACCTTTCTTAATCATAGTTGCAGGCGGGGCCTAGGACAGCACGCAGGGGTCCTGGTCCCAATGCGTGGCCTTCAAATGAAGGACGGGGCGTGCGCTCTGTGCAAGCTGAGGCTCCTGAGCTCCCCACCCCGACTCCCGTCTGCCTGGGGCAGGGGGTCAGAGCTGGGCCCACAGACAAGGAGAGGAAGGGCGACCCAGGCAGGCGGAACCACATGTTAAAGGTCTCAGGGTCAGAGCCAACCTTGAACTCTCCGGGATGCACTGGAAAGCAGCTGGAGGGGGAGAGGCTGGGCGAGGGGCTGGGAAGACCCGCAAGGCCTGCGCCAGGAGGGCGGTGACCCAGGAAGGCTGCCCACTGGGCTGCAGGTGGATTGAAGTGGGCCAGGCTGGGTGCAGGGCTGGGGAGGAGCTGCCCCTCGCAGAGGAGGGACCAGGGTGTGGACGGCAGCGCTGGGAGCAGAGATGGCAGGTGAGAGGAGCCGGTGAGGGGGCTGGAGACACAGGAAGCCGTGGCTGGGGAGAAAGACCCGGTTTCCAGTCCTGAGACGGGGACAAGCAGGTCAACCGGTGTCTGGGGAGTGATGCCCTGAGGTGCCCAAGGGCAGCTGAGTCCAGGGAGCATCTGGGCTCAGCACAGAGGTGTTGGCCGTTCGCAACGTGTAGCATCCGTTGACGCTTATGTGTGGGCGAGATGGCCCGGGCCAGGGAGAGGCAGCGAAGACCCAGGTACTGGGCCTGGCCTCCGGATACCTGGGGCAGAGCCCTGGCACATCCTGGAGCCCATGAGCCAATGATGGGTGTGACAGGGAGAAGGGACATCAGAGTGTGGGCCCCCAGGCACCCAGGGAAGAGAGGGTGTGGGCAACGGTGCTGAATGTCACCAAGAGAAGGGACCGTGGACTGCAGGATAGGGGGCCATGCCCGTCGGGTTCCAGCAGGAGACCGCTGCCCGCGCAAATCAGGTGAGGTAAGGAGAGCTCAGAAAAGGGGAGGGTTATGCAGGTGTGGGCAGGGTGGGGTGACCTGCAGGGTCAGAGCAGTCTTCCAGGGCAGTAACTGCAAGCAGTTACCCCTCTCCAGGCCTGCAGGAGCGAGGGGAGGGATGAAGTTACTAGTACCTAGAGCCAGAGGGTGGAGTTGGGTGGAGGGTACCCTGAAAGATGCAGGAGGTGGTGAGGATGCAAGAGAGAGGATGCAGGAGGGGGGGCGGTCCTCTGTTCAGGGGTGCGGGCAGCCCACAGCACCCTAGCAAGGAAGAAGCCAGAAAATCCGTACCCAAACTCACTCTCCTCCTGCCTTCCATTTCCTGCTGGTACCTTCCATGGGCAAACCCAGGTGGAGGCCAGGGGGCCACAGGGCACCCCCTCCGTGTGGCCACAGAGCAGGCAGAGGGTGGGCACAGGAGCACGGTGCACCTGGGGAAGGCAGTGCAGAGAAGCAGGGAGCAGAAGTGTGCTCCAGGGAGGAGCCCTGAGTGGAGACAGATTCTCCTACAAAAGGGGGAGGGCTGGGGCAGGAGCTGGGGGAGGCTGAGCATTGAAGGCAGGTTTTGGTTTTGTTTTCTAGGAGCCTCATGCTGTGGGTCCAGTAGTGCAGGAGAGACTGAGGATGCAGGAGGTGGTGAGGATGCAAGAGACAGTGGGGAAAGCCCAGTGGGTACCATGGTTTGGCGCCAGGAGCTATAGCTTCCACCTCCCCCATGCACCATGGGACAGAGGCTGGATAGGGGCCAGTTCTCAACGCCAGAGATGCAAGCGTGACACCTGGATCAGATGGGTGGCTTGCTCAGGTGTGGAGGGCCTTGTACTCTCCCAGGGTTGGGGTTTGGTGGCCAGGCGTGAGGAAGCCGAGGACTCGCATGATGGGACCACGCCTCCAGAGTGGCCAAGAGGGATGTGACATGACAGGGCTGATGGATGAGGGGAAAGTGGAGGGGTCAGGCGACAAGGAACCAGGTACAGGATGACCTGAATGAGGGGTGAAGGATATAGAAGGGGAGTAGATGTTTGAGGCACAGGTTTTCCGAGTCAGAGGGGGCTGGGTGAGGATGGAGTCCGGGTGTGCCATGGGAGGGGTGGTGACCCTGGGGAGGGTTGTGGGAGCCACGGGGATGGAGGACTGAGAGGCCAGGGCGGCGACTGGGGCACCCATGGGGATGTAGAAACCCGGGTGATGGCCAGTGTGGGGTGGGAAGGAAGACAGGCAGGGTGGGGGAAGGTGGGGCTGGAAGGAGGGAGCCTGGCTGGAGGGGAAGCGGGGGGAGCAGTGGAGGGGCGGTGGAGCGGGGGAGGCACCAGCAGGTGGGCTGGGCAGAGAGAAGGGAGCCAGGTCAGCCTCAGCCAGAGGGCAGAGGGGGAGGAGAGCGTGGAACTGGGTGGCCGGCACCTCCAGGCTCCCTGGGCATCACCAGAACAGATGGGGAGACTGAGGCCCAGAGAGGCAAGAATGGGCACCCACCCCCAGAGCCCGGACCTGCAGGACCAGAAGTGCCTGAGACCTATTTTCTGCCCCCCATAAGGTTGATCCTGCTCATTTGGGGGGTGGCAGAGGGAGTACTTAGGGGGAGGTGGTCTGCCAAAGGCCCATGGAAACCCCAGCCCTGGCTCCGCCCAGCCCGCGGCCAGGGAGGGCAAAGGCCAGGCCAGGCTGCGCACGGGGCTGGGAAAAGGGGGGCGTGAGTGGCGGGGGAGTCAGTGCGGGGGCCGAGTGGATGTGCTCCCTGTGTGGGTAATTATGACCGCAGGGGTGATGGGTGCCTGCAGGGAGGAGATGCGCTCCTGTCTCCAGGCAGCGGGGGCGGGGGCGGGGGCGGGGCGAAGGGGGGCAGCGGGGGCGCCTGGGGTAGGCTGCTTCGGGGGCTGCCTGCAGAGGGGGTTGATGGGGTTGCGCGGATCTGGGGGTGGAGGGTGATACGGGGGCGCGTCGCAGTGTGCACGTGAGCCTGCGTGTGGGAGGAGGGGAGAATGTAGGTGGGTGGGAGCTAATTAGCTGGAGCCTGGTCTCCGTGCAGAGCCTGGACGCCAGCCCGCGTCTGGCAGCCTCGTCTCATCCTGCGCCAGCGCCCCCCTCCCCAGTCTTACTGAGGCTCCCCCATCTGCCCCAGAACCCCCGCCGCCCCCAGCTGCCCACCAGGGACGGCCAGCAGTCCCACCTAGAGGCCTCCGGCGCTGTCTGCTGAGTCAGGGCCAGGGGTGAGCACAGAGGGCCATCGGGGAGGAAGGAGGTTCCCCCCCACGCTGACTCCCACGGGGCCCAGGATGGCCTGCTGACCCTGCCGGTGAAGGTCCGCACAAGCAGCCCCGGTCCAGGGGCGGGGAGGGCCCTCACCCACTGCACGGAGCCCGGGGAGCAGGGCCAGTCTGCCGGCCACCCCCTCACCCAGCCGGGACTCTGGTTCAGGCCCCTCCAGGGTTTCCAAGCTCCTGGGTCAGCGTGGGCAGCGAGCGGCTCCCTGCCTCAGGGTGACCCTCTCCTCTGCTCCTAAGAGGATGGGCACTTCTGCAGCCCCTCCCAGCAACCCCCAAAGCCAGCCCTACCTTCGAGCTTCCAGGACTACCAGCCATGCAGAACAGGGCAAACAGAGAGGTTTTTAAAAGGCAGGAAGAACTAACCCAGATGGCGGGGTGCTCAGCTGAATGCCCACTGAGTCCCAGGAAATGGGCCCCAGCTCCGTGGGCTGCAGGGTATGAGGGGAGGCCGTGTCCAATTGTCCCGGAGCACACGCTCCCTGGGGGATAGACCCAGAGGTCCTGCTGGGACCTCCTCTCCACTCCGTCCTACTTGATTAACATCAGTTCAGTAACTGTTTGATGCAAGAAGCTAAGGTTCACCTCCAGACATCTCTCCATCCTCTGACCATTCAGCCATCATCGTCTTTCCCTCTGCCCATCCGTCCCTATATACCTCAGTCCATCAGTTCATTGACCCAGCAAGCCAGCCAGTCAACATCCATTGATGTCCAGCTGTAGCTGTCTGTCCACCCATCCACCTGTCCATCCGTCCATCCTCCCATCCATCTAGTCATGTACCACTCTGTTCTTTCACTGATCCAGCTCTCCAGCCAGACACTGGTCCATCCAGCCATCCGTCAATTCATCCAGTCATCTGTGGCTTCATCCATCCATTGATTCACCATCCACCATTCACACACAGTTCACTCAGCCAGCCAGCCAGCCAGCCATCTACAGCTCCAGCCATCTGACCATTTACCCACCCAATCACTGATTGACCCAGCCATCCATCTACCTGTCTACTCACCCATCCGTCCACCCACTAGCTCACTATTAAAATCGAGCACTTTGGTCCCTTCAGAAGTCTGAGAACACCCCACTTCCTTCCCCAGCCCTCCTCACTTGCTGTGTGTCCTTTCCCTGTGCACCCAAAGCCTGATCTCTTGTACAGAGGTTGTTTCGTGGGGGAGCCCTGGCTACTCCTCCTGGCCCACCATCAGGGTCAAGAGGAGGGGTACGCAGACAGCAACCAAGAACAATGGGTGGTCCCACAGCCGTTTCCAGCAGAAGTGTTGACCCCACCCTGCCCCAGCTACCCTGGCCACGTCCACGCACAATGAGCAGGAAACTTCACATCCTCAAAGAAACTCCTCCCAAGTTCTGCGCACACCTTGTTTCCTATCGTAATAGTATCACAGCTTCAATAACAATCACCCTCCTGCTGTATACGGCCCTTGGGGCCAGATGCTGTTCTAAGTACTTTACAGATATCAACTCATTCCAGCCTTGCCATCCCCCAGTCATCCTATGAGGCCTGTGGTACTACAGTACCCATTTTACAGAAGAGGCACGGAGAGGTTAAGAGATAACCATAGACGCTAACGTTGCCTGGGCCCTGTGCCTGGCTGTGCAATGTGCTCTACATGCATTATTCATTTGCTTCATCGCAATGGGAATCCTTACTGTCAGCCCCACTTTACAGTTGGGTTGACTGAGGCCCAGTGACTCACACAAGGTCACCAAGCTGGAAAGTGGGAGCACTGGGATTTGAAGGCAGCTTTCTGATTCCAAGGCCCATGCTCTCAGCCACCTAGGTTTCTGCTGGGGGCACCGTGGCTGAGCTATGGCCTAGAAATGGCATGGGTTGGAAGTGAGGGGGCTCCCAGGCACAAAGGAGCTCCATTCGCTCTGCAGGGGACACAGTGGGTTCACCTGGCCCAGGCCTGGGGAGTACAGAGGAAGGGCTGAGGTCCAATGGGGTCGGGTCGAAGCAGGGAAGGAAGACCAGAAGGGAGGGAGATGAGACAGCCCCGGAGTCCAGGGCAGTGGGAAAGAGACCAGTGTCAGGAGTGGGGTGGCGGCCGAGCCAGGGGCCTGGGGAGCGAGAGGCACAGGCCCCAGAGGAGAGCCCCTTGCAAGCTCAGTCTCAGAACTGGCTCCGTTAACGGGTCTAGGGCAGGGGTGGGGGGCAGGTGGGCAGTGGTATTTCTGAAAAGTGCTCCAGGCCTGAGCACAGTGTGCAGGGTCCCACAGGGAGCTGAGCCAGAGGGATGCTTCTGACAGCATTCAGTAGGCGCTCAATACATGCTGGTTACCACCAGGCCTGGTTCCCCTGGGGCTACAGTCCTCGGAAAGTGTCAAAAATTCATTCTCCTGATTATTAAAGTAAGGCACGCCCATCATATAGCTGCAGAAAGTTTGGGGGAATGGAGGCAAATGTGAAGAAGGGAATCCTCTTGTCTGGAATGACCGGGAAGCAGGGCTGCTGAGACTTTGCATCCGGACTCCGGGGGAACCACGGCCAGGGACTGCGGTGTTTCTCACCACGCACCAACAAACTCAGCCAGCCTGCCAGCCGCGGGGTGTGGAGACCTACTCTGGTTTTCACTGGTTCACCCACTCCTTAGCAAACATTTATTAAGCACCAACTGCATGCCAGATCCTAGTGTGCCAGGGGCCAGAGAAGTCCACAGTGGCCCCAACAGTGAGAGACCTACAGTGGTGAACTGTGGACACACAGAATCCAGGTCCTGATCCCCAGAACCTATGAATGATCCCTTGACTCAGTCTACCAATTTTTTTTTTAAAGACAGAAATTTTTTTATTGAAATATGGTTGATTTAGAATATTATGTTAGTTTCAGGTGTATAATACAGTGATTCAATATTTTTATAGATTATGCTCCATTTAAAGCTATTATAAAATATTGGCTATATTCTCCATCTGTATAATATATCCCTGTTGTTGTTGTTTTTTTACTGCATAATGGTCTGTATCCCCTACTCCTATACTGTCCCCCACCTCTTCCCTCTCCCCACTGGTAACCACTAGTTTGGCCTCTGTATCTGTGAGAATGGTTCTCTTCTGTTATATTCATTTTTTTCTTCTATTTTTTGTGTTCCATATATAAGTGATAACCTTCAATATTGGTCTTTCTCTATCTGCCTTAGTTCACTGAACAGTCTACCAATTTAAATGTTAAACTCATCCAAAACGCCCTCACAGAAATATACAGAATCATGTTTGACCAAATATCTGGCCACCCGAAAGCCCAGTCAAGTTGACACATAAAATTAATGATCTCAGTGGCCGCAGGAAACTATGACAGGCCTTGTGCACCAGGGTCAGGAGCTCCAGCTTTATCCTGAGGCCAATAGGGATCCATAGGAGAGTGACGACAGGGAAGCGTCAGGGTCGGACTGTACGTGAGAAAGACCTTGTGCCGTGACTGGGAGGGGAGACCGAGGAGGAGGTCCGGGGTGCAGCTGTAGGGACGGAGCACGTGAGGCACATCAGGAGGTAGACCGAGCAGGTCTGGGTGCTGAAGGACAGGGAGAGAGGAGGGGGTCATGTGGGTCCCTGGGGAGGACGTGGGCAGGTGGCAGGGGAATCGGGGGTCCTGCTTAGCAGGGGGTGACCAAGGGTATCATGGCGTTTGCCCACCTCTGCCCCTCGTCTGCACAGACACCCGTCACTGGGATGTTCTAACAGGGGCAGAGCCAGCCTTGCTGCCCAGGAGTGTGGCCACAGGAGACGGGGCCTTGCCCTCACACCAGGAGTGCACCCTGCCGGAGTGACCTTAGCTCCAGCCAACTCAGGACTCTGAGGGCCCCCTTCACCTCTGGCCCTGGGGGAAGGGCATGGGGAAAGCATCTTTTGGACTGAAGAAAACGGAAAACCTCACCTCACCTCAGCTGCAATAAGCTAATTTTCACCTCTAAATGAGGCTTAATCAAATTCAGCCCCATAGCCTCATTTCCAGGCAACTTTATTCATTGTTATTTTTATTCCAAGAATTCCTTGGCATTTTCTGGGAGCCACTGAAGGGTTTAATAGCTTCCTCAGTAGCAAAGCACCCTGTCTGGAGTGAAACCCAGGAGCAAATAGTCACAACCAGGGGTGCAGGTATCCTGGGAGGACACGTGAGGTCACCAGGCCCCAGCTGGCTCTGTGGGCAGAACATGGCCTGGGTCAGGGGTCTCCGGCTCCCTGGGCGGGGTGGCCATTCTAAAAGACCAGGAGCCTGGACAGAGGAAAGAGACCGGGGCCTCTGGATTGATGGGGACATCAGGCAGAGGTGTCACACCTCGGACGCCGAGGGTGAGGAACCTTCCAGCCAGAAGACTCGGGTCCCTCGGGGCCTCTGGCTTGGCCGTGACACAGGGCCGCAGGGGACTGGGGAGGCCTGTGTGTGCAGCTCTGTCTCCCCGTTAAACCGAGATTCACGGTCCACGGCCTCCTGGGGTGGCCCCAGCACTCGGCAAGGATAAGAGTCACCATCCCCTCAGCCCACCTTCTCGGTGGCCAAACTGAGGACACCCTGGACCCGAGGGCGCCCCCAGGAGCTGAGCACAGCCTGCATCTCCCCGGCGTCCTCTGGGTCCATCCAGCACAGGGACACCCGGGCGGCGGTGGAAGGCCAGAGAGAGGGCAGCCAGAGGCCAGTGAAGAGCCTGCCACCGTGGCTGAGCAAACCTGGGCCGGGGCTTGGGGACAAGGGACACGAGGACAGCGCACAGGTGGAGCCCGCCAGGCTAAGGGGCCATTTGGACGCAGACAGTTAAGGCACAGAGAAGAGGGCGGCCGGGACTGAGGCTGGTACGGCGGGGCATGGGGAGACTGGGCGTCCGGGATGTCGGTCCAGGGGGAATCCCGGTGCAAAGCTGGGTGTTTGAGAGCCCTGAGGGGTTCTGGATGCTGGAATCAGGAGAGGGTTTGGGGCGGAGGTTAGACTCACCTGGGGGGCTTCCCTGGCCACTCCCGAGCTCAGTGACCCCCGACTGCACCCACTACTGCCTGTGTCTCACAGAAGAGCTGCCCGCCCTCAGGACTATTTTTAGCTTCTCCGGGTCCCCTCGGTCTACGTCGCACATGGGCACCAATTCCCTCACGGGCGCTGTGAGAATGTGTGAGTGTGGTCAACGAGGTCCGGCCGCTATATTTTCCACTTGTGGTTCTTAAATCACTAAATGACTCCTTTGTAAGAGTCATTTGACGTTCAGGAAGCCTTTTGATGCCTTTCAAAGGGCTTTTTAATGCGTTTCTAATCCTTTCCTCTTAAAAACAGGAAGGTACACTTTGTCGACCGTAAACACCAGAAGGTCCTACTTTGGTCAGAGATGCAGAAGCCACAGGCTCCCGGTGGCTGTGAAGCCCGCCTGGTCCTGGCCAGGGCCCCGTGCACAGGGAACTATCAGGCCGAGGATGGAGCCGGAGGCTCTGCCTGCATCCCTGCCCCCGGGGCCGGGCCACAGACCACTGTGCAGGAGACCCCCCACCCCAGGCGGGATGCCACAACCCACACCGGTCCTTTGCAGGGACCCCTCCTCAGAGAACGGCCCCACCACTGCCCAAGCCAGATACCCGGCTCATCCTCAGCGACCTCTCTTCCTAGGCCCGGACCCCCCTGCTGCTGCCCTTTCTACCCTGTAGATCAGGCCCCCCTCTCTCCCCTGCAGAGACCCTCCTGGCTGCTCCTGCCCTGAACAGGTTCTCAGAGTCTTCGCTTGCCTGAGTGGGGTCCCTAGGACTGGGCTGGGGCCCACGTGTCCCACCTCCCCCCTCTGCTCTGACATCACCAAACAGCCTGTGAGACCCTAACGTCTCTGTACCTTCGCAGGTGCTGTTCCCTCTGCCTGGAAAACTCTCCCTCCACTTTGCTGCGCAGAGAGGGCTGCCTCCCCATCCCTCGTGCCCCTCCTCTCTGAAGGCCTTCCTGGCGCACTAGGCAACCTTCCCCCTCTGCTTCAAGCCTCTGTGATGCTCCCGGGACACACTACTGCATGTTACTGCAAAAGTACTGATGTCACCCTGCTAAACTGAGAACCCCTCAGAGATGGAACTGTGTCTTTTGATCTCTGCCCCCGGGGCTGGCACTCAGCAGCCCCTCAGCAAGCAGAGTCCTGGGCCGTCCATCACAGGGGCTGCCCCCAGCTCAGGACTTGGCCTCCGGTTCCAGCCAAGGGCCCGTGCCTCCCCAGGGAGGGAGCAGAGGTCTGTACCTACCAAACCAGCAACAGAACTTGGTAAAAGGTATTTGGCCACTACTCGTCTGTGCCCATACCAACCCCACACCCAGAGACCAGGCGCTCTTGGCCACGTTGCCTGGGGCCAGGCCTGCTGCAGTACCTGCTGTGTGGCAGCCCTGGGGCCGCAGCGGCCCACCCCCGAGCCAGAGGAGTCAGCCCTTTCTCCCCGACAACAGGATGCCAGAAGGTGCAGGGGTCTGGAGGTGGGCCGAGGCTGGCAGGGAAAGGGCCCGGAGGCCCCCTGCAGCCGAAGGGAGTGGAGGAGGGCCACCCTGTCCCCGGAGATGTGTGAACCCCGCCCAGTGGTCAGGAGCACAGTGGATGTGTTCATTCACTCAGTAAGGATGCTCAGCCCTGCACCGGGCAGTTGGGGCTCAGAGGTGGACCCAGAACAGCCCTGCCCTCCACGAGCCCCAGCACATGGGCAGACGCATCCAGAAATAAACAACCACCCGTCCAGAGTGCCAAGAACAGTCTTGTTCACCGCTGCACTCCCGATGTCCGCTAAAGGGCCCAGCAGACAGTAGGTGCTCCACCCACAGAGGTTTGCGGACTGACTAAGTGCAGGGCGCTGAGGGCCCAGAGATGAGGCCAGCGGGGGAGTAGGGCACGACTCTCAAGACACCAGTGGACTAAGTGAAAGGTTGGGACCCCCTCGAGGGTGCAGGGAGACCCCGGGGGTGTGGGGTTGAGGAGTGTCAGGGCCAGGTTCAGCCTGGGGCAACCTGGGAGAGGTGCTGGGCTGGGCCGGGGACCGTGCATGCAGGGACATCATGGTGGGACTGAGTGTCACAGACCCCAGATGACAGTGGCTCCAGCAAATAAAAACCTCCTTCTCACTTAGAAGTCTGGACTGAAGCACGAGCTCCTCTCTGTGTGGCTGTTGAGCTCGGCCTCCTCTCTGGCGTCTCTGACCTCCCAGGGCAGGGCCCACGGCCCCCGGTGGCCTCCCTTGCCTGGGAGAATCCGGAAGTTGCACTTGTGAGCGTGCCCAAATGAATTGCCAGGTGCAGGCCCAGGCCGCACTTAGCTGCAAGGGGAGCTGGGAAATGCCATCTTCTTGGGCAGCCGGGTGCTGGAGGAGTGGCTGGGGGGGAACAGCTAGTGGGCTCTGCGTGGCCACTGAATAGGAAGCAGTCTGTGCTTCGGTTCTGCAGAGAAGGTGGGAGGCCTGCCAGAGGAGGTGGCCGTGGGATAGAAGGCCCATCGGAAGGAGCTGGGGTGGCAGCCGGGACAGAGGTGGTGCGGATTTGGCCAGAGGGACGGTGGCGGGAGACACTGAGACACGTTTGACCGTGTTGAGTGTGACCTGCCTGGGGGACATCCTGATGGAGAAGTTCAGGTGAGGTGGCGGGTATGAGACACACCCGCAGGGAAGGCGCAGTGCCCAGTGGTGACTGGGCTAGAGACTGCACCAGGTGAGGGGCGGCCACAGGGAGGAAGGGGGCTCAGACAGGGCTCGGGGGGCGGGGAGGTGGGCCGGAACATGCAGAGGGCGGCATCCTGTAGCCCGAAGGGAGATAATGTACTAGTGGAGGGGAAGGGCTGCTAACCAACCTCCAGGCTGACCTGTGCCCTCCGATCCCAGGCCCGGAGGAGGGGAGCCACGTCGGAGGCAGCTGAGGACTGAGCAGGCAGTGATGTTCCAGAAGACCAGTGTAGACAACAGAAGAGGGGGCGGCCGGGTGTGCAGAGGCCATCCACCCAGCCCGGCCCTGAGGACAGCCAACCCTCGGCATTCTCTGGACAGGGCAGGGTGCACAGCCCCTTTCACACCTGGGTAGGCTGAGGTCCCACCTCCAGGCCTCCCAGCCCCGCTGCTCCCAGAGGACACGTGACTGGGGGAGGGGCTCCAGACCTGCCTCTTCTTTCTCAGCCCGGGGCTTCACTTTAAGCAGGTTCCTGCACAAAAGGCTCTGTCTCTCATGATCTTATTTGGCCCCGGAAACAACTCATCCTCCAGAAGAGGAAAGTGAAGCCCAGAGCCGTGAAGGTCACTGCCCTTGGGTGCAGGGGAGCTTCTGCGGGGTGGGCAGTGCAGGACAAGCATCCCACTCCTCCTTTAGAGACCAGGAAGCAGAGGCTCAGAGAGGCCCAGGTCACCTGGTACCTGCGCCGGGCCTGCGTCCCAGGCTGCCATCTCTCCTGTCATTGTGCTGCGCACCTCAGCGACCAGGAGCACAGAGCAGTCTGGGCGGGAAGAGGGGACCCAGAGCTGCAGAAAACCCCCGGGAGGCCTGTAGGGGGTCGTCCGGGAAAGTGGAAGTCAGGCAGGGGTACCCTGCTCTGGCTCACCTTCTTCCCTTCCCCATGCCCGCCCCCCCCCACCCCCGCCATGCCAACAGCACCAGAATCTTCGCTGCCTTCCACTGCTGCCCCTGCAAGTCTGGGGGCCCGGCCCAGCCACAGACTGCCAGTTCCTGGAAAGGCTGTGGTGGAACTTGCTGGCTCCCCAGCCCAGGTCACCGGAGCTGCAACGGGTGGAGGTGGGACCAGGGCCCTGGGCCCCTCTGGGATCACTCACATTTCCAGGAAAATTGCAAAACATTTGAAAGACAAATGGTCAATTCCTCATAACCCACTGTCCTGAAAAGGGGTGTTGGGGGGAGGGGGAGTGCTGGTGGAGAGGGTACCGTGGGGGGCCTCCTGGCCCCCGGCACCAAGCCCATCCCCAGGCGGACTTGGAGGCAGCAGGGAAGGCCAAAGGGGTCAGGGTGGGGCGAGGAAGGAAGCAGCCGGTGCTGGGAGATGGGGCGCCTCCCAGGGGACGGGCCGCTGCGGGCTGTGAAGTTCAGAAACCCCTCCGCAGCTGTTGCCCAGAATGTTTTTCTACTTTCTTCTTGTCGCTGCTCCAAGTCACAGCCCAGCCACTGCCCAGCCTCAAAGGGCAGGAGCCAGGAGAATGACTTCCATTGCCCCATGGGACAGGGGGCAGCTTGACTCACTTATCAAAAGTGATGAAATGTCATTCCCATAATTGGATCCTGAAAGGTTGGCCTTCAGTCTCACTGCACTCTGCCTCCTGGGGCCTGCAATAAAGCAAGCTGCCATGTTGGAGGGCCCCGTGTGGCCAGGAACCAAGGGCAGCCTCTGGTCATGAGCTCGCAAGGGATCCTGCCAACCACCAGTGAGGGAGATTGGAAGCTGGTCCTTCCCCAGCTGGGCCTCGAGATCAACACAGCCCGGGCAACACCTAGATTACCTCGCCTGGGAGAGACCCTGTGCCGGGGACCCAGCTAAGAGACGTCCAGAGTGAGAGCATAAATGCTGTCATCTTAGCCACTAAGTTTTGGGGTACTTTGTTACACAGTGATAGATGACTAATACAGGTAGCATCAGCTAAGACACAGTCAGATGCTGGCTCTGCGATCTGCAGGCTGTGACCTTGGAATCACCAAGTAGTGTCCCCCTCTGCAAACTGCAGACAGTAATGCCCATCTCCCCACGGGGCACCAGGAAGGATAAATAATGTGATGTAGCTCCAGCACCCAGCACAGTGTGGTTGTGGAATGCTGCACTCACCTTCTCCTCCAGGAAGCCCTCCATGATCCCCCAGCTGGATCTTGCCTTCCCTGCCATGGGCGCCCCAGTGAAGTAGCTATGTCTCCATCTGGAATGCTTTTCTTTCCGCTGAGCTTCCAGTCCTTAGAATCCAGGTCTGATGCGCCAATACCGCCACCCCCACCCCGGAGCTGACACTATTCCTCCCAGCCCAGCAAGAATGCCTCCTGAGGGTCCCACAGTGGGTATCCCACCAAATCTTGCTCAGAAGAAAAGGCAAAGACCCACCAGACATCGCTGTCTGTGAGACAGGACCTGGGATGGTGACCAGGACAGCCTGGGCAGGTGAGATGGTGTCCCTCTGCTCATCACTCCTCCATCCCTGAGCCCCTCCTCCAGGCCAGGATGGGGCTCAGGGCTCCAGGGCACTGAGGATGAAGGTGGAAGGAGGTGAAGCCCAGGTGGCCTGGGGGCCCTGGCCAGGCCAGCTGCAAACACCAGGTGCCACAGAAGGGCTCAACAGAGCCTCGGAATGCGGGACCGACTGGCCAGGGCAGGCTGCAGGCTGGAGAACAGTGGAATTAGATTCACTTCCCAACAACTCACCCTGTCCCTGAAGTACTCACCCAGGAGGCAATGAGGCAGCTATTAGAGGGCACGCAAATGGTCTGGGCCACTGGTCAGCTGGACCACTGGCTCTCAGATGCCTAGTCACATGGCATCCCCTCACAGAGCCTCAGTTTCTCCAGCTAGGTAATTCAGGACTTCTCAAAGCGATTTTAAAGGATATCCGGAAATTGTAAATTTCAGTAGCAGTTTATGCTCATGTGTATTAAGACAAAAGCATGTAACCAGCACATCAGACCCAGAGTTTCAGATCCTATTGCTCAGGTCACAAGCATTTCAGTTTAAAAAGAAACCTGATTTAAATAAAAATATTAAGCAAATGATAAAACTGATGATACAAGGATATGACATAAGTCATGTCGTGAGATTCTAGTGACCCACATTTCTTGACCAAGCAACAAGCTTCTCCTGTGTTTACGCCACCGTGATTTTGGAGTTTACCATGGCAGCCAACCCTGTATCCACATTCATACAAGCAGCCATGCAGCTAAGGAAAGATGTTCAAGGCAGAGAAAACAGCGGGTGCAAAGGTCCTGGGGCAGGAACAAGATTGGTTCTTATCTCAGGGCTTCAGGGGCTTTGCACCTGCCAAAAAAAAAAAAAAATGCTGTCCTGAGGTGCAGTGAGTGGAACATCTCAAAGCAGAACAGTCGGGCTGAGCAGGGCTCGGGTAGAGGATCCAGAGCCCACCAGCCTAGCCGGCCCCCTCCTGTAATGGCCTGTTGAAGCAGTTATACATTCTGGGAAACTGCCTGTGTCTGCAGAGGCAAGGGACCCCCTTCCCAAGGGCAAAGGCTGTGATATCTGTGTGTCCCGGCACCCAGCCCCCACCTGGCCAAAAAGAGGTCTCCGTGGATGTTGCTGAATAAATAAAAGAGAGGCTCTGGGGACCTGTGACTTCTGCATCTGGGCACCCAGTGGGCATAGGGGTGGCCACGTTCAGAGGGCACCAGAGGGCAGAGCCAGGAGCAGGAGGCCAGGGGGGCACTGGGCTCCCTGCCATTACTGGAGGGGAATGAGGAGCTGCCGTGGGGCAGGACCGGGAGGCTGAGGGCAGCAAGTGTCAGCACCAAGGGGAACGGAAGAGGAGGAAGCAGTGGGAGGGGCTTCAGGGTAAGTCTGGGGCAAAGGTGCCGCCTTCCCTCCCCAGCGGAAAGGAGCTGCCAGCCCCTGACTGGGCCCCCCACGGGGTCTCACCATCTGTCTCGTCTCAGTGGCCAGGGCCTCTGGGGTCACAGGCTGGTTCAGCTCAAGGTAAACTCCACAGCTGGAAAGGAGCAGACTGGCTTTCTTCTCAGCTGATGTGCTGGGCCCCAGCTTTCCTCAGGGGACCCCACTGCCCCACCCAGACCTGGCCTGGCTAAATTCTACTACTGCCCCTAAGAAAACTGCTATTCCTGGGCTGCAGGAGGCCACCTGGGCCTCCCATCACCAATGGATTCAAGCCAGACTCCTGAGTGGCGCCTCTGGGGCGCCCCCGTGTGCTGACTGTCCCGCAGCCACCTCCCGCCACACTCCACACCGATGACCCTAGACTTTCACTGGGTTCTCTGGGCCTGCCTGAGGCCAGGCCCTGGTCCCAGAAGCTCACAGTACTGGGGACAGAGCCTCATGGTTTAAACCACACCGCGGTGCAGGTGCAAGGGCCGGCGAGCACAGAGGACTGAGCCCTGAGCTAGTCCTTGAAGGAGGAGGGCTAGTTTTCCCAGAGAAGAACTGGGTGCTGCTGGGGGGCTGTGGTCTCAGCTGTGAAAGCTACGATCCCCCCTCCATGGAGGGGCATCTACCATAGCCATGCCCTTGTCCACGGGCTTCCACAGCTGCAGCAGCCTCCCAAAGAGACGTTTCTCAAGCCCACATCTGACCTTCTGCTGTTTAACACCTTCATTGACTCCCCCTCTCCATCCAGAAAAGGCTATACCCAGCGGTCAGCAAAGTCACTGCCCCCAGAGACGGCCTCATCCGGACGCTGGGAACCTGAGAACGTGTCCTCTTCTGTGGCAGAGGGGACTTTGAAGAAGTGATCCGGTTAGGGATCTTGAGATGGCGGTGATCCTGGATTGTCTGGGTGGGCCCAGTGTCATCGCTAAGGTCCTTTAAATGAAGGGGGGCGCGGGGCAGGAGAGTCAGAACCAGAGTGATGTGAGGTTGAAAGGAGGTCGAAGAAGGCAGGCAGCCTCCAGAAGCAACCAGCCCCGCTGGCCCATGTTGGGCTTCTAACCTCCAGTACTGTAATATATGGTGTTTTCTACAATGAGGTATCACCTCACACCTGTCAGAATGGGCATCATCAAAAAATCTAGAAACAACAAATGCTGGAGAGGGTGTGGAGAAAAGGGAACCCTCTTGCACTGTTGGTGGGAATGTAAATTGATACAGCCACTATGGAGAACAGTATGGAGTGTTCCTTAAAAAATTAAAAATAGAACTACCATATGACCCAGCAATCCCACTACTGGGCATATACCCAGAGAAAACCATAATTCAAAAAGACACATGCACCCCAATGTTCACGGCAGCTCTATTTACAATAGCCAGGACATGGATGCAACCTAAATGCCCATCGACAGACGAATGGATAAAGAAGATGTAGTACATGTATACAATGGAATATTACTCAGCCATAAAAAGGAACAAAGTTGGGTCATTTGTAGAGACATGGATGGATCTAGAGACTGTTATACAGAGTGAGGTAAGTCAGAAAGAGAAAAATATCGTATATTAACGCATATATGTGGAATCCAGAAAAATGGTACAGATGAACCGGTTTGCAGGGCAGAAATAGAGACACAGATGTAGAGAACAAACGTATGGACACCAAGGGGGGGAAGTGGCAGGGGGTGATGTATTGGGAGATTGGGATTGACATGTATACACTAATATGTATAAAATGGATAACTAATAAGAACCTGCTGTATAAAAAAATAAATTAAATAAAATTCAAAAATTCAAAAAATACGTATATATATATGTTGTTTTACTCCTTTTCATTTATGGCAATTTGCTGTTACAGCAGCAATAGGAAACTCATACAACCCCAACCCTTGCAGGGGTCTGCAAGGCCTTCCTGCACGCATGCCACCCTGGAGGGAGCCTCTCCCCTCCCCCACTGCTCTGAGCCCCCCTGCCCCTTTGGCCTTCAACCATGCGGTCCCTTCTACCTGATATAACCCTCCTTGGCCAGAGGCTGCCAGCAACCCCTCCCACACAGAGCCCTCATCCCAGTGTCCCATCCTCAGTGGAGCCTTCTAAATCCTTAGGGTTCTCTGCCTTGAACTAATGAGGAATTTGTTGGAAGCTAATGGGATAGTCCATGGCCTCTAGTTCTTGGATGGGATGACCCTAGGGTGTCTAAAAGGCCTGAGCCTCAGGAAAGAAAGGACAGTCCCTAGCGGGTCCCACCAGCAGGTGGCTTGGCAGTGACCATCCCCTGGCCTTGGGTCCCCCTACTCAAGACCCAATTTCTGGCTTCTCGTGGGCTGTTATGCTCATTCAGGGTCAAAATGGGGTGGGGCACCTTAACCAATAACCCTGATCTGAGGCCCCAGAAAGGGCAGCATTTTAGGAATGAAGAAAAAAAAGGTGTCCCAGCCTGCTCCTGGTCCACCTCCCAGGGCTCAGTCACCCCCGTTAGAGTACACCTCACACCGGCACCCATGTAGCCCCTGACCCAGCCAGGAGCCCCTCAAGGGCAGGTGGCTGAATGCTCATCCCCTTTTCGGGATCTCTCCTCTGGAAGTCTGCCTGCACCTTCCTGAGCAGGCCTGTCCGGGAAGCATCCAGACTCGGGTGCTGGAGGGGGAGGCACATGGGGAATCACTGCCTAAAGCTTCAGGGAGCTCGGAGGCCGAGGGCTCTCAGGAAGGGCACGGGCCTGGGGTGGACAGGGGAGCCCCCCTGGGGTGGACAGGGGAGCCTGAAGGCTGGACTCCCCAAGGGTCCCCACCCTAGACCCATAAACAAACAGCCTTGGGACCAGCCGCCACCCTGCATCTCAGTTCATCCCCTGTGAGAAGGGCGGCTCTGACCCTGTGAGGACGGCTACTCTGAAATAAAATAGCAAAGAAAAGGAAACAACGCGCGTGATGAGGACGTGGAGACACAGGAGCCCCTGTGCGCTGTTGGTGCGCATGTCAAATGGGGCAGAGGAGGTGGAGGACAGTACGGACCTTCCTCAAAAAAAACAATCACAGGGCTTCCCTGGTGGCGCAGTGGTTGAGAGTCCGCCTGCCGATGCAGGGCACGCGGGTTCGTGCCCCGGTCTGGGAAGACCCCACATGCCGCAGAGCGGCTGGGCCCGTGAGCCATGGCCGCTGAGCCTGCGCGTCCGGAGCCTGTGCTCCGCAACGGGAGAGGCCACAGCAGTGAGAGGCCCGCGTACCGCAAAAAAAAAAAAAAAAAAACACAATCACAGAATTACCGTATGATGCAGCAATTCCACCCAAAAGAACTGAAATATCAAAGAGGCATTTGTACATCCATGTTTGCAACAGCATTATCCACAATAGCTAAAAGGTGGACGTCACCCAATGTCCATCAATGGGATCTTTACTAAAATGGAGCATTATTCAGCCGTAAGAAGGAAGGAAATTCTGACACAGGCGACAACAGGGAGGAATCACAGGGAGGAATCTTGAGGACATTATGCTGAGTGAAATAAACCAGTCACGAAAGGACAAAGACTGTTATGATTCCACTTCTGTGAGGTTCATAGAGACAGAAAGCAGAAGCGTGGTTGCCAGGGGCCGGGGGAGGGGGAGGGAAGCTGGTGTCTAACGGGGACAGCTTCCGTTTTACAAGATGAACAAGTTCTGGGGATGGATGGTGGTGATGGTTACACAACCCTGTGAATGCCCTCAAGGCCACTGAACTGCACACTTGAAAATGGTTAAGATGGTAAATTTTATTTATTTATTTATTTATTTATTTTATTTTTTTTTTTTTGCAGTACGCGGGCCTCTCACTGTTGTGGCCTCTCCCGTTGCGGAGCACAGGCTCCGGACGGACGCGCAGGCTCAGCGGCCATGGCTCACGGGCCCAGCCGCTCCGCAGCATGTGGGATCCTCCCGGACCGGGGCACGAACCCGTGTCCCCTGCATTGGCAGGCGGACTCTCAACCACTGCGCCACCAGGGAAGCCCAAGATGGTAAATTTTATGTTATATGTCCTTTACCACAGTTAAAACTGTTTAAAAGGGGGTGGCTTGGATCTGCACCATTTAATCTCAAACTATTGGTCTATAGCCATGAAACCCTTTGTAGCTTATTGAAAGGGACACCCTGGTCTTAAAGCAGGAGAGAGCAGGGCTGCCCAGGTGGACGTGGGGTGGGACCCCAGACCCACATTCTCAGCCCTACACCCTCAGCACCACCTGTGGGGAGCCTGAAACTCCAGGCCCCTCTGGCCCCTTCCAGGCAGGTGGGTTTTGTAGTTCAAGGTCCCAAAGATGGACGGGGCTGAGGGAAGCCTTCTCCTGACTTTGCTGGTCAGAACTTCAGGGGCCCTTTATTGTCACCTGGAGGTTGCCAAGGGGCCAGGTGTGGCCCACGGGGCACCGCGCAGCCAGCGAGGGGTGGGCGGAGGCCGCCAAGGAGCCTCCTGCAAAGGGTCAATTCAGGACTGCTTCCTGTGGGCAGCTGGGCCTAGAGGGGCACATGGGCAGCCCTGGGGACCTGTAATTCTGCAATATTAAAAACAGCTTCTGCAAAGGAAACTCCCCTTTCTCTTCTGCTGCCATTTCCAGAGATTCTGAGATCATTAATTTAAGTGCAAGAAAAGTCCTGGTGGAAAATATTCATTGTTACAAGCTGGATGTTTCATGTGGGCTCATTAAATCCACCAGCCCTCCCAGGGAAAGGTGAGGGTGCAGGGGAGAGGAGGGCAGTCCCTTTGAATAGGAAGGGGGAGGGACAGGCGAGAGGAGGGGTGACCCTTCAGCTCTCATTAAAGCCAGTGCAGCCCAGGAGAAGAACCAACACGAACAAGCACCTTTGAAACCAGGCCCTTTACATGCATCACCTCATGTCAGCCACAAGTCACAGAAGAGGCATCTGAGCCGCCGAGCCATTACGCAGACTTGTCCCAGGAGCCACAAGTACGACAAGGCAGAGCCAGCACGCAAACCCATGGACACACCCCTCCATACCGCAGAGTGCCACGTGCTCTGAAAAGCAGCCTCCAAGCTGCAGCTCTCTGACCTCTGGTTGGTAATCACTTAGTCATTCTGCAAACAGTTGACTGACTTCTCTGTCTAGATCTGTACTAATTAGGATACATTTTGGCTGCTGTAACAAATGCCAGAATAACACTGGATTTAACAAGAGAGAAGGTTGTTTTTCTTTCCCCCCCCCCTCTCATGTAACAGTCTGAGCTTCAGCAGTCTAGGCTGATGCCGTGGTGACGCAGGTCCTTTCTGCCCTGTTGCTCTGTGATCCTCAACATCCCGCTTCCATCCTGCAATCAACATAGCTGTTCCGGCTCCTGCCATCACCTCTGTCATCCAGCAGTGGGAACAGAAAGAAGAAGAAGGGAAGTCACCTCTCTTCCCATCAGGGGCAGGACCCAGAGGTTTCACACATCACTTCTCACGTGTCCTTGGTCAAAGAGCTACATGGAGCTATGAGGGAGGCTGAGAACTGGAAAGAGCAGCCATGACCCAGCCCAAATTGGGGGGTTCTTTTACTTTAGGAAGAGAGGAGAGTGGATATTGGGGGACAACTAGCAATCTCTGCCTGGAACACCATCTCCCCTCCCCCCCAGGACCATGGTGAGCCAAGGTCACGAGTAAAAGGCCACGCAGACTGCAGGGGAGGGGAGAGGTGGTCTGAGGAACCAGCGTCCAGGCCAAGTCTTGAAGGACACCTGGGGTTTGGAAGACAAGCTGGAAGGTGTTCCAGAAGGCGAGTGATAGCAGTAGCAGATGGAGCACGTGTGCAAAAACTGTGGTTTGTTGTGAAGAACATGAACTTGGAGCCAGAGACAGGGGCCCAAGTCCAGACACTGAGTCAGCTGACGAGGAGCCCCATCCCCCTGAGCCTTGGTGCCTCGTGGAAAGGCTGATGGTCTCCATCACTGCTCGCAGGCCTGGCATTCGTGGAATCGCGGCTGTGATGTTTCCATGGCAGAAGCGCTGGGTCAGTGTCAGGCAGGGGCAGGAGATGGACCAGAAGAGGGAAGCAGAGGCCCCACCTGGAGGCCTCAAAGGCCAGGCCGAGCGGTTTGGATGTTACTCAGAAGCTGCGGGCAGTTGCAGGCAGGGCAGCATCCTGAACAGAGAGCAGATTTTCAAACCCGGCTCTGGAGGATGGAGAGGAGGAGGTGAGATCGGAGGTGTAGAAGCCGAACAGAAGGCAGCTACAAAGTCCCCAGAGACAGACAGCATGGCACAGACCTGCCGATATCAGGGAACCGTTCAATCCTGAGCAGGCGTTTGGGTTTGGGAAGACAGCCTGGAGGAGGCAGCCCCGAAGCTGTGCCAAGGCAAGGGAAGGGAGAGGACTCGCCCTGGAAGGGACGAGCAAGGGAAGGGCGGATGAGCCGAAGCCCAGCCACACCCAGGGCAGACAGACCCTGCCCTCCCCGCCCCCCTGTCCCGAGGTACCCCATCCCAGCCACTCAGAGCACCATGGCAGCTGGAGCTGTGCCCGGCGATACACCCATGTCCCAGCTGACCCTCCCAGTAACTAGCAAGGTGGAGATCCTGCTCCCATTTACAGAAGAGAAAGCTGGAGCCCAGGGAGAGCCCATCACCTCACCGAGGCCACACAGCAGTCATGCCCAGAGCCCTCGGCACTCTTGAACCTTCCTGGGTCCAATAGGATGACCTTCAGAAATGCTCTGACCCTATCATCTTGGACTCGGGAAGGCTTTTTCATCCTGAAAAAAGGGACAAAGATCAAGAACTGCTTTATCCACATCACGTCCTCAAAGCATCCCTTATGAGGCAGGGAGAGGGGGACCCCATTGAACAGAAAGACAAACTGAGGCCAGAGAGGGCAAGTCGCCTGCCCGGGTCACACTGCCAGTCGCTGGCCGGCAGGACTTGCATCCAGGTCTCTCTGGCTCCACGTCCTGTTTCCAGGATCCTCGTCCTTGTGGAGGCCTCTCTCCCCTCCCCTCCCCTCCCCCTCCCCCTCCCCCTCCCCTGCTCCCCCGCTGTTTTCCTGGCTCTCTCTCAGGGAAGGGAGCATGCTCTGAGTCTCTGTTTCCCTGGGAGAAATCCATTTTCAGAATCTGGAGGTGTTGAAATGTGTTCTTTTTTCCTCTCCAAAGAGCCCTTCTTGAGGACAGAGGTACCCCAAGAATCCCTCTGGGGCCACCACCAGCCAGGCCAGGCTGCCTATCAGGAGGGTCTGGCCCCAGCAGGGGGCCCTGCATAGGGTCTGGGGGGGTGACCATATGCATCCTGGGATGATGGGCGGCTGGACTGCCCAGGACATGCCCACAACCTGCAGCCTGATTTCCGGAGACGCTCATTTGCCATTACTCGGCTCTGGCTGCAGCCCTTCTGGTCCCGGAAGCAGGGCGGTTCTGAGCCCATCTGCCCAGCTGAGGGCCGGGGGTGGATTCCATGTCTTTACCAGATTGTCCCCCTTCATCGTCAGCTGACCCCATGGTGCTCACAGAAGTTCTAGCCGTAAAAGGCTCGGACATTGCTGTGAGCACCTTCTAACCCTCAGAGCCAGCCTCCAGGGAGCAGAGTCATGGGCACAGGGGTCGCCGGCCGAGTGAGGGAGGGAGAAGGAGAGGAAGGGAGGGGCAGGTGTGGAGGAGGGGGGAGGGGGAGAGGAGGAGGGAAGGAGGGCGGGGGCTTGGCCCTCTGTGCCAGCACACTCACGCTACACCTGCCCAAGCACGTGCCAGCCTGCCACTTTCAAAATCTGCTCTAGAATGAGGATCTGGCCTCTCCCTCCCCATCCTGGTCTCCGCCCACCCCATAGGCGGCTCTGACCCATCCTCCAGGGCTCACAGGCCCTCCCCTGGGCTCTCCTTGTCTGGTGTGCGCCCCACCTGCCGACCACCCACCCCCAGGGAGACCGGTGGCAGGCCTGGGGTCTTGGGGAGCAGTTCCTAGAGTTCCTAGAACCCAAATCCCAAATTGTGGACTCGTGGGCTGCCCAGGCTGAAGCCTAGAAGGGCCCCAGCAAGACTAGGCTGTCCACCGCCCTCCCCAGGCCCACAGGACTCCCGGGAGTTCTCAGCCTCAGTTCTAAGCCTTCAGGACAGGAAGCAGGCTTGGGGACACCAAGGGGCATCAGGGTAAGGGTGTTCAGGAACCCACCCCATGGGAGCCTCCCCACAGGGCGGCCACGTGATTACTCTGCCTGTCCCCCTCCTCCCCACAACCAAACCCACCATATCTCTTACATCCCCAAACAAGTCGCTCTAAAACTCCAACCAAACTGGCTCACTGTGGGTCCCAGAAGGGCCCATAGGAAGCCAGGTCCTTCGGGGATGGGGTCTCTTCCCCTACCATCAGCATTGGCATCTTGTCCCGCTGGCCACAGGGTATAGACCAGGTTTACACAGGCTTGTGAAGACTTCCAGACTGAGGGCATGACCACGCCATCATCTCTGCGATGCCAGCCCCAGGCCAACATCCAAACTGACCTGGAATTCCAGCACTCACCGCCCCCCGACCAGAGTCCCACCAAGACAGGGCTGGTGTGGTCTTCAGAAGAGCTGAGCGCTACAGGTGCTGAATGAATGAACCAACGAATGATTGAATGAATGGACATGCCACCCCGCACGCCCTCGGCAGGACTCTGCGTGGACCCTTCTCCCAGCCTCCTCACCACGGCTGAGATCAGAGGTTCCTACCACAGGACTAACTCGTGAAAACACACTTCACTTAGTACTTGGCACACAGTAGGGACTTGATGGAAGTTCTAAAGCATCCCTGCATCCCTGTCCCTCTGTCTACAGGCGGAGCAGCCAGTGCAGCTGTGATTCTGCTCCTGAGAAATAACTTAGAACAGATCTTCCCCAGTCCTTCTTAGTAACTGTATTTCCTGAATGTTGAACAGCTTCACGGTAAGACGCTTCTGTCCCAGATGAACCCGCCTGCCCTCCAGGAACACCCCCAGGCAGGAAAGGGAGGCAAGATACGGCCCCTGATTCAGAGGGACCCCCACCCTGCCCTTCTGCCCAAAGACCTGCCCAGCAGGCCAGCTGACAGGCAAATGGGGGGTTTTCAGAGTCACAGAAGGGGGTTACATACCCCTGCACCCACCCCCCAACCCAGGGGCCTGCAGAAGCTTCTGGAAAGAGGCAAACATCAGAGGCAGGAAGCCTGCCTCCCAGACTCCTCTCTGTCTCTGCCTCTCTCGATGGCTCTCTCTCAAACCTACTATCTGTCTCTCTCCCTGAGACCCCTTGACCCCCCAGCACTAGGCTGGAAGTTCCTTTACAAATCACTGGGTCCATCCCCATCGTATAGGTGAGAACAAGAGGCCCCTGGGAGCAGGAGTGTACCCCAGGTCACGCACAGGTCGGTGTCCAAGCAGGAAGCAGGGCCATTCCCTGAAGGACTCGCCAAGTGCATCAGTGAGCCCACGTGTCATTCGGACATGGGACACGGGTGCTCTGAGAAGGGTGCTGCATCCCCCTCCCTGTCGCTGACGCTGGCCAGTCCTCCAGCCTCATATAGCTGTGGCAGGGGAGGGGTGAGGGGGGACCTGAGACCCTATGGAAATCCGTCTTCCCTCGAGACCCAGCTTGAGTCAGACAGGCTGGGTCTGGTCCAGCTTGGGCACCGGCTCCTACGTGACCTTGGCCCAGGCGCCAGGAGGGCAGGGTGAGGGTGTGACCAGCTCCAGTCCTGGCTCCAGCCCCGTGGCAGAGGGTCCTGCATAGCCCCCGGTGCCCCGAGCTTCCCCGGTAGCTCTGCAGGCCCTCACTCCCGCATGGGTGCTCTGCCGGGACCTCCCTGAGCCAGCAGGATGTGAGCAGACACAGAACCAGCAGTGGCTTCAAACGAGCTCGTGCATCAGGGCCGCTTCCTTTCTGTGCCTCTCTGCCACCCCCATGGGATCGGGCCCGGGTGAGCCTGCTGGAGGAAGAGGGACCCGTGGAGCACAGCATCCCAGCCTGGGCCATCCTCGGTCAGCTGACACCGGCCGACACCCAGGCACACCAGGGAGCCCGCCAAGGTCAGCAGGGCACCCTGAGCCCCTGAACCCCACAGCACGTGAGAAACCGCGCTCGCTGCTGTGTGGTTATCTGTTACCCAGCATCGCATGGCAGCGGAGGGCCAACAGAGCCTAACTCGCCGGGGATGCCGCCTGCTCTGCGACGCAGCGTCACATCCCGGCAAGCAACGGAAGCTTAGAGAGGCTGAGGGCTTGCTCGAGGTCACCCTGGGAGTGGGTTCAAGTCCAGAAGTTCTCCCGGGCCCACCACGCGCTGGCTTGGCAGACAGCTGAGTCAGTCCCAGTCTGCCCTCGGGGAGCCCGAGGTCAGGGAGGGGACACGGGGAAGCAGAGCTCTCTGTATTTCAGGGTGTAAGGAGAAGGGGCAGTTGTGGAAGGACGAGATCAGCTTCTGCAGCTGGAGAGGGAGGCGGCAGGGAGGACCCTCTGGGTCCATTCTGGCTGCACGGTCACCGCCATCACCACCCCCATTCACAGCCCATGAAACCCTGTGACACCACCAGTGCTGGTGAATTTCACCCTTTCAGAGCTGAACTGCCGCCAACCCCTTCCATCCGATCCGTCAGACACTGGCAAAGGAAAAGCAGCCGTATACAGACAGCTGCCATGTGCCAGGCACACCACATCCACGCCCTGCTGGGCTCTCCACAAACCCACGAGCAGAGGGTACTAGCACCCTCCTTCAGAGATGAGCAACCACAGCACAGAGAGGGTCAGGGACGCTCCCAAGGCCACACAGCCTATAGGAGGCGGAGTCAGGATTTGAGTCAAGTCTCTGAGATTCCAAAGGTCAAAAGCGACCCCTCAGATGGAAAGGCCTGGTCCTTACGGGGTGGCCTTGGCCGAGGGGCATCCACACTCTGCCACAGCCCAAAGGCCCTGGAAACGCCATCCTCAGAGAAGTGTTTGCATGGCTCGGGGCCAGCAGCCCAGCACTCGGTCCGCTCCGCGCGGGGTTAGCTGGCTTCTCCACCAAGGGGAAGGCACCGTGGAGTTTATCCCTCCCGCCATGTTCCCTCTGCTTGTCAGCAACCACCTATCCCCACACAGTGTGAAATTCCAAAAGCAAAGCTTTATTATGCCCACGATGCTGAGGCTCCACCCTCTGCCCACCCACCCCCACCCCCAGCCCAGCGCTGGAATCTTCTCCTGAGACCTGCAGGCACCTCCAACTCAGTGTGTCCTCAAAGACCACAGCAGACCTCCACTTCCCCAGGGCTCCCATCAAACTCAAGAGGCCACATCCCCTCCTCCCAGCCTCCCCCCACCCAGTTCCCCTCCCTCCTCGGGTAGGCCCCTTCTGTCCCCAGAGTACGCTGATTGGACATCTCCTGTTAATCACTGAGTGTGAGTTTTGGAGTCAGACATTAGCTATGTGTTCCTCGGTAAATCACCTCTCTGAGCCTCAGTTTTCTCATCTATAAAATGGGGGTAATAAAAGTTCCTACCTCGTTAAAAGGTGGGGTTGAATGATCTGCCCATTTCACAGATGATGAGATGGAGGCACAGAGAGTTCAGGTAACTTGCCCAAGATCACACCCCTTGGCCATGGTAAAGTGACACAGAGGCTGCTGTGACACACAAAGCCACACAGACCCTGCTTTCCCTGAGCCTTCATGTCTCCCACCAGCTCCTGAAGGTCTCATCAAGGCCAAGGGGCCTTTCCCATGAGCACACCTACCCCTCCCAGGGACCTGGCTGGGCTGGGGGGCTCCTGGAGGGCAGACACCACGCCTAGCTCACTGTGCACCCAGGCCCCTCTGGGAGCCTGGACCTGGCATGGACCAGGGCTTGGACTGGGGGCAGGGGGCGGGGCCCCAAAACAGTTCAGAAGGGCACTCTCACCACAAGACAGCCGGGTCTGTGGCGAGCCAACCCTGGGGAGCACACTGCTACCCTCGCCGCTTTACTGGCTGTCTCTGAGCCCTCAGCAATGCCGGGCAAGGGTCTCTTTCTGCTCTGAGCTCCTCCACGCTGGCAGCCACAAGCCTCATGGCACTTAATTTGCACACACCCATGGTGTCTGCACCATGGTGATCCCCGGATTCAGAGACCCACGCTGGCTCACCTCAGAAGCTGTATTGCTGGGATACCGACCAGCACGGCCACACCCACAGGCGCACATTTCGGGCAGCTGGACTGTCACTTTTGTCTTCTGGACATTGGGAGTCATAGCCAATTGGGTTTAACCACCTGGATGTTCAAGGCAAAATCTGTGATGGGTCCATGGCCCACATGGAGGATGCTGAGGCTGCACTGGGTCCCCAGTGGGGAGTGGGTCCTTCCTCTTGTTTGCACTTTTTCTTCTCACCTGTGGCACCCCTGCTATTCCATGGCTTCCTACAAGAGGCCTGAAGTGCACTTCAGAACAAGGCTGGGTGTAAATAGACACACACGCACACACGTGGACAGCGAGCACTGCCCGGCATAAGTAACGTGAATACAGCACAGCCCCTACATCAGGCTCATCTCTCAGTCGAGGAAACTGAGACCTGGAGAAGCAAAGTGGTTTGGGGGGCCAGTCTGCTGGCTGGTTGTACCCCACCCTTTTCCACAGAGGGTAAGAGATGGACAGGACAGACTGACCCCAAAGATGGCTCTCCAGCCAGCTTTAGGGCTCAGAGCAGGGTCTGCCCGTCACACGAGTGGCCAAGCCTCCCACCGGCCCTCTAGCCCCAGGAAGGTCCCACAGCCACGGCCTCCCATACAGGCCCTTGGGCAAGGAGTCGGCCCAGCCTCCACAGGGGTCTGGCCGAACACTAGGGAGCATGGAGGATGCTCAGTTGTGTCTGAGCTCAGGGCAGGAACAAGTCAGAGCCAGGCCGGGTTCGAGAGTTAGGGTTGGGCCAAAATGTGAGGCCCCAGAGCTGCAGCAGGAACGGGGCAGGTGAAAAATGGGCTGGGAGCAGATACTGAGGACCCGAGGCCAGAGGCACCTCTGGCCTCAAGTGGGGGCCTCATCAGCCCCAGAGTGGCATGCAGGGGCAGGGCCCAGAGGACTTCCTAGAACCTTCTGGAATTGTGGAGGAAGAGCACAAGGAAGGCATTGGAAAGCAGCCATCCAGCCCCCTTGCAGTGCAGATGAGGCCAGAGGGAGGGACAGGACACAGCCAGGTCACCCAGCAGGTAGCCAGGGCCTCACCTCCAGGCCTTCCCCTCTCTTCGACCGGGAGCCCCGGGCCTCCCCCGGTCCTGGGACACTGCCAACAGTCCTGCTCCACCCAAGCTCTGGGGCCCCAGCAAGCTCTCCGGGCTTGGGTCCCAGGCTGCCAACCACCCCAGGGCCCCACCGTCAGCTCCCGGGAGGGTGCCCGGCCGGGGTGTGTCACGTGAAGAGGGATGGAGACCCTCTGTGTCAAGGACACCTCTAAGCCCAGACCGCTGAGGCCACAGCCACCAACCCACCTGCAGGGCGTCCACCCTTCGGCCGAGCCAAGCTGGAGTCAAGAGAGGTCGGGTCAGAGGGGAGGCTTGGAAAGAAGAAGTCATTCCTGAAGCAAAAGAAAAGGGTGAGCACGTTTGGGGGACGGCCCGGGTACCCATAGGAGAACCTGCTTATCCCAGGATGGGAAACAGATGGACCAGCGGCCAGGGGACAGATAGATTCATCAGACACCACGCCTGAAGGGGACCTCCCGGGGACTGCCTGCCCACGGCCCCAGGTCCTCACCCTGCCCGGCCGCAGACACGCCCTACCTCGCTCACAGCTGCCTGCCAGCGTGCAAAAGGGCAGGATGAAATATCTTGAAGTTCGCCTGAAACAAGTTTTCAGTTAGTCCACGCTGCACTCAGGTGCTCATTTCACAAAGGTTTATTGGGCTCCTCCGGGGTGCTGGGTGCAGGTTAGTCACTGCAGAGGATCCCAGCAGGGCCTGAGTAGCAGCCGACACAGAAACTAGTGGTGAAACATGCCCGGGCTGAGGATGCGGCCATGAGGAAGGGAGAGGGCACAGGAGGGCGAGGAGGGAGGGCGGGCTCAGCTCCCCCAGGGATGGGGCAGGCTGGACCCAGGTGGAGGTGAAGGCAGAGGAAGAGAAAAAATGGGAGTCGCCAGGGGAGGGAGGAGAGTAGAGGGAACAGCATGAGAGGGGGCTCAGAGGCAGGACAGGGCCTGGGATCTCCCAGAGCATCAGGAGGCCAGTAGAGGGGGCAGGGGAGACAAAGAGTCAGCAGCCAAGGAGGGCTGAGGCCCAGAAGCCAGGTCACTATGATGCTGGGCAAGGACACAGCCAGGACACACCCGTCACTCTGCGACCCTCTTCGCCAGGTGTGCGGGCTGCCCCTCCTCCTCCCTCAAGCTCCAGGAGGCCCTCTGTAGGTGGCCAGACCCGCCCCATGGTAAGTCTCAGCATCAACCTTCCTGGCGCTGGGAGCTGCTCTACCCATAAGGAGACGGAGGCCGTGCCCACCACACTCCCACCCACCAAGCCCCACACGGGGCAGTGTGGCAGAGGGGTCGGAGACAAGCCTTCCCTGTGTGGGTACCCAGCCCCCGGAGTACAGTCTGGGAAGAGGGGAGGCCCTCCCCACCCTGCCCCGGATGTTCCAGGGCCCCAGCTGCCTGCCCCTCCCCCTAGTCCGTGTCCAAGTTGCTCCTGGACACCAAATGGACCCAGTCCAACTTGTCTTTCCCTTTCTTTCCCCTGCCCGCCCCCTGCTGGAGCTGCTGGAGGGCAGGCAGGAAGGAGGCCAGCCTGCCCAGCCCAGTGGCGTGGGCACAGCCCCAGCTCCAACTCTGGTCCCCCTGGGCCCGAGGCCCAGTGCTCCCAGAGTCCCAGGTAGGACTTGGCCTTGGGCCAGGATAGATCAGGGCAGGATGGCCAGCTGATAGGAAGGGGCCTGGGGAGGTGGGGAAGGGGGCAGGGGCTGCCTGGGAGGAGAGGGGGAGGGAGGAGTGGGGCAGGGGCACAGAGCAGTGGAGTGAGTCACCACACCAGGGTCTGCGTCCCAAAGGCCGGTACCACCTGGACCTTAGGTCTGTCCTCACCTGCACTAGGGTCTGTGGAGCCAGATGGTCTTGAGCGCCTTGTCCGATGTCCTGGAATCCCAAGGTGTGAGGTGTAGCCTGCCAGCCCAAGAAACAGAAGCACATCCGCCGGAACAGCTGACAGCCCTGAGGACAAGCACTGCTCTCCTGAGCCTCCCTGGGGCCAGAGGGCTTGTGGGTTGGTGGTCTCGCTGGATGCCCACAGAGGGTCCAGAGGGACCAGTCTTGCCTCTGCACCAGACCACGTCTTCCCCACGCACCACCACCCCCGCTACATCCCAGGCAGCTCCGAAGGCTCTCCCAGCCCATGGTGGCTTTTTAATTTTCTGAGACTAAATGTGAAAAGGGGGTAGGGGGAACTGCCCCATGCCCCTAGCCCAGTTCCTGTGTGGGTGGGGGCAGGGCACAGGTCCGAGACTGGCACCCCGCAGAAATCAAGGAAGCAGGGCTGGAGGGTCTGTGCAACAAAAGTTGGGACTTCCTCGGCCCCTGCCCGGGAAGGGGCAACCTCAGGCCCCCAAAACGCCTCTCAGAGACCAACCAAGTAGAAGACTTCTCTCCCTACTCCCCCCACCTCCCCCGCAAAACATAAGGCAAGGAACCGATTTGCCAACTCAGAGGTGCCCTGCGGGGGTGGGGAGCAGACAGGGGGGACGCCCCCCCCAGCCAGGTTTGGATCGGGGAGAATTCCCTAACCCACCTGAAGACCCCCCCTTACCCACTGCGGTGAGGGGCGGTGCGGGGCCGCTGAGAAGAGCGGGGAGGAGGCTGCCTTTCCTCTGGGTGGGAAGTTCTCCGGCTGCGCAGCCCCCAACACCGCCACCCCAGGCAGCAGAGAAATCGCCTGGCTGGAAGAAAGAGCAAAGGGTCTACCTTCACGCCCCGGCCTTCCTTCCACTCGGGTCTTGACCAGCTGGAGCCACGGTCCCAGGTGGGAGCTCGCGGGGCAGAGGGTCCCGCCAAGGCCGCGAAAACCGGAGGAGAGGACCTCTGCCCAAGATGGGCATCTCCCCCCGCGCCCGCTGGGGCCCGGTGAGTCCTGGGTTGGGGGCTCCTTGCCCCGAGGTTGACTCCTCCGGACTTGTGCCCTCGCCGCCTCCGCCGAGAGCGGTGCCCTCGCCGGCTCCGGCCCAGCAAGCTCCCACCTCCGCCCGGGACGCGAGCGCTGTCTCCGTCCCGGGAAGAAGTTAGGCGGCCGGTCCCCGGGGCGGGTGGCGCACGGGACGCAGGCAGTAGTGGCGCCGGACTCGGGCTCAGCCACCGCCGCCCCAGACGAGTCCCCGCGACCGCGAGGGCGTCCCGGGAGGCTCGAATCCCCAGGGGTCCAAATCGCTCGCGACCGCGTCCAGGCCTCGCCCCGGGGGGCAAGGCGGGCCGAGGCTCGGCGGGCCTGGCTCCCGGCTTCGGGGACCCCAGGTCGAGGTACTCCCCGCCCCGCCGCCCCAAGTCGCCGGCCCCGCGCCGCGCGCAGCGAGTCATCAGCAGATCTCGGACGCGGCGGCAGGGCCGACCCCGGCTCCACGGAGTTGGGGAGTTGCCCAGCACCCTAAAAGCCTCCACACACATTCCCCGTTGAGAGTACGCACTTCCCGCGTCCCGGCGCCTCCGCGGTGAGTCGAGCCGCAGCGCTCCGGGTCAGCGAAGGTGGCTCGGCGCGGGCGCTCCAGTCTCGACGTTCCCGGGGCAGAGAGCAACGTCCGGGGACGCACGGGACGGGTGCGCCCGGCGGCCGGGTCTGCGCCGGGCGAGGCGAGCGGCAAGAGGGGAGCGCTCCGGCGTTCAGGCAACAGCTACCCCTAGTGGGAGAGCCGCCCGGGGCCGCCGCCGCCCCGCGTCCGCCGCCCCGCGCCCCGCGCCCGCCGCATCCCGCGCCCGGAGCGCTCCCGGCTCAGCTGGGGCGCAGGGACGGTGCTGCCTTCCCCGGCCCTCTGCGTCTCCGGCGCCGGGCGGTAACGGGCCCGCCGGCCCTGCCCTCCGCACCTCCCCGCCGGGCCCCGGAGGCCGCTGACCCGAGAACTGCGGCGCCGAGCCGGGGCGCGATGGGACGGGGCGGGCGCGGCTGGGGCGGCGCTCGGCGGCCTCGGGCGGCTGCGGGGGGCGCCGAGCGCGGTGTGCGTGGCGGTGCGGTGCGGGGGGCGGCCGTGTGCGAGGCGCGAGTGTGAGCGCGCGCGGGAGGCGGGCGGGCTCCGGGAGGCGAGCGGCACCCGCGGGCGAACGCGGCAGGCGGCGGGGGCCCAAAGTTGCCTCCTCGCGGGCCCGCGTCCCTGGCGGGGCGGGAGCCGGGGCCGGCGAAGCGGCGGCCGCGGACCCGGCCTCCCGCGGCACCTGGGCAGCGGCCCCGCACGAGCAGCAGCGGCGGGGGCGGCGTTGGCGGCGGCGCGCGGGAAGCGAACCGGAGCTCCGGCGTAGCGCGGCGGCCGCCGGGGAGCTCGGCTCAGGTGCGCGGCGAGGGGGGCGCGGGCCGGAGCTGGGCCGCCGGGACCGGGGCGGCGCGGCGCTCGCGCTCGCCGGAGAACCTCCGCCGCGGACCGGGTCCCCGCTTCAGCTGCCTGTCCTGGGCGCCCGCTGAGGTCCGGGTTACCCGCCCCCGCGAGCGGGCTTCGGGGCCCGGCCCCGCCCCCTCCGGCCCCCGGCCGGGCCGCCCCGCCCTCCGGCCGCCGGTGCCAGCCCTCGGCCCGCGATTTCTAAGGCACTGGCCGCGCCGCCGGGCGATCCCTCCGGGCTCAAGTTGCAAGGGGGCGGACCCGGGCCGGAGGTGGAGTCTCCCGCCAATTGAAGCCTCGACTATAAATTGAGCTCCCCGCAGAGCCCAAGCCCAGATGCCTCGCCAAGCCACCCCGCGTCTGGTGGTGGGGGAAGGTAGAGGGTCCCAGGGGGCTCTGGGGGGCGCCGCCACCATGCTCCGCTCCCTGCTGCTTCACTCTCTGAGGCTCTGCGCCCAGACCGCCTCGTGCCTCGTGCTCTTCCCGCGCTTCCTCGGCACGGCCTTCATGCTCTGGCTGCTCGACTTCCTGTGCATCCGCAAGCATTTACTGGGCCGCCGACGCCGGGGTCAGCCCCAAAGTGAAGTGGAGCTCAACAGCGATGGCGAGGAGATGCCCCCCGACGACCCGCCTATCTGCGTGTCCGACGACAACCGCCTGTGCACCCTGGCGTCGCTGAGGGCAGTGTGGCACGGCCAGAAGTTGGATTTCTTCAAGCAGGCGCACGAAGGCGGTCCGGCGCCCAACTCCGAGGTGGTCCTGCCCGACGGCTTCCAGAACCAGCACATCCTCGACTACGCCCGAGGAAACCGCCCGCTGGTGCTCAATTTCGGCAGCTGCACCTGACCACCGTTCATGGCGCGTATGAGCGCCTTCCAGCGCCTGGTCACCAAGTATCAGCGCGACGTCGACTTCCTCATCATCTACATCGAGGAAGCGCACCCCTCGGACGGCTGGGTCACCACGGACTCTCCCTACAGCATCCCGCAGCACCGCAGCCTGGAGGACCGGGTCAGCGCAGCGCGGGTACTGCAGCAAGGTGCTCCCGAGTGCTCTCTGGTCCTCGACACCATGGCCAACTCTAGCAGCTCCGCCTACGGCGCCTACTTCGAGCGCCTCTATGTCATCCAGAGTGGCACCATTATGTACCAGGGCGGCCGTGGCCCCGATGGCTACCAGGTCTCCGAGCTGCGCACCTGGCTGGAGTGCTACGATGAGCAGCTGCATGGCCCTCAGCCCCGTCGAGTGTAAACAGCCAATGGACAATTGACTGAACTTGGCGGGCCATGCCTTCGAGCCTTCGAAGCCCACGTGCAAACACACCCAAACAAAGGCAGGCTTGGCGAGGGCCCAGTGACACAGCTGTGCTGAGCCATGGATCTAAGGCTGAGTCTGCCCTCTCAGCCAAGCCACCTGAAGACTCTCCTCCGCCCCCGGCCCCCCACCCCCGGGCTCTGCCTTTGTGACTGCCCTTGCCTGTACTTGCCTGGCTCGCTCTAAATCCCCTTCTGAGTGCGGAGGCAGCGCCACCCTTGCCTGTGTGCCCCTGGACTTGTCCTCGCAGAGGCCCCTGCCACGCGACCTCACACGCCCTCCCCAGAAGAGAATAGCCAGCGTGCCTTTAGCCAGGCGCATCGGCCCCGCGCGAAGAGACTGGCTGTGCCCGCGCGCCCTGAGCGCAGCTGGGTTCCAGCAGCGCGAGCCGCTCGCCTTAGTTGCCTGGCACCCACACCTGTCGCGCACGGGGAAGGGATGCCCTGCTGCTTTTGTGTCAATTTCTTGTCCCTGAGTTGGGGGAGGAGGTTTGAGGTGGGGAAGGGTAGGCAGGGTTATTTCCCCCCTTTATTTTGGGTGCTCACGAGCCCCGCTGCTGATGACGAACTGTCTCTAACTGGTCTTGACCACGAGCTGGTTCTGAATTGCAGGAGGCTTGCAGTAGCGCCTAAAACGAGAGGGGAAAGTGCTCTGGGTTTCTATGTGGAAACCGCGTCAACGGGGTGGGAGAGGGAGGTTGGGGAACTGCTTCGGGACAGAGGAAAATGGCTTGGGAGGCATTGGCGAGGTTTGCAGCGCCCCAGGGAGGAGGAAGGGGCTGGGGCTCCTGGCACACGGGGTTTGAGTGGTGGAGTCTGGGGGAGAGAGATGGGGGGAGAGCCTGGGAACCCCGAGCGAGGGGTCTCCCAGGCAAAGCTGCCGACTGCGGGGCCAGAAGGCGGGGTGGGCGGGGCCTGATCTGAAGGCCATTTAGTGAGTGTTTTGCTGGAAATACTCCCTGTATATAAACTTCTTTTTACACTACAATAATAAAGGCTTGAAGTAAATTGCTTTCGGGTTGCCTTTGGTCCCTTTATTTTTTCTTCCCTCTGAATAGCGGTAGTAATTAAACACAAATCTCTCCCTGGCGTCCCCATAGTGACCCTGGGGGGAAGGGTGGAGAGAAGGAGCCTAGCGGGGGCGCGGGAGGGGAAGAAAGAAGGAAAGGGGTCCGTGGCGGTGCCCGGGAGGCACACAGGCACGCACGCACCCGCGGTGGGGAACGTGAGGTCGCGAGGAGAGCGAAGAAGTCGAGCCCGGCTGGGTCCTGGAGGGAGGCGGGAGAGGCAGCGGGGCCCGCGCTTGCCACCGCGCGCGCGCACACACGCACGCAGTTACGGCTGACCCTGCAGCCTCCCATCTAACTTCCCCCAGCAACAGTCGGTGGGGGGGAGGGGACGGTGGGGGGGGGCGGGGGGCTTTGGACCAGGTAGGGCTGGGCTCCGGCCCACCGCGGGCACCTCTGCGCACCTGGCTCCTCCCTAACCCCCTTCTATCACCTCCCCATTCCCTCGCGCCCTTCTCAAACCTACAAGATCTTCTCCCGCATCCCCCAATCGCCGCCTGGCTGCTGGGGTCCCCGGGAGGCGCTACTAGAATAGCGCAAGGTGGCGGAGGGAGGGGCGACGGGGGAGGGAGAGCGGGCCTGCAGCGCCATCACTCTAGCAGCAGCTCCTACTGCGGGGCGGGGGTGGCGCCGAGTGCGCCCCCTGCCCAGGACACCCCCTCCTCTTGCCCCTCCGCCGCTTCCCCAAGTTCAAGCCAAACATCGTCACCACCTCCAACACACTCGGGTCTGGGAATCGGAGGAGAGCGTGGTGGCTGAGCTGAGAGAGACCAGAAAGAGAGGGATGGCGGTGGCCGGGACCGGGGCTTGGAGAGGAGGGGGTCGTGGCTTTGGGCACAGATCCCCGCCCGCGGCCCAGGCCAGGCGCTCTGTCGCAGTCCCCGCTCTCACTACCTCCCCTGTTGCTCCCCAGGTGAGGAGACTCCGGGAGAGCGAGATTAGCTCGCCCCCTCCTCCCTCTGCTATTGACCCCTTGAGCAGAAAAGTGCGTCGGGGGAGACAGAGAAAGGAGCGCTGGGACGGGAGTCCGTGGACCGAGAGTCGGGGTAGGCGAGCAGCCGAACCTCCCCGGCCAGAGAACCCAGGACCATCCCAGTCCCGGGATGGGGTGGGGGCGGGGGCGGTGTCGGTGCGCGCCTGGGTGGGAGCGCTCGCGCCTGAAGCTGGGGCGGGGTGGGGGGGGGTGGAGTGGGGGTCTGCGGGGATGAGTCTCCAGCAGGCTGGATGGAGGAGAGAGGCCCCTGCTCCACCAACGCCGCCTCCAATTCCCGCCCAGCCCCCATGCCGCTTCTCCGTGAAACTTTTTGGAACTGACACCCTGAGCTGGGGATTTTTTTTTTTTTTTTGCTTTAAAAGTATTTAAATTGAAAAAAAAATTACTCTTAAGAAAAAATTGGCACAGATCGTATTTCTGCGTCTCCTCCCCTCCCCCTCCTCCCGCGCGCTTCTTCTCACCCCGAAACCCCCAAGAATAATACTGAGCAAGCGGCGGAGATGCGGCCGGGCGCCGGGGAGGATCGGCCTAGAGCTCTTGCGCGCGCCGCTCGGCGGTGGTGGGGTGGGGGGCGCTTGGTGGCCGGGAGGAAGCGGAGGGAGGCCCGGGACGGCGGGGCGCCGCTGCGGGGGTCCCACTGCGTGCTCGGGCAGCTCCTCAACCCGGTCCTCCACTTGGGGTTCTAGTTGGACGCGCTGAGCGCCCTGCCCTCCCCGTGGAGGCTGCAACCCCCTGAGCCTCCTCGGGCTTCCCGGACCGAAACTCGGAGCGCTCGGCGCCGGGACCTGCGGCTCCTGCCGCAGCCTGCGCGGCCCGGTGCGCTCACCGCTCCAGGGGCGCCCCGGCCACCCCTCTCTTCTTTCTCTTCTCCGGCCTCCCTGTCTCCCTTCCTCCCCTTCATCAGTCCGTTGCCTTCTCGCTCTTCTTTTTCCCTCCTTTTCTTGTTTCTTTCTCTCCTTTCTTTTCTCCCTTTTTCTTTAAAATCTCCCCTTCTTACAAAAAGAATGCACACTCATTGCCGAAAACACAGAAAAGTCCCAAGAAAATAAAATCAACCTAAGGTAACCTCCTGGTGTGTGCACTTTCTCACTTGCCTCTCGCATTCAAGAGCGGGATTACCCTTTTACAGGCTGGCATTAACTTTTGACTCCCTGGCACCCCTCTTTCCATGCACCCCTCCCCTCTTTCCATGTCTGTAAATAAGTATTGAATGACGCCAGGCCAGGTCTTGGAACAGAGGACCAGAGATGGCTCCATGGGTGCCCCAGGTGCGAGGGATGCTTCATTGTTATAAACATTCTTCAAACTGTGCCCACGGCTCTACACACTTTCACCCCACTAGCACATTTCTTAAAGTGAAATTGCTAGACACATGCACATCTATAAGATGCCTGTTTTGCCACATTTTGCTAAACTGCCTTCTAGAAAATCAATTTGATTTTATTGTTTTGTGTTTTCCCAGTGCACTCTCTCTTCCTTATTTTTAAGTGAAAAATATGAAGATAAGACATAAATGCATTTTCAATATTAAATTTTAAACACAGAAGAACATTGAGCAGAAAGTGCAAGGCTTGCTTAGAGCAGGAGCTTTCAAACTGCATGTCAAGTCCCAGCGGTGGGTCAAAAACAAACTTATCAGATCAAGTCAAGCATTTTGAAGAACTAAAATGGAATAAATACAACATAAATACCAAGGTACATGTCACCTAAGGTAACTATAGTTTCCTGAAACTTTTGTTTTAACTGTGCGTGTGTGTGTGTGCACATGTGCACACACACACAAGCAATGTGGCTGATGTGAAATGTATTTCTCCCGAGGGACCAAAGATGTTTGGAAATGTTTGAAAGCCGCCACCAAGGGTCCCCCATCCTTCCATCTCCAGACAGCCCCTGTGAACTGTTTTGTGTGTTTCCTTCCACACTCTGCTTCACCGATTGACGACCCTATCCGAGCACATTCTCAGATCTAGTTTCCGTCATTCTGTCATCAGGATCATGCTGCAGAGTGTTTGACCATCACCCACACCGGCCCCACACACTTTTCATGCCGTTCCCTATCCCGGCATCCTCTGGCCATCCATACATCTAGTCTCAGCAGGTCTGTGCCTGCAGGATAACTTGTGCCAGGCACCATCTAGATGTCTGAGTGCCCCCCACCCCCAGAAGGAACTCATCTCTGCCCTCAAGGAATGCTCAGAGCAATGGGTGGGACCATCATCAGCATCCTCATCATTAGTATTTTCCAAGTCCAGGTCAGCTTAGCACACGGTTTAGCCTTAAGCAGGGAGAGGGGCATGAAATGAGTTCCTAGAGAAGGTCTTATTTGCCCCTTGAAGACACAAGTGCCGTCTCCAGGCAGACAGCGAAGGAAGGGCATCCTTGGCAGAGGGTACTGCCAGCGCAAAGCCACGGAGGCCTAAAAGTGCACGTTGTGTTCAGGAAACAATACCTGAAGGAAATAAACTGTTGGGTAAAGGGCTAGTTAGGTAACCAAGAGGTCCGTGGCCTCCTATTTATATTATCCAGACATCCATCTGCAGAGATGTAACATTTCCAACTGTGGAACTACCCACACGTGCCATAGTAGGAAGTGACATCTGAGGGTTTGATCTAGGGGCCAGGCAGTGGGCGGAGTGCTTTATCAGAATTATTTGATTTGGTCATCCTCACATCCCTCTTAGATGAGTACGATCATTAGCCCCATTTCAAGGATGAAGAAACTGAGACTTGGCGTGGTTGGAGTGAGCTGGGCCAAGGGGTTATGGGCTGAATTGTGTCTACCCCCAAAAGTCATATGTCGAAGTCCTTACCCCTAGCCCCTCAGAATGTGACCTTACTTGGAGACAGGCTCTTTAAAGAGGTAATAAGTTAGTATGAGGGCATTGGGGTGGGCCCTAATCCAATCTGACTGGTGTCCTTAAAAGAAGAGATTAGGACGCAGACACACACAGAGGGATGACCGTGTGAAGACACAGGGAGAAGACAGCCGTCCACAAGCCAAGGAGAGAGCCCTCAGGAGAAACCAACTCTGCTGATACCTTGATCTCAGACTCACCGCCTCCAGAACTGTGAGCATCAATTCCTGTTGTTTAAGTCACGCAGTCTGTGGCACTTTGTGACTGCAGCCCTACAAAGTGACATACAAGATCATGGACTAGAAAGCAGCTTTGACCACAGGCCTCTCTGACCCCAGTGTCCGGGGTTTAACATCAGGCTACACAGAGTCCCTCTCACAGTGGCTAAAGGATCAAGGACCTTGAGTCTCCGCCATGCAGACCGTTTGCTCCCTCTGTGGTTACATGAAAACGCAGCTCATAGGACAGTGGGTCTGATTTGGGCAGTGAGTGCGCGTGCTCTTTTTTAATATCTGCAAAGAAACACACGCATGCAGCTCTGGAAAAATCTATCCCAAGGAATTCACAGTAGCTGTCTCCGTGTGGGCGGGATTATGAGTGTTTTCTTACTTCCTTCTTGTTGCTTGTCTGTAGCCTGTGATTTTTCTGTAGTGAACGTGTATTGCTCTTATGACAGAAAAATAAGACTAAAAACAGAAAAAACAATGGCTGTAGCAAGTAGAAACCCAGATGTCAGGGCAGAGAGAGGTTCTGGCTGGAGATGGGGAGCTCTGGACCAGACCCAGGGCTGGGAGGTGGGCGTTGGGTGGGGTGGCGCTGAGATCAGAGACATTGGAAAGGGAGGAAGGGGGTAAGCCTGCTAAATCAAGTACAGGACATGAGTTACATTTGAATTTCAGATAAACAACAAAAATTTTTTTAGTATAGGTATATCCCAAATATTGCATGGATATACTTTTACTAAAAAAAATTATTCATTGTTTATCTGAAATGCAAATTTAACTGGACATCCTGGGTTGTTTTTTTTTTTCTTAATGTGACAGTCCTAAGGCGGGAGGTGACAATAATGCAATCTCTCAAGCCCAGGCAGGGCCAGCCTCAGAGCTCAAAGGACCAGAGGTGGGAACGGTGAAGCTGTGGTCTCTAAGATCTTGAGTTCCATCTTCCAGAGGCAGCTGGACCTCTGTGGCCAGAGAGAGGCCCCCAGACTCCCCAGGGACTGTAGCTGGCAACCTGGAGCCAAGAAAGAAAGGGCCATCAGTTCAGCCAGCTATGTCATTTGCAGGGCCCAGTGCAAAAGGAAAATGCTGAGCCCCTTGTACAAAAAGCAGGGGGCAAGGGGCCAGTAAAAGTACAAAATAGAACGCTTTTTCCTTTCTTTCCTGGTACCTCAACTTGTGGTGGTTATTTGTTACTTAACGTCATTATCAATAAAGAAAAATTAACATTTTGGATGGTGCATTAGGCTGGGTTCTCCAGAGAAACAGAGCCAACGGGAGAGAGAGGGAGAGAGATTTACGATAAGGAATTGGCTCATGTGATTATGGAGGCTGACAAGTCCAAGATTTGCCGTGGGCAACCCAGAGGCCCAGAGGGCCGTTAACATAAGTTCTAGTCCAAGTCGGAAGGCCCAAGACCCAGGAGAGCTGATGGAATAAGTCCCAGTCTGAGTCTGAGTCTGAAGGCAGAAGAAGACTGATGTCCCAGCCCCAAGACAGTCAGGCAGAAAGAGCGAATTCTCCCTCCCTCACTTTTATCCTGGTCAGGCCCTCAACTGATTGGACGAGGCCCACCCACACTGAGAGAGCAATCTGCTTTCCTCAGTCTCCTCAGATTCCAATGTCATCCAGAAACACCCCACAGACTCACCCAGAATCTTGTTTGGCCAAATGACTGGGCACCCCACAGCCCAATCAAGTTGACTCATAATGTTGACCATCTCAAATTATTAGCATGAATTTTGCCATTCATCTTTCCAGTTTTAAACACAAGTAGAAAAGCATTTAGTCCATAGCATGGAATCACTGAAATTACACGATTTGTATTTTGTAGCTCATACCTGCCCCTGTATTTCATCCTCACCAGCACAGTGGAAATACTATGCAAACCTGACTCAGCTGTTTCCATCTCACTTCATGGTGCACGTCTTAAGGACACTCTGTTGCTGAGGAAGACAGGATGGAAGGGGAAGGAGCTATGGGCTGCCCGATTGCCCCCCTCCTCTGTCCATCATTTTCAGGGTAAGTGATCAACTGCTTCCAAACACACCTACATACTTCTGACTCACTCTGAGCCCTGCTTAACACCCTGCTGTTGCAGGGCTCCTGGCATCCTCTGCTCACCGCATCACGAATGCCACGCAGGAGCTTGGCGGCAGGGAGCCCGGAGGCGCTATCACCTGTGCTCCATGCATGCTCCTGTGTCCCATCCAACTTCAATGACAAAACACAGTGCAAAGACAAAAAGTATTAAGAATTTCAATTTGCATCATTTTTAAGATTCCACATATAAGTGATGATGTCATATGATATTTGTCTTTTTCTGTCTTGCTTTGCTTAGTATGCTCATCTCCAGGTCCATCCACGTGGCTGCAAATGGCATTATTTCATTCATTTTTATGGCTGAGTAATATTCCATTGTAATATTCCACATCTTTATCCATTCTCTGTTGATGGACATTTAGGTTGCTTCCATGTCTTGGCTATTGTAAATAGTGCTGCTATGAACAGTGGGGTGCATGTACCTTTTCGAATTAAAGTTTTCATCTTTTCTGGATACATGCCCAGGAGTGGGATTGCTGGATCTTATGGTAGCTCTATTTTTAGTTTTTTAAGGAATCTCCATACTGTTCTCCATAGTGGCTGAACAAATTTACATTCCCACCAACAGTGTAGGAGGGTTCCCTTATCTCCACACCCTCTCCAGCATTCGTTATTTGTAGACTTGTTGATGACGGCCATTCTGACTGGTGTGAGGTGATACCTCATTGTAGGTATCACTCATTTACAAAAGAGAAACAGACTCACAGACATAGAAAACAAACTTATGATTACCAAAGGGGAAGTGGGGGAGGGATAAATCAGGAGTTTGGGATTAACAGAGACTCACTACTATATATAAAATAGCTAAACAACAAGGACCTACTGTATAGATCAGGTAACTGTATTCAGTATCCTGTAATGAAAGAATCTGAATATATGTATATATATATACACATATATATATATATATTCAGTTATACATATATAACTGAATCCTTTTGCTGTATACCAAAAACTAACACAACATTGTAAATCACCTATACTTCAATTTATAAAAAAGAATTTCAAGTCGGTGACCACAGAGCGCTGAATCCAGCATGGGGCCCTTCAAGCAAGGGGCCTGTACAGCTGCCCAGGATGCACACTTGGGAATCCGACCCAGACAGTCGGGCCCAAGTGCCCAGAGACCACCTGGGCCAGCCTCCTCATCACAGCCCGGCCCAGGCCTGCACACACCCTTCACACTCACACAGACACACAAGCCGTAGGTCCCAGGAGTAGGGTTGACCCCTCAGGTCGGCACAGTGGACCGGGTTATGGTTGCTCCCAGTTCTCCGGGGAGGAGAGTGGAGCTGGGCAATGTTAGGTAACATCCCCAGGATACACACTGTTGGCCTCCAAAGCCATGTCCCTGGCTCTTCCCGCTGTCCAGGGGGACAACCCCTACTGGGTGTTTGCTCGCCCCGGGCCGGGCGTCGTGAAGATGGCAGGTGGATGCTCGCCATCACAGTGTGCCAGGACCCTGCTGGCCCAGGGAGGCCAAGGCTTGAGGCACAGCCGGGGCGGGTAGGGGGAGGTGTGAGGCAGAGGAAGGAACGCATGCAAAGGCCAGGAAAAGGCACAGCCCGCCATTCAACCAGAGATGCATTGCAGGTGTGTGAGGACGCGCCACATACCTCCACTCTCCAGACCCTCAGTGAGCCCCCAACACCCGCCAGGCCTGCACGAGGCACAGGGCAGGCCTGGCCCCACGCTCACAGAGCAATCAGGCTAGTTGCAGAAACAGAAACCAACAGTGGAGGAAGCCCGGGAGGTGGGAAACCCAAGGCAGGGGAACAAGGAGGGCCACCCAGAGGAGGTGAACCAGGAAGGACTGGGAACTCAGGTGGGAGCCCAGGGCCTCGGGGACGCAAAGAATGACATGTGCGGAGCCTTGGCAGCAAGAACACTCTGGCAGGTTTGGGCAGCAGCAGTAAAGTCCATGAGGCCAGGAAGGGGAAGGCAGGGGTCCAAGTGGGGCTGGAAGGTCCTTTGTGGCACTGACGCTTTAGCCTGAAGGCCCTGGGGAGAGACAGGAAAGTGCCATGCGGTGAGCAGGTGGGCTGTGGGACAAGCCCCTGTCCAGGTCCGGGGCTCGGGGCTGCTGTCTTTGGAAAAAGATCCTGGCACCGCCAGGGTAAGGGAATCGAGCAGCTTACAAGTGATAACAAAAAAGTAAGGCAGCGGCCCGGGCTCGACAAGGACCACAGAGCCTAGAGAGAGGCTGGTGCCCCTGGGGGGACACCGCACACAAGGCAGGGGTGTCGGCAGTCAGTGCCCCACCCATGACCAGTGAGGAGGAAACTACACTGTATCCCTGTCCCACACGTACAGAAAAATAAGTTGCCAGTGGGCTAAAGATCTGAGTGTGGAAATCAAACAGTTACAACTTTTGGAAGAATGTGCCTCCGTCGTAATGAGCTACCACCTCGGCCCCATTAGCATGGCTACTATTTTTAAAAAAGAAGAAAGTAACAAGTATTGGTAAGGGTGTACTGAAACTGGAATCCTTGTGCTCTGCTGGTGGGAATGTAAAATGGTGCAGCCACTGTGGGAAACAGTATGGCACGTCCCCAAAAAATTCAATGTAAAATTATCATTTGATCCAGCAATTCCACTTCTGCGTACACATTCAAGAGAATTGAAAGCAGAATCTTAAAGAGATATTTGCACACCCACGTTCACAGCGGCATGATTCACAGTAGCCAAAAGGTGGAGACAACCCAAGCGTCCATGGATGGAGGAATGGATAAACAAGACGCGATCTGCACTAAAATGGAATGTTACTCAGCCTTAAGAAGGGCATTCTGACACAGGGCACAACCTGGATGTACCTTGAGGTCATTATGCTGAGTGAAGTAAGCCAGTCACAAAAGGACAAACATTTATGATTCCACTCATATGAGGTCCCTAAAGGAGTCAGATTCGTAGGGACAGAAATTAAAATGGTGGGTGTCAGGGGCTGGGGGAGGGGAGGAATAGAAGTTGTATTTTAACGAGCACACTTTTAGTTGTGCAAGATGAAAAGAGTTCTGAGGGTGAATGGTGGGGATGTTTGCACGTCAGTGGGATGTAACTTAACGCCACTGAATTACACACTCGAAAATGGTTTAAAATGGTAAATGTTATGTTATGTGTATTTTACCACAATTTTTAAATATATATTTTTTGTATAGACACATACAAGGTTGTTTTATTTTTAAGAATATCTTTATGTTCTAAGGATAGGAGAGATTTTCCTATTTAAAAAAGATAAATAAACATAAAGCAAATATCACCCTATGGAAAAATTAAAAAATATTCTCTGTAACCAAAGATGCTATGAAAAACAGTTGGCGCTTGTCCTGGTGTTTATGCTTCTCCCTCCAGACCCCCATCACTGCCGCAGCCGGCTCTCCGCCGGCCAGCCTGGGTTCTCCAGCTACCGGGCTCTCTTCTACGGGCTCTGGGTTTTGCCAACAGGAGGCACCATCAGAAGCCTGGAGGCGGCAGGATGGCCTTGGGGGAACTTTCTCCACCCAGCCCTGCCTGTCCTCGCTCCTTAAGGCCTAGGGGTGGCAATGGCTCCCAGCCCTGCCAGCCCTGGGAACCGCCCCTTCCCTGTTGGTTTATTTGCACCTCGGTAAGTAGTCCTCTTATTAAACTGTCCTCAAACCCCCGATTTGACGGTACCAGTTGTTTCCTGCTGGCACCCTAGCTGTTTAAAAAAAGGACAAAGCAGATCTGGAAGCATATTTGTGGCTCCTAGAGCCAACAGAAGAATATAGACAGTGAACTTTCACACGTCATAGAGAGATGGACAAAGAGTGGAAACCGGAAACTGCCCAACGTGGAAAGGAAGGCGGCAAAGACCACGTGAGGCCACTCACCTTCCATGGTGGACAGAAGAATGCCCCCAATGGTGTCCACATCCTAATCCCCAGACCCTGTGAATAGGTCCCTTTACAGGGCAGATGCGATGAAGTTAAGGCCCTTGAGGTTGGGGAGATGATCCTGGATTTTCCCACTGAGGCTAATGTCACCATCACAAGGTCCCCACAAGAGGGTCAGAGGAGAGAGAGACTGGAAGATGCTACGCTGCTGGCTTTGAAGAGGTGGGAAGGTGCCACGAGCCAAGGGGTGCAGGTGTCTCTAGAAGCTGGAAAAGGCAAAAACAAAGAGGGATTCTCCCCTAGAGCCTTCGGAAGGAGGACAGCCCTGCCAACACCTTGATCTCAGCCCAGTGAGACCCAAGCCAGACTTCTAACCTCCAGAACTATGAGAGAACAAATTTTCACGGTTCCAAGCCCCTAAATTGTGGTACTTTGTCACAGTAGCAGTAAGAAACTATTGCACCTTCACTAGGAACCAGGGAAATGCAAACCAAAACAGCAAAGCCACGCCACCTCCCACCTAGGTTGGCAACACGTAAGGGTGCCTGCACGGAGAACCCGGGATCGGTCCTCTGCCCTGTTGGGAGGGGCCAGCAGGACACGCGTTTTGGAGACACCCGACGGCATCACAGGAACTGGACGCGCTCACAGCCACCACGCAGAAAAGCCACCTTGAGCCCCAGAGCCCGGTCCTCAGAGACGGTCCCCAGCAATCACTCCTGCTGTGACCCCTCCCACTCTGGCTCTGGGCCGGCCTGTCCCTGGCTTTAGCCAGCAGAAGGGAGAGTGTAGGCATCTGGGTCCAGGCCTGAGGGAGACTGGCAGCTTCTGCTTCCCTGCTTTTGGGGGCCCAGGGCCAACGTGTAGGGGGTGAGCTACCCTGCTGGAAAGGGAGAGAGGCTCGGCCGTCCCAGCATCTAGAGCCCCCGACACCAGCCACAACCTGACTGCAGGAGAGACTCTAAGCAAGACCAGTGGAAGGACCACCCGGCTGAGCCCAGTCAATCCCCAGAAGCAGAGAAACAATTGTTTTAAGCACTACATTCTGGGTGCCCTGCTATCCATCAGGTAAGGAGAACACCTGGATGGGGACCCTCCCCAGAAACACAGGGAGGTCCCCCAGCTGGGGGAGCACTGGAATGACATGTGGCAGGCGCAGGGGGACGGTGGGTATAAATGATGGAGCAATGGACCCCGTATCGCAGCTAGAAAGAGTGAACCAAATGCACACGTCTCACCAGGGGCGAACCTCAGAAGCATGATGTGCACGTTCTGTATAACTCCATTTGTATGAAATATCTGGAAGGTACAGAAAGCATATTGGTGGTTGCCAGACGGGTTATGGGGAATGACTGCTACTGGGTCTCAGGTATAATTTGGGAGTGACAAAGGGAACTAGACAGCAGTGATGGCCGCACAACTCTGCAAATGCGCTAAACGCCACTCAAGTGTACACTTTAAAATAGTTAATTTGGGGAATTCCCTGCCAGTCCAGTGGATAGGACACCACATTTCCACTGGTCAGGGAACTAAGATCCTGCAAGCCCCACAGCACAGCTAAAAAAAAATTAAAGATAAAAAAAATAAAATGGCTAATTTTATGTTATGTGAATTGTACCCCAATTTAAAAAAAAGTGATGTGGGCTGGAAAAAGCAAGTTGCAGAAGGATGTGTATAAAAGCACACCATGTATGTGAAAAGTGCACAGATTATCTAAGATACACTTATGGACACACACATAGACACAGTGAGGACATAGACACACGTGCAGGAGAGGTGGGATGGACCTTAAAGGGGTGCCTCCTCTGGGGAGGGGTGGGGGGTGAGTTTTGAAGCAGGACAAAGGGACTCTGGCTGTACTTAACATAGATTTCATGCTTAAAAATCAAAAACAAAGGTTGCCATGCATTAATTTTGAGTAGTGGCCACAGTCATGGTTATATTTTTCTCTGTGTTTTTCTGTAGGCTTGAAATATTTCATAATTTAACATGAAAAGCAGAGCACACTCCCCCTGTCCTACCACATTTCACCTCTCAAAACAGGTGAAATGAGAAATAAGACCTCAGCATCTAGGAGGACCCTCTCCTCCATGATGGGGTCACATTGGTCGCACAGTAGGACATCGCCAGGGGCCCTCCTGATCCAGGGCCCCGGTTGGAGCAGGTGCACAGGAGCCGGCACATAACTGCGGGGCAACTCCAGGTACCACTTCACATAGTCTCCCTAAAAGCATCTTCACAGCAACGCTCCAAAGAAGACCTGATTATAATTCCCATTTTGCAGGTGGGGAGACTGAGGCACGGGAGGTTCCACTACCCAGCTAGCAAGAGGCAGAGCCGGGATCCCACCCCAGGCCATGAGGCTCCCAGGGGTGGGCTTAACTGTATTTACAACTCTGACTAACGAACGTACCAGAACATCACTCCAGTCAAGTCCAAGTGTCTGTGGCCTGGGCTGCACCGGCAGCCCCAGGGCTGGCACTTCCTTGCGGGAATACGGACCACTCTCCCCAAACGCACTGCCCAAAGGCCTTGTTTCTACAAACTTCTAGCACCCTTGCATGAGCCAAAGGAAAAGGTAAGGTGAGTCCCCACAACCATTGGGGGCCCCCAGATAGGGTGGCTCCACGACCACCCTTGACACTTGTCCAGGCACCCTGCACTTGGGTTATACCACAGGCAGACATGGGTAAGGAGGAATTTCTAGCCACTTCTCCAAACCTGGGTGGAGGGCCACTGAGCTGCGCTGTGAGCTTCCATTGCTTCAGCCTCTGCCACGTGCCATGAAGCCACCCCGGGATCTACTCAGAGGAAAGGAAAGGCTCCTGGGGCTCAAGACTCCAGCAGGGTCCTGGGTGGGCAGCAGGGATAAGCTAGGGGTGGGGGACAAAATGAAACAAGACGCCCAGCCTTAGGAAGCCCTGATACATCTGCGCAAGCTCTGAATGAAAAGTGCAAGGCGCAAGTAGTTACCGTCTCCCCGGACCTCAGTTTCCCTCCTCTGTGACGTGGAGTGGTGCTTCCCGCCTCACTCACCACCTCACTGCGTGGGTTTGGATTGAACACAAGCTGCTGCCGCAACAGTGTGATATAAGCTCCTTCCTTTCCTAGACTCAGTGTTTCCATCTGTGCAAGGGGTGGGCAGACATCCTGGAGCCAGAGGAGCGGACATTCCCTTCCGCCTTCCTGGACCCGCTGTTCCTGGAGCCCCAGGAGCTCCACAGAGCCTCTTGGCTGGAAACACGTGCCTTGGTTGAGAGCCTGTTGTGTGGGTGCATCTGCAGGGCAGCTCCCAGAGGGCTGGGGCCCAGAGCACAATCTTCTTGGTTTAGCAGATAAAGGCAGCCCCAGGTGCTTGGGAGGAGTGCCACAGACCCCGGACCTGGGACACACAACCTTACGGCTACCCCCATCAGCAAGCACCCATAGAGCCCCGAGGAGCAGACTTCCTGCAGTGGAGCTTCCAGACGCAAAGCGCGGGGGCTCAGGCTGCCAGGAAGCATTAGAGGTGGGATTTGAACTCGGGGCTGTGGATCGCCCAAAACCAGCCCTCTCCCCTTCGAATCACCGCAGCACTCAGGTTGCCCTACTCTGTGACCAAGGAAGGGTCGTTTTTCTCCCTGTGCCTCAATTTCCTTATTTGTAAGTAGCATTTTTCTATTTGTAAAAAACATATCTAATTTGTAAAAAAATATTTTCTCTGTTAAAAAATAATAATAGTAGCAGCTACATCATAGGGTTCTTATGAGGACTACTGGGGTTGATAAAGTAAGGTGCATGCCACAGTGCCTGGATGCAGCACCAGGGAGATGTTGGCTGTCGCTATTTTGTGCCATGAGGGTTGCTGCTCTCACAGAGCCCCTGCCCCCCACTCCAAATAAATCTCATCTCTCCCCAGTGAGACCCAATTTGAACAATATGGCCCAGGTCTAAAAGCTTCCAGATTTCAGAAGTGTTTGCAATTGCCATGACACCTCTAGAAAATAAATCATTTACAGAAGGAGTCTTTTTTTTTTTTTAATCACCTTTCATTCTTCCAGATATTGCACAGGCCACTTGAAAAGGAAAAGCAGCCGGCGGGCATCAGCAAATAATTCCTAGAGTTATAAATAGTCTAGATGCCTGAGCAGAAGGAGGCTCGGAGAGAAATTTATCCAAGCCCCTCGTCTTGCAAGGGCTACCCTTCGTCTGAGAACCGAGAGGCAGGGTCACCCAGATGCCAGGACGAAGCCCCGGTTCCCAGACCCCCACTCACAGCTCCCGTGGCTGCAGCCCCTTGCTGTCAGCAGCACTCCACAGAGAAATATCATCAATAAGGTGGGATTTTCTAAAGCAGTGGGGACAGGTGGAGGGCAGAGACGTCACCCAGGGGCTGTGTCCCTCCAGAAGGCCAGCACGTGGTGAGCGTAATGGGAGTGGAAGTGACGTTCCCAGAATTCAGAGCTTTCAGGGAAGCCATCAAAGGGTTCTTTCCCCTCGCTGATGGCGGGTAAAGGGCTTTTCTTAAGAATTACAAGAAGAATAGATGCATGTATATGTATAACTGAATCACTTTGCTGTACACCTGAAACCAACACAACACTGTTAATCAACTATGCTCCAATAAAAAAAATATTTTTTTAATTTTAAGGGCTTTTCTTTGCATACCAGCTTTGTTTCCATGGCCATAACATGCCCATCTTCATGGAGACAGGTACCTCCCATCAATAAACAGATAAGCCTGGGAGTTTCTGGGGCTCCTAGACCCTGTGTCATACGACCAGAAAGAGAGAGTCTAAGAAAACAACTGGCGAGCACACCCAGAGTGTGGGAAGGCGGGCACAAAGCCCACCCTGGGGTCCAGCTCCTGGCTGCAGAGAATTTCTCTGTCCGTCCACACTCGCCTGATTTGTAACTGCGCAGGGTCAACCCGGTCCCGCCCACATTTCCCAGGTGCCTGCGCCTCGCCTGGCACTGGTGTCAGCCCCCTGTGGAGTTAGGCTCCCTTAGACAGGGACACAGAGATGCCTCAGTCAGAGCAGTCTTCACCTGGAGCCCAGGTGGGACAGCATAGGTGGCTTCACCCCATGGGACTGTCAAAGAACACCTCTCGGAGACGTGGAAGGAAAAGGGAGGGTAAGGGATGGGGCTGCAGTTTGCGATTACCAGATACAAATTACTGTATATAAAATAGATAAACAGCAAGGACCTACTGTCTGTTATATTCAATATCCTGTAATAAACCATAAAAAAAAATCTATGCTCCTCTACTTGTGGCTGTGTGGCCTTGGGCAAGTGACTTAACCTCTCTGTCCTTTGATTTCTTCTCTGAAAAATGGGGTTCACACCATTGTAAAGCAATTATACTCCAATAAAGATGTTTTAAAAAATGGGGTTGAAAGAGGCACCTACCTGCCCAGGTGGTTTTGGGTGTTCGCGGTACACCTGGCCCATGCTCACTGAAAGCTGGCTGTTACCATGGTGGCTGGCCTACCTCGGCCTCTTAGCAAGGCAACCCAACATCTCAATGGGGTTTTAGTAAAACCCACTAGAAGGTTCATTCTGGCTACAGTTGGGGAAGGCAGACGGAGTGGTGCTGGGCTCTGGCAGGTATCTGGCATCTGCATACAGGCCCGTGTGCCCTGCCGTAGCCTGGAAGTTTGGGGAACCTGAGTCAGGGTGAACCAGGGTTCCATGACAGCCGTGGGAAATAGTGTCCCTGAGGAGAGAGGGTCCCCAGGACCCAATATGGGGGGAGCAGTCAGATGCCCTAGACTGAGAGCGCCATTGGGGTGGGGCAGCAGAGACCCGGGTGCTCCCAAGGCTGACAGCACTGGAGCCGACAGCAAGGGCTTGTGGAGGGAACCGGGGCTGCAGCCCCGCTCCCAGCCCCAAGTTCACCCCCACCCTCCGCCCCGAACAACCCTCCTCTGGGGCGGGGCGCCTTCCAGCTGTGTCCCGCATGGCTTCTTGTTTTCAAGAAGTTCGGAAACAGTTCCTGGCTGCAGGGTGCTGAGAACTCTGGTTATTTAGACGGAAGTGGACCTCAGAGTTTTGAGCTCAGAGCCTTGAAGAGAGCTTCTGTTTAGTGTGGAGCTGACCAGCTAAAGAGGGCAGAGAGGGCGCGTGTTCCACGGGGCTTCTGAGGCTTCACCCCTGCTCCGGTGTGTCTGCTCACTGCCACACACAGAGACACACACACACACACACACACACACAAGCAAGCACGGACAACACACGGGCAGGTGTGCACGCGCAGGAGACTCTACCCAGAGACCCAGGCACACATACAAGCACACACCCCCTCATGGACATGTATGTGCATGTCTACACACGCAGCCCCAGGCTCCCACACTCAGTTTTCTCCAAGGATGACAGGCCTGGAGGAAAGGGGACGCAGGCCACCTCTGCATGCTTAGCTGATACACTGCACGACCCCGGGGGAGCCATTCCCACAGAACACTGGGCGTCCCCGGGAGGTGTGGGATGCTCAGACACGGGGGCCCTGGGGCCCCATTTCCTAATGGTGTAACCATGGAGGCCAATTTCTCATTTCAAATAGCCTGCCTGTGCCAAGGTAAAGAATGGACTTGAGGATATGAGGAGGGGGGAAGGGCAAGCTGGGATGAAGTGAGAGAGCGGCATGGACATATACACACTACCAAATGTAAAATAGATAGCTAGTGGGAAGCAGCCGCATAGCACAGGGAGATCAGCTCGGTGCTTTGTGACCGCCTAGAGGGGTGGGATAGGGAGGGTGGGAGGGAGGGAGATGCAAGAGGGAAGAGATATGGGGATGTATGTATATGTATAGCTGATTCAGTTTGTTATACAACAGAAACTAACACACCACTATGTAGCAATTATACTCCAATAAAGATGTTAAAATATATATCTCCCGCCTAGAATTTTCCCGTGTTGTGTCCCTGAGTCTACCTATGTTTCTCAACCCTGAACCTTATAAACAACTCCCTGATTTCTGTTTCCTATCCTAGAATTCACTCCTGGGAGAACAAACTCCAGGATTAGGAGCCCAGGGCTGAATAGGCAGTGGGCAAATCTGCCCAGGCACTGCATCCCTGTCCCTCCCCCTCCCCTCTTCCCCTCTCCCTCCTCCCCGGCCTTCCAGAACAGAGCCTGGGGAGTATCTGGGTGAGCTTGTTGGGTGCTGAGCTAGCAAACCAAATCCTCACCCACCCCTCTTTGAGTGTCAGAGCTCGAGATGTAGGTGAGGGGACATGCCTTCCTTGACGTGAGGCAAAAATGTTGGACTTCCTTGGAAGAATGGGACCCTGGTCTGCACACATGCTTCCCCAAATTAGGAAGCTCCACCCATCTATCCAACCATCCAAAATCCACCATTCAGCCACCCACTCATCCATTCATCCATTCACCCACCCACCTACCCACCTGTCCCTCCCTCCCTCCATCCATCCATCCATCCATCCATCCGCTCCACAATTCAATTGTCTGCAGTGGGGAAGACCATCAGTTCAACAGATATTTCAGTGACCCCTCACTCTGGGATGGGCTCTGGGACTGAAATCATTAATAAGACCAAGGCTACCCAAGCCTTCCATGTCACCCAGCTTCTTGGTCTCCCCTGAGTTTAAATATTCCAGAGCCCTGGAGAAGGGTGGGCTGCAGTTTCGTTAGTTCTGTTGATTTCAGCGTCTGTGCAAGTCTACAAGCGTCGGTAAGGAAATGGGATTCCTTTTGCCTAAGTACGATGTGTACGTCTCGGGGACCCCTTCTTCATGCGCAGCCCCATTCCCAGAGGAGAAACAGTTTTACAACTTCTGGAAATGCGATAGAGCTGTCAAAAGCTCACGAACTCAGCTAGGAAGTTGTGAAACATACGTCTCAGTTCTGTTCGATGCCACAGAAAACATGACAGCTGTTATCAATTAGAGTGGTTTGGGCCTCAAGTCACGGCTGACTCCAATTCAAATGGGTTTCCTGACATTTAACCAGGAGCAGGGAGGGCTCCGTGATGCGGTGCCTCAGGAGCGGGGCCCCTGGGGGACACAGGTCCTCTTCCTCTCTCTGCTCTTGCACCCTCAGAGCTGGTGGCAGGATGGCAGCAGCCCTTCTGGTGTCACCCCCAGGCCCAACAAGGCCCAAGGAAGAGGAGGGAGAGAGGAAGCATCTCTTCCCCAGGGAGTCTGGGGGAGGAGGGAATTTCCCAGAAGCCCCCAGCAGAACTGGTCAGGGGACTCCCCAGAGCCAATCCCCTGCAGGCAGGATTTGGGGGTGGTGATGACTAACTTCATGGAGGACTGGGCTGGGGGTCCCCATCACAGACGCCTCAGAGAAATCTGTGGCTACCCCATCCCAGCAACTGGTGTCCTAATTCACCCACAGGAAGTAGATGTGGTTTTCATTTTGTCCAGCATCCCTACCCCTCCTTTAATAATGAACCCCTTTTCCTATAGGAAGAGCATTCAGTGTGGCTCAGTGAGGCTGATCCCAGCTGGCCAAGGCCCATGACCTGGGCCCAGCCTTCCATTCTTCCTGGAGATTTGCTATAGGGACCTGTGGGAGGTCTCTCCTCTTTGGCTATCATCATCAACTATAACAAAAATAGAGTGTTAAGGCCTTCCTATTCCCTCTGTGCAGAAGCAAGCAGGGGGATGAAAAGAGAAACTGAGTGCCACTGACACAGCTTGAGCTCCTGGATTCAGCTGTCCCTAAAGCCAGACTGCACATGGACTTCCCCATTTGGAAAGCCATTCTTTGTTTAAACCAGTCCAGTTGTGTTCCTATTGTTGGCAATAAAGAGTCTGTCTGATACTTTGTTGGCTACAGTAGACATTTATTGAGTGCCTGTTGTATGCCAAGGTCCATGCTGGGCACCGAGACAGAGGGTTCAGCGAGATCAACTTTGCCCTGTGCAAACACTTAACACTCCTTTTCCTCTCTCAAGGGCGGGGGCAGGGGGGAGCTAACACTCTGGCACCTGCTCTGTGCCAAGAATTAATCTTGACAAGTTTCACACGTCTTCTCACTTATTTGCTACGGCCCCGCAGCCTGTGAGCTTGCCATCCTCAGTGGTTGGGGGCGGGGGCAGACGTGTAAACCAGCAGTAGCAAAGCCTGGCTCAGTGAGCAGTAATCAAGCATCTCTGTAGGACCAGCCAGTGGGAAGGTCTCAGTCAGCAGACCGGTGCTGATGGATGGTCAGGAGGTGCCCAGGGCATCAAAGAGCAAAGAGAAAGTGGAACCAGGGCTTCCCTGGTGGCGCAGTGGTTGAGAGTCCACCTGCCGATGCAGGGGACATGGGTTCGTGTCCCGATCCAGGAAGATCCCACGTGCTGCGGAGCGGCTGGGCCCGTGAGCCATGGCCGCTGAGCCTGCGCGTCCGGAGCCTGTGCTCCGCAACGGGAGAGGCCACAACAGTGAGAGGCCCGCGTACCGCAAAAAAAAAAAAAAAAAAAAAAGTGGAACCAGAAATAGAAATTCACACCGAAGGAAAAATAAAGTTGCATAAAATCCATGATCAATATGACAAAATCTGCATGGTCTCAGACATACAAACACACACACACACACACACACACACACACACACGGTTATGTGTGAAGCATGTGTACATAGAAAAAAAGATTGAAAATAAACACAAGGAAACATTAACAGGAAGAATTGCAGAAAATTTTTATTTCCTTTTTTATACACTTTGTATTTTCCAAATTTTCTACAATAGAGGAAGTGTTTGGGTTTTTTTTAATTAAAAAAAGCAGCATGGGGCCCCAGGATGGGACCCATCCTAGGCAATGCTCGAGACCCTCTCGGGTCACCTCATATTCTGCCACAGCTGTGGTCACAAGCCCCATGTAGGCCTCAGCTCGGGAGCCCCCTGGCTCTCTTCCTGGCCCTGACCTGGGCTTTCTCCCAGAAATACCACTCTGCATCACGTGTGTCAATCCGGAGTTTGGGGCAGTTAGCACCCCGGGGGCGACCTCCGACCTCTGCAGGTCAGAGCGAGAACTTGCTCCCCCTTGCCTAGGGGCACACAATCCTAAGACATCGCCACAGCTTCCTGGAGGACCCAGTGGGCCCGAGCAGCCAGCCCCCAAGGTGGGCGCTCCCTCCCTGCCATTGCACCCCCAGTCCTGCTCCCACCCCTGGGTCCCTTCCCCAGTAAAGCCTGGCACCCAAGCTCTGTCTAAGGCTCTGCCCCAGGGGGCCCTGCTCAATGCACGGACCTCGTCACCCCATCCTATGCTGGTGTCACCGAAGCTCCTCTGCCTGGCTGTGCCCAGGTGGTCCCCCGCCCCTGCAGGAAGCCATGCCCATTTCTCCTCTTCGGCTGCAGGCAGCCCTGGAACCAGTCCAACAGAGAAAGGGCCTCCTCGTCCTCCTAGGAAGTCATCTTGTGCCCAGCGAATGTCATGGGGTGACTGCTGCTCTGGCCTGTGCCCAGCTGGGGGGACAGGTGAACGAGCCCTCTGGATGCACCGGCTCATTGCTGCCAAGGAGAACTGTCTGAGTTGATCCATAAAAGCAGGTGGAAATGTCCAGAGCAGAAGCCTGGGGGCCGGAGGAGTGCTGGTGGGGGTCTGCCTCGGCCCCAGTGACCCCATCCTAAGAACCACTGGCCTGGGACCTGTGGGTGGGGGAAGGGCTGGGGGAGATGAGGCAACAGCCCGCAGACTGGGCCAGTGGGGGCCTTAAACACCTGGGCGAAGACCTTGGACCTTTTCTTGCCGGCTACTGGAGCTCAAAAACAGGCCTTGGAGGCGGGAGCCAGGGGAATCAGTGGAGTTCAAAAGAATCCATAAGGATTACCCAGACTGGGGGGCCGGGTGCTGGCTCAGTAACGTGGCTGCTTTAGGTAATGGGGATTTGTCATTTTCCAAGAACGCTAATGTGATAAACGCACTCGCTGCTAAAACCCTTCTCCACGCTGTCGAAGTGTCCTTAGCGATGCCAGAGGCCTCTGGCGGCTGGAGCAGCCTTTCAGGGCTGCTGTAAATACCCATTGTCCCCATACAGTGAGCTACGGAGAAAAACATGCGTGTGTTGCCGGGCTTCTCTGGACGTGCTGGTTGCTTAGATTCAGATGAATGCTCGCAGGGCAGCTCCGAGGGGGCGCAGATGGGATCTGGAGGCGGGAGGGAGCTGGCCGGGGCTCTGTCCAGGCCTGCCAGCTCTGCGCCAGGGCGAGCTCTGCATTTCTGAGTCAGCCGCCAGCAAGAGCGCCTTCCCCCTCCCAGCCTCGTGGATGCTAACCTCGGGTCACCCCATCCACCCGGGGCCTCAGTGTCCTCTTCTGTAACATGGGGGCAGTAATCTCAACAAAAGTCCCTGTCCTTGGAGGCAGGTCACGAAGGGAAAAAGCTGTCACTGTAAAAGCCGGGTCAAAGCGTTCTCCCACCTGCGGTTGGCAATGCCTGCAGGACGCTGCTGGGCTCTCCAGGCACTTCCGCTGCTGCCCCCGCCTCAGACCTGGGCCAGGATCCCTTTCCGGCTTTAACTCAGCACAGCAGACTGGGCACTTTGTCTGCCTTTCTTTCTGTCTGTCTCTGTCTCTCTTCATTTCTCTTTTAACCTCAGTTGCACAAAGTTGAGTTAATGGACCGCCCGGTTCACAGCACATGGTCCGTCACGCGTGCGCACACAGGTCCGCGGCTCACTGTTTGGTTTTCAGACCCTCTCCTCCCCAACCCCTGACAAAGGGCGGCAGCCCTGCCTGTGCGCTGCCCGGGCACTGTTTGACTGCATGTGCTCCGGCAGACTGGTCCTCTATGTTTTGTCTGCATGTCATTTCAATTAACGTAAACACCGCTGTGTAGCAGGTCACATGCTTTCTCTTACTTTTTCCGTTCGGCTCCATGTCTATTGATCCGTCTCTGTGGCTATTGGCTCCGTGTCTATTGATCCGTCTCCGTGGCTGTGTCTATTTGGGTCTAGCCACAGCTCGGCTTCCACGGGGTGCGTCTTACACACCCACCCTGGCTCCCACTCACACCTCTGGCCACGCCCCTTGCGGTGGGGTGGCTCAGAGCACCACTGGGCTACATCCAGGAGAGCATCACTGCACACAGGGCGGGTCATTTGCCCAACGTCTCTGCAGCACAACCGCACCAGCCTGCACACACACGAGGATGCCGGGGCAGTCTGGTACACACATCCGCACCAGTGCTGGCCTTCCTTTTGCACAAGTGACATGTACAATAACAACAAAAGTCATAGGCCTTCCCTGGTGGTGCAGTGGTTGAGAGTCCACCTGTCGATGCAGGGGACACAGGTTCGTGCCCCGGTCTGGGAAGATCCCACATGCCGTGGAGCGGCTGGGCCCTTGAGCCATGGCCGCTGAGCCTGCGCGCCCGGAGCCTGTGCTCCACAACGGGAGAGGCCACAGAAGTGAGAGGCCCGCATACCTCAAAAAAAAAAAAAAAAAGTCATGATTATGCCAGCTGACACTTATGGAGAGCTGCTGTGTGCCAGGCATGTGTGTCATCTAACAGCCCTGGAAGGCAGGCACTCTCAAATCTCCACTTTACAGCTGAGGAAGTTAAGGTCTGGAAGGGTTAAGGGCCTTGTGCAATGCTTCCCTGCACCCCCAGGTCCCCAAGTCAGAGACAATGAGGGCCTGGGAGAAGTGACTTGCCAAGGCCACTGGTGAGCCAGCCCCCCAGCTAGGACAGTGCCCCGTGGCCACCTGCCTGTCCCAGGGCCACATCACTCCTCCTCTGAGCACGTATCCGGGCCTCGTGAGGGTGGAGGATGCACTTTAAAGCCTAGAGAGGGCAATGCTTAACTCTGAGCCATGGAGCACCGCAATGAGGCTTCAGCCTCTGTAGCAGGTTCCTATCTGCCCACATCCACCCCCCAAAAAGCAGTGGCCCAGCACCCCACGCCCCCTTCCTGTTTCAGGGCAAAGGAGAAGTGATGCACTTCACATGCAAACCACTTTCCCTGCAAAGAATTGCATCTTTTTCCCTCTTACAGTGCTGGCACCAACTTTGGGCTGGAAATTATCTTGAGATTTTTCATGCATTTTCTCAGTGGGATGGGCATTATTAGTCCCAGTTTACAGATGAAGCTGCAGAGACTTACACAAGGTCTCCCGGGCAGGGGGCCAAGAACCTGGGTCAGTGTGAGTCCACAGAGCCCCTGGAACCAAGTCAGCTTGCCTCCCTGTGGGACCCCGACAGGGGCTACAGTAGGCATCTGACCTGGAGGGGAAACACTTCACGCCTGAGACCACCAGCTCTGGGGCCAGGTGGGAGGAAGTGGCTGACCCAGGGAAGGAGGTCAGCCTGCAGGTCAGCTCCACCAGGGGCTACATCAGGGGACACAGAGGTCAGATCCCCAGACGGGCCTCCTTCATATCCTCCACCCCTCAGAAAACCCACTGCGTCATCCCAAAGGCACCAATATTCCAGCATCCAGACCACCGTCCCCAACGGGAGGACCAAATGTCTCTATGGGTAGCTCTTCCTGTTCTGGAAGACAAGGACAAAACCAGTTGGGTTTGGTGGTCTTTCAAAGATAGTCTGAGGCCGAGGTTTGCGGCATCTCCTGGAGATGGACACCTGGGCACAGGACATGACAGGGGCCGCCTGCAAAAAGGGGACCCAGGGCACGCGTTTGGGCTGCGCAGGGTCCAGCCCTGACTCGGCTTCTATGGGTGCTATGGGTGTGGCAGGAAGTTCTAGGTCTCAGTTTCCCCACCTGTCACGTGGGGATACCTGTACCTGCTCTCACGAAAGGTGAAATAAAATCATGCACAGGACACAGCCAGCCCAGAGTGGGTGTTCAGTGTTCGATCCAGCAACACTTACTGAGTGCCCCCTCTGTGCTCACAGCTGGGGAAACAGGCGACCAGACCACCAGGATGCCTGTGCTCGCGGAGGGGGGAGGTCAGGCCAGCAAATGGACACCAAGCGCCTGTGACTCAGTGCAGCAGGGGCTGTGACAGGCACGACGCACTGCTGGGGGTCAGGAGAGCGCCAGCCTGACGCACGAGCTGAGACCGGGCAGGTGCGCCGTGGCCGGTGGACTCACTACGAGGAACGTGCAGACGGAGGAGTGTGACAGAGGCCGGACACGCCCCCTCCACGGAGGACCACCACCTCTCGCGGGCAGTGTGGTCAGCAAGGGCCTCCTGCAGCCACTCCCCTGCCCGCCTGCCCGGGTCCCACCACCAGGCAGCCCGCATCCAGGGCCGGCTCCGTCAGGCCTGCCTCTCGCACCAAACCCACTTTTTCCCCATCCTTTTCACGGGTGCCGACCCTGATAACCATCTTGGACCCACATCCTTCTCAGCATCTGCTTCCAGAAGCCAACCAGGAGGCGGAGAGGTGGGTCCCTCAGCGCCCGGCCCCCACTCCCACCCCCGCCCGGCACCGAGGCCCCCGGCTGGCAGCAGGGGCACAGGGTGCAGGTGCAAAGTCACTGGGGAGAATCGGGAAGGGGCAGCGGTGGGAGGGAAGCTCTGTGTCGTGGTTAACGCATTTGAGTCACGTGGGGGACACAGGAGACGTGAGGATACCGGGAGTAGTGCTCCGTGGAAAGGTGACAACAGCTGCGGTGAGTGACAGGCAGTGGAAAGCCCAGTGGAAGCCCGGGGGCCTCTCTGAGGCTCTCCTCTCCCTCAAGAGCAGGACGGAGGGAGCCCCAGACCAAGGCCAGAGTCCAGCAGTCTGAATGGCTGAAGTTCAAGGACGACTAAACTCAACCAAGGCGGGGCTGTCACGGCAAAGCTGGGAAAACAGGGACCTCCCTGGCGGTCCAGTGGTTAAGACTCCGCGCTTCCACTGCGGAGGCATGAGTTCGATCCCTGGTCGGGAAACTAAGATCCCACATGCCGGCTGCACAGCCAAAAAAAAAAAAAAAAGCTGGGGACCCTGAGTTCTGGGATGGAGGCAGATGCCCCTGAAGGTTCTCACTCCCCCAGCGACTCAGCCCTCAGGGCCTGCGGAGGTGGTCCCTCAGCCCCCCATAGTAGTAGCTACCCGCACCCACCCTCCCCCACTCCCACGCCTCTGACGAGGGTTAGGGATGTGTTGGGCCCTGATAAGGGAGGAAAGGCACCGAGTCCCAGAGGAACAGCGGGATGCGGCCAGCATGCACTGGCCGGGCCCCAGGGCCCCCGGGGGCTCCTGTCTGGTCGGAGCCGGAACACAGAACTGTCTGGGAGAGGTCTGTTCACTCAGTAGCCTCTTCTGAGACACAGGATCAACTCCAGCAAGGACCCCAAGAGACGGTGCAGACACTCAGGGGACTCCTGGGGGCCTGAACCAGTGACAGCCACTCTAGTTGACGCTGAAATGCGAGGATGGCTGTGGCAGACCATGGTGAAGGGACTCGAAGGCTCAGGGAGACAGGCAGCTGGAGTGGACACACTGTCAGGCCAGAGGGCAGCCAGGTGACTACCTTACAGGGAAAGGCCTAGAGGACACGTCAAGTGCAGAGGTCTGAGGGGCTCCAGCATCACCATAACATTCGTGGGTGGCCATCCTCTGGAAGGAAGCCGGGGCTGATGGCAGGAAAGGCTGTTACAGAAGCCTGCCCCCTGACGGCCCTGGGGAGGTGGGACCCGAGCAATAAAGGCCAGAGGGCGGCATTTTCCACCAGGAGCCGGGGCTTTACAATCATTGCCATGACCAGCCAGAAGGCAGCCACAAAGCCCGGCCCACAGAGAGTTACGACCCAAGGGCCAGAGACAAAGAACAGACAAGGGCATTTCTTAGTTTGTGCCAACAGAAGAAATCAAGCACAGATGAACCACAGGCTGAGGGAGGTCCCAGCAATAAAACGTCGTGATCCTGGGCTTCCCTGGTGGCACAGTGGTTGAGAATCCGCCTGACGATGCAGGGGACACGGGTTCGTGCCCCGGTCCGGGAAGATCCCACATGCCGCGGAGCGGCTGGGCCCGTGAGCCATGGCCGCTGAGCCTGCGCGTCCAGAGCCTGTGCTCCGCAACGGGAGAGGCCACAACGGTGAGAGGCCCGCGTACCGCAAGAAAAAAAAAAAAAAGAAGGGTAAAGGGGGAAACAATTCCAGTTAATTATGAAGGCAGGAGGTCAAATTCTTTGTCATTTTTCCATTGCATGCAGGCCTGCTGACTTCTCCTGATCTTCTTTGAGACAGTCTCGCCCACGTGGTCCGCCTGCAAATTTACTAAGGGGGAGGGAGGGGTAGAGAGTCAGTCCTTCTTTAACTGCTTAATTCTTCTCCCTTATTCCTTCTAATCTGGGAAAGGAATCAACAAGTTAGGTAAGGTGTTGTGTATATTTAGAAAAGGAATCAGGAGCTAAGTTAAATGTTGCCTAATGATCTCATCTTTATGATTAAAGGTCTAAGGAAAACAGGGACGAGCAAACAGAAAAGGGGCAAAGGAGCTGCATACACCCTGCCCAGCTTCCATTCCTGCCTCACTCTTTTGACGCAGGACTCGTCGACTGAAGAGACAGCTGAGTCCCAGGGAGAAAGGACCCCACAATATAACAGCGAGTATACACGGTAATATTTTCCCCAATTCTCCTCCCAAGGGACCTATGTCCGTCTGCTCGGCTAATAATGCAATGGGGAAAGGGGAACACAAAAACATTTTCAGGACTGTTGGACACAGGGCCTGAACTGGCTTGGATACCAGGGACATCATGCATCATCACGGCCCCGGCTAGATCGGGGCCTATGGAGGCCAGGTAATAAATGGACTCCCGTCCAAGGTCCACTTTACATGAAGCCACGGGGTCCAGAGGCCCATCAAGAAGTGATTTCTATGATCCCCAAGTGAACAGTTGGAGTCAGCATACTCAGCAATCAGTGCACTTCCTGCATTGGGTTCCGGCCTGGGGGGTGAGAGCCATGGGAAAGGGGAGGCCAAGTGGGAGGTTTTGAAACTGACCCCTCCTTGGCCAACATCACAAGTCAGAAACAGCATCACATCCCAGGAAAGCAGATGACAGAGATCAGTGTCACCTTTAAGGTGATAAAGGATGCATGTTGGTCCCCATTATGTCTCAGGTTAATTCACCAGTCTGGCCTGAGCAGAAACGTAAAGGGTCCTGGAGGATGACGAAAACCACCACAGGCTCCACCAAGGGATAGCCTGGCCCACAGGGCTGTGCCAGAGGAGGGGGTTCTCTGCTATAACAGATTAAAAGGGTCCTGCTCCTGGTATGCAGCCCCCCATTAGCAAATACATCCTTTTCTATCCCAGACGGAAAGAAGGATTAGAAATACTGCATATCCACACGTGGTACGAATGACAATATACATCTACAGTCCCCGGGGCGGTGCCAGCTTTCCTGCTTCTGTCATTATATAGACCAGAGAATCTGTGTCTTGGTCCACAGAAAATCATAGGGGTCAATTTTACCAACGGCATTGAGTTGACGGGGCCAAATAAGCAAGACAGAGCCAGACCACTAAAGGCCTTGGTGAGACACATACGCTCCAAAGGGCGGGTGATAAATCAGGGGTTGCCACATCCTTATCCTTTTTAGGTGCAGCGGTCAGGGGCATTCTGGGCCATCCCTTCAAAGTAAAAGACAAATTGTTGCAGCGTGCATCTCCTACCATGAAGAAGAAAGCACTGTGCTTGATGGGTTCCGGTTCTAGAAGCAGCACCCACTGCCACCCCACCCCACCCCAGCCCCAAGGGACACTGCTCTGCCCACATCCTGGGTTAAGCAAAAGGCTGCCAGCTCTGAGTAGGGTCCAGATCCGGAGCTGGCTCTGCTGCTCGTCCCAGCTGCAGTATAACAGCCCTGCATCCTGGGCCACGGGACCCAACAGATTCTACTGAGTGGAGGTACCTAGGGCAGGAAAAGATGTCATCGGAGTTTGTGGCAAGCTGAGTGGGACGGTCACAGCACAGGCCGCCAGGCAGACCATCTGCAAAAGAGAATTACACTTGTGGGGAAACAACTCCTGGAGTACTTTTTGGTCCTAATAAAGACAGGATGCCTGACCATGTTAACACATAGTGACCACGCACCTTCAGCCGCAAACCGTGAGTTCTATCAGACCCAGGTCAGAAGATTGACCAGGCCAAGCAGCAGTCCAGCACCATATGGAAATGGTGCTCCAGGATCAGACACCAGCAGGGCCAGAGGGCGCGGCTGAGGAGCAGGGGGTCCCCATTCCCACGGCACCCCTCCCTCTTCTCAGGCCCGTGCTCATGGTGAGAAGGAACCTTGAATGTGATTTATGAATGAGTCGGTTCAGTATTTGGATACGAGCACAAATGGATGACACGGCACTACCCACCCATCCCCACCCCGGCCAAAGGCAGCCTTGAAGGCAGCAGAGCCCAGGTGGTCGCTGGCTCTGTGTGGAAGGAGAAGCAGCCAGAGGTCAGGGTAGATGGACTCCTGGGCTATGACAAGTGGCCTGGCCAGTTGGTTAGGATCCTGAATGGAAAATAAGAAAATTGGTGGATGAGGGGCAAGGAATTCTGAGGCAGAGGCACGATGTACGCTTGGGTGCAAACACAAAAGGCAACGCCAGAAAACAGCCACGTGAAGGGAGGCCCTACGTTACCAAGTGGACAAGATGACCCGGCCACATGACACCAGCAGCCAGTCAGGACCACCCCAGGGCCGATGCAATGGGCACATGAAGGAAGTGACCGTAGTGGCTGCAGTGTTGAGGCCCCAGGAACGTGGACCTCCATTTATCAAACCTGGTGGGTCTGCCGCCTCCACAGGACGTCCAACAGGACAGCAATGGAGACCATCGCCGACCCCCATTGTGGCACCCTCCTTAGAGGTAGCCAACCAGCCACTTGGTGGCACCTTGACTACACCGGGCCACGTCCATCAAAGGCAGTTTGTTCTTCTAAGAACAGACACCTATTCTGGATATGAGTTTGCCTTTCTTGACCTCAGGGCCTCGGTCAGCACCGCTACCCAAGGGCTTACAGGGTGTTTACTCTGCCCCCGGCACGGGACCCTGCGAGACCTCACAGCAGCCCAGGGGAGCCACTCTACAGCAAAGGCTTGTGGGAGACGGCCCAAAAGCCTCTGCTCCTGTCAAGACCACGCCATTCAGAGCTGCCAGCCCCGCAGTGTCCGCTGAGGGCATCCCTGGAGCGCCAGCTTGGAGGCGGCCTCTGTAAGGACATGAATTGTGTGCAGCCCATGGGTTTCTGTGGTGCCGTGTGTCCACCAGGTAGAGCAACCCAAGGGATGAGAGCGGGAAGGGCTCCCTGCCCCCCTAGGGAACTTCATGCTTCCCATCCCCACATTCTGGGCTCCACGGGGCTAGAGATCCTCATTCCGCAAAGGCACACCCTTTCACCAGGGGACAGAGAAGGGATGGCTGCTTCTGGGCAGAAGAATTCCTGTCTCAAGGAATGACTGACTGATGGACAGGAAGAACCAGAGCCACTGGTACACGACGGGGGCAGAAAAGGACGCCTGTGGGATCAGGGGAGACTCGCGGTGCTTCCAATAAGTATAACAACACTGGCCTCCTCTCTTAGCGGGGAGGGAGGGTCTGAGTCACGCCTCCAGGTCAGCCATGGAAGCAGCAGAGTTCACAGAGTTGACGGCGGAGGGGGTGGGTCTAGAGTGGATCATGGAAGGTGGTGTCAGTGCGAGAGGGTGTCACGCACAAGACCAATTGTGGCGTCCAGTCACATCCCTCATCAAAGTTTCCCCTCGGGAAGAGAGACAACCAGGACTCTGAAGGAGCTGCTCCCCAAGTATACACAGAGGAGTGGGGCTGCGCAGCGGACCGCAGCGGGCCCAGACACACGCCGCCCCAGTGTCCCTTTCAGAAGGGACTGGTGTCCCGGGGGCAGTGTGGCCATCACACCACCGCCAGTGGGCAGCTCCTGCTGGCCCTGCCTCTGCCTCCCCGAGCTGCCTCTGCTGGCGTGAATGAGAGCGGGCTGGCCTTCTAGGGGCCCCGCCATGTGGGCCCTGTAAGGGACCCTCTAACAGGCTTGGTTGCGCCTGCATCTCACCTGGGCCTCTGGTTTCACAGCTGCCCATTCCCAGTAAATGTCTCGTACCCCAAGTTCTGTTTCAGGGTCAGCCCGACCCACGATGCCTCCTGAGGGATTCAGGCTGCATCTAATGATGCTGAGCAAGGCGAAGGCGTGGCGTGACGGGGTACGCAGTTTAGAAAGCTCACGCTGGCCCCAGGGCGGAGGAGATGCCGGGAAGCTGCAGGCGCAGAAACGACGGGGCTGCCCAGCTCGGAGGATGGAGGACACAGAGAGCAGGCGTCCCAGGCAGCGGGGATGGAACCGGGCTCAAGACATTGGGTCTGATGTGCAAGGAGAGGGACAGGTGATGTCAGGTTTGCAGCCTGGTGTGCGCAGCGGCGCCTTTGACCAAAGCGCGGACGCAGAGCGCAGGGCGGGCGGGGCGGGCAGGGCGGGCGATGAGCTCATCCAGGTGGAGGCGCCCCTGGACAAGCCCAGAGCTCCACCCTTTGGCCGGTCAGTGGGGTTCACGGAGATGAGGTGAGGGATAGGAGAGCCACAGGGTGGCCGGGCTGTCCCAGGGACGTGCGTCCAGAAGGAAAGAAGACACGAGACGGAGCCCCGAGGGGCTGCAGTGTTTGCGGCCGAGCCTGAGAAGAGCTCCTTTACGCCTGGTGGGTGTAACTCAGAGCCCACACCCAGACTCCCTTAACCCCACACCACCCATTCAGTGTACAGCCACAGCGCGCGAGTGCCAGCACCCTTGGGGGAGGGGAGTCAAGCCAGAGCAGCGAGGTCCCGCCTGGACCAGAGACCCGGGACACTAAACAGCAGCCAGAAGTTTTGGGCGGAGGAAGCCGGGCATGGGGGCGCCCCAGGACCACGCCCTTTGAGGAGTCTGCTCTGGCCAGGCCACGGCTCACGCCGGGTGGGGGGGCGGTGGTGAGCGCCGGGGGGTGTCCTCCGTGGTCGATGAGAGGACACGGCCAATACCCTGTTTCTGAGGGCACGCCTCACCGCTCTGCAGAGTTGGGACCCAAGAAGAACAAAATGCGGGCAGCCCAGGAGGGAAGCAGCTGGAGAGCGGGGACTCTGACCCACACCCCTACCCCGTCCAGCGCCCTCCCAGCCCCAAGACGCCTCTCGACGCAAGGATGCTCTGCCCCCCGGCCGTCTCCCCGGCCTCCCCCCAGGGGCCCAGCACTTCCACAGAAGAACGGAAAGCAGCTTCCAGTGGCCCCACTTGGGTGAATTTCAAGCCAGAGGCAAGAGCTCTTGTGTGGAGTCACAGATTCCCGCAGAATCAGCCCTTTTTTCCTCCGTGAAGCCGTAGCTTTGGGGTTGTCTGTGTTCGTGGGCACCCTGAGATCTTTCCGAAGCAGAGGAGGGAAAGCACCCACGCTGCCCCCATCTCCATAAAACAAGACGCCTATGATGGGGAAAATTTACAGACCCCAGGACATCCCAGCCTTTCCAGAAAGTTGGGTTGCCTTCATTTCTAGGGTTCCAGAGGCCCAGGGAGTGGGGAATCCTGCCCACTAGCTGGTGCCCAGTCAGAAGGAGAAGCCCGAAGGCATCCTGGGGGAGGCTGGGGGAAGAGTTTGTCTGGAGGCCGGGATGGGGGATCCCAGTCGTCAGTACCCTCAGTGAGTGGAGAGATCTGGGATGAGGAATAGGAAACAAGAGAGAAACTTTCTTGGTCCCCAGATGGACCTCACAGAGCTGACTCTTGCTGGGGGAGGGGGGAGGGGTGGAGGGAGTCAAGGCTCAGCCCCTGGAAGCAGGAGCATTTCTGAGTGGAATCCCTGGTCCGATCTCTAAGAGCTGCAGGTGCCCACAATGGAGGTGGCACCCTGGGAGTCCACAGCCGGAGTGTGACTTTACCAAATCCCAACATCAGTGCAACAGCCCCCACCCAGCCTCTCCTGCAAAAGATCCTTTTTTTCCTGTGATCCTCAGAAGAACCCAAGGAGATGAAATTTTCCCCATCTTGTAGATAAGCAGACGAAGCTCACCTACTGTGTCCCCAAATACCTATGAAATCAGAAAAGGCAGAATTAGAAGAATAAAGATGTAGATAAAGAAATGAGAGCAGAAAGTCAATAAGAGTACAATTCCTAAAACTGGGCTCCAGTTTTGCCACTGAGATCCCTAGCAGCCAAAGCAAAAAAGATATGCAGTCTGTTTTAAGATTTATGTTGTCCATGGCATGGTGCCATGTCAGGGTCTCAAGAGAAGCTGTAACTTGCCCGTGGTCCCCCAGCTCAGGAGAGCAAAGGGTGCAATACATCCTGGTCTCAGGAGTGCCAGGCACTTGTCAACTGCTTGTTTGGCCCCTATACTGTGTCAGGAGAGACAGTGCAGACAAGTCATGCACAAACCTCCTACTCCTGCACGCTCCCAGGTTACCATCTCATCACCTGGACAACAGCACTCCAGCTTTTGGCTCCAGACTAGGCATGTGGACACTTCCAGATTGGGACAGGAAAAAGGGAAAAGCCGTACTGAGGATTCCCTGCCAAGCAATGAAGACAGCCCTGTCTGCTGCAGTCCGAGGGCTTCTATGCTTTAAGTCCCTGGAACTGATGAGGCAAGCAGAGGGCCCCGGGGTTCCTTGGCAGACACCTGACTCTGTGGGGCAGCCAGGGGGAATGAGGGAACTTAGCTCAAGCCTCTCATTGTCTGCCCTGCTTTGGGGACCCTGCCCCAGGAAATGACCCCCTAAAATGAGATTTAAAAAATCACTGGAGTGGGCATAAGATGGGACCACAGAGTAATTGGGAAATTATCACAGCCCAGCCCCAGAGGGCACCAAATAAGCCCTGGATTCCTGCCTGGAGAGTGGCTCTCGAATGTGACTCACATGTGTTGTGTGATACAAGAGGATGTGCGTGCGAGAAGGTCAAGGGGAAAGGACAACACAGGGGTGGAGGCACAAAGGTGCAGCTGCAGAGAACTTGGGAGTAAACTGTCTTCTCCTCACCGATCCAGCCCAGAAGGAACTTCTCACCCACCCTCACCACCGCAATCTGCTCCTCTTCCCATATTCCCCATCTCTGGCAGAGACGTCCAGTTTCATTTTTTCCCCTTACATTATAGAACCCCTGATTTTTGCCGGGCACCTGCTCACCCAGAATAAAGACTACATTTCCCAGCATTCCTTGCAGCCAAGTGTGGACATGTGATTAATTTCTAGCCAATGGGAGGTGAGTGGAGTATACTCTATGTTCCACTTCCCTGTCACGCTCTTAAAGGGGCAGCATGGGTCTGCTCCTACCCTCTCCTCTTCCTCTCACCCTGGAAAATGCATCCCTGATGGGAGCCACCTCGGACCATGCAGATGAGGGCAAGACGTCAGGGATGGCAGGGGCCTTGACAGCTTTGCGGAGCACAGCTGGCCTGCAACCCAGACTTCTATGGGAGAGACATAAACATCTACCCTGTTTAGTCGCAGTTATTTTGAGTCTGTCCCATGCAGCCCAACCTATGTCCCAACTAAGAAACCATCTCAACTGATGGTCACTCCGTCCCCTCATCTCCCAGGGCAGTACCTGGGAGTCTCAATAGTTAAGCCCCATCCATTAAAAATAACCACAGCCACCAATTCCTGGGTGTTTCTCCTCGCCTGTATTTCTTCATGAGCAACCCCAAAAGATGGCATCATGACTCCAGATTTACAGCTGAAAAAAGCTGAGACTCAGAGAAGTTAAGCAACTTGTCGAGATCACTAGTGACAAGATCACTGGTGACTTGCCAAGATCACAGCTAGTGACCCAGAGAGCCACTATTCAGAGATCATCAGACTGGAAAGTCCACCCTCCTAGTGTCTCCCCTTCTGCTTCTCCCTCAAAGCCACACCCTCCTTTCCACTGCCCTGGGCCTGGCTGCCACTTCCACTCCCATCTCATGGCCTCCGCTCTCCTCCCAGCAAGGCAGCCTCCACTCCTCAGGCAAAGTGACTTTTCGAAGGCAATCTGAGGGCATCACCACCTTGATTTAGCTTGCTGTGGCTCCCCATTGCCTCCGGGCAAAGACAGCTGCCTCACCACATAGCAACGTTTAAGGCCCCTGATAGCCTGGTCCAGACCCGCCAGCCCAAAGCCACCCTGACCCACACGGACTACCTCGTTTCCACCGCTGCCATTTCCTACTTATTATGCCAGACGCCAAGAGCCCCTTCAGTGGGGCTGGCATCATGCCAGGCCCTTGGCCCCGCCGGAGCCCAGAGGGGGAGGGGCTGCCGCACCCATTTAACTGGAGAAGAGTCTGAGGCTCCAGCGGATGGGTGACTCACCCAGGGACCCACACTCAGGGGTCCTTGGAGCTGGGACTCAAACCCAGGTTGTCCATCTTGCGAGGATATTCACTTCCCGTGTCCTCTGGTTCAGGAGTGAGTGAGGCCAGAGCAGACGCTGGACCCCCTGCCCTCGGGGGGGACCGTAGCTACACTACGTGGTGGACGGGGGATCCCATGACACAAGATAGAAGGCTCAGAGAGGTGAGGTGACTGCCAAGGGTGCACAGCTGGGGAGCACTCAGGGGGGACTGAAGCCAGAAGCCCAGGCATTCCTGGCTGAGCCCCCCTTTCACCGCAGCTTCCTTGATTCACTCAACAGTGCTCTGACCGCAGGGGATCATGGGTCTGCACGTGGAAAGCGCCAGGCTGCCCCTCCTCCCACACAAACCTGGTTGAGTCCCGGCAGCTCTCCGAGCCTCGGTTTCCCCTCCTGCACACAAGGGGGCCTGGGCAGGTGCACGCAGAGGCTGGCGGCTCCCGTGCCTCCCCTGGGCTTCCCGGAGGAGGAAGTGTCAGAGGCAGGGCACTGGGTATGCAGAGGGTGGGATGGGGGATGGGGAACGCCGGGCCTGGCAGCCTCCCTACTCAGCACTCAGCTCCCCTGGGGGGCCTCCAACCCCAAAAGAGCCCCCACTTGCTGGGCCGATGGTTCCTGCTCTAACTTGCAGTCCGCCCCATGTAATGTGCAAACAGTGGATGCGCCCGTCCAGGCCACGTGCTCTGGGCACCCCCAGCCCCACCCCTGCATGAGAGCCTGGGGGCAAGGGTGGACTGGGAGCCCTGGGGACAGGAGGGCCTGTGCTGAGGGCCTCTGGGAGCCCGTCCTGGTGCAGACTCCTGACTCCCCAGCCCCTGCCTGGGCAGGGGATCTTCAGGGGACACAGATCCCATTGCCTCCCAGCTGCTCCCCACAGCTCAGGGTCCTCAGGAGCCCCTTGCCCCTCTGGGCCTCAGTTTCCCCAGCTGTGACACAGGAACAGTAGGCCTTGCCCTGCCCGAGGACGACCCAGGTTTGGGAGAGCCCTGTGGCCCCGCCAAGGGTGGCAGCCCCGCCCCTTGCTGCCAGGCTCACCCTGGTGGCGGATCTCAGGGAAGGACAGAAAGCAGCAAGCAGGACCAAGGGCAGCCTCCTGGCTCCCAGGCCCTGGGACGATCGAGGGAGTTGGCTGGGTGCAGGAACAGGGCAGGTAGCCCGCTGGAGCAGGGGATCCAGGAGAGCGCGGGATAGGGGGCCACTTGGGGGTCCTTGGAAGCCCTCCTCGAAGCTGTGCTGCTTCCTTGAGTTGGGGAGAGGGCGGTACAGAGGTCACCACGGTGTTGACCCAGTGACTCCTGACAGGCAGGCGCCCCAGCGGGAAGCCCAGCTCTGCGGCTTATTTGCTGGATGTGCCCTTCCTCCCCTGTGCCGCGTCCCGTACCCTGGGGCAGTTACCCCCCGGCCGTGCCCATCACTCCAGGAACAGGATATGCTCTGTAGGCCTCCGCGGGGTGGTACCAGCAGCTCGATCCCAGGTGCTCACCCTGAGCTCAGTAGCCAAGCCTCCAGGGGCCTGAGAGGGAGGCTAGAGAGGCCAGGGAGGGAGCAAGCGACTCTGTGCCCATTTTATGATGAGGACACTGGTCCCCGAGGGGCAGCGACCCAGCAGGGCTGCCCCAGGACCAAGGTGACTAGAGATCTTCAAGCACCACGCAGCTGCCTGCGGCCTTCTTGCTAAATTGAATCGTCAACATGGCCCTGGAAGGGAACAGAGGCCATCTGAGGGCTGCCAGGGCCTCTGAAGTCCACGTCCTGCGGGGTCCTCCCACCACTTACATCCTGCCTTAGGGCTGATCCTCCAGACACGGTGTCCTTCAGCCTGGTCTGTGGTATGCCAGTGGGACTGAACCCTGGGTGTCTGACCTCATGGCAGGGGCAGGCCTGTGCAGAGAGAGGAGCAGGGGAAGGCAGGGAGAGGGGAGGGAGGGAGGAGGGGGAAGAGAGGGGAGCGCACCCCATGCTGAGGGCCCTTGGTGAGCGGCCTGAGGGCCAAGCCGAGAGCAGACCCCACTCCCAGGACCTGCCTCAGTCATCCCCAAGACTCTTTGAGCTTTGTTCTCACACCAGACGCTTCCCTCAGTCCTCCCTTCCCTGGAGGATGGGGCTCAGCAGGAGGCTAATGGGCTTTTAAGCCTCCTCTGAAAAGGCCTTGTCACTTTTTCTTCTCTTCATTCTAGAGGGCAGGGAGGCTCCCTAATTAACCAGGGCAGGTGGGTCTGCGGCCCGGTGAGCAGAGCTTGCTCAGGCAGGATCTGCAAGCCGCACCTGTGACAAGTTCCTACCTAATGACTGCTGTGTCCTCTGCCCCGGGGGAGGCGGGGGCAGAAATCTGTGCTCTGGGAACTAAGCATTCCAGGCCCACTGCCTGAGGTCAGCCAGGCCATCCATCCACCCATCCATCCATCCACCCATCCACCCACCCATCCATCCATCCACACATCCATCCACACATCCAGCCAGCCAGCCAGCCAGCCAGCCATCCACCCATCCATCCATCCACCCATCCATCCACACATCCAACCACCCATCCCTCCATCCACCCACCCATCCATCCACCCATCCATCCAGCCACCCATCCATCCACACATCCATCCACCCATCCCTCCATCCACCCACCCATCCATCCACCCATCCCTCCATCCACCCACCCATCCACCCATGCATTGAATCAATAAATATTCTCTGAATACCTGCTCTTGCCAGACCATCTTGGCCCCAGCAGCTTCAGGGCACGAGGGACACACAGAGAAGTATTAACACGGTCCTTTACTGACAACAGACACATCAGCACATAATGATAACACAGGGCAATGCCTGCTGTAGGAGAGCTGTATATCCAGTGTAGGGGGATCTCAGGGGAAGAATTAAAAATACCACATAGGAATAGAGAAGGCTTACAAGAGAGGGAGAAACCAGGCTGGGCTTTGAAGGATATATAGGAGTTCATCCAGTAGGCAGAATTGAACTGGACATTTGAAGTGGAAAAGTGTGAGGGATAATAAGAAAGGGCATGTTTGGTAAGTCTGGGTGGTAAGGCTGGGCATGGGGGGTGGCAGGGCAGGCAAGTCTTCAGCCACTGGGCTCAGATGGGGAAGGGCCTTTATCCTGGGCTGTCCCTGAAGTACAGGGTTCCACCGAGGAGCCTTTTAGAAGGAGTGGCCTGTGGAAAAGACAATGTAAGCAGCTCTTCTCCCTCCCAGACCATCAGAAAGCCCATGTCTTACTTGCACTATGGGCTTCCAGCTACAATTTCTTCTGGGGAAAACAGGGGGAGGGGGAAATTGTGAAGAAGGAAGTTTGGGACTCTGGGTCAGGGGAGGGGGAGGGTGCTGGTAGACTGGGGTAGTACTGTGATCCTCTTAGGAGGACCCTGGCCCCCGGCTCTGAGATCCAAGCCCCTGGGACCTGCCTAAAGAAGCGACAAATCACAAGTTCCAGATGTGGGGCCCTGCTGGCCACCCCACCCAACCTAGAGGTGTAAGCAAGGCCTTCCCACATCCTGGACCCTTCGTCCGCAGAACCCTCTCCATTCACTCCTCCAGTGGCAAAGATCTCATACCTCCAAGGGCCCGGAGGCACATAGCCTCTTGGCTCATTCTTCACAGATAGAGAGTTTTTCCTTTGGCTAAGTTAGGTCCGCTCCATAACTCTCCCACCCTCACCCCAGCCCTGGCTCTGTCCACATGAGCAATGGAGAACAAGTCGGATGAGCTTGTCCCTGAAGGTTTAAACACTTCTCGCTTTTCCAACCTCCCTTATTGACTTTCTGTCAGAAAGTGTCCCAATGGCATGTCTAACATCTCTCTCCAATACCATGTTTAAAATCACTCACAGTGAAGTTACTGCTGTGGCTCTTATTTGAATCAGAAAATATAAACCCAAATTATCAGTCAAAGCATACATTCAGCATAGAAGGTGAGAGAGTACATAACTTTATAGTTTTACTGCTTAAACTCACTGCAGGATTTGTGTCCCCAAATTCAAGACCACCCCTCCAGTGGTCTCTTTAAGTCACTTTAACTAGCTTTATTCTACAAAAAGAATGACCACAAGATCTGAAGCCCCAACCACGTACCAACACTCATCCAACAGGCAAACAAGAAAACATGAAAAGAAATATAAAGCTAAAGGGAAAAAGCAAGGTAGGGTGATGATAGTGGATCCCTTCTAACCTGAGTAAGGCCTGAAAGACCATCCGAGATGCCCCGGCGGCAGCGGGAACAACAGGAGCAAAGGTCCCGAGTCGGGACAAGCTCAGCTGTCCCAGCAAAGAGGCAGTGAAGGTGGCAGCGGGGGCAGGGTGGGCGGGGGCTGCTGGAGAGGTAGAAAAATTGGGTGTCCATTGGAGGTCAAAAGCGCACATCTCCAGGGCTTCCCTGGTGGTGCAGTGGTTGAGAGTCCGCCTGACGATGCAGGGGACATGGGTTCGTGCCCCAGTCCGGGAAGATCCCACATGCCGCGGCACGGCTGGGCCCGTGAGCCATGGCCGCTGAGCCTGCGTGTCCGGAGCCTGTGCTCTGCAATGGGAGAGGCCACAGCAGTGAGAGGCCCGTGTACCGCAAAAAAATATATAAATAAATAAAATTTTTTTAAAAGTGCGCATCTCCACAGGGGGCCTTCTCATTCTCAGAGCAGAGAAAATGGATTAAGGACGGTTCTGGGTGGGGGACGGGCGTGCTGTGGTTTGCAGAAGGGATGTGTCTGCGGGCAGAGGACAGACACCAAGGCATAAATCAAGACCCACCTCTTGACAGCTCTGGCTCACACATACAGGCTCAGGAGGCACCCCCAGCCTCTACCTGGGGGTGCAGGGGGCCCAGAGGGTGCCTGGAGCTGAGCCCAGACCCCTCCCCTCAGCATGAAAATGGGGCGGTGGTGGGAAAGACCCTGGGGTGGGCCCTCATCCTCCTGTCTCTCAAAGGCGGTGGCCTGGAGCGCCCCATGCCCGACTTCCTCCACCCAAACCTCCTTGCTGCTGTTTAGTGCCCTGGGTCTCTGGTCCAGGTAGGACCTCACTGCTCTGGCTTGACCACCCCACACTCCAGGCCCAGGAAGTGCAGGATAGCTGTACTGGTCTCAGGTCTGGTCACCACCTCAGGGAACTAAGGCAGCCACAGCACCCGGGATGCAGGGTCCTACGTCCCCAGCCATGCCTGCTCCTTGGCCTCCAATCGCCCACTAAGTGCAAGTGACCCTTAGACAGTCCCCCAAAGGCCTCCCTACACTCTCCAATGCCTGCCTCGGGGACAGCAGCCCACCCTCCACCCCGAGCCCCTGGCCGCCCCTGGCTCCTGAGACCCATCCCAGCCTGTTCTCTTCGTGTCCCCCACCTGCCCTTCCACCCTCCTGACCAGCAGCTCCATCTGCCCAGTACTCTGAACCAGAGATGGGGGACAGCCCCCAACTTCTCCCCCAAACCTCATACCAAGTCACACAGTTTCGCCTGTTCTACCTCCTTCATTAGACCTGAAGACAGCCTCTGTTGGACCACATCACCAGATCTTCTCCCACCCTGACTGTCCATCTTGTATTCATAACTAGCACTTTCACTGCACAGTGTACCCTCTCAAGAACCATCCATGGCTCCCTACTACCTAGAGGATCACATCCTTGCTCTTCAGCCTGCCTTTCTGGCTGTATCTCTTACCACTGTCTCTCATGTATTCGTGAGAAACTTGACTTGCATACGACTCTCTCCACACATTTGGTCAGGCTGTTCCCACAACCCAGAATGCCTGTACCACACCCCCTTCCCCAGCAAGCTCCTATTTATTCTTCAGAACCCATCACCTCCAGATAGTCCTTCTCAATCCCCACTACCACCCACCCAAAACCTCCCTCCTCATGATTCTCACAGGTCTTATGCATTCTGTTCTGACATTTGTGTAAGTGCTTAGAAGCCTGTGATCACTATATAAATGGTAGCTATTATTGATCACTAATTTTTCCAGCGAGGTTTCCAGGGTTTTTCTTGTAGTCTTTGTATATTCTAGACATTAACCCCTGGTCAGTTTTAGATGTTGCAAGTATTCTCTTCATCTGTCATTTGCCTGTTAAATTTGCCTGTGACACAGATGTCAGAATTATCAGATCAAGAAATTAAAATAACTATGTTCAATATGCTAAGAGTGCTGGCAGAAAAAGTAGACAACATGTAATAATCGATAGATAATGTAAGCAGAGACATGGAAACTCCAAGAAAGAATCAAAAGGAAATGCTAGTAATTGGAAACACAGTAACAGAAATGAAGAATGCCTCTGATGGACTCAACAGTAGATTGGACATGGCCAAGGAAAGAATTAGTGAGCTAGGAAAATACGTCAATAGAAACTTTCCAAATTGAAATGCAAAGAGGAAAAGAATGAAACAAAGAGAGAACAAAACATCCAAGAACTGTGGAACAGTTTCAAAAGATGTAACATGCACATAATTGCAATAGCACAAGGAGAGAATGGAGAAGAAGAAATATTTGAAGTAAGAATGGCTGGGAACTTTCCAAAATGAATGACAGATAGCAAACCACAGGTCTAAGAAGCTCAGAAAACACCAAGTAGGAAAAATACCCCAAAAATCTACACCTAGGCATTTCATATTCAAGCTAGAGAAAAAGAGAAAATTTTGAAAGAAGCAATAGGAAAAAGACACCTTACCTAGAGAGGAAAAAAGGATTATAATTACATTGGATTTCTCTTCAGAAAGCAAGCAAGAATAGAGTGAAGTGAAATATTGAAGTGTTTAAAGAAAAGGCCCACCAACCAATACCTCTATCTCCAGAAAAACTATCCTTCAAAAATGAAGGAGAAACAAAAGCTTTCCAGACAAATAAAAATTGAAGGAATTCATCCCCATACCTGCCTTGCAAAAAATGTTAAAAGAAGTTCTTCAAAGAGAAGGAAAAACATATATAGGTCAGAAACTTGAACCTACATTTTTTTTAAAAAGGAAAAGTATCAGAGAAGTATTTTTAAAAGGTAAAATAAAATATTTTATTTTTCTTATTCATAATTAATCTGATAGATAAATGTTTATTTAAAGTAATAATAATAAAAACATATTTTGTGCTAACAGCATATGAATAAGTGAAATTAATGCCAACAAATTTAAAATATATAGGAGGAAGAAATTGGGAATATTCTGTTATAAGGTACTTTCACTACATGTGAAGTAGTATGTTAATTTAGTTAAAAATGTAAATTCCAAACTCTGGGGCTACCACTAAAATTTTTTTAAAGTACAATTGATATGCCTAAGAGAGGAGAGAAAATGGAACCATTAAAAAATGCTCAGTTAAAACTAGAGAAGGCAGAAAAAAGAGGAGAAGAAAAAAGAAGCAAAGAACAAGCACAATGAAAAGAAAACAGTTACAAATATAGTACATAGTAATCCAACTCTATCCATAATCACTTTAAATATGAATGATCTAAATACACCAATTAAAGAGTAGATTAAAGAAACAAGACCCAGTTGTATGGTATCAATAAGAAACCGACTATAAATATAATGACACATATAGATTAAAAACAAAGGAATGGAGAAAGATATACCATGCCAACAACAAAAAAAAAAAAAACTAAAATAGCTTCATTAATTTCAGGCAAAGCAGACTTCAGAGCAAGGAAAATTATCAGGGATAAAGAGGGACATTACATAATGATAAAGGGGTCAATTCTTCAAGAAGACATAATAATCCTTAATGTGTATGCACCTAACAATAGACTTCAAAATACACAAAGCAGAAACTGATAGAACTACATGGAGAAACAGACAAATCCACTATTATAGTTGGAGACTTCAACACCACTCTTTCAGTAATCGATAGATGAAGCATGCAGAAAATCAGTAAGGATATCGATGACAGGAACAGCACTATCAATCAACTTGATCTATTTGACATTTCTAGAGTATTCCAACAACAGCAGAATATACACTTGTCGCAAGCTCACGTGAAACATTCACCAAGACAGACCACATTTGGAACCCTAAAATACACCTTAACAAATTTAAAAGAATAGAAGTCATACAAACTTTCATCTCAGGCCACAGTGGAACTAAACAAGAAATCAGTAATAGAAAGATAGCTGGAAAATCCAAAAATATTTGGAGATTAAACAACACACATCTAAATAACACACGGGTCATGTAAGAAGTCTCAAGAGAAATTTTTTAATATTTTTAACTAAATGAAAGTGAAAATACAACTTTCCAAATTTGTGGGATGCAGTGAAAGTAAGGCTTAGAGAGAAATGTATAGCATTAAATGCATGCATTAAAAAAGAAACATCTAAAATCAATAATCTAAGCATTCATCTTAGGAAGCTTGAGAAAGAAGAACAATTTAAGCCTAAAACAAGCATAAGCAAAAATAATAGAAATTAAAGCAGAACTCAAATCAGGAAGCAAAAACAGGAAAACAGTAGAGAAAAATCAGCAAAACCAAAAGCTGGTTCTTTAGAAATATCAATAAAATTAATAAACCTCTAGCAAAGCTAACCAAGAAAAGATGACAGAAGACACAAACTACTAATATAAGAAATGAAAGAGAGTTAATCACAATTGATCCCCTGGACATTAAAAGGATAAGGATAATAAAGGAATACTAGAACAACTCTATGTCCAAAAATGTGATAACTTAGATGAAATGGGCCAATTTCTTGAAAGACACATCTACCAAAATTCCCATAAGGAGAGTAAGGTCATCTAAATAGGCCTACTCCTATTTGTCAATTACATCCCAATAAAGCTGAAAAAATTAAGTAGGCCTATTCTATAGACTTGTCTATTAAAGAAATTGAATCAATAATTAATGATCTTCCAAAAAAAGAAAGCACCAGGCCCAGATGATTTCACTGTTGAATTCTATCAAACATGTAAGGAAGAAATGATACCAATTCTCTATGGTCTCTTCCAGAAAATGGAAGCAGAGGGAATGCTTCCTAATTCATCTATGAGGCCAGCATTATCTTAATACCAAAACCAAATAAATATATTATAAGAAAGGAAAATGACAGACCAATATGTCTCATGAACATAAAGGTTAAAGTCATCAATAAAATATTATCTAATTGAATGCAATAATACACAAAAGAATTATATACCTTGACCAAGTGGTATTTACTCCAGGTATGCAATACCGGTTCAATCAACTGAAATCAATTGAAATTGAAAATCAATTAATGTAATCCACCACATCAACAGACTAAAGAAGAAAAATCATATGACCATACTAATTAATGCAGAAAAAGCATCTGACAAAATCAAATACTCATTTGTGATTTTTAAAAATTCTCAGCAAACTAGGAATAGAGAGGAACTTTCTCAACTCGATAAAGAACATCTGTCAAAAAAAAAAGTTAACATCATACTTAAGAGTGAGAAACTGATGCTTTCTCTCTAAGATTAGGAACAAGGCAAGGATTTCCCTCTCACCACACCTATTCAACATCATACTGGCAGCTCCAACTATTGCTCTAAGAAAAGGAAATAAAAAATGTACAGACTGTGAAGGAAGAAATAAAACTGTCTTTGTTCATAGTTGACATGATTATAAAGAAAACCACAAAGAATTCACACACACACACACACACACACGGAACTATAAGCAAATATAGCAAAATCAAAGGATACAATTTTAAAATACAAAAGTCATTTGCTTTCCTTATGAAAGCATAAGCAATTGGAATTTGAAATTTAAAGCACAACATCATTTACAATGGCACCAAAAATGAAATACTTAGGTATAAATCTAACAAAATATGTTCAAGATCTATATGCAGAAAACTATAGAACTCTGATGAAGAAAATCAAAGAATATCTAAATAAATGGTGGATATTCTGTGTTAAAGGATTAGAAGGCTCAATATTTTGAGATGTCAATTCTTCCCAACTTTATCTATTGAATCTACACAATCCAAATCAAAATCCTAGCAAGCTATTTTGTAGATATTGAAAAAATTATTCTAAAGTTTATATGAAAACACACCATAATGGAAAAGAATATGAAAAAGAATATGTATATGTATGTATAACTGAACCACTTTGCTGTACACCAGAAACTAGCACAAAACTGTAAATCAGCTATACTTCAGTAAAAAAAAATGAAGAAAAAGAACTTTGAAAAAAGTTTATATGAAAGCACAAAAGACCCAGAAAAACCAAAGCAATGCTGAAGAAGAATAAAGCTGGAGGACAGATACTACCTGACATCAAGACATGCTATAAAGCTACATAATCAAGACAACCTGGTGTTGGTGAAAGAAAAGACAAACATATCAATAGAATAGAATAGAGAGCCCAGAAACAGACTCACACAAATATGATCAACTGACTTTTGACAAAAGAGAAAAGGCAATACATTGGAGAAAGTATAGTCTTTCATCAAATGGTCCTAGAACAATTGAACAGTCAAATGTTTTAAAAAAAGAAACTAGAAATAGACTTTACACTTTTCACAAAAATTAACTCAAAATGTATTCTTGAAAATGGTACTTTATCTCTGGTTTTCCTCCCAAAACCCATAACTCCAGTATAACCATCAGGAAGACATCAGACAAATCCCAGTCAAGGAACATCCTACAAAATACCTGACCAGTACTCCTCAAAAGTACCAAGATCATCAAAAACAACAAAAGTCTGAGAAACTCTCATGGCCAATAGGAGCCTTAGGAGACATGAAAAGTAAGTGGGATAAGATTCTGGAACAGAAAGAGACTTTGGGTAAAAACTAATGAGGTCTAAATGAACCATAGTCATTAGTTAATAATGATGTAATAATATTCGTTCATTAATTGTAATAGAATGAAAGAGGAAAGAGTGAGTAACCTCAGACTTGCTCACTCTAGATTAATAGAAATTATCTCTGAAGGACAGAGAGAAATAGGATTGAAAAGAAATGAACCTTTCAGGGACCCATGGGGTGATTATCAGAAGGTCAAACCATAAATGTAATTGGAGTCACAAAAAGAGAAGGAAGAGAAAATAAGGAAGAATAAATAGTTAAAGAAATAATGCTCAAGATTTTCCAAATGTGGTGAAAGCCAAAAATTTAAGGATTCAAGAAGCTCAGCAGACCCCAAGCAGAATGAAAAACAAAGTGACTAAGTACACAATAGCTGAATTGCTGAAAACCAAAAATAAAGGAGAAAAGTCATAAAAGCAGCCAGAGTAAACCACAATTATATACAGTAGAACAACGATTCAAATAACCACTGATTTCTCATCAGAAACTACAGAGATGAGAAGACAGTAGAATAACACCTTTAAAATGCTAAAAGAGGGGCTTCCCTGGTGGCGCAGTGGTTGGGAGTCCGCCTGCCGATGCAGGGGACACGGGTTCGTGCCCCTATCCCGGAAGATCCCACATGCCGCGGAGCGGCTGGGCCCGCGAGCCATGGCCGCGGAGCCTGTGTGTCCGGAGCCTGTGCTCCGCAGCGGGAGAGGCCACAGCAGTGAGAGGCCCGCGTACAGCAAAAAAAAAAAAAAAAAAAAAAAAAAAAAAAAAAATGCTAAAAGAAAAAAATTCTCACCTCAGAACTCAGATATAAATCCAAATAAAATACCTTTCTAGATCATAGGTGAAATAAGAACATTTTCAGATCAAAGAAAACTAAGAGAATTCATACTTAACACACCTGCACTGCAAGAGATCCTTTAAAACATTCTTTAGGCTGAAGGAAAGTGATACCAAATGGAAACTTAGATCAGGAAGAAATAAAGAGCCTCAAAAAATGACAAACATCTGGTAAATATTTTTTTAAATCCTCTTATTTCTTAGAAGTAGTAAGACTTTTAAAAGCTAACCCCACTTTCCTGTGGGGTTTATGATACGTGTTGATATACTACATATAAAAACTATAACATAAATGGAGTGGTGATGGTGGACATACATGGTTGAAAGATTTCTAGATTTTACATGAAGTGGTAAACTATTTCCTCTAAGTAGACTGTGAAAAGTTAAGAATGTACATTTTTTAATGCCTAGCACAACTACTAAAATTTTTTAAAATATAAGAAGGTATAACTAAAAATATCAATAGATAAATTAAAATCAATCTCTAAAAGATATTCAAATTATCCAAAGGAAGACAGAAAAGAAAATCAGAGGAACCAAAAACAAAGGTGATGATCAGAAAACAGATAATAAAATGAGAGACATAAATGTACTAAACACTACAATTAAAAGGCAGAGATTGTCAGAATGGATAGAAAAGCAAGAGTTAACTGCAGGCTTCTACAAGTGATATTCTTTAAATATAAAGACAACAGAGTGGTTGAAAGTAAATGGATGTGAATAGAGAGAGGTGGGAAAACTAGTAATTATAAGAAGACTGGATCCATTATATTAGTATCAGGTAAAAGAGACCTCAAGACCAAGGGTTTTACTGGAGATAATTAAGACCAGTTCATAGAGATAAAAGGATCAATTCATTAGGAAGACATAACAAACATAAATGTGTATTCATATAATAATAAAACTTTAAAATATACAAATCAAAAGATGAGAGAATTAAAAGTAGACAACTCTTTAATCATCATTAGATATTTTAAGGCCACTCTCTCAATAATTGATAGAATAATAGATTGAAAAACTAAGTTCATACATAAATGACAGAGATGATCTGAGCAGTACTATGAACCATCTTGACCTAATTGATATTTATGAAATACTACATCCAACCACTACATAGTCCACATTCATTTCAAGGGCATTCACCAAGGTAGACCATATGCTGAGCTATAAAATGAGGTTCAATAAATTTAAAAGGACTGAAATCAGAGTATATCTGACAACAATGGAGTTAAATCCAATAACAGTACAATACCTAGGAAACCCCCAAATGTTTTGGAATTAAACAACACATTTCTAAATAATCAAAGAAATCACAAGAACTGAATAATAGTGAAAATACAATATATCAAAATCTATGAGATGCAACTAAAACAGTCCTTAGAGGCAAATCTATAGCTTTAAATGCTTGAAAAGAAAAGAGGAAAAATATAAAATCAATGGCCTAAGGTTACACTCTAAGAAGCTATAAAAGGAAAGGCAAAGTAAAGTGAAGTGGAAGGAAAGCAATAATAAAGGGTGGAAGGAAAAAATAAAAAATAAAAAAATAAAGGGTGGAAGGAAAGCAATAATAAAAGAAATCAATAAAGTAGAAAACAATAGAGAAAATTAACAAGGTCAAAAGTTGGTTGGTTCTTTGGAATGATGAACAAAATTGATAGAAGACTGATCACTGCAAAGAGAGAAAATACAAATTACCAATACCAGAAATTAAAAAGAGATTATCACTACAGATCCTGCAGACAACTTTATGCCAACAAATTCAACAATTTAGATGAAATGGACAAGTTCCTTGAAAAATGCAACTTACCAAAATTAACACAAGATGAAATAAAAATCTAAATAGCCCTCTATGTACTCCACGCCCAGATGTTTTCATTGGTGAATTATAGCAAGCATTGAATGAAGAAATACCAAGTTTATATAAACTCTTTCAGAAAATAGAGGATAAAGGGAGCACTTCTTAATGCCGGGGGGTAAGGGGGGATAATCTTAATACCAAACCCTGATAAAGATTTTGCAAAAGAAAAAAGAGAGAGAGAGAGAAAGCAAATTACAAACCAATATCTCTCATGAAAATATAGACACAGGGGCTTCCCTGGTGGCGCAGTGGTTGAGAGTCTGCATGCTAGTGCAGCGGACACGGGTTCGAGCCCTGGTCTGGGAGGATCCCACATGCCGCGGAGCAGCTAGGCCCGTGAGCCACAACTGCTGAGCCTGCGCGTCTGGAGCCTGTGCTCCGCAACAAGAGAGGTCGCGATAGTGAGAGGCCCGAGCACCGCGATGAAGAGTGGCCCCCGTTTGCCGCAGCTGGAGAAAGCCCTCGCACAGAAACGAAGACCCAACTGAGCCAAAATATATAAATTAATTAATAAAGCCTACTTGGCTTAGAAAAAATATATATATATATAGACACAAAAATTCTTAACAAGATATTAGCAAATAGAATCCAACAATATAAAAAGTAGGTCTTGGAGGTTTATCCCAGGAGTATATGGCTGTTTTAACCCTTAAAAACATATGTAATTTACCTTATTAAAAGAAAAAAGGAGAAACTTCAAAACTTATGATCAATCTGACACCCGTACCTGATGACATTCTCAGAAAACTGAGAATAAAGGGAGTCTTCCTAGATCTGAGCTAAGAAAAACATACACTAACGTCATACTTAATGTGGAAATATTGACACTTCCTCCCTAAGATTGGGAACAAGGCAAGGATGTCCATTCTCACCATTTTTATTCAACATTATGATGAAGGTCCTGGCATTGTAATTAGGAAAGAAAAATGAAATAAAAAGATTGGAGAGGAAGAAATGAAACCATCTATCTGGCAGATGTCATGTTGGTTTATATAACATGACGTTCTCTCTGGACAACTTGAGCAGAAGAGTCTGGAAGGCTGAGACCCAAGGCTGGGGCTTGCCAGAAGGCTGAAGCTTGGTCCAGGCAGGAAAGTTCAGGGCAGAATAAAGTCAGGGCCAGGAAGTCAGGCCCCTTGACCACAATGGGGAGGAGGGAAGCCCAGGCCCCTGCATCCCCTCACTCAGCGGGGGCAAATCGGGGACTTATGGAGAAAAAGGATAGCACCTTGGGGAGGAGTGCCACCCCTGCTTCACAGTCCTGTGCACAGCAGCAACAGGGACCACCCACTCAGGGACCCAAGGGCGTCACCCTTGCCAGCTGGGTGGAGAAGCCAGGTATGTGGTGGGCAGCTGGGAAAAAGCACTTCCTGAGGCCCGACCAGGGCCTTGCAGAAGACAGTGCCCCTGTCCGTGGGTCTGGGCTTGTTCCCAGGACCCAGAGCAGGCTTAACAGTCAGCAGCTGAGGCTACTGAGCCTAAGGGTAAGAGGGGTAGGGGTGCAGTACAGACCCAGCCCAGAGAGAGCTGTTAGTTTGAATCCAATGGCCCAGTGGTCCTACCCCCACCTCCCGATACACACAACTGTTCCCTTGTGTGGTTGAGCATCTTTGGATACCCCGTTCCCCTCTAAGTGTCCTCTCAACGTGGATGGCTGAAAATCAGAGGCAGACGCTGAGGCCAATTTGGGGGCTAGGACATAACTTCAAGGAAGCTGGAAATCGGGGGATAGCAAGCTGGTAGCCTGAGGCTGGGACGTGGGGTGCCTGAGGAACACGGGTTACCCACCCCAGCGGGTCAGAGGCAAAGATACAGCTTCCAGGGGATGCAAGGGCCAGGGACAGGTAAACCCCATGAAGGGTGCAGGTCCCAGGCCACGCTCCTGGGGCCTTGGGCCACCCCACTTTAGCCTTCCTCCCAGGTACCTTCTCAGTTCCCTCTGGCCACAACCCATTTCCTCTAGATTTTTCTGCCGCTTGGACCCAGCCATCCCTGGAATGATTTGTGCCAGTGGAAGCCACAACTTGCATTGCATGTATCCAAACTACCCCTCAGTCAGGGCTTGAGATGGGGAGCTGAGGGTCAAGGGCTTGGGGTGAGCTTGTCTGCCTCAAAGGAGCAGGTCCTTGTGGCCGTGCTGTCCTCATTTCTGTGCAGGTCCCAGGGTTGTGAAACACCTCAAAGGGAGGAAACCAGGGCCTACAAGCAGGAGGAGGGTGCATGGGCACCCCCAGGCATGGCATGGATGGGAGCCCTGGGGAGAGGCTCCCAAGGCCAGAGACCCCAGGCTGTAGGCGGGGCCTGGGCTTTACACAGGACTCTTGATGCTGCCAGCGGACGAGTGGTGAGGACCCTGTCAATCCCGGAAACAGCCCCAATCAGGCACAAGAGGCACAAAACCGGTCTCCGGGGCAGCCCATTGCTGTCCACAGAGGCCTCCAGGTTGGTGGAGGGGGGGCGGGGTACTGACCTGAGTGAGGCCCAGGGTCACACATGGTTTCTGGCCTTTCCATCCTCTGCCCCATTTCCTCAGGCAAAAGCTGAACGCCCCCATCACCCAGCACATGGATGGCACATTCAGCTATTAACACTTTAGCCAGAATTAGCTTCTCAGACAAGCCAGTTCCCAGCTGGGCTCTGAGAGACAGAACCCTAAAGAGAAGTCAGGACTGGGGTGGCTTGAGAAATGGGTTTAAATGTGCCAGGTGTCCTCTCATACCCCCTCCATAAATAACTGTCCCATCATCTGTCTCTGGTGCTGAAATTCATCACTGGGGCTCTAGGAACATTCTCCAGCATTTTCTCCAACAGCCCTGGACATGAGAACCAGCTCCACCACTTGCAGGCTGTGTGACTCCAGCAAATCACTTACCCTCTCTGAGCCCCCTTAGACTCTAGCCAACAGGGCCCCTGCCCCAGGCCTCTGGTCTCAGGGGTCACCAAGCATTAGAGAACCTTCCTCAAAAACATCTAAGTGCCCCTGTGATGTCTGGGACAAGCTAGGACTGGCAGTGCCATCCAGGTAATGTAGTGCCCTGAGCCTATACTGGGACTTGTGTGGGCCCTTGTTCCCATTTGGAGCACTCTCCACCCCTCTACCCCACTGCCATGCCATGTGGGGTAGACCAGATGTCCCAATGAACCCTGGGCATGTTATCTAGGAGTTGTTCTGGGGCTGTGGCCAGGCCCCAGTCTAGGAGGGAAGCTTGGCAAGTTGATCACCCCTACTGGCCAGCACACCATTTCTTTCATCGGATCACATGAAACTAGGCCACCAGAATGGCATGGACACTCTCATCTGGGATGACACTCATTCGCATCCAACACAAGAAGAGTTCAAAGCCCAGGCCCTCCCTCTCTGTTCCAGCCATGGTACCTGAGAAGGTGTGATGGCAGCAGGCATCTAACCTGGGCCACCTGTGCTGGCAGCCACTCTGTCCACAGGCTCCACACCACACGTCACCGGCTGCCATGGGTGGCCACACCTTTCTCCCCTGAGGACCTCAGAGACTATTGCCCACAATACCAACAGGCCCTTCCCACCCATGTCTTCTGCCCCAATCCAAGTGGGGACATCATGCTCTCCAAGATCTGTCTCAGGCTGTGCAGAAGGAGGGTTCAACGTCCCTTGCATGAATGGGACAGCTCTTCTCACCCATCCACTGACCCCCACCCTCCCTGTGATGGGGGAAAGCACAGAAAGGGGACACATTCCAGGACTGTGGCAGCCGTGACCTGAAGAGTTCAAGCAGGAACATGCTTAGAGAAGGTGTTTATACTGTCTTTTGGCTATGAAGTTCCCAATGGTAAAGTTAACGTGACCAGAAGACAAACTAGATCCCATTCTCCTGCACTGTGTGGGCACGACTTGCATTTGTGCTCATCATCAACCAAGAACAGCAACAACCTCTGGGAGAGTGTGGAAGGCCCATCCTCACCAGGACATGGGGGTTGATGGAGGACACAGCATCCCCGGGGACGCTGTCAGCAGTAAGTAAACAGCATCAGGGACCCAAAGGCAAGACAGGCTGTCACGTTTCAACACAAACAGGTTCTGGGGATTCCCGGCTCTGTGAGTCCTGGCAGCGTTGGTACCTTTTCCTCCAGGTGGGAGACCTGAAATTCTCACCTGGAATAGCACAGGTGGTGGTGAAAAGCACGGAGAGATGGATGGATTCTGGACCTGAGCAGGAAGACATGGGGCCTCCACACCAAGAGGCATATTCACGTATGTGAAAGAAAGGACGTCTTCTCTACCCATCACTCTCAACCACTCACGGGCCCGGTAACTACAATACGTTTTAATCAAATCACTGGTATAGACAGAGGCCCCACAAAACACGTTTTCCCACAGTCCTGTTCACAGTAGGTACAGCCCTGCCTTCCCCATCTGAAAAGTGGGTGAGCAACAAGGCCTCTTAATGTTGTGATGATTGAGGAAGGAGGAATGTGATGCCTGCTGAAAAAGGTGCTCAACACACAGTGGCCGTGGTGGAGGCTGATCCTCCATCTTCCCTACACTCGAGGCCCTAGGGAGGAGGGACAGGTCCAACACCAATCAGAAAACCTTACACTCTCTCCAGCAAATCAGGAGAACATCACCCTCCCTCCAGCCAATCAGAAGAACCTCACCCTCCCTCCAGCCAATCAGGAGACTGCCCCACTTGCTACCTCCACACCTTTGCTCATGCTGTCTCCCCTTTTGGGAATGCCCTTCCCCTTCACTGCTTGGCCGAATTCTGTTGCTTTCTCAAGGTCTGGCTCAGCCATGCCCTCCTTTGGGAAGCTCTGTGTCACCCTGGGCAGGAAGAAAGAGCACTGGCCATCTTGGACTCCCAAGGCCGAGCCACGCCCCCTTAGCCCAGACTATGAGGCTGGACGGGAGTCAAAGACCCTTGGCTGAGCACTGGCAGCAGCGGCTGCGTGGTGCTCGGCTTCTGGGGGCTGCAGGTGGCGGCAGCTGTGGCAGCGTGGAGGCAGGTTCACAGCTGTGTGGCTGACAGGGTCTTGTTACTCCGGCCGGGTGTCAGGCCTGTGCCTCTGAGGTGGGAGAGCCAAGTTCAGGACATTAGTCCACCAGAGACTTCCCAGCCTCACATGATATCAATTGGCGAAGGATCTCCCAGAGATCTCCATCTCAACGCTAAGACCCAGCTCCACTCAACGATCAGCAAGCTCCAGTGCTGATGACCCATGCCAAACAACTAGCAAGACAGGAACGCAACACCACCCATTAGCAGAGAGGCTGCCTAAAATCATAATAAGGTCACAGACACCCCAAAACACACCACCAGTTGCAGTCCAGCCCACCAGAAAGACAAGATCCTGCCCCACCCACCAGAACAAAGGCATCAGTCCCCTCCACCAGGAAGCCTACACAACCCACTGAACCAACCTTATTCACTGGGGCAGACACCAAAAACAACAGGAACCACGAACCTGCAGCCTGCGAAAAGGAGACCCCAAACACAGTAAGTTAAGCAAAATGAGAAGACAGAGAAACACACAGCAGATGAAGGAGCAAGGTAAAAACCCACCAGACCAAACAAATGAAGAGGAAATAGGCAGTCTACCTGAAAATGAATTCAGAGTAATGATAGTAAAGATGATCCAAAATCTTGGAAATAGAATGGAGAAAATACAAGAAACGTGTAACAAGGACCTAGAAGAACTAAAGAGCAAACAAACAATGATGAACAACAAAATTACTGAAATTAAAAATTCTCTAGAAGGAATCAATAGCAGAATAACTGAGGCAGAAGAACGGATACATGATCTGGAAGATAAAATGGTGGAAATAACTACCACAGAGCAGAATAAAGAAAAAAGAATGCAAAGAATTGAGGACAGTCTCAGAGACCACTGGAACAACATTAAACACACCAACATTCGAATTATAGGGGGTCTCAGAAGAAGAAGAGAAAAAGAAAAGGACTGAGAAAATACTTGAAGAGATTATAGTTGAAAACTTCCCTAAAGGAAATAGTCAGTCAAGTCCAGGAAGCACAGAAAGTCCCATATAGGATAAATCCAAGGAGAAACATGCCAAGACACATATTAATCAAACTATCAAAAAATAAATACAAAGACAAAATATTAAAAGCTGCAAGGGAAAAACAACAAATAACACACAAGGGAATCCGCATAAGGTTAACAGTGGATCTTTCAGCAGAAACTCTGCAAGCCAGAAGGGAGTGGCAGGACATATTTAAAACAATGAAAGGGAAAAACCTACAACCAAGATTACTCTACCCAGCAAGGATCTCATTCAGATTTGATGGAGAAATTAAAACCTTTACAGACAAGCAAAAGCTAAGAGAATTCAGCACCACCAAACCAGCTTTACAACTGCTAAAGGAACTTCTCTAGGTGGGAAACACAAGAGATGGAAAAGACCTACAATAACAAACCCAAAACAACTAAGAAAATGGTAATAGAAACATACATATTGATAACTACCTTAAATGTAAATGGATTAAATGCTGCAACCAAAAGACATAGACTGGCTGAATGGATACAAAAACAAGACCTGTATATATGCTGTCTACAAGAGACCCACTTCAGACCTACAGACACATACAGACTGAAAGTGAGGGGATGGAAAAAGATATTCCATGCAAAGGGAAATCACAAGAAAGCTGGAGTAGCAATTCTCATATCAGACAAAATAGACTTTAAAATAAAGACTATTACAAGAGACAAAGAAGGACACTACATAATGATCAAAGGATCAATGCAAGAAGAAGATATAACAATTGAAAATATTTATGCACCCAACATAGGAGCACCTCAATACATAAGGCAGATGCTAATAGCCATAAAAGGGGAAATCAACAGTAACACAATCATAGTAGGGGACTTTAACACCCCACTTTCACCAATGGACAGATCATCCAAAATGAAAATAAATAAGGAAACACAAGCTTTAAATGATACATTAAACAAGATGGACTTAATTGATATTTATAGGACATTCCATCCAAAAACAACATAATACACTTTCTTCTCAAGTGCTCATGAAAACTTCTCCAGGATAGATTATATCTTGGGTCACAGAACAAGCCTTGGTAAATTTAAGAAAATTGAAATCGTATCAAGTATCTTTTCTGACCACAATGCTATGAAACTAGATATCAATTACAGGAAAAAATCTGTAAAAAAATACAAACACACGGAGGCTAAACAATACACTACTAAATAACCAAGAGATCATTGAAGAAATCAAAGAGGAAATTTTTTTTAAAACTTAGAAACAAATGACAATGAAAACACAATGACGAAAAACCTATGGGATACAGCAAAAGCAGTCTAAGAGGGAAGTTTATAGCAATACAATCCTACCTCAAGAAACAAGAAACATCTCAAATAAACAACCTAACCTTACACCTAAAGCAATTAGAGAAAGAAGAATAAAAAAAACCCTCAAAGTTAGCAGAAGGAAAGAAATCATAAAGATCAGATCAGTAATAAATGAAAAAGAAATTAAGGAAACAATAGCAAAGATCAATAAAACTAAAAGCTGGTTCTTTGAGAAGTTAAACAAAATTGATAAACCATTAGCCAGACTCATCAAAAAAAAAAGGGAGAAGACTCAAATCAATAGAATTAGAAACGAAAAAGGAGAAGTAACAACTGACACTGCAGAAGTACAAAGGGTCATGAGAGATTACTACAAGCAACTATATGCCAATAAAATGGACAACCTGGAAGAAATGGACAAATTCTTAGAAAAGCACAACCTTCTGAGACTGAACCAGGAAGAAACAGAAAATTTACATGGAACCATCACAAGCACTGAAATTGAAACTCTGATTAAAAATCTTCCAACAAACAAAAGCCCAGTACCAGATGGCTTCACAGGTGAATTCTATGAAACATTTGGAGAAGAGCTAACACATATCCTTCTCAAACTCTTCCAAAATATAGCAGAGGGGGGAACACTCCCAAACTCATTCTACGAGGCCACCATCACCCTGACACCAAAACAAGACAAAGATGTCACAAAGAAAGAAAACTACAGGCCAATATCACTGACGAACATAAATGTAAAAATCCTCAACAAAATACTAGCAAACAGAATCCAACACACATTAAAAGGATCATACACCATGATCAAGTGGGGTTTATCCCAGGAATGCAAGGATTCTTCAATATACACAAATCAATCAATGTGATATACCATATTAACAAACTGAAGAATAAAACCATATGATCATCTCAATAGAGGCAGCAAAAGCTTTTGACACAAGTCAACATCCATTTATGATTAAAAAAAAACCCTCCAGAAAGTAGGCATAGAGGGAACTTATCTCAACATAATAAAGGCCATATATGATAAACTCAAAGCCAACATCATTCTCAGTGGTGAAAATCTGAAACCATTTCCACTAAGATCAGGAACAAGACAAGGCTGTCCACTCTCACCACTATTATTCAACATAGTTTTGAAAATTTTAGCCACAGGAATCAGAGAAGAAAAAGAAATAAAAGGAATCCAGATCGGAAAAGAAGAAGTAAAGCTGTCACTGTTTGCAGATGACATGATACTATACATAGAGAATCCTAAAGGTGCTACCAGAAAACTACTAGAGCTAATCAATGAATTTGGTAAAGTAGCAGGATACAAAATTAATGCACAGAAATCTCTTGTATTCCTATACACTAATGATGAAAAATATGAAAGAGAAATTAAGTAAACACTCCCATTTACCACTGAAAAAGAAAGAATAAGATACCTAGGAATAAACCTACCTAAGGAGACAAAAGACCTGTATGCAGAAAACTATAAGACACTGATGAAAGAAATTAAAGATGATACAAACAAATGGAGAGATATACCATGTTCTTGGATTGGAAGAATCAACATTGTGAAAATGACTATACTACTCAAAGCAATCTACAGATTCAGTGCAATCCCTATCAAACTACCAATAGCATTTTTCACAGAACTAGAACAAAAACTTTCACAATTTGTATGGAAACACAAAAGACCCCAAATAGCCGAAGCAATCTTGAGAAAGAAAAACGGAGCTGGAGGAATCAGGCTCCTGGACTTCAGACTATACTACAAAGCTACAGTAATCAAGGCAGTATGGTACTGGCACAAAAACAGAAATATAGATCAATGAAACGGGATAGGAAGTCCAGAGATAAATCCACACACATATGGTCACCTTATTTTTGATAAAGGAGGCAAGAATATACAATGGAGAAAAGACAACCTCTTCAATAAATGGTGCTGGGAGGGCTTCCCTGGTGGCGCAGTGGTTGAGAGACCGCCTGCCGACGCAGGGGACACAGGTTTGTGCCCCGGTCCAGGAGGATCCCACATGCCGCAGAGCGGCTGTGCCCGTGAGCCATGGCCACTGAGCCTGTGCGTCCGGAGCCTGTGCTCCACAACAGGAGAGGCCACAACAGTGAGAGGCCCACGTACCACCAAAAAAATAAAAATAAAAAATAAATGGTGCTGGGAAAACTGGACAGCTACATGTAAAAGAATGAATTAGAACACTCCCTAACACCATACACAAAAAATAAACTCAAAATGGATTAACGACCTAAATTTAAGGCCAGACACTATAAAACTCTTAGAGGAAAACGTAGGCAGAACACTCTATGACATAAATCACAGCAAGATCCTTTTTGACCCACCTCCTAGAGAAATGGAAATAAAAACAAAAATAAACAAGTGGGACCTCATGAACCTTAAAAGCTTTTGCACAGCAGAGGAAACCATAAACAAGAAGAAAAGACAACACCCAGAATGGGAGAAAAGATTTGCAAATGAAGCAACTGACAAAGGATTAACCTCCAAAATTTACAAGCAGCTCATGCAGCTCAATATCAAAAAAACAAACAACCCAATCCAAAAATGGGCAGAAGACCTAAAAAGACATTTCTCCAAAGAAGATATACAGATTGCCAACAAACTCACGAAAGGATGCTCAACATCACTAATCATAAGAGAAATGCAAATCAAAGCTACAATGAGGTATCACCTCATTCCAGTCAGAATGGCCATCATCAAAAAATCTACAAACAATAAATGCTGGAGAAGGTGTGGAGAAAAGGGAACCCTCTTGTACTGTTGGTGGGAATGTAAATTGATACAGCCACTATGGAGAACAGTATGGAGGTTCCTTAAAAAACTAAAAATAGAACTACTATACGACCCAGCAATCCTACTACTGGGCATATACCCTGAGAAAACCATAATTCAAAAAGAGTCATGTACCAAAATGTTCATTGCAGCTCTATTTACAATAGCCAGGACGTGGAAGCAACCTAAGTGTCCATCAACAGATGAGTGGATAAAGAAGAAATGGCACATATATACAATGGAATATTACTCAGCCATAAACGGAAACAAAATTGAGTTATTTGTAGTGAGATGGATGGACCTAGAGTCTGTCATACAGAGTGAAGTCAGTCAGAAACAGGAAAACAAATACTGTATGCTAACACATATATATGGAATATGAAAAAAATGGTTCTGAAGAACCTAGGGGCAGGACAGGAATAAAGACGCAGACATAGAGAATGGACTTGAGGACATGGGGAGGGGGAAGGGTAAGCTGGGACGAAGTGAGAGAGAGGCATGGACATATATACACTACCAAACGTAAATAGATAGCTAGTGGAAAGCAGCCGCATAGCACAGGGATGTCAGCTTGGTGCTTTGTGTCCATCTAGAGGGGTGGGATAGGGAGGGTGGGAGGGAGGGAGATGCAAGCAGGAGGAGATATGGGGATGTATGTATATGTATAGCTGATTCACTTTGTTATAAAGCAGAAACTAACACACCATTGTAAAACAATTATACTCCAATAAAGATGTTAAAAAAAAGAGAGAGAGAGAGACCCTTGGCTGCAAGCTGGTGGGCCTGTTCTCTACCCCTTTGGGACCCCAGCATCTTCATGGGCACAAAGCGATAAGATCTCTGCCCTGGGGGATTTGAGAGGATCAGGGGAGTGGAAGCCCAGCCTGTCTACTTCTGAGGACAAGGCACTCAGCTGTTTGTATTATTCTTTCTCTTACCCTACTGTGTGCGAAACCCAGGGCATGCCTGAGAGAATCAGGCACAGCCCTCAGGTTGCTCCTGGGATGAAAATCAAGGAAACAGTGACATGAAGTGTGAAAAACACTGGGGGCTCCACAGAGGGCCTCAGGCAGTCATGGAGGGCTTCTGGAAAGAAGTGACACCTGAGCTCTGTTTTCTTGTAAATTTATATTTATTAGTCACGTGTGCCAGACACTGTACTACCCAAACCAGGTGCATCACTCCATTCATGCCTCCCAGCACCTGTGAGGCAGGTACAACGATTATTACCCTCATTTTACAGATGGGGAAGCTAGGGTTTGGGGAGGAGAAGTCCCTTGCCCTGGTCACACAGATGGCACGCTCAGAGCCAGGTAGAAGAAGGTGGGGTGTGGGGGGGGGCGTTCCAGGTGGAGGGGACCGAGGGAGTAGCAGTGTTGGAAGCAGGAAGAGGCTGGGTGCTTGTGGGGCAGTGGGGCGTGGGGACTCCAGGAAGTTTGGCCAGAGCATAAGTGAGCGGCCAGTGTGGTGAGAGCAGGGGCTGGAGAAAGGGCAAGGGCCTTGAGGACCTGTCTGGTAACAGGGGCAGCAGGGAGCCATAGATGGTAGTAGGCAGGGAGGCATCTGGTCAAATGGGTGGTTTAGAAAGATAGTTCTGGGCTGAGAGGGCAATAGATCCAGCCCCTAACCCCGCCCTGACCTCATCTCCGGCCACTTTGTGTCCCCTCCACCGGCCTCCTTGGCCTCTTCAGTGGTCCTCAAACTCACTAAGTAACACTTGCCTCAAGGCCTTTGCACTTCCCGTTCCTTGCCTGGAATGTTGTCTCCCGAGACAGTTATGTGACTTGTCCCCGCTATTCATTCTGTTTAAACATCACCTCTTAGGCTCATTTGGGACCTCCCTTCCCATTATCCGCAGTCCCCCTCCCCCTTCCCCGATTTTCTTCATAGTACTTAGTCCTCACCTTGTATTAGGTAATGATTTGTTTATTTGTTCAATCACTGTCCGCCTCCCTCTCTAGACGGTCAGTGCCCTGAGCTTATGGTCCTGACCTTATTCACTGCTGGAACCCCAGTGCCTAGAAGGAGCCTGGCAGAATATATGTTCATTGAATGAACGAATGACACTTTCGGTTGATGTTCCTGGCACTTTCCCACTCACAGCTTTCTTTCACATCCATGGTTTCCCTGGATCACCCTCAGGAATGGGAGGCTCAGAGAGGGTGAGATGCTTGTGCGAAACCACACAGTTCAGGCTCTGTCCCTGGGTCTGTCTGAGATCGCCCTCCTCCCCTCGTGGGTTCAGGCAGACTCCAGTGCCTGTGGAGTAAGGAGAAACATCATCTCCCACTGGAAGGAGGGAGGGAGGTCCCACGGGTGCGATTCCAGGGACTCATGGCAATAGGGCCTGAAAACTGCCAAGCTGGGGGTCCCACAGGCCGGAATTATTCACTGGGTCCCTGGGCAAGTCAGGTTTCCTCATCTGTAAAATGCACGTTCCTGCAGTAAGAACAAGAAGAAGACAAGCACATATCACTATAGGGTCAAAAGCATAGGTTCTGGTGTTGGGCTGCCTAGTTCAAGTTCCAGATCCCCACCTCCTGGCTGCATGACCCTGGGCAAGTTACATCACTACTCTGTGCCTCAGTGGTCTCGTTTTTTAAAGTGGGCATAGCAATTTCCACCTGTCTGGCTGGGCTGGTGGAGGGTTAAATGAATTAATACATGACAGCATAATGCCTGGCCCAGGATAAAACTTCAGAAGGTAGTAGTAGTAATAATAACAATAATAATGGAGAGCTCGTGGCTCTGTGTGAACTGAGCAAGGGGGCACCTGGCACTGACCCCTAGTTAGTTCTCACTAACTCTTCAAGAATAGCCAGCACGCAAAGGTCAGCCAGAGAGCTGTACCTCCCATCCACTCCCTGACCCGCCCCTTCCTCCTCATTGTCCTGACCAACCGACCTCCCAGCCCACAGGTAAGCTAAGGCTTGTCTCCTCCATGGCTCAGAGTCAGAAGCAGGGTGGGAGACATGGGGACTCACCCAAGGTCACATATAGAGTGTCAGTGGGGGGCCAGGATTCATCCTCCTCAGGAAGAGTCCCCTGACCCCTGCCCAACTAGCTCTGGCTTCTCTATCATATGCTACTATAACAGCCTAACCCTCACCTTGCAGATAAGTCATCACACCTTTGGTCATTTCTTTACGGTCTGCCTTCCCTGCAAGAGCCAGAGCTGTTCATGCAAAATTCCCTGCACCTGGGCCTGAATCAGAGCTGGTTCTCAGTAAATATTTATTGAAGAGATGAGTGGATGGATGGATGGATGGATGGATGGATGGATGGATGGATGGTTAGTGGATGAATAGATGGATGGATGAGTGGATGGGTGGGTAAGTGGATAGATGGGTGGATGGATGAGTGGATGGACAGATGGATGGGTGGTTAGTGGATCAGTGGATGGATGGATGAGTAGATGGGTAAGTAGGTGGGTAAGTGGATAGATGGGTAGATGGATGGGTGGGCTAGTGGGTGGGTGAATGGATGAGTAGCTGGGTGGATGGGCAGGTAAGTGGATGGATGGATGGATGGATTAGTGGACTGATGGATGAATGAATGAGTAGATGGGTGGGTGGGCAGGTAAGTGGATAGATGGGTAGATGAATGGTTGGATGGATGGGTGGATGGTTAAGTGGATTGGTGGATGGATGCATGGGTGGGTGGAGGTGTGGGTGGGTAGGTGGAGAGGCAGACTCCAGAGACAGTGCTCTCCCTGTCACATCTCAGTCTTTCACCATCATCTGAAACACAAGGAGGCTTTAATGGTCCCTGAGATCTAAACGACACTCTAAAATCTTATGAGCCAAATGTACCTGACCTCAACGGTCTTGGTCTCTCCGTGTATGAAATAGTGAGAACATGACCAGCCTGCCTACATTTCCAGATCCCCAGGATAAGCCAGTGAAAGGACAAGTATGGCAGCACCTTGAAAACGGTTTGTGCTGCACAGAGTTCGTCAGAAGGTAATGTCAGCTTTGGCAAGGGCACCAGGGCACTGCTGTGAGACGGGCCCTGCCAGGCCTGTGCTTGGAGCGTGCATTGGGTGTGCCCTGCTGGCAGGCACGCTGGCAGGGGGAGCCAGCAGCCTTCAAGGCACTCGTGCTCTCTGACCCAGTAATGCCTCATCTTGGAATGGACCCTAAGGAGGTAATCAAGGATTCCCACAGAGGAATCCTTACGTACAAGGATGGTGGTTCTAGTATCATTGCAAAAGGGAAAGATCATCTGGATAACAGAGCTCAGCTGGGCACAGCACTCTGGTGGAATACTATGCAGCTGAGCAAATGCAGGTGTTTGGAGACTGACCCTATGACATGGAGAAATGCTTGTAATAAAACAGTGAAAAAAATCAAGATAGGAAACTGTGTGTGGAGCTCTTCTACGGGGGGGAAAAGAGCCTGTTTGGGAGCATTTGCATGAAACAAGTCCCAGATGGATACATACCCAAATGCCTGGTGATCTCTAGGTGGGAGAACTTCCTGGTAGTTTTCCGTATTATCCACATGGGGTCCAGACCAGAGGGGTGGCCTGGGTGGGCCTCCATCTCTGAACTTCTTTTCTTGGGGGCCAAGCAGGGAAGCCCCTGCCCTCCCAGAAGGGGGTGGGTGTCTAAGGTCAGGGGAGGGGGGAAAGATGTGCCCCCCTCTTCCTGGCAGTTTCGCTAGAAGCCTTGCTCTTTCAAATGTCAGGAAGCATAAACCCTCCAGGCCCTACTGCTGCTTCTAGGAATGAGATTATGGAGACTTGCTCCCTTGTCTACTTTGCTGTCTCTCTCTCTCTCTCTCTCTCTTTCTCTCTCTCTATCTATCTATCTATCTATTTTTTCTTTCTTTTTCAACCTTTCACATTTTCTACAATGCACAAGAACAACTTTGCTGACTGGGGAAGAAGCCAAGCCATAGTGAGCCAGCCAGGGGCGTTGGCTGGCTCTGCATCTGTGCAGACCCCCACTGCCCTCACGCCTCTGCCTGCACGGGGCCTGCTCCAACCTGCTGGTGCAGAAGCAAGAACCAGCGCTGGAGCCAACAGACAGTGTGGAGCTGGCTCGGGGGCTCTGCGCCGCACCGGCTGCGGGTCACGGAGCTCCTCTGGCCAAGACTCAGTTTCCTCATGTGTGCAGTAAGGACCCTCACACCCCCAACCCTCATTGGTAGGGTGGAAGGAAGGAATGAACCAGGGGTGGGGGAATGAACTGGGGAGGGCACATCCTTCCTGACTCTCCCAGGCCTGGGGGAGACGTTCCCTAAAACCCCCAGGCTAGCGCGGGGGAGGAGGAAGGCACCGAAGGTTGGAGGAGGGGGGACAATGGCCCTGTCCCTGTGGGATTCCAGGTAGCTGAACGGTAACACCTCTGGGGTCTGAGGCTTGGCGTCCCCGGGGAAAGTAGAGAGGGTTCAGCGGACCCACCCCCTCTCCCTTGTGTGCCCGGGGCTGTAGAAGCCGGGGAGCAGCTGATTCAGACAGAGACAGAGACGGGATCAGGACCCCCGATCAGAACATGGTCCGTGCGTGAATCTCTGTAATTAACGCTCCGCTGTCTCAATTTATGAGAAAATATATGACATGTAATTGCCTTTGTATGTTGGACACTCATTAAGAGAATAATAAATGTGATTATTTATTAATATGGTAATGAATCATTCAGTTTTTTAAATTAAACATTAAACCGCTCACGAATTAAATGTAAATTATGGGGCCCGACGTTGATGGAGACGGCTCCCCGGGGAAGGGCCGCCCGGCCCTCCCTCCGCAGAAATGAGCCGCGTGGCCCTTTAATGAGGCGCGGGGGCTGGAGGCGGCGGGGTGACACGAGGACATGGCCGGCTCGCGGGGACATCCTGCCCCCTGCCGGCCGCGCGAGGCGCCGCGCGAGCTGCCCATCCCCGGCGCCCCTGACGCTCTTTCCAGAAGCAGTTAATCCGCTCTGGCAGACAGCCCCCCGAGTCACGCACGAATTCCGCGGCACAAATCTATTAGGAGTGGGGTGTTTGGTGCTGGAAAAGCCTGCTCCCCTAAGGGAAAAATACAGCTCCTGCTTGCGTCAGGCTGGGGCAGGGCTCCTTGCTGTGCTATCAGCACTGATCCCCGCTCGCACCGGGGAGAGGAAGGAGCTTTTATCCCCACTTGACACATGAGCAAAGTGAAGCTCAGAGATGTTAAGCGACTGGCTAAGGTCACACAGCCAGAATCTGATGGGCCCGGAATTCCAGCCCAGCTGTGCTGGGCGCCAAAGGCTGTTCTCTTCTCCTCCTGCCGTGTGGTCTCGGTGGCATTTAGGTTCCCAGGCCAGCCTCCCAGTGCCTGTTCCAGGCACACAGACATGGTATAAATAGGGTAAGGTTATTATTTCCTGAGGGCTGACTCAGTGACAGGCATCCAGCCAGATACTGCCTCAAATGCAGTAGGCACATTTCCCTCTGCCCATCTGACAGATGAGACGACCGAGGCACAGGAGGGCTTCAGTACTTGCCCAACTCAACAGCAAGGAAGTGGTCGTAGGAGTTAGAGCCAAGTTTTGCCAAGTCCAGGGTCTGAGCCTGGTCTTGACCACTCCAAGGGCAGCCCAGGTTCTTCTGGTTCCCAGAAGAAGGAGGGAACACCCCCCACCCATGCCCAAAACACAGGGCACGGGGTCAATGGCTGCACCTTTGGCAGACAACTGAATTAAAGAAAATGAATCATTATTGACTTAAGCCATGCGTGCTGTGGGGCAGCGAGGCTGTTTCCAGCTCCTGCTATGAATAATGCTGCAGAGGGCATCTTTGGGTTCAGGACTATTTCCCCAGGAAAGATTCCCAGAAGTCAAACTACTGAACCAAAAGTTGGGACAGTTTTAGGTTTGGGATGCATGTTGCTCAATTACCTTCTAATAAGTGTGTCCCAACTTACACCCATTTGGGAAGGGCCTCCCACCCAGCCCCCAACCATGCTGGGCAGCCCCCAAGAGACAGCCTGTGACAGGTCCTGAAGCCCCCCCTTCCTCTTCACCCAGTCTGGCGTGCTGGAAAAACCCAGCTTGTCTGTGATTCAGCTTCTCGGCTAGTCATCCCAGATCTTTAGGGATGGGCACTGCCCCTTGAACCAGCTCCCCCCCACTCCCTCGGGGTGGGAGGTGACCAGGCGCAGCCACGGGTGGTCCCTAATCCCCTCACCTTGTCCTGGCCTTGCTCAATAAGGAACCCCAGCCCAATGCCATGCTGCTCTTTGGTCCTTGGACACAGCCCCTCCCCGTGTTGACCCTCCCCTGCGTCAAACTTCAGGATTCAGTACTTGGTGAGTACCTTCCCTCACCCCATCAGACTCTGCCCCTCAGTCAGGTTATTGTCATAGCAACGGCCATCGAGCGCTCATGATTCCCCAGGCCCCATCTAAGGCTTCATTACGCTAACATGTTACAGGTGAGGAACCTGCCAAGTGGCCGAGCTGTGAGCTGACCCCAGGGTCATGCTCCATCCACTTGGGTCTCCGCTGCCTGCCCAGGTCCGGGCACAGATCCTCAGACGTGCCCTGGCAGGGAGGCCCTCGAGCACACGCGAGGTTGGGTTCACTGCTGGAGCCCCATCACTCCTGCAGAGAGCTGGGGCTGGGACCGGAGCGGCAGTGTGCCTGCAGGGACTCACAGCGCCTCTCTGGACTGGCGGTGCCCAGACCCCGGGGTCTATCCCAGCTTCTTCCCACACAGCCTCCTGTCCCCCTGCCCCTGGGAGTCCAGGTCCCCAGTCTTGTCTCAGGCCCCTCTTGCCCCAGTATCTGCTCTGGGAAACAGTTTTCCTCAGCCTGATACGACTCTGTTCTCTGCCCTGCATCCCAACCCTGCCTCCGCCTGCCTGGGCCCCCCGTCGCAGGAGGGGGACAGACAGAACATTCTGTGTTATTGCCGTTATCTCTGGGGCCCTCAGACAGCAGCTAATTTGTTTTAATCTTGCCCCTCCCTGATTGATCAATGCTTTAACCAGAGCGTTGTGTTACATGGCTTGTTCCCATGGCAACCATCAGATAAACGCAGGAATCTGATGTGTCTGTTTCCTGAGCCAGATCTCCTCCTAAGAGCTGAAGGGAACAAATCTCCTTTCATATCCGCTGCTGTTTTCTGAAAGCACGGGATATTGTTCAGACCAAGTCATTTTTTAAAAAAATATTTAAAAAAAGAACTTAACCAGGTTTCCCAACAGATATAAAGTTGTTTCTTAAGGTGCATCATACTTAAGAAATATGAAATCAGATTTTTAAAAAAAACCTTTGACCAAGTTCATCTTTCTTCTGAGACTCTCTCCTTAGGAAATAAGCTGAAATCTGCAAACAGCTCTCCGCATAAAGATATCAGCCCCATCATTCATAAAGAGAAAAATTGAACACAATCTGAAAGTTCAACAACAGAAGATTCCAATGAACTGTGGTTCACACACTTACAAGGATATTATTGAGACGTTTAAAATGTTACCTGGAAGAGGGAAGCCTGTATCGAATGATGTGAAGTGAAAGAAACAGGATAAAAACTGTCTGCCCAGGAGACCATCATGAACGTAAACAAACCTCAACTCTGTGGTGGAAAAAAACACTCACAGAAAAGCACACACCAAAACGTTGACAGAACTGTTTCTTGTTGGTGGACCCGCGCTCATTTTTCTCCTTATTCACTTATTCAACAGATATTCATGGACCACCTGTTCGATGCACTGGAAGCACAGCAGTTATTGCTACTTCCTACTGTGTTTAATGAGGATGTGTTACTTTTTAACGGAAAAACAGTGTTTTTGTTTTTTGTTTTAAGCCAGGGTATATGTTTCATCCATCAGGCTGGCACGAAAATAAAGATAATCTTTTCCCTCCGCGAGGAGAGCTTGTGGGGGAACACAGGCCCCCTGCTGGCAGAAGTAGGACTTACACCTACCTATTTGGAGAGCAATTACCCGCTCCCCCAAGCACCACCAACAAAGGCCATCTCCACTTCAAGTACTGTGAGGGTGAAGCACCCCCAAGTTGATATTTATTTCTCTCTTGGGAGGCCTGAGCCCCAACGAGCCCCTTCTGCAGAGGAGGAGAAGAAAGTGCTAGAAACCAGGCACCGCCCAGAGTGTATCCTGCATGTTTAATCTCAGGGTGGGGAGGCTGCAGGGGGAGATGGGTTTGGGCAGATTCTCGGGGCTCCAGGCCACGTCCTTCCGCCTCTCTGGCCTCAGTTTCCTCCTGTGCACAAAGAGGGCAATGACGCCTCCCTGGCAGGCTTCCTGTGAGGAATACAGGAGGTATGATGTGGGACATGCCTGCCACACAGGCACCCAACCCCCTCCCCCACCCTTTTTTTTACAGCCAGCAACTACGCCAGCCTGGCATTTTCTAGTTCTGACATACAGGGTCTCAGGGAAAAGAGTTCCTTTTTATTCCCAAGGTTGCCCCCTTTTCCTCCAGTCCCAGATCCCGGCTTCCACCCCAAGCCCCTCTCCCCTCAAACCCAGACAGCAGGGGTCACCCCAGGGCCCACTTTCATGCTAAGTTTGTTCAGCTGTTCCAGGGTATTTGAAAACTTATAAACTCTTTGCTTTAAAAAAAAAAAAAAGCAAAGTCCCATCTTTAATGGGAATCCAATGTTTTCTTAATAGTCCTAACTCATCAGCTGGAGGAATTTTCCAGATTTGAATGAAGAGGAGAGAGTAAAAAAAAAGATCACCTCTGATTTCTCATGGAACGTGCATAATCCTGGCTGGATCCTGGATTTAGACCCAGGGAGAAATGGGGCAGGGAGAGAGATTCTGGCTTCTGGGCCAATGCCCTACCCTGGAATTTGTAGGACAGCCTCCCGAGCCTGACTGCTTCGGGGTTGTGATTCAGCTGGTGTGAGCCTCAGAGGGGAACAGCGTGGGGCGGGGGGGCTTGGAAGACGGTGGAGAGAGAAGATGGTTCCTTCCGAATTTTCCAAGTCTGTTCCACGTAACTGCATGTCAAGGATGCAACCCTCCCACCTGGCAGGTGGGAGGTGCCAGGTGTGGACCTGACTTTGCACTAGGAGGTGATGCAAGGCAGCAGAACAGGAGTGTGGCTCCCTCTGCCCTTCCTGGAGGGCTCTGTCACCACCCATCCCAAGTCTTAAAGCCTTGCGTGCCCTTGCCCTCAGCAACTCCACCCCAAGGAACTGATCGCAGGAAATAAGTACAGACAGGCAGGACCACTTAGCTCCTCCAGCATTTGTTGCTGCAATCTTGTAAATGGTGAAGTGGACGACCACATAACGTTCACAAGAGGGGCTGAGTTGAGCAAATCATGGTTCAGCCATACCCTGGAATATGAATAAAAATATTATCATAGATGGGTCCTTGAGAAGTGGTCTCACTAAACTGTCCAGTGAGAAAAGCAGATTACAAAGTGCTATGGAATGTCGCCAATCGTGTTCAACAGAATAGTAGAGACATCTAAAATCTATATCTAATTTAGGCATAGGAAAAAGTCTAGGAAGAAATACGCCAAAATGTTAATGGCGGTCCCCTTTGACTGACTTCTCTTTTTTAATTCTCTGCATTTTCTGATGTTTCCCACGACGAAGAAATGTATCTTTTTGTTTATTGCTGAGCATGGCCTGGGAGACAGACTGCCTGGGTCAAACCCTTCCTGTGTACCCTTGGACAAGTTACTTAACCTCTCTGTGCTTCAAGTTTCTACTCCTAAACAATGACAGCACCCATCTCATGGACTTGCTGAGGTTAAAACAAAATGCTTAGCTCACTGCCTAGAAGATAATAAGTACCCAAAACGTTAGCTGTTGTTATTATTCGCTTGTTTTTCTACATATAAACATGTCACCGTGCTGGGTGCTGAGAATTCAGCAGAGACAGCTGAACTCCAGTAGAGAACAGACATTAAACCAACACTCACACACGATTAATTCACTGCATTAGGAGCAATGATTAATTCATTACAATGACGAGCGATGCTGTACAGGCACTTCGAGAGCACTTACCAGGGGAACGTTGCTGAGGATTTTGATCATTATCTTAAGAGCAGTGGGAAGCCTGATATTGAAGGGTTTCAAGCAAGGCGGCGAGATCAGATCAGAAGTGTGTGGTTTAAAAACTCCCTGTCTTCCCCGTAGACTGAGAGGGACCCTGGGGAGGTGCCTTCTGAAAAGGCTGTTCTGGAGATGTCCCAGGGAGAGGATGCTTTCTGGATTCCTCAGGACCAAGGTAGAAGGAGCGAAGTGGAGAGACTCCAGGGCCCTTGAGGAGGTGGTGTCGGAAAAACCGGGACACAAACCTTGAGTGACGACTTCTGAGTGGCAGTTGTGTTGGGGGTGACCCCAGGCTTCTGACCTGATGAACTGCGTGGATGGTTCCCAGATAAAGGGGACAGCGGGGGAGGAACAGGTTTCAGGGCTGTGGAGTGTTGGGTTCCGGATACGCTGGGTTCGAGGTGGAGGCGTCCAAGGGGAGAGGTCCTGAAGGCAACTGCTTTGAACTTGGGATTCCACGAGAGGCCAGGTGCAATCACCACTGTAAAAAAGAGAAACCCCAGGTTCTGGGGATGGTGACGTGCCAGAGCCCCTAGGACCGCGATCCCAAACCAGTTGGTCGGGAAGAGCCCACCGGGGCAGGTGTGGCCGGGAGGGGGCGCGGGTCGGGCCCCTCGGATGAGGCAGGCCAGGCTCCAGGTGCGCGGGTGCGGCGGCTCCGAGGGCTTCTCCCTCGGAGAAGGAGACTTCTAAGCCAAGGGGACTCACAGGGCAGCTCGACCCAGCTGGGTCCCTGCAGGTCCGGACCCCTCAGAGCAGGAGGCCTCCAAGGTGGGCATGTGGTCCTCATTCCACCTGGCCCGCGACGCTGTCTCCAAAGCCCCCATCCCCTGCGCGCCCGCGTTCACGCTGGGAATCCGCTTCTCTGCCCGCCCCGCCCGCCCCTCCCTCCCCCCCTCCCCCCCTCCCCCCCCTCCTCTCCCACCTCTCCCCCCTGCTCCAGGCACCGGGGCCGCTTGCTGCCCCCCAACCAGCCGCCCCCGCCGCCAAGCACACTCGCTCGTCAGGTCCTCTGCTCGGGCAGCTCCCTCCTCCAGGACACGCTTCTCCCAGAGTCTGACAGGGCTCCCTCCTGTCTCAGACCCTCGCAAGAGGCGGCCCCCTGTCCCCCACCCCCGCCCCGCCCCGCCCCTGTGCGGTGCTGTACCCGTTCCTGTTTTCATCCCCTCCCTCTCTAGACCTACGCCCAGGAAGGCAGGCACTCCACCCGTTCGTTGCATCTCTATCGCGGAGGGACAGTGCCTGGGATATAGTAGGTGTTCAGTAAACGCTGGTGGACTAAACGGAATGTAGACACAGGAGGGAAACGGAGATGGAGAGAGAAGAAAGCTAGGAAGAAGGGAGCCCAGGAGGTGTTCATCTCTCCTCTCAGGGGGATGATGAGTAATTTTATGTTCTAACTTATAAGCTTCAGCGCTTTCCAAATTTTCCACGGTGAACTGGCATTTCTGTTGGAGTCCAAAAAACACACATTTTCAATCTCTTTTTTGAGTGTGTGTTGACTACCAACTGAATACGGGAGCGCTCTGGGGAGGGGACCAGCCAGCTCTAACTTTCCCAGGTGAGGGGCATCGTGTGAGGGCCTGGCCTGCACCTCCCCTTGCTTGCCGGTGTTTGCCTGCCCCAGGGGCTCCTGGTCAGCCTCCAACATGTCCTCTCCAGCCCCTGGGAGGAAGAAACAGGGCCCCTGTCACACATGATCACAGGCGAGTCATGGCATTTGCTTCAACTACCTGGGAACAGGCCTGACCCCAGAAAATGTGAGGCCCCTCCCTCTTTCCTGGGAACTTGTTTATGTGTATCGTTGTTGTTGTCAATATGTGTGTGTCACACACATACACACACGAGGGACCGGCCTCTTCTCTCCTGGTTGCCCAGGGCCCAGCATGATGTCCGCTGGTGGGAAAGCAGTGTTGAGTGTAGCAATTAAGAGTGTGGACTCTAGATCCATACTATCGGCTGGTGACATCCAGCTCTGTCATGTCTGGGGACATCCCCTAACCTTCCAAGCCTTCTTTTCTTTAGATGGGGCTCATCACCTATACCTCCCAGAGTGGTTATAGAAATTGAGCAGCAAGAGCTTGGTGCAGTGCCAGCACGCAGTAAGCACTCAGTGTGTGCTAACTACTGTTATTCTTGGTAAAGTTCTAGAACAAAGTGAATAAAACTGTATTAAGCACTGACCATCCCTTCCCCCAGATTTCTGTTCTCGGGGCTTGTGTGACTTCACATTTTGGCCTGGCCAGTTTGGAAGTCACTGAGATAACCTGTGTCCTGTGGAAGGACATCTGACAGGCTGAGACAGCTGTGACAAGTTAATGAATTCTGCCGCGGTTACCCAAGGCACGCGGGGGGGCCACGCGGCCCACCTGTCTGGGTACTGACCTTTAAGGGTGAGCTTTTAATACCTACCTATCATTCATGGTCTGATCGAATGTTCGGAAGATGAAACCTTCTCAGAGAACAGTGATCACTCACTCCCTTTCCGCCACCACGCCAAAACACTGCCTCTCCTTTCTGAGTCATTTTAAAACTTGACAAATCTGTTTGGTTCTCTCACCAGCCCTTACTGTGAAAATCGCGGCACTTTCTGACATAGCTGCTGCTATGCGCCAGCCTGGCAGGGCTCCATCACCCACCAGAACCCACACCAGCCATCACCCCAGGGAAGGGGGACTCCAGCCCTCTCTCTCCGTACAAAGCTTGTACTTTAATCCCTTAATAATCTTCTTCTCATTCAACTTCCCATCTATCTACTGAGCAAACATTAAGTTTGTTCACCTCAGTTGAGATGTCTTTGGCTACAAAGAATAGAAAACACCCTGACTCAAGCTTCAACAAAGAGAACATGAATTATTTCATTTAACAGTTCAGAGGTGGAGTGGGTTTCAGGATGGGTTTATTCAGCAGCTCAGTACTGTCCTCACAGACCCAGGGGCTTTCCATCTCTCTGCTCTGTGTTCCCGTCTCTCCACCTTAGCGTTGGTTTTGTCTGCAAACTGGAACCAAGATGGCAGCTGCCACCCCAGTCATCAGAGCTGGACCTGACATCTCTTTCAGCAACTCCTTTTCTTGAGGAGGAATCTAAGCTAGATTCAGTCCAGCCTAACTTCCTAATTCAGTCCTTACTATTCTGGCACCTAAGATTGTCTGTACAGCCCCTCCTCCAGAAAGTGCCCTATAGGCTACACCCAATGGCATGACCCTGGCCTTCCCATCAATCCATCAGCAGGTCACATTGTGACACTGGTCTCCACTGTGTATCAGTGAAATTTTTGTTTTGCAAAGGTATGAAAATATTTCTTTTTCCTTTTGATTTGCTTTTTTTTCCCACATTTTTTAATTCTATCATTGGAGGTCTATAGTATTTTTTCTTTATCTTGATGGTGACGAATCTTGGTATTAGGTGTTTCCAAATAAGACATAATTGGCTTTGCCAATTTTACTGATTACTACTTCATTTATCATTTATTTTTTATTTTTTATTTATTTATTTATTTTTTAGATGTTGGGGGTAGGAGTTTATTAATTAATTTATTTTTTTGCTGTGTTGGGTCTTCGTTTCTGTGCGAGGGCTTTCCCCAGTTGTGGCAAGCGGGGGCCACTCTTCATCGCAGTGCGCTGGCCTCTCACTATCGCGGCCTCTCTCGTTGCGGAGCACAGGCTCCAGACGCGCCGGCTCAGTAGTTGTGGCTCACGGGCCTAGTTGCTCCGCGGCATGTGGGATCGTCCCAGACCAGGGCTCTAACGCGTGTCCCCTGCATTAGCAGGCAGACTCTCAACCACTGTGCCACCAGGGAAGCCCCTATCATTTATTTTTTAAAACTGATGTTTACAATGAGCCAAAGTCTGATCCTTAATGAAATTTCATAATGAATTATTACTTGGTTTTAGATATCAAGAAACAATGCTTACAGGTTTAAAAAATAATAATTTAACATACTTTAAGCAAATCAATTCATTAAAGAGGACTGTGGGCATTTAGAACATGAGGAAATCTAGCTTTTCAAAATGTATTCTACTATGCATGTGTATAGGTAATAGTCACGCTTTGTGAATTTTTCAGAAATTTAATCCCAAATTAAATACAAATCAACATTTTAACACATCCTATTTTGTTTATCCCGAGCCTAAATTTATTTTAATTTTTATTTTTTTAAACGTTTAATGATGCAGACAGCCCTTTTTTTAAAACCCCTGAAAATTTGATCTTTAGAAGCTGCAAAGGCCTTGGGTCTCCTTAAGCATTTCATATCTAAATGCTGTACTTTTGCAGGTATTTATATTCCCTCCATAATTGACAACTTTTTAATTAAAGCTGGAAAGTTATCACAGTCACAAGACAAGCAGTTATTCCCCTCAAAAGTCTAAGTCGTTAATTAGGCAACATAATGAGAATTGTTGCACATTGAGATTCGTGTGCCCTGACAATTATCCCCCCCTTGGCCTAAATGTCTTATTTGGCTGGAAGAATTATCCAGCTAGGAAGCAAGCCAAGCGGACCTTGCCAGCACCTCACCGCGCACCAGGCGTGTTGGGCAGAAAAAAAGCAGTGACCTTTTATCAGCATCCACAAGCATGAATTAAGGAACAAAGTTCTCTGCTGAGATCGATTGCCCTGGTCTCCGATGGAGCCCAAGGAGCTGGTTACAAGGTCAAGCAATTACGAGCTAAAACCAAAATGACTCACATAATTGCAGAATTGCTCATTTTAACAGCCTGATTGGAAATTGTCAACACTGGGTCTGAGACTAATGAAGCAAAGGAAATGGAAAAGGTGACATTTTCAAATAATGTTATTAGTAAATGAATTGACGACACGTCAGATGACACAGACAACTCTGATCCAGGGGTTTATTAAGTCCAAAAAAGTTTTCATTGCTGATGGATGAATCTGTATATTAATGTATCACTAATTGGACTCAGTTAATGGCGTTAATTGGAATCCCTGAAGGAAAGAGACAGGGGAGACACGATTGGCTCTTTCAAGTAGTCCCCAAACAAATTACTGGGAATGAAGCATTCAAACTGGTAAATTAATACTTTGAGATGGAAAGCTCATTCTGGAGGCCCTGCTGTGTCGTGTACAGATGTGCTGGAATGATGAAAAGTGTCACAGCTCCACATCAAGAGTTTGTTCTGGAAAACCCTGAGATTCAAGTCATGCACAGCATTCTTCACAGCCTCTTATATCAAAAGTTTGCATGCAGATCTGACTTCCACACTAAATGACATGATCAAACGCGTGACTCTAATAAAATCCCAGCCGTGACAGTACTGTCTGTTTCAGTGTTATGTGTGTGGGGGGGGGAGGGGGAATGGCATCAGAATACCAGGCTTGACTGTTCCATACCGAAGCAGCTGTCCAAAGAATGAGATTTGTCAAGAGTTGAAGCACTAAGAGAGGAGATGGGGGTGGAAAAGTGTAAATGACTCACTTAGCAGATTGCACTTGGCTTCAAAATAAAAATGGTGTACTTAACCTGACATTGTGGACACCTGAATGAACTTAATGGGAAATTGCAGGGATTATCAGGCTGAGCTGTCCTTCAACCATCCAGGCTATGAAAAGCAGATTCAAATGGGCAAGAACCCAGGGAATATCCTACTTTCAAGCCTTTCCCGGGGAATCTACTAGAATCCTAGTGGCAAGCATTAGATGTGTTCAATTACAGATCTGAGACTAACATAAAGACAGAGACCAGAGGGGAAGGATAACACACAAATGTTACATGTCTGACAAAATAGAAAAAAAAATGCAACTAAAAGAGGAAAGAGAAGGGAGAGAGAAAGGAGGACACAGAACAAACTCACTGATTGTCACATAAATGATAGACGGAAGACACAGGATGTCACTTCATGCTGACAGGCCAAATAATATTAGTTTGCACCGTCTGAAATGGCCAATATCTGACCATCTCTGACCTAGAGAAATGCCAGTTCAGTATGACTCAAGCTAATTAAACACTGTAAAAGCTACTAGAATAAAGACAGCCAATCAAACCAAAACATAGACTTCCCCAACTTGCAAATGAAATGCAAAAACAAAAACATGCTCAGATGAGGCTAAACCTTGATAGACATTGTGCAGAGTGAAACGAGGCAGACATAAAAGGACATGTTCTGTATGATTCCACTTGTGAGAGGGACTGAGATTAGTCGAAGTCCCAGAGGCAGAAAGTCGACAAGAAGTTACCAGGGGCTGGAGAAGGGGGGTGGGGACAGAATTGCCATTTGGGGTAATGAAAAATTTTGGAAATACATAGGGATGGTTATTGCACAATATTGTAAGTGTACTTCACGCCACTGAATTGTACAAGTTAAAATGGTTAAAATGATAAATTGTGCATTATATATATTTATCACAAGTTTTAAAAATGAATAATATACCAAAAACCACTGAACTGCACACTTTAAATGGATAAATTGTATGGCATGTGAAATAGATTTCAATAAGCTGGTTACAAAAAGAAAAAGAAACATAATAAAGGAAGGTGTGCCTTAAAAATAAGAACAAAGAAAACAGGACACAGAGAGAGAGAGAGACATAGAGTAAATGTAATACCACATATACAGTGAATATTACATAAAATAATGGGCAGAGCGGGGACCAGCCTATCAGTCATAGCAGTGAGTGTGAATAGGCTTAAGTCACCTGTTAAAAGAAAAAGATTTGCAAATCAGCTCACAGAGCTGCACGCCATGACTCTAGAGAGAGTGATTTTAAAAGACTGGAAATCACAGGACCAGCAAATGGAAAAAATAAACAAGCAGGGGTTCGATCTGATGTTAGACAAGGTAGAATCCAGGCCAAAAAGCATTAAATGTGACAAAGGTGGTATGTTATTAGGCCTAAGGGGATTTAACAGGAATACTATGCAACAAATAACACAGCAGCCACCTTTATAAAGAGAAAGCTACAGGAGAGGTAAGAAAAAATGGACAAAATCACAATACTCACAGGAAACTAAACACACTGCTCTTGGTCAAGAGAACAATAAATATAACAACAACAATAAACCAGGAAGGTTATAAAATAACTAAGCAATATAATCAGTAAGATCAGGGAGACCTTATGGTTTTGTATGAAATTTACAACACAATAAAAGAGAATATACCTCTTCTTAAACACATGGAGCATTCACCAAAACACACACACACACACACACACACACATTACATCACAATACTTTTTCATAAAGTAGAAATCACACAATTGAACTTTGTTGAATATAACGCATCAAAGGTGGAAATTAAAAATGAATTAAAAATTTTTTTCTTCCTGCTTGGAAATTTAAAATCTCGCTCAAATAACTCTCAGGTGAAAGGCAAAACACAAATTGAAATTGCAGGATTTCTTTAAAAATAATGACAACACTACCTATCAGCATCTTGGGATGCTTTTAAGACAGTTATCAGAGGGAATTCCCTGGCAGTCCAGTGGTTAGGACTTGGAGCTTCCACTGCCAGAGACATGGGTTCAATCCCTAGTCGGGGAACTAAGATCCCACAAGCCACATGGCGTAGCCACAAAAAAAAAAAAAAAAGCCAATTATCAGAGAAAATTCATGACTTCAAATATTTGTATCAAGCAATCTACAGATTTAATGCAATCCCTATCAAATTACCCGTGACATTTTTCAGAACTAGAACAAATAATCCAAACATTTATATGGAAGCATGAAAGACCCAGAATTGCCACAGCAATCCTGACGAAAAAAAAAAAAAAAAAGCAGGAGGCATAACTCTCCCAGACTTCAGACAGTATTACAAAGCTACAGTAATCAAAACAGTGTAGTATTGGGATTTCCCTGGTGGCACAGTGGATAAGACTCTGAGCTCCCAATGCAGGGGACCCAGGTTTGATCCCTGGTCAGGGAACTAGATTCCACATGCATGCTGCAACTAAGATTCCACATGCATGCCGCAACCCACTGCAACTAAGACCCAGTGCAACCAAATAAATAAATAAAATAAAAATAAAAATAATTTTTTAAATACAACATAACAATAAAATAATATTAAAAACAAAAAACAGTGTGTTATTGGCACAAAAACAGACAGACAGATCAATGGAACAGAATAGAGAGCCCAGAAATAAACCCACACACCCAGGGTCGATTAATCTTTGACAAAGGAGGCAAGAATATAAAATGGGATAAAAGTCTCTTCAGCAAGTGGTGTTGGGAAAGTTGGACATCTGCATGTAGATCAATGAAGTTAGAACACACCCTCACACCACGCACAAAAATAAACTCAAAATGGCTTAAAGACTTAAGCACAAGATATGACACCATAAAACTCCTAGAAGAGAGCATACACAAAACATTCTCTGACATGAATTGTTCCAACGTTTTCTTAGGTCAGTCTCCCAAGGCAATAGAAATAAAGACAAAAATAAACAAATGGGACCCTAATCAAACTTACAAGCTTTTGCACAGCAAAGGAAACCATAAAAAAAAAACAGTGAAAAGACAACCTAAGGAATGGGAGGAAATATTTTCAAATGATTTGAATGACGAGGGCTTAATCTCCAAAATATACAAGCAGCTCATACAACTCAACAACAACAAAGAAACACAACCAATTGAAAAATGGGCAGAAGACCTTAATAGACATTTCTCCAAAGAAGACATACAGATGGCTGGTAGGCACATGAAAAGGTGCTCAACATCATTAATTATTAGAGAAATGCAACTCAAAACTACAATGAGGTACCACCTCACACTGGTCAGAGTAGCCATCAATGAAAAGTGTACAAATAACAAATGCTGGAGAGGGTGTGGAGAAAAGGGAGCCCTCCCACTGTTGGTGGGAATGTAAGTTGGCGCAGCCACTATGGAAAACAGTATGGAAGTTCCTCAGAAAACTAAAAATAGAATTACAATATGATCCTGCAATCCCACTTCTGGGCATATATCTGGACAAAATTATAGTTCAAAAAGACACATGCACCTCTATGTTCACAGCAGCACTATTCACAATAGCCAAGACATGGAAACAACCTAAATGTCCATCAACAGATGAAGGGATAAAGAAGATGTGGTACATATATATAATGGAATACTACTCAGCCATAAAAAGAATAAAATAATGCCATTTGCAGCAACATGGATGGACCTAGAAATTACCACACTAACTGAAGTAAGTCAGAAAGAGAAAGACAAATACCATATAATGTCACTTATATTTGGAATATAAAATATGACACAAATGAACTTATCTATAGAAATAGACTCACAGACATAGAGAAGAGACTTGTGGTTGCCAAGGGGGTGGGGGTGGGAGGGATGGATTAGAAGTTTGGGATTAGTAGATGCAAACTATTACATATAGAATGGATAAACAACAAGGTCCTACTGTGTAGGAACAACATCCAATCTCCTGGGATAAACTATAATGGACAAGAATATTAAAAAAGAATGTATATATGTGTATAACTGAGTCACTTTGCTGTACAGCAGAAATTAACACAACATTGTAAATCAACTATATTTCCATTTTAAAAAGGAAATACTTATATCAATAAAAATAATGAAAATAAGTGAACTAAATTCCCAACTCAAAAGAACTAGAAGATGAACAACAAAGTAAACCAAAAGAATGCACAATAAGGAAAAATGGAGATAAAATGAGGTAGTGGGGATGGAAATGATGCAGCCACTTTGGGAAAACACTCTGGCAGTTTCTCAAAAAAGCTAAATCCAGCGTTACCATTCAGCTGAACAATTCCACTCCTAGGAATCTACCCAGGAGAAATGAAAACATATGTCCACACAGAAACTTGGACATGAATGTTCATAGCAGCATTATTATAATAACCAAAAGGTAGAAACAACCCAAATGCCCGTCAACTGGTGAGTGGATAAACAAAATGTGGTCTAGCCATACAGTGAATATTATTTAGCCCTAAAAAGGAACAAAGTACTGATGCATGCCACCACTTTGATGAACCTCAAAAAAACATTATGCTAAGTGAAAGAAGGCAGACACATGTTATTTGACTCCTTTTATATGATATACCTGAAATAAGCAAATGCATAGAGACAGAAAGCCAATTACCAGAGGAAGCAAGGAGGGCAGAATAGGAAATAATTACTTAACGAGTACAGGGTGTTTTTATGGGGTGAGGAAACTGTTTTGAAACTAGAGAAAGGTGATTACACAACATGGTGAACACCAAGTACTACTGAACTGTACATTTTTAAATGGTTAATTGTACAGTATGTGACTTGTACCTCAATTTTCAAAAAGAAAAAGAAAAACAGAAATTAATGAGGTCAAAAATAGAAAAGCCCTAGAGCTAATAAATCAAAAATCTGGTGTTTTGAAACAATTAACAAAATAGAGAAGCCTTTTGTTATCAAGTAAAATTAAAGTACATGTATACAAAATAAAAAACAGTAAGAAAGTAACACACATTTCAAAAGAGGAGTTTCAAAAAAATCATAATAGACTACTTTGCACAACTCTATGAAAATAAATGTGAAAACTTAGATGAAATCGATAGTTTTCTAGGAAAGTACAATTCACCAAAACTGATCTCAGCAAAGACAGGAAGTTGAAGCAGCCTAATTTCACAAAAGAAATAGAGAAAATTATGGGGATCCACAAACGAAGTAGGAAGAATAAAACAGAAACCAATGAAATCGGTTAGCTATAAGAGTAGAAACCTTAAATATGTTTTTTAGGTGCTTAGATTTACTCAGATTAAGGGAAAGTGAGGGAGAATAAGAATGCTCTGAATATACCTTTTTAAACTATTTTGACTTTTGAACCATGTTAATATATTATACATTTTAAAAAATAATTAAATCAACAAGATTTGGGGAATACCCTGAAACTGAATACAAACAAATGGATATAACTGTATATCAGTTTGATAACATAACCACATGGAAGCAAAACGGAGTCATCCAAGTGCTTTCTGAACATGTCGCTCTATCCTTGTAAGGATAAGAAGAACTAAAAGGGACCCTGAACTTTACTTAAAAGTTTGTTGGTGGTGGTGGATTTGGGGCTGCAATTCAAACTATTTTCTGTGTATTATAGGATTGAGCAAAAAGTAAACATAGGGATGTTATTGAAAACTAGCCTTCCTTGTAGGAGAAAGGAGATGCAAAAATGGAATAGGGGAGGATGTTGGGATAAAATTAGAAGTATCAGTATGAACTAATTTTTAAATATTTACTTTTTAGGTCTCTCCACCAAACTGGCCTAGAAGACCTAACAGGTCTGGGGAAAGAAAAGTCAAAATTATTAGTGCCAGAAGACAAGGAAGCATTCAAAACTGATGGAGACATGTCAAAATTTCACGAGAACCAGCTTGAAGAGGCTCCCATCAGACAAATTTGGGGAAATTTTATCATCAGTGAGTAAAATGCATTGAATTTTAAAAAGAAATGTTAAAAGAGAAGGGAATTCCAGCTCCAGCCATAATAGGATGCCTTGTAGAGCTAATCCTCTCATTGATAACAACCGGAAAAGGTGGATAAAATATATGAAATAACCATGTGAAGGCACTGGAGAACAACCAAGGCAGACAGAATTTGAAAGATTATTCCCAGTGGGAGGAGAGAAATACATGATGTGAATTCCACAAACATCCCCACTTGTTCCATAAGGGCATTTCTACTTCTGGATCCTAGGAAACCAAGTCCAAGCAGAAAGCATAAGACCTCATGAGTTGAGCACACAGAGGTTAGAGCTGCCAAGTCCCGTGAGGCTTGAGGGATAAAGTTCTGAGGTGGAGAAGACCACGAAGGAGTAAACATAAAATTCTTGAGGGGAATCCAAATTCCCCTCAAGTCACTGTCCCACCTTATGATTGCTTAGCGTGAGATGCAAAGAAACCATGCCAAACCCATCCAGAGGCTTAAGAGCTAAGCCGAGATGCACCAGCCCTGGAGGACAGTGGAGACAGAAGCTGGAGTTCACACCTGGCAAGACTGAGGGGCTTTGGAAGACCCCCTGGGCTTTCAGATGAGGCAGCAAAAGAACCACACCTTAGAGGTAAGGGTGATGCTCCAGGAGTTTAGGACCACAGCCAGGGAGTACAGATTCTATACGAGGGGTAAGAGGAAAATTAAAATAAGTCAGCCCTACTAGAGCTTGATCTACCCAAAAGTTTGGCCAAAGCAAGCTCTTGAAACAGAAAGGGAATGAAAGAAGGAACCTTGGAACATCAGGAAACAACATAAAAAACAAAAAGTGAGTAAGTACAATAGAGTCTCCTTCTCTCTTGAGTTTTCTAAATTATGTCTGATAATAGAACCAAAAAGTAAAGCATTGCCTGATATAGATTTCTATGTACATAGGAGAAATATTTAAGACAATTCTATTAAAAATGGGGGAGCTAAAGGAACTCAAAGGGAGGAAGTTTTCTATGTTTCACTCAGGTTGGTAAGATGTTGATACCCATAGGTCTTTGTGATGATGGAATAGTTAGTTCTATATCTCGATTGCAAGAGTGGTTAAATGAATCAACAAGCATAATAAAATGGCACAAAACTATACATACACTTTGTACCAATGTCAGTTTCCTGCTCTTGCACTATAATTATATAAGATATAACTATTGGGGAAACTGGGTGAAGAGTACATGGGATCTCTGTGTGTTATATTTGAAACCTACAGTAAATCTATAATGATTTCAATATTAAAATTTTTTTAAGAAAAAGATGAAGGTGAACTAAAGACATTTTCAATTTTCAGCGAAACACAAGCTAGGAGGTTTTGTCACCAGCCGACCAGCAATACAAGAACTAGTAAGTGGGGCTCCCCTGGTGACACAGTGGTTAAGAATCCGCCTGCCAATGCAGGGGACCCGGGTTCGATACCTGGTCAGGGAAGATCCCACATGCTGTGGAGCAAGTAAGTCCATGCGCCAGAACTACTGAGCCTGCTCTCTAGAGCCTGCGAGCCACAACTACTGAACCGAGATGACACAACTACTGAGCCTGTGTGCCACAACTAGAGCCTGTGCTCTAGAGCCCCTGCTCTACAACAAGAGAAGCCACCACAATGAGAAGCCCACGCACAGCAACGAAGAGTAGCCCCCGCTCGCCGCAACTAGAGAAAGCCTGCGTGCAGCAATGAAGACCCAATGCAGCCAAAAATTTTTTTAAAATTTTTTTAATTTAAAAAAGAACTAGTACGCAAGATTTTTTTAAAACAGAGAGAAATAGCCCCAGATGGAAGCACAGAATTATGGGAAAGAATGGGAGGAACATAAGAAAAGGTAAATAAGTGGTTAAAAATATATTTACATTATTTTTCTGAATGCATGTTGACTGTTTAAAACAAAAATAGTAATGTACTCTGGGGTTATAAAAGAGAAGTAAAAATATATGGAAACATTAAAATAAAGGGCAAAAGGGGATAAATGGAGCTAAACTTTTATAAGGTTCTTGCACTGTTTGGGAAGTAATAAAAGTACTAACTTAAGGTAGACTGTAATAAGTCAGGAATTCATACTGAAATCTCTAGTCCATGGAAACCACTAAACTGATATAAAAATACCTAACTAGGGCTTCCCTGGTGGCGCAGTGGTTGAGAGTCCATCTGCCGATGCAGGAGACACGGGTTCGTGCCCCGGTCCGGGAAGATCCCACATGCCGCGGAGCAGCTGGGCCCGGAGCCGTGGCCGCTGGGCCTGTGCGTCTGGAGCCTGTGCTCCACAGCAGGAGGGGCCGCAGCAGTGAGAGGCCCGCGTACGGCAAAAAAAAAAAAACTAACTATATATCTAAATAGATCAAATATACAAATACTTGATTATTCCTAAAATAGGAAAGATCAGTTAAGGAACAAAAAACAGATGGAACATATAGAAAACATAGTAGGATGGTAGACTTAAACCCAACGACATCGTTCATTTTGTTAAATGTAATGGAATAAACACTCCAATTAAAAGATGAAAATGGCAGACTGGAGGAACATCAAGACACACCTGTATGCTGTTTATCAGATATATACTTTACATATAAGGATAACTGATAGATACAGAAAGGTTGGCAGTGAAAGGATGGAAGAAGATATACCATGCCATCACTAACCAAAAGAAAGCTGGAACGACTATAACAGCACAAGGCAAGGTACATTTTAAGGCCAGAAGTATTCCTAGAAACAAAGAGGGTTAATCCATAATGATTAAAGTGTCAATTCAACAGGAAAACATAAAAAATCCTAAATGTGTATGCACCAAATAATATAGCTTCAAAATATACAAAGCAAAAGTTGGCAGGAATATAAAGAGAAATAAGCATCTGCAAACTTAATTGAAGATTTTTACACTCCTCTCACAGACACTGACAGAACAAGCAGAGAAAAAAGTAAGTATGTAGCGGAACAACATGATTAATAACCTAATTGGCATATATACACCTCCACTTCCAAAAGCTTCCAAATAAGTGTTCTTTTTAAAGGCACATGGAATATTTACCAAAATAGTCCATATATTGGGCCACAAATCAAATCTCAATAAGTTTCAAATGATTAAAATAATATGAAGTATGCTATCTCATTACAGTAAAATTAATCTAGATATCAATGACAGAAATATAACTAAAAACAACCAAATGTTTGGAAATTAAGCAGTGCATTTCTTTTTTTTTTTTTTAATTAATTAATTTATTTATTTTTGGCTGTGTTGGGTCTTCGTTTCTGTGCGAGGGCTTTCTCTAGTTGCAGCGAGCGGGGGCCACTCTTCATCACGGTGCGTGGGCCTCTCACTGTCGCGGCCTCTCTTGTTGTGGAGCACAAGCTCCAGACGCGCAGGCTCAGTAGTTGTGGCTCACGGGCCTAGTTGCTCCGCGGCATGTGGGATCTTCCCGGACCAGGGCTCGAACACGTGTCTCCTGCATTGGCAGGCGGATTCTCAACCACTGCGCCACCAGGGAAGCCCCCTAGCAGTGCATTTCTAAATAACCCATGGATCAAAGAATAAATCACCATGAAAATTAGAAAATACTTTGAACTGAATAATAATAAAAGTGCAAGCACACAACTTTTGGAATTCAGCTAAACCAGGGCTTAGAGGCTTTAAGTGTGTATTTCAGAAAAGAAAAAAGATTGAAAAATCAATGATCTAACCTTCTCAAAAAATAATATCAAATTAAATCAAGAAAGTAAAAAAGTAAAATAAAATTCCAAAAGGAAGAGCTGAGATCAAAAAATATAAAACAGACATACAGTAGAGAAAATCAGCAAAGCCAAAAATTGCTTCCTTGTATACATTAAAAGCTTAACCAACCCTTAGCAAGCCTGAGTTTCAAAAAGAGAGAAGACACAAATAATGAATTAAAGAAATGAAAAGAGGGACACCACTGTAGGTCCTACACACTTTAAAAAGATAATAATAAAATATTGGAAATAACTTTACACAAATAAATTTGAAATTTTAGATTAAATGAATAAAATTACATAATATGAAAAACACAACTTATCAAAAATGGCCCAAGAAAAAATATAAAATTTGTATCTATTAAAGAAATTCTATCCATAATAAAAAACAAAACTTCCCACAAAGAAAACTCCAGTCAAGAGGTTCCACTCAAAAATTTTTCCAAATATTTAAGGAAGGAAAATACCAAAACTGCACAAACTATTTAATAGAGAAAGAGGGAACACTTCCTGATTCATTTTTGAGGCAGCATAACCTTTGTACCAATATCTGAAAGGACATTCAAGATGAGAAATTACAGATCAATACCTCCCATGAATATACATCCAAAAATCCTGAAAGAAATATTAGCAACTCAAATAAACTAGTATATAGTTTTTAAAAGGATAATACATCAAGACCAAATGAGATTTATCCCAGGATTGCAAAGTTGGTTTAACATTCAAATATTAAGCAATGCAATGTAATTCATTGCATTAACAGAAAAAAGTAGAAAACCATATAATCATCTCAATAGAAACACAAAAGGATTTGATAAAATCTAATACATTTTTGTGATTTTTTTAAACTATAAGTAAACTAGAAATAGGAGGGGACTCCCTCAACCTGATAAAGTGTGTCTACAAAAAAAAAAAAAAAACACCTATAGCTAACATCACTCTTACTGGTAAAATACTGAATATTTTCCCCCTATGTTTGGAAACAAGACCTGAATACTCACTGTTGCCACTTCCACTTAGTGTCATTCTGGAAAGCCCAGACAGTTGGCCCTAGATCAGAGCTGGAGGCTGATAATGGATTGAAGAAGGACACCCAAATATTGTATATACAGCTCCAATTCCAAAGCAGTCTGTCAAGCACTTCTGGACAGAAGACCAACAAGTAGATGAAAGATTTGAACAACATGGCAAACCAACCACGTTGAATGGACGTTGACAACACTCCACCAAAAAGCGGCAGAATATACATTCTTCTCAAGTGCACATGGAACATTCTCCAGAATAAACCATATGTTAGGCCATAAAACAAACCTCAATAAATCTAAAAAAATTGAAATCATACAAAATATGTCCTTTGACTGTGATGCAATGAAATTGAGAGTCAATAAGAAAGAAATTTGGGAAACTCACAAATGTGGAAATTAAACAACATACTCCTAAATAACCAACAGGTCAAGGAAGAAATCACAGGAGAAATTCAAAAATTCTTTGAGATGAAAATGAAGACACGACATATCCAAATACATGGGAATCCACTAAAGGAGTGCTTCGAGGGAAATTTATAGCTACAAATCTATATTTAAAAAGAAGAAAGATGTCAAATAACCTTCTACCTTAAGACACTGGAAAAAGAAAAGCAAACTAAACCTAGAGCAAGCAGAAAAAAAGGAAAGGATAAAGATTAGAGAAGACCTTAATGAAATAAAGGACAGAAAAACAATCAACAAAACCAAAAGTAGTTTCCTTGGAAAAATCAACAAAATTGACAAACCTTTAGACAGAGTGACCAAAAAAGAGAGAAGACTCAAATTACTAAAATCAGAAATAAGAGAGAGGACATTACTACTGGCACCATAGAAATAAAAATGATCATAAAGGAATCCTATGAACAATTGTATGCCATTAAATTAGACAAGTTAGATTAAATGGAAATTTTTCTTAAAAGATGCAAACTAACAAAATTGACTACAGAAGAAATTTAAAAACCTGACTCTACCTATAACAAGTTAAGAGCTTGCATTACTAACCAAAAAACTATCAACAAAGACAAGCCCAGGCCCAGATGGCTTTACTGGTGAATTCTACTGAATATTTAAAGAAGAATTAATACCAATTCTTTACAAACTCTTCCAAAAAAGAGAAGAAGAGAGAACACTTCTGACTCATTCTATAGGGCTAGTATTACACAATAGTATACCAAAATCAAAGACATCGCAAGAAAACTACAGATTAATATCTCTTGTGAATATAGATGTAAAATACTGAATCCATCAATATATAAAAAGGATTATAGTTATAAAGCAGAAACTAATTAAAAAAATAAATAAATAAACTTTAAAAAAAAAAAAAAAGGATTATATACCATAACCAAACTGAGTTTATCCCAGGAATACAAGGTTGGTTTAACATATGGAAATCAAGTAATATAATACACCATATCAACAGAATTTTTAAAACCACATGATCATCTCAATAAACAGAATAAAAGCATTTGACAAAATCCAACACCCTTTCATGAAAAAAAACATGATATAAACCAGGAACAGAAAAGAACATTCTTAATCTGATAAATGACAACTATGCAAAACCCACCTTTTCTAATAGCATCACACTTCATGGTGAAAGACTAGATGTTTTCCCCTAAGATCAGGAATGAGACAAGGGTATCTGCTCTCATCACTTCTATTCAACCTTGTACTGGACATTCTAGCCAGGGCAACTAGGCAAGAAACACAAATTAAAGGGATCCAGAATGCAAGGGAAGAAGTAAAACTATCTCTATTTATAGACAACATGACCTTGTATATAGAAAATCCTAAGGAACCACTTAAAAAACTATTAGAACTAATAAACAAGTTCAGCAACTTTGTAGGAACCAATTGTATCTCTTGCAATGAACAACCCAAAAATGAAACTAAGAAAACAATTCCATTTACAATAGCGTCTAAAATAATGAAATGCTTAGAATAAATTTGACCCCAAAAGTGCAAAACTTATAATCTGAAAACTATAAAACATAGATGGAAGACATTAAAGACAATCTAGGGGCTTCCCTGGTGGCACAGTGGTTAAGGACCCGCCTGCCAATGCAGGGGACCAGGGGTTTGAGCCCTGGTCCAGGAAGATCCCACATGTGGCAGAGCAACTAAGCCCGTGTGCTGCAGCTACTGAGCCTGCGCTCTAGGGCCCACGAGCCACAACTACTGAAGCCCACGCACTTAGAGCCTGTGCTCCGCAACAAGAGAAGCCACCGCAATGAGAAGCCTGCGCACCACAACGAAGAGTAGCCCCCGCTTGCCACAACTAGAGAAAACCTGCGCACAGCAGCAAAGACCCAACACAGCCAAAAATTAAAATAAAAATAAAGACAATCTAAATAAATGTTCATGGATCAGAAGACTTAATACCGTTAAGATGGCAATATTCCCAAAACTGATCTACAGATTCAATGAAATCTCTATCAGAACCTCAAGGCTTCTCTGTAAAAGTTAAGCTGATCCTAAATTTCATAGGAAACCCAAGGGTCCCAGAATAGTCAGAACAATTGTTATATATAGAGAATTATGGGTAAGCATGTACTGCCTATCGGCAATTTAAAGACGCCTTTCTATTGTCTCTGGTTTCCATCATTTCTGCAGAGAACTCATATTTCAGTTTTACTCTTGCTCTTTGGAGGTAGTCCATCTTTTGTTCTCTGGCATCTTTTAATGTTTTTAACTTTATACTTGGTTTTTAGAAGTTTTGCTATGATTTGTCTAGGGGTAATTTTTTTCCTCTTTAAGATTTTCACAGCTTCATAAATCTGTAAATTCTTTCATCAGTTTTGGAAAAATTCTATGTTCTATATTACTTCTTTCCTGTTCTCTCTTCTGGGACTTCAGTTAAATTTATACCTTTCATTCTCTCTCACATACCTCTAATCCTCTTTCTGTATTTTCCTCTTTTTTTTTCCTCTGTGTGCACATTCTATTAATCTGTTTACTAATTCATTAATCTTATCTTTTCCTTCATCTAATTCTTCTAGTGAGTTCATTCATTTCAGATACTGTATTTTTTGGTTCTAAATTTCCTGTTTGGTTATTTTTATGGATTCCAGTTCTGTCTTGAAACTCTCCACCTTTTCATGGGTTTTCTCAATCTTTTTTTTCTGTTTCCTTGAGCACATTGATGATGATTACTTTAAAGTCCATATCTGCTAACTCCACTATCTAGATCAACTTTGATTCTGTTTTTGTCCAGTTTTTGTCTTGGTTCCCAGTTTAGAGTTATTATAAATGTTTTCATCAATGTGTGTATATGTGTGTTTAATATGCTCTTATCTTTCTGATTTAAGGTAGAAGCTAAGATTATTGATTTGAGACTTTTCTTCTTTTCTAATTTATATGTTTACTACTAACACCTTCCCCCTAAGTAGTGCTTTTATAGCATCCTACAAATCTAATATGTTTTCATATGCATTCTGTTCCCAATACTTTCCAATTTCTGTTTGTTTGGTTTTTTTTAGGTACGCGGGCCTCTCACTGTTGTGGCCTCTCCCGTTGCAGAGCACAGGCTCCGGACACGCAGGCTCAGCGGCCATGGCTCACGGGCCCAGCCGCTCCGCGGCATGTGGGATGTTCCTGGACCAGGTCACGAACCCGTGTCCCCTGCATCGGCAGGCGGACTCCCAACCACCGCGCCACCAGGGAAGCCCTCCAATTTCTGTTTTGATTTCTTCTTTGATCTACAGATTATTTGTAAGCTATTTATTTTTCAGTTATATGGGAATTTTTCAGAGATCTTTCTGTTACTGATTTCTTATTAAGTTCCACTCTTATCAAAGGTCATATCTGATGACTTGAATCCTTTTAAATGTACTGAGATTTGTTTTATGGCTCACAATGTGGTCAATCTAGGTAAACATTCTGTGTGCATGTGAAAAATATGTGTACTCTACTGTTGTTGGGTACAGTGTTCTACAAATGTCAATTAGGTCAAGTTAATTGACAGTACTGTTCAAGTTTTCCATATCCACACTGATTTTCTGTCTAATTGCTTTCATAAATCATTGAGGAAGAGGTGTTGAAATCTGAGTTTCATTGTATCTATTTGTTTTTGCAGTTCTATCAGATTTTGCTTCATGTATTTCAGATCTCTGTTATTAGCTGCATAAATGTTTAGGATTATGTCTTCTTGATGAATTGAAACCTTCCTCATTATGAAATGAGCTTCCTTATCCTTGGTAGTAACTTCACTCTTTATTTTTTTTTATGAATTTATTTTATTTATTTATTTTTGGCCGCCTTGGGTCTTCGTTGCTGTGCGTGGGTTTTCTCTAGCTGTGGTGAGCTGGGGCTACTCTTCATTGAAGTGCACGTGCTTCTCATTGCTGTGGCTTCCCTTGTTGCGGAGCATGGGCTCTAGGTGCACGGGTTTCAGTAGTTGTGGCACACGGGCTCAGTAGTTGTGGCTCCTGGGCTGTAGAGCACAGGCTCAGTAGTTGTGGCGCACGGGCTTAGTTGCTCCTCAGCATGTAGGATTTTCCCGGACCAGGGCTCCAACCCATGTCCCCTTCACTGTCAGGCAGATTTTTAACCACCACGCCTGCAGGGAAGCCCTCCTTCACTCTTAAATCCACTTTGTCTTATATTAATTTAGTGACTCCAGCTTTTTTTGATTAGTGTTAGCATAGATATTGCTTTCCATTCTTTTACTTTTAATGTATTTGTGTCTTTATATGTAAAGTAAACTTCTTACAGACAGAAAATAGTTGTCTCCTGCTTTTTTATCCAATCTGACATCTCTGACTTTTAATTGGGTGTTTAGATCACTAACGTTTAGTATGATTAGAGTTTTGATTAGGTTTAAGTTTATCTCGTTATTTGTTTTCTATTTGTTCCATCCGGTCTCTGTTCTTTTTATCCTCTTCTTCTGCCTTCTTTTGGATTTCTTGAGTATTTTTCATAATTCCATTGTATCTCCTTTTTTGGCTTATTAGGTCTCTTTAGTATTTTGTGGTTGCTTTAAATGTTATACATACATCTTTACCTTACCACAATCTACCTTTAATGATACACTATTTCATGCATAAAATAAGAAACTTAACAATAGTATATTTCCATTTTTCTGTTCATGACCTTTGGGCTATTGTGGTCATACATTTTTATCTTATAAATGTATAAAACCAACAATATATGGTTATTATTTTTTAAGATTTATATAGTTTTTTAAATCTTACATATTTACCTATGGAGTTATCGTTTCAGATACTATTCATTCCTTTTATAGGTCTGCATTTCCATATGGTACCATTTTACCTCTGACATTTCCTTTAACATTTTCTGTAATACAATTATGCTGCTCATAAACTTTTTCAGCTTTTGTATTTTTGAAAAGGTCTTTATTACACCCTCATTTTTGAAAGATATTTTCCCTAGATATAGAATTCTACGGTTGTTTTCTTTTGTTCGTACTTAAAGATGTTGCTCCACTGTCCCCTTGCTTTGATTGCTTCTGATGAGAAAGAAGCTTTGTTCCTCTGTACATAAAATGTCCTTTTTTCTCTGGCTGATTTTCTCTTTACCACTGGTTTTGAGCAACTTAATTATGATGTGCTTTAAGGTAGTTTTACTGAAGTCTCCTGTGCTTGCAGTTTGTTGAGTTTCTTAGGGGCTGTGAGTTTACAGTTTTCATCAAATTTGGAAACAATTTTAACAATTATTTTTTCAAATATTTTTTATATTCCCCCCTCCCTCCTCTTCTTCCAAGATTCTAATTACCATATATTAGGTCACGTGAAATTGTCCTGCTCCTTACAAATGCTCTTTTCATTTTTTAATCTCTTTTCTCTGTCTCTTTTCTTCTGCAATGTCCAAACTTCTGTGAATACCATTCCATGTATCTGTCATCTCACAGATTGTTGTTTCATCTATAGAAATTTGACCTGAGCCATTTATATCTTTTACGTCTGTACTTAAATTCTGAACAAATGGAATACAGTTAAAATAACTGCTTTAATATGTCTGTCTGCTAATTCTAACATCTGTCTCAGTTCTGGGTTGGTTTCGATTGATCCATTTCTCTCTTCATTGTGGGCTGTATCTTTCTGCTTTTTTGCATGCCTGGTAATTTTTGCTTGAATGACAGACACTGTGAATTTTACCTGATTGGGTGTTGATATTTTTATATTCCTATAAATATTTGTTCTGGGGGGCTTCCCTGGTGGCGCAGTGGTTGAGAGTCCGCCTGCCAATGCAGGGGACACGGGTTTGTGCCCTGGCCGGGAAGATCCCACATGCCACGGAGCGGCTGGGCCTGTGAGCCATGGCCGCTGAGCTGCACGTCCAGAACCTGTGCTCCGCAACGGGAGAGGCCACAGCAGTGAGAGGCCCGCGTACCGCAAAAAAAAAAAAAAAAAAAAAAAAAATTTGTTCTGGGATGCTGTTAAGGTCCTCAGAAATATTTTGATCCTTTTGGGTCTTCCTTTTAAAGATCTATTAGGTAGGCTAGAGCAGTGCTTGATCTAGGATTAAATATTTCCCTCCTGTGGACTCTACCCAATGCCCCATGAATCTCAAGTTTTCCAATAAGGCTAGTTGGAACAGGCTCTATTCCCAGCCCTGTGTGATCACTGAGGACTCTTACCTCTAATCCCTAGGTGGTTCTTTCCCTAGACTCAGGTAGCTTCATATGCCTGCACTGATCACTATTGAGCTGAATACTTGAGGAAGACCCTGTGCAGATCTCTGGGGGTCTGTCTCTGTGAAGCTCTCTCCTCCCAAGTCTTCTGTCCTGCAAACACTAGGTGCCCTGTCCTCCTCTGACTCTCAGCTCCATCTCCTCAACTCAGGAGTCCACCAAGCTTCACCTCCAAAATTATCAAAGCAGCAAGCTGGGGCGACAAGAGAGCTTTGCTCATTTATTCCTCATCTCTCAGCAATCGCTACTTCTTGCTGCCTGATTCTCCGTGTCTTGAAACCATTGTTTCATCTATTTTGTCCATTCTTTGGTTGACTCAGGTGATAGAGCATATCTGATCCTTATTATCCCATGTTGGTTAGAAGCAGAAGTCTCTATTCATTCATACACAATGCAATTATTGATATATTGGGATTTAAATATACTAGTAATTACTGACATACTTGGGTCCTTTGCACTTGATCTATGTTCCTTTTTCTCTCTTTTACTGTCTACTTTTGGATGAATTCTTTCCTATTATTTCATTTCTTTACTCTGTGAGCTTAGAAATTATGCAGTCTTTTATATTCTTTCAGTAGTTACCCTAGAGATTATAACATGCTTCCTGAATTTATCAAAGTCTAATATTAAATGCTGTTTTTATGAACAATACAAAAATCTTAGAACATTTAACTTTATCTCCCTTCTCACAAATTATAAGCCAATGTTGCCATGCATTTTCTATTCTATCCATATTTTTAACCCAACAAGATGTTGCTGCTGTTCTATACTATTAACACTGGTTTATATTTACTTACATATTTACTGTTTTGTTGCTCTTTATACCTTCCTGTACCTCTAACCTTCCTTCTGAGGTTGTCCTTTGGCCTGAAGAATACTTTTAGTATTTTCTTCAGTGTGGATCTCATGCCAGACTGTCTCTGTTTTTGTCTGCCTGAAAATATCTTTATTTAAACTTTAGTCTTTTTTTTTAATTGAAGTGCAGTTGACTTACAATATTGTGTTAGTTTCAGGTTACCTTTAATCTTGAAGGATATTTTCTTTGCATAGAAAGCCCTAGTTCAGCAGTTGTTTTTCTTATAACAGTTTAAGTCTCTGGTTTCCTTTATTTCTGTTGAAAATTAGCTGTAAGCTTAAGCGCAAGGGGTGGGAGTCCAGGACCCCCAGAGGTAGGGATCTGGGACCCACCCCCTTGCTCTGGGTGGGGACCAGTGGCTTGGTGTAAGTGTAACCCAGAAGCATTCAGCCTTTTGCTGGTGAGGAAGTAAAATTCACGTTTTCCTCTTACTTCCCAGAACTGGATTCAGGTGACCACAGAGTTCTGGCGCCCCCTGGTGCCCGGCAGAGGCAAACCTAAAGCTCATAGAGAAAGACTTCCTCCCAAGTCTTAGTTAAAGTATTTCTTTTTTCTTTTTTTGAAGTTTTGAATTTTATTTTATTTATTTTTTTATACAGCAGGTCCTTATTAGTTATCTACTTTATACATATTAGTGTATACATGTCGATCCCAATCTCCCAATTCATCCCACCACCACCACCACCCCTGCCTCTTTCCCCCCTTGGTGTCCATACGTTTGTTCTCTACATCTGTGTCTGTTTCTGCCCTGCAAACCAGTTCATCTGTACCATTTTTCTAGGTTCCACATACATGCGTTAATATACGATATTTGTTTTTCTCTTTCTGACTTACTTCACTCTGTATGACAGTCTCTAGATCCATCCACGTCTCTACAAATGACCCGATTTCGTTCCTTTTTTATGGCTGAGTAATATTCCATTGTATATATGTGCCACATCTTCTTTATCCATTCGTCTGTTGATGGGCATTTAGGTTGCTTCCATGACCTGGCTATTGTAAATAGTGCTGCAATGAACATTGGGGTGCATGTGTCTTTTTGAATTATGGTTTTCTCTGGGTATATTAAAGTACTTCCATAATGTGTCAAATACAAGGTCTGTTCCAGAATAAGCCAACAAGGAGACAAGACAAAATATGTGGGAAAACAAGCCCACAGGCCCCCAGATATTGAAATTATCATACACAGATCTCAAAATAAATATGCTTTCTTTGTTTAAGGAGGTAAAAGACAAGATTGAGAGTTTTGGCAGAGATCCGAAAACTGCAAAAAGAAAAAAGAATTTTATCACGTGCCTCTTAAGGCCTGTGCAGACTCTCTTGGCCTCACCCGTTCCAGAGTCTTTGGCTATTTCTTTGGCTTCAGTTGTCACGGCTGTAAGTGGTTCTAAGTGGGCCCACCTGACTCTATGCAGGTGCAGCGGGCAGCACGGAACCTCAGGCCCACGCTGGGGTCACTTGGCTTCTGCCCAGGTCTTCCCTGTTACCACCGAGGCATGGAAAGCCCCAGGACTTTCTCAGCACTCATGTACGTGCAACACAGAAGTGCGGGGACTTAATGTTCCATGGGGTGAACCACTGATGAACAGGACTTGGGAGCTGACTGGTAAATGAACTATTCCACGAGCCTCCTCCTGAACAGAGTATACCACTCAGTCATTCTACAGCCTCTTGGAAGACGCTGTTACGAGAGAGAGTGACCATCACGCTCACCCCCAGCCCTGTCTCTGTCGTGCCCCGTGTCACTCCACCTTTTCTCACTCCTGATTGATGAGTTCACTCTCTAACAAACTAATAGCACTAAGCCTCTGCTTTCTAGCTGTGTGTGTTTCCTGGGGCTGCCATAACAAAGCACCACAAACTAGGGGACTTAAAACAACAGAAACCCATTGTCTCATAGTTCTGGAGGCAGAAGTCTGTAATCAAGGCAACAGCCAGGCTGTGCTCTCCCCAGAGCCTCTAGGGGAGAATTTTTCCTGGCTCCCTCCAGTGTCTGGTGGCCCCAGGCATTCCTTGGCTGGTGGCAGCAACACCCCATCTCTACCTCCCTCTTCACATGGCCTCGTCCCCTGTGTGTCTTCCCTCTGTGTCTGCCAGTCTCCGTGTCCAAATTTCCCCATTTTAAGACACCAGTCATATTGGATTAGGGCCCATGCTAATGACCTCATTTTAAATTGATTATTTCTGTTAGGACCTTGTTTCCAATTAAGGTCATATTCTGAGGTGCTGAAGGTTAGGACTTCAATATAATATTTTGGGGGTACAATTCAACCCATATCACTAGGGAACCCTGGCTATGATAAAAAAAAAAGAAATAAAATCTTCAGTAACTAAGTAATAATAGACAGCAAACCCATTTGATGGGCTGAAGAGCAAATTAGATTGAGCTAAAGATGGGTTGGAAGAGAATATCCAGAATAAAGCACAGAGAGAGAAAAGAATGGAGGGGGGAAAAAAGAAGAGATGCTAAGATCTCACTACTCCTATTTAACATACTACTGGAAGTTCTAGCCAGAGCAATCAGACAAGAAAAAGAAAAAAAGGCATCCAAATCGAAAAAGAAGAAGTAAATTGTCTGTTTGAAGATAATATGATCTTATATATAGAAAATTCTAAAGAGTCTACTGAAAAACATTAGAACTAACAAACAAATTCAGTAGATTTTCAGGATACAAAATCAACATACAGAAATCAGTTGCATTTCCATATACTAACAATGAAATATCTGAAAAAGAAAGAAAACAATCCTATTTACAATTTATAATGCATCAAAAAACAATAAAATACTTAGAAATAAATTTAACCAAGGAGGTGAAAAATCTGCACAATGAAAATCATAAAATTTTGATGAAAGAAATTGAAGAAGACACAAATAAATGGAAAAATACCCTGTGTTCATGGATGGAAAGAATTAATAGTGTTAAAATGTCCATTCTGGGGCTTCCCTGGTGGCACAGTGGTTAAGAATCCGCCTGCCAATGCAGGGGACACAGGTTCGAGCCCTGGTCTGGGAAGGTCCCACATGCCATGGAGCAACTAAGCCCGTGTGCCACAACTACTGAAGCCCACGCACCCAGAGACCATGCTCCACAACAAAAGAAGCCACCACAATGAGAAGCCCGTGCACCGCAACAAAGAATAGCCCCTGCTCGCTGCAACTAGAGAAAGCCCGAGTGCAGCAAAGAAGATCCAACGCAGCCAAAACATAAATTTTAAAAATTTTTAAATAAAAAATAAATTAAATGTCTTGGGACTTCCTTGGTGGTCCAGTGGCTAAGGCTCCACGCTCCCAATGCAGGGGGCCCGGGTTTGATCCCTGATCAGGGAACTAGAACCCACATGCCGCAACTAAAAAGATTGCGCGTGCCATAATGAAGACCCAGCACAACCAAACAAATAAATAAATAAAAATATTTTTTTAACGTCTAAATGATGGTATTAAAGAGTTCTCGGCCCAGAGGGCTTCACAAATTAGTGTTAGCTAACACTCACATAAGGATCAGTTCTACGTTAGTCAAAGTATGCCAAGTCTTAGAAAAAGAAATTTCCTCAATTCAGTTCATGAAGTTAACATATCCTTAATATAAAAGCTTTCTTAAGTTATTCTAAATGGAGAAGTGAAATGTTTTCATTTCTTAACATAGATGGAAAAAATACATAAAACACTAAAACATTAAATCAAATATGTATTAATACCCTATGATCAAGTAGTTTTTATTCCAAGAAAACAAGAATGTGTCAATATTAAGAAAACAATGGATAGAACTGATTGAAACAACAAATTAGAGGATTAAAACTAAATTCGAGTAGAAGGAAATGTCCTAAGCTTGATAGACTATTCACACAAAGCCAACAGGAAACATCTTATTAAACAGTGAAACTCTAAACTGTTCCTATAAATATCAAGAAGAACAGAAGAATAACTCAGTATCACCACTGTTATTCAATGTTTTTTGGAGGTGGTAACTAAGTTACAAAACATGAAAACTAAAAGCAAATTTCTGCTTCTGGCATCACTTTGCAGAACAAATTCCTTGAGGCATAGCTGATCTCACAAAAGACAGGAGAGGAAATAGCTATGACCTAGAACCTGAGCACCAGGTGACCAGGAGGGACAGGAGAGCTCTGAGGACAGATAGTGACAGTGTCCCTGAGGATGTGGAGTTAGCCAGTGGCAAGGAGCTCAGCTGAAAATTCTACAATGATGGCTGACCTTCACGTGGGGTTAGTGATCCCAAACTGGTACCATCCCTTGGCTACTCACAAAAGAGGAAACAAATCATCTCTGGAGGAAATTATCCCCAATTCAGACGGAAGACTCCTCTAGAAGAAGACCAAGCAATGAGTTCATAATCAAAGGTCACCAAGCATGTGAGGAGGCACGTGGGTGAGAATAGAAGGAAAAGCAAGCAGCACATTCAGACTCACAAAAATACTGGTGTTGGCATGCCAGCATATAGAAAAATATGTGCAAAATGTTTAAAGGAATTAGGACATCATCACAACTAATCAAGAATAACTGGGGAAATGTCAACATGAAGGATCAAGGAAAGGCTACAAGCGATGACACCTCAGTTACAGTGAACACACCAAGCATCCAGATCTTGGTTTCTAAATACCGTTTCCCCCCAAAGGGAACCTCCTTCAAGCAATAACTGATCTGTGGTCTGGCGTAGAGAATGATAAGATGAGGCTGGAATATCTGTGCTAACATCAAGGAAATGTTCAAAGATTATTAGATTCTTGCCAAAAGACACAGAAGCCAGCTTGACACGACACTAAATTAACACTTTTAGTAAATAAAAGTTTATGCATCCATTTTGACATTCAAAAAGAGAGAGAGGGGGGAAAAGGGAGGAAGCTACTTACAGAATGGCAGCCAATTCAGCTAGAAGAAATAATACGTTTAGGAAATCACAACTCTGAAACCACCAATAACTGATTAATAACTGATTCATTAATTGAATTCATGGTAGTAATAACTGATTCAGGTGAGAGTCATCAGTGAATAACAAAACCACTAGGTGAAAGGTTGTTGAGTGAAGCAAACCTTATCATTGCCCTCAGACATTACATTTCGCCATGCTCCAGGTGACCTCCAAGTGCCATTTCTGCATCTCCACCCCAGGGCTTTCTGCCCACAGACGGGACAGGCCAGAAGCTCTGGTGCATTGAATTAGGCAGAATTCCCCAAAGAAAGAGAACCAATCAGCAACAGAGATAGAGATACAGAAATAGATACAAGTACAAATATAAAAGGAGATTCATTACAGGAACTGGATCACAAAATTATGGAGCCTGAGAAGTACCACAACTTGCTGTCTGCAAGCTATAGACCCAGGAATTACTTGGACTATAATGCAGTCCAAGGCCAAAGACCCAAGAACCAGAAGAGCCTATGGTGTAAATGCCAGTTCGAGGACAGGAAAAGATGAGATGTGATGACCCAGCGCAAGCAGTGAGTCAGGACAAAAGGGGCAAATTCCTCCTTCCTCTGTGTTTTATTCTATTCAGATCTCAGCAGATTGGATGATGCCCACCCACAATGGGGAGTGTGTTCTGCTTTACTGAGTCCCCAGTTCAAATGCTAATCTAATCCAGAGACACCTTCACAGGTGTACCTGGAAATGTTTAATCTGGGCACCCCATGGCCAGTCAAGCTGACACTAAAATCAACCATCCAATGTATTAACAACTTTTGAAGAGTCCACAGCCAATGACTGATGGAGGGTGATGCACAATACGTCAGCCCCCTTGGTCCCCTCAAGGGAGGCATTCTAAGGCGGTTTCTACCACTTCCCAGGGCTCCCCAGCAGTGCGGGGCTCGAGCTGCCGTTGTGGCGGCTGACTTAACAAGGCAGCTGTTATTAGCTGTATCCCTTCCAGGTGTCACTTCTCCACTCCCTTCCCAAATACACTTCTTACTTCCAAGTCCTCATCTCAGGGTCAACTTCGGATGGAACACACCCTGAGATAGTTGGTATCAGCAGTCATCCTAGGAAGCACAACTTCAGGGAGGGTTCTGGAAGCGGACCACTAGCCACAGGGATGCTGGTGTGAGTGGGGTCGTCACCACCGTGGCACATGACAGCATCGTAATCACTAAGGCTCTCACCTGCGATGCGCTGGGGGGGAGACAGGTAGAAGGGGAGGTACTGACGGGTGGAACATATCTAGCGCCAGGGAGGTATGGTGGAAATGGTGATGTTTCAAGAGCAATGGAGTCGTTTGGTCGATGTTAAGTGCCTTTGATGTGTTGCAGGGCAGGGGAGGGGGGAATGACAGGTTTAAGCCAGCTTACCACTAACTCCGGGCGTGATGTGGAAGGCAGAAGGCCTCATGACGGCATCTAGAGTGACTGTCATCCCCTGCAGCTGGAAGGTAGGACCTGATGGTGAGGGTGGTGGAATTACAGAGAAGCCTGATCGCACAACCTGGACAAATCTCCGTATGCTACATTCAGGGCTCCCGGAAATCTGGGATATGGATAGCCGAGTGGGTGCTGCAAGTGGCAAGAACTGGATCCTCCCCCAGAGCCTCTGGAGGGAGTGTGGCCCTGCAGACACCTTGATTTTAGCTCAGTGATACTGATCTCATATCTCTGTTCTCCAGAACTGTGATAGAATATATTTCTATTGTTTTAAGCTATCATGTTTGTGGTACTTTGTTATAGCAGCCACCAAAATTGGCCTTATGATGAATCATATAAAAACCTGCAACACACTTCGAAGAATTGAAAACATTCATAGTACCTTCTCTAGTCAGAGAAAAATTAAGCAAACCTTTGTGGGGAAAGGGGGAGGTTGTCATTTGTTATTGTATGTAACAAAAAGTTAACTTTAAAAAAAATCTTCAACCAGAAAATTGAAGGGAATTCAGAAATATATTTCTTGGGCTTCCCTGGTGGCACAGTGGTTGAGAGTCCGCCTGCTGATGCAGGGGACACAGGTTCGTGCCCCGGTCCGGGAAGATCCCACATGCCGCGGAGTGGCTAGGCCCGTGAGCCATGGCCGCTGAGCCTGCGCGTCCAGAGCCTGTGCTCCGCAACAGGAGAGGCCACAACAGTGAGAGGCCCGCATACCACACACACACACACACACACACAAAAAAGATGGATGACCTGAATGTAATCACAAGGAAACAGACAAACCCACAATGGGGGACATTGTACAAAATGACTGGTTTTAGTTTGTGAAACTATAAAGGTCATGAAATTAAGGGGGCACTGAAGAATTGCTGAAGACTGAAGGAGACCAAAAAGACATGGAAACAAAGTGCAACGTGTGATTTTGGATTGGATCTTTCTGTTCTATTAGTAAAAATGTCCAAACTTGAGTGGGGTGTAAGGATTAGATGGCAATGATGTATCCATGATAATTTCCTGATTTTAATTGTTGCATTGTAGTTATGTAGGAGAATGTCCTGAGTTTGTAGAAAATATTCACTGCAGTACTAGGGGTGATGGAGCATTATGAAAGCAACTGACCCTCAAATAGTGCAGAAAACATTTAGAATGTTCATATTGCACTATCAACCCAGCACTAAACAAATGTCTGTCTACTGAAGGGTGAATAAATCAGCTATGTTCTAATCACACAAGGTGATAACTATGCAGCCACGAGAAAGAAGGAAATGCAACCACACACACAGTATGGATGAATCTCAAACCAGTGAAATTGAGAGAAGAAGTCAGACATAGACGAATAAATAGAAATGGTTCTATTTAAGTAAAGCTCAAACAGACAAAACTAATCTGTAGGGTTCAACGTCTATAGAGAGGACACCCTTGGGGCCGTGGGAGGTATTAATAGCAGAAGATGCGTAGGAAGGCCCTGGAGGGTTTGGTAATGTTATCTTTTTTGATCCATGTGTTGTTCATTTGGTGATAATTGATCAAGCTGTACATTTATGTACAGCTTTATGTATACAAGACTTCAACAAAAACTTTTTTAAGGGGGGTGACCTATATAATCTCTGAGTACTTCTGTTTAATGTGTAATGACTTCAAGAGAGGTGGCCTAATGTGATGGTTAAGGGCACACACTGGAGACATGGCCTCTTAGTTTGAAACCTCATTTCTGCCAATGTCTAGCCATTTGACCAGGAAAGATGTCATGCATGTCTCACTTTTTTCTGCATGTCTCACTTTTTTCATCCTGTGGGCTTTTTTAAACCACTTCAAATATTGTTTCAAAGATTAGGTTAGGTATCCTGAATGATACCTGGCACAGGTTTATTTATTTGCTAAAATTTAGTTATTTCTATGACAAGTTTTGAATATTCTCAATAGGAAGGAAAGTGCCATTCTTCCTGACTGCTCAGCAGCTGATCCAGAAAGGCAATATTCATGAGTTACCAGGCCATTTATTCATTCACAAATATATTTTGATCATCTATTGTTTATCAGACACTGAACTGGGACTGAGAGGTCCACAACTGAACAAGTCAAGCATCGTAAAAATTTTAACATTTCCATTCATCTTTTAAAAACAATTTTAATATACTTCTAAAGAGCTTGTGGTTCCAAGAAATGATAGTGGAAATCTTAAAAATTAATATTGAACTGTAACAAAATGCTATATATCAAGACTTGTGCAAGACAAAAAAAGCAGTACTTAGAAATTTAAAAGCTTAAATGCATATATTAGTAACAAAGAAAGACTGTCCATTAACGAGCTAAGTGTTCACTTTAAGAAGATGAAAAGAAACTACAGAAAAAATCTAAATAAAATAAGGGAAAACAATAAACATAAGAGATTAAATTTAAAAAGAGGGGAAAAGCCAAATTGGTTCTTTGAACAGGTTAATAAATAAGACAAATCTATGATGAAAACAATATGAAATAGAAAATGCACAAATTTTAAAAAGTTTGAAATGTAAAAAGGGCCAGCCAAACTAAGTAAAAATGAAAAGCAGCATACCAAAATGAGTGGGATATAGTTAATGCCATGCTTAAAAGGAAATTTATAGCATTACATTTTTTATTTTAAAAAAAAAGCTTTCAAATCAATCATCTAAATCTCTGCCTTAAGAAATAAAAAAAAATAAAAGCAAAACTAAAGTCAAAGCAAACAGGAGGCAGGAAATAATAAATATAAGAGCAGAAACCAATTAAGATGAAAACAGAAAAAAAAAAAGGAAAAATATCAACGAAACCAAAAGCTGATTCTTTGAAAAGATTAATAAAGTTGATATACCACTAGTCAGACTAACAAAGAATATAGAATATAAAAGATACAAATTACCAGTATCAGAAATGAAAGAGGGGAAATTGCTATGCTCCCCACAGACATGATAAGAATAAAAAGGGAATATAAAAACAACTCTCTGCAAATGAATTCAACAATTTAGGTAAAATAGACCAATTCCTTGAAATGATGCAACCTACCAAAACTCACTCAATGAGAAATGGATAACCGGAACAATCTTATAGATATTAAAGAAGTTGGATTTGCAGTTTAAAATGTTCCAGCAAGGAAAATATCAGGCCCCATGGTTTCACTGGCAAAATCTACTAAATATTTATGGAAGAAATAGCAAGGGTTCTACACAATCTCTTCCATAAATTAGAAAAGGAAGGAACACTTCCACACTCATTTTATGAGGTGAGCCAGTATAAAAAAAGAAAAAGAAAAACAGAGAAGGATGGTACAAGAAAGGAAAACTATAGGGCTTCCTTGGTGGCATGGTGATTAAGAATCCGCCTGCCACTACAGGGGACACGGGTTCAAGCCCTGGTCCAGGAAGGTCCCACATGCCACAGAGCAGCTAAGCCCATGCGCCACAACTACTGAGCCTGCATGCCACAACTACTGAAGCCCACAAACCTAGAGCCCATGCTCCTCAACAAGAGAGGCCACCGCAATGAGAAGACCACATACTGCAATGAAGAGTAGCTCCCGCTTGCCACAACTAGAGAAAGCCTGCATGCAGCAATGAAGACCCAATGCAGCCCAAAATAAATTAATTAAATAAATAATTTTTTTAAAAGGAAAACAATAAACCAATAGCCCTCATGAATACAGATACAAAAATCCGTAATGAAATATTGGCAAATAGATTACAGCAATATACATTTAAAAAAATCACAACCAAGGCAGTTTTATCCAGAAGTATAAAGCTGGTTCACTATATGAAAATCAATCCACGTAACCCACCATATTAACAGACTAAAGAAGAAAAATAACTTGACAAATTTCTATGACTGAAATCATTCAGAGTATGTCCTCCAACCACAATGGATTTAAATTAAAAATAAATTATGTAAAGAGAATTAGAAAATATCCAACTATAAGTTAAACAATACATTTTAAAATAAGTTAATACCTTTTAAAATAATCCTTGAGTCAAAGAAGATATCAAAATAGATATTAGAAAATGTATTTGAACTACCTTGTAATAAAGATAGTACATCTCCAAATTTGGGGAATACAGTTAAAGCAATACTTAGAAATAAATTTATAGCTTCGTTGCATAAATTACAATTTTTAATTGGCTCAGAAGTAATTATTAAGTTTTAATCTCAAGAAAGCTGGAGAGAAGAACAAATAAACTGAAGGAAAGTAGAAAATATGAGCAGAAATCAATGCAATAGAAAATTCACATACAATCAATAAAACCAAAGTTGATTCTTTAGAAAAAAAATGAATAAAATTTTAAACCCTATCAAGAGTGATAAAAAAGAGGGAAAAAGTCGGGCTTCCCTGATGGCGCAGTGGTTGAGAGTCCGCCTGCCGATGCAGGGGACACGGGTTCGTGCCCTGGTCTGGGAAGACCCCACATGCCGCAGAGCGGCTGGGCCCGTGAGCTGTGGCCGCTGAGCCTGTGCGTCGGGAGCCTGTGCTCTGCAACGGGAGAGGCCACAACAGTGAAAGGCCCTCGTATTGCAAAAAAAAAAAGAGGGAAAAAGTCAAATTGTCAATATCAATAAATAAAAGGGGACAGCTACAGACCCTACAAATGTCAAAAACAAAATGAATATCATGAAGAATGTACCAATAAATTTGACAATTTTGATTAAATATACAAATTCTTCAAACAATTCACCTTATCAAACTGACAGAAAAGGAAAATTAATAATCTCAATAGTCCAAAAAAGAAATTGAATCCATCTAAACTTCTAACAAAGAAGACTCAGAACCATGTGGCTTCACTTGTGAATTCTTCCAAATGTTTAAGGAAAAACTGACACTAATATTACCCAATTTATCCCTAGGAATAGAAAAGGAGGAAACATCTCCCAGCTCTTCAGGAGGCCAGCATAATTTTTATAAAGATGTTACAGGAATTTTTTAAGATATATAGATCAGTTATTTTCATGAACAGAGATGTAAAACATTTAAGTAAGATTTTAACAAATCAAATTCAGCGAGAAATTTTAAAGGGTAATAAATAGCAATCAACCAGTAAGGGGTAATCTATAACAACCAATCAGTGTTTATTCCAAGAGTACAAAAATGTCTCAACATTGGGAAAATAAAAAGAGTAATTCACCACTTATGATAGTTAATTTCATGTATCAATTTGACTGGTGTACAAGGTGCCCAGATATTTGGTGAAACATTGTTGTGGGTTTGTCTGTGAGGGTGTTTCTGGTGAGATTAACATTTGAATCAGTAGACTGAGTAAAGCAGGTTGCCCCCCCCTAATGTGGGTGGTCCTCATCCAATCAGCTGAAGACCCAAATAGAACAAAAAGACTAAGAGAAAATTCCTCCCACCTGTTTCAGCTGTGACATTGGTCATTTCCAGCCTTTAGACTCTGACTGAAACATGAGCCTTTCTTGGGTCTTAAGGCTGCAGACTTTCAGACTGGAACTCATCACTGGCCTTCCTGGTCCTCCAGCCTTCAGACTCAGACTAGAACTCGACATCATCTCTCCTGGTCCCCAGATTGCAGATGGCAGATCTTGGGACTTCTCAGCCTCCATCATCACGAGAGTCAATTCCTTATAATAAATCTCTTTCTGTATATACATCTTATTGCTTCTGTTTCTCTGGAGAACCTTGACTAATACACCACGTTAACAGAAAAAAAAAAAAGAGAGAGAGAGAGAGAGAATTCTATGATAACCTCAACAGATGCAGAAAAAGTACCTAACAAATCTAATGATAAAAGCTCTTAGCACACTAAGAATGGAATGAAACTTTCATAACCAGATTTTTAAAAAATCTATAAAAACCATCACACAAGTTGGTAAAACATTGAAAGTTCCCCCTAAATCAAGGACATGGTGAGGCTGTCTACTGCCACCACTTCTATTCAAATTGTACTAAAGGTCCTACTCATTCAGTAAGTCATTCAGTAATTGAAAAGGAAAATGTAAAAGTCATTATCTGTGGAGAACATAACTGTGTATTAGAAAACCCAAATGAACCTACAGACAACTGATTTTAAGTATTAAGTAAATCTAGTACAAGGTCATTATCAAAAATCAATTGTAGGGACTTCCCTGGTAGTGCAGTGGTTAAGAATCTGCCTGCCAATGCAGGGGACATGGGTTCGATCCCTGGCCCAGGAAGATCCCACATGCCATGGAGCAACTAAGCCTGTGCACCACAACTACTGAGCCTGCGCTCTAGACCCTGCATGCCTAGAGCCCGTGCTCCACAACTAGAGAAGCCACCATAATGAGAAGCCCGTGCACCACAACAAAGAGTAGTCCCTGCTCGCCGCAACTAGAGAAAGCCTGCGTGCAGCAACGAAGATGCAGCCCCCCCCCAAAAAATCAATTGTATTTCTACCAGCAACAAACAGAACATGCGATGTTAGAAATATCATTTTTTAAAAATTTTAAACATAAAACTCCTAAGAATAAATATAGCAAAATGTATTCAAGATTTCTACAATGAAAGCAACAAAGCATTATCAAGAGAAATTGAAGACCTAAATAAAGAGAAGAATAAAATTGTTAATCATTAAAGATCAACACGTTCATCTTTTGGAAGTCTCAATTTTTTAATGTCAATTCTCATCAAAATAATCTAAAAGTTTAATACAATCACATCAAAATCCCAGAAGAAACCATTATTGGTGGAAAACGATAAGCTAGTTCTGAAATGTATATATGAAAATGCAAAGAGCCAAGAACAATCCAAGTGATATTGAAGAAGGAAGAGGAGGGCAAGAAGGAGAAAGTGGAGGTAGTTAGGACACGTGATGCTGGTACAAGGTTAGAAAAATAAACCAACAAAGAAGAGTTTAGAAGCTGATTCACAACAAGGTGACCTAGAAGGGCAATGGCACGGTGACACCGGATGGCTCTTATCAAGGTGACCTAGAAGGCCAGTGGCACGGTGACACCAGATGGTTCTTACCAAGGTGACCTAGAAGGGCTGTGGCACGGTGACGCAGGATGGTTCTTAGCCAGGTGACCTAGAAGGGCAGTGGCACAGTGACACCAGATGATTCTTACCAAGGTGACCTAGAAGGGCAGTGGCACGGTGAAACTGGATGGTTCTTGTCAACAAATGGTGCTGAGTTAACTGGATATTTATCGGGGGAAAATAATTATCTTTACCCCCAACTCCATCCATGCCCAGCAATCAAGTCCAGATGGATCACAGATTTAAATGTTAAAAGTAAAATAATAAAGTTTCTTTTTGTTTTTGTTTTTAATTTAATTGGTTCCTACATTTGTGTCTGTGGTTTTCTTCTTTCTGTTTTCTTTGGCTTTATTTTGCTTTTCTTTATCTAGTTTGTTAATGTAGAAGCTTAGATTATTTATTTGAGACCTGACTTTGCTTTTAATACAGGACTTTAAGGCTATACATGCTTAGACGGAAATTTACAGTGGTAAAATGTCACAATGTCTACACATTACTTTCAAATTGTTGGGGGGTGGGGGGAAGCGTGTATATACAAAAAGAGCCAAGAGAGCAGAAATGCAGCAACGTGGAAAAGGTGAACAATTATGAAGATTATGATGGATATCTAAGCATTCCATTTTTCTGTGGATTTGGAATTTTTTGTCCAGTCCCCAAACATAACCATGTGGCAAGCACACCTGTGCCCTGGGGCCGTGTGGTCTGTGCTCATTCATTCACTCAGGGAGCATCCAGAGCGTCCCGACCCAGGCTGGGCAGAGCAGAGAGGGCAGTGAGCCAAACCGGACCAACTCGGAACTGGGAGCGCAGAGGGGCCTCCGACTCCGTCCCCGGTGGAGAGGTGGCTCGTGGCATCTCGCCTACAGCTTCAGATGGTTCACCCGCAAGATCGACCCCATGGGCAAAACACGCCCTCCCAGGGACTGTAGGACCACCTGCAGCCCCAGAAAGCCAGGGAGCAGCCGGGTCCTCATCCCACAGGGCCACCATCGTTCTCACGTCTCCTTTGGAGGCACTGGCCTTGCCCCTGCCCTCGGTCACCCTCCTGTCCCCAGTCCCCCAAGCACCACCGAGCGGGCTCGTTGGAAGCAGCACGGGCGCTGCCTCCCATCCGGTCTGGGACCGGGAAGGCAACAGGAACGGGGCGTCGAGAGAGGGCCCAGCGCCTCACACTGAGTCAATGCGCGAGGGCAAGGCCTGGCTTCCTGTCCTGTCACCTCCTCTTCCTACGCCCATCCCACAGCGGGGCTCATCCCTGAGCAGGGCCAGACGGTGCTGAGGCCAGGATATCTGCTCCTAACCGCCTACAGGAGGAACTGAAGGATGTCCGAGGTTGAGACAGGAGGTTCCCAGCAACTAGGGTGAGGCAGGAGGGGGCAGTGGGACGAAAAGGTCGGGGCAGGGGCCCGAGGGCAGAGCACAAGAGGGAGTGGCCCCCAACCTCCCCTCCACCCCTGGTACCATAGCCCCCAGGGCCCTGTACTTGCTGCTGCACCACTTTACACTCCCCCCAGACAGCCCTCGCCCTCCCAGGACTCAGGCCAGCATCTCCAGGCCTCCTCCCCTCCTCCCTCCAACTCATCCCCCGCCCCCGACCTCTGCCCTTCTCACCACCATCACACCTCTAGTCTGAAATCCAAAAGGTTCTGAGAATTAAGAACTGGTTCCTATGTTTGACACCAAAACTCATTTTTCAATAAAGCCGGACCTGGTGTGAATCTGTTCATAGATGTCACTGGTCCCATTTTGTGCAAAGAGTCACACATTTGCGCTGACGCTGGTACTGCCCGGACCTTACTGAGGGCATCATTACACTGTCCAGACAGGCTCTCTGGGGCCTCAGAATAAACCTGACTGATTGAAAGGAGGGCCCCTTTACATGAGGAACAATCTCATTTCATCCTCCCAGCCCTCTAGGTAGGTGCTACTTTATCCCCATTTCACAGAGGAGGAGACTGAGGCACAGAGTGACTGAGTCACTTGCCCAAGCTCACGGGGCTAGTGTGCAGCCAGGCTGTGACCAGTCTGCCTCATAACCCCCCAGTCCTTTCACTCTATTTTGTTCTCTGGTGTCGGTGCCACAGGAAGGGTCATGGTCACATTTACCCTACACCTACTATGGGTGGCCCACTGTTTACACATGTTACACTTTAGGTCCAAAAACCCACCCACCCTGTCACATTTGGTCCCTGTGTCCTTCCAGGCCCTCCAGCCCCTTTCCCAGGACACTTATCATGGGCACCACCAGAATACTTCTTTAAAAGTAGCAGTGGGTGCTGAGGGTGGTGTAGTCTATTTCCCTTCTGTCTGGTCTGGTTCAAGTTAGACACACACCTACTACCTAACCCAACCATCCCATGTCTAGGCACTTACCAAGAGAAACAACAGTACATGTCCAAAGACTTGGACACATGTGCAAAGCAGCCTTATTCTAATAGCCTAAAGCTGGAAACAGCTCCCAACTGTCCCCCAAAGGGTGGATGAATAAACAAACTGTGATGTGCCTTTGATGTGTATTTGGCAGGGTTCTCCAGAGAAGCAGAACCAATAGGAGATGATAGATAATAGGAATTCGCTCACACAATTACAGAGGTGGAAAAGTCCCACAATCTTCTGTATGTAAGCTGGAGGCCAAGAAAGCTAGAATAATTCAATCCAAGTTTGAAGTCCTAAGGACCAGGGGAGCTGATGGTGTAAATCCCAGTTCAAGGGCAGGAGATGAAATGAGAAGTCCCAGCTCATCAGTGAGGCAGAAGAGGTGGGGGTGATTTCCTCCTTCCTCCACCTTTTCTTGTATTCAGGTCCTCAGTGGCTTGGACGATGCCTCACCCTTATTGGGGAAACTGACCTACTTTACTGAGTCCATCTACTCAAATACTAATCTCATCCAGAAACATCCTCACAGACATATGCAGAAATAATGTGTAATCTGGGCACCCATGGTCAGTTAAATGAACCCATAAAATGAATCATCACATCACATAATGGAATACTACTCAGCAATAAAAAAGAAACAAAGGGAAACATAAAACAGATGAATCCCAAAATCAGTATACAGAGTGGAAGAAGCCAGACAAAAATGAGTACACAGTCTAGAAACCGTGACTATAGAATGAAATGCATCTATGTGACAGAAAGCAGATCAGTGGTTGCCTGAGAAATTCAAAAATATCTTGAGACAAATGAAAACACAACCTACTAAAAGTTATGAGATGCAGCAAAAGCAGTCCTAAGAGGAAAGTTTATGGTGATAAATGTCTACATTTACAAGAAGTATCTGTTTGCAGTTGACACAATCTTATATGTAGAAAATCCTAAAGAGTCGACAAAAAGAAAAAATACTATTAGAACTAATCTATGAATTCAGTAAAGTTGCAGAATACAAAATCGACAAGGAAAAATCTGTTGTGTCTCTATACACTAACAGTGAACTATCCAAAAAGGAAATTAAGTAAAGAATCCCATTCAGAATAGCATCAAAAAGAATAAAATATTTAGGAATAAACTTAACCAAGGAGGTGAAAGACTTGTACACTGAAAATTACAAGACATTGATGAAAAACATTAAAGAGGACACAAAAAAATAGGAAAGACATCTCATGTTCATGGATTAGAAGATTTAGTATTGTTAAAACATCCATATTACCCAAAGCTATCTACAGACTCAAAGCAATCCCTATCAAAATCCCAATGACATTTTTTACTGAAATAGAAAAAACAATTCTAAAATTTATATGGAACCACAAAAGTCCCTGAATAGCCAAAGCAATGTTCAGGAGAAAACAAAGCTGAAGGCATGACACATCCTGATTTCAAAATATACTACAAAGCTACAGTAATTAAAACAAGATGGTACTGACATAAAACCAGACATAGAGACCAATGGATCAGAATAGAGAGTCCAGAAAAAAATTGACGCGTATACAGTCAACTGATCTTCAATAAGGGTGCCAAGGATAAACAATGGGGAAAGAATAGTCTCTTCAACAAATGGTATTGGGAATATTGGATATCCGCATGCAAAAGAATGATATTGTGACCCTTTTCTTACACCATACACAAAAATCAACTCAAAGTAAAGATTTAAATGTAAGACCTGAAACTGTAAAACTCCTAGAAGGAAACATAGGGGGAAAGTTTCATGACATTGGCCTGGCAATGATCTTGTGGATATGACACCAAAACCACAAGAAACAAAAGCAAAAATAGGACTACATCAAACTAAAAAGTAAAAAGCTTCTGAACAGAAATGGAAACTATCAACAGAGTGAAAAGGCAAACTACAGAATAGGAGAAAATATTTGCAAACTATGTATCTGATAAGGGGTTAATATTCAAAATATATAAGGAACTCCTACAACTCAATAGCAAAGAAACAAATAACCCGATTAAAGAATGGGTAGGGCTTCCCTGGTGGCGCAGTGGTTGAGAATCTGCCTGCTAATGCAAGGAACACGGGTTCGAGCCCTGGTCTGGGAGGATCCCACGTACCGCAGAGCAACTGGGCCTGTGAGCCACAACTACTGAGCCTGCACGTCTGGAGCCTGTGCTCCGCAACAAGAGAGGCCGCGATAGTGAGAGGCCTGTGCATTGCGATGAAGAGTGGCCCCCGCTTGCCACAACTAGAGAAAGCCCTCGCGCAGAAATGAAGACCCAACACAGCCAAAAATAAATAAATAAACAAACAAATAAATAAAAAGCCAAGCATTTGAAGCCCTTAAAAAAAAAAAAAAAAAAAAGAATGGGTAAAAGACTTGAATAGACATTTCTCAAAAGAAGACATACAAATGGGCAACAGGTACATGAAAAGATGCTCGACATCACTAATCATCAGAGAAATGCAAGTCAAAACCACGAGATATCACTTCAGACCCATTCGAAAGGCTATTATCAAATTTTAAAAAAAGATAAGTGTTGACAAGGGGAGAAATTCCAAGCCTTGTACACCATTGGGAATGTAAAATGGTGTAGCTGCTATGGAAAACAAAACTAAAAAAATTAAAAACAGAACTACTATATTATCAAGCAATCTCATTTCTGGGCATATATCTAAAGGAACTGAAATCGTTATCTCAGAGACATCTGCATTTCCAAGTTCATTTGCAGCATTATTCGCAATAGCCAAGATATGGAAACAATCTAAATGACCATTGACAGATGAATGGATAAAGAAAATGTGTTACTAAGGTAGACTTCATGTTAAGTGAAATTTTTTTTTAAAAAGACCCCTCCCCTCCCGCCAGCCGCATGGTGGACCATGGACTGAGAGCGCAAGATGGAGTCGGTGAGGTTAGCGACAGGGAAGGTTTTGGGGGTCATAACCAGAGAACTGGAGGGCCCAGGAGCTCCACCTAGTGTCACCCCATCCACCTCTACCTCCACCCTGGCTCAGCCCCAGTCCCTCCCCTCTGGGAACAGCATCGTTTCTTCAGCCCATCTTCCCCCGTCCAAACCCACCATCCACACCCTCATCAGCCAGCAGAGTTGGCTCCATGTTTGAAAATGTCATGGGACTTCCCTGGTGGCACAGTGGTTAGGAATCAGCCTGCCAATGCAGGGGACACGGGTTCGAGCCTTGGTCCAGGAAGATCCCACATGCCACGGAGCAACTACGCCTGTTTGCCACAACTACTGAGCCTGTGCTCTAGAGCCCGTGAGCCACAACTACTGAGCCCACGTGCCACAACTACTGAAGCCCACGCACCTAGGTCCCGCGTTCAACAACAAGAGAAGCCACCACAATGAGAAGCCCACGCACCGCAATGAAGAGTAGCTCCCGCTCGCAGCAACTAGAGAAAGCCTGCGCGCAGCAACAAAGACCCAATGCAGCCAAAAATTTTTTAAATTTTAAAAATTAAAAAAAAAAAGTCATGGCTAACTAGTCTTCCCAATGGCCTGGAAAATAAAGTCTCAAATCACAGGGAGGGTGGACCTCGTGGTGAATAAGGAAAGAGCTACTGGCAGCCGTGTGGCATCTATGGGGCAGTGGGGGAGACTGCCTGCCACGAGAGCCAGAAGGAGAGAAAGAAACCAGGACGCGGACATGCACTTGAATGCTGAATCAAGCCTCACCTGAAGGCAGTGCCTGAACCAGTGGAGTCCTTTTATTGTTTGAGTCTGTTTGAGGTGATTTCCTATCACAACAGAGAGTTCCAACAGATATAACCCCTGCTAAAATACAAACTCCAAGAGGGCAGGACTGTGTCAGCCTTGGTGGTCCTGTAACTCTGGCACCTAAAACATAGTAGTTGCTAAATAAAAGTTGGTGGCATGGGAAGGTGCCCGGGAGGGAGGAGGGGTGAGGGAGGCCCACAGTGCTGGGCAATGTGTGAGGAACGAGCCTGCCCACGTCCTGACACACCCCAAGGCCTGGTCCATCTCTGGCCACCCTGGAAACACTGCCCAGTGCCCTGATGCTGGCTTGATAACAGGGACATCCAGACATGTTGTCACAGTGGGAGCTTGTTAGGATTCACTTTTAAATTTTATTTTTCCCCAAGCAAGATACACTAGACTCCTGCTACTCAGAATGGGAAGTACAGACTCTCAGGCCCCTGCCAGAGCGCTTGAATCAGAACTGGCATTTTACCACAACGCCTGGGGCCAGCAGATCCCCGCGTACCTCAGGGTTTGAGGAACCCAGCCACACTGTACAGTTTTGGTTCTCCTTGGCCTGGGGAGTGGGGTGGCAGTTGGGTACCACCTGATCCTGCCCAGGGGCTCTGCGCCCCCATGGGCCCAGGTGCGGTGGGGCTCGGGGGCAGGTCTCAGGCTCCTTCCCTGACCTCCTGCCCACCTAGCCCCTGGCCCCTGGGCTGTGGGGATCCCCATAAGGATCCCACACGTCAGGCTGAGACATCGGGAAGCCCGTCCCTGAACGGCCTCCCAGGGTGGGGACCCAGCGGCTGGGGGCCAGCTGTGGGCGAGGGCTGTGACCAGCCTGGCCCTGCCTGTGCCCTTCCCCCCTCCACCGCCCCTGCCCAGTTCAGTCCCCCCGAGCCCTGCCTCCTGGTGGGTCCCTGGCCTCTGCCCCCAACCCTTCCAGGCTGACCTGCTTCAGGCTGCCTAAGGGAATGTCCCTGGGAGCCCCTCCCTCCCCAGCTCTGAATCCATCAGTGGCTCCCATCGTCCTGGGAGAAGGCCTGGCCGCTCAGCCTGGCAGTCTGCAGCGGGCCGGCCTAGCCCCTGCCCTCGGCCACGGGGCACCCCACCTCCTCTTGGCTGTTCTCTAGGAAGTGGCTGAGGGGACTCCTCCGGTCAGTGACCTCACACTGCTTCCCAGCAGCGTGGAGACTTTGGGGCCCACCTGCCACCTACATACAACACAGCACAGCCGGGTGCCTGCTCCAGGTTCAGGGGCACCGTCGGTGGAGTGACCTGTGTGGCAGCCCCATTAGGAAACCACACACACACACACACACACACACACACACACACCCCACAGCCTGCAATTTCTCCCCTTAGACCAGCGGTCCCCAGCCTTTTGGGGGAAGACAATTTTTCCACGGACGCGGCAGTGTGGGTGATGATTCAGGCGGTAACGCGACGATGGGGAGTGAGAGGGAGCGGCAGAGGAAGCTTCTCTCTCGCCCGGCGATCACCTCCTGCTCTGCGACCCGGCTCCTAAGGGGCCGAGGACCAGTACCGGTCTGCGGCCTGATGGTTGGGGACCCCTGCCTTGGACAGTCCTTCCTTTGTGTTAAATTCTCAGCCCCATTAAAACGCAGCTCTCCTTGGGGGTGGCCACACATTCAGGCTGCCATTTGCAAAGTTGGGGGCAGGAAACAAAGCAGAACACGCCCCCCAGTGGGACTTAGGGAGGTCAGGGCCTCGCTGGGGAGGGTTTCCAGGTGGTCACTGGTCCCCGGGGAGGAGAAGGCTGGTGGGATTTGGGGCCACGGTCAGGTTTCTAGGCTCTGGAATTTGGGCCCCAAGGGTGGCTTGGGGTTGGGGAAGGTGGACCCCACGAAGATGGTCCCAGACGCCCCCCCGAGGGAAAGCCAAAAGCATGTGTTGCCCCTGCCCTTACCATGGGTGCCCAGAAGAAAGGCAGTTGGGATCTTGCCCTGGGACTCAAAACAAGCTCTGGACAAGCAGGCAGATGCCTGAGGGGCCCCAGCTGCCCCGGGGGACAGCCACCATCCCAGGGAGCCACCTCTCTCAGCATCGTGGCCGCCAGCCAGCTGGGCAGAAGGGGGCATGTCAACCACTGAGGAATGGGCGCCAGTGAGGGGAGACCTCCAGCCCGCTCGTGGGGTCACAGCCCCGCCCCAGGACTGACTGTCATCCTCGGCCGCTCTCTCTCTGCTCCCCGTCAGTCCTCCAGCCCAGACCCTCCATGCTCTTCTCTGCCCCACCCCAATCCCAGGGTTTTCTCTCTCCTTCCAGACCATTGAAGTGGCCCTTGCCTGACCTCCCTGGGACCCTACAATTCAGCCTAGACCTCCCCTGCTCCAGGGCAGGACCCCTGTCCCACGGGCAGGATCTGGAGGTCAGGAATGGAATCCTGGCCCCCATCAGCCTAGGGGTGTCCTCGTAGGACCAGAGGGACCCTATGGGCCTGGGATCCATGTGGAAGATGTGGCCGCAGCAGACTGGGAGGGATCGCGAGGGAGGGAGGAGGGGCAGGACAGACTAGAGGGGGGGATATCTGGGTACCTGGGGAAAGTGTGAGTCTGGGACCGGTAAGGACCCCACGCACTCAGCAAATGTTCACTGACAACTCCTGGGTGCCAGGCCCTGGGCTGGGTGCTGGGGACACAGGGGTGGAGAGTGCCATCAACGGGGAGGGACAGACCAGAACACAGACTTTCCTTGAGGTCAGAAGGCCCAGAGGAGGGCTGCCCTGTAGGAAGATCAAGGAGGTCGTCCTGGAGGAGGTGGCACCTGGTCAGACCTCGCAGGATGGGAGTGATATAGCCATTATTGTTATTGCTGTTGCTGTTGTTTGCCAGGCACCAGGCAAAGGGCTTCCTCTGCGTTGCTGTAACCGGTCCTCCTGATGACACTTAGTGGGTCACTGCCCCGTTTTGCCAAGGAGGACAGTTTGGCCTGTGCGGGACCACAGAGCATGGACGTGGGTGATGGACCAGGTCGCCCACCGCTCCAGGGCCCAAAGTGGGTGGGGCTTCAAGAATGATCTGCCCACCTGGCCCCCCTGGGAGCAGTAAGAGGGTATGTGGTCTGTAGAGTTTTAAAACAGTAACCAAACCAACTACAAGTCCTTCCAGAGTCTAAACCTCAGACATAAATACCCATCTAGCCCCACCGCAGCCCCCAGGCCACGCTGGATACAAAAGGTCAGAGCAGAAACAGTGTCTCCACCCTCGGTGACCTTCCTGGTGGTGACAGCACAGACTCTCCATCTCCGCACAAACTTCCCTTGCAAAACACAGGCGCTGAGTCTTCCAAGGTCATGAAACAGTTTAAGTGCAGCCCTCGGGGGTGGGGGGTGGGGCTGGTCACAGCACAGGAGCCGGAGCCCAGTGGAGGCGCACGCCCGGGTGGACCTGACCTCTCTGGTCCAATAGTCTCAGCACAGAATCGAGGGACGGTGCCATCTGTAGGTCCTGAGGCCCCAGGGTCCTCGTGAGACCCGAGGAAGCACCTGTGACAGAAGGCACGCGGACAAGAGCGGGGAAACGTTGGCTGTTACCACGTGACAGCCACAGGGAATGTGGCACAAGGGTTCAGGCCTCATCGCCAGCCTGGTGGACACGGACAGGATGGTGGAAGGGAGTGGGACCCTGGCACCCACCCTCTGGGGCCCCAACCGAGGGCTCCCGCGCCTGTGCCTGGCACTCCAACCCCCACGGAAGACCCAGTGCAGGGCAGAGACCCAGGCCATCACCGTCCAGAGAGACACATGGATCAGGGCTCTGGCAGCCCCAGGCCCCCCAAGCACCATCCATCTTCCCTCCAAAAACTAAGCCCCACGTCCCCCGCTGTCTCCCCAGCACCCAGCGCAGGGCCTGGCACACAGTAGGACTGTTGCCCAGGACAGGGACGGGGGGTAGGGAACCCACAGGGGTAGCAACAGGGGTAGCAACAGCTGGGTTTGGAAAAATCTGGAACAAGGGCCATCCCGGAGACCTGAGGCTGGATCTCTCTCTCTCTCTCTCTCTCTCTCTCTCTCTCTCACACACACACACACACACACACACACACACACACACACACACGGGGTGGGGGGTGGGGGCGAACCGTCTCTAAGGCTCCTTCACCACCTGCAGTCCCAGCCCAGCTGCTACAGGGACCTGCTTTGGTTTTTTCTGGTTTTTTTTTTTTTTTTTTTTTTTTTTTTTTTGCTGTACGCGGGCCTCTCACCATTGTGGCCTCTCCCGTTGTGGAGCACAGGCTCCGGACGTGCAGGCTCAGCAGCCGTGGCCCACGGGCCCAGACGCTCCGCGGCATGTGGGACCTTCCTGGACCGGGGCACGAACCTGCGTCCCCTGAATCGGCAGGCGGACTTTCAACCACTGCACCACCAGGGGAGCCCGGGACCTACTTTGTTAATCAGCCCTGTGAGGACCTCACCAAGGCATCAGGCACAGGAGTTAGTTCTCCAGAGTCCAGAACAGGGTGGGAGAAAAGAGGCCTGTCCAATCAAATCCCTGAGGAGGCTGCCTCTTGCAGGGTCCAAGGGGTCGAAATGGATGAAGGAAGGCCAATGACCAGCAGCTGCTGGTGGGTCCATAGGCCGCAAGCGAAAAATTACCCACCTGTGCATAATCTAGGGTGTAATGATAGACTTTGACCACCAGAGGGCGGGCAATGATCATCTTTGCTTTTAGTATCGCAAAAATTACCACGTACTTACACAGCAGCAGAAGAGAAAAGAAAGGTTTACACTTACTGATCATTCAGCACGTGCAAGGCACTATGCAAGTGCGTTTCTTTATTAACTCAGTCTTCACAACCGCCCTACGAAGTATTGTACCCATTTTACGGATGACGCATCCAAGACTCAGAGAGATTGAGTAACCTGCCAGAGGTCACACAGCAGTGACTCACAGAGGTGAGATCAAACCCAGGCCTTGCTTCCAGCGTCTGCACTCTGCACCCACTATACTGTTTCCCATTTGCCCTGTATGATTTCTCATGCATTCAAGTTCACGGTCTAGCAAATTCTCGCCTTAAGATGTCAAATTTTAACTTGAAATGTTAGGGGCAACACAAAGGAAGGTCCACTGTGCCACAGGGCACACAGAACCCTCCACGCTCCCTCTTCCACTGCAGTCTTGCAGGTTCCTGATTGCAGGAAGGAGAGTTGTGGAGATCGAGGAACAGAGGCGGTGTGAGTCAGACAGAGGGCAGCAGGAACAGACACAGCAAGTCCATTTGGGGACCGACATGTGGTTCCAAGGAGCTGGCCTGGGGCATGGCAAGAGCTGAAGAAGGTCAATCTGTGGCCGGCAAGGGGCCGCAGGGGGAAGCTATGGGGAGTTTGAGGTTTTCCCTGCAGCTGTGGAGTGCTTGTCCTGGCTCTTGACAAGAGCTGACTATTGCATTTTCAGGAATTTCTAAGACCGATTGTTACACACACATTGTTAAAAAGTAAATTGTATAACTTACAACTAAATTATATTAAAAACAAATATTCAAAACCTCACCTTGTCACTTCTATCTGTTTATCGGTAGAGTGGAGACAGCGTACAACAATTTACTACTGTGAGTCTCTTCCCCAACCCAGTTGAATAACTTCAGATCGGTGGTTTGAAATTGGCCACAGTGAGTGTATTTACACCAGTGAAATTGGCCAGCGTTACAAATCAGGGCTTTTTACCCAGAGAGTCAGTTGTTACACATTTACACACAGTGAACCCCTGCCCGTAGCAAAGGGCACAGCGTGGTAAGAGCTGCACTTTGCAGAGATCTTGAGGTCAGGAGAACAAGAGACAGCGTGCAAACAGGGAGCGCAGCAACAAAAGGATGCGCAGCTCCGCGAGTGGGACCCGGACACATTTGAAGTTCCCAAGTACTTTCTGAGACTCACTGGCTGACGTCCAGACATGGGAGATTAAGCCACCCCAAATCGGGTCCTCTGGCTGGGCTCCAAGGAGATAGTTCAGACAACTGGTTGGAGTTTTGTTGCTGTTTTAAATTTTATTTATGTATTTATTTTTGGCTGCATTGGGTCTTCGTTGCTACGCGTGGGCTTTTCTCTAGTTGTGACGAGCGGCGGCTTCTCTTGTTGCAGATCACAGGCTCTAGGCGCGCCGGCTTCAGTCGTTGTGGCTCGCGGGCTCAGTACTTGTGGTGCACGGGCTTCGGTGCTCCACGGCATGTGGGATCTTCCCAGACCAGGGGTCGAACCCATGTACCCTGCATTGGCAGGCAGATTCTTAACTACTGCGCCACCAGGGAAGCCCCTGGTTGGAGCTTTAAACCCCCCAGCGGGGAGGGGAAGGTACCGCCCCACCTGCTCCGTGGTCCATCTGCTGCTTCAAATGCGGCCTGGGGAGGGTGCTCTAGGCGCTGCAGTCAGCAGCGCATTCGTCTGGGGAGAGAGCTCTGAGGGCCGTGACCGCTTCCTTCCCCTGCCCAGATGTGGGCAGCTGTGCTGGTCAGCAGTTACAGGCAGAAGCCAAGGTCTCCGTTGCGCAAGGACACCTGCCAGGTGCCCACACTCGGACTGGGTGAGACCTGGACGGAGTCCCCACCCCCCTGGGCCAGGACAGCCCGGAGGGGAGCTGGAGCAAGGGTGGGGTCACTCCACTCCTCCCCACCCCCACCCCTGTCCCGCATCTCGTGGGGAGGCTGGGCGCTGGGCCTCTAGCTCCACTTCTGCCTCTTGGCTGTGGTGTGACGCCTCTCTCAGCCTCAGTTTCCTACTCTGTAAAATGGGAGGAGTGTCGCTTCTAAGGGTTTTTTTTTTCTTGCCAGAAGACGTTACCAGGATATTTGAGATGCGTCAGGTGGCATTTGGTGGTGTCTGGCTGGGGGACCCCGTTATGCTTGGGTCCTGCTCCCTCAATCACCCTTGCCCTTCCTGGGAAGACACCCTTGGGAACAGTGGACAAACAGGACACAGAGAGCCCTTGGTCAGTGTCCAGCAGGGCCTCTGGGACAGCTGAGCTGGGGAGCACCACTGGCCTGAAATCTGCAGATGGCCATTGCGTGGAGCTGAGGGAATGACCGGGACACTCCAGTGTGTTTCTGGTGTGCAGGTAGGCAGTGAGTCCCCTTGTCCACTGCCCCGTGGAGACTGGCAGCAGCCAGAGAGGGCAGCCACCAGGGCTGGACGTGACCCTCTTAAGGGAAGAGCAGAGATGTGGACAGGGCAGCAACGCCCCAACATTTGTCCTTTTTAAAAAATAGACTTATTTTCTACCTCAGTTTTAGGTTCACAGCAAAATTGAACAGAAGGTACAGAGATTTCCCGTATGCCCCCCACCCCCTCCCCACTCGGCCTCCCCCATTATCAACACCCCCCCCAGAGTGGCATGTTTGTTACAGTTAACGAACCTAGACCCATACATCATAATCACCCCCAAGCTGTAGTTTACATCAGGGCTCACTCTTGGTGTTGTACATTCTATTGGTTTGGAAAGTGTATAATGATATGTACCCACCATTATAATATCATCCGGAGAATTTTCACTGCCCTAAAGATCCTCTGTGCCCCGCCTGTGCACCCCTCTCTCCCCACCCCAACCCATGGCAACCACAGATATTTTTACTTTTTCTATAGTTTTTTCTTTTCCAGAATGTCCTATAGTTGGAATCATACAGGAGGCAGCCTTTTCCGATTGGCTTCTTTCACTTAATAAGATAAATTCAAGTTCCTCCGTGTCTTTTCGTGGCTTCATCGATCATTTCTTTTTAGTGCTGAATAATATTCCATTGTCTGGATGGACCACAGTTTATTTGTCCATTCACCTCCTGAAGGTGAACGGACAGACTTGGCTGCTTCCAAGTTTTGGCAATTGTGAATAAAGCTATTGTAAATATCCGTGTGCAGGTTTTTGTGTGGACGTGAGCTTTCAACTCCTTTGGGTAAAAACCAAGGAGCACAACTGCTGCATCATACGATGAGAGTTTGTTTCATTTTGTAAGAAACCACCAAACTCTTCCAAAGCGGCTGCACCATTTTGCAGTCCCGCCAGCAGCGAGCAAGAGTTCCTGTTGCCCAGCACCCTCACCGGCGCTGGGTGTGGTCAGTGTTCTGGATTTTGGCCATTCTACGAGGTGTGTGGTGGTATCTTATTATGTAAATTTGTATTTTCCTGATAACATATGATATAAAGCAACTTTTCATAAGCTTATTTGCCGCCTGTATATCTTCTTTGACAAGGTGTCTGTTAAGATCTTTGGCCCATTTTTATTTATTTTTAATATTTATTTTATTTATTTAGTTAGTTAGTTAGTTGCACTGGATCTTAGCTGCGGCTGGCAGGCTCCTTAGTTGTGGCATGCAAACTCTTAGCTGCGGCATGCATGTGGGATCTAGTTCCCTGACCAGGGATTGAACCTGGGCCCCCTGCATTGAGACCGTGGGGTCTTAACCACTGCGCCACCAGGGAAGTCCCTGGCCCATTTTTAATTGGGTTGTTTGTTTTCTTATTTCGAGTTTTAAGAGTTCTTTGTATATTTTGGATAATAGTCCTTTACCATGTATATCTTTTGTAAATCTTTCTACCAGGTCTGTGACTTGTATTTTCATTCTCTTGAAAATGTCTTTTTTTTTTTGAAGTATATTTGCTTTGCAATATTGTACTAGTTTCAGGTGTATAGAATTGTGATTCAGTATTTTTACAGATTATATTCCATTAAAAGTTATTACAGAACAATGACTATAATTCCTGTATTGTACAATATATGCTTGTTGCTTATCTATTTTATACATAGTAATTTGTATCTCTTAATCCCATACCCTTAATTTGCCCTTTCTGCCTTTCCTCTACCCACTAGTAACCACTAGTTTATCTTCTATATCTGTGGGTAGGTTTCTGTTTTGCATATACTTCATTTGTATTATTTTTTTGATTCCACATATAAGCAATACCATACAGTATTTGCCTCTCCGTCTGACTTATTTTACTAAGTGTAATACTTTCTAGGTCCATCCACGTTGCTGCAAATGGCAGAATTTCATTCTTTTTTATGGATGAGTAATATTCCATTGTGTGTGTGTGTGTGTGTGTGTGTGTGTGTATACATATACACATATGACATCTTTATCCATTCGTCTGTTTATAGGCACTTGGGTAGCTTCCAAATCTAGCTATTGTAAATAATGCTGCTATGAACATTCGGGTGCATGTATATTTCTTGATGATGTCTTTTTTAATTTTAATGAAGTCCAACTTATTAATTATTTCTTTTATGGATCAACCCTTCGTGTTATATCTAAAAAGTCATCACCAAACTCAAGTTCATCTAGATTTTCTCATGTGTTATCTTCTAGGATTTTTATAGTTTTGCATTCTACATTTAGGTTCATGATCCATTTTGAGTTAATTTTTGTGAGGAATGTAAGGTCTGTGTCTAGATTCATTTTTTAGCATGTGAATGTCCAGTAGTTCCAGCACCATTTGTCAAAAAGACTATCTTTGCCCCATTGTATTGCCTTTGCTCCTCTGTCAAAGATCAGCTGACTATATTTATATGGGTCTATTTCTGGGCTCTCTATTCTGTTCTTTGATCTAATTATCTATTCTTTCATTAATTCTACACTGTCTTGATGACTGTAGCTTTATAGAAAGTCTCGAAGTTGGGTAGTGTCAGTCCTCTAACTTATTCTTCTTTTTCAATATTGTGTTGAGTATTCTGGGTTTTGTTTTTTTGTTTGTTTGTTTTTGCCTCTCCATATAAACTTTAAAATTTGTTTTTTAATATCCACAAGATAGCCTGCTGGGATTTTGATTGGGCTTTCACTGAATCCATAAATCAAGTTGGGAAGAATTGACATCTTGCAATATTGAGTCTTCCTATCCATGAACATGGAATATCTCCCCATTTATTTACTTCTTTGATTTCTTTTATCAGAGTTTTGTAGTTTTCCTCATATAGGTCTTGTACATATTTTGTTAATTATAAACCTAAGTATTTCATTTTGGTAGGGTGCTAATGTAAACAGTATTGTGTTTTAAATTTCAAACTTGTTCATTGCTGGTGTATAGGAAAGTGAGTGACTTTTGTATATTAACCTTGTATCCTACAACCTTGTTATAATTATTTATTCCATTTTTGGTCAGTTCTTTCATATATTCTACATAGATAGTCATGTCATCTGCAAAGACATTTTTATTTCTTTCGTCCCAATCTGTATACCCTTCACTTCCTCTTCTTGTCTTATTGCAGCATTAGCTAGGATTTCCAGTACGAATTGAAAAGGAGTGGTGAGAAGAGACATTCTTACTTGTTCCTTATATTAGTGGGAGAGCTTCACGTTTCTCACTATGAAGTATTATATTGGCTCTAGGTTTTTGTAGGTGTTCTTTATCAAGTGGAGGAAGTTATCCTCTCTTCCTAGTTACTGAGAGTTTTTATCATGAATGTGTGTTGGATTTTGTCCAATGATTTTTCTGCAAACATTGAAATGGTCATGTGATTTTTCTTCTTAAACCTGATGATGTGATGGGTTATATTAATTGATTTTCAAATGTTGAACCAGGCTTCCATACCTGTGATAAATCCCACTTGGTTGTGGTCTATAATTCTTTTTGTACATTGTTGGATTCAATTTGCTAATATTTTGTTAAGAATTTTTGCATTTATGTTTATGAGGAATATTGGTCTGTAATTTTCTTTTCTTGTAATGTCTTTGTCTGGTTTGGGTATGAGGGTAATGCTATCCTCATGGAATGGGACAGGAAGTATTCCCTCTGCTTCTAACTTCTGAAAGAGTTGTAGAGAATTGGTGTAATTTTTTCCTTAATATTTGGTAGGAGTCACCAGTGAACCCATCTGAGTTTGGTGTTTTCTGTTTTGGAAGGTTATTAATTATTGATTCAATTACTTTAATAGATATAGTCTTAATCAGAATGTCTATTTTTCTTGTGTGAGTTTTGGCAGACTGTGTCTTTCAAGAAATGTGTCTATTTCATCTAGGTTATCAAATTCATGGTTCATAGTATTCCTTTTTTTTTTCATAGTATTCCTTTGTTATCTTCTTAATGTCCATGGGATCTGCAGTGATGTCTCCTCATTCCTTTCTGATATTAGTAACTTGTATCCTCTCTCTTTTTTTCTTAGTTAGCCTGAGTAGAGGCTGAGCAATTGCATTGATCTTTTCAATGAACCAGCTTTTGATTTCATTGATTTTCTCTTTTGATTTCCTGTTTTCAATTTCAGTGATTTCTGCTCTAATTTTTATTATTTGTTTTCTTCTGCTTACTTTGGATTTAATTTGCTTCTCTTTTTCTAGTTTACTAAGGTGGAAGTTTAGATGACTGATTTTAGAGCTTTCTTATTTTCTAATATATGCATTCAATGCTATATATTTCCCTCCAAGCACTGCTTTCGCTGCATCCTACACATTTTGATAAGTTGTGCTTTCATTTTCATTTAGTTCAAAATATTTTTAATTTACCTTGAGATTCTTTCGTTGACCCATGTGTTATTTAGAATTGTGTTGTTTAATCTCCAAGTATTTGGGGATTTTACAGCTATCTTTCTGTTATTTATTTCTAATTCAATTCCACTGTGGTCCAAGATCAAACCTTGTATGATTTCTATTATTTTACATTTGTTAAGATGCATTTTATGGCCCAGAATGTGGTCTTTTTTGGTGAATATTCCATGTGAGCTTGAGAAGAATGTGTATTTTTCTGTTGTTGAATGAAGCAGTCTATAGGTGTTCATTATATCCAGTCAATTGATTGTGGTTGAATTCAACTATGTCCTTATTGATTTTCTGCCTGCTGCATCTGTCCATTTCTGACGGAAGGGTGTTGAAGTCTCCAACTATAATAGTGTATTCATCTATTTCTCCTTGTAGTCCTAACAGTTTCACCTCACATATTTTGACACTCTGTTGTTAGGCACATACACATTAAGGATTGTTATGTCTTCTTGGAGAGTTGATTCCTTTATTGTTATATAATGCCCCTCTTTATCCCTGATAAGTTTCCTTGCTCTGAAGTTTACTCTATCTGAAATTAATATACCTACTCCTGCTTTCTTCTGATTATTTTTACCATGGGATATCTTTCTCCATCCATTTACTTTTAATCCCTATGTGTTTTTATATTTAAAGTGGATTTCTTGTAGACAACACATAGTTGGGTTTTGTTTCTGAAGCCACTCTGACAATCTCTGTCTTCTAATTGTTTCATTTAGACCATTGACATTCAAAGTGATTACAGGTGTGGTTGGGCTGACATCTACCATGTTTGTTACTATTTTCTATTTGTGCCCCTATTCTTTGTTCCTATTTTTGCCTTTCTGCTCTTTTCTGTCTTTTTGTTGTTGTTGTTTATTTGAGCATTTTATGTGATTCCATTTTCTCTCCTCACTTAGTGTATCAGTTGTACTCTTTTAAAACTATTTTCTGTGGTTGTCCTAACATATGCAATATACATTTACAACTAATCCAAGTCCACTTTCAAATAACACTGTACCATTTCACAGGTAGTGCAAGTACCTCTAGTAACAAAATCATCGTAATTCCTCCTTCCCATCCCGTGTACCATTACTGTCATTAATTTTTTTAATACATAAGTACACATTATGTATCAAGTAAGATGAATTAAGAATTAGGTTGATTAAGAAAAATAAAAGGGTTTTATATTACCTTCACTATTCCTTCTCCTATGCTCTTCCTTTCTTTATGTAGATCCAAGTTTCTGACCTATATTATTGTCCTTCTCTCTAAAGAACTTCTTTTTACATTTCTTGCAAGGCAGGCCTACTGGCAACAAATTCCCTCAGTTTTGCTTGTCTGAGAAAGCCCTTACTTCTCCTTCACTTTAGAAGGATAATTTTGGGGAGCCCCTGGTAGCCTAGTGGTTAGGATTCCAGGTTTTCCCTGCCATGGCTGGGGTTCGATCCCTGGTTGGGGAATTAAGATCCCACATGCTGCACCATGTGGCCAAAAAAAAAAAGGAAAAAAAGAACTCCACCTTCTTATCCATACCTCCCCCCATATTTACCCAAATTCCTTGGTATACTTCTGTAATCAATGAGATGAGCCCACTCCAAAGCCTCTGAAATGGATCAAAATAAGGCAACCATTATCTTACCTCTAAGCCACACCAGAAATCAGTATCCAATCTTAATGCCCCCATTCTATTTCCCATTTGAATGATGCTTAGCCCTGGGGCCAGGCAAGCTGCTGGGAGAGTCAAGGGACAGCCCAACCCATATGGTTCCAGCGCCAAAATTATGCAAGATGAACCCCTGTGAAGCCCCTCCCATTAGTCAGTTACCATAAAGAAGCTGAAAAACAAAAATATCCCACAGAAATTAAAGTTTCAATGGAATGAGAGCACCCCATCCCCCACCCCACAATCCGGGAGACTCAACTGTCAGGCTCCAAGTGTGGTGAAGCCAGTGGGGGGCTGGGGTGGGTTATCCTTCACTAATCAGGTGGGTCCCCAGCATCACTTCCACAGGAGGAATTAATCCAGCCTCAAGAGTCACACACTCCCCACAGGTCCCCAAAGTGGCCAGGATGATAAGGACAGACCCCCATACCCCAGATCAGCCCCCAAAAGACAGTCTCCTCTCTGCCCACCTCCCCCCACCCCCAGAGCAGGGGAGGGACTGGGAGCACTTGGGTGGAAACAGGGAGCCAAGAGGAGGGAATTCCTGGGCTCCTCGGCACCAAGATGCTGGTTGTTCTTAGTTTACAGCTTAAGCTTAAACTCAGAAAAAATCTCCCACCAGGATGCAAACTGTGGGACTCTCTCTGCTTCACAGATTGTCAGAGGAGCCTCCTTCATATGGCTGTTTCTCCCAGAAAGCAGAATTCGATACATTCCTCACCACGATGGAGTGGTACCTCATGCCCAGGTTTACCTCAAGTCCTCCGGCTGGGGGTGTCTGCTGCTTTTGTGCCCCAGTGTCCATCCTCCCAGCAGTTGGACCCCACTTTCCCTGGAGGAACGCCCCTCTCAGCCATGTCAGCTGTGAGGCCACCCCCAGAGTACAAGATGGTGATGATGCAGGGATGACAATCCAGAACACTCTGTTGGCTTGGGAAGAGAAGGGGCACAGGACCCTGGGCTTCAGTTTGTAAGAGTCTGAGAATCCCACTGACCTCCTGGAGTTCCAGTCATGTTGCACCTGAAGCCAGATCTAGGCTTTTCCTGCTTTTGTGAACTGATAGATTGATTCCCTTTTCAGTTAAGTAAGGCTGAGTCAGATTTTCTGCACATTATACAACTAATGAAGCCTTCTTCCGCTTAGAGTCCTGGGCGTTTAAGAATTCTTTGCTTTTATTTCCCCTTTGACACCCCCTACCCCACACGCAGTGTGCCACGTACATATATGCACACAGCGGGAAAGTGTCCAAGGAAGGTTCTAGACCTCATGGTCCCTGAGCCAATACCCTGCTCTGACCCCGCTCTGTCCTGGACCTGGAGCTGTTTGTTGCCGTCTCCTCTTCTAGAATATTCCTTAGTGGATGAGGCTGCGCCCAGGCAGGGTTCTCCCAGCTCCCCAAGCTCATCCCAGTTGGGAAGCGACCCTCTGTGTACTGGCCAGGCCCCACAGCCTGGCAGGTCCCGTGCTCCTGAACTTCCCTTGAATCTCCCAGGGGCAGCTGAAGCCTCCTCCCTCCAGCCCCCTCTTCTTCCTGCAGCCCTGGGCTTCCCTGATGTTCCTCGCCCTCTGTCCCCAGGCCCCTGGGGTTCACTGCTCACCAGGTCTCCTTATGCCCCTGTGCTTGCAGGGTGGACAGATGAGGTCTCAGCCCTCTGTTCCCCATCCCTGCTTTGTCTGCAGGACCAACTCCTGTTTTTAAACTTAGACCAGGTCCCCCAAGGTTGATGTCCTACTCCCAGGGACAACCACCTTCTGAGGCCTGTCCCCCTGTTACTTAGCTTCTCCCCCACCCATTCTACACCCCCCCCCCGCCTCTTGGTGCACCTGATCCAGAGCCCATGGGTTCCACTCAAACATAGGCCTTTTTAACTCCCTTCTTATCTCCTGAGATGGTCCTCAGGCTCAGCTCAACACGAAGATGAAGGGTCAGAGCTGTCCTTTCCCTTTACCTGGTCATTAAACACACGCCACCACTGGTGAGAGTGAGTGCAGAGGGGCAAAGGCAGAGGCCAGGCCCCCAGAGATGTTGCTGCAGGGGCGGCGAGTCGTGGTCAGATTCTGGATCTATTTTGAAGGTGGGTCCAGTGGGTTTCCTGGTGGCTTCCACAAGGGATGTGTAAATAGAGAGGGATGACTCGGGGTTTGGGCCTGAGCACGTGGAAGGGTGGGGCTGCCATCCAACACCCTTCACTGTCACAGAGGTGGAGGCAGAAGACAGAGCTGAGCCTGGGGCTGAGAAGTTTGCCGCCTCATCAGCTACCCTGAGCAGCAGCTGGGGGTGGGCGGGAGGTGCAAATCCCGGCGGTGTCGGCATTTGGATGAGACCTCCAAGGGGTGAGCGTAGATAAAGACAGGAAGAGAGGATGGGGAGAAGAAACTGAAAGTGCGTGCTGGGGACACAGCTCGATCCCTGGCTGGAGAAGTGCACCAAACAGAAGGAAAGACTTAGCTGGGGGAGGCCAATCTCGTGCCATCTACACTTGGATTCCGAAAGCCCCAAATCTTGGGTGCCACAGACCGCAGTCCTGGCGGAGAAAGGGGTGTGGGAATAAAAATGCAAGCGTTCCCACTCACCAAACAGCCCGCACCTGCGTTCTGCCTTTATTCGAACAGGGTCTCCCTGACCCCATGATCTGACGTGGGCCCCCCTGGCAGTCTTTGCTCGACCACCTGAGGCTGCAGCAGAGGGCTGAGTGGGAGGGAAACGAAGATGTGCCCCAGTTCCCACAGGCGAAGTGGCCCGGCCACCTAGGGCCTGCCAATAGCCCAGACGGAGCTGACATGTGGGAAAGGCCAGGCCAGCTCTCGGGGACCTGCCTCCCTTCCACCTGTCAGCACAGGATCCAGCGGGTGGAGAGGACTTGGGGCCTTTTATACAATGACTGGACTGCTGACCACGCCCACCGCGAACTGCGGCGCCCCCAGCCGCCCACCTCCACCAGTGCAATCCGAATTTGTGCCCCCGTGGGATGCACTGGGTAGGCCGTAGGCTCAGAGCTCCCGCACCCCCTGCTCCAACCCCAACCCAAACACCTCAGGCGGGACCCACACACAAGAGACAGAAGCAGAGCTGCTCTGGCTGAGAGGGTCGGGGGCTCAGAGCCCACCTGCTTAACCTTTACCTCGCCGGGACCAACAGGGGGGCATGCCCGCGAGAACACCGGGAGCCCGCTCAGTCCTTCAAACCACGCTGAGAGGCCAGTGTCATCCCTGTGCAGAAGAGGAGACCGAGGTTGAGAGAGGGCACCGGGCTCGGGAGTAGCAGCCCTGCCAGACGCCCACGCGGGGCCGGCTCTTCACGGGTTTCCTGCGTGCCCCTCCCCAGGCACAGGCGGTCTGTCCGGGAGGCTTATGCCTGGTTTCCTCTAATTATTTGTCATTTTAAGTTCTACTTTGTTTAATTTTACATTCTGTTTTATTTCATGTTATGTCTTGTATTGCATTATATTATTTTGAGCACCAAGAACCTGGAGTCACATCCTGGGCCTACCTGTGGTCACTGCCCAGGTTGAGACACCAGGAGTGGGGCTGGGATAATGGGTCATCCAGTCACTGGATGGAAATATCATCAGAACCCGTCCCTGGGCCCCCAGGATGGGTGTCAAATAAAACAATTTTTTTTTTTTTTTCCTTCGGTACGCGGGCCTCTCACTGTTGTGGCCTCTCCCGTTGCGGAGCACAGGCTCCGGACGCGCAGGCTCAGCGGCCATGGCTCACGGGCCCAGCCGCTCCGCGGCATGTGGGATCCTCCCGGACCGGGGCACGAACCCGCGTCCCCTGCATCGGCAGGCGGACTCTCCACCACTGCGCCACCGGGGAGGCCCCAGACAAACGTTTTGAACGTGTATGCAGCCAACCAAAAAGATGCCAGTGACTCACAGGAAGCCAGACTCTCACATCCCCCAGGAAGCTGCACTGAAGACCAGCCGGCCTGGTGCTCCGGATGTCCACTGGCAAAAGGCGGAAAAGCAGACTCCCAGCACCCAGGAAATGCCCCACCGTCTCTTGCTGACGTCTTCATGACCTGCCTCAAAGCAATGCCCAGAGGCTCTGACCTCCCCAGCCTCCCTTTTCCAGATTGATAGGCCTGGACTCCCTCAGACCATGTTCCCCAGGGCTGCCCGTCCATCCTCTGGCTCCACTGGGAAGACGTAGTGGCCTGGCCCCTGCCTGCCCTGGGAGCCCAGGCTGATCATCTGGTGGGCAGGCAGCCACCCGCCCTGGTCTGTCTGTGATGCAGGGGGAAGGGGAAAGGTCTTTGATTGCAGTGCTCCTCCCTGTGAGGCTGACCTGGCCAGGCCATGGAGAGTTTTAACACCCCTCCCCCATCCCAGGTTTCACGCCCCCCCCTTCGTGAAATGACATCCCTTGTTTCTCTTGCTGCCGCCATCCCCCTGCATATGCCCTTTTGAGCATTTCCTGCACTGCTGCATCCCCCTGCCTTCGGGAGCTCACTTGACATTTCCAGAAGGAAGAAAGGAAGGGAGGAAGAGGGGAGGAATGAATGGATGAAGTAGAAAGAAAGCCACTCTGAGCGTGGTGTCCAGGGTCAGACGGGAGGCACTGCTCGATTTAGTGAGGGGTGACAGCTGGGGGGGGGTGCACAGGGGAGCAGAAGCGGGGGCTTAGAAGAGACTCAGCGAGTGTTTGCCAGAAGCTTCCATCATGTCTGGGGTGGCCCTTCCTAGAGGGGCAAATGAGCGGGGAGAGGTGCAGGGCTGGGGAGAGGGAACAGCTGTCCTCAGCACAGCCTCACCATAGTCTCAGGCCCCGTTTCCTTCGGGCTTCTTTGAACAAGTCCCTGAGAAGATGCTGGGGACCCCCGGGGGCCACTTGTGGGGAGGAGAAGGTTCTGGTTTCGGGTTGGCTGCCTACCGCCTCCTGGGTAATCTGAGGAAGCCTCTTCCTCTCCCTGATGGTCCAGAACTGCCCTGTCCTCGTGTGGCTCCCGAGCCAGTCTGAGCTGAGCTGAGCTGTAAGTGCAAAACACACCCTGGAAAGTAAAGACAGCAGGAAAAAAACAATGCAGAATATCTCGTTAGTAAGTTTTATACTGATCGCATGTTGAAATGATGCTTCGGATGTGTTAGTTAAATCAAATACGTATTAAAGTTAGGGTTACCTGTTTCTTTTTACATTTTCAATGTGGCTACTAGAACATTTTAAGTTACATATGTGGCTCTCATTCTGTTTCTACTGAAGGCGCTGCTCTGGAGAATTCTAAGGCCTTTTGGTGTGAGTGCTATGATAACCTCCCATATACACACACAGTAAGGAGGATTTTGACCTTGTTTGCTGGTTGATTGATGAGTTAAGTAAGTGTGATATTAAGGTGGGGAGGTCCAGGCAGCCTGGGGAAGCAGGGGCTTCGGGAGGATGTTGATTAGACAGGATGGGGATGGGCTACTTGCCTTTCTTCCAGATCTTCCAGTTTCCCTGGGGACTCCAGTGAGGGCTGGAGCAGAGAGAAGGGTTCTGTTCTGTAGAGTTTACCACCCCCAATAGCGCCCACTCTTCTCCCGGGGGGTCAAATGATTTAACCTTCCGGAGGAGGTTCCCAAGAGGGTCACTTCCTTCCTCAAGTTCTAGAGCTGGGACGCTGCCAGCAACTCCAGGACTTGCACCCTGTCTGACCCACGGCCTGGCCGGTGCCAGCCTCACAGGGGCTGGAGGTCACCTCCTGTCAGCCCTGGATTCATGCATCCCAAAGGAGGCTGGTGGCTCAGCTTGACAGATGCACGTCCCCAGGTCACAGTGACCCAAGGGTGGTTGCAGGCAGTGGAGCTCCCCCTGGGAAAAAGCCCAGTGCGGGGGTCAGGGGATCTGGGCTCGTGGAGGACTGGCTAGGGAGAGGACCCCGGCTCTTCCTCGGGTCAGCACAGTCCCCTCTAACCAGGTCACCGGGGCTCCATGCCTCCACATAGGTGCTGGCTACAGCGTGTGTTCCCATGCAAATTTACTTCAAGGTTGTGGTCCTCTCCACCTTTTGAGCTCTGGAATACAGGCTGGGTGGGACAGGGTGGTAACCCCCTTGCCCCCCTCCACATTCCCTCCCCCACAGGTCCCCCCTGCTGGGCCCGTCCCTCCATCCCTCCCACACCCGAGCCGTCCTCTTTGTTCCCAAGATGCTGTTTCAGCTCAGCTCACGCTGAGCTGTTTGTCCCTCCACCTTCCAGAGCCCCCATCTGCCCCATGCCTCCCAGCCCTCCCACCATCCCTCCTTCCCAAATCCCCTGTGAGCGCTCCAGCCACCCACCACCACCAGGCAGGCTCCCCAAAATGAGAAGCTACCCAAGACCCAGCCCAGTGGCCACTCCTGGGGAGCCTCCCTCAGCTTCCAGAATGCCCGCCTCCCCCCGCCAACCCCTTGGCTGGCCTACAGGGAGTCTCTGTGCCAATTAGGAAAAGGCGCCCTTGGATGGTTGCAGGGGAGGGAGTGCGGCCTCCAGCAGCAGTTCCCACACTATCTGCAATCTGGTCTTCACTGGCCCGACTTCCCTTTCCAACCGTGAGCTCTGCCAGGACAGTGACGGGTCTGCTGTGCTCACCACTGGGTCCCCAGGTGATCGATCAGTGCTGCTTCTGTAATGGAAGCGCCAGGGGCTGACGCCGCAGAAGCGGGGATGTGTAGGCGCCTGTGTGTGGACCAGCCTGGGAGGGGCTGGTGTGTGGCCAGGGTGAGGAGAGAAGCAGGGAAAGAAGGGGGCCCTTGGCAATGGGGGGATAGGTGGACAGCCACGTTGAGGTCCTGAGATGAGGTCCAGAGAGCACTGTTTGGACTGCGCAGAGCTGGGACCAGTGGCCAGCCATTTAGATACAGATAAGTTAAAGACCGTGTTAGTTTCCTAGGGCTGCCATGACAAGTACCAGAAACTGAGGGCTATTATGGACTGAACCATGTCCCCTGAAATTCACGTGGTGAAGCCCTTACCCCAGGAGCTCAGAAGGCGACTGTATTTGGAGACACAGCCTTTAAAGAGGTGATTAAGGTAAAATGAGGCCACATGGGTGGGCCCTCATCCCTGTGCCTGGTGCCCTTATAAAATGAGGAGGTTTGGCCCACGAAGGTAAAATGGGTCAAAGAGACACCAGGGATGCTTGAGCATGGAGTGGAGACGATGTAAAGACAGGGAGAGGAGAAGGCGGCCGTCCACAAGCCAAGGAGAGAGCCCCCGGGAGAACCCAACCCTGCCAACACCGTGATCTGGGACTTCTAGCCTCCAAAACTGTGAGAAATAAACACGAGTTGTTTTAAACCCCCCAGGCGATGGCATTTTGTTATGGGAGCCCGAGCAAACTAACACAGGGCCTTAGAATAGTTAGCACTGTCCCACGGTTCCGGGGTTTGGAACTCGGAAATCAAGGTGTCAGCATGGCCGTGGTCCAGGCCTCTCTCCGAGCTTCTGGTGGTTCTTTGGCTTCCGGCAGCCAGACTCCCATCTTCCCATGGTGTGTGTCTGTGTTCAGATCTCCTCTTCTTATAAAGACCTCAGTCATGTTGGATCAGGGCCCACCCTAATGTCCTCAACGTAGTCACATCTGCAAAGACCCTATTTCCAAATAAGCTCACATTCTGAGGTCCCAGGGGTTAAGACTTCAGCACATGAATTTGTGGGGAGACACAATTCAACCTATTGTGGACTGAACTGTGTCCCCCCAAATTTATATGTTGAATCCCTAACCCCCAATGTGACTATATTTGCAGTTAGGCCTTTAGGGAAGTAATTAAGGATAAATGAAGCCAGAGGGTGGGGCCCTAATCCTGTAGGGCTGGTGTCCTTATAAGAAAAGGAAGAGACACCAGAGATTCCTGTCTCCCTCTCTCTCTCCACGCACACACTGAAAAAGGGTACGTGAGGACACAGCAAGAGGGCAATGTCTGCAAGCTGGGAAGAGCAGTCTCACCAGAAACCAGCCCTGGAGGCACACTGACTTTGGACTTCCAGCCTCCAGAACCGTGAGAAAATAAAATGTTGTTGTTTAAGCCGCCCAGCCTGTGGGGTTTTGGGATTTTTTGTTTTATGGCAGACCGAGCAGACTAAAACACAGCCCATAATAAAGCCTTATCTATTAAATCATTTTGTTACAAGTGACAGGAACTCAAACTAAACCACTTTATTTTTTTAATATTTATTTAGTTAGTTTGTTTATTTATAATTACTATTTTTGGGGGGGGGGCTGCATCAGGTCTTAGCTGCAGCATGCGGGATCTTCGTTGAGGCATGTGAGATCTGTTGTTGCGGCACATGGGCTTCTCTCTAGTTGTGGCGTACAGGTTTTCTCTCTGTGGTTGTGGCGAGGGCTCCAGGGTGTGTGGGCTCTGTAGTTGCGGCACGTGGGCTCTCTCATTGAGGCGCGCGGGCTCAGTAGTTGTGGCACACGGGCTTAGTTGCCCCACAGCATGTGGGATCTTAGTTCCCCAACTAGGGATCGAACCCGCGTCCACCGCATTGGAAGGTGGATTCTTTACCACCAGACCACCGGTCAGAAAGAAACCACTTTAAACCACTTTAAACAAAAAGAAAATGTCTTAGGTCGATAACTGAACAGACCAAGACCCGAGTACCACAGGACCCAGGAGTTGTCCGGCTCTTTCTTTCTGTCCCTCTTTCTGCATCTGCCTCTCCTGGCTCCTCTCTCCTCGACGTGGCTCTGTCCTGGGGTAACTTCTCACCAGCATGGGGGCTGCGGCCATGCCAGGTGAGCTCGGCGTCCCCTTCAGCAACTTCAGTGGAAGGGGAGCACCTCTGGCAGGAGGTCACGGTGCAGAGGGGCTCAGACACCAAGGCCACGCTTGGGGTGGGGAGTGGGCAGCTCAAAAAAAGAGAACCCAGAATGAACACAAAGGCACCCAGGAGCCGACTGAAAGAACTCCCAGTGGCCGAAGTTGGAACAAACTGAGCAAGAAAATCAATAACCTAGCGTTGGATTATAACCTGAAATAGAACATAAAGATCCATGAGTCCATATGGATACAAATAAATGACTGAATAAATGAATGTGGGGAAAGAGACAAATCTCCCATGCAGAAGAATTCCAAATAATTTACGTAGCTGCTCCACCCTCAAGGAGGCGGGGCACAGCGCCCCACTCCTCAAGTGTCAAGTGCAGCTGCGCAGTGACTTCCTTCCAAACACCACGGTGGGGGGAGGGGGGAGGTAATTTATTTTTTTTTTGGTCAGCAGAAACCTGACAAACATGATCTCAGCCGGTTTATCAAGGTCCACATCAACCGGGATGTTGATAGCATGTACCCTTGGTCCGGTGTGATGGAAGTGAAACTTCACTTCCATGGTCGTCCTTCCCCAGTCCCATAGCCCTTGTGTCATCATGAGAAAAGCATCTTACAGTTGACAGATATCTTACAAAACAGCCAGTCGTCCTCAAATGTCAAGGTCATAAAAACAAGGAAAGTCTAAGAAACTGTCACGGGAGCCAAGATGACAACTGGATGGAATGGAATGTCCCGGGAGGGATCTTGGAATGGGAAAAGGACATTAGGGAAAAACTAAGGGGATGTGAATAAAGTATGGAATTTGGTTAGTAACTATATGTCAGTATAAGCTCAATAATTGTGACAAGTGTACCTTGCTGATATAAGGTGTCAAGAATAAGAGACAGCATGTGCAGTTTACAAGAACTCTCTGGACGATCTTTTTAACAATCCTGTAGCTGTGAAACTATCCTCAAATAAAAGGTTTATTTAAAAGTTTAAATAAGATGGGAGACCAGTCGGGTTCTGTGATGGTTAATTTTCTGTGTCACCCTGACAGGCCAGGAGGTGTCCTGATTAAACATTCTTTCCGGTGTGTCTGGGAGGGTGTTTCTGGATGAGATTACCACTTGAATCAGTGGACTCAGTCAAGCAGAGTTCCCTCCGCAATGAGGTCTGGGCATCATCCAATCCGCAAAAATGGCCCCTAAGAGTTTCCACGTGTGCCCTGAAGGAGACGGTCATCTTCCGGAGCTGCAGGGCTGGAACTGCTGAAAATCAAACAGCGGTTCATCCTGTGGTTGGCTGAATTACAAAGCAAATTGAACTCCCAGCCTCACAGGGTGTCTCCTTCCTGTTAAAGCGAGGGCTTTATCACTTTGCTGTACACTTGAAACTAACACAACATTGTTAATCAACTATACTCCAATATAAAATTAAAAAGTTTTAAAAAAAACCAAACAGAAAAACCACGAAGCCTTGTTAATATTAAATGTAGAGCTTGATTTACATAATTGTCTTAGACGACAATTGAAAATCATTCTATAATAATGTTAATATATTTGGATATTGCGCAGTATTTATTTAAATAAAGATACATTCTTAAATGCTTTCCAAAAAATAAAGTGAGGACGTTGACTGGGGGAGCATGAGGACGTGTGGAGAGACCCTGATGAACTAGGAACACTGAACCCCCAAATTCTTTTGAGTCTTCTCTACCAGTGGCAGGGTCTGCCCACCTTGTAGGGATATTGGAATCTCCAGGCTAGAGGTAGCGGAATTTCCACCTCCATCTGAGAGGATGAAGCCTATATGCCTAGGAAACTACCAGCTGCCTGATTCCCCTCAGGACCCACCCCATCACCCCTCTTTGCTTCTAGACCTATAACTAGCCTCTAGTCCCAGCAGGGCCCTAAAGATGGGGTACAAAGCGTGACTCATGAGGGGGTGCGCTGCGTTCCAAGAGAACTACGTGAGTTTCCTAATTTATAGACAGAAACCAGGAGCACGTGTGGGAATCGATACTAAGGGTGTGGGGTACGGGGGAAGGAATATAAAGTTGTTCAGGCTGAATTTTTTGACGTGGACTCACTATGCAGATATTCCGCATTTATGTAGCAGCTTGGAATGTTAGAAAGGGCTCTAATGGCTCCAACACGGACCAAAAGGTAGCCCAAACCTGAGGGAATTAAACTATTCTTTGCTAGAATGCACAGAAAGGGGCTCAAAGGCCTAGGTAGACTGGGAGGTTAGAGTGGCTTTATCATTTAAGATATACTCACCCACAGTGGGAGGGTCAGAAGACAGCTTTCACCGAGACTGTGCAGAATCAGTGGGTGATGGGAGCCCCACCATCCTTGCAGGGCTCTGTGATTGTCCTTCTCTGTAGACCAGACCTCCGTGGGAACTGGGGTCACTAAGTTGGGAAATCTAAATGCAATGGGAAGTGTTGGACCCAGGGTTGCCAGGGGCCAACAGCGGCACTCACCAGCCACTGGCAAGGGGGGCATGGGGACCGCAGTGGACGCAGAGTCAAAGCCGCGGTGAGAATGGTCTGACTCACGAGACCTATAGGCTGGCGCAGAGATCATGGTGTTCCTAGAAGGGAAACAGTCAGGAAGCCCTCGGTTCTTACTTGGTCTCTATCGGCAGAACATTTCTGGGTCGGTACTTCCCTGGTGGTCCAGTGGTTAAGACTCAGCGCTCCCAGTGCAGGGGGCACGAGTTCGATCTCTGGTCAGGGAAATAGATCCCACAGGCATGCGGCAACTAAAGATCCCGTGTGCCGCAACGAAGATCTTGTGTGCTGCAACTAAGACCCTGGGCAGCCAATAAATGAATGAATGAATGAATAAATAAATAAAATATTTCCAGGTCAAGTGAACACACGTCTGACCACAATCATAAATAAAGAGTCATGGCCCCTAAATGGATTCCCAGACTTGAGGCAGTTTACAGACCCAGGACCCCCTGAATGAAGGGGAGGCCAGATCCCCATGAGGAAGGACCCTGTGCACTACTGAAATGTAGCACGTTAGGCTTTCTCCCAGCCTTCCCCCAGGTAAATACACACTGGGAGAAGGGAATAATCAGACCTTTTGAGGACTACTGGACGCTGGCTCTGGACTGATTCCAGGAGACCCCAAATGTCACCCTCCCATCAGACTAGGGGCTTGCAGAGATCCGGTGGTCAACGGACCCTTAGCTCAAGTCTGTCTCACGGCGGGTCTCCAAGCCCATCCTGTGGTTAACTTCCGAGTCCATGCATAATTGGAAAAGACACACTGAGCAGCAGGCAGAATCCCCATGTAGGTTCCCTGGCCTGTGGAGTGTGGGCTATGAGGGTGGGAAAGGCTGAGCGGAAGACACTAGAACCACCTCTACCCAGGAAAACAGCGAACCCAAACCACCACACATCCCTGGAGGGATGCGGAGATTGATGCCATCATCAAAGGTTTGAAAGATGCTGGGTGGTGATTCTCACCACACCCCATCCAGCTCACCTATTTGGCCTGTGCGAAGACAGATGGATCTTTTATATATATATAAATTTATTTCTCTTGGCTGCATTGGGTCTTCGTTGCTGCACACAGGCTTTCTCTAGTTGCAGCGAACATGGGCTCCTCTTCACTGCAGTGCACAGGCTTTTCATTACGGTGGCTTCTCTTGTTGTGGAGCACGGGCCCTAGGCGCAGGCTTCATTAGTTGTGGCACATGGGTTCAGTAGTTGTGGTGTGCGGGCTTAGTTGCTCCATGGCATGAGGGATCTTCCCGGACCAGGGCTGAAACCCGTGTCCCCTGCATTGAGAGGCGGATTCTTAACCACTGCGCCACCAGGGAAGTCCCAAGACAGATGGCTCTTGAGAACAACAGTGAATTGTCGTTGGCTTAGCCAGGTAGTGACTCAATCACAGCTGCTGCACCAGATGTGGTTTCATTGCTTGAGCAAATTAACACATCCCCGGGCACCTGGTGTGCAGCTGTTGACCTGGCAAATGCCTTTTCCTCCATTCCTGTCCCTGAGGTCTAGCAGAAGCCAGATGCTCTCAGCTGGCAAGGGCATGCACAGCTGCACTGCCCGACCTCAGGGGTGGATCAGATCTCCCACCTAGGTCATAATTTAGTTCACAGGGACATTGCCTGCTTTTCCTTCCACAGGACATCACACTGGTCCATTATATTGCTGACGTTATGTTGATTGGACCTGGTGAGCAAGAAGTAGCAATTTCTCTAGACTTATTGGTAAGATATGTGCATGTCAGAGGGTGGGAAGTAATTCCAAATAAAACCCGGGGCCTTCTACCTCAGTGAAATCTCTAGGGGTCCAGTGGGATGGGACATGCTGAGATATCCCTTCTAAGGTGAAGGACCAATTGTTGCATCCAACCCCTCCGGCAACCAAGAAAGAGGCACAATGCCTAGTGGGCCGCTTTGGATTTTGAAGGCAACATAGCCCTCATCTGGATGTGCTGCTCTGGCTGATTCACCTAGTGACCTGGACTCTAGTTCTGAGTGGGACCCAGGACAAAAGAAGGCTCTGCAGCAGGTCCAGGCTGCCATCTGGGCTGCTCTGCCATTGGGCCACATGATCCAGCAGACCCAGGTGTACCTCAAGTGCCAAAAGGTGATGCTGTTTGGTGCCTTTAGCAGGCCCTATAGGTGAATTGCTGTGCAGGCCTTTCGGATTTTGGAGCAAGGTCCTGCCATCCTCCGCAGATAACTACTCTCCTTTTGAGAGACAGCTCTTGGCCTGCTATTGGGTCCTAGTGGATACTGAATGCTTGACCATGGGTCACCAAGTTACCATGTCTTTTGAGCAGCCCATCATGAACTGGGTGACCCACCAAGCCATAAAGCTGGGCATGCATAGCAACACGCCATCATCAAAAGGAAAGGATGTATAGGTGATCGGGTCTGAGCAGGCCCCCAAGACACAAGTAAGTTACATGAAGAAGTGGCCCGAATACCCACGGTCCCCACTCCTGCTACACTGCCGTCTCTTCCCAGCCCATACCTGTGGCCTCATGGGGAGTTTTCTACCACCAGTTGACAGAGGGAGAGGAGAATCCAGCCTGGTTTACAGATGGGTCTGCACAAGATGCAGGCACCACCAGAAAGTGGGCAGCTGCAGCCCTGCACCCCCTCTCTGGGATGCCCCTGAAGGACCGGGCAAAGGGAAATCCTTTCAGTGGGCAGAACTTCCGGCAGAGCACATGGCCGTTCACTTTGCTTGGAAGGAGAGATGCCCGGGTGTGTGATTATACACCAATCCATGGGCTCCGGCCAGTGGCTTGGCTGATGGTCAGAGACTTGGAAGGAATATGATTGGAAAATTGGTGACCAATTCAGGGAGGAGGTATAAGTGTAGTCCTCTTTGAATGGGCAAAAAGCATGAAAATATTTGTGCCTCCTGTGAATCTCACCAAAGGATGACTTCAGCAAAGGAGAATTTTAATAATCAAATGATTCGATTTTTTTTTTTTTTTTTTTTGTGGTACGGCGGCCGCTCACCGCTGCAGCCTCTCCCACCACGGAGCACAGGCTCCAGACGTGCAGGCCCAGCAGCCATGGCTCACGGGCCCAGCCGCTCCGCGGCATGTGGGATCTTCCCGGACCGGGGCACGAACCCGCATCCCCCCCCATCGGCAGGCGGACTCTCAACCACTGCGCCACCAGGGAAGCCCCAAGTGATTAGATGTTAATAATCAAATGGTGGTCTCTTTCCCCAGCCACCCTGTCACCACCCAATAGGCTCATGAACAGAGTGACCATGGTGGCAGGAATGGAGGCTCTGTGTGGGCCCAGCAACATGGAGTTCACTCACCACAGCCAATCGGGCTACAGTCTGGCAGAGTGCCCAGTCCGCCAGCAACAGAGACCAACACTGATCCCCTGATGTGGCAGCGTTCCCTGGGGCGACTACCTGTGGCAGGTTGACTACGTTGACTCACTTTCACTGTGGAAGGGGCAGTGTTTTGTTCTTACTTGAATAGGCGCTTACTCTGGATATGGATTTGCCTTCTGTGCATGCAATGGTTCTGCCAAAACTACCATCGATGGACTCACAGAAAGCCTCTACACAGCATTGCTTCTGATCAAGGAACTCACTTCACAGCAAAGAAGTGCAGCAGTGGGCCCAAGCTTATAGGATTCACTGCTCTTACCATGTTCCCCGCCATCCTAAAACAGCTGGCTTGATAATGGAGTGGGATGGCCCTTTAAAGACTTAATCCACAGTGCAGTTAGGTAGCAGTATTTTACAGGGCTGGAGCAAGGTCTTCCAGAAGGCTGTACATGCTCTGGATCAGCATCTAATATAGAGCTCTCTCTCCGGTAGCCAGGATTCACAAGTCCAGGAATGAAGGTGTGGAAATGGGGATGGCACCTCCCAATATACCCCTAGTGACCCACTAGCAAAAGTTTGTTTCCTGATCCCACAACTTTGTGATCTGCTGGCCTAAAGGTCTTACTTGCAGAGGGAGGAGTGTTTCCACCAGGAGGCACAATAATGATGCCACTGAACTGGAAGCTAAGACTGTCGCCCAGCCTTTTTGGGCCCCTCCTGCCTCTGAACCAACAGGCAAAGAAGGGAGTTATGGTGCTGGCTGGGGGATTCATCCTGACCTCAAGGGGAAATTGGACTCCCACTCCACAATGGATGCGGGCAAGGGTATGTCTGGAACCCAGGAGATCCCTTGGGTCTCTGTGATTAGTGTTCACGGAAAACTGCAACAACCCCATCCAGGCAGGACTACCAATGGCCCAGACCCTTCAGGAATGAAGGTTTGGGTCACCCCACCATATAAAGAACCATGACCAGCTAAGGGTCTTACTGAAGGCAAAGAGAATACAGAACGGGTAACGGAAGTAGGTCATTATAAATACCAGCTGTGATCATGTGACCAGTTACAAAAACAAGGACTGTTATTGTCATGAGTATTTTCTCCTTATTTTGCTATGAATATGTGTGTGGGTTTTCTTTCCTCTCTTATTCCCTTATCATATATTATAAGATGTATTGACTTCGTATCACAGTAGTGAAGTATTGTTCATTTTACATCATAGTATGTAAGTTACAGGATATCAAGGAGAAGAGTAAACATCACTCAAGGACTCTGCCTCCTCTTCTGGGGAAGGAGTTGGTTTTTCTGTTGTATACAGGATAGTTATATTGTGTTAGGCAGAATTACGACCTTGTTATTATTTTTTTGGAGATAAAGTATGGTTTTAGGAGGTCGGTATGGTGCCAGGTTGACAAAGAATGAACTTGTGATGGTTAATTCTGTGTCAACTTGACTGGCACAGATTAAACATTATTTCCAATGGTGTCTGTGAGGGTGTTTCTGGATGAAATTAGCATTTGAATCCGTGGACTTGGTGAAGAAATTTGCCCTCTATAATGTGGACGGGCATCATCCAGTCCATTGAGGGCCTGAATAGAACAAAAGGTGGATGAAGGAGGTATTTCTCCCCTTTTTTTCCCTGGCTCACTGTTGAGCTGGGACATCCCTTGCCATCTCCTCCTGCCCTCAGACTGGGATTTACACGGTCAGCTCCCTGGTTCTCAGGTGTTTAAACTCAGACTGAATTGCACCACTAGCTCTCCAGCAGACGGTGGGATTTCCCAGCCTCCAAAACTGGGTGAGCCAAGTCCTCATAATAAATCCCCTTTTATGTACATAAATATCCTATTGGTACCATTTCTCTGGGGAATGCTAATACAGTTTCTTAAAGAAACGCTGGGCGCCCAGGAACTATGTATCTACACACAATCTTAAACCTCACATCAAAATACACTCTGGATTCTGGATGGGTATAAGATTTTAAATGAAACCATAAATTGCAGCTAATAGAAAATGGTGGTAAATATTTATATAATCTTAAAATAAAGAAGCTTTTCCTGAATATCACTTCAAAGGCAAAACCCATAAAAGATAGCTTTTACTACATAAAATGTGATCTCTGTGTGGCCAAGAAGAAAAAAATAATATAGATACTAATAAAAAAGCACATAATTATCTCTTATACATTGTATTCCAGGCACTGTTATAAGGATGTTATTAACTCATTCAATCCCTAAAAAAAAACTTAAAGAGTATTAATATTGGGCTTCCCTGGTGGCGCAGTGGTTGAGAGTCCACCTGCTGATGCAGGGGACACGGCTTCGTGCCCAGGTCTGGGAAGATTCCACATGCCGCAGAGCATGGGCCCGTGAGCCATGGCCGCTGGGCCTGTGCGTCTGGAGCCTGTGCTCCACAATGGGAGAGGCCACAACAGTGAGAGGCCTGCATTCGCCAAAAAAAAAAAAAGAGTATTAATATCATCTCCAATTATAGATGAAAAAACAAAGGCTCTGGTATGTAAAGGAATGTACCAAAGTTACACAGTTAGGAAGTGGTAGGTCACTGTGACCAAGTCTGCTCTTAACCACAAAAGAGGCACACACCACAGACTGGGAATGCTGAGAACATTATGTGAAACACACACAGAAAGCAAAGATGAGTATCTTTATGGCGGTAACACACGTAGGCACTCTCACCCCTAAAAAAGAGACAAACACCTTCATAGAAAAACAGGCAAATGAAGTCATTCAAAAAGGCAATCCACAAAGGAAGTAATTCAGCCAATGCCTTTTTAAAAAGATTCAACCCCCCAGTGATCAAAGTGGCAAATTCATATGAGGCACCTTTCCACCCTATCAAGCTGGCTCTTTTGGATTCGTCTCTCTGGGGTGAGCATGGCCAGGAGGGTTCTTTGGAAAGCAGAATGTGAGACGGGATGTGTATTAGGGACTGGGCTTGGGATCGATACCTGTGGATGGGAGGGGAGGGAAGCACAGGGCACAGGGAGAGGGAAATTGCAAAGCAGACCCGGTGGCGGCTCCCACAGGGTATGCGTGAGCTGGCATGGTCCCTGGAGAGTCGTCCTGAGGTGGGTGGAGTTGGCTGACATTATAACCCCATGCTGATGTGTCAATTGCATAAGGCTGCCCCGAGAAGGGTCAGGACTTTGGGCAAGGTGGCTCTACAGCTGAGCATCCCTGAAGGACTGAGCTGAAGGCATTCCCAGCAGCTGGGGTGAAGGTCCTTCCAGGAAGAGGGATCTGGGTGACTCATCACAAAGATACAGTAAAGCGCATATTAAAAGTCATTTAGGGCTTCCCTGGTGGCGCAGTGGTTGACAGTCCGCCTGCCGATGCAGGGGACGCGGGTTCGTGCCCCGGTCCGGGAGGATCCCACATGCCGCGCAGCGGCTGGGCCCGTGAGCCATGGCCGCTGAGCCTGCACGTCCGGAGCCTGTGCTCCGCAACGGGAGAGGCCACAACGGTGAGAGGCCCGCATACCGCAAAAAAAAAAAAAAAAACAAACCTTATGGGAGCATCTCTCCTGTGCAAGTTCTCCCCATCTTCGTGGTCTGTGTCCAGACAGACCAGCTCTCGGTCGTGTCCTCCTCGTTCCTCACGTTTACTTTCAGATTATCATCCCTCCCCCCTTCCCCAAACACTCCAGGTCCTGCCTGTGGTTATCTGCAAATCCCTGGTCCCTCTTACTTGTCCGAGAGATTTTCACTCATGGTTCATTTTCACCCACTCTAAGCCTCTCCTGTCCTAATTCTTGGCGATCTGAAATCCACAGAGATGATGTCTCCCTTGCTTGACCTCCGCTCCTCCGACAATCTCATCTCCCACTCCTCCTTGGCCACTCCCGCCCATGGTCATTCTCTCTGTCCAAGGCAGTGGCTGCAGCCGCTTGAAACACTGCTGGTGCAAAATGAGATGTGCTGTCAGTGTGACATACACACCAGATACACATCCAGATACAAAGATTTCAAAGACTTAGTACAGAAAAAAATGAAAAATATCTCACTAATAATTTTTTTAACATCTTTATTGGAGTGTAATTGCTTTACAATGGTGTGTTAGTTTCTGCTTTATAACAAAGTGAATCAGCTACACATATACATATATCCCCATGTCTCCTCCCTCTTGCGTCTCCCTCCCACCCTCTTTATCCCACCCCTCTAGGTGGTCACAAAGCACCGAGCTGATCTCCCTGTGCTAGGTGGCTGCTTCCCACTAGCTATTTTACATTTGGTAGTGTATATATGTCCATGCCACTCTCTCATTTCATCACAGCTTACCCTTCCCCCTCCCCGTGTCCTCAAGTCCATTCTCTATGTCTGCGTATTTACTCCTGTCCTGCCCCTAGGTTTTTCAGAACCTTTTTTTTTTTTAGATTCCATATATATGTGTTAGCATATGGTATTTGGTTTTCTCTTTCTGACTGACTTCACACTGTATGACAGTCTCTACTTCACACTATATGACCTCATTACAAATAACTCAATTTCTTTTTATGGCTGAGTAATATTCCATTGTATATATGTGCCACATCTTCTTTGTCCATTCATCTATCGATGGACACTTAGGTTGCTTCCGTGTCCTGGCTATTGTAAATAGAGCTGCAATGAACATTTTGGTACATGACTCTTTTTGAATTATGGTTTTCTCAGGGTATATGCCCAGTAGTGGGATTGCTAGGTCGTATGGTAGTTCTCTTTTTAGTTTTTCAAGGAACCTCCATATTGTTCTCCATAGTGGCTGTATCAATTCACATTCCCACCAAGAGTGCAAGAGGGTTCCCTTTTCTCCACACCCTCTCCAGCATTTATTTTTTATAGATTTTTTGATGATGGCCATTATGACTGGTGTGAGGTGATACCTCATTGTAGCTTTGATTTTCATTTCTCTAATGATTAGTGATGTTGAGCATCCTTTCATGTGTTTGTTGGCCACCTGTATATCGTCTTTGGAGAAATGTCTACTTAGGTTTTCTGCCCATTTTTGGATTGGGTGGTTTGTTTTTTTTGACATCGAGCTGCATGAGCTGCTTGAATATTTTGGAGATTAATCCTTTGTCAGTTGCTTCATTTGCAAATATTTTCTCCTATTCTGAGGGTTGTCTTTTTGTCTTGTTTATGTTTTCCTTTGCTGTGCAAAAGCTTTTAAGTTTCATTAGGTCCCATTTGTTTATTTTTGTTTTTATTTTCTCACTAGTAATTTTTTGAAGCCTCAATTAGTCTCAGATTTTAAAATTTTTTCCACCTTTATTGAAGTATAACTGACAAATAAGAATTAAATATATATATACATACAGTGTACAGTGTGATGTTTTGATATATGTACACATTGTGAAATTGTTACTAAAATCAAACTAATTAACACACCACCACTTCACATAAATTTGGGGGGTTTGGGTGTGTGTGTGTGTTTGTGTGTGTGTTTGTGTGATGAGAACATTTAAACTCTACTCTCTTGGCAAATTTCAGGTACCCAATATAGTATTATTAACTAAATCAGACTTATTCATCATGTATAACCAAAACTTTGTACCCTTCAACCAACATCCCCCCATTTACCCCATTCCACAGCCCCTGATAACCACCATTTACTCTCTGCTTCTATGAATTTGACTCTTTTAGATTCCACATATAAGTGATATATTGCAGTATTTGCCTTTCTATGCCTGGCTTATTTCACTTAGCCTAATGTATTCCAGGTACATCCATGTTATCACAAGTGACAGGATTTCCTTCTTTATATGGCTGAATTTTATATACATACATATATATATATATACATATACATAAACATATGTATATATATATGTATATCACATTTTCTCTATCCACTTATCCTTTGATGGACACTTACGTTGATTCCACATCTTGGCTATTGTGAATAATGCTGCAATGAACATGGAAATACAGATATCTCTTTGAGATACTGATTTCATTAAATTTAAATATATACCCAGAAGTGAGATTGCTGGATCACATGATAGCTCTATTCTTAATTTTTTGAGGAACCTTCATACCATTTTCTACAGTGGCCATACCAATTTATGTTCCCACCAACAACGCATGCCAACAACTTTCATATCCACCGAGCTCTACAACTCATTAATTGTTCTCCCCACTTGTTAACTTCCCCTCCTCCACCTCATACCCTCACTCCCCTTCTTCCCCAGCTGGGACTCAATGGGCCATCACTGCAGCTCCTGTCTCATGCAGATCTTCAGATCCCTTGCCTCCCTCTCACTTCACTGTATTTGCCTGGGAAAACCTTGAACTTGGTTAAATATGACATCATGGCAGCACCTGTTAAGTTGAATGAGGATGAAGGAAAACTTGCAAACATTGTGACTGGTCTCACTCAAGTACACCCTCAGAGCAGATTGGCAATCCTACTACATGCCCACTCTGTTCCCCCCAAAACCCCAACACCTCCTTCCCCATTTCAAGACTGCACTCAGCTGATGAACTTAATTCCTATTTCAGTGAGAAAGGGAAGCCATCCAAGGAGAACATCTGGCCAGCTGCCTGTCCTACCATACCCTGGCTGTGCCCTAAGCCCAACCCCCGACTTATGTACCAGCTCCCCACACTTCAGCAACTTTCCACCAGCCCTCATTCCCCTCTCTATTGGATAACTCCCATTATTTCCCATTAAAACAAAACAAAAACACAAAAAAACTCTTGATTTCTCATTCCACTTCCCTCCTCTTTTCAGTAAGACTCTTTGAAAGTATCCATTTTTACTATTTCCAATTCCTTTTCTCCCATTTTCTCTTGAATCCATTTCAATCAGGATTTATCTCTTACCACTGCAGAGAAACCCTCCAGTGGTGCCTCTATTTCACTTGGGATAAAAGCTAAGGTCCCTACAATGGCCCACAAGACCTACATGATCCCTACGTGAGCTGGTCTCCTATTATCGTGGCCCCTCAGCAGCCACCATTCCATGGAGCAGACAGGCCAACTGTTTTGCAGTCCAAACCAGGGAGAACCTGGAGAATAGGTGTAGACCAGAGGACCCCTTCTTCCTGGCTCCCAAGAGGACCCAGAAATCCTACAGCCCTCCCCCCAAACACCAGCTACGATCCCAAGTAGAGGAGTCAAGAATGGGAGCAGTAAGAAATCTGATTGGTCAAGCACTTCAGCCTAAGAATGATGAATTTCTCAAAGAATTGTTTAAATTATTGTTAGACTAATGTTATTAGAATGGACTCCTGTTTTCCCCGCTTCTTATTACCCAGCAGATGGTACCTCTCAAGAAAGCTCAGATTAAATAAGTAGGAAAATAAAGAAGCTCTGTTTTCTTTGCACATCTGATGTATTGTGAGTGGTCTTGTGACCCTGCTACATGCACACATATGCACAGAAAAAAGATGACAGAATACAGACCAAAACATTAACAGTGGTTATGGATGAATGATGACATTAGGAGGGATTTTTATTTTCTTCTTCATATTTTTCTTATTTTCTGATTTATTTTTCAATGAGTGTGAACTCATTTTATAACTGGAAGAGTATTTTCAACTTTAAAAGAAGGTGGAAACTTTCACTCCCAAACAAGATTGAGAAATAGAAACGGTATTTACCCTCCTGCTTGAAACAACCAAAATAAACTGGACCAAGTATAAGAAATAAGAGTTCTAAACTCACTGGATTTCAGGCAACAAAACACAATAATCCTTGAGAATGTGAAAACAAATGAAGTGAACCCCACAATTACCCTAGCTTATTTCCTCCAGAGGGTTCCCAGGCCATGGCACAGAAAGGGGTACCCAGGTGGAACTTGGCATTCTCCTTGAGTTGAGAAAACAGAGTTGAGAGTCCAGGGAGACTAAGATGGCCAGAATTCTCAGGACAGAGTATGAGAGAAGAGAGAGCTGCATAGAGACGGAAGCCAGAGATCTGCAGAGAGTCTCCCTCAAGCACTCAGCAGGGAATTTTATCAGGACTTGCCTCTGAGAAAACAACCCAAGGCTGGGGGAAAAGCCATCTGAAAGGATTAGTGGTGACAGTGCCAGGCACTCACATAGGGCTAGGAAAATTGTCTGTTCCAACCAGCCAGACTGGAAACTTACAATTCATGGGGCATTGGGTAAAGTACTCAGGAAGGCCTTTCCCTGCTTGGGGAATAATTAGTCCTAAAATAAAAGCTACTATGGACCCCCTTAACATATCATAAAAGCAAGCCCAGAAAGGATCAAACTGTGTCTAAGCAACTTAACTGTATTCCAAAAGAAAGCTCAACAATATTTGTAGCAATACACAATATCTAGCACCCAACAAGATAGAATGGACAATATCTGGCATCCAATCAAAAATTCCCAGACATGCAAAAAAGCCAGAAACCATAAAGAGGAGAATATTGAATTAATCAAAATCAACTCAGAACTGAGAAAGATGTTAGAATTAGCAGACAATTAAAACAGTTATTAAAACTGTATTCCATATGTTATATAGAGACATGAAAGACATTAAAAAGACTCAATCAACTTTTTAGAGATGAAAACTATAATGCATGAAATGAAAAGAACATTGGGTGAAATTAACAGCAGATCGACATTAAAAAAGAAAGATTAATTCATTCAAAGACAAAACAATAGAAACTATCCAAAATAAAACACAGAGAAAAAAGAAAAAAAAAATTTTAATGAAAAGAGCATCAGTGACCTATGGGACAACTTCTAGTGACCTAACATACATATAATTAAAGTCCCCAAAAGAGGAGTTCAGAAAAATATTTAAATGGCCCCAAATCTTCCAAATTTCATGATAACTATAACCCACAAATCCAGAAATCTCAACAAATCAAGTCCAAAGAACATGATGAAAACTCTGTCAAGACACATCATAATGAAATTACTGGTCAAGACCAGTAATAAGGAGGAAATCTTAAAAGCAACCAGAGGAAAACAAATACATCATGTACAGAGGAACAAAAGTAAGAATGGCAGCAGACTTCTGGCCAGAAATAATTCATGCAAGAAGACAGTAGAGCAACGTCTTTAAAGAACTGAAAGAAAGAACTGCCAATCTAGAAGTCTACGCCCAGAAAAAATAGATTTTTAATGAAAGAAAGATAATTTCAGACATACACACACAAGCTTAAAGAATTTACTAGCAGATGTGCACTATAGGACATGTTAAAGGATGTCATTTATGCAGAAGGCAAATGATATCAGGTAAAAATATGGATCTACGGAAAGGAATGAGGAGCACAAATGTTAACTACATGGGTTCATAGTTAAATTTTTTGTATTATTTAAATTTAAAAAAATATAATGTATTATCTAAACAAAATCAAAATGATAACATATGTACAAATAAAATGTATGACAGTGTAAAGGCCATGAGGGGAGATATAGTGATATATTATTATAAGTTTCTTATAATATACATGAATATACATGATATAACACCACATGAAGGTAAATGGTGATAAGTTAAATATGTACACTGTAAGCCGAAAACAGCCACTAAAATAACAAAACAAAGGCTTGTAGCCAAAAAGTCAACAAAGGAATTAAAATGGAATTATAAAACCGGAAACCAACCCTAATGGCACCTTGATCTTGAGTATCCAGCTTCCAGAACTGTGAGAAAATAAATTTCTGTTTTTAAGCCACCCAATCTGTGGTATCTTGCTATTGCAGCCTGAGCAGACTAGTATACCCTTAAAACAGTACTTCGGGGGAAATGTAAAACATTCAATGCCTAGACTGGAAAAGAAGAACAATTTTAAATTGATGACTTCAGCATCCACTTTAATAACCAAAGAAAGAAGAGCAAATTTAACTTAAAAGAAAGGAAACAATATGGTTAAAATGGAAATCATTGAAATAGAAAACAGAAAAAACCATAAATAAAATCGAAGACACCAAAAGCTGTTCTTTGGGAAGATCAATAAAATGAATAAACCTCTCACCAGACTGATCAGGAAAACGAAAGAAAGAAGACACAAATTACCAAAATCAGGAATGAGAGAGGCGATATCACCAAAGACAAATATTAAAAGGATAAAAAGGGAACGTTACAAACAACTTATACCCATAAATTAGACAATTGAGACTAAATGCACAAATTTCTTGATTGACACAAACTATCAAAGTTGTTTAGGATAGGATTCATTTAATTTAGAATTAACTAGAAATCCCTTTATTTGAATGATGTCTATTGAAAAACTTCGATAATGTATATGCAAATATTTCTTTCTCATAAAGGAATATTTTTTGTTGTTGTTGGATGACTTGGATCAGTCCCTCAATATTTATTTAATACCGTCTACTTAGACACCGGATGGTTCCAAGAAATAAAAGATTAAACATCCTGAAAAGAAAAAGTTGTCTCAAAAAGAAATAGATAACCTGAATAGATTTATCTATTATCTATCTATTATCTCTTCATTACCTTCATCTATTAAAGAAATACATTTATAGTGGCAAACCTTCCCTCAGGGAAAACTCCAGGCCCAGATGTCTTCACTGGTGAATTCTACCAAACATTTAAGAAAGGAATAATATTCATTCTACCAATTCTTCCAGAAAATTGAAAAAGAATATTTCCCAACTTATATGAGACCAGTATTATCTAGATACTTAAACTAAGATATTTTTTTAAAAAAAGGAAGAAAAGAAGAAAGGAAAGGAGGGAAGAAGGAAGAAAAGGCCAGACCATGACTTCTCACGCACGTGAACACAGAAATTCAAACAAAAGTGTAGCAAATGGAACCAATGACATACAAACAGGATGCTGGAAGTTGGATGAATCTCAAAATCATGATGCTGAGTGAAAGAAAGCAGACGTAAAATATGTACACACTGCATGATTCCATTTGTGTACAGTTCTAGGACATGCTGTGTAATACATAGTAACGGAAAGCAGGTCAGTGGTTGCCTGGGGGTGTGGGCACCAGGGAAGCAGGAGGGAGGGCTCCGAACAGACACAGAAAACTCTGGGGGTGCCGGGTCTGTCTTATCTGGATTATGGTGAAGATTTCACAGGTGGGTGTCGATGTCAAAACTTATTGAATTGTACACTTTAATTATGTGCAGTTAATGTAGTCGATTAAACCTCAATAAAGCTGTTGTAAAAATAAGATGAAGAATCCCACACATGAGAAGTGGCTCTTCTCTTGTCCAAAACCTGCTTCCTGACTATCTGCTCTTGAACGATGAAGCGCTGGACAGGCTGATGCTGAGACACCTGCACCGTGCCCCCGTCCCCCTCCCACCCTGGGGAGTGCCTGCCTTCTGAAAAGTTCAGAGTTTCCAGGGGGGTGGGGGATGGGGCCGAGGAGCACACGGGGCCCAGCTGCAATTTGGTTTAAAAAGCCAGAGTTGGGCTTCCCTGGTGGCGCAGTGGTTGAGAGTCCGCCTGCCGATGCAGGGGTCACGGGTTCATGCCCCGGTCCGGGAAGATCCCACATGCCGCGGAGCGGCTGGGCCCGTGAGCCGTGGCCGCTGAGCCTGCGCGTCCGGAGCCTGTGCTCCGCAACGGGAGAGGCCACAACAGTGAGAGGCCCGTGTACCGCAAAAAAAAAAAAAAAGCCAGAGTTACTTATTTCTAAGATGCCCCAAGTAGGAGGCTGCCCGTGTATGGGGACACACCCTTTTCTCCTACTCCCTGTGCCTTTTCATTCCGGAGCTCCTGATGGCTTTGCACTTCCTCCCAGACAGTGCTTTTGGTGTCTGTGCAAAAGAGCCCAAGGCTGGTCCTCGATGCTCTGAGCAATGGTTCACATCAGGGGTTCTCACACTTTGGTACACGTCTGCCTTGAAGGTGGGGTGGCGGGGGCAGCTGTTGAATAAAAAGCTCCAGAGCAGACTCAGGAATTTCTGTTTTAACAAGACCCCCCAAAAGATTCTAACACCCACAACTGTTTGCCAACCCCTTGCATAGGGCCTGGGTGACCAAAACAGTGATCACAGTGCTCTCCCTGCGTGCAGTGTGGAAATAGGCTCCACTTCCCTGAATCCTCCCCCAGGGGTGGCTCAGTGGAGGAGCCAGAGAAGGGCAATGTCCAACAGGAAAAGAAAGAACTGCTTTCACGGAGGCACTTCAGGCGGGAATCACGGACCAGAGGTGTGGACAGGGGAAGCGTGGGAGGAAGGTGGGCTTCCCAGCGCCCGTGGTGCCCAGCGGGGACCAGACAGCCACGGCCAGACCAGATGGAGCCTGTTTCTACTTTCAGAAGGAAGAGAAGGCCCTCTGTCAATAACAGAACCTGCCAATAACGTTTTCCCTGCCTTTCTCACTTAAATGCTTTCAAGGGGTAGGAGGAGGGAACTAGAGGCGGGAAGGAATACCCTTTGCCCGCCTGTGAAAGCAAAAGACAGCAGCCTGGGAGGGATATCAGGGGAGTAGGATGGAGCCGTCCCCAAGAGGCAGCGACCTGCCAGAGGATCCCCATGATGGGGCAGGTGCCCTGGAGATACTGCGATGCGGCCACCCTGCAGCAGGCACGCTGAGAGCAGAGGCCAGCTCGCTCTGCCCGTCCTGCAGACACAACTCCTTGGAAAGTGCCGCATCCTTAGTTTAGACTTGGCCTACTGTTCCCCATCATACAGGATGACTGGCGTGTCACAGAAATACCTTGGACTTTGTATTGGACAGGAGTTCAAATTCCAGTGTTATCATTTACAGGCTCAAAGGTCCATTTAAGGGGAAGCTAAACAGTTTACCTTTGGGGTCCCTAGCTCCCAAGGCCCTGGACCTCACTTTGTATTCTAAAATGTATTCTTGGGCTTCCCTGGTGGCGCAGTGGTTGAGAGTCCGCCTGCCAATGCAGGGGACACGGGTTCGTGCCCCAGTCCGGGAGGATCCCACATGCCGCGGAGCGGCTGGGCCCGTGAGCCATGGCTGCTGAGCCTGTGCGTCCGGAGCCTGTGCTCCGCAGCAGGAGAGGCCACAACGGTGAGAGGCCTGCATATGGCAAAAAAAAAAAAAAAAAAAAAAGTTTTAGGACTCATAAAACTGGACCCACCCCTGAGAGGTGCCCGGGTCTAGAGCATGGGGATAATCATTACCATCTTGCAGTGTTGTCCTAGGGATTTAATGAGGTTGTGAGCAACGGCTGTGCACCCAGAAGTCACTGGAGCGCTGGTGCCTGGTGTCATTACAGAACGCATTGCATCACCCCTGACCACAAGGACCTGAGTCATTTGGATTTCTCTCTAAAACTCAGGGCTCTGGAGAGAAAATCATGTTGCCAGTACATCTTAGCAGCTTTTTGAAGCACAGCATTTCGATATTTAGACACTGCATTTTCTGATTGGTGCTGGGATCAAAGTAATAAAAACTCAGTCTGCAAAGGGAGAAGGATAGAAATCAGCAGATTTATTATTTCACAGATTGTTCCTCTCAGGTAAACACAATTAATAATATCTGCTTAACTAATTAATGAACACTGCATTGTCTTTGGGGCCTTGGGCTCCGCGGATGTTCTGCATGTCTACAGCACCCCGCCCCGACCCATCTCAGCGCCTCGTTGATAATTAAGTGGGCAGATGTAATTATGCCTCTAATAGGCATATTTGTGTGCATGTTTGTGTGCATGTTCAAGCATGTCATGTGCAAACAACAGGGTGAAATCAATTGTGTTCATTTGGTCAGTTGCCTCCCGTAAGCACCGTTTGTATCTCTTCCAGTTACTTATTGCTGCGTAATGAATCACCCCCAGAACTTAGTGGCTTAAGACAACTATAAGCATTTTCAATTGAGTACTGTATCATCATCTCCCCCAGTTCTGGTGGCTGACTGGGCTCAGCTAGTGTTCTTGCTGGTAAGTTGCAGTTGGCATCTTGGGGTAGAGCCATCTGACGGCTTCCTCACTCACACAGCTGGACTTGGTGCTGCCCGTCGGCTGGGATCTCAGCTGAGGGTGCTGCCAGGACACCCACACACAGCCTCCACATGTGCACTGGGCTTCCTTCTAGCATGGCAGCTGGGTGCTAAGTATAATACAATGTCCTGAGAGAAAGTCTTTTATGACCTAGCCTCGGTGGTCACCCAGCATTACCCCCACCATAGTCACAGACCCACCCAGTTTCAAGGGAATGGAACATAAGTCCCATCTCTGGGTGGGAGGAATGTCACCGTCACATTGTGAAAAAGGGAAACCTTGTTGGGACCACGCTGGAATGTGCAATCTGCCGCACAAGCCTTCCAAGTACAAACAGTAAATCATTACATTTTTCTTCAATTTAGACTCTAGGGAGGCCTGCTAGATGATTCTTTGTGAATCTGGTTGTCATTGCTGTCTATATAAGGAACTTACAACTACAACTAATGAGCATGCATTTCTTTGAATGATAATAATGTATAATTCTGACTTTGCACTGTTCAAATTTATCTTCTTCCCATGTTTCCCAGGGAGAGCAGTTTTGCCATATCTCAGGGCAGGTTCACCACCATCCCCACCCCCCGGCCCTGGGTAGCTGTTGCTGCTCCTGAGGCTTGTAGATCTGTTCCGCATAAGGCTTTTCTCCAATCATATAGGTTAATGCTAGCTGGGGCACATCTCTCTGGAAGCATGGGAAACAGACCACAATTGGGATTCAGCTACAGCAGCCTTGGGCCTTTGCCTATTTGAAAGTCAAATCAGCAGAACTGTGGGGAATTCCCTGGTGGTCCATTGGTTAGCACTCAGTGCTTTCACTGCCATGGGCCCGGGTTCGATCCCTGGTTGGGGAACTAAGATCCTGCAAGCCACGTGGTGAGGCCAAAAAAAAAAGTAGGAGGGCCTACAGGTGCTCTGTGGCCCCGAGGCCATTCTGCTTGGGCTGCAGCAGACGTGGACAAGGAAGGCTGTCTGAGCAGCAGTGGGGAGGAGGCCTCTCCCAAGAGGCCTGGATGCTTCTCTGCACGCTGGGCACCCCCGGCTCGCTGAGCTGAGGCTGCCCTTCCTGGAGGGATGGCTCACAGTTCAGGCCCCCCAGCAGTCTCATCACACAGGAAAAGTCTTTTCTGCGCCCCACTTATCACCTCCAGAAAACCTCTCACAGCAGTCCCGGTCTGTGACTTTGAACTCCTTGAGCCCTGCAGCACTTGGGATTCAGGGAGTGACCCATTCTCTCATAAGACACACCACCTCCACCTGTGGCCTCCTAGTCAGTCCCTCCCACCTTCTCTCCCCTTATTGTAACAGCCCCGTTCCTCCCGCCCAACCCCCCACGGTCACACATTTTAGAACCTGAGCTTGAGGATTTCGTCCCCAAGCCAGGTCACCCCAACAATCTCGATTTCAGCGTGAGCTTGTCCCAAAGCAAGGCAGGGAATTCCATGTGGACCCCACGGCTGGGCCTCCTCTCCGTGAGGTCATGCTCCCTCCTAGCCCAGCCTTCTCTCTGCTCTGCATTTTCACAGCCCTGACTGTCCCTCTACCTAGTCTGCGTGGAGGGGGCCTTGGGGGACGGTGGGGAAAGCGTGGGGTCTTGAAGCGAAAGGCTCTGATGTGGGCTTGTCCTTGTCATGTGACCTGGGCAAGCTGTTAACTCTCTCTGCGCCCCCCAACCCCACCCCTGCTCATGGGGTAGCTGCTCCTGCTGTTAGAGGTTGAACTGTTTCCCCCCAAGAAAGCCATGTTGGAGTCCTAAGACCCAGGACCTGAGAGCGTGACCTATTTGGAGATCGGGTCTTTGCCGAGGTCCTCAAGTTAAAGTGAGGTGGTCGGGGTGGCCCCTAATTCCACATGACGGGTGTCCTCATAAAAAGGAGAAATTGGGACACACACACACACGCACACACACACACACAGGGAACACAACATACAGACACAGGGAGAAGACAACCATCTACGGGCCAAGGAGAGAGGCCTGGCTTCCTTCCCTCGTAGCCCTCAGAGGAAGCAACCCTGCTGACATCTTTGTTTTTTTTTTTAAGATTTTTTTGATGTGGACCATTTTTAAAGTCTTTACTGAATTTGTTACAATATTGCTTCTGTTTTACGTTTCGGTTGTTTGGCCGCGAGGCATGTGGGATCTTAGCTCCCCCGCCAGCGAATCGAACCCACACACCCTGCATTGGAAGGCGAAGCCTTAACCACTGGACCACCAGGGAAGTCCCTGCTGCTGACACCTTAAGACATCTTTCAGACTTGTAGCCTCCAGACCTGTGAGGCAATAACTCTGTTGCTTCAGCCTTCTGGTGTGTGGTCCTAGGACGGACACGAACACACCTGCCTGGTTGACTTCCCAAAGCGAGGTAACACGTGGAGGTCCTGTGTAAAGTGTCACTGACTCATTGAAGCCATGAGCAATCATTGAGCAACTATGGTGTGCCGGGGGCCATGCCTGAGTGCCAGGGGTCTGCGTGACCAACTCTTATCAAGTCTTCGTTTGCTTCTTTACATGAGCAGCCCCCTTTTGAGTGGAATCAATCTCAGACTCTTACAGTCCTCACAGCTCCTAGTTAACCATTAAGCACATAGTAGGCACCTCATAAATGCCTATCGAATTGATTCAGCTATGGATGTGTAATAGCTGCAAATTATTTTTTTTTTAATTTTTTTTTAAAGAAGATGTTGGGGGTAGGAGTTTATTAATTAATTTATTTATTTTTGCTGTGTTGGGACTTCGTTTCTGTGCGAGGACTTCCTCTAGTTGTGGCAAGCGGGGGCCACTCTTCATCGCGGTGTACAGGCCTCTCACTATCGCGGCCTCTCTTGCTGCGGAGCACAGGCTCCAGACGCGCAGGCTCAGTAGTTGTGGCCCACAGACCTAGGTGCTCCGCAGCATGTGGGATCCTCCCAGACCAGGGCTCGAACCTGTGTCCCCTGCATTAGCAGGCAGACTCCCAACCACTGGGCCACCAGGGAAGCCCTGCAAATTATTTAATGTACAAGTCTGTGCATGGGCATGCTGAATAGTTTATCCTCTTCAGCGACATCCAGAACAACTAATCATAGTTTAGGTCCAAACTAGCCTCATTGCCCTCTCACCACGACAGGCCTGTCTTGTTCTGTGGGGCGTGGCATCTGCGCCCGAAGTGGCAGCAACTCCTTTGCTTTCATGGCCTCATCCCACCTTGCATGGGTACAGGTCATGGCTTTGGAGGGTGTTTTGAAACAAGGTTACATTTTCTGGGCATAGCCGACTGTAGGTAAAAGGCATTTCATGAGACGCATCGCACAGAATTTTAACTCTAATAACCCTGTAGGTCCTTTAAAACTGGCCGAAGGAAGGAAGGAAGGGAACGGGAAAGGCGAGCAACATATTTGGGGTGAAAGCAGCCTCTGCAGCGTGTGGACATCAAGTGATGCTGGGCAGAAGGGATTTCCGCACGACTAGAAGAATGCCAAGCGCATAAATCAGGATGCCGTCTTTTCCCTGCAAAGAGTGAATAATTATAGATGCCAAGTGTCTCAGGGAAAATCTGCCGGACATACGGCCCCTTTTGCCTTCACGCCACTTTTCTTTGCTCCTCCAGGGTCCAAAGAAACCAGCGTGAATTAACAGCTGGCCACAGCATCCTGACCCGTGAGAAATAAATGAGGACATGTTTTCAAGTTCAATCCAAAACGCATTTACTGATTGCCTAAAATGTGCCAGGTCCCGTGGGAATACGGGAAGGGTTCTTCACAAAAGGAGTGTACAGTCTTGCCTGACAGTCCAGTTCCATGATGGTTTATTGAGTGATTACTGTATACCAGGCACTGTGCTCAGCTGGGGGGGGGTGGAGACATCAAGATAGATGTGCCACGATTCCTGCCCCTAAGGAGACTACAGATTTATGGGGGAGAGCAATTCTTAAAGAGTCACTATTTTCTCTTTCATTCTCATAGCAATCGATAAAGGAGGCACAATTACTACATCCATTTTACAGATGCGGCAACTGTGGCATAGAGTTCAGTGTCTTCCCTGCAATGGGGGTTGGAAGTGGAGAAGGAGGAGTGTGGACCTAGCCTTGCTCTCTGCACCAGGCTAAATGGTAATCCCAGCAGAAGAGATACGAAAGATCCCAGGTGAGAGATGAGCGGGATAGACAGGTGAGCAGCCACCAAGAATGCACGAGAGGGGACTTCCCTGGTGGTCCAGTGGTTAAGACTTTGCCTTCCAATGCAGGGGGTGCGGGTTCGATCCCTGGTCGGGGAACTAAGATCCCACATGCCTGCGGGCCAAAAAACCAAAACATAAAATGGAAGCAATATTGTAACAAATTCAAGAAGGACTTTAAAAATGGTCCACATCAAAAAATCTTTTAAAAAGAAGAGGACAAAGAGAATGTTTCTCTAGGGGTGCTGAGACGGCGTCCTTGGAACCCAGAAGAGGGAGTGCCTCCAGCAGGGAGACTGGGAGAGGCACCACGGCTGGGGTGGACTTTGAGCTGAGTCTGCAAATCGAGGAGGATTTTACTAGGCAAGGAGTTGGGGAAGCGCAGAGCAGGTGCAGGTCAGAGTAGAGGCAGGACCGTGTGGAGAGGGGGTGCCGGGAAGGCACAAGGGAGGCAGAGGAAGCAGAGGCAGGGGCATAGTTCAGAGGGTCCTGCTGGCGTGCTGAGCAGTCAGATCTGTCTTGCTGGTGCCGTGGAAAGTCTGCAAGGAGGATCGTGACCTGATCCAGACCGTGTTTGAGGAAGGTCACCAACGGTGGGCAGAATTGATCAAGTCAGAAATAGTTGGACATCTGGGGGCCATTTCAAAGGCTACTGATGCTCCAACACCTTCTTATGGGGAGTAGATGACCAAACCAGGACACTGACCCAGGGAGGCTGGGGCTAGGCCCCCGGGGCCAGAGAGCTGGCAGATGCCCACCCAAGGCAGCCAGTGGTGGAAAGATCCAGAGGAAGGGTCCAAGGCAAGGCTTACAGGGACCAAGAGTGAGTCAAGGAATCCACATCTAACAGTCCAAAGGCAAAAAGGGGAGACCGTGGGCAGAGCCAGAAGACAGGCAGAGCTGGGAGGCCACCCTGGACAAGAGTCCCACATGAGGGTGGAAGGCCTCTGCCTTGTGTTTACTTGTCCTCGGCAACAGTGGTGCAGCCAGGAGTCCAGGAGAGAGAGAGAATAGGGACTCAAACGAGGGAGGGGTGTGAAGAGGGTGGCAGTGACTCAGACACGAGGAAGGGAGATTAAACAGAAGGACCAATTTCCTGGGTAGGAGCACCCACAGAGCTATGCACAGGAGCAAGTTAAGGTACCAAGAAATTCAGTTATAAAACTGCAGGTTTGGGGCTTCCCTGGTGGTGCAGTGGTTGAGAGTCCGCCTGCCGATGCAGGGGACACGGGTTCGTGCCCTGGTCCGGGAAGGTCCCACATGCCGTGGAGCGTCTGGGCCCGTGAGCCATGGCCACTGAGCCTGTGCGTCCGGAGCCTGTGCTCCGCAACGGGAGAGGCCACAACGGTGAGAGGCCCGCGTACCGCAAAAAAAAAAAAAAAAACTACTGCAGGTTTCATTGTTCCCATCTGTGTCAATGGAAAACAAAATACATACATACATATATATATATATAAAATATATGTATATGCATAGAAAAAATGGAAAGATATACACAAAGCATGAACAACAACTGCCTTTAGAAGATGGGATTATAATTTGTTTTAACTCTTCTTTCTCTTATTTACCGGTATCTGCTAAAATCTGTGCAACAAATATTTTACTTTTGGAGTGAGTTAGATTTTCAAAAAATGGAGAAAATGCAGACACCTGTAACCAGGCCTACCCCACCCTGTCAAAGCTGAGTCAAACAGCAATCTGTGAAACACAGTATTATCATGCTGGTCGGTGTCATCTCAGTAGCAGAACAGCCCCAAAATAATGAGAACATGAGATTATCCAGATCAGTACAAGCTGCAATTAATGATGGAGAAAATAGCCCAAGTCAAATTTACATCCAGCCAGGACCACTGTGAAAGCTGCCAACTAGCATTCTGGCTTCCTTTGCCCACCCCCACCCACGTCTCTATCCACCCTCATCCATCGGCTGAAGCAATCCTTTCAGGGTCTAAATCAGATTGCATTGCCAATGTCTACTTATGCCTTAGGGCCTTTGCACCAGGTGGTCCTTAGGCTGCAAAGCTCTATCCCAGTATCTTACGTGGCTGACTCCCTCATTGGGTCTAAGTTCAAATTTTACCGTCTCAGAGAAGCCTTCCGTGATCATTGCAGCGAAAGTAGCCACCACCCACCCCTAACCGGGCACTTGATGGAGTCTAACCTAGCTAGCACTGTCCATAGAACTTTCTGGGATGATGGGAATGCTCTGTATCTATGCTGTCCAATGTGGTAGTCACTAGAGATATGTGGCTACTGCACACTTGAAATATGGCTAGTGTGGCTAAATAGTTGAATTTTAAATTTTATTTCATTTTATTCTAAATATAAATGTCCATGTGTCTAGTGGCTACTGTATTGGACCACATAGGCTATAGCATTGCTCACTTTGTTTTGGTTTTGGTTTTTTTCATACCCTATCGATATCCGAAATGACCTCACTCATCTGTTTGCCTACGTATTCATTGTATGTCTTCCCCCATTAGGATGTAGGTTCTATAAAGGAAGGGGTTTATCCTCTTCACTGCTATAATCCCAACTCCAGATACACAGAATAGGAGTGCAATAAATGATGAAGGAATAATAGGAGAAAAGGTGGACTTTGAAGTTTATTATCTTTACTTTGAGTGTTCGGTTAGATCTTGTATTGTACAGCTATTGCCAAATGTGCTGCATAAGAAAAACATCCCAAAATTCAGTGACATCTTTTCATCTCATAGATCTATGGGTTACCTGAGGGTTACAGAACGGTCAGCTGATCCCTGCTGGGCTTGGTGGAGATCACTCCCACATCTGTGGCTGCTTGGGGTGGATAATGCAGGTGGAGTTTGCAGGGATGGCCCTGCTCCAAGGACCATGCACCTCCAAGAACCAGAAGCTGGCCTGGGCCCATTCTGCCCAGGGCAATGGCAGAAACACAGAGGCTAAGGGGAGCATTCAGCCTGGCTGAAGATTAGCCTTGGAACTGAAACACCTTCACTCCTGCCTCATCCTACCGGCCGATGCAAATCCATGGTTGAACCCAAAGTCACAAGGCAGGGAAGCATGCTCCACCCACAATGAGAGGGCCCTGCGAAAGTCACATGGTAAAGGGTTTGGATACAGGGAGGAGTGAAGAATTCGGACCATCAATGCAGTCTACCTGTATTATTATTGTAGCAGTTTGGGCTGCTGTAATAGAGTCCCATAGATTGGGTGGCTTAAGCAACAAATGCTTATTTCTCACGGTTTGGAAGCTGGGAAGTAAGTTCAAGATCAAGGCCCCAGGAGATCTGGTGTCTGGTGAGAGCCTGCTTCCTGGTTTACTGAGTCCTCAGAGACAGGAAGAGACAGAGAGAGAGGAAGCAAGCTTTCTTCCATCTCTTATAAGGGCACCAAGCCCATCATGAGGGCTCCACTCTCAGGACCTAATTACCTCTCAACGACTCCATTTCCAGACACTGTTATGCTGGGAATTAGAGCCTCAGCATATGAATTTGAGGGGGATACAAATATTCAGTCATAGCACTACCATTAGGGCTTTTGGCTGCCAGGACAGAAACTCAGTCAGACTAGCCTGAAGAATAGTCCGCGGCAAGCTACACAGAGGACAGACTCACACGGAAAGCCAAGGACAGAGGCTCTGATGGGGCCTGGCCTCTGAGAACCGGGGCTAGAGGACAGGTGTAGTTCCAGGGTGGCTCTGACCTCTGCAATTCTGACGGCTTCCAGCGTGCCTAGTGTTTTCCACTCCCCTTAGCAGCTGGCTTCCTTGGCCTCTAATCTCTGTATCTTTCCTCTTCCTCTGTCCCTCATAAGTTGGGCTTAAATGTGGCCAAAACAGCCTCCCCAGCTTCCTGATGCTTCAGCCTCAGCCCCTTTGACTTTTTGCTGCATTCTCTCTGGATTTCTTAGATCAGATGGTCCAGCAAACCTTCTCACATCAAAACACACCTCAAATTGTCGCCCGGACCACAGATTGGCCCCCCTTATCTAAGTCCCCTACATCTGGGTCGATTCGCTGTGGCTACGGGATGATGTGGCACCAAACGTGCCTGAGAACAAGGCAACCCCATGAAGGGCCCAGCACTCACGGGTCAGCAACACAGAGGCTTTGCTGGTGCCTTCACGAGGAGAGAAGCAACTGGGGTTCAAAAGGCCAAGAAAACGGTGGAGTGTTGGCCAATGGGTATCTGCTGTTCTTCCATTTGTCCTGAATCTTCTCCTTTGGGGAACCCTCCTTCCCTAATTCCATGTAACTCAGGGGACTACGGGCTGCCTGTCCAACACAGTTCCCATTCCCTTCTCCCGCAGCTCTCTAGAGAGTCTGCACCCCAAATAGGAGCACCCCAGTGGAGGAGCCAGAGCTGCGTCCAGCAGAGAGTGATGCTCTGGGTGCTGCATCCGGCACCCAAGAGACTGCCCAGGGCTCCTGCTGTGGGGACCCAGGCCACCCTCGTTTCGTGTTTGTGTCCCCCAGGACCCTGCCAATAAACCTCCATATTTCGCTCAAGTTAGCGTGGAGTGTTTCCTGTTGGTTGAAACCAAGGAATCCTGAGTAATATTGTGAGCGTGCTTGGGACAGAGCTCATCAGGAATGAAAGAGGCAAAGCACACAGAGGGTTTTAAATGGTCTTATTTCTATCTTGGTGTGAATGGTTAGAAAGTCTTCTCATAGATGAGGTTTGCATTAGGGTTATTTAAGTAGGAAAGAAAGGCACAGAGGGAGATTAGGTTCACCCAAAGAAAACTTCCTCTTGCTTCCTCAGTTTGACTCAGACCAGCATCTGGAGTCAGCATTTAAAAGCTGAGGGTACTGGGATTTCCCTGGTGGTCCAGTAGTTAAGACTCTGCACTCCCAATGCAGGGGGCAGGGGTTCTATCCCTGGTCAGGGAACTAAAATGTCGCACAGCGTGGCCAAAAATAAAATAAAGTTAAGTAGTATCCTATTAAAAACAAAAAAGTTGATGGTACTGCTGTCTTCCAATGTGTTACTCCAAGAAAGACACGAGAATGCACAACCTCAAGCAAATCAGGGAACAAAAATGAGGAATGTACTATTTTTTAAAGGGAAGGGAGAGTTGTACTCTTTAAAAATGTCAATATCAAAAAGAAAGAAAGAAAGGGCTGTAGAAATATTCTAGATTGAATATTCCAGATTGAAGAAGGCTAAAGAGACATGACAATTTTTTTATTGTTTGTTTTGTTTTAACTTATTTTATTTATTTATTTATTTTTGGTTGCGTTGGGTCTTCATTGCTGCGTGCAGGCTTTCTCTAGTTGCGGCAAGCAGGGGCTACTCTTCATTGTGGTGCACGGGCTTCTCACTGTGGTAACTTCTCTTGTTGTGGAGCATGGGCTCTAGGCACGTGGGCTTCAGTAGTTGTGGCTCACAGGCTCAGTAGTTGTGGCTCGCGGGCTTAGCTGCTCCGCAGCATGTGGGATCTTCCCGGATCAGGGCTCGAACCCATGTCCCCTGCATTGGCAGGTGGATTCTTAACCACTGCGCCACCAGGGAAGCCCCGAGACATGACAATTTAATGCAATACCTGACCTTAGGTTGGATCCTATAGTGGAGGGGGAAAAAATGCTCTAGAAGGTATAATTAGGTCAACCAACAAAACTGGAATAAGGGAAGTAGATTACAATACTGTATCAATGTAAATTTATGCATTGTGCTTATGTAAGAGAATATCCTTATTTTTAGGAAATATAAACTCTAGTATTAGGGAGAAAGACTGTAATCTAAGCAACTTACTCTCAAATGGCTCAGACAAAAATTATGTCTGTAGATAGGTAGATAGATGATAGATAGATAGATAGAACAAATGGGGTGAAATACTAACAATAAGTAAATCTGAGTATAGGGCATATGGATGTTCTCTATACCATTTTAATTTTTGCAACTTTTTATAATTTAGAAAATATTTAAAAATACATATTTAAAGGAAAAAGCTGATGAAATGGTTATAGAATGGCTTTGATGGATTAAAATATAGCTTGCTTTTAATATTTGTATCTTGCTTCCAATGGAAGTCACTGATTCACACACACACACACACACACACACACACACACACACACACTGCCATTGGTTAAACGGCAGCTGATCGTATCGGTATGGTCGCGTGAGCACCTCCTCACCCCATGCCAGGCATGTTCATATATCATTTAAGCTCCACAACAGTCTGGAGGAATGGCTATGATCGTTTCCATTTTGCGTGTACATAGGAGGCCCAACTTCAGTATAAGCCACTGTCATGCCAAGGTTCAGATGTGCTCCCACGGACTCATGCCCATGGCCTAAGGAAAGTAACAGTCAGAAACTCTTCTTCCCTAAAACCTTTATGAGACCCCAAGAGCCCCAGGCAGAGAGGCAGCCCTGCTCTGAAACTGGGAAACAGAGCAATGAAGAGAGAGGGTCTGAGTCCTCACCCCCCCAGGCAGGACGAGGGCTCCGAGACCCCACGGGCATCTGACACCTGGTGTGTATATGCTGGCTCGGAGTGCAGGAGCCTCCCAGGAAGCCCTCAGGACTCAGAGGGCTCCAAGAGTAGGGGTGGGAGAGGACCAGTGGGTACCGGGTGGTACAGAGAGGGCAGGAACGACCACCTCCTCCACCACCACAGCAGCTCCCACCATGCAGCAGACACAGGACCGCAGCATGACTCGTGGAGCCCGGTGCAAAATGAACATGCAGGGCCCCTTGTCCAAAAATATTAATAATTTCAAGAAGATAATGTCTGAGCATCACAAAGCCTGCGGCCTTCTACACTTGGGCCCAGCCCAACCACACAGGTCGCAGGCCTGTGAAGCCCTGACCAGACCCTGTCTTGGAACTTTATTTTACAAAGCCCTTTGGGGGGTGGGGCATCTTTATCTCCACTCAGTTGATGAGGAAGCTGAGCCCCGAGGTGATTAAGTGAACAAGACATAGCTGGTGCGGCTCAGTAAAGAGTGAATGGAAAATGAGTGAACTTGCTCAAGATACACAAACAGCAAGTGGCAGAACTGGGATTCATGCAGGACCCTCTGCATGGATTCTCCGTCCTGCCCAGGAATTCACAGCTGTAGACACCTCCACCTAGGAGCTAACCATGTGAGGGAACCATCTGTCATGGCTCCTAATTGTAATTAATTTACTGTGAGTTAGAACTCATACTTTTATAAGCCTGCAGCACCTTCTATTAGGAGAAATGGTGGCAAATCCTCTTTAGCTTCTGGGTGTGGAGTTGGTATCTAGAAAGGCCAAAAGTCATTTTATGTCAAATGTGGTGAAGTTGAGACTAATGTCTGGGTTTGCTTCTTTTTTTTTTTTTTTTTTCCTCTTTAAGAAGAAAACAAACTATGGCAAAACAAAAAAAAAAAAGTAAAGTCTCTAGAGTTCATTATTCCAAAAAAGATGTTTTAAAAATCTTCTGAGAAAAGTACATGGCTATAAAAGGTACATACTCCTCCAAAGTGAAGGACTATTCTTCTGAAGGGGAAATGTTTTGGATGTAAAAATTATAGCATTCATTCTAAAAGGCAGTCGCACTGAATCGGTAACCAAAACCTCTCAACAAAGAAAAGCCTAGGGCCAGATGGCTTCACTGGTGAATTCCAACAAACACTTAAAGAAGAATTAACACCAGTTCTCCTCAAACTCTTCCAAAACATTGAAGAGAACGGAACACTTCCAAACTCATTGTATGAAATCAGCATGATACCAAACTAGACAAATACGTTATAATGAAAGAAAGAAATAGACCATTATCTCTGATGAATATCGATGCAACAATCCTCAACCAACTACCAGCAAAAGGAATTCAATAGTACATTAAAAAGACTATATACACCACAGCCAACTGGGATTTATTCCTGGAATACAAAGATGGCTCAACATGTGAAAATCAATTGATGTAATACACCACTTAGGAGAATATTGGGGAAAAAACACATGATGATCTCAACTGACAAAGAAAAAGCATTTGACAAAATTTAACACCCCATCATGATAAAAATACTCAACAAGCTAAGAACAGAAGGAAACTACCTCACAATAATAATGGCTATGTATAAAAAGCCAACAGCTAACATTATACTCAATGGTGAAAAACTGAAAGGTTTTCCTCTAAGATCAGGAACAAGACAAGAATGTCTACTATCACCACTTCTATTCAACATAGTACTTGAAGTCCTAGCCAGAGCAAGTAAGTAAGAAAAAAAGGCATCAAAATTGGAAAGGAAGAAGTAAAATTACCTTTGTTTGTAGACAACATGATCTTATATGTAGAAAACCCTAACAATTCCCTTAAAAAAAAACTGTTAGAACTAATCAAGGAATTCAGCAGTTGCAGGGTACAAAAATCAATAGACTAACAATGAACAATCCAAAAAGGAAATTATGAAAACAATTCCATTTACAATAGCATCAAAAAGAATTAAAATACTTTAGAATAAACTTAATCAAGGAGGTAAAAGACTTATACAGTAGAAACTACAAAACATTGTTGAAAGAAATAAAAGAAGACACAAATATATTGAAAGACATCCTGTATTCATGAATTGAAATGCATAATAGTGTGAAGATGTCAAAACTACCCAAAGCAATCTGCAGACTTAATGCAATCCCTATCAAAATCCCAATGGCATATTTTGAAGAAATACAAAAATCCACCTTAAAATTCATATGGAATCTCATGAAATCCTGAGCAATCCAAAGCAATCTTGAAAAAGGAGAACAAAGTTGGAGGTCTCACATGTCCTAATTTCAAAACATAGTACAAAGCTACAGTAATCAAAACATTATGGTACTGGCATAAAGACAGACATATTGAACAATGGAATAGAATAGAAAACCCAGAAATAACCCCTCACATATATGGTCAAATGATTTTCAATGAGAGTGCCAAGACCATTCATGGGGGAAGGGCAATCTCTTCAAGAAATGGTTGTGGGAAAACTGGATATCCACATGCAAAAGAATGCAGTTGGACACTTACCTTACACTATATACAAAAATTAACTCAAAATGGATCAAAGATATCTAAACATAAGAGAGCTAAAACTATAAAGCTCTCAGAATGAAACATACGAGAAAAGCTTCATGACACTGGATTTGTCAATAATCCCTTGAACATGACACTAAAAGCACAGGCAACAACAAAACAAAAAATGGATAAATTGGATTACATCAAAATTTAAAATTTCTGTGCATCAAACGACACAACAGAGTGAAAAGGCAACCTATAGAATGGGAGAAAATATTTTCAAATTATATCCATAAGGGGTTCATATCCAGAATATATAAGGAACTCCTACAACTCAACAACAAGAAAACAAACAACCTGATTGAAAAATGCCCTTGACTAGATATTTTTCCAAAGAGGACATACAAATAGCCAATAAGCATATGAAAAGATGCTGAGCATCACTAATAATTAGGGAAATTCAAATCAAAACCACAGTGAGATATCACCTCACACCATTTAGGTTGCCTACTATCAAAAAGGAAAAAAACAAGTGCTGGTGAAGATGTGGAAAAATTGGAGCCCTTGTGCACTGTTGGTGGGAATATAAGATGGTGCAGCCTCTATGGTAGAAGTACGGCAGTTCCTCAAAAAATTAAAAGTAGAATTACTGTATGATCCAGCAAGTCCACTTCTGGGTATATACCCAAAAGAATTGAAAGCAGGGGGGCTTCCCTGGTGGCGCAGTGGTTGAGAGTCCGCCTGCCGATGCAGGGGACATGGGTTGGTGCCCCGGTCCGGGAGGATCCCACATGCCGCGGAGTGGCTAGGCCCGTGAGCCATGGCCACTGAGCCTGCGCGTCCGGAGCCTGTGCTCCGCAACGGGAGAGGCCACAACAGTGAGAGGCCTGCGTACCACACACACACAAAAAAGAGTTGTGAAGAATTGAAAGCAGGGTCTCAAAGAAATATTTACACACCCATGTTCATAAGAGCCTTATTCACAATAGCCAAGATGTGGAAGCAATCCAAGTGCCCATCAAGGGATAAATGAATAAACAAAATGTGGTATATCCATACAATGAACTATTATTCAGTTTTAAAAAGGAAGGAAGTTCTGGCACACACTACACCATGGATGAACCTTGAGGATGTTATGCATAAAATAAGCCAGTCACGAAAGGACAACTACTGTGTGATTACACTTATATGAGGTAACCACAGTAGCCAAATTCATAGAAACAGAAAGTAGAACGGTGCTTGCCAGGGACTGGGGGGAGGGAAAAATGGGAAGTTGTTTCAGTTTTGCAAGGTGAAAAATCTCTGGATGTGAGTATGTGAGTATACTTAAGAGTACTGAATGGTAATTTTAAAACGGTTAACACAGTAAATTTTATGTTATGTGTATTTTACAATTAAAAAAATTGTTTTGAGTCAGTCTCATTACCTCTCAGTTAAAACTTGGATCACGGTTCATTCAGAAAGGCAGTCTTTTCAGGTCTCCCAAGACGGAGTCATTGCCTGTGAGGGAATTATCACGGTTTGTGCAGAAAGACAGGCTTTCAGGTCTCCCAGGATAGAGTCATTACCTAGAAGGGAATTTTGCTCACTAGGCAAGGTGTTGCTCTCGTCTCTCTAAGGCACAGTTGAGGTTTTCTCTTTCTCTATGTAAAGGGTAGAAAGATGGCAACAACGTGTGTGTGTGCGTGTGTGTATAAGTACATTCAGCAAACTGTAGAGTTCTGTTCAGATGGAGACTTTCTTCTTAAATGAAGTCTGTACACACAGTTTCAGCCCATTATCTCCTATGGTGCTCACAGTTACCATGGAGGGACAGGGCAGGTTGCATCATATCCATCATACGTGGGTGTAGACCATGGTTTCTCCATCTTGGCACTGTTGACGTTTGGGGCAGGAGGATTCTTTTCTGTGGGGCTGCTCTGCTCACTGTAGGATGTTTAGCAGCATCCCTGACTTCTAACCACTAGATGCCAGTAGCACCCACCCCCCACCCAGTTGTGACAACCAAAAGTGTCTACAGACATTGCCAGATGTCCCCTGGGGGGCAGAATCACCCCCTTTTGAGAACCATTGGTTTAGAGGGTCTCAGCTAAGATCACATGGAGTCTACACATAAACCTGAGTCTTCTGATTCCAAGTCTCCCATTCCTCTGCAATACAAGATTATTGTCCACTTAAGGCCCCTCCAGAGCGCCAGCCCCCCAAGCACACACACACCCTTCTTTGCCCTGCTCCATGCCCTGGAACGGGACATCCAAGGAACACATCACTGGTTCCCTGGCCCTCTCCCGGCCTCCCTCCCTGCACACAGGGCTCTGACAGTGACTCCGGCAGGCTCTGGGGGCACCACGGCCTCCCTCTGCCCAGGCAGGCATAGGAATGGGGGCGGCTCCCAAGCCAGCACCCCAGCTGTACTTTGCTCTCTCTCAGTCCTTTGCTTGGCCCCTGCCTGCGTCAATACATAGATCCTTCATTCATTTACTTCTAGTTAGACCTTCTTGCCAGGGCCATCTCTTTCCTTCCTGGTAAAGCCAGTAACCCCAAACTTAGGACAAGAGCTCAAATTCAGCACTGAGCACGCTGCAGCTACTCACCAACGCCTTGCCTTCCTGCAAGCTTTCTTGTGCCCATCACCCCTCCTCTCTCTGAAACCTCCTAATCCTGGGTCTCTAATGCTCTTACAGTGTTCTTCTCTCTCTACCCCCGGTTATTTCTGTCCTGTCTTATCTCCTCCACCGGACTTAGGGACTTAGGAGGAAAAAAGAAAGGGATTGTATTTACATGAAAATGAAATATTTTGTGTTGTTTGCCCATTTTTCTTCGATACTAGTTATGAAATTTATTAAAATATTTTTAGAACTTATGACTTTCATAGATTGTTTTAGAGCAATCTACAGAACTTTAAGTTTTCAGAATCTTCATAAATATCTCACCTTTTGGCTTCCATGGGGAAAATACTCCAGGCATGCCCTGCAGAATTGGGTGGTATTTATTCCCAGCTGGTGGGACCAACTGGCCCATGGCTCTTATCAAAGCTCTTCAGGGGCTAAGTAAGAGGCTTTTCTTAGTCTAACGGAATACTCTGGGTGCCCTTGGGCCATAAGTTGGTGACTTTGGGGGGTTTCCTTGGATCCTCAGAACTGAATAGCACCTCATATCAAATCATTGTCCCCTTGGTGGCAACTAAACAGAGTGCTTGTTACGTGCCAGGCTCTGTGGTCAGCACTCCACACAGATATTTCATTTGAGTGTAATCTGACTGAAATTGATTCCCTGCCGCTCAACCCCAAATCTGCAGGCAAATTTGTAGTGCATGAATAACTAGATCCAAATTCAACAAGAAATGAGTGTTTAATGACAATTCTCTGGAAATGAAGTGAGGAAACGGTAAGGGAGTAAATGAGTTGAACTCTTAGGGTGGGGAAGGCCTGAGGGGTAGCCTTGAGTTTACTGTCCAGTCCAGGCCATGGGCAGCCCTTGCCAGGAGAGGGGAGGAGCATGGGCTGGGAGCCTAGTGGACAGAGTAGAGGGCCTGTAAGCATACCCCAGGCTGAGGGGGAGACAACAGGCAAAGAGAGGCAGTGGGAGGCTGTACAACAGTCTGAGACTATGAGCCAAACCACAGAAGCAGGGGAATCAGTCTCTTCAACAAACACCAGACCCTGGGAATCACAGAATGCCTGTGACGTGATCACTCCCCCAGGAAGCTCAGCCGAAAACCCAAGGATGCAAGACTGCCTCAATGCCCAGAGAGCCCAGAGGGGCAAGGACATGAGAAACTCAGGCTGATGTCCAGAGAGCCGACAGAGGGAGCTCTGGGTCAGGGAGGCCAAAGCAGCAGCATGGCAGGCAGGACCAAGGCGGAACCAGCCTCAGAGGAGATGGTGAGGGTGAGGCCCCTGCGTCACAGACGTCTTTGAAGGTGAGAGAGTGGGAAGAACTCCTGAGGGTGGACGCACAAAGGGGCACCACGGCCGATTCCAGGTCGGAGCCCTCTTCTCTCTGCCCTGCTTTTCTGCACCAGCCTGTCCCCCCAGAGGGAGGCAGCGGGACTCCGCGGTCCTGTGGCTGATGTCTGCAATGCAGTCAAAGACCTAAGTCCTCTGGGACCTCTCTGAGCCTGAGAGAGACCTCAGGGGCACAAATGAAGCAATCCACTGTACAGAGAAGCCGGATGTGGAGAAAGCATTTCTAGGTTACCAGGGGCCATCTCAGAAAAGTGTTCCAGAAGGGCCGGGGGTGTCTGAAGAAAAGGGGTTCTGTGTAGCATGGGCAGTGTCTTTATGAACGTGGAAGGTGGGGCATCTCAGAAGAGGTAACCCTCAGGCACACGTGCACACACTCACAACACACATGCACAAATGTTGAGTAGGAACGTATGCACAGCAACTCTATGTCCCTTTGACAGCCTATTTTGAATCCCTTCTTTTGAGAGCAGGAGCTACATCTACCTTCAGCGTTCCTGTAAATGCCACAGCAGCCAGGACACTGCACGGTACCCAGGGTGCCCTGTGAACATTCTATAACTAACTGTTGGCTAACACTGGCTATGGGATGGCCCTCTCTAATGTGGACAAACAAAAACCACTTCGGTGGTCATTAAGGAACACATGTGCCAGGTGATGGTGTTCATTCCAATTTCTCTGGTAGCTATGGTGTCAAGGTCATTGGGTGGTAACTAGGCAGCTTTTCTGGTATCTTGCCCTGTACTTTCCCTCGAACTCAAACCGACCTGATAAATACATACCCTGACATGCACGGACACTCTGAGTGTCAGATCTGCATCTCCATTTGCCAACTAAGACACCCCTACTGGCATGTTGCAGATGCAACTCAAACTCAACATGTCCCCAAACTGAAATCACATTCCCTCAAAAGCCTGCTTTCCATTCGTGGCCCTTCCTCATCACGACGTTGCCCAAACTACAAACTCGAGCAGCCGCCTTTTATCTTCGATTCTGGCTCTCCCACCTGAGCAAGTCGGCCTCCAGTGTACTTCTGATCCTTTCTCCTGTTATTGCCATAGAGATGCCTCGCTGGCAGGCATCTGGACCACAATTAGATCCTGGTTATTCACCTCCCCCAACATTCCTGCCACAGTGTCTTCTAAAGCACAATGAGCAAGTCACTCCCCAGCTTAGCATCATCCTTCAGTGACCCCGAACTACAGTCAAAAAAAAAAAGTCCAATTCCTCGCCAAGGAAGTACTAGTCTTAATCGGAAGTCTTCGTTCCTTCACTCTCAACTCCGGCCGTAACAGAATACTCCTGTGGTCTTTCACGCTTACGAGCCAGACCACTCTCACTCCAGACCTTGTAGACTTGTCACGTCGCACGTCACGTCTTGTGACTGCTGACTTTCTTGTTTCCACCCCAAGGATGTGGAGTGCTTGAGGACAAGGGTCGTGCCTTGCTCGCCACAGAATCCCTTGCACTGGGCTTTGCACATAGTGGGCATCCAACAAATGTTTGTTGAGTGAATGGATACTGGTGGCATAAACTTGTCTCAGGGAAGCCCCCTGAGCCCCCTTAGATCTCCATGGTCATAAACTAATAGTTTCAGAATTATCCTTTTTGATACAGACTTATACTGGGTTTATTAAATTGTCAGCATATATTTTATTTTAAAAACGAAATGTTGGGCTTCCCTCGTGGCACAGTGGTTGAGTACGCCTGCCGATGCAGGGGACACGGGTTCGTGCCCCGGTCCAGGAAGATCCCACATGCCGCGGAGCGGCTGGGCTCATGAGCCATGGCCGCTGAGCCTGCGCGTCCGGAGCCTGTGCTCCGCAACGGGAGAGGCCACAGCAGTGAGAGGCCCGCGTACCGCAAAAAAAAATAAATAAATAAAAATAAATATACGAAATGTTATTAACTAGAGATATTGCTGTACCCCCCCCGCCCCCCACTTTTTTTCACTATTTGTTTTAGAGAAACTATTAACCCACTTAAAAGACTAATCAAAAACCGTTTCTTCTGCACAAACAGCTGTTTGAGCCTGTGCAGTTTACCTGAGGATATTCTTCTAAAAGCACACATTCAGACACCTGCAGGCACAACTTACTTTCAGGACCTCTCACGACACTACTCACTTTAGATCTTTTTTTTCTCCTTTTAGCTTTCCCATGGCAGAGCCACACAGAATAATCGAACTGCTTTGCCTGGCGCCTTTCAAGAGTGAAAACTGGGGCCTAAGAGAACACAGTGGTTTCTAAGTGCCCCGTTAAGACTCAGCACCTAATCATCACGGGTGAGACACCAATGCTTCCCGCATGTGAAATCCGCTCACTCTTGGGAGTCTTAACACCTAATGTATTTCTGCACTAGACAGACTGTGGAAGTAGTGTATCCAAAAGTTAGCCTTCTTTCCGTGAAAACTCATCTCCCCAGAGCTATGAGCGAGGCGAAAGAAATCACGTGACTCCTGGTCATGATGCAGAGGTTTCCTCACATGGTTTATGATCAAACCAAATTAGAGACGAAAATAAAATCCCATTGGCTAAGCTGGAGCCTGATCTGTGGGGCGGGGCCAACAAGGCGGAGGCGGGCCTCGGAGGGCGGGCCGGACATCGGGGGCGGGGCAGACGGAGGAGGAGGCGGGGCAGCCTCAGTAGGTGGGGTCTAGCGGGAACCCGTGAAACCGCCGCTCGGGCGGCTGACTGGCCTCTTCAGCCGCTACCGGGCACTTTCGAGCTCGGCGAGCGCCGCGGCGGTGAGAGGACGAGGCCAGAGGTCGCCGTTTGCGCCCCGCCGGCTGTAGAAGTTGTAGCCATCCGTTTCAAACGTGCCTGTTTCACGCCTCACTTGCCCGCTGCTCTCTCCGTCCCGAACCTCCACAGCGGTCCCCGGTCTGTCGCCTCAGTTTGCAGCTCCAGGTTCCCTCCCCTAACTCGGCTCGGCACACCCTGCCGCCGCCGCCCCCGCCGCCCCCGCCGCCCCCGCCGCCCCCACCTGAGACCGACTCCAACCGGAGCGCGGCGGGGGAGATCGAGGCCGCGCAGGGGCGGGGATACAGGAGAGCGTTAGGGCACGTGAGGGCGCCTCGGCCAATGGCGGGGCGTCTGGAGGGCGGCGGGGCGGGGCCGGCGCGGGGGCGGTGCAGGCGGTGCAGGGGCGGGACCGCGGGCTAGGGGCGGGGCGGGGCAGAGGGCTGGGGGGCCAAGGGGGAGGGGGAGAGGAGGGCCGGGCCGGGGGAGGGGCGAAGAGTCGCCGCCGCCGCCGCCGCCGCCGCCGCCGCCGCCGCCGCCGCCGCCGCCGCCGCCGCCGCCGCCGCCGCCGCCGCCGCCGCCGCCGCCGCCGCCGCCGCCGCGAGCCTGGGAAAGGAGAACCGTGAGCAAGCGAACGACTCAGTCCCCGGGCGGCGGCGGTGGCGGCGGCAGCCGGTGGGGCGCGACGGCCGGGGTGGGGGAGCTGCTGCTGCGGGGGGCAGGCGGCGGGAGCGGCGGCGGTGGTCCGCACCAGCCATGCCGAATAAAAACAAGAAGGAGAAAGTGAGTCGGGTCCCGGGCCGCTGGACGGGCCGGGCGGGGAGGGCAAGGGACCGCGCGGAGGGCGGCGGGGAACTGCCCGGGAGCGGGGCCCGGCGGGGCTCAGGGGTCCTGCGAAAGCGGGGGCGCCTTCTGCCCGCTCCCGGGGTGGGGGCGGGGGGCGGCGGGGGAAGGCGGGTCGCGCCGGGGCCACGGAGCCCAGGCCGGGACGGGGATTCTGATGGCCCTGGTGGCGGCCGAGGTGGGGGGCGGCGTGGGTGCCCGCCCCGGGGCAGCGCGCGCGGTGGGCGTGAGGGCGCAGGTGGGGCCTCGCAGGTGGTTGACCCAGCCTCGCAGACGCCTGAGCAGGGACTCCAGGGGTGAGGGCGCAGGCGCCTATCAGGGACCCCCGGCCGGGGAGATGGGCAGCGAACGGACCCCGCTTAAGGCTTAGGAAGAATCGTCTGCCTTCCGGAGGGACGCTCTGGGGCTCTGAAATACTATTATTATCCTGGGTGGCGGCGGTGGCGATGCATGTGAGTGTGCTGCGTTTGCATTGGGGGGGGGGGTGTATGTTTTTGCTTCAGGTGGAGCTCTGTAGCGTTTCAGAATCACCCCAGAAATCCTCGCTCCCAGGGTTTAGGGTGGGAAGGAAAAAAAAGGATGTGGTGTGGATCTTTCAAGATGCTGAGAGCGCTGTATAAATGTGGGTTTACCTGTTTCTGCTTAAAGTTGTCAGTGCCAGGTAATGCAGACGAAGAAAACAAGGAGAATCTGAATTTGGGTGGGTGGGTGTCTCATCACAATATTGTATCTCTAAACCATATGATGTAGAATTTCTTGATAGTATTGATTAAAACTATCAAAAGTCATTGTTAAATTGTATAACTATTTGTAAAACTGCATTTTGGTTTATCTGATGTTTAGCAGTCTAAAAATTGAGAAGCCTAATTGATTCTGCTTTACGTTTCCCAGGAATCACCAAAAGCAGGGAAAAGTGGAAAAAGTTCAAAAGAAGGACAAGACATAATAGAATCAGAGGTAACTATTCTTAAATATTCACTTTCCATTTTTTCATGAACACCTTTTAACTTAGGGTAGAAAAAATGAGGGTGAGAAAACCTAGGGTCTTCTAAAATGTTTCCCTGTATGAGATTTTTTTCTAGTGTCTTTCATAATCCTCCATTTTAGTTATTTGGGTTTGTATGATTTGCCTTTGGGGAAATATGAATGCTTTAATGACAGTTGTGCGTATCTGTGCTGCTAGTATTTTTAAGTTCATCCCCCACCCCCCAATCTCAAATCTAGCAGCCCTCCGGTGGAGACTGGTTTCAGGGGCTCTCTCACACTGGAGTTGTTCAAGTTCCTATTAGTTTTCCCATCCTCCCTCTTCCTTTACAAGGGGCCGGGTCTCTCAGCAGCTCAACTTCTTTCTCCTGTCACCCTTGCTTTCCTGGATGCAGTCTCTGCTGCTCGTGCCCTGTGCTTTTCTCTGTTGATGTCTCATCCCCTTAGCCTCTTTCCCCAACAATGTTGGTATATTTTGGTTTATCTAGTTTTGCTATTTTTGTGCAATCTTCTATCATCTTTCACATTTTTTTTCTTGGTCTGTAGTGGCCAATTCTGACCACTTTTGCTTCTTGCCTTTGGGCTCATTGAGGAAACAGCTGGGATGCTCCATGGGGATTGTGTCTACCTGGTGGGATTGTGCTTTGATAGCATTTGCAGAGCCAGCACTTGGCTTTGCCTTTTCTTCCTTGTGACTAGTTGTTGAACTGGAGCACCATGGGCTACGGGTCCAGGAGCTGCATGGACCCAGGCAGAGCTAATAGGCCCTCTTGAATCACTGGTAGCAGAGAAGCTGCTTAATTTGGTGTCATAGTTCTCCAGAGCTGGATTGTTGAAGTCCTTAGTCTTATCACAGATGACAGTAATTTACAAGTGTCAGACCCTTTCCTATAAGCCAAATTAGAATAGCGTTCAATTCTGTCTGGCAAATAAGTTAACGGACCCGTTATCTGCAGTAGCCTTTTTTTCTTTTTTTTTTTTTTTAAGCCCCAGGTTATCTTTTCCTTATCATTTGGTACATTCTAAGCCTCCCTCCTCTTCAGGAGGTGGTTTATTCCAGCAAATCTGTTGCCCTCCCCAAAGCAAAAAACAGAAATCCGAAAGATTCCTTAAATATCAATATTTTTGTGCCAGTCTTTCCCTGCCATTTCTTTATAGCAGGCAGTCAAGTTTTACTGTGACATTCTTGCATTTGACTTGATTACTTCCTTGTCACTCTTTTGACTAAATTGATTTAAATGATATTGAATTGCTGTGCAAGGGTGTATGCCTTTTCTTTTCCCTTCTTTGGTTTATTGATCTTGCATTAAAACTGCTTAGATTTCCTAGTGCTCCCCCAAACCTTTCTTGCTCACATACCTGTCTCTCACTGTTCGTGTCACACACACAAAAATCAGTGTGTATGTTTCATTTATTCCTGTTTTAGTGGAAAGAACCTGGCTGTAAGGATGGGAAAATGTTAGGTTTGAATCTGAAGAAAACCTCTCAGTAACTCAAAGATACCAAAGCCAATGATAAGTAAAATGTGTGTTTAAGGTGGATTGGGTTCTTAGATGGTCAGTTGCTTAAGATTCTTGAGGTGTGGCCTGCAGTGTCTTGAGTGTGATGCCCCACTTGTCTTTTTGTATTTTTTCTAGCGCTACTGTCTAAGAGCTGGAGCTACAGAGCTTGAAATTACCACTGAAAAATACTGAAATGTTGGGCCCTTCACTACTTCCTCCTAAGGATCCCAGAGGCAACATGGCATATTAACAAGACAGTTGGCAGATCACTGTGTATATTTTGCAGGCGCACAAACTGAGGCACTTCCGCTCCTCCGAACTTGGAGTTGACCATTGCTTTTCCATTGTCTCTCTCACCTCAGTGTTCCTCTCTGTTCTTCATTTCTAGTCCCACCCCCTTACCAAGTGTGATGGACTCACGCAGGTGAATTAGACCATTACACACACTCTCTTCCTCTCCTGTCTGCTGATACGGCTCTGAACTCGAATATTTTAACCTGAACCGTTCACATAGGTCTGCAGTTCCTACACTGCTTTTCAGACCTTTCTGATGTCACGTCACCTTCACAGTCAGCGTTGGTTCAGGTTACCCTGTGGACACCCCTCTGTTAGGACAGTTAGCACATACAGGGCTGGACAGCCAGAGAGGTGCAGAGCAGGTGCTGGTCCCGGGCCGAGAAGTAATCCCAACAGAGAACACGTTAAAGAACGTGGCCTGCCGTTGACTTAAATAATACACCACTTCAAGTGTGGGGAAGGTCCTTATACAGAAGTCCTGGCCGGTGATAATCTGGCCTCAAGGAAAACAAAGGAGCAGGTGGCTAACATTGCAGACCACTTTGTGGTTAGGACAGGGGGACATTTGATGGCGTGGGTTTTTAGCAAGAATTCCTGCAGTAAAGGATAGAGTGCTTCAGCCAGGGGCTTAGTAAATAAAATGCTGATGGCCATAAATGATGGCACCTAACTTCTGTGGCCCTATTTCCTCATCCCTAAAACGACTTGGTGAGTTTCAGGTTTGGCCATTTTTAAGTATATGGGATAGATTAGGTGTGACCTCTCTTGAAAGTTTTCCCTGCAAGGTATCTGGCAGGATATGTCTTCCCATGTAACAGAATGCCATTAAAAGTCGTAACTGCTGCTGCGCAACTTTTGTCTTTTGGTAGAAACTCCTATTCCTTGAACGATGTGTATTGGAACATCTTTCTTTGCTTTTTTTCTCTTTCACATAGAATGTTTAATGTTTGATTTGCTTATCTATACGTGTCCTGGGAATCTGTTTCCGCCCAGTACATGCTGCTGGTTTATTTCATAGCACACTTTTAAGGCGTGAGGATGCAAATGGGCTCACAAGTAACTTGACCTTGGAAAACTGTGGAGATTGAGAGAGGGAACTCATCTTTGAGCAGCTGTTCTCAGTGCAACATTCAAATCTGTAGAAACATAGCTAGGCTCATTGGATGAACATTTAGAATCCTAGTAAATTGCTCAGAGATTCCTAAAGTCCATTTTAGAGGATCAGACCATGCAACCGTGGTTTTTGATACCGTTATTTTAATTTGTGTACTGTGTCCAAAGTTACGTTTTAAAAAGTGTTCGTGCTTTTTGTAAAGTGATTCGTTGTAAGCACATTAAAGGTCGTTCGAGTGTTGTTCTCCAGTTGTGTATCTTACTTATCCTGCTTCAGCTTAGTTTTGTTTGAAAGTCTCTACAGCAACTCTTACATAATATCTGTTGCTGAAAGGAAAGCTGAACAATCCTCTCTCCAACTTGTTAGCTTATTTTGACCCCTTCCACCTTTAGTAATAACTTTTCTTTCTCTTTATGACCTATCCGTTTACATTCCCCTGCCCCTTGCCCCCAGGGTTCCGGAGACAGGGAGCCAGGCTAGCTGGGGTCTCATTGGTGTCAGTGGTGGAGTTGTGTCTTAGAAATTTAAACTGAAATTTTAGAAATATTTAGTAATTCATCTAGTAATAACAGTAACACACGTTACATGTCAGTGGGAATAACATTTTTATGAAAGACACCTTTCCATGAAACATTTTTGTCTCCAGTCACGTGACTCTGTAGCAGGCGTTTTAAGCCTTGTGAGTAGGAGGAGGACGAGGAAGTGGCTGTGTTGCTTGTGGGTTTTCTGGGGAGGCGGCCGTGACTGTCCCCTCCCGAGAAGAGAGTCCCCGACTCCTGTCCCCAAACACCAAAAGCTTCTGTCTGGAGGCTGAATTCTGCGCTCAGGCTCTCGCTGGGGGCCTCCCGGGCCCCTTTTCCCATCGTTCTCTTCCCGACTTTTTCCAATACAGCCCTAAACTGGACTCCGGTGAAACGCAGAGAGGACTGAAAGGAATAGTACTCTAAAAACTTTTGTGATGGGACTTCCCTGGCGGTCCAGTGGTTCACTGTGCGCTTCCACTGCCGGGGGTACAGTTTTGATCCCTGGTCAGGGAACTAAGATCCCTCATGCCATGCAGCCAAAAAAAAAAAAAAAAAAAGAAACTTTTTTGAAATTCTTACGTAATTATTTTATAGGAAATGGGAGTTCCCGGCTTTTAATTGCCATTCTTCCAGTCAGTCCCATCATCTTTGCTTAGAGCCATGGTGTTCAGAAAGGGTGGCTCTGCGGAGAGGACAGTCAGCTGCTAACTGGGAGGACTTGGGTCCGGAGGTGCCGTGAGCTCGCTGTCCTCAGGGGAGTGAGGCTTCCCTGAGCCGCCCCCTCTTTGGCACCCACTCCTGCCCTGCGCTACAAGCTGGACGCTTGGTAGGCCCTGAGTGTCTCCCACGGGTGACACCGCTGCCCTGGAGCAGCAGCCCACCCTCGGCACCATGGCCAGGTGTTACCTGTGGGGCTGCCCTGTGGTCCTGTGCATGTTCCCCAGCATCCTTGGTCAGCCCCACTAGATGCCAGTAGCTCCCCGTCCCCTCCAGTGGTGACAACCAAAAGTGCCTCTCAATGTTGCTCGGTGTCTCCTGGAAGGCAAAATGGCCCCGTGTTGCAACCACTGCTCTAGAAAGGTCCCTCCACAGAGCATGTACACTTGCTTGCGAATCACGCCTGGCACGTGTTCGTGAGAAGAGCAGTGCTGCTCAAACAAAAGGGACATCAAAATTCATGAGGGTTCCAAAGAGCTCTCATCTAGGTGGGCTGTAGCTTTCAGGTGTTTTTCATATTAGAAACTAAAATTGAAATTTTTAAAATATGCATTAATTCATCTAATAACAACACACCCATTACACGTTAACATAAATAGAGTCTTTTTATGAGAAAACTATTTGCAAGAGTTCACTGAAAAAATGGCATTGCTCTATATTTTTGCAAATCTCTTTAATGTCTGGCTTAATAAAAGACAGCTGGCCTCTCAAGTCTGCATCTGCATTCAGTCTGTTTTGATACTACATGTCTGGTAGCCTGCGAAAAATCAACATAACGATGGTTATAAAGGCAAAGCGTGTCTTAGTGTTATCATAAAAATAGTAGATCCCAGAAGGGGCCTAAGGGACCCCACTTTGAGAACTGTTGTAGAATACTTTTTCCCATCCTCTTTCTTGCTTATCTGAACCCTTTCATCTTTTTAGCTCCAACTCAAGTTCATTTTTTCTAAAATTTAAAGGAAGGTTTTTCTCACCATCTTGGAGCATATTTTTTCCATATTTTCAGTTTGAATAGCAGTTATTTGCTGCACCAATTATTTATTATGTATAGTGCCTTGGACAGCTTTTATTTACCTGTGATTTGCCTCCCTAACTAGACAGAGACCTTGAGGACAGCACTTTAACTTGATTCGTCTTTGCACTAATACGCCGTACATATTAGGGCCTGGTGTCAAGAGGTGTTTGTTGGTGCTTTTGAAAGTGCTCAGGAAGAAGGAGAGCTTCAAATCACTCAGCTTGCTGGGTTTTTTCTGATACTGTAAATTTGAAAGAAGAAAAGTCTCTCTTGTTAAGAGGCTTATTGCTTTATCACCTCTTTGATCCTCTAAGGGAATTTTAATGCAGAATTTTCATTCAGTGTAATTTGTTTCAAATAAATAGCATTATACCAAAGCAGAAGATTATAGTATTAGGTCTTTTCCTAATGTTTCTATTTTTTTTTGTAAAATTTTAAGAAGAGTACAGTTGACCCTTGGATAACATGGGGGTTAGGGGTGCCAACCGTTTGCACAGTCAAAAATCCCAGTAAAACTTAGAGCTGGTCCTTCATATCCATGGTTCCTCCGTATCTGTGGTTCTACGTCCAGGGATTCAACTAACCTCGGACCACGTAGTACTGTACTACGTATTTACTGAAAAAAAGCCATGTCTCAGTGGACCCGTGCAGTTCAAACCTATGCTGGTTAAGGGTCAACTGTATTTTATTTTTGTTTTTCGTTTGCTTTTACGTACCACCAGAGGTCAGTGGTAAAAAGCATAGTGTCATGAGGCCTTATTCTAATTAAAGCATTTCAAAATAGGGTTTCCATGTAAATACAAGGTTTCCATATGATGTTTGGTACTTTATCTTTTTTTTAATATTTATTTATTTTTTGGCTGCATCAGGTCTTAGTGGTGGCCTGTGGGCTCTCTAGTTGTGGCCCGCGGGTCCAGAGTGCACGGGCTTAGTTGTTCCGCAGCATGAGGGATCTCAGTTCCCCGACCAGGGATCAAACCTGCGTCTCCTGCATTGGAAGGTGGATTCTTAATGACTGGAGCACCAGGGAAGTCCCTGTCTTTCTTATTTTAATTTTATTTTGGGAGTATTTCTCAGCAGAACATAATACATGTTTATAAGTTATGTGTGTATATACACACACAGAAATATGTGTGTGTGTGTATATATATATATATATATATATATATATATATACATACATACATAGAGAGAGAGGGAGAGAAAGGTTTGTTTTGAGCATCTCTCCTGTGCAAGCACTGGTAAGATAAAGAGTGTGCTATTGTCCTTACTCGTGAAAAACTGTTTTCTGTTACTTGTGACGTGTCATATCTGTTGAGCTTAGACATTCAGGAGACTTGGGAGTAACTTGGCCCCCCCAGTCAGTCACACTTGCAGCTGCTGAATAGATGTGACAAGATGGAGCACATTCTTGTAAAGAGCCACCTGGAGCTTTGAGTGAGGAAATCAGATGTTTGAAAGCATCTGAGCAAACACAGGATCGCCATTAAATTGTGGAGTTCCTGAGTGCGTGTTGGATGTGGCGTGTGTGTAGCAGGTAAAGCTGGCAGGTAAGATCAGTCAGCATCCCTGTCCCTCTTAAATAAAAGCTCCGTTACGTGATGTGTAATTCTAGAAAGAGTCCTTCCAGTGACTTATGTGAAATCATGTAAAGTGTTCCGGTTCATGGAAGCAGCTCCGAGCGAATGCAAGGCTTGAGCCCTGCCCCACAGTGGTGGCGAGGTTTCCCCCTGCATGTGGGGAGCTGGGAGAGTCAGTCTGCACCTGCATGTCATGGGGACACTTTCCTAAGTCACAGGGAAAATTCCTCTGACAGATCGCAGCTCGAGGAAGTCTTCAGTGTTTCCTTGAATGTTGGGCACCTTCCCAGGTCAGGGAGTGATGCCATCTGGTTTGGCCCAGCATTTTGGTAACAGCCTTGCGTCTTGCTGTCAGTCTGTCGTGTGGAGCGGAGACTCCCCGGGCCCTGCTTCTCCCTCAGGTTTGAGAGCGGCCGATGCTGGGAAGGGCTGCTTCCCAAACGCCGGCGACAGTGTCATCTTCTTCTTCTCCACCTGGGGGAGTGAGAGAACCGGCCTAGAAATTTAACTCTCCAAGCGGGGGAGGAAGAAAAGCTTTGTTAGTTGGAAGACTTTGCGTTTTCCTTTATCATAAGTGTTTTTTAAAGATGAACTTGAGCATGGCTCTAAAGGGGCGTTAGCTCCTACCTAAAGCTGGCTTTGCGCAGTGGGTACCTGGCGGCTCTGAGGTGCTGGACCTGTGCCATCGAAGAGGTTAGTTAGCCTTTAGCCACACGCGGCTGTCTAAGTTAATGAAAAATACATTAGATTGAGAAATTCAGTTCCTTGGTCACGCTAGCCACATTTCAAGTGCCCAGTGGCCACACGTGGCCAATGGCTCCCCTGCTGGACAGCAGATAGGGAGCATTTCCCACTTCGCAGAAAGTTCTACTGGACAGAGCTGCCTTAGACCCTAGCAGTAGCTTCCAAAATAACTCTAATGTGAGCACACTGAACTGAACTTTGTTAGCTATCACTCTTCTTAATATGAAATATCAAATTTAAGATTAAATTTAAGAGAAAAGAAGACATATAAATTGGCAAAAGAGAAGGAAATGGGTAAAATAGGGTAAAGAGGCAGGTGAGAAGGGGCTTTGGTGGTGAGGTGGGAAGGAGGCCCTGCTTACCACTTGGTCCAGGACCTGCCTACGTTCTAAAGACCCACACCGGAAACACAGAGGAGGCCACGCCAGTCCCCACAGGAGTGGACCCAGAGAGGCCCCAGGGAGACAGCCACCTTGTCTGTCTGCTTCTCGTCTTTCTTTTTCGACATCTATCTTTACGGGGGGTGGGGGGGGCCATCAGAACACACATGGTTTAAAAAAGAAAATAGTGCGAAGTCTGTACTTTCCCGTTTCACTTGATCCACTCTGAGCCCTGCATCACAGAGCAAACCTCTCTGGACTGTTCTGGTTTGCTCCAGATCGCACCGGACGCGGTACGGTGTGGTCAGAGGGAGAGGATGGGCTCTGTAGTGGGAGGGAACCTTCCCTCTCCCAGAGTCATCTTCCTCCCTTCATCTGGCCTTTCTCCTCCCTCCCTCCCTTCCTTCCTTTCTTTCCTCCCTCCCTCCCTGACTTCATTCCCTCCTTCCTTCCTTCCTTCATTCCTTTTTTTTTTTGACACATTGCCTTATTTTATTCAAAAACTAGTCTGCTCATACATGGTCCAAGAACACCAAAATAATAAAGCAAATATAATCACATGTGAAAGATTGGTCTTCAAACATCATAGCCAATGATGCCACGCTTGCCTGTGATCTCGCCGGCATGAAACCACGTCCACACCTCAGTGGCCACCAAACCATCCAGCAGAGCTTCCTTAACTGTGAGCTGTTTGAAGCTACCGGTTTGAGCACCACTGACAATTTTTTTCAAGCTCTGCATAGCTGTAGGGATCTCAGCAGGGGTTGGAGGGACCAGCTCAACCTTGGCATAGTGCCAAAGTATGGCCAATCAAGGCTTCAAGTAAGTCACAGCAATGTCGACCAGCGCTGGGGCCTTTTCCGCGAGGTTACGGACAAACTGGGCTGTGGTTCTAGGACAGAAAGTCCGTCGCCCTGACTGGCCGGCTGAATGGTCATTCTCTTTCACGTTGCAGGCTTCCCTTCAGTAGATTCACTCACTCATAGTCATCCAGCAGGTACGTTCTGAGGTCCTACTATGTGCGAGCGCCATCGCAGGTGCTGGGGGTTCAGCACGGGACACAGCAGGGCCCCTGCCCTCAAGCAGTTGGTGTGCTGTGTGCACTCGTGTTTCCAATTTCTCCACATCCTCCCTAACACTTGTTTTCCTCTTTTTCTTAAATTATAGCCACCCTAGTGGGTGTGAAGTGTTATGTCATCGTTTGCCTAACGGCTAAAGGTCTTTAGCATCTTTTCATGTGCTTATTGGCCATTTGTATATCTTCAGAGAAATGTCTGTTCAAGTTCTTTGCCAGGTTTTTTTTCCCCGGATGCACTGGGTCTTTGGTGCTGCGCGCGGGCTTTCTCTAGTTGCGGCAAGCGGGGGCTACACTTCATTGCGGTGCACGGGCTTCTCATTGTGGTGGCTTCTCTTGTTGCGGAGCATGGGCTCTAGGTGCGCGGGCTTCAGTAGTTGTGGCCCGCGGGCTCTAGAGCGCAGGCTCAGTAGTTGTGGCGCACGGGCTTAGTTGCTCCGTGGCATGTGGGATCTTCCCGGACCAGGGCTCGAACCCGTGTCCCCTGCATTGTCAGGCGGATTCTTAACTACTGCGCCACCAGGGAAGCCCCCTTTGCTAGTTTTTTAAATGGGTGTTTGTCTTTCTGTTGTTGGAGTTCTTAACGCAGGCATACCTTGTTTTACTGCGCTTCACTTTGTTGTACTTTGCAGATACTGGTGTTTTTTTTTAATAAACTGAAGGTTTGTGACAACCCTGTGCCGTCAGATGATGGTTGGCATTTTTTAGCAATAAGGTATTTTTTAATTAAGGTATGTACACTTTTTTAGACGTAATGCTATTGCACACTTAATAGACTACAGTATAGTGTAAACATAACTTTTATATGCCCTAGGAAACCAAACACTTCCTTTATTGTGATGTTTGCTTTATTGCAGTGGTCTGGAGCAGGACCTGGAATTTCTCCAGTATCTCTGATATTGCCTGTATATTCTGGGTACTAGACCCTTATTACAAAACTTGCAGATATTTTCTCCCATTCCATGGATTGTCTTTTCACTTTCTTAATAAAAAGTGTCTTGTGTGTCTTTTTGATGCACAAAAGTTTTAAATTTTTATTAATTTTTATTTATGATTTTTCTTTTGTTGCTTGTGCTTCTGGTGTTATATCTAAGAAACCACTGTCAAATCCAAGGTCATGAAGATTTACCTCTGTATTCTCTTAAGAGTTTTATGGTTTTAGCTCTTATATTTAGGTCGTGGATATGACTGGTCATTGATCCGTTTTGAGTTAATTTTTGTTTATGTGTGAGGTAGGGATTCCCTCCCCCCCCCATTTCATTCTTTTGCACGTGGTTATCCAGCTGTCCCAGCGTCATTGGTTGAAGAGACTGTTCTTTTCCCATTGAGTGGTCTTGGCTCTTAATTCTGTTCCACTGATCTATCTGCATGTCTGTCCTCATGCCAGTACCACACTGCTTTGATGGAAAGGCATGCCGCTACGGGGTTTCAGCTACCTGGTTAGTGTGATACAGATAAAGCAGCCGTGGAGGGGGCGGGAGATGCGTGAGTTCCGACTCCTCGCCTCGTTCGTGTGGAATCGCCACCCGGCTGCCGCAGCCGCAGCCCCTTCACAATTGGGCTTATTTCTACCCGTTTCCCCTGCCACATTGGTGACTTGTCCCACCATCCGCCATCTGCGGGAGCCCGGGTTCCCAGAGACACCTCCCCATCCACGCGCCTCCGCTTCCGCGTCTTGACCTCCTGTCTAGACAACCAGAAAAGCCTTCTTGTGGGCCCTTCGGCTTCCACACCTGAGCCTGAAAGCCTTTTAAAAAGGGAAAGCTTTTTGTGTCATCGCCCCGCCCGAACGCTCTCCATGGCTTCCAGCTCTTTCAGATAGAGTGCGGCTCCTTAGCCTAGGCGCCTGGGGCCGCGCCGGCCTCGGCCTCGCCTCGCCTGAACGCGGGCTCTCAGTGCCGCGCGCGTCCACGTACGCAGACGCACGCAGACGCACATGCGCACGTGCGCGCGCACCCACACGTAGAGCTCCTCCCTTGCGCGTCTTCGCGCGTCCTCAGAGCAGCCCTGCGACCGTGAGGTGCGTCAGCGTGCTGTCGGGGCCCGGGCAGCGCCGTGTCCCTCAGGGAACCGGCCCGCACGGTGTCACAGCCGGACAGCCCCGCCCCCACCCCCAGCTAAGGGTCCCTGTGCGGGGGCGTCCCCTCGGGGTGGGCAGAGGGACGGAGTTACAGCTGAGGGGGCCAGGAGCGACGCCTGGGCGGCGGGGAGGGCCTCGCCAGGACCGGAGTGTGGAGAGCGGGCCGCCAGGCCCAGCCCGAGCAGGGAGGTGGTGACGTCGGTTGCGGGAGTTTGGAGACAGCCCTTAAGCTGGAGGGGGTGGTGGAGCCAGGTTTTCTTTGCTAGACGCTCACTGTGCCTGTCCCGTCCCGTCCCGTCCCGTCCCGAGGAGAGCGCTCTGGAGGGAGGCCAGAGGGAGAGGCGGCAGGTGTTCGGGTAACTGTGTGTTGTCCCGGGCGTTGGAAGCCTTACCTCAGCGTGTGCCCTGTGGTGGCTGTCGATACCCCTGGACTCGGTCTGCTCTGTGTATTGGCCAGATCCCCCAGTCCTAGTGCAAAAAGCTTTGTTCGGTAAGACGCACAGTCCATTCTCCTGTCTGGGTAGGAGCAGCGGTGGAGCTGCTTTTGCTCATGTTTGTACCCAGCTGTTTGTCACGGTCATTATGTGTATAGCCCTGGATTCGGCATTACAGGAGAATAAAGAGGAAACAGACTTCAATGTGCAGGACGTGTGTGTATGTAACAACGTTGGAAACGAGTACGTCTCCTAGGAGGGGCTGTTGGAGACTGTGGAGTAACCGCTGGGGCTTTCTGGGGGCGTCTAGAGAAAGCTGTGCAGGATGGTTTTCACGTGGGGAATTCCGTGGAGAAGGAGAGTTATGGACGGTGTTTGTAAGGAAGAAAGGCCTGTGCTTTCATGATTAGGTGGAAAGAAGGACAGACATCATGGTCAGAGCCCGAGAAAGCGCATTTTGAGGAAGGGACTGTTGGCTGCAGGAGAAAAGGGAGCCAGGCCCTGGCTCGCGGTTCGGAGTCCTGTCTGTGCGGGTCAGTAACGGCACTTTGGAAAACTCTTCCCAGATATTCTTAAGCACCTTATTAAAAAACAAAGCAGCTCTCACTTCTTAGTAAAAATCCCATTCAAGGATGAGAGCCTATAGTTGGGGGCTCAAGTCAGTGTGTCTCTTTGGCGCTGTGTCATCGGAAGGGGCTTGGCAGGTTCGTGTTTCTAGGACGAGTTTGATGGGCTTCTTAAAAGAGCCTGTGTGCACATACAGAGTCCATCCCTGGGCAGACAGGAGGGTGTGGGAGGAGGGAGTGTGTTGCACAAAGTATCTTGACAGCGGACACTCACCTTGGCTGTCAGCCGTCACTGCTGGGGCCGATCACAGCCAAGCTACACAGGGCTCCTGGGCAGGCTCGACCCGTGAGCCTGCACGGATGACAGGGGACCCCCTGGCTCTGCTGCATGTGCCCTCACACTCATCCACCGCCTCTGCTTGAGTGTTGGCAATGTTCCTCACCTTGCGTGTCAACTGCATGTCGTGGGACAGCCTAGTTGTCACGGAGCAGTCTGGAGATGAGCGCACTGAATCTGGAGCCTGGAGACGAATGCAAGGAAAGAGGCTAGAAACAAGAGCATTTCCTATTGCTCAAGAGGAAAGCGCCTTTCTGTAGCCTTTACTGGTTTTTGAGGGCTGAATGTGGGCAAACAGGGAAAGCTGTCATTTATAAGGTATTCAACTATACTAGTTGCTTGTTGGTGCTGTACAAAGGACCACAAACTTAATGGCTTAAAAGAACACAAGCTCATTATCTTACAGTTCTGGAGGTCAGAAGTCTGAAATGGGCTGAAATTAAGGTGTCAGCCTGGCCAGTCCTTTCTGGAGGCTCTAGAGGAGAATCGTTTCCTAGCCTTTTCCAACTTCTAGAGGCCACCTGCACTCTTTGGCTCAGGGCCCCTTCCTCTGTCATCAAAGCCAGCAGCATAGCATCTTCCATCCTCTGACCTCTGCTTCGTTGCCTCCTTGCCTTCTCTTGTCTCGCAAAGACCTGTGTGAATACGTGGGGCCCTTCCTGATAACCCAGGATCATCTGCCATCCCAGGATCCTTAACCTCATCATACCTGCCAAGTCCCTTTTGCCAAGTGAGGAAACATATTCATAGGATCCAGGAATTAGGATGTGAACATCTTTGGAGGGTCACTATCATCAACCTATAAGTAAGAAGTTTGAAAGAAGATACGGGAAATTAGGTATATCTGTGAAGTCTCTTGAAATGTAGCATTGGTAGGGTGGGATGTAGCCTCAGGCTCCAGCAACTATAAAGGGTTAAGTTGTTTACAGTAGCGTGAAGGAGACTATCCCAGAGCAAAACTTGCATTTAAAAATTTTTTTATTTTATTTATTTATTTATGGCTGCGTTGGGTCTTCGTTGCTGCACGTTGGGTCTTAGTTGCAGCGAGCGGGGGCTGCTCTTGTTGCGGAGCACAGGCTCTAGACACGCAGGCTTTCAGTGGTTGTGGCATGTGGGCTCCGTAGTTGTGGCTCTTGGGCTTAGTTGCTCTGCGACATATGGGATCTTCCCGGACCAGGGCTCAAATCCGTGTACCCTGCGTTGGCAGGCGGATTCTTAACCACTGTGCCACCAGGGAAGTCCAAAACTTGCATTTTTATGTGTATTTTTTGCCTATGCTAATTGTGCTATAAAATACAACCATTTGATGTACTCATTTGTTTTTGTTTTCATTTTGGAAACAGATTCCCAGCAGGAAAAACAACCTTGTTGCTGCCCCGTCTGCAGTATCTAGTAAAATAAAAGTGCCAGCCCCTCAGCCCGTAGTGAAGAAAGACAAACGGCAAAATTCTTCCAGGTGTAGCGCCAGCAATAATAGAGAACTTCAAAAACTACCATCTTTAAAAGGTAATTTTTATTATTCATCTTTCAAAAGTTAAAAGTTTCCCCATTTAGGGGAAAGAGTAACCTTTTGATAGTTTGCTAGTTTCTTGTACCTTTGCTGTGTTTAAGTTCTGTAGGGTTATTTTTTTTTTCTTTATTCAGTTTTTTTAGATTGAATGTCACTAACTTAACCAACTAATATTTCAAATTCCAGAGCTATTTAAGATAAAAATGTAATCATGGGTACATTACAGGTACAAAACACTTCAAAAAAACACACACGCAGAGCAAAGACTTTAAATCTTTTCCTGTTAATTGTAATTAAGCTAGCCAATTTTCTTTTAAGTAATTCTCCTCTTTCATTTGTCTTAGAACTCCAGAAATTCAGAAAGGAGTAACTACAAGTAGAGTAATTGTAAAAGCTGTGGTAGAAGCTCTTCATTATTCTGGTGTTGGGGAAGTGAGGGCTATAACGATAGTCCTCTATGGACTTTCTCCTTGTGAGTCATTGGGGGAGTACCTCTACCCAGGGTTTCCTACTTGAGACTAGTCAGGGGACGGTGCTCTTTGCTTCAAACTTCCCCCCAAACCGCACAGCCACCCCTTTCCGTCTGAGGGTGTTCAACCCCTAAAAGTGCTCCTCTAGGAGATCTTGAAGTACATAAAACCTTATTGGGGAAATAGGGTAAGGACCCCAAAATCAAATGTGAACCTCTGAACACTTTTTTTTTTTTTTGCGGTACGTGGGCCTCTCACTGTTGTGGCCTCTCCCGTTGCGGAGCACAGGCTCCGGACGCGCAGGCCCAGCGGCCATGGCTCCCGGGCCCAGCCACTCCGCGGCATGTGGGATCCTCCCGGACCGGGGCAAGAACCCGTGTCCCCTGCATCGGCAGGCGGACTCTCAACCACTGTACCACCAGGGAAGCCCTGAACACTTTTATGTTTACTAAAATATAAGACTAGTGTAATGAAACATCAGACAATTTTCATACCTTAAATTCATAGCAGTGGGTCTTCTACAGTTAATTTTCATCACGTATGAACTTGGAGCAGGAAGCTTGTCATCTCTACAGGTGTATTCCAGCGCCTTCCGCACTGCAGGGCAGAGAGCCAGAGCTCAGTGCGGGTGTCCGGGATTGATGGACAGGGGGAGGGGTAGATGGAGAGAGGGAGGGGTGGAGGGCTGGAGTAGTGGATAGAGGGAGGGACTTGTGGATTCACGGATGCATTTCTGGCCCCTCACTTGCTAGGAATCCAGGCTCTCCTCTCGCTGCATTTTGCAGAGTTTGTATCTGGCTTACATTTGGTTTAGCTCTGTAGTAGATGACATGCATGCTAGGTCATTTTTGAGGAGTCTCCCCCTCCCAGATAGTCCATACCTTTCTGATGCTATTCATTCATTCATCAGATATTGTGTGGGACACCTGGAAACGGGCCCTGCTCTAGGTTCGGGGGGGACCACATCAAACAAAACCAAGAGCCTGCTCTGCCGGGGCCAGCACCCTCCCCCACCGGCCTGCTGTAACTCCTCCCCAGTGCCCCGAGGAGGCCCAGCCGGAACACTCAAATGTCTGGGGTGGAAAAGGCTTCCCGTAGCTATTGCTGAGCCTTCAGGGTCCAGGCCCTGTCCCTAGTGCCCATCAGGGATGTGCTTTGCCAGGCAAAGGAGCACACCCACATATCCAGAATTTCACGCTGGTCGAGGCGTGCCCCTCACCGGCCTTGTTTGGTGCATGTTTCTTGGCTGTTCCAAGATACTGGTGCCTCTTTATGCATGTGTGAAAGTAATTTTGTCTGGTTCAGGAAAAAAAAGGAATTGGTTGGAATTGCATTAACTGGGGGAAGATTCATGTTTTTATGTTACTCTTTTTCCATCTAGGAACCTGGTGCATCACCTCCATTTTTCGGGTCTTGTTTTCTGACTTTTTATAAGGTTTTATGATTTTCTTGGGGTTCTTTACCTTTGCATTAAATTTATTCCTAAGTGCTTTATAGTTTTTGTCACTCTTGTGATGGGGTTATATTTTTTTCATTTCTACTTCTAGTTAGTTCTTACCAATCTAATGAAATACTGTTGGTTTTTTCAATATTTTCTTATTCTGTCACCTTATCAAATTTTCTTACTGATCTTAGTAATTTTTTACTAGCATCTGCATATATAGTCCTGTCATTTCTAACTAGATACTTTTATCTCTCTTCCAATATTTATACCAACACACACTGGTGGTTTTAATTTTATTATGCCGTTAGCTAGGACCAGTAACACAGAGATAACAGAGGTGAGAGCAGGTCTCCCTGCTAACCTCCCATTTTGGTGAAAGGCTTCAGCATTTCCTCATTTCATGTGAAAATGGCCCTTGGTTTCTGGTAAATCGCCTTCACCCAGCCTGCTACTGCTCCACGGTTCACATTTGCGTGGCTCTTACCAGTACCACCCTGGCCGGTTGGTCTTGTGCTAGCTCTGCTGCTGAATTTTATCAGCCATATGACTTTTCTCCTTAAGATGTTAATTTAATAATTGCTGTGTTGATAGATTTTCTGGGTTTGAGCTATCCTTGCATTACTGAGATAAACCTCAATGTTGTCGCAGTATATTATAACTTTTCTACGTGCTGGGTTCAGTTTATTAATTTTCGTTAATCTCTGCTTTCATATCTACTGTGTGAAGCTGGGCCGTAGTTCTCTTCCTTTTTTGTACTACTGTATTTTGTCAGATCTAAAATGTGTTGATACTGGCACTTTGTGATCTTTCCTGAGGATAGTCTGTACATTTTTATGCCACTCTCTCATGCTGCCATCTGATGACAGGGATTGTAAAATGCACCCGATTTTAGCAAAAACCAAATGTGGAATAACAGATACATCTTACAGTACATGACGTAGGGTGAAAAGGTTGCTTTAGAACTCAGCTGGGCCTAGTGCTTTGCTCAGTGATCAATCTGCAGATTCCTTCCACGTTAGGTCAGTTTAGAGTAGGGTAGGTCACGTATTGAGTGGTACGTTGTGTTCTTTAATGAATCTTTTAATTTCTTTTACCTCTGTGGTGGTGATGTCTCCTTATGAGTTCATTTATTCTTTTGATTATTTTGTTTTCAATATATTTCACTTCCACTTTTATCTTAATTACTTACCCTGTTTTGTTTTATTTTATTGTTTTCCTCATTTATTAAGTTAAATACAGAGTTCACTTAAAGCCATGTATTCCTCTGAGTATAACTTCAGCTCTATCCATAGATTTTCTTTTCTTTTTTTCAAATCATAGCCTTTTTTTAAGAGTTTTATTGAGGCATAATTTACGTACTGTAAAATTCACTAACTGTAATTGGAAATTTTGATGATTTCAATAAATATGTAGAGTTGTGCAACCATTACCACAATACAGTTTTAGAGTATTTCCATCACCCATCAAAAAAATTACCTTATGCCCATTTGCCATCAATCCCCACTCCTATCCCCAGCTCCAGGCAACCAATGATCTGTTTTCTGCCTCTAAATTTGCCTTTTCTGGACATTGCACATAAATGAAATCGGCAATATGTAGTCTTTTACATTTGACTCTTAATGTAATGTTTTTGAGGTTCATCTACTTGGAGTAGTTTGTTTCTTTTTAATGCTGCATAATATTCTTTATTACATGAATATCGCACATTTTATTTATCCATTCAGCAATTAATGGATACTTGAGTTGTTTTTTTAGCTATTACGTATAACACTGCTTTGAACATTTGAATACAAGTCTTTGCTTTTTTTGTTTGTTTTTTTGTTTTTTTTAAATGTTGAGCCTTCTTTTAATTTATTAATTTTTATTTTTGGCTGTGTTGGGTCTTCGTTCCTGCGCAAGGGCTTTCTCTAGTTGTGGCAAGTGGGGGCCACTCTTCATCGCGGTGCACGGGCCTCTCACTGTCATGGCCTGTCTCGTTGCGGAGCACAGGCTCCAGACGCGCAGGCTCAGTAGGTGTGGCTCACGGGCCCAGCCGCTCCGCGGCATGTGGGATCCTCCCAGACCAGGGCTCGAACCAGTGTCCCCTGCACTAGCAGGCAGACTCTCAACCACTGCGCCACCAGGGAAGCCCCAAGTCTTTATTTGAACATATATTGTCATCTTTCTTGGGTAGATACCTAGGAGTGGAACTGCTGGCTTGTGTGGTAAGTTTATGTTTAGCTTTTTAAAAAAACTGCTGAACTGTCTTCCAGACCATTTTAAGTTCCCACCAGCAAGGTATGGGGTTCCGATGTATCCACATTCTTGCTAACACTTGTCATCGTCTTTTTGATTATAGTCTTTCTTACGGGTGTGTACTGGTATCTATCTCCTTATGGTTTTAATTTGCATTTCCCTACTGGCTACAGATATTAGGCACCTTTTCATGTACCTGTTAGCCATTTGTGTGTGTTGTGGGGTTTTCTTTGGCCGTGCTGCGTGGCGTGTGGGATCCAAGTTCCCCAACCAGGGATCGAACCTGTGCCCGCTGCGGTGGAAGCGTGGAGTCTGAACCGCCGGACCACCAGGGAGGTCCCTGTATGTCTCTTTTGATGAAATGTCTGTCAGATCTTTGGCCTAGTTTTAAATTATCTCCTTGTTGCTGACTTATGCCAATTCTTTACGTAACCTGGATATGAGTCCTTTATCAGGTATATTATTTACAAATATTTTCTCCCAGTTTGTCTTGACTGTTTACACTCTTTAATAGTGTCTTTGAAGCCCCCAAAGTTTGAATTGTGATGAGGTCTAATTTATCACATTTTTCTTTTATAGATCTCGCTTTTGATGTTGTATCCAAGAACTCTTCGCCTAACTAAAGGTCACAAAGGTTTTTTTCCTGTGTTTTCTTCTAGAAGTTTTCTAGTTTTAGTTCTTATATTTAGGCCTGCGATCCATTTCAAGTTAATTTTTTGTGTAATGTGAGGTAGAAGTCTAAATTCATCTTTTTGCACATGGATATCCAGTTGTCCCAGCACCATTTGTTGCAGAAGTTGTTTTTTCATGGAGTTTCCTTGGTATCCTTATCAAAAACCAATTGACCATAAATGTAAACTTTAATTCCTGGACTCTCAGTTTTATCATATCAATCTATATGCCCGTTTTATGCCAGTACCGTGCTACCTCATTGTGGTATCTCACTGTTGGGTTTTTTTTGTTTTTTTGTTTTGTTTTCCGGTACGCGGGCCTCTCACTGTCGTGGCCTCTCCCATTGTGGAGCACAGGCTCCGGACGTGCAGGCCCAGCGGCCATGGCTCACGGGCCTAGCTTTCTGCGGCATGTGGGATCTTCCCGGACCGGGGCCCAAACCCGTGTCCCCTGCATCAGCAGGTGGACTCTCAACCACTGCGCCACCAGGGAAGCCCCTCACTGTTGTTTTAATTTGCACTTCTGTTACGAGGTCAGGTGCTTTTACAAATGTTTATTGGCCCTGTTCCATTGGACTGCCATTTTCTTAATTTTTTTTAAAGAGTTTTTATTCTGGATATGAACTCTCTGTTGGTTATATATGTCTTGCAAATACTTCGTTCCACTATAGTTTGGCTTTCATTTTAGCCATTCTGGTGAGCTGGTTTCAAAGTTAACTGATGATGAATGAAGTTAAGCATCTCTTTGTAGGTTTATCGTCTGCTCAGATGTATTATTTTGTGAAGTTCTGGTTTAAGTCTTTGGGCCCTTCTTTCTACTAGGTTGTAAGATTTTTTAAAAAATAGATTTGTAGGAGTTCAGATATAGGTCCTTTGTAGATATGGGAATTGCACATTTTCTTCTACTCTTTTATCTTGAATTTTCACTCTCAAAGGCGTTAGCACTTTGAGAGTACTTTGATCTGTTTAATATATCTTTGCTTCCCACAGAGTAGTGAAGATGTTATCTTATGTCTTTTTTCCTAAAACTTTCTTCGACCTTTCGCACTGGACTGTACAGTCTAGGTAGAGTTAAGTTTTGTGTCTGCTGTGATGCTAGAGGTCACAGTTCCTTTCCCGTGTGGCTCTCCGTCTGGCACAGCACCCTTGTCGAAAAGGTCACCCTTCACTCATTGTGGTGTTATCTTTGTTGTAAATAAAGTACCATCAACTGTGCGACCCGTTTCTGGGCTCTGTTTTGTTCCCCTGGCTGCCTGAGCTGTGTCGGGAGAACATTAACACACCCTAGGAGGTCTTGGTGTCTGGTAGTGTAAGTCCTTCAGCTTTTTCTTCAGAATTGCCTTGGCTCTTTTCATTTCTGTATAGGTTTTAGAATCAGTCATTTGTCCAAGAAATCCTGCCTTTTAGTGGGGAATGATATTTCAAGATCACAGTCTGGGTGCTAGGATTCTCGTTGCTATTGGAATGGTCACTGTTTACAGGACTTTTTAGTAGACCAAATTAGAAAATAGGTTTTTTCAGGATATAGCACATCAGGAGTTCATACTGATATTTTCCATTCAAATGCAGGTTTGTAGGCATTTATTTAACTTGTCTTATATCTCCTTTTTGTCACACTGAGATTTTTGGTTCTCAAGGACATCAGCGATAATAAATAGAACTTAAATACCAGATAATTATTCATTTACTTTATCCCACATTATACACAGTGTATTTTCAGAAAAATAATACCAACATTGTGACCAGTATGACGACTGAAAGGTTAAAATTTTTGCATCTTTTCATTTCCTTCCCTCTCCCCCTTTTTTATAGTTTAACTCTGTTTTCATTCTCAGAGCACATAGTCGTGACAAACTGTATTCTCTCCCTCCCATCCCTGTTTACACTCGTTCTCCACGGGAATATACAGCTGAGGCTCACCTCCAGTCTCTGTGCTGATACTCCTCATTATTTTGGTGTGAAGCTTCCTCTCTAGGAGACTTTTATTTCAGACTTCAAAGAATGTCTGGATAGAAAGTCCTCGGTTCATGTTTTCTTTTCATGAGTATCTTAAGGATGTTCCTCCACTTCCTTCTGTAATAAAGCACTGCTGTCAGACTCTGATGTCAGTTTAATTTTCTTTATCTTACAAGTTACTTGGTCTGTTTGCTTTGATGCCTGAACAGGTTTTTTTCTTCTTTAAAGTCCAGTAATTTCAGAATATATCATTCTGGGTTGACTTTCCCACATACATGCTATGTTCTTTAAATATGTAGTACCAAATCTCTTTTTCTTGGATTATTATTTTGAGGATTTGTTCTGTTCCCTTGCTTTCGTTTACTCCTGTGGAGACTCCTATTGTATAAATATTGAATCTTCTTTGCCTGTTTTTATATTTGTTGTCTCCCTCTGAGTTTTTATCATTCCTTTTTTTTTTTTTTTTTTTGCGGTAGGCGGGCCTCTCACTGTTGTGGCCTCTCCCCTTGCAGAGCACAGGCTCCGGACGCGCAGGCTCAGCAGCCATGGCTCACGGGCCCAGCCGCTCTGCAGCATGTGGGATCTTCCCAGACCGGGGCACGAACCCGTGTCCCCTGCATCGGCAGGCGGACTCTCAACCACTGCGCCACCAGGGAAGCCCTATCATTCCTTTTTTATTTAATTTTTTTCTCTTTTTTATGTACTATTCCCTGTAAGGCATTTTATGTTGTGCTTATTTGCTCTTGTATTCTTTTCAGTTAATCTTCATTTCCGAAATTATTTTTTCTTTGTTTTTAATTCTTTACAGAGGTATTACCTATTTCTGAGTTTTCCTATTAATATTCATGTAGTCCTTTGACATTATGCTCTTCCTTTAATGTCTTTTGTCTCACCTTGAAACATTAGGCTGTAGTTTTTTATGTCTTTGTGGGATGTCTCCCTGTCATGCTCTTACTGCTGCGTAGGTGTCGTTGAGTTCCTTTTCGCTTCTTCCTTATAAGAACTCCACGCAGGACTTGGCTTTGATCCCTCCTGAGGCTCGTGTGTGTGTGAAATTAGAGAAGAGGAGCTTGGGCTCTAGAGCTCTCGCTTCGGTTATTTTTGTGAAACTTTCTAAAATGTGCTGGCTTACCTCCTGAGAGCCCTGATTTGGTTCTCTTCCCCTGCTAGTATTTTTTTCCATTTCCTCTCCTGCCCCTCTGCTGTTCAGTCTGGATTCTCTTCCCAGCAGTTTCTCACCAGTGTGACCTAGTTCTGGAAGGAAGCTACGGCTGCTGAATTTTGAGGGTTCCCAGGGCCCCTTCAGTCTTGGCTGCGGACTCCGTGCCCTCATCCATTGTGGGGTACAGACCCCTTCTGCTTTCAGCCGCTGTTCTCAGGTGGGTTCACCCGGCTCACTGGTTGTCTCAGAGTTCTCAGCTCCAGAGGACACCCGTTGTTCCTCTCTGCCTTCTTCCCCCAGACACTGATAGCACACGAGCCTGTGGCTGCTGGTGGGCTCTCCTATATGCTCACGTGTCTGTGGGGATACATTTTCACCTAATTTTGTTGTAGATGTTGGCGATGGGTATTTGATTTTGCCTGCTTGGTTGCACTGTATGATTTTATGCAAGAATTTGGGGTGGTTAAAAAAAACTCTGCCACAGTTTTTTCAAAATATCTAAAACTTGGAAGCAACCAGGATGTCCTTCAGTAGGTGAATGGATAAACAAACCGTGATACATCCAAAATATGGCATATTATTCAACAATAAAAAGAAATGAGCTACCAGGCCATGGAAAGACCTTAAATGCATATTACTAAACGAAAAAAGCCAATCTGAAAAGGCTGCATCCTGTATGATCCTAACTATATGACATTCTGGAAAAGGCAGTGGAGACAATAAAAAGATCAGTGGTTGCCAGTGGTTGGGAGAATGCGGGGATGACTAGACAGAGCACAGGAGATTTTTAGGACAGTGGAACTCTCCATATGTTACCGTCATGGTGAATACATGGCATTTTAACATTTGTCAAAACCCATAGAATGTACAAAGTGAACCGTAATGGAAACTGTGGTCTTTAATTAACAGTAACGTATCAATATGGGCTCATCAGTTGTAAGAGATGTGCCACATTATTGCAAGATGTTAATAATAGGAGGAACTAGGGGAGGGTGGAGAGGGGTATGGGAACTCTGTACTTGACATTCAGCTTTTCTGTAAACCCAATAATTAAAGTCTATTAATTTAAAAAATGGCTGCCAGAGGCAGGAGGTGGGGAGGTAGGCGAAATGGCTGAAGGAAGTCCAATGGTACAAACTTGCAGTTAAAATAAGTAAGTCATGGGGACATAATGCACAGCATGGTGACTATAGTTAATAATACTGTATTGAATATTAGAAAGCCGCTAAGAGAGTAGATCTTCAAAGTTCCCATCACAAGAAAAAAAAATTTTGTAACTGTGTATGGTGACGGATATTAACTATTAACTATAGACTTACTGTGGTGATCATTTTGCAGTACATAACAAATATCAACTCATTACGTTGTACACCTGAAACTTATATAATGTTTTATGTCAATCGTACCTCAGCAAAAGAAGGCTGCCGCTGCCACCTCTTCGGACCCCTCCGTCGCTAAGTATCTGAATTCCAACCTTTCTAAGTCCTCCGTAACAGTATCACTGTTTTATTCTGTTGATGACCATTTAGATTTATCTGTGTATTTATCATTTTATTCTTCAGTCCTTTTTGCATCTCAGACTTTCCATCAGAGGTCAAAACCTTGTTTGAATACATCATTTAGAATTTTCTTTAATAAGAGTCTGCTGGTGGCAAACTGTTTATCTAGAAAATGTCTTCATTTGCCCTCTTTCTTGAAAGATAATCACTGAATATCTAATTGTAGATTTTTGTGTTCCTTTAGTACATTGAAGATAAGTATTTCATTGCCTTTTGACTTCCATTAGTATTGAGAAGCCAAATTCATTCTTATTCTTTTTTTAAAAATTTATTTTAGTTATTTATTTTTGGCTGTGTTGGGTCTTCATTGCTGCGCGCGGGCTTTCCTCTAGTTGCGGCGACCTGGGGCTACTCTCCGTTGGGTGCGCGGGCTTCTCATTGAGGTGGCTTCTCTTGTTGCAGAGCACGGGCTCTAGGCACGTGGGCTTCAATAGTTGTGGCGCACGGGCTCAGTAGTTGTGGCTCACAGGCTCTAGAGCGCAGGCTCAGTAGTTGTGGCGCATGGGCTTAGTTGCTCCACGGCATGTGGGATCTATCCCAGAACAGGGCTCGAACCCGTGTCCCCTGCACTGGCAGGCGGATTCTTAATCACTGTGCCACCAGGGAAGTCCCCAGATTCATTCTTTTTGAAAGTACTGTTGGCGATTTCTGGCCACTTTTCTGATTTTGACTATGACATTGATTTTTTTTCAGTGATTCCACTGCCAGGGGTCCAAGTATAGATTTCTTTTTTTTTATCAGTCTTTTTTGCCATTCACTTTGAATCTGTGGATTGTTATATTTCCTCAGTTGTAGAAAGTTCTCAGCCGTTATTTCTTCAGTTATCTCTGTATTAGTTTCCTTTATTTTTCCCCTTTGGCTCTAATCAGATGTGTATTGGAATCTTTCATTTACTATCTTTCTTTAAGGTTGTATTTTTCAACCTTTTTGTGACTAACCGTGCTATATTCTTTTTTTTTTTAATGGGGTTTTTCCTTTTTTTTTTCTCTTGGTTGCATTGGGTCTTTGTTGCTGCACGTGGGCTTTCTCTAGTTACGGCGAGCAGGGGCTACTCTTTGTTGCGGTGCGTGGGTTTCTCATTGTGGTGGCTTCTCGTTACGGAGCATGGGCTCTAGGTGCGCGGGCTTCAGTAGTTGTGGCACGTGGGCTCAGTAGTTATGGCTTGTGGCCTCTAGAGCACAGGTTCAGTAGTTGTGGCACACAGGCTTAGTTGCTCCGTGGCATGTGGGACCTTCCCAGAGCAGGGCTCGAACTTGTGTCCCCTTCATTGGCAGGTGGATTCTTAAACACTGCGCCAACAGGGAAGTCCCCCTTTTTTTTTTACATCTTCATTGGAGTATAATCACTTTACAATGTTGTGTTAGTTTCTGCTGTACAACAAAGTGATTCAGCTATACATATACATATATCCCCATACCTCCTCCCTCTTGAACCTCCCTCCTACCCTCCCTATCCGATCCCTCTAGGCCGTCACAGAGCATCGAGCTGATCTCCCTGTGCTATGCAGCAGCTTCCCACTGGCCGTCCACTTTACATTTGGTCGTGTATATACGTCAGTGCTACTCTCTCACTTCCTCCCAGCTTCCCCTTCCCCCCACCTCACGTCCTCAAGTCCGTTCTCTACATCTGTGTCTTTATTCCTGCCCTGCCACTAGGTTCAGCAGTGCCGTTGTTTTAGATTCCATATATATATGTGTTAGCATATGGTATTTGTTTTCCTCTTTCTGACTTACTTCACTCTGTAGGACAGACTCTAGGTCCATCCATCTCACTATACGTGCTGTATTCTTTTTTTTTTTTTCCTTTCTTTTTTTGTGGTACGCAGGCCTCTCACTGTTGGGGCCTCTCCCGTTGTGGAGCACAGGCTCCGGACGTGCAGGCTTAGCAGCCATGGCTCATGGGCCCAGCCACTCCGCGGCATGTGGGACCTTCCCGGACCGGGGCACGAACCCGTGTCCCCTGCATCGGCAGGCGGACTCTCAACCACTGCGCCACCAGGGAAGCCCGTCGTGCTGTATTCTTGATCAGAGTTTCACGTTATCCATGGTGAAGGACCAGTTTTCTTTTTAATTTTCAACCCACCATGGACTAGTACTTTCATAAAATAGAGTAAAAATAAGTTACTAGAAAAATGAAATACAAAATACAGCCACAAAGTTTTAAATTTCAGATATTCTTTTTTCATTTATGGAAGTTCTATTTTTAATCTGCTTTGTGACTTTTTAAAAATATTTTCCTATTGCCTTGCAGAAACCATCAAATTTGTGATTTCTTTTAGTCAGCACAGCTGCTTTATAGTCCGTGAGATATTACCAACATCTGAAGTCCTTGTCACATTTTGCTCACGGTGTCTTATTTCCTGTGTACCTGACTATTTTTTAGTGTATGCTGGTCACTGTACTCAAATATTTGAAATAAATTGAAACCTAGGATAAAAGTATCTTCTTCAGCAGGGATTTGTTTTTGCTTCTGCCAGACACCTGGTGTCACTACTAGTCTGAGAGTGCCATAAACCGCAGCACTAGTTTATGACTTGTTAAATTAGCCAAGATGATTGTCCTGTAAAGTATCCCCTTATTCCCTATAGTTCCTGAAAATGGAAACCTTTTTTGGATAGAATATATCAGGGGTGATGCTGTGTAACTCAGGAGATAGTTTCTTTATTGTGAGAGATGCATACTATCTGATGACTAGCAAAAGTGATGCTAGATTTTACCACTGTATTACAGTAGGTTGGTGACCAATTGATCTCTCCATTGTACAGTATTTCCCTTTGCAATTCAAAAGTACTAGTGATAATCTACAAGGTATATTTTGGCACCCTGCCAGTGTCTGTTCCCCATCAACCATATGCTAATGCTTTAGACACCACTTGATAATCCTTGCCTGAGTCAATAGTTTCTCTAGAGATTTCAACGTTTAATCTGGCATTCTTCTAAAAGCAGAGCTGTTTCTCGCTAAATAGAGCTATTTGGTTATCTTGACATACAGCTCCTACTGGAAAGTGAGGGTGAGCTTAATTCTTTGCCTTTCAGTTACAAGTTTCCCTCAAATGGTGAAAACTAAATGTTTTTTTGGCTTTCTCTTTTTTGAATATCACTGTGTGTTTCATTGATGTCAGTGTGTTTTAATCTACTAAAATCATACTTTCTTCTCTTTTTTTTAAGATTTTATTTATTTATTTTTGGCTGCGTTGGGCCTTCGTTGCTGCGCATGGGCTTTCCCTAGTTGTGGCGAGCGGGGGCTGCTCTTCGTTGTGGCGCACGGGCTTCTCATTGCGGTGGCTTCTCTCGTTGCGGAGCATGTGCTCTAGGCACATGGGCTTCAGTAGTTGTGGCACGCAGGCTCAGTAGTTGTGGCTCGCGGACTGTAGAGTGCAGGCTCAGTAGTTGTGGCACACGGGCTTAGTTGCTCTGTAGCATGTGGGATCTTCCTGGACCAGGGCTTGAACCCATGTCCCCTGCATCGGCAGGCGGGTTCTTAACCACTGCGCCACCACGGAAGCCCCCATACTCTTTTTTTATGTGCAGATGCATAATTTTAACCATTGTGTGATATTTGGACTAGCTGCTGTCATGGCCTCATTTATTTTTGTTTCCTTGATGTCTGACAAAGTAAGATGTCCCCCCAGGCTTGTTTGTACCTTCCCTGCCCCAGACTTGGAATCAGCCATTTTTCAACGAACCCTGATTGCTTTCAGTGGGGAATGATATTAGAGACCAAAATTAGGGTACCTAGTGGGTGCTCATTGCTACTGGACTGCTGTTGCTTTTAGGTGCTCTCAGTGGAGGGAGCTAGAACATAAACATGTATTCTAGAAAATATATATATATGTTTAGTTGTGCATTCATAACATGGTAGTGTTTTCACTTGTTTCTTGAATTTTCATAGTTTCATCTCTTACACTGAAAATCTTTATTTCTAATTTCATTGACGTAATTATTGCTGTATCATATTAAAATGATTGACAACAATAATGATATTATTACAAACAGTAGGAGCTTTGAATTGGCTCATTTCATTGCAAAAAAAAAGCTGTTGGTATATATTTGTTGTGATTCCATTAAATTTTTAAAATGTCCAGAGAGGACTGGCATCTTTAGGATGTTCAAATCCCCTTTCTGAGAGAGTAGTGTGCAGTTGTTCAAGGCCACTTTCATTTCCTTTAGGGGGGTTTTTAAGTTTCCCTCATGTGGGTTTTGCACATTTCTTAGCAAGTGTGTGCCCAGATATTCCATTATTGGTGCTATTATTGTAAATGGGATCTCCTCTTCCATTATGTCTTCTAAATAATTGTTAATTGTTTATTTGGAGGTTGTTGATTTCTGCATCTTGCTTTCACCTCCTGCTTCCTTCCTGAATTATCTTATTGTTTGCACTAGTTTTTCAGCTGATTTTTTTGGATGTTTTCAGGTATCTAATGAGATCTGCATGTAAAAGCAATCTCACCTCTTTGTTTCTAAATCTTATACCTTTAGTGTCTTTCTCCTGAGTTGACTGAAAATTCCAGTAAGATGTTACGTGTGGTGGTGTGAGCAGGAATATTTGTCTTGTTCCTGACTTTAATGGAAATAGGAGCATGATTTAAACACCGTTTATTATTCCCGTGGTTTTCAGCTGCTGTAAACCGTACTTTAATGTAAATCTTTTGTTGTTCACACTTTTGAACCTTTCCTTAAGCTGGAATCAAGGAAGGGAAGTACTGATCAAAGGCCACGCGTTTTCAAGAACCCTTTAGAGGTGCTGTCCAGAGAGGTTGCACCATGAATACTTCTGCCCAGAGCGCAGGAGGTGCCTGTCTGTCCCATTGCACCTTTCTAGTACTGAGGCCATTTAAATGCTTAAGTCATTCGCTAAGTGGAAAATAATGTTTCCTGTTTTTATTTTTTTAACGTTGAGGCTGAATGTAGTCTTCAGGCCCTGTTCGTTCAAAGATTTCTCTGAGTTAGTCCTTTCTTTTAATACTTTCGGTCTGGAAGGTAGAAGTGTTAAATGAAGAGACCGATTTTTTTAGGTGACTAATGAATCAAGGACTTTGTTTCTTGAGGCCATTCTCCTTGTTTTAGGAAAGAAAGGCCTAGGGAGAAGTCAAAGTTATAATGAAACAACTAGGGCCTAATGTTAACTGGAGACCCTGGGGCAGAAATTTAGAATTGCTAAGTGTTAGGCCATTTGGGAAAGAAGTTACATTACTGTTGGGAGAACTTACCTGAATTTTTAAAAATTGGCTTTTGAATGGCAGTTAAACATTTATATGTCTTGCCCTCCTTTTGTGAAAATACAATACTTCAACCTCATTCAAAGCAGTTTATTTTCTGATACAATTGAAAGTCTCACCATACAAGTCATCATTTTTTACTGCTTAAAAATGAATTAGCATCTGTTTACAGGAACTTTACCTCTTGCCCATTCATTGAAGAATAAAAATGCAATGTGAGAAGTTACCATAGTGCCTGCTCTAATTCTCGTGGGTTCAGAAACTCAGCTTTCATCAGTCTTGTTTCTGGCACGTGTTTGATTCTGTGTCTTCTCTTGACTGCCCACAATAATGGAAGGAAACTTTCAGCTTGGTGAGGCAGGTGCCAGTTCACAGCAAATATTTACTGACCACCTGGGTTGTCTGGAGCGTGGGGAGGTCGTCAGGACAGTGACAGTGACCGGAGGTGGCCCTTGCTCTTAGGGAGGCCGCAGACCCAGACCCAGACCCTGACCCTTGTTCTGGCGGTAGCTGGGGAGCGGAGGTGCCATGGATGCTGCTCTTGTGAACAGCTGAGAGCTGGTCTCATGTCAGCCTGAGCCCAGCCTCGAGCCGCAGGCTGGCCCTAGGGCGCCCTCCTGTCCACCCTTGTCAGGCCACAGACGTGGCTTTTACTCCAGGGCCGGTCTCGGGCGTCTGCCTGTCATACCCTGCAAGCCCCTTCTGGGAAGAACCCAGGGAGTAGGTTTCAACTGGCAGCTGTACTCTTACATTTAATGTCTAGCTCAGGCCTTCCCCAGACCTCACCTGGGTTTCTCCCGGCACCTGACGTCACACACAGACGCACACACCTTGCTTGCGTGCCCTTGCCCACCGCACAGGCCCTCCAGGCCTGGGTTTCTCGCACGCCCTGCTGGCTCTGCCTCCTCCAGTGTTTCCTGAGCCACCCTGGCTGGCTCAAGCCTGCCTGATCTTTTGTCCTAAATTGTGGTAAAATATACATAGCGTAACAGTTATCACTTTAACCATTCGCAAGTGTACAATTCAGTGGCATTCACTAGATTCACATTCAGTGTGCCCATCCCCACTGTCTATTCATTGTCCCCAACAAAAGCTCTGTGCCTGTTAATACCTCCCTCTTCCCCTCCCCCAGCCCCTGGCACCTACCATTCATTCTACTTCCTGTCTCTGTGATTTTGACTCCTCTAGGGGCCTCCTATGAGTGGAATCCTACAGAAGTTTCTTCCTACTTTTTAAGGCTGCATAACATTCCATCATGTGGATGGAGCACCATGTATCTGTTCATCATGATGGACACGGGTTGCAGAACACACCACACGCTGCCCTGTCTAAAGTGTCACTGAGGGCAGAGGCTGTTTTGGTGCCCAGTCTAGCATCTGCCATGGATCCCCGAGACACAAGTTTGCTGAAGGAATGAAAAGCCCTCTGGGCCCGTCTGCCTGTCCTTCCCACGTCCTTCCATTTTCTCAGAACTGTTGTGGGGCTGGAACCCCTCCCAGGCTCACGGCTCCCTGCGCCTCAGGTTCTTCTTTGTGAAGTGAGGTTTGTTGCTAATAGTCAACACGCTCTGTGTACTTTGTGTGGGTTTCCTACCTTCTCGGAACAAGGGAGGGGGTGAGGACTTGCTTTGGCTTCAAAGGTTTTCCAGCCTAACTGTGGCAAGAACAAAAATGAGCGAAGGTCTCCCAGCAGCGCACTCGGGGCAGATTTTACACCGTCTACTCCGCTCGCCTCCGCTGGCCTTTTCCTGGGATAAGCTCGTCCACCCTTTTAAACCACTCGCAGGACTCGCTCAGATCAACAGGGCAGCAGGCGCCTGTCCCTTTGACCTTGCTGTTGGCAAGTAGAAGTGCCCTGGCAACCTTTGAACACAGCTGAATGCTAGGTATCTTTGATCTGCCTAAGGAAGAAGTCTATTTTAAACTGTAAGTGAAGCCAAATTTTTTAGGTTAGATATCCTACCGAACAAAATGTACATCACCCATGCCCGTGTAGTTTCCGGTTAAGTGTCTGCTCTGCCAGCAGTGTCAGTGCCTTGCAGTTATGACACCACAACTCTCTGGGCTCGAGACACAACCTTCTCTTGTTTATTTGTTTGTTTGTTTGTTTGCTGTACGCGGGGCTCCCACTGCTGTGGCCTCTCCCGCCGCGGAGCACAGGCTCCGGACGCGCAGGCTCAGCGGCCATGGCTCACGGGCCCAGCCGCTCCGCGGCATGTGGGATCTTCCCGGACCGGGGCACGAACCCGTGTCCCCTGCATCGTCAGGCGGACCCTCAACCACTGCGCCATCAGGGAAGCCCCCAAGACAGAACCTTCTTTTAGTGAAAGAAACTGTAAACCTTCTTCACTAAAATATGAGCATACTTAACTTGCCCGTAAAATTGCCTGGGGAGATGAAAATTAAAACCTTCAGCTGAATTTAGAAATGAAAATGTGAAAGTTTTATTCAGAAATGCTACCTACAAATGGCAGTTTGTTTTTAAATAAAAACCCAAATAAAGTGACAGAGGACGCAGAGAATAAAGAATAACTCCTATTCAACCTTCATCTTTGTGCAGTACAGAGATGCTTGTGTTTGCATCCTTGACGGGCGGGCGCACTGAGAGCTGTGGTCTGTCTGCCCACTTTCGGTTCTGGAAGGAGCTCTGCACTGAGCCCAGAAAGGCGCCTTTCCTCCGAGTTAGCTCAAGCCCTGCAGAGCGGCAGGAAGGTTGTCATGGGAGAGTCCAGAAGCGTGGCTGGAGGGTGCCATGGGGGGCATGAGGGCTGGGCACAGACACCAGTGGAGGGTGTGGTGGGAGCCTGGATGGGGGCTCTGCATGCAGGGGGTGGGATGTGTCGTGCTGCAGGTGGTTAGATGGCGTACCCCTCTTGGTTACGCGCTACGGGGACGAGGTATAAAGAGTGGTGAGGGAGTTTTGCAGGATCAGAATTGGGTATTACTGCTTGATTCGGCCCTTCTTTCATTCAGTCAGTTTGATGGAACGCCTGCTGTGTGCCAGGCACTGTCCTGAGGCTGACGGGGAAGAGACCTGTGGCCCAGAGAGGGGAGAGGAAGACTTCCCAGAGGGGTTAGTCCAGGCAGAGACCCCGTCAGTGGCTCTGCGGCACCCTCACACTACAGCCCCAGGGTCGAGACCCTGCTCTTCAAGTGCTACAGTGTCCACTGCTTCCAGCACCTTCCCTGTAATGGCTGGAGCGACGTGCGGTGGGACCCTCCTTCAGTGGCAGCTGCACCCTCCTGAGCTCCCCACTCCCTCGGTGACATTTGTGCCTTCTAAAAGCCATGGCGGTAGGGTGATCACAGACAGACCCTTTACAGGTGAGGAGAGAAGAACCAGCCTGGACTTATTGAGGGCGGGCGGCCTCTCCCTGAGTAGGCAGTGAAGACTTATGCCCAAGCCAGTGATGGGGCTGCACGTGAGCCTCTTCCGGTGTGTTTGCTGAGTCCTTGTTTCCTCCGTGAGGAAAGTACTCTGGCGGCTAATTGAACCTCGAGAGCTTAGATGAGCCTATTGATTCAGTGCAAACTTGCAGTAAAAATTTAAGGAGTCCGTAATGGATTCTTCAAGACGGGAGTCAACATCCTGTAATTTGTTGGTTCAGTTTGTCATGCCTAGTTTAGGCTAATTTTTGTTTGTGTGTTTTTACATACTTGATCTCATTTATGCATCACCATAAGTCTTTTGCATCATATTTCCTGGGTTCCCATCACAGCCCTTTCTCTGTTCTTAGCCTGTGCCTGAGAGGCAGCATTCACTAAGGGATTCTCTCTGCTGTAACTTAATCTACATGTCTTTTTTTTAATTGTTACTTTTAATTTTCATCAAAGTATTGTGTGCTTATTTTAGCAATACTGAACAATATAGAGAAGTTTCAGAAAGAAGAACTACCCATAACCATAACACTCCACAGTGACTACTGTTGATATTTTGAGAGCGTTCCTTTTTATAATCATACTATTTCTGAAAAATTATACACTGCCCTTCTCACGTATATTTTTAGTTTACAAATTCATAAATATTTTTGATGGATGTGTAATATTTCACTGTGTGGGATAATCCCTTTGACATTAAGGTTGTTTCTGGTATTTTAGAATCATAAATAAAAATGTGATGCTCTCAAAAAGAATAAAATACTTAGAATTAACATAGGAGGTGAAAGACTTGTATGCTGAAAACTACAAAACATTGCTGAAAGACATTAAAGAAGACACCAGTAAATGGAAAGCCAATGTGTGTTCACGTATTCGAAGACTTAATATCGTTAAAACATCAGTACTGCCCAAAGAGATCATCAGATTCAATACAATCTCTGTCAAAATCCTAACAGTGTTTTTCTCCAGAGATAGAAAAATTCATCCTACAACTCACATGGAATCTCCGGGGACCCTGGATAACCAAAACAATCTTGGAAAAGAAGAACAAAATCCTTACATTTCCTGATTTCAAAACTTACTGCAAAGCTGCAGTAATCGAATCAGTGTGGTACTGGCGTAAAAACAAACACATACACCAATAGAGTAGAAGAGAGCCAAGAAATAAACCGTCACAGGTATGGTCAAATGGTTTTCAACAAGGGTGCCACCCACTCTGGGAAAAGGACAGTCTGTTCAACAAATGGCGCTGGAAAATATGGATATCCACATGCAAAAGAATGAACTTGGACCCTTACTTTACACCAAACACAAAAATTAACTCAAAGTGGATCAAAGACCTTATAGGAAAACATAGAGGAAAAGCTTCATGATGTTAGATTTATCAGTGATTTTTTAGCTATGACTCCAAAGCACAGGCACAAAAAGCAAAAGCGTATAAATTCGACCACATCAAAATTTAAAACTTCTGTGCAGCGAAGGACACAATCAACAAAGTGAAAAGGCAACCCACAAAATGGGAAGAACTATTCGGAGATCATCTGTCTGATAAGGGATTAACATCCAGAATTTATAAAGGACTCCTACAGCTAAACAAGAAAACAAGCCGTTTAAAAAAGTGTGCAAAGGGGGACTTCCCTGCTATTGCAGTGTTTAAGAATCCGTCTGCCAATGCAGGGGACACGGGTTTGAGCCCTGGCCCGGGAAGATCCCACATGCTGCGGAGCAACTAAGCCCGTGTGCCACAACTACTGAGCCTGTGCTCTAGAGCCTGCAAGCCACAACTACTGAGCCTGCGTGCCTGGAGCCTGTGCTCCGCAACAAGAGAAGCCACCACAATGAGAAGCCGGCACACCTCAACGAAGAGTAGCCCCTGCTCGCCGCAACTAGAGAAAGCCCGCAGGCAGCAACGAAGACCCAACGCAGCCAAAAATTAATTAATTAATTAATTAAAAATAATAATAATCCGCCTGCCAGTGCAGGGGACACGGATTTGATCCCTGGTCCGGGAAGACCCCACATGCCACAGAGCAACTAAGCCCATGAGCCACAACTCCTGAGCCCGCATGCTGCAACTGCTGAAGCCCACGCGCCTAGAGCCCGTGCTCTGCAACAAGAGAAGCCACCGCAGTGAGAAGCCCGCGCACCGCAACGAAGAGTAGCCCCTGCTTGCTGCAACTAGAGAAAGCCTGTGCGCAGCAATGAAGACCCAATTCAGCCCAAAAAAAAAAAAAAAAGTGCAAGGACTTGACATTTCTCCAAAGAAGATATACAAATGGACAGTAAGCACATGAAAACACGATTAACATCACTAATCATCAGGAACATGCAGATCAAAACCTCAGTGAGTTACCACTTAACACCCACTAGGATGGCTACTATCAAAAAACAGAAAATAGCACGTGTTGGTGAGGATTTGGAGAGATCGGAGCCCTTGTGCACTGCCGGTGGGAGTGTAAAACGATGCTGCCACTGTGGAGAAGAGCATGGCGGTCCCCCACACAACTAAAAGTACAATTACCATGCTTTGCACTTTTGGGAATACCCAAAAGAACTGGAAGCAGAGACTTAAATAGATATTTATGTATTCATATTACAGCAGCATTATTCACAATAGCCCAAAGGCAGAAATGGCCCAAGTGTCTGTCAAGTGATGGATAGAACAAAATGTGGTGTACCCCTATAATAGAATATTATCCAGTCTTAAAAAAGGAAGAAATTCTGACACACGCTACTACATGGCTGAACCTTAAGGACACTTACGCTGAGTGAAGTAGTTCAGTCTCAGAAGGACAAAAACTGCATGATTCCATTTGTATCAGGTACCCAGAGTAGTCACATTCATAGAGACAGAAAGTAGAATGGTGGTGGCCAGGGGCTGAGAGGAAGAGGATGGGGAGGAAGTGTGTAATGGGGACAGACTGCTTGTTTGGCAAGATGAAACGAGTTCTGAGGATGGATGGTGGTCATGGTAGCACAACAATGTGAATGTACTTATGCCACTTAGAGCTGTACACTTAAAAATGATTAAGATGGTAAATTTTATATTATGTATACTTTAGCACAGTTTTTTTTGTTTTTTTAAATTAATTTATTTATTTTTGTCTGCGTTTGGGTCTTCATTGCTGCGCATGGGCTTTCTCTACTCGCAGTGAGTGGGGGCTGCTCTTCCTTGCGGTGCGCAGGCTTCTCATTGTGGTGGCTTCTCTTGTTGTGGAGCAGGGGCTCTAGGCACACGGGCTCAGTAGTTGTGGCTCGTGGGCTCTAGAGCACAGTCTCAGTAGTTGTGGCACACGGGCTTAGATGCTCCGCGGCATGTGGGATCTTCCCAGACCAGGGCTCGAACCCGTGTCCCCTGCGTTGGCAGGCGGATTCTTAACCACTGCGCCACCAGGGAAGTCCCAGCACAGTTTTTTAAATAAATATTTTTTAAAATGTGATGCTCACTCATGGCTACTAAATTTTTGGAATGGACTCCCAAGAGTTAAATTACATAAACAAAGGATCTTTACATATTGCCAAATTATTTTCCAAAGGGATCAGAACAATTTATAGATTTGTTGGCAAGGTTACAACATGCCTTTACCAGTATTAATTATAATTTTTAAAATTATTGCTGATTTGATAGGTGAAGAAATACTTTTTTCATACAATTATTGAGCAGTTATAGTTCTTTTGTAAACTGAATCATTTGAACACTGAGGTCTCAGTGTTTTTCTAATTAATCGCAGTATATTATTAATCTCTTGTAATTATAGCATTTATACTTCCTTTTGATTTTTGGAGGGAACATACAGAAATTTGTAAATTTTTTAATGTGAGGAATATCCCCTCCGGGTTTGTCCAGTGTTTTTTAATCGTCCTTTTCTGGCTTGAGAATTGATATACTCATTTCCCTTTTCTTCTCAAAGCTGTGGGGGATTTGTGGGGGGTATGATTTGACTTTTTAAAAATTTAACTGTGTTTGTTTTTTTATTTAACCCATCTCAGATTTTATTTTGGTAAGACTTAAATTGACTTCTGCCCACATATAGCCAACCAATTGTCTGAATAATCCTCCCCTTTCCGTGGATTTGAGCTTCCTTCCTTATCCGAATATTACATTTGTACAACTACACTGACTGTTTTGGGAGCTGTTGCTGTCTGTTCCAAGACCTGTCTCTTAAGCCCACATCACACTGTGCTTAGTTCATAAGCTTTATAGTTGGTAGGACCAGCCTTTCTCATAAGAAGTGTTCTCATTCTTCATGCTTTTAATTTTTCCAAGTGAACTTGAGAATTATTTTGTCAGATACCCCGAAAACTAAGGAGACTCCTCTGAATTTTGAATGGAATTGCTTTAAAACTATAAATCAATTTGGGGAAGTACTAACATCAGCTTATTTATAGTATGTATGCTTCCAGTCCCGAAACACACCTTATCTTTATTTGTTCAAGTCTTTTATTTTTTCCTCCATATTATTTATCTGCTTGTTTGCTTATTTATATTTTAGAGTATGTTTCATCAGTGATTTCCAGATCACAGACTTTGAGTCCTTTAAAGAACTACTTTATGTGCATAAGGCTTCAAAACAGCATGGGGGAAAATCACTAATAAAGTTGAGATCCTTTGATCTGAGATCATTAGGAAAAATACATCAACCAGTGTCTTCACTTTTTCTTTGACTTTAACCTGTATATTTTATACAGAGAGTCTAGGAGTCTTTCCCTCTTATTTCTGCATTCCACTCAATAGCCCAATCTTAGGACAGGCACATTTCCCCATCGCATCTCATGTGAAGTATTAAACTGTTTGAGAACAGGTCCCTCTCTTTTTAAGGTAAGATCTACAGTAAGCATCTGCTTCCTGACCCCTCACAAAGCCCCCTGCAAGCCTCGATCCTTAATGCCGAGTTCATCTGGCACCACTTCCTGGGTGAGGAGGTGATGGTTCTGGGAGAGCCATCCTTGCGCATCTGATGCACCCAGAGGGTCAGCAGCCAGAACCTTAGTTCACAGTACCTGACTCGGAACACAGGCTGTTCAGACGGCAGAGGAGCCAGGCAGGTGGGAGGCCCATCACATGACACCCACTCCCTATGGCTTGTTACAATTTAGTTCATGGCCAGCTTTGGAATCCAGCAGCATCCTTCAGCTCTGCGGAGGGGGGCAGGGGTAGGATTTGGTTTGCTTTCGTTTATTTTCTTAATGGCTACTGATACACATAGTAAGATCTACCTTCTTACTAGTGTAGGGGAACTTAATAAGCACCCCCGAATGATTGTAGCAGTTCATCTGCTCGTTGAAATGTGTTGAGTGCCAGCCCACAGATGTAACTGCTAACCCCAGTCCATTTCAGGTGTTTCTTACTGTTGTGAGTTATGTTTAGAAACCAAAGGGCTTTTTGGTTCTTGTTCACAAGCTGGGAAAGGTGGGGGGCGAGGGGCGTTGTCTGAGAATTTATAAAAAGAGAAGACATGGTTTGGACAAACTCAGTTGTGTGTGTGTGTGAAGGAGTGAGGAATTTTTTTCAGTTCTGCCTGGCAAAGAGGTTTTTCTCATAGCTTATTCATTTTCATTTGGAGCTAGTAATAGCACTTCTTTTTGTAGGGAATCATCTCTCCAGCACACACGTACACCCCCTCCCCAGGCCAGGATACTCCAATTCAGAAATGATGTCCTTCTTCAGCTTTTTACATGAACCTTTTTTGAAGATAGGAAACTAAGATCTGAATAATAGCTTTTAATATTAGCGCCATATTTTTAAAAAGTGAAATATCTTTTTTTAATTAAAAAATTTTAATTTAAAATATAAAAAATTAAATAAAAGTGGTATGTTGACATCTTTAAGATACAAAAATAAACACTTGCATTCTATTTTATGACTTTAACTTTCACAGCCAGGTGGTATAAATAACTTTAACTTACAGCACTTTCTAGCTATTAAATTTAAAGAAGCTTTCATTTTTCATATAATTTTTTAACTGAATTTTTCCAATAAAAAAATTAGATCCCGAGAAAACCAGTGTTTGAAGATTATTAATTCATAACTTGGTAGTAGGAAAGGTTGAACAAGAGTCCAAACTGATGAATTGGGATTGTGTAATATTTGAATAGCCAATTTGCTTTAAAAAAAAAAAAAAAACTAGGTTGCCAAAAATGATACAGATATTTAAAGTAATTAGAATAGAAAATAGGAGGTGGCCAGGTGGGTATAAGGTACCAGTGAATTTGGGGTACCAGTTAGAGAAATGCTAAAATTTAAAGTTCATGTAGACACACATGCACACTTGTGGGTTTTTTGTGTTTTTTTTTTTGTTTTTTTTTTTTTTTGGTAGCTCTCTCAGAATCATGTGTTTATAGTCTGGCCAGGGTTGTGGCCTCAGTCCTGCCCCTTAAGAAGTGGGATCTTTGCCTAAAAGTTATTGAGAAATGAAGACTGCAGAAAGCCAAAAAATGTCCAGGCTTTTCATGCACACTGACAGCCAAACAGAATGCTCTTTCCATTTGCAGTTTTTTTAGTGTCATTTTAAGTTGCAGCTTCCGGCCAATCAGCGAGCCCCGTGCCTGCTGACATCACGAACCAGCCAGTTCCCTCCAGCTGCAGAGAGCTTCAGTTTGTCTTTTTTTTTTAAACTAAAATGGAGGCTGGTTTCTTGCCTTAAGGAGTACATTGCCTTTCCCGCTGAAGTCTAGATGTTGACATGTAATAAAGCGGGCAGCAGGATGGTGGTGGATGCGGCCAACTCCAATGGGCCTTTCCAGCCCGTGGCCCTTCTCCATATTCGAGGTAAGTTATTGTGTGTTTCACTGAAACGGAACCTTCTGTGGTGAGTTAATAAATGGCTATTGTGCTTCAGATAAGAAAAGCAGGAAGTTCTTTCTAGCAGAATTCACCCCGTTTTGCGGCAGACCTAACCAGAGGAGGCTGGGTGTGTCACTGCAATTTGGCATTTTACGAACTACTCACAGAATTTGAGTCTTGAGAGAGGCCTTGCATGCATAGTTCAAAGCTGGTTTTTCTGCTTTCTGCTCGCTCTCCCATCCCCCTTTCAGAGCCGTGCTGATGTCAAAGGATGTGAAGTCACTGCCCGGGGAAGGCATTGGGCGGGGGTAGGAAGGAGAGGCGGGGCGGCACGCCTGGCCAAGTTGTCCGTGCGCAGAGTTTCTGTTGCATCTGTGTTGCTTAACACCCCGAAGGTTTCACCAGGACACACCTCTGAATTAACGATGAATTGCAGTCAGAAAATATGCAGAAATGATTAGAAAAGAACTTCCTTTAAAAGGATTGTTTTCGTTCTTGCCCTGGATTCGAAAAGAGAAATAGACTCGTGCTTTGAAATATTGGAATCCATCGTGGGTCATAATTTCTGAGCTGTTAGCGTTTTTATTGAATAGTAGGAGATACTTTGCACTTAAATAGGCTTTGTATTGACATTTGCCTTTAAATATTTAAATGGCAACAAGTTTTCGATGAGTGTATAGATCACTTTTAATAATTACAGTTTGCCACTTGTAGTTTATACCAAATTGGGGTTCAGAATTTAGCTTAAAAACACAATTAGCATAGTAATTAATAATTATATTAAAATACAGCTATCAGGATAATCATATACTTTTCCTTAGCATTTAAAAGTATTTGTTACACAAATTTTTTGTTCATAATTGGGTGAAATAGAAAATGAATGTTAAGCTTCATCATATCACTTTAAAATTTATACAGTATCACAGCTCTGTCCCTAACAGAACAGTTCTAACTGTCAGAATCTCCTTTAAGGACCCATGTCAAGGAAGGGTGGGGGCAGGATCTCTAGGTGACTAATAGTCTGTATGACTAAAATGCCAGACAAGATTTTTCAGATCCTAGGGTGTACGCAGATAAAGGAGATAAAACCACATGAATACCCAGTCTGTTGGAATAAAATGGGTGTTGCTTTGCTCTCCAAACCCTCTTGAAAGAAGCTGGTGGAAATTAATGTCCACAGTGACCAACCTGTAGGTCACATTGTTTTGTAGTGCACCCAGGAAAGAGCAAATGTTGACCACAGATAGCACTCAGGTATTTTAGTTGCAGGAGCCAAATGGGCAAAAACAAAATGTAATTGTGTTTCGATTTAAGTTCTTAAACGGTGACTGACTAGCAAAAAGAAAATTTTATAGCATATAAAATGTGTATTTTGATACTTTTAAGGTATCTTCTTATAAATAACAGATTGTTTTAGTTTGAGTTTTCTCATTTCATTAAACACTTAATGTACTAGTCATTTTTTGAACTATGACTTTATTCTGAAATGGAATCGTTGGATTTTATATCTTATACCACATTGTTGTTGTTGTTTTTAATTCCAAGACTTTACTGTGACCAGTTTGAATTTTTTTGCTGTTGGTTGAGTGGTTGGTTGCTGTCTAATTGTGAAGGGAAAAAGTAGTGAAGTGTATTAACCTAAAAGAGACTTGAGATTTTAAGAAGGGATAACCTTTAGGGCCTAAAACTAAATTCTGGGTCAAACAGTGAACTAGCTAAAACTTGAACGCTTGATTTACTCATAAGGACTTTTTAGAGCAAGCATGTTAATGTGTGGTTTAGCAAATTTTATTTTGTTTATATTGGCTTTTAGAGTCTTGATCAATTTAATATCCACTTAGCATCTCCTCTGTGTGTCCAGTGCTGAGGGTCCCCGCCCCAGAGGAATGGATGGTTTAGTGGGAGACCCACACAGGGACCCTGGTACAGGAGGGGCACAGGAAGAGCTGACTCTGGGCAGGTGCTTGGAGAGAGAGCAGGGGCTGATGTAATCATGATGCTGGGAAGGGGAGGGGGCCACACTGAGGCTTACCACCGACTCAGGGTGCATTTAGAGAAGAAGGATCTTCCACACAGAGGTAAAATAACCAGCCCAAGGTCACTCAACCTATAAGTGGTAGGGCCAGAATCCAAACCAAGGCAGTTAAACAAACCAAGGCAGTTGTTTTGTTTTGTTTGGAATCTTTTTAAAAAAAGAAAAAAGAAAAAAATTTTTTTTATTTTAAAAATAGAAATTTTGGCTGTTTGTAGAACCTTTTGCCACAGGATTATAATAGCGGGTTTTTTCCCAGTGTCTTATCAACATCCATCTGTTTCAGTGGCCTCTGGCATATGACAGTTTTTGTGCCTAGGGTTCATTTCTTCATTCAGTTTACAAATATTTGTCAAGTCGCTACCACCACGTGCCAAGCAGGTTCCTAATTCAGAATATGAAGCAAGCACTGTGGCCCAGCTTTCAGAGTTTACAGTCCCCTGGATGGTGGGGCAGTCAAGTAAACAAATCAGTCAATACGATCACTAAACTGATTAGTAGTCCCAATTGGTTTGATATTTATCTCCTATTACATAGTCTAGAGTTTGCAGTTAATATAGTGAATTAGCATATCCTAAAAACTCAAAGTGTGACAGGAACATGTTGCTGAAAAGTCTAAACTTTTCTGTCTGTAGAAGGAGAAGGTGTCACCTGGAGGAACTTGATGGCTATAAATTTAGCTTGATGACTTAAATCCTGTATTTCCAGGGCTGTCCGAGAGAACTGTCTGTGATGGTGGGAATGTTCTCCGTGCTGTCCACTACAGTGGCCCCTGGTCACATGTGACTGTTGAGCCCTTAAAATGTGGCTACTGCAACTGAGAAACTGAATTTTTCATTTTATTTCATTTTAGTTGTTTTAAATTTAAATAGACATGTGTCTAGTGGCTGCTGTATTGGACAGCACAGTTCTAGACTGGGATCAAGAGACTTTTTCAGAAAAGGCTGGAAAGTAAATATTTTTGGCTGAGAAAGCAGCCATAGATGGGCATGACTGTGTTCCAGTAAAGCTTCATTTACAAAAACAGGTGGCTGACCAGACTTGGCCCGTGGGACATAGTTTGCCCACCCCTGTTCTAGACTATTCCTTGAATTTTAACTGCCTGTTAAGTATAGTAAAATATATTTCACTTCCAGAGCCAGGTTTAAGGCAAGAATAGCCAAGCCAAAAAAGATGTTAATGGGCAGAGAGGAAGAGTGCGACCTCCATCCTGTGCCAGCTGGCTTTTATTCTGGCCTCAAGAAAGTTGTTAACTGCTCCGATCTTGTAGTCGGTTGGTGAGTCCTGTCTCTGAAAGACTGAGGAGTAACCTCGGCCTGGTGGGGAGCTGGAGAGCAAATTATTCCCTGTGTAAACCCATTTTTCCTGGGGAATGGAAGTCTGATTATAGAAGAGTTTGTTTTCTCACAAGTATTCCTGAGTCGCCAATTCAATGAAAGTCTTTACCTTTCCAAAAAAATTTAGAAAAGAACGAGCAGGGGGCAGTGTAGGGTGTCAAACCCGAAGGCTTCCTTTCCCGCTGCAGCCCGTCTGATGACTTAGCCAGCGCTGCTAAGCCCACCTGTGCACGTGCACGTAGGTTCCCAGGTGTGGGACACTCCTGCGTGATTAAAGTCAGTGAATGTTGTGAGGATGGATGCCTAGCACTGTCCTCATTCCCAGAACCTAGGAAGGAAAAATGTCATTGACGACCCAAAACAAAGACCCCTCAAGAGATCAAACCGGTGATTCTTTCTCTCCGAATAGTGTACCAGCCCAACTCAAGGTGTTTACTTCGCTAACATCTGTGTGTTGTGTAGCTGTCGCTCTCTATGAGGTGGCTTTTTAGAAGTACACCTTTAAAGCTCCCTGGAGTGAGCCTGTGTGAAGTTGTTCTCTCTTGTCGCTCCTGCCAGTGAGGAAGGAAACCAGAGTAACAAATAACTCTCTGGGGGGTGCATGTCTGTGTTAAAGCCTGCACACCTTTTGTTAATTAGTCTTCCCTGAACTGATCATGACTCCTGCCTTGCAGCAAAAGCTAAACTCCTAGAACTTTTTCATTGAAAGATGTTAATTGTGTGAAAGAATGAGACAAAAGTAAAGAAGCAAGGTTAGTAGTCAAGAAAAGGGTGTGTGTTTTTGAATCTAGGAAAGGACCGTGTCTTCGAAGGCACAGAGGTTTGGGGTATACCCTCCTCTACTTCCATACATCAGGTAGCACTGCAAGGCGGCTCTCCTCCGATCCGACGGCGACCTGCCGGATGTGACGCGCTTTTGTGCACACCGCCTGACTTGTTCCTCCCAGCATTCCTGCCCGGGAGGTCGGCTGGATGCGTCCTAGTAGTCACTCCTCCCCAAGGTTACCAGCCTGTAAGGCCAAGTCCAGGGCCCCTGCCCCTGTGTCAGCTACATGTCCCCAAGCCGCTGCTGGTGGCCGTCCCAGAAGGAAAGGCAGCCACGTATGTCATCTTCTGGTATTATCTTTTTGGCCTTTTTTGGAGCCCCAGCTAAAGCTGGGCTGCAGTCTTTGGGGAGGCTCTGGATTTCCAGGTGATAAGATGGGACAAAGCACCTTCTGTCGGCCCAGCTCCTGGCCACGCGGAGCATCCCAGACCAGAGGCCGGAGCAGGCAAGACCTCTTTCTCCCACATCTGCTTCCAGACAAGGCCCACCTCACCTCCTCTTCCCTGTCAGATGGGAAAAGTACCACCAGGGATGCGGAGAACTCCAAAACTGGGGTAGTTTCTCTCACTAATGTACTCAAGGGAAAGTCTTTCTTATTAACCTTGGAAAGACATGGCTAAAGTGCACAAGGACAAACTACTACAGCAAGAAAAATCTGTTTTTGTTTTAGGCCCTTGAATTATTCATAAATCAAAAACCCCTCTAGTTAAAAAGAAAAACTAAAGAGATGTAACAGTCAAATATAGTGAGTGAATCTGTATCAGATCTGTGTTCTAAAAACAAAACAAAGTAAAATCAAGCCTGCAGAAGACATTGGTCGAGTACAGAGCGATGTGGGACGCTATGGAATTACTATTAGTTTTAAAGGGATTGTGATTTGTAGGCACTGTCGTCATTCTTAGGAATTGCAGACGGAGGTATTTAGGGGTGAAGTATCATGATCTCTGCAACTTACTTCAAATAACAGAGAAAAATAAATGTAAAGCAAATATGCTAATATGCGAACAATTGGTGAATCTGCGGAAGTGGGTATACAGGTGTACACGTTGAATACAAGTATTCAGCTTCTGTGTAGGTTTAAACTTTTTCGTAATGTTTGAGAGAAATGTCTTTAAAATGTTCTGCTTTAGAAAAAATGTGCAAAGGACATGTAATTACTTAGAAATTGTTTCCTAAATAGTGAGCAGTGGTCTTTTATATTCAAGTTTTGGCTTTTCCTGTGTTTTTCTTTTTACTGCATTGCTGACAAATTAGTGGCCATCAGTGAAATAATCAGGCGGGGGCTTGGTCATCCCAGGTGGGGTGAGGTTGAGACCCTGTAGCCCAGTGCATTATTGGTGGCCTCCTGCAGCCAGCACGGTCCCCTCGTTGCTGACTTGCAGTGGCTGCACAGACAGCTGTACCATCTTACCGAACGGTGTTTTGGGGATGTACACCTTTTTTTGATGTTTATTGGCATTTTTATTGGACTTTTAAAACATAACAGTTTACGGCACGCTCTTAGGTAAAAGCAAGGTTCCCTCTGAACTTGAGAGGCAGGGTGCTTAGTGGTTAAGGGTGGGGGGTCTGAAGCCACAGGGCTGGGGTCGGATCCCTGCTCCCACCCCACCACTGGTTAGCTGAGCTGTCTTGGGCAAGCTAACTCACTTCTCTGCTTGGAAATGGGAATGAAATGGGGATAAAAGGACCTACCTCTCTGTATTTTTATGAGGGTTAGTTAAATGAGTGAATACATATAAAACGCTTAAAATGGTGCCGGCGTGTTGTCAGACGATGGGACGTGTTAGTGGTTGCTGTGGTTGTCATCTCTTTTCTAGGTCATTGTGGTAATTCAGAGCCCAGCATCTTAACCACAACTTATTTTATTTTTCCGCTGCTGTATTACCTGTATTTGTGCATCTTGAAGCTGATCTGTCTCTGTCTCTGTCTGCTCTCTCCCTCTCCCATTTACCAAGCCTCTCTTCTTGCAATTTGCTCGTCATTTCACCACCTGGAAGAAATCAGTATCATTGATGATCCTGGAGTGTGCACTGTGTTCTGCTTGTAGACTGTGTGTAAAATTACCTAGTAAGGTGATCCAGAGTCTCTCTAGTCAGAGTGTACTTACTGATCCCCTTTCAGACTTTTCACTCTTAGGGATCTAGTCTGTTAATAAGAAATCAGCATTTAATACATTCCTCTCCTCACCCCATTTTTAACTCTTTTGAAGAAAAGTGTTTTCGCATAAGATTCATGAGGAATTCTACTTTTAGAAGTTAGAGGTTTTATCTGTGATTACTCCCACATAGGGTGACTTCACTTGTCATTTCCCCTTAGTTGTATTTAAATGCAGATGTTGCTTTCTGATGCTTTAGCAGTTGGACTTCCAAAAGTTTACTGTCAAATTGTCAAATCCCATTACATTAAACTCCTGAATTCCTTTTCTGTGTTGGGATTTTTAAATTAAGATAGAATTTGGTGGGACTTCCCCGGTGGTCCAGAGGTTAAGACTCTGCGCTTCCAATGCAGGGGGTGCCGGTTCGATCCCTGGTCAGGGAACTAAGCTCCCACATGCTGCACGGTGTGGCCAAAAAAAAAGATAGTATTTGAACTAAGTGGGATCCAAACTATAACCTTATACCTTATTGTTTCAAGTTTTAATATTGTGATATTTTTAATAGAGCTTGAGCTGTTATACCTGTTTGATTAGGTTTTTCAGTCTCTGCTTTGTCGTTGATGTGTGTGAACTTCTTGTATTACATTTGGATTTTTATCTGCTGGTTGTGTTATTGACCAACAATGTGTTCTAATTATGGTATTTTTACTTATAAAGTTGTGAAAATAGTAATGTTTCACTCTAGGGAGCAAGCCTAGTTTTCCTAAATTGCTGGTCCTTTATTCTTGGTAGGCTTCGAGGAGGAAGAAACGGGGCGGGGGTTGTCTGTGTATGTTTGCATTTGTAGATCATTTTGGTACATATACAACTAGAAGTTTTTTTCACCTTCAGGTAGTAGGCCAGGCTTCTCTAGGGGTGGTATATGATAACCTTGTTTTCACAACTCTGAAGCTGTGACGGTATCCTCAGCGCTTCCATAGGGCAGTGTTTATAGGTGCGGTCATTGGGCCCCTGGAGTCCCTGAGATACTTGCAAGGGATCTGCAAGGTCAAAACTGTCTTCCCAAGAATGCGAAGGCCTTTTTTGCCTCTTTCACCGTGTGGCCGTTTGCCCTGATGGTGCAAAGGCAGTGGTGGGTAGAACAGCTCCTTGCTTGGAGTTCGCAGTGGTGTCCAGCTAGAAACCAGCGTGTGCTCCACCACGCCACACCAGTCGGACCTAAGACTATCCTTGATGAAGCATGAAATGTTAGGGTTAGTAAATCTCACCCCCTGCAAACACACCTTTTAATAACATTTTGTGGAGGACATGCATAGTTCACACAGAGCCCTCGGGCACACTGCAGTATGGTGACGGTCTCTAGGAACATTGCACAGTCGTGTGAGTTGCAGGCTGAGCCACTTTTTTCAGGAACATCATTTTCATTCAATACTTGAAAGAACAAAAGACAGACAGATTGGGTTAGTAAGACCTGAATATTTCACGTTTGCATTCTCAAAAAGGAATGAAGGAAGCCTGTCAATTCGGGGGAAACAGCAGTGACACTATTTGTTGCCCATGATAAAATTCAAACTTGCAAGCAAAAATTTGAATTTTGGAAAACTTGTATCCGCCAGCGTGAGCTTGACAGCTCCCGGTGCTGACGACTCCTGGTGATATTAACAAACAGGGCTTCTTGATGTGAACGATGGAAGATCTGCATGACTACATGCCAGCACATTCAGCGATGCTGCAGACATGCATGGGCAGGAGAGACATTGAAAGTGCAGGACACATCTCAGGGTTTGATGTCACTGAAACATCCATCAATATGCCTCCAGATTCCACGGTGCAACTGATCTTTAAGGAACTACCACTTGTTGAATGTTAGCATAGAATCAAAGAAGAATATCCACCATTTTTTTTATAAAGCCATTGAAATACCTCCCTTTTTCAACTAAATATGTCTGTGAAGGCTGGGCTTCTTTTCATATACTTCAACCAAAATACCATATCATACAGATTGAATACAGAAGCAGAAATGCAGGTCTACCTGTCTTTTAAGTCAGACTTTAAAGAAATAGGCAGAAATATAAAACCGTGTCATTCTTCCTGCTGTTTTTTAAATGAAGTTATCCTCAAAATGATATTTATGTTAGCACGAAATGAGCCTATTCCTCTTATCTTAAATGAATTAAGTAAATGTTTTAAACATTCTCCAATCTGGTCAGTATCAGTAGGTAGAACCCACGTGACCTAAGCTCTTTAGGGTCCTCCAGACTTTTTAATTTTTTTTTTATTTTTTATTTTTTTGCGGTATGTGGGCCTCTCACTGTTGTGGCCTCTCCCGTTGCGAAGCACAGGCTCCGGACGCGCAGGCTCAGCAGCCATGGCTCACGGGTCCAGCCGCTCCGCGGCATGTGGGATCTTCCCAGACCGGGGCACGAACCCGTGTCCCCTGCATCGGCAGGCGGACTCTCAACCACTGCGCCACCAGGGAAGCCCCAGACTTTTTTAGAGGACATGATCCTGACACCAAAAAAAAACTGAAGACCCTTGGCCTAGGAAAGCTCTCTCGCATGAGCTAGATGTGACCCTGACCCTGTTTTTTACCAAGCCTCTGTATTTTTTCTCTTCCTACCTCAAAAAAAAAAAACTTCCCAGATTAACTAGTCAGCTAGTAATGTAAACAGGTCTCTCAGGCCGCAGTGGGAGGTGATAACTCCACCCAGCGCGTGGGCAGTGGAGTCACCCCAGGACCCAGGGCCTCGGGGCCTCTCTTTTGGCCTTAGTCAGCTTCCATTTATCTTTTTAATCTTTTTTAAAAATCCATGTGTGAATATAGCCACTTTGAAATTTTTTTTTAATTACGAATAAAACGAAAATTCTCCCTAGCTTCATCCCCAGAATCAGTCTCCTATCTTTCCTGGCATCTCAGAGCAAATTGTTTGGAGTTTGCTGTATATCATTCCACATCTCTGTCTGCGTGTGCGTATGTTCACGCTAAATAATGTAAATGTGGATCTATTTATTCACTGAAAGTATACAGTATTGTTTTTCCTTTTTTTTTTTTTTTTTTTTTTGACACGCAGTGTTCCCGGACCAGGGATTGAACCCAGACCCTCGGCAGTGAAAGCACAGAGTCCTATAACCACTGGACCGCCAGGGAATTCCCTGGTTTTTTATTTCTTAAGAGAAACCGTTGACATGATAGCAGTTTTAGAAAACTGAACCTCTTACAAGGTCTTAGCATCTTGACAGCTTCCTAAAATAAGTGGTGGTGTTCAGAGCTAGCGTTACATTATATGTTACCCTGAACTGTACTGTGTAGACATACATCACATACACTCTCAGTGTGGTCTTCTGCGTCTTTCTGCTCATTGGCCGCAAACTCTCTTGGTGGACATCTGGGAGGAGGCAGTAGCGAGGGGAGCACCTGCCCCGTGCCTGGGCCATCCCAGGGACCGTCACAGACACGTAATACCCACAGCCGAGTGGGAAAGAAGCTCTGTGCTCGTTCTACAGACATCAAAAATGAATGTCCACGAGCAGCCCTGACCAGATAGTGAGTGACAAGGCCTGAAGAAACCTTGCACTGTTTGACTAGAACTTGGACCACTTCTGCCACACCAAGCTGCAGGAAACGTGGACAGTTCTCTGTGCTTGAGGCCTGGTCCCGGGGAGACGTCTTACTTGAGAGAACATGGATGACCCTTCTTGCCTGCTTTTTAGAATATTTTACTAGATGTTGAAAACATTGGGATCTTGTCAATTTAGTGACCCCCCTTCCCCTTCCTAAATTAGATCTAATCATACCAGAATCGAGCTATCGGACTCAAGGCTAAGGCCTAACAGTGTCACTTACCGGGTCACTGGTGTCCTTGACTGTCTCCATACCTTCCTGAGTCTGCGAATGCATTATATTTTAAAATGCATTTGATTAAATTACTTGTTTTCAAGGGAATTGAAAGAAAGGAGCTTAGATTCAAATTCCAGCCTGCTGTCCCTGAGGACAAAAGTACAGGATAAGAATGAGCAGATTCCTCCTTTTCTCTTATCCTTACTTAAGAGAAATGCTATGCTGGTAGAAAACTTGAGTGACTGTCCAATGAGTGTGGGTTTTTTTTAAGACTTTAATAAATTCAGAAACTTTTTTCTTTGCAATAAAGTCACAAATGACATTATATTGAAGAGGTGTTATTAATCTTAAACACAGGTTAACTTAAGTTTACACTTTAAGCCAAAGTTAAACATGTGATGTCCTGAAAGTTTTTGCTTATCTTCTTCCTCTCTGCCTACTTCTTCCCCTTAAGCACTCCTTTCTTATTTTCTCTCATTTATTCTCCAGAGGAGGCCATCAGGTATTTAAACTGACCTTTTCTAAGGCATGTAAACTTTCTTGGGTTGACTTTTCTTATTCAAATAGTACAGTATCAGTGCATATGAATTCTGGATTTTTCACTTCTAAGTGTTGTGCATCAGTTCAATGTAAACTTTCAAAGTTTTAATCTTGAATTTTTGCATTTAATTTGGTATGAGTTGCAGTTATCAGTATCCAATTAAATAAACGTAGACTGCCCTGTCTACGTAGATGGGAAAATATCTTTTGGGGGGTATGCGTGTGCATATGCACGCACATGTGTTTCTGTAAAGCCAAATACCAACTTATAAAAAACAGTTCAGTCTCCAGTCTTGTTGTTTAGTATATAGGCTTAATCATTTGCTTATTTGAGCCTTTCCTCTATTTTAAAAAAGGAGGAGAGCCTTTAAGTGAAACGTAAGCTAAACTTGGAGCCCCTAAAATAATTTTTTAAACTGTACATCATGTTAGAAATATAAAGGGAGTTTAAGAAGCATATTTGGTAAAGTGTTCTTCGTCAGGAAACAGGGACTTATCAGCCAGTTAGTAGCCTTGACTGTGACATCCAAAGTAACCAAAACACGCTGCCCAGGTAAATATTTATGCCAGTCAGGAGTGTGCAGAAATGAGGCAGAACAGCCCAAGAGCTAATGCAGCTCAGGCATCTGCCATCCCCGTGTGCTTCCTTGCTTGCATACTGTCTGGTACACCAAGCATTACCATAATGCATTTCTTCCAGAGTTGTTCAAAATTGTGTGGCCTTAAGAGAAGTTGTTTAGGAAACCCAGTTTACTCGGAGCAGTTTGGTCTTCCCCGTCTGCAGCATGGCCGATTCCCGAAGGAGGACAGAGACTCTTGTTTGTCATCAGCACCCGGGAACCTTTTTCATCTTCAGAGCTCCGTGCAAGTGTGCATTAACCATCCTATTTCCTATGAGACAGCAAACAGGTATTATTAGTCCTATTTTTACGGCTGTGGAAGCCAAAGCAGAGAGGTTTCCGGACTTGCCTGAGGTCAGAAGGAAGAGCTCTTGGGCTTTGTGACTCACGACTCTGGGCTCACAGCTCTCTGGATGCGCACAGGGCTGCTCTCACGGGCTCCTTTATCACAGAGATCTAGCTGTGCAGTACTTTCTGCTCTCAGTTTTTCACAGCGGTGTAGAGTGCAGTGCAGCTGAAACCAGGTTAGTTGATCTTATGGTGTCATCTAGAAAAACAGGAGATGCAGATTCTGGGTCATGAAGGTAAGGCTGTACCTTGGGGCTTTGTGGGTATGGATGAAATTAAGTCAGTGGGGCCTTAAAGTGCACCCACTTGCCCCTTAGCATAGCCTGGAAACTCCCGTTGAAGAAACATGGACTCTGGGACTGCTTTCCACTTCGTTTAAGGACCTTGTACATCCTGAAAGATTTACATTGAAGCTGCATTTTCAGCATAGCTAATGAGAGTATATCAGTGCTGAACGTAAACTTAGTACTGGTAAAGATTCCTCATGAGTAATTCTTTGAATTTAGAACAAAGTGAGATACATTGTTCTATTGGTAGTAATAGAATTTGGAGCTTTGGGGCTGTAAGGAGGAGAGACATTCTTTATTTGAAAACTGGCTGTTTTAGTTTAGGCATTTGTCCGAGAGGAGACAGTGGTGAAGACAGCTACTTCTTGATGATGTCGACAATCGAGGGGATGTTTACATGGTAGTTTTTAAAAAGCCTGTGGACTCATGTTCCTGGTTTTCATAAAGCCCTGCGATCCTCTGTGCGTGTGCTCTCGTTGACTTCAGTGTTGGTAGCGTAGCTGCGCTGCCTCCTTTGTTGTGCCACATAAGGTTAAACGTAAGACCAGAATTTTTAGTTAACTGAGTTTGCTTCAAAAGGAAGGAAAACTTTATGGAATATACCTAACAGAAAGGAGAACAATTTAGTTTTGACCTTTTGCCTTACGGCCACCTAAAGCTTTGTCTCATTCCCTTGACAAATATTTGTAAATCACCACCTTGGTGGTGGGCACTGTGCTGGGCGCTGAAGGTGATGTCTGGGCACCTTCAGACTGGCAGCAAGGAGGAGGGAGCGGGCCTGGGGGCAGGGGCAGGCCTCCCAAGGGAAGTAATACTTGATAAGCTCCCTGGTGGTCCCCGGTGCTGGCGGGGACCGGGACCCGGGGTGACTGGTTCAGTGCACTGGGGGGGTGTTGGGAATGGGGTGTGGCAGTGCGGTGAGAGGAATGCTGGGAAAGGGTTTATGGTCAAGTAAGTAGCATCTCTTTGTGGACTGATGAGTGGAGCGTGCGTCAGCGAGCGGTGGATGAGGAGGCCACTGCAGAGCGTGCCGCCCCCGCTGGTCCTCGCGCAGGGAGGGAGGGCCTGGCTGCTTCTGTTACGGCTCCACGGTGAACCTCAAAGACAGGCGAGAACCTAAAAGTGATACCTTTGTTGGGGGGACGCCAGGGTTTTCACCGTGCGTGTGTGTGTGTGTGTGTGTGTGCGCGCGTGTGTAAACATAATGCCTATTCAGAAACGTAAAAGGGAGGCAGAGCATTAAAAGTGAGGGCGTGTGTGATTACTGATGTCCACAGTCAGAACTGGAGGGTACCGTCTTCCTAGGGTTCTGTGCTGTGCTCTCAGTTAACTGGCTAGAACACAGTATGGAAAGGCCACGATCACGGATTTGGATTTGAGACGTGACCAGAGGTTAACTTTGCCAGCCTTGCCCAGCCTGTTTACGTGCACACCCTCACTCGTGAGGGCAGCAGAGCACGGAATGCAGGAGGATCGGGCAGCTCAGTCACCCTCCACTCCCCAACCAGGGCCTCACTCAGACCATCTGGTTCTGGTTGAACTGACCTTTCATTGTTGTGTTTCATTTTGTTGAATGAACCAGTTTTGCTGTGTTTCAGGTATTGTCGCTCTGCGGTCAGCCCTCTTTCTTTCTTGCGTGTGAATGGTAAGGCTGCCAAAGCCAGATAGACCCGAATTTCAGCGTCATCTTCAGCAGAGTGTGTTTTCAGAAATTTCCAGGGCAGGAGGGGGAATTTAAGAAGGAAGCTGGGGAAGGTGAGGCCGAATGGCTTTGGGTTTCCTGGTGGCACAAGGGGAGGCCTCTGCAGAAGGTTGAGGGGCAGCGGTGACCTGAGAAGTGTGAAGGGTGAGAGGGAGCTGACCAGACTGGTGAAGTGTGCTGCGGCCTGCAGGGCGCAGTCAAAGGTGGCAGTCGTGATCATGATCCCTTAGTATAGATATGCTTTGCAAACACTTTTTCTGAGTCTGTGGGTTGTCTTTTCACTTCTTTGGTGGTATTGTTTGCAGCAGAGGAGTTTTTAATTTGGATGAAGTTCAGCTTATCTGATTTGTCTTTTGTTGCTTGTGTTTTTTGGTCTCTGATTTAAGAAATCATTGCCTAATCCAAAGATTTGCTATGTTTTCTTCTAAGAGTTTTATCATCTTACCTTAGCTCTTACATTTGGTCTCTGACCTATTTTGAGTTAGTTTTTGTATATGCTGTTAGGTAAGGGTCCACCTTCATTCTTTTGCATGTGGCTATTCAGTTTTCCCAGCACCATTTGTTGAAAAGACTGTTCTTTCCCCATTGAATGGACTTGGCGTGCTTGTTGAAAATCAATGGACCGTAAATGTGAGGGTTTATTTCTGGACTCTATTCTGTTCCATTGGTCTGTATGTCTGTACCACAGTCTTGATTACTGTAGCTTCATTGGAAGTTTTAAAATCAGGAAGTGGGAGTCCTCCAGCTTTGTTCTTCTTTTTCAAAATTGTTTTGTATTCAGGGTTCCTTGCATTTCCATGTAAATTTTAGGACAGTTTGTCAGCACTCCTGGCCTCTCTCAGTAGCCTTGTCTGGGATAGAATCAGTTAGATCAGGACAGTGCAGTCCACACTCTGCCTGGCAGTTCCTCTGACTGAGGGAGAACCTGCTCTTGTTGGAAGGCCGGGGCCATGGGCCTGATATGGTCTAGTAAGAACCCCCAAAATGTTTAAGTTTCTGAAGTCTTGGGTTTTGTCACAGAAAGCTATTTGAATTTTGTATTCTGTTTCATAATTAATACTGTTTAATTTAAAGATGTTTAACATGATTTAATTGCTTTGTAAAACTGATATTCTAGGAAGGGTATCGTGTCTACCCTGTGATAAACATGCACTGCCCCCCTCACACATGCCCAGACCGCATGCCCCAGTTTAAAAGGCCGAGTTGGGGGAAACCCGCCCATTAGAGCTTTTGTGTTTGTAAAGGTCGTTTCTTTGACCGTCTGCTGTCTAACCTCTCCAGACCCAGACCCCAGGCTGGCATCCGTCCACCTGGGTGAAGTGGAATTACCTGATTGTCAGTGTGTTGGTGTCTCTTGCAAAGCTGCCATCCTTTTCTGTTGATTCTTGAGGTAGATTTAGATCTGGTCAGTCTTGGCCATCAAAAAGATTCCTACAGGATGAAACCCGTTTCATTCCCTAAGTTATCATTTTTTGGAAGATCAAGTTCTTGGCCAGGAGTGCACTACTTAGTTTTATCTAGGTTCAGATGTGCCGAAGGTGACAGCCCAGGATCAGTCATTTCCAAATGCCTGTGCTGCTCTGTGGCAAGGCTTTTACCTGTCCAGGCAGAAATAAAGATGCTATAGTGTGTGTCTTTCATAAAGCTAAGTTTATTCAACTTACAGGTCTATCTATTCTAGGATTGTCCTTTTTGGTATTAAAATATCTTTTATGATTTGTTTAAATGTTCCTATTTGTCAGTTAGGGTGGTAAGCCAATGTCAGTCTTTGAAAATTCCTTGTGAAATTTTACTGGTCGGTGAAATCCAAACTCCAGAACATCATTTTAAGCCACAAATCCCAGATTCATACCTTGTTTACATTTGGAATTACCACATAATAATTCAGACAATTTATGTAACTTAAAAGTCCATTTTTTATTTCCCTTATATGAAATGTCCAGAATAGGCAAATCCATAGAGACGGAAAGCAGATTAATGGTTGCCAGGGGCTGGGGGAAGAGAGACTGGGGGGTGACCACTTAAAGGGTGAGCATGTTCTTCTAGGGTGATGAAAAAGTCTTGAAACTAGAGAAAGGGGTTAATTGCACAACACTGTGAATGCACTAAATGCCACTGAACTATGCACTTTAAAATTGTTAATTGTAGGTTATGTGAATTTCTCCTCAATTTTTTTTAAAGCCATTTTATTCAATGTTGTAATTATATATGAGCCACAAGGTGGGAGCGGGGGGTGTATCAGGTTATATGAATCCGGGTGAGCACAGGATATATGCTTACACACACAGGTATATATTATTAATTTGTATCTCTAAGCATAATCATTAGAAGCTAACTAGGTAGACAGACTTTCTGCTTTGGGACAACAGAAAGGTTTGTTTTGATACTCCACTGAAACTCAAAGATATTCTTTATTCTCACCTCACAAACAATATACATTCTCCAGCGTTTTACAGCCTTTCACCCTGGAAAGGTGAAGTTTTGAAATCACCTTCAGGAGAAATTGGAATAAAGTTTCTCTTGATGCTGTGTCTGGTGGCTCTGTCTTAGTGTTTACTGGGACGCCAGCCACCAGGCTGGAGGCAGTTGGCAGTGTTCTGTCCTGTAACCCTTGAAAGGGGACCGTGATTTGTCCTCCCCTGCCCCCAAAAGAGAATGGATGGAAGGGAAAGACCCTACATGATTTTTAAGTGAGAAGAGCCCTTATTATAAATTCTGAGTACAGCGTAGTAGTCGTTGTTGTTCTTTAGACTTTCTCTCCTTGATCCTCCCAGAAGGAAACGCACAGGAGGGAAACTCTGGGTTAGGGCCCCACCTGGACTAGGGGTTCTGGGGCAATCTGAACACTCAGCACTGTTCAGGTTCCTTAGTTTCCTGAAGTAATTGAGCTTGTCACCTTACCTTCATTTAAAATACTAATTGTGCTTTCCTTTTAACAGTTTCAAGATCTCATAATAAATAGTCCATGACGGTGGATTTTTTTTAAGGAAGGCGATTTTCCACCTAACTTTGTGTTTGTAAACGTGTTGAGTTTTGTCAGTGTTTATTTACATGGTTTTCCATGCATCAACGCTGATCGCAGAGGGACAGTCCCAAGCACGCTGGTCACGTGGAGGAGGAATTCACACATGGCTCCCCCACCCCGTCACCCTTTAATGTTGCCTTCCAGTTGTGTTTCCCCACGAGCTGCTATAGCCGCTCAGCCCCACTTGGTTGCTCGGCGGTTGTCGTCGGTGTTGTCTTCTGCTTTGCAGCATTGAAATTGTAATTGAAACTGAACACTGACGTAGCGTCCATAGTGACACGAAAGAGAAGTTTCGAAGCCGTTGCTATTTTGTCCTCTGCTGCCGCAGCTGATCGCTCAGCGTTCTTGCCTCTTAAGAACTAGAACTGAAATTAGGGCGTGCGTGGTGTTATCTAAACCTCAGGTTCTGTGAGTATCATTTTGTAAAGAGAGTACCATTTTTGTAAAGAAAACATCTGCTTTGTTCAGTCCTATCGTCAAGGCAGAGATCTTAATTAGATAGCGTCCCCACTCAATGGAGACCTGAAGTGTGATCCCTAAAAATGCCAGCTGCTCTCCCACTCATTCTCCAGGGCTCAACAGGGCGTTGTCCATAGGAGAGAGAAAATTTCTAAATCCATTAATTCAGGTTCCTGTCATCAATTCATATTTCACCACCCCTGTAACATTTTACATCAGTGAAATCTTCAGTTATCACAAGAGGAATTGCACAGGATTCATGAGCTGTACATTGCTTTCTGGAAATGAGAGCAGGGTTTCACTTAAACTGACAAAGGGCGATCCACCTCAGAACTGTAAACACATTCTCAGTTGTGACTTTGAAGGTTCTGACCTGATTTGGTCCTGCTTTGAGGCTGAGGACAGCTGAGGGTTAGCCCAGATCAGCGTAAACCAGAGCAGCCAAAAAGTCACCGGAGCTAGGGCTTCTGACGGGACGCCCCTGAAGGGAATGCTGCGCAGGCTCTGTGTTGTGCGAAGCGTATGTCTGATGAAATGGATCACTTCTAGCAAAAGGTATTTAGTTGAAGTTTAACATAAGTCTATTATTCTATTAAAAGAGACACGTGATTTCTGTCAAGTTAGGCCAAATTATAGCTCTTCTATCAGATACTTGAGTTTAAAGGTGTAAATGGGTAATTCAAGTCCATAAAGCAAGGAACACAAAGATGATAAGCAAGAGGCTCTGCCCTCAGGGAGTTTGTGGTCTGAGAATAATTAGAAGTAAACATCTACTGGGGAAGGGCAAACGAAAGCGGCCCTGGAGCTGCATGGGGCTGCAGGAGGAGAGGATGATGAGGTGCCAAGGGGGCATCTGCCAGCTGGCTGGGCTTTCAGCGACCGGGGTGGGCTGGGGGTGTGAGGGCGACCTGGCAGAGCAAAGCGTGGGAAGGTGAAGAAATGCAGGAGTGCAGGTGCAGGGGTCAGGGTTGGACATATAGCTATCCTGGGGCCTTTTTGTAAATGTGTTCGCCCAGCACACATTTCTGAGCACTTTTGTGTCATACCTGTCATACCAGGTGAGGAATATAAAGGTAAACAATCCAGGTGCATACAACTGCAAAGCCCTGTGACAGGGCGGTAGTGGCAGCTCTCCAGGGTATGAGCAGCCCGCAGGAAGGGCACCTTGCTCAGCTTTGGTTGTGTTTGTCTTGTTTGTTTTATCACAAATGAAGCATGAGCCTTCTTGTTGGTGTCGATGACAGGTTAATGTATAAGATGGGCTTGCATGTTTATAGAAGACATTTTGTTGTTTGAATTTTGGCTACTTCCAGAGAAGAATCTGATAAGGCCTAAAACAGTAGAACATGTGCAACAGTATATTAAAGAAAAAACGTTACTAGAAGCCAGTTTGGAGGGCCAGTTCAGCCTTTGAATGGAGCTATTTAGCAGTTTCAGAAAAAAATTTATGCTACCGATGGCCCCATGGGCATAGCATCTTTTTAAGCTTCCTTCTAGTTTGTGATGCTAAAAGCAATGCAAAAGGCACAAAGAAAGGTGCTTACCTTCCTGTTTGACATGCCCACCTTATTGTAGTCAATTCCTTAAATAAATAGAAGAATTCATCTGTTACTTACACTGGTTAAAGTTGGGTTTAATTTGTCTGAAGACATTCTTATTTTAGCAGCAATATTATGATGTAGATTTGAAGGCAAAACCTAAAAGAACTAATTGATTGCCTGGGCTAGATGGAGAGATTCTAACACTGGGTTCCTACATAGTCTTTTATTTATAGAACCAAAGACTGGCAGGGGGTCAGCAGAGGCTGAGAGGAATTGATCCCTCAGTAAGAGAAACAGAACGTACGATAGGGCTTGAATGATCTTGCTTCTCATTCAGGACCGTAGAGGGTGACTCCAAGGCATGCATTTTGCTGGGTAGTAAGAGTCAACATAGAAAGCTGTGAACCAGCTGAAAGAGGATTTCTGTTTTGTCCTTTATACAGTGGGTAGCCCAGGACGCCTCCAAGTATGGTCTGTATGCACTGCTGGTGGCACAAGAGATGATTTTGAGTGAACATTATTTTAAAAGTTATACATTGATGAATATAAAAATATGTAATTAGCATGTCAGATCCACAATTTCTTGGATTATTGTTGCTTAGGACAGGGCTTAGAAAAAAGTGTGTGTCCATTTAAATAAAAACACCAAGTAAACGATAGCACAACTGTGCACACGTGTGGCAGATATTGAGAAGGTGCTTGTGAATGCATGAAGCACAGAAACCCTGGGATGGGCCCACTGAGTTCATTCCAAGAAGACTGTTCCAAAGAGCCCCCAGTCTCCTGTTTGGTTCCAAACACAGCAGCCCCAGTGGAGCTGGACTTGGAGACTGAAGGGTCTGGGTTCCGGCAGCCCTCGGGGAAGGGCGCGGCGGCACAGCTCACAGCTGTCTGTCCACTTGCAGCCGCGCTCTGGCCTTCCTGCTCTCCTCCTCCACCTCCTAGCCTCACTGTCACTGCCTCTTTGTGCCCTCATTTACCGGGTAATTTCTCTGCGTCTCTCTAAGCCTTTGCTCAGTGGTATAGCTCAAGTGAGTTACTTAATCTGCTGAGTAACTTTCCTCATTTGCAAATTGGGAATAGTAACATTTCTTGGTCGTGGAATAGTGGTGGGTACTCAATGAGAAGATGGTGTGAGCGCCGGGCACAGAGTCTGGAACGTACTAAAATCGGTCGTGTTAGCAGCCGCGGTGAGTAGTTCTGCCGGGTTCTTCCCTTGTCTCCAAATTCATATCCCAACTAGTGAAAGCTGATTATTGGTACTTCACTTTTCAGGGGAAGAGCTTTGACTTGGCCAAAACATTTCCCTGGGATCAAGTTGTTTACTCTTGGCCCAGGCTGCCTGGGAGTGGGGTCTGGGTGTTAAAGAAACCTGCAGCCTGGGTCTGCCCCTGCGGCCGACAGTGGGCCTGCGCTGGGGTCTTCATTAGCCGGAGAGGCACTCAGCCCTGCTGGCGCCAAGGAGTCTTGGCCAGCTTGGTTTGACTGGAGCAGATGTCTTAAGAAGGTTACTGCAGGTCAGCGAGGAGATTCCTGGACTCTCGAAGTTTGGCACAAGTGGTTACAGGATCAGAAAGCTGCCTAAAACGACTAGTTTAATTGTGTGGCGTGATAATCCTTCAGAAGCTACCACTATGGGTAACTCATCTGAAATTCTGCATTCATTCCTGGCTCTGATCATCTAGCCCAAGGGACCCCTCCCTTACGTTCATTTGGTTTATTTTTAGAGGACACAGTGTGATGGAGTGAGAGGACCTGAGTTTGAGTTCCATCTCTCCTAGCTAACCATCGGGGCAGGGCGATTGACTCTTCCAAAACAGATTTCTCATCAAATTGTCATAGGGATCAGGCAGCAAGATGTTTATAAATACACTGTTGGAAACATCAAAGTACTATAAATATGTTTTTGTTTTAAATTTTCTCTCTAATGTGGCTCAGAGTGCTTTGGTTTTGACTTCCCATCTGCATCGAATCCAAAGTTTAAAATGGTCTGTTCCTCTGACTGACCAAATATGGTCCAATCAGGACGGTTGTGTCACATGCCAAGGGTCACCTTGTCCATCTGGCCAGGGTGCAGCGGCTGACATAGCCCCCAGAAGCCTGTCTGTGGGACGGGAAAGCCCTTGTCTCCGTCCAGCCTTCCTCGTCTCTGTGCTCAGGCCGTGGAGGTTGTGTGTGAGGTTAGAAACGGTGACAGCGATACTGAGGCCAGTTTCAGGAGGAAGTGGTCTTTCCAATCTGGGCCCAAAATAGTCTTCTCAAAAAAGGAGAGGAAGAAAGATCATGACATTAAGTTAAATGTCACTTGATTAGGCATCTAAGTGCGGTTGTTGACGTCCCGCAGGCCACCAGTAATTAGTCTGAGAAAGTATTTCCCTCTCAAGTTAAGGTGGTGGTTCTAGTAGAAATTCTTTTCCCAGACTCACTGTCTTGTAGGTGAAACTTCAGAGCCCCATTGCCCGTCCTGGCATCCAGGTCTCTTAAAACTGTGAGGTCATATAATGCATGCTTAATGGCCAAGCTGCTGTCAAGTTGCTTAGGGGCATTTATACAAAGGATTTATGCATTAAGATACCAATTTGGTCTTATCGGGAATCTGGTTGGAGATTAGAGCAGTGAATCTTTATTGTATGCTGGGAAAAATCAGAAATTAACCCTCTAATTGTCTACCACTAGCCTCTCCTCTCCCAAAAAGCCATGAGAAAAAGTCCTCAAATTTTGGAAATTCGCTTTCTTAAATACAGCTCACTTGTGAGCACATGATAAGAAAGCCTCAGAGGAAGATTAGAAAGTCTGGCAGCATTTTCTATTTTGCTTCCCTTTCTTGCCAGATTCCTGGAGAAGGATTTTACTTTTAGGAGTGTATTCAAAGCACATTCACAGTAAGGGGAAAATGCAACCTCTGTCTTTAGGGCTTGGGGTCTCTGATTGCAGCCTGATTGATGGCCCCAGCACTGTTGCTTATGATGCGGCGAGCACAGCCCCTTGGCTGGGGCCATCTGAGGAAGACTGGCAGGTGCTGTGACACCGATGTTCTGTGGCCACGAGTGGGAGGAAGGGGTGGGGTGGGGTGCCTCAGGGGCGGGCTCTGGCCGAGAGCCTGTGGGCTAATTACACCAAGGAACCCCTGAGGCAGTGACTTCCAGCTTGGGGCACGATTTGCAGTTGGCTGAGTATTCAGGAGAATTCAGTAGAAGGAGAAGTGGATGATCTGGATATGTAGTTGGTGGTAATGTTATTAGGTCAGACTTGGAGTTAAGGCAGAATCCCAGAATCCCAGACATTTGATGACTTGTTTAAAGGGTTCCTTTGTACATCCCACCCTCTCGTCTAGGATATGGGCTAATGGCGAACTTGGCCTATGTCAAAGTTATTTATATTAGGCACCACTGATTTTAATTCACAGGTTTTTTTTGAGGAGTTTTTAAGGTCTTAGAAATAATATTTTGTTAAGGTTTGCAGAGACTCGGGGACAGACGCAGTCCTTATCTTGACCAGGAACACCAAGGCCTTGATTCTTCCTGTGAGGAGCAGGCAGCATGTAGGGACCAGCCTGGGATATTTGAAAGGGCTGCTGGCCACCTGGATGGTACCAGTATGGACAGAACTGGCCCCTCACGGGCATGCTCCTTGTTCCCACAGGCCTTCGAGAGGCTCTGAAGCCACACTGCCTGGGCTCAGACACCAGCCCTGTCGCTCCTGAGCTTTGTCACCTTAACCTCTGTGTGGATCTGTTTCCTCATTTGTGTAACAGGATTCGTGGGCTTAGAGGAGTTACAATAATACCTAGCACATAGTAAGTACTCAACAATGGTATAAGCTATTAGTATTCCTTAAAAGAGTTAAAAGTGAAGATAGTATGGAAAATTAGCAAGATAAAATACAGTAGGAAATTAGATTTTCAAAATTGTTTAAGGAAATTTTTCAGTCCCCAAGCAAAAATAAATAGGATTAGACTCCCAGCAAAAAGCATCTGAAATGCTCCACGCAGTTGAGGCCAGGAAGCTGGACAGGATTTCAGCTGAGCTGTGGGCGGAGAGCTGGGGATGGAAGTCCCCTGACCTGCCCGCGGAGAGAGAGTGGCAGCCCGGCCTGACTGCGGCCACAGGCAAAGCCTTCCCTTCTGGGCTGCCGACCTGCCAGCTTGAGACCAGAATCGCAGCTTCTAGGATCATGCACACGCTTACAGCTGGTTTTATCATTACTGTAAACATGTCATTCTGTTATTTTGGAAAGTTATATTTCAAGGATTATATGTCAAGGGTCTGAAGATAGTTCTTTTCCAAAATACTATTTAAACTGAATAAATTTATTTAAATATAATATTCCAATGTTAAATGTCTGGCTGGGGTATTGCATACATTTTTCTAGACGAGCAAAATTTAAGGATTATTTCCATAATTTTTAAAGTTACATTTACCCTCATATGTATACTACTGTATATAACAAATTGAACAAACATGGTTCTTCTAACTTCTTTAAATCCTACAGTGAGATGGGTCGTATATAAAAGGGTATTAAAAAGAAATAGGATGTAAAGATATGTTAGGCAGATGCAAAAAACCCCAAGTCATAATGTTAATAGTGGGCATATGCGATTTACCCAGGTGATTCTGTGTCCAGAGCTAGAAGGACTGCAAGACAAAACTGATAAGACCGGGGTTGTGGGAGCGGGGGTGGAATGTGCCCGGACGGCCCTACCCGCCCCAGATCAGGTGGTGACTACAGGTTTTCATGGTGAACCAGGGAGGCTTCAGAAAACAAGTGCTCACAAGGTTTGTACATTTAACAAATAATAGTTCGCAGAGAAAACCTCTGCAGGGACTTCCCTGGTCGTCCAGTGGGTAAGACTCTGTGCCCCCAATGCAAGGGGCCCGGGTTCAGTCCCTGGTCAGGGAACTAGATCCTGCATGCCGCAACCTAACCTAAGACCCGGCGCAGCCTACATAAATAAATATATAAATATTTAAAACAAAACAACAAAAAAAAAACCTCTGCAATTTTCAACAAGTTGAAATAAGTAGAAACCATATTCTCTCATCATAATGCAATAAAAATGGGGATAAATGCAAAGGTAGAAACCAGGCCTCAGGGCAGAGAGGGCATTCGTTGCTGCTGGCGTGGCCCTGTCTGGATCTCGGCACCACTGGCTGCTCCTTAGCGGCCGCATTTAAGCCCCGAGTTGTCTCCATGGACAGGCCTCCCCCGCCTCATCTGACCCATCACTAGGGTTTCTTCTTTCCTAAACTCGTTTTGTTCGTGGGGTGTTGAGATTTTGGTTTTACTTGCTTGTCTCCCTCACTTGAGTGAAACCCATGAAAGCAGGCCCTTCGCTGCCTTTTGAAAGCTTCACCCTCAAATGAACAAGTTGGTAATGGTGACAGCCGCGCTACAAGGACTGTTATGAGCGCATCCCGTCTATTGTCTGTCGTCGGCACTGTCATCATCCTCGCTGTACTCTTGGGGGGCGAAGCACAGGCTCGACACACTGCCCGGGAATGAAGGACCGGGTTGGCCAGGCCGGCTGTCTCGGGCCTGGGCTCCCTACCAGAACCACGATGCCTCCAGTGAGTGACTGAATGAAACAAAGTGACGGCTTACGGAGTCGACATGTGACATGATTATTAAATAAGGGTGAGAGGAAATCACTTAAACGCTTAGAAAGAAAAGGACCAAGATAAATTAAAGAATTACTGTCTTCTGTAAAGACAGAAGCAGAAACGAATCAGGAAACTGGGGGAAAAGGAATGAAACCCAAGAGCTGGTTTTGGAAGGAGGGCCACAGCGGCGAAAGGAGAAAGGAGAGGGGAGAGAGGCTTCTAGCCAGCCTGGTGGGAAGGAGAGAATCGTGGTGTTAACAGGCCAAGGAAAACAAATGGGAACATCTCAGTAAACGTGAAGACAGCATTCTGTAAAATTCAACTTTCGTTCCCGATTTGTGGTTTTGTTTGCTTTTATTTTAACTTTTTGAAATAATTTCAAATGTACAACAAGTTGAAGAATGGCACAAAGAATTTTCTTTATCAAGTTTCACTCATTTGTCGACATTTTGCCACATTTGCTCTGCCTTTTTTCTCACGTGTATATATTTATATTCAGTGACCTGTGGGGGAGGGAGGTGTCTCACCAGCCCCTCCCCTCCTTCTGGGCCCTGGGTCCGGTTTTGCCTTGCTCCCCCAGAAGGCAACCTCTGGTGCAGGGCTCATCTCTTTGGTTTCTATTATCTTTTCTTGTTGATCCTACAAATCCTCACTATTTTGTGAGCTCGTTGATGCCTTTATATTTTTTATATATACATGTTTTTAAAATTTCATTTATTTTTGGCTGCGTTGGGTCTTCGTTGCTGTGCGCGGGCTTTCTCTAGTTGGGGCGAGCAGGGGCTACTCTTCCTTGTGGTGCGTGGGCTTCTCACTGCGGTGGCTTCTCTTGTTGTGGAGCACGGGCTCTAGGTGCGTGGGCTTCAGTAGTTGTGGCACGCGGGCTCAGTAGTTGTGGCTCACGGGCTTAGTAGTTGTGGCTCACGGGCCCTAGAGCACAGGCTCAGTTGTTGTGGCACACGGACTTAGTTGCTCCATGGCATGTGGGATCTTCCCGGACCAGGGCTTGAACACGTGTCCCATGCATTGGCAGGCGGATTCTTAACCACCGGGCAAGTCCCCCATTGATGCTTTTAAATGGCTTTTTAAGATTATTTTCTCAAGCTTTTCTTGGTGCCACAGTGGGAGGTTGGCTGTTACTACTCTGCCGTTTCCAGAAGCAAAGGAGAGACCTGTAGTTTTGTCATCAGGGGGCAAAGGGGTTTGTGGGGGATGGCTGTTAAGCACCTTTCCACCGGCCCCCACATTCTTGGCCCAGCTGCACCCCTGCTCCATGGTGCCTGTGGCCATCCTTCCTGGGGCCTTTGGGGCCTCACCAGCATACCCCAGGTCTCTTCTCTGCCGTCCCACAGCCACACCACTGTCCTGCCATCCCTCGTTCCTGGGGTGTCCAGCCAGCTGCCCTCCTCCACCTGCCCTCCAGCCCAGCAGTCCTGTTGCCTTGAAGTTTTAAGGCTTTCACAAAATTTACTGAACTTTTTTTTTTTTTTTTTGAGGTACGCAGGCCTCTCACTGTTGTGGCCTCTCCCGTTGCGGAGCACAGGCTCCAGACGTGCAGGCCCGTGGCCATGGCGCACGGTCCCAGCCGCTCTGCGGCATGTGGGATCTTCCCGGACCGGGGCACGAACCTGTGTCTCCTGCATCGGCAGGCGTCCTCTCCACCACTGCGCCACCAGGGAAGCCCTTCACTGAACTTTTAGTGAGGTTTTAGAAGGAAGTAGAACTAGATAAATGTGTTCCGTCATTAATCATAAAGCATTTTTGGTCACATTTAAAAAAAAAATACCATGAGAAGATTTATTCTTATTAGAAGGTTCGATTTGTTAAATTATAGCACACGTGGACAGTGAAATTCCAAACAATTAAAGATATGTTGGTCTATTGATTGATCTACAGGACATTCTTGACAGAGGGTTGAGTAAGGTGAAAACAGGAGCGAATGCAGCATGGTCTTCAGTAGCTCAGTCATTCATGTCAGCACATCTGTGTGCGTGGAGACCACCCCCCGCCCCGGCAGGTGTGCATCAGAACGCCAACAGTGCTGCTCGCTGAGCTTTCCTTTCTTATGTTGTTTGGATTTTATTTATCCTACGGTGAGCGTGTGTTATTTTTCTGAAACCAGAATTCTTCCAAAATGTGTAATGCATGTTGACCAATGGTCGGCTGTATGCAGAAGGGTTTCACGTGTAAGTTCAGGCCCTTGGTTTCTTATATGTTCCTCCCTATCTATGGTGCCCGCTTATAAGTGACCCATTCTGGAGACCTGTTGTATTTTCATCTTTCCGCCCTCTGGGAACTGCTGCCAGCACCCTGGTCTTTGAGAGAAGCACTCTCCCACAGTCTTACAGGGCCAGAAAGAACCTTATTTTTCAGATGCAGAAACTGCGGCCCAGAAATGTCAAGCAGCTGGTCACAAACAGGACACAGCAGTGTCTCCTGCCACCCTAGTCTGCTTGCTGCTTTCCAGTTTAACTTGTCTTCTTACGCGTGTAAGCTTCAAGTAGCACCCCTGCCCCCCAAAAAACCCCAGCTCCACCATAATCCTTTATAAACCTTTCAAATTTTAAGGATATTTTTCCACTCAAATCCAGTTACGCCACAAATTGATAGTCTAAAACGTCCATGAACTCATCAGGGAGATTGGCTCCTCCAGGACCCAGCAGGCACACGGGTCATAATTGGATTTGGGGTCCATTCAGCCCCTCTCGGCCAACAGTTAAGTAGCTGCCCTTGCGCCAACACTGTTCTGAGAACCAGAGCAGCGGAGCACGGCCGCGGTGCCCTGTTCGCCAGAACATCCATGTAATCGCGTTACGCACAACCAGACACCGTCAGCCTGAGAGTCGTCCTTTGTTAGGTGCAGATCTAGTTGCTGAGTGCAGTGCATTAGTGGCCTGCTTGGAAATGCCTGGAGAGGATGAAAAACGTTGCTTCCGTAACAGACATTTTTTAAGGATAGGAGCATAAACGAGATTGAGTGATAGAAGCTAACAAGTCACTGCATCTGATTAACAGAAAACAGAAACAAGCACCATTTATTGAGGACGTACTCCATCTCGGGCATCTGGGTAGTTACCCCCATTTCCCAGTTGAGGAAACCAAGGCCCGAAGGGATCGAGTATTCTGCCCAAGGTCACTAAGGTAGTTACTGGTGGAGCTGGAATTCCAACCCAACGTATTCTCACCTTCCACCCCAGTTCTTAATGCCTTTGTTCTACTGCTGCCTGGTGTCTCGGGGCTTAATAAATATCTGCTAAGTGGAGGGTTCAAAGTTAGAAACTAAGGGGGCAGCTGCGCCTAGTGATGACCTCAAGGTACCCCGAGCAGCAGTTGTCTTGATTTAACTATAAAACTTGGACCATAAAGAACTAGTCTTTGGAAGTACCTTGTTTTCCCAAATGGCACCAGCTCAGATCACCAAATTCGACTGTGGCTCCAACATTGGAGGAGGGATGGCTTGTCCAGAGGCCACATCCTGCCCCAGGTCAGGCGAGTGCCCTCGGTGTCCAGGCAGGCGCTTCGCTGGGGGTACATTATGGTGTGCTCCTTTCTAATAAAATCCTTCTGGTTTAAAATATAGAAAGCAGTCAAGAATAGAGGTTTCTCAGGGTCAAGAGAGGGAAGGGCCTGCCGGGGGGACCGGGCAAGGCCGACAGGCAGACAGAGAGCAGGTGCCCAGGCGGGCAAAGGACCGGAAGCTGGCATCCTGTCTGAAAGGAGGGGCACCTCATCCTCCCCATCCGGCCGTGCCTGTCCTGCCCCGAGACACGGAGGTCGCAGCTGCCTGTTCGAGCCCCTCATGTGGCCCCTGGCACCGCCTGCAGCTCTGCCCCTCGCCGTCCCCACAGGCAGGTCGGGCTCCTCTTCCCAGGTTCAGGAGCATCTCATGCGGTAGCCAAGCAGAGCCCTCCTTAGGCCAACAGGTTCTCCCCCTCGCCAAACCCTGCATGTCAAGAAAATAGGAACCAAGTAGCAGCAGCATCTCGATTTGTCATGTAATTTGGAATCAACTATGTAGAAAAGGACCAGCTAAATGTCTTTCAACACATACCAGAACACAAGAGTGTTTCTTGTTTTAACTAATAATAAAAACGTCACATATTTAGGTGGCATGTTTTTCTCCAAGGGCAAATGAACCTTTCGGTCAACCCCTTGGATAATGCACTAAACGTATTAGGCTTTAATCTGAGAAGAACGCCCTGCGCAGGGGTGTCGAATCACTGCTCACGAGCACCTGTGGTTTTGTCCTTGTCCCGTCGTTAGTTTTCGTGGCACATTCATCGAGCGCCTGTTGTGTGTTGAGCGTACCGCGGAGGTGGAGGATGCTGTGCCCCATCTTTATCTCCATGGTCCTCCCCAAATGAGGCCAAGTTCAGTGTCAGACATCAGAAAGCCCCTGGGGAGGGCTTCCGCTCCATGTCCCTGGAGGGGCATGGGCCACCCCCGCCTTCAGAGTGCACTGAGCCTTGGAGATGGGGCGGGGGCAGGGGTATCGTCGTTCAACGTCACTGGCCGGTAACCTTACCATGACGGGCCTCTGAGCAGGGATTAGTTGATGGGCGGGTGAGCGCAAGACTGGAACCCAGCACAGGTAAACATCAGCACTAATTAATTAATACTAGACCTGGGGTGGTGGGCATGTGAGGAGATGAGGAGGCTGGCAGCTCCTGCGAGGGGGACGGGGGCGTCCAGCACCGACCTTTATCTGCTTCACCTCCCCAGAGGGTGGGCACACAACACACACGCACACGGCTCCTGATTTCGTGGTTCCCGGCGTCCTGGTGCCTGTATCACTTTAGAGCCCTGATTCCCGGGCTCGTTCTCCACAGGACCTGGCACACGGGCCTTCAAGGCTTATTGCTGCAGCCCTGGGCCAGACGTACGTGAAGAGCCCAGAATCCATCCTAAGAGAACTCGTATCCAGAAAGAACCGTTCATATCTATTTGAGACACAGAGAAAGGAAGTAGAGAACATAAATAAAAACTGAAAAGACTCTGTGTGTTTTTTCAGGATATCCTCCTCACAACTCCACACTCTTCTGTCTGCTGGTAAACATATTAAACGTTCTGCAGCCTTCCTTTGGCCATCTCTTATTTGTGAAATGTAGTGAAAGCAGTTTTCCTGGAATGATGCCCGCCCTTGCACTTCAGGCAAGAGCTTCTCCACTGCCAGAGCTGCCGGTCGGCAGGCGCAGTGGGGGGTGTGACGCTTCATCAGAAATGCCGGCCTAAGTGAAGGATGAGGCAATACAGCCAGAGGTGCTGGACGTTTACTGATTTGTACTAGTGGTGAGGGTCTGTCTAATTTGTTCCCGACAGGCATTCTAGAACTAGGTTCTTAGTCAGGAAATAGAGCCTTTGTCAACGCTGTTGGGGCTGTATCTCTGTGCTCCTAGGAATTCGAGCTGTCTTAATCTTTAACTGTCAGAGAGCCAAGGCTTTAATTCAGCTGACATCTGTGGAGTTCTCCTGTGCATCGCCTGTGCCAGGAGTGGGGGGACACAGTCCTGAATGTCCATGTGTGTCCGCTAGAGGTCTTACAGCTTAAGGAACCTGAGGCTTAGAATCCTGTCGTGACTTCACCATGTTCTTTATGGTGGAGTCTAGGCTAGAAATCAGTATGTTTCTTCCATGTGACTTCCTTCACTGAGAAGTTCACTTGCCGTAATTAAGAGCTTCCCTGAGGAAACCAGTCTCTCCTGGCCTTTATCTCGCCTCAGTCTGACCCGCTGCTTCCCGCTCTCCTCACCCCGACACGCCTCCCCCACGCCGTCCCCCCGGTGAAACTGCCAGTTCTCAGGTGCAGAGAACGGGAGCGAACTAGACCTTGGCTTCAGACGCCGCTTTCTGAAATGAAACTATCTGCCTTATAGATTTACGCTGTAGTTTCACAGTGTAAAAAGGGATGTTGGGCTGGGGGTCAGTGGTGGAAAGTCGCGAGGAAAGTGAATATTACTGCTTTCTCTGTGTGCAGATAAAGGCAGGCTGAAGAATGGCAGGAAAACCAGGAAGGAGGGAAGGTCTCAAAGGCGGGAGAGAAGGTCTCAAAGGCTGGGGGGAGGAGTGCCCAGGTTTGTGGGGAAACCAGTCAGCGGCTGTGGGATTTACACGAGATCGGCTTGTCCTGGGTAGACTTCCACGCCAGACTCGGCCCGGGAGTAGTAGGTCTTTTCCTGTGGGAGGGAGGATGTAAGCTTAGTGAACGAGTGCAACAAAGCTGATAAACTACAGAATTGGGATTTGCAAAGGGAACGTTCATAATGGATTTCGAGCTATGGTTCCATTTGTTATGGTCACCAACAAAACTTGTTTAAAGTGAAAGTGGCGATGTAGAAGCTGCTGGGCAGTCCTGTGTCGCCAGATTTACATCCAGATTAATAGAACAGGCGATGCTTCCGCTTTGCCCGCGCATTGGAATGCCACCCATAAGGACTGGAGAAGGGCGGCTCCAGCGCAAGCGAGGGCAGGAGGGAGGGAGGGCTTGCTGCTCCTGGTTATTTCTCTCCGAACAGCAGGTAGACACTGCTCGACACTCTTGGCCAGACGAACGCTCTGGCCCCTTTGCATTACCAGCTGGTTACTAGCTCCTCGCGTTAGGTAGTACAGAGCGTGACGCGGGGAGCACGTGGGCTGTATTTGAATGGAATAACATCCATCGAGAAACCTGACCAGAGGCTCAGTACATGTGGTGAAGTCCCATCAGATCTAAGACACTGTTGATTGTAGGTCAGACCTTGTTTTAAGAACCACCAAGAAAGAAAGAGAAAACAGCAAGGGAAAGAGGAACTTGATCTGTGGGAGGTTAACGTACAAAGTGTAAACATTACAATGGTTGAACTGTGATAACTTGGCGTTGTGACATTGAGAAAGATTTATTGTAATTTTGAACATCATCAACCAAGTTAGGAACTGTTTGAGAAGATTAACTCAATTTTGAAATTATGTAGGCGCCAAGGATCAGGGTAGAATTAGTTTCATCACATCAGCTGCATGAAGTGAGTGTTGCATTCAGTATGTTTATCGTGCTTTCAAGTTGTAGAAGTTTGGATTTATGGAGTAAGAGATAATTGTTACCAGAAATGATCCCTGCTAGGCCAGCACCCTGAGGAACCGTGCTTGGTGTCATGACTGCCTCGTGAGAAGGCTGAGAAATTGGTTCCCAGACTGTTGCCTTCTCCTTTGAAGTAGATCTTCCTACTTCTGTCATCCTCATTTCAGTCCCCCGTGTCACCTCTGAAGAGATCTTTTTCCCAGGTCACGTTGTGTCACTCATCTGCTTAAAAACCCTCTGTGATCAAAGCTATCTACTCACAGTACTTCTCAGATTGTTCTATCAAAATGCAAACCTCTGAGAGTCCAGAGTGCTGAAATGCCTGTCACAAGCATCCAAGTTTCTTGGAAGAACTTGATTTTGTCCTAAGTTTATATGGACTTTGCATTCTACTCTGATACATGTGTCCTTATTTTAATATAAATAGGGTTTAAGTTATGGTACCGCTCAGTTAAATTACCTGAATTTCCTTCTTTCAGATCACCTTTTTTATTTTGAGCAAATATTTGAGGTCCCACTGTGTGCTTGGCCAGTTCTAGATACTGAGGACAAAGTAATGAACAAGACAGAGTTCCTCCTCGATGAAAAATGTTTGACTGAAGATCCAGTGTGATTAATTTAGGGTTTGTAAAATGTAATCTGTTATTCTCATTTAAGCCTCTGTCTTTCTGAGGAAAATTGGTTTTCCAGGAGAATTTGCCCTGTAACTTCAAGGCCCTCGATTTGAGAAGTGGGCACCTGTAGATACAGTCTTTCCAGCTGAGCGTGGCCCCGGTCCCTCCACAGTGAGCCTCAGCCTCCCTGAACTGATGTGGCTCCTGCCCTCCCTCCAAGGCCAAGCTCAAGTGCACCCCAGGAAACCCTTTCCTGCACCTGTACCCTGCCCCCCACCCCCAGGCCCCATCACACCTCACACGTCAGTACACTTCTTATATGCTTTAGTTGTTATTTTCTTTTAGATCAGGTATCATGTTTAAATTTATCTGTGTATTGCCATGCCTGGTACAGTGCCTGGCCTGTGTATGTTGGATACATTTTTGAATTAATTCCTTACGATACAGGCTCCATGTGTTCAAGGCTGGTGCCTACTCTGCTTCCTACCAGATGCTTGAGGTCTGATAAGTCCTACCACAAGTTTTACATTATACATCTGGAGTCATAATTGCTGATCTTCTCTCTGAGAGAAAGAGAGGAAGAGGGAGAAACCTTATGTAATTAGAAAAATTAGAGATCACTTAGATTTCATCTGGATTGGGAAATTTTTTCAATTAAAAAAAAAAAAGATACCCAGAGCTTAAATTCTTCCACACAAATACTGCCTAGAGGGACGTTAGGAAATGTGCTGGGATCGTGTGTGTCCGTGTCCCAAGGAGATGGAGGTTAGTTTGGAGGTTGTCGGTGTCTGTTCCCCTAAAGCTGTCATGGAGGAGACGCCACGTATACCTGTGCCTGGAGTGTGCGTGCTGGGCGGCTCTGGGAGACCCAGGCGCCGGCTGCCGCGCTTGCCTTTTGGGAGGAGAGTCGGAGGCAGAGGGTGGCTGTGGAGGAAGGAGGCTCACGTCTCACTGTGTGTTCTTAAGTGTTCTTGAGGGGCTTTTGCCGTAGGCACGGATCCTGGGGCCTTTTTAATTTGTAATGTAACTCACAGCGCGTATGTAACAACTAAAAAGTGTAATGAATAACTAGAAAGCGAATATTCCTGTAACCAGCACCCCTACCAGGCACCCCTGCAGCTCCTGGAAGGTCCTGTGTTCCCAGCTCACGGGCACATCTGTCTGCCTCTGTCCTTGATGACGCCGGCCCCGCAGCCCTGCCCAGCAGTGTGAGACCTCCAGCCGAACACAGCTCCTCCCAACTTGGTTTCCTCAGACTTTTTGCCACTCTTTTGGGTGTCCTGTGATATCTCATTGTAGGTTTTTCTGTTTGTTTGTTTGTTTGTTTTTGGCTGTGTTGGGTCTTCGTTGCTGCGCGCAGGCTTTCTCTAGTTGCAGCGAGTGGGGGCTACTCTTTGTTGCGGTGTGTGGGCTTTTTTTTTTTTTTTTTTTACGGTACACAGGCCTCTCACCGCTGTGGCCTCTCCCATTGCGGAGCACAGGCTCCGGACGCGCAGGCTCAGCGGCCATGGCTCACGGGCCCACCCGCTCCGCGGCATGTGGGATCTTCCCGGACCAGGGCACGAACCCGTGTCCCCTGCATCGGCAGGCAGACTCTCAACCACCGCGCCACCAGGGAAGTCCCTCTCATTGTGGTTTTAATTTGCATTCCTCTAGCCGTTAATGAGTGACAGCCTTTCACGAGTGCTTAGGCTTTGGGGTATATTCATGAAGTGCTTGGTTAAGACGTTTGCCTACTTTTCTGTTGGTACTCTGAATATTTCTTACTGATTTATTGGAAATGCTTACATACTCTGGACGTTAATTCATTGGCTATATGTATTAAATAGTTCCCCCACTCTGTAACATGTCTGTTCATTCTTTGTGGTGTCTCGATGAGGAAAATGTTGGATTTTGTATAGTTCAGTATATCCGTCTTGTAATGATTACAGTTCTTAGGTCTTAAGAAGCCCTCTACTTCCTTCTCTCTATGAGATATTCTTTTGTATTATTTTCTAAAAGCATTAGAGTTTTATCTTTCAGATTGAAGTCCTAACCCTCCAGGAACTTATTTTTTATTTTTGCATAGAATGTGGTCCAATTTCTTCTTCCTTTCTTTCTCCTTTCTTCCTTCCTTTCTGTCCCAGCGCCATATTTCAAAGACTGATCTTTCGTCACTTTTCTGTAATCCAGTCTGTCCTAAATCAGTTATCCACGTCTGTACAGGCCTGTTCTGGGCTCTGTTCTCTGTGGCAGTACAGGGCTGGGCCATTGTCATTCATGAAGCTTCCCCAGTGAGTCTAGATTTCTGGAACAGCAAGTCCCCCCACCCTGCCGTTCTTCTCCAAGGGTCTTGGTTGGTGTTGACCCTTTGATTTTCCACATAATACCTTTTAGAAGTCACTTACCACTTCACGGAAATCTCTTTTAGATGTGGATTGGGGTGGCACTGAGCCTACAGGTCAGCTCCTTAATCTGGGAAGCGTTATCTAGAGAGTCTGGGCGTAAGCATCGAACTGGGTGGGGAGCTATGTGTGGGGAGCTAGCAAGGGCTTCCCTGTGAGAGGGAGCCGCTCTCGCCACTTGCTTGCAGGGCCTTGCTCAGGCAGGGAAGAGAACAGTGTGGGCATTTCCAGGTGAGAGGGTGGCATACACAGAAAACCGAAGGGAGTTGCCGATACTCCAGTAGAATTAATAAGAGTCGAGGTAGCTAGATACAAAAGTAATACCCCAAATCTGTTCTTTTCTAGATCACAGCAGCAGTTAGAAAATTCTTCAGTCTTTTTAAAGGTACAATTTACAGTAGCGTCAGAACTTAATAAATACCTAAGAATAAATCTAAAAAATGATTTATTTTTTAGATTTACGTTTTTAGGAGAAAATTGTAAAATTTTATTGAAAGACACTTAAGGAAAAAAGTAATTGGAGAAATATTCCATGTTCATGGATTGAAAGATTCAGTATTGCGAAGACTTCTGTTCTTCCCCTATTGATAGGGGAAATTTGAAGGGCCGTGAACAGTCGAGACAGGAAGCAGAGCAAGGGGAAGGAACTTAGTCTCACAGGTAGTAAGGCCCGTTGTAAGGCTCTGAAGGTCCGTGGTGTTGGTGCCCAGGGAAGCGATGGTGCAGCAGAAGGGCTCTCGTGTCCGCAGACACTTGATCCAGGACAGAGGAGACGCAGGAGGCCGTGGGGAAATGGTCATTTCAAAAATGGTGCATGAATTTTACTTTCAAAAACAAAGTAACACCGCCGAACTGTTCTCAGTGGGGGAAACTTGCCATCTGCTAAGTGTTCTCATATGCAAAATAGAACTAAGTGGGTTAGTGCATATTAATGACGAATCCCAAATTTACTCCAAATTGTTAGTAATTGGATTCAGCTTTATTCCTGCTCACTTTGTACTAAGAATAAATACATTGGAAAGACAAGAGGACCCCATAGCTGAAGGTTTGGCTCTTTCCTTTTGGAGAGTTTGCACGCTGGTTTCAGTTTTGTGTGGTGTCTCTTGTCTGCGGTCTCAGGACAGGCACATGTTCGTAGACTCGTGGCCCCATACTGTCAGGAAGGTGACACGAGTGCTGGGAGGGCAGGGGGCGGGGAGCGGTGGATGCACGGGGGTCTCTGAAAGTCAGTCTGCCTTAGCTGCTTAGCAGAAGAGTACATGAGTGAGCGCGAAGTGGTTCCCACCCTTACGGGCGTGCCTCTGAGGGCATCTCTCCAAGTGATGTTCTCTGGGCCTGTGGTTTGTGCAGCTCTGGCTTTTTGTCTCATTGGGGTTGTGTTTATTTGAGAAAAGCCATCATCTCCGTGCTAGAAAGGCCTGTCTTTCTGTGACTGTCCTACTGAAAGTTGGTCCTTTTTGGATCTTGGAATGTTTCTCCTCACCACCAAGACGTGTCATGTGGAAGTGGGCTTGACTTTTTTTTTTTTTCATAGTTTTTCTACTCACAAATAGAGTTCACATGATGCCTCTTCACATACAGTGACAGTTTAGTGATGCAGCCTTATCATGTCCCATCCTGCAATTTGGTGGTTAAAATTTATTGTCATGTCCATCGGTCCCTTCGTAATTGAGGTGCCCAAATGCTCAAAACACTGTGGAGTCAGCTGTGACATGCTCAGTCATTTAGGATTCACTTGGGAAGGCCTGCCCACTGCCCAGCAGTGGCCTCCAGACCCTTGGTCACACTTAACTGGCAGTAGAGTAGTCTCAAGCACATACCTCCAGTCCTCAATTCCTATCTTAAATATCAGTACATCTTACTTTGTTATTCTTTGCAGAAGAAAATATAAGTAGAAGTTCTACTGTCATCACCTTGGGTAGCCCCCAGGGCTCACCTCCACTCACTGAGGTCAGGGGTCAGTGGAAGGTGTCCACTCCTTATAGCTTGCTCTGGCGTGCCACTGCTGTGAGGACACTGCCCTCCTCCACCGTGGGACCAGGAACACTTACAAAGCCAGAAACGGGGGCTGCCACCCCACTCTAGGTAACTTCGTTAAACGTCCCTTTGCATCACTTATTAATTACAGGCTTCCCTTTAGTAAGTATGTTTTCAGAAGAAGGATCCGTTCTCATCTTCAGGTGCCATGGGTGGAGTCTTTTCTCTGCTCCTAGCCCCCTGCAGGTTCTGCATGAGTATGTCCATATGGTTTGCTCCTGGTATCATCAAGGATTTACCTTGAAATAATTGGGAAGTATCCCAAGTTCACATTAACAGATCAGTGAAAATAGTTTGGGGAAGGGGGGAGGGGGCGAAAAGATTTATACAAACATAAGGTACTTGTGATATTATTTGTGTAGAAGAGTGTTACAGCTCTTAACGTGAAAAATAATAATAAAAGGATATATTAATTAACATTAACAGTGTTCTCCAGCCAAAACTGTGATCGCCTCTTTTGTGTTCCTCTTTCTCTTAGATCAGAGGACTCAATATGGTGTTGAGCCTCTGGGTGGTGTCCTGGGGCTTGTCCTGGGCAGCTGTCCTCTTCACACCCCTTTCTAGTTACAGAGCCCTGTCACGGGGGTCCTGACAGTGCCCACAGGCTACAGAACTTTGTCTCATATGGTGCTATTTAGTTGGTATTCTCTTTCGGGCTTAAGACTCTGCTCATTAATATGTCCTGAAACAAGAATGTTGGTGTTATTAGTCCGTATACAGTTTAAAATTAAAGTAAGCCAGTGTCACTCATGGGCAGAATTCAAAATCCATTCTTTTTTTTAATTCTGCTTCATAGGAGTAATTGTAAGAATTGGGTCAAATCCAGGGTCCTGTTTTATTACCTAAGAGTCAGGCACTCTTGAATACCAAACACTGAAGTGTAATATACCAGCAGTGTCAGTCCCAGTTAGTTTTTTTTTTTTTTTTTTTTTTTTTTTTTTGCGGTAGGCGGGCCTCTCACTGTTGTGGCCTCTCCCCTTGCGGAGCGCAGGCTCCGGACGCACAGGCTCAGCAGCCATGGCTCACCGGCCCAGCCGCTCCGCGGCATGTGGGATCTTCCCAGACCGGGGCACGAACCCGTGTCCCCTGCATCGGCAGGCGGACTCTCAACCACTGCGCCACCAGGGAAGCCCCCCCAGTTAGTTTTTATCATTTGGTCCACATTACATGATAGTCAGAACAGGTACAGGTTGTATTCTGTCGTACCTTTTTTCTTCTTTCAAGATTAGCAGTGCTAACTTAATAGTTTTTAAGGAGCTTATTTTTTAATTACAAAAATAACTCATACTGTTAAAGAATCAGAATACATAAAGGTAAAAAAGCCTATTCTTCTACCACCTCCACTCATTTTTATCCCCCAGTGGTACAGTCCTGTTAACACAGCAGAAAGTAAAGATTTTTAAAATATGGTGACCAATAAGAAGCTAAATTAACTTGCATTCAAAAACCATATGGAAATATTTGATAGGGGCTACTTATGCAACATTTTTACAACTATATTCAATTTGATTGGTATAATATACTTTTTTTTAAACAGTACAGTTATAAATGTAGCCAAATGAGGTTTTAAAATATAAAAGAGTTCATGAGATTATGCTCACAAACTTTTTTTTATAAACTATAAACGAAAATAGTACAGTAATACCTTAGCTGTCTGGAACCCTGGGAGAATTGACAATTTCCAGAAAGTTGAGATTTCCTTGCTTTTTAGAAGAATTTTAGATAGAAATTTTATGAAAAAAGTAAAATATTTTACTCTGCTCTTCCTTCTTACCGTAATAGGTTTGTTTTAGTGTTTTGGTGACAGCTGAGTCATCATCAGGTGGCTCTTAGGGGTAAATGTGGCTTCTCAGTTCTCTGCGGCACCAAGAACATGAGAAAGCCAGAAGGCTCCAGGTATACAAGGTGTGGCTACAAAATGCACTCATTTAAGATGATCCTGGCAAAGTGGAGGGTGAGCAGAGGTGTAGAATTGAGTGAGGACTGAAGCCAAGCACGGAGCTTTTCATTGAAAAGGGCTGGATATTTGCATGTACAGAGACCCAAACATTATAGTGACTATTACTCATTTAAGTGATTCCAGTCACCTGGACTCAGAATGTTTATGGATCACAGTTCGGTCCCCACGGTCCCCTGAGTACCCTTCAGGCAGCATATCCTCACCCCTTGGACCGGCTGTGCACTGCTGACCTCTGCGTGCAGTGTGGGAACTAGGGGAGCTCCCCAGGAAATGGGCCATTCCGGTGGCTGTGCTGAGTGCCTGCTGTTTGCAGGGCTCCACACTGGGCATTAGTGGGTACCGAGAACCAGGAAACAATCACCTGGGACCTGCCCTCAGAAAGCAGCTAGATGGGGAAGAAGTGCCCATCAAGGTAGCCGCCGTTCAAGGCAGTAGGAGCTTAAAGACAACCCAGAAGTACGTCCTCTCTGACCAGGCAGTGAGGGAGGCCTGAGCAAGAACCCCAAACAGGAGGGGGCGGTTAGGGCAGGAAAGGAAAGCAGGGTGGCTGGGGCGGGCTCTGAGGCAGAGAGAGGCGGGTGGAAGCAGGAGCGCCAGGCCCCGCCCCCAGGCGCCCACTGGGGTGCCGCTGGTGTGGGGAAGGGCGCTCAGCAGCTTTGGTCTCAGGACCGATCCCTTCACGCTCCTAAAAACTATGTAGGACCCAGAGAGCTTTTGTTTATGTGGATTTAGCTACCGATACTGACCACACTAGAAATTAAACCAGAAAAAATGTATGTTTATTAATTCATTAAAAATAATAAACCTTATTACATGTTAACAGAAATATCACACTTTTATGAAAATAGCCATATTTCCTAAAACAAAGACAAGTTTAGTGAGAGGGTGGCATCATTTTCTCTTTTTGCAAATCTTTTTAATGTCTGGCTTAATAGGAGAGAGCTGGATTCTCCTGTGTGCCTCTGCGTTCAGTCTGTTGCCACAAGTTTTGGTTGAAACAATGTAGGAAGACACTGATTGGGAAAAGGAGGAGTATTTTAATAGGCTTTTCAGATAGTTGTGGACATTTTCTTTGATACTACACCAAAACTTAACAAACGAGAAGTTTCTTGAACGAATCTGCAATGTGGAATCTGAAGCCATGTTAATAAACTCTCTGTACACTTTATTACATTAAAACCCGGCGGACTGGGACTTCCCTGGTGGCGCAGTGGTTAAGAATTCGCCTGCCAATGCAGGGGACACGGGTTCGAGCCCTGGTCTGGGAAGATGCCACATGCCATGGAGCAGCTAAGCCCGTGCACCACAACTGCTGAGCCCACATGCCATAACTACTGAAGCCCACGCACCTGGAGCCAGTGCTCCGCAACAAGAGAAGCCACCGCAGTGAGAAGCCCGTGCACCGCAACGAAGGGTAGCCCCCGCTCACTGCAACTAGATAAAGCCCACGCGCAGCAACAAAGACCCAAAACACAGCCATAAATTAATTAATTCATTCATTTTAAAAAACAAAAACAAAAAACAGTGGACTCTCTTGCCCTTTGAATGGCTCTTTTGCCCTTGACTGATACTGTAACACCATTTATTGATCACGTGGAAAATACTGGTTCACTGAGTCATGCAGATCTTCGGAGCCATTTTGCAGATCTTGGACACATTTCAGTCAATGTGTCCATAAATCCTATTCGTTAATATCACCACTGATTGATTTTCACCGAAAAAAGCTGTCAAGCTCACACTGGCAGATTGGAGTTTTCCAAACCTCCCAGAATTCTGGAAAGTCACACAGACCTCCATCACTTTCCAGCCCTGCACTGACCCTCTATGCCTGTATCTCGTCTCTGTTATGTCATTGTAAAGATTACATTTTGTAAATATGTATAAAGCTTTTAGTATGGCACCTGGCCCTGGTAAGCACTCCCTCCCTCAGTAATATTATCATTTGCGCCCTTTCTACATTGTTGACATCATGTGTAATGTGCACTGACCGTAGCCCACATTGAGGGAGGAGATGTGCTTTGTGTGGGGCACCATGGTGGAGACCCTCACAGCATGTGTGTGACAGCTCGTTTGGGCAAGCTCCACACTGATGCCGCTTGCTGTTTGCCAGCTGGCCGGTGCCCTTCCCCTGTAAGTTTAGAGCAACAGCAGACCTGAGGGAGCATCCTTCCTGTGACCTTTTCTTACCTCACCTGTACCTACTGTGTGCAGCTGTCACGCAGTGTGGGTGTCTGTGCCCCTCGCCCCGCACCGGGGCTGTGGTTTTTGCCTCTTGTTCCACTGCCCAACACAGTGCCAGCATGTGATCCTTGGTGCTAGGTTATGTTTGTTGAATGAAGGCATTTAGAAGGAATTTATTTTGAACAGTACTCTGGACGTGGCTTCAGAGAAAGTATAGAAACTTTATCATATGAAGCATATGATCTGAGCAGTGACTAGCTGTTTTTTTTTTCTTTCATTTTCTTTAAGGAATGTTTAACCTCTATTCACCCCTACCCCATCTCTTGTTTTTTTCCTTTTTTTTTTTTTTTTTTTTGCGGTACGCGGGCCTCTCACTGTTGTGGCCTCTCCTGTTGCGGAGCACAGTCTCCGGACGTGCAGGCTTAGCGGCCATGGCTCATGGGCCCAGCCGCTCTGCGGCATGTGGGATCCTCCCAGACCGAGGCACGAACCCGTGTCCCCTGCATCGGCAGGCAGACTCTCAACCACTGCGCCACCAGGGAAGCCCCATCTCTTGTTTCTTGAATCTCTATTAATTCGAAATAAAAATAGTAGAAAGCTTGAAAGTATTTCACAATAATTCTGGGTTAAGCATTTTTGCAGTCAATATACTTTGCTTTCTCCTTTTCAGATGTTCCTCCTGCTGATCAAGAGAAGCTTTTTATCCAGAAGTTACGTCAGTGTTGTGTCCTCTTTGACTTTGTTTCCGATCCACTAAGTGACCTAAAGTGGAAGGAAGTAAAACGAGCTGCTTTAAGTGAAATGGTAGAATATATCACCCATAATCGGAATGTGATCACAGAGCCTATTTACCCAGAAGTAGTCCATATGGTAAGTGATTACGGTTTAACCAGCGTGTCCCAAACCTGAGTTACAAACAGGACTCTGATATTCTTAGACTGTGCTAAGACATTTGAGCCTAACATGACACTTGCCACGAAAAAATCCTCCTGTTCAAAAATTTGTACTTGTACCTCGAAGAATGAAAATCTTTGTAATATGTCCTGGATTACAGTGAGGGACCTTCTAGGTAGGAAAGCGCCCTACATGTGTTAACTCATTTAATCCTCACAGCTACGCTGTGGGGTAGAAATGTTAGAACTTTCATTTGTACTTACTGTCTTACCCTCTTTAAATTTTTTTAAGATATATAACATTAATATAATAGTGCCCATACATAATTTAGAAGGAAGCATGTTGTCCATACACGTACAGGAAAATTCTAATGATGGGGAGGAGTTAAGACAGTGGTGGGACCAAGCTGGTGTCAAGACAGTCCACCCTGATGGGCTGAGATGCACCCAGCTCTTGTCATCCTGCAGTTAGTTCATCGTTGGTTTCATTCAGCCCCAAAATCTCAGTTTCCTGTTTCCAGGTCCTTTGCAGGTCCCATCGTGACCTCAGTCACTACCACCTGGAAACATTTCATGTGATACCATTACTAAAACTCTTAGGTTTGACACTGAACTCCAGTTTTCTCTTGAGTTTTTTTGAATTGTTGGTGTTTTGTCTGCTTTTGAAATAGTACCCCCCAGTTACTAGGGAATCCTCGTGGCTTAACATAAAATTTTAAATGCTGATTTCCATTGAACTCCTTAAGTTTCTCATTTTTTCCCCAAAGCTATATATTTCAAAATTGACTAGACTCGTTGACCTAAAATATGTTTCTTTCTTACGTTAGTATGTTTGCTTTGGAAAAAGAAAGTCGTGTTCTTTTTGCATTCACAATCTGTTGTATCCAAAGTTGAGATCAACCTGATTAATTTATAATTGTTAACTCTTACAGTTCAGAATTAACCAGCATGTAGTCAGCCTAGGACTGTGAGAGCCGTTTGGGTTCCTCCACCAGACTCCCACCAGAAGAACCATCACAAGCATATAGTGAGCAGTAAATCCTCAAAAACCTCACCCATTCAGACTAAGGAAAATTGCGGAATGTCTTTTTTTTTCCTCTCGGTTTCAACTCTCAATTACTCTGGAAGGCCTCCCAAACCCCAGAATCACAAAGAAAAATCTCTAATATTTTCTCCTAACACTTTCATAATTCTGTTGTTCACAGTACATTTTGTAATCCTCCTGGAACTTTTTTCTTTAATGGCTCAGGGTAGGGATATATAACTTTGTCTTATAAAATGATTGAAAAATCATTAGTCTCTGCATTGTGTGTTAAACATTCCATTTTCTCAGTCGATTTTAAATGCTGCTTTATTATATATTAAATTCATTCTCTTTTTGAATTACGTGTACTAATATGTCATCTATTAAATTTATAAACACGTAAGTTTATATTAAATGACACGTATGGAAGGTTTTTCAGTTTCGACGGAGCCTCGGCTGCCAGCAGTCCCTGAGTCCCACTCTTAACCCAGGAGGGAGGAGTCTGCGGAGCCCAGTGAGGCGAGGCTTGGCGGGTTGGGGTCAGAGGCCTGCCCTTGCGCCACGTCGGGCCTGCCTGCTTGAAACAGTCTCTCCCTTGCGTTTCACAGAGGCGGTGCACATTACCAGAACCACGTAGGAGACCGGAAGCCCTTGAGACTTTTTTTAGATTAAATAATCATTACTTCTTGTCTCCCTGTTAAAACCATGTCCTAATAACCAGGTTCTCCTCCTGCCATCTTAGCTTTGTTCCCCACCCAGAAATTCAAGCCATCTTCAGAGTATTGGGCACTTTATTTTGCCCCTAAAGCACATAGCAGACACTTCCTGAGCATCCACTGAGCACTTTTTCAGGTGAGGAAGTAGAGTGGTGACCAAGGCTTTTGCCCTCCCAAGGCTCTGACCAGTAATGTGTCATTTTAGGTTAAGGTAAGGCAGTGAAGGAAGGTGAAACGGGATGTAGGTAGAGTTACAGGACTGCCCACGAGGCGGGAAGAAGGTGCAGAGAGTAATCTGGTACAAGATGAGTTACACTGTCCCATGAAGATATGTGCACAAGAGGTGCTTTTCCGCGTCACTGAGAGAACAGGGGACAGACAGTTCATTCTGTCCTCTGACTGGAGCGAGGCGAGGGCAGGAGAGAGCACGGCTGTTCCCTTACCTCGAGTGAATGAGCGGTGCGGAGCAGAGAGGATTTGTGTTTTGTTTGCTGTTGTTGTTTTGTTTTATATAAAGACAGAGGGCATTGATGACAGATACATAATGAAGGAGAAGGCGTGTGGTGGGGATGGTACTTGGCAGTGGTTTCTGACCCTCTCAGAAGTAGCGAGTGGGTGCAGATTTCAAGCAGCCAACAGAAGGCCTCCACCCCAAGCAGTGCCTGGACCCAGGAGGGCAGGTAGAAAAAATGTGGGCCCCTTTGTAGTTCCCTTTGGACACCCCTGGTGTGCTTACCACTGAAGTGGCACTCGGCCGACTTGCTTGAAGGATTGCCTGGTGTGTGTGTCTGTGTGTGTGTATGTATTTTTGTTTTGTCATAGTTGTTTTTTGTTTCGTTTTGGTTTTTTCAGCCGCGTCATGCGGCATGCAGGATCTTAGCTCCCCATCCAGGGACCGAACCTGTGCCCCCTGCAGTGGAAACATGGAGTCTTAAACACTCGACCACTAGGAAAGTCCCTGTCGTAGTATTTTTAAAGACATTAATGCCCACTTACTGTGAAGAATCCAAAGCTCTATAGATGTTATACTTCTTATGCTTACTTCTTTTAAATATGTTGCCTATTAGACTAGGCTGCTGTATGTTTTTTAACAGAGTTGTTGAGAGGTCATTCACATATACAATCCACCCCTTTAAAATGTACAAGTCAGTTGTTTTTAGTGTATTCACAGGACTGTGCAGGCATCATCACATCTAATTTTGTAACATTTTCATCCCCCTGAAAGAAATCCCATACCCATTAACCGTTACTGCCATTCCTCCCTCACTCCCCACTCCCCACTCCCCACTCCCCACTCCCCACTCCCCACTCCCCACCCCTGGTAACTACTCATCTACTTTATGTCTCTATAGATTTGCCTAACCTGGATCTTTCTTAGAAATGGCATTATACACTATGGGGCCTTCTTTCATTTAGCGTAATGTTTTCAAGTTTCATCCATGTTGTAGCGTGTGTCAGAACTTCTTTTTATTGCTAAATAATATTCCAGGGACTTCCCTGGTGGCACAGTGGTTAAGAATCCGCCTGCCAATGCAGGGGACATGGGTTCAATCCCTGGTCCGGGAAAATCCCACATGCCGCAGAGCAACTAAGCCCGTGTGCCACAACTACTGAGCCTGCGCCCTAGAGCCCATGAGCCACAACTACTGAGCCCGTGTGCCACAACTACTGGAGCCCGCGTGCCTAGACCCCATGCTCCACAACAAGAGAAGCCACTGCAATGAGAAGCCCGCGCACCACAACGAAGAGTAGCCCCCGCTCGCCGCAACTAGAGAAAGCCCGCGCGCTGCAACAAAGACCCAACACAGCCATAAATAAATAAATAAATTTTAAAAATAATAAATAAATAATGTTCCATTATATGAATATATACCACGTTTTATTTATCTATTCATCCGTGGATGGACATTTGGGTTATTTCTGCTACTTAGCAGTTATGAATAATGCTACTGTGACCATTCATGTACAAGCTTTTTGTGCATATATGTTTTCATTTCTCTTGAGTGTTTACCTAGGAGTGGAATTGCTGGTGACGTGTTAACACTATGTGTTTAGCGTTTTGGAGAGCTGCCAGACTGTTTTCCAAAGTGGCCGCACCATTTATTCCCACCAGCAGGGATAAGGGTTCCAGTTTCTCCTCATTTGCAATACTTGTTACTATCTGTCTTTTTAATGGTAGCCATCCTAGTAGGTGTGAGGTAGGATCTCACTGTTTTTTTTTTTTTAACATCTTTATTGGAGTATAATTGCTTTACAATGGTGTTTTAGTTTCTGCTTTATAACAAAGTGAATCAGTTATACATATACATATGTTCCCAGATCTCCCTCTTGCGTCTCCCTCCCACCCTCCCCATCTCACCCCTCTAGGTGGTCACAAAGCACCGAGCTGATCTCCCTGTGCTATGCGGCTGCTTCCCACTAGCTCTCTATTTTACATGTGGTAGTGTGTATATGTCCATGCCTCTCTCTCGCCTTGTCACAGCTTACTCTTCCCCCTCCCCATATCCTCAAGTCCATTCTCTAGTAGGTCTGTGTCTTTATTCCCGTCTTACCCCTAGGTTCTTCATGACTTTTTTTTTTTCTTAAATATATATGTGTTATATATATATATATATGTGTGTGTGTTAGCATATGGTATTTGTCTCACTGTGGTTTTGATTTACGTGTTTCCCTCTTGGCTAATGATGTTCAGCACCTTTTCATGTGTGCTGTGTATTTTGATACATCATAGACTGTAGTCCTAGAAATTAACGGAACCTTATAGATCCTCTAGCCTGACTTTTATTTTCCAGACTTCAGAAACTTAGGTTCAGGGAGGTGAGGATGAACGGGAGAATTACTCAGGAAGGAAAACGCCTGGCATCTAAATTCTCAGGCCTAAATTACATAAACTCCATTATCTCTTAATTTCACTCATTTTTAAAATATAGTCAACCATCTGTTTTTGTTTTTTTTCAATTGACTAATCTGTTTTTCAGGCATTGGCATTTTTCTCATAGTGAAAACACTGACAGCAAAACCAAGCTAATAGTATAGCCACTTTTTTCACAGAACACCATTTTTACTTGGAGAATGACTGACAAACAGGTTATTCAGACTTGGATATTTAGGGAGCATTTTCTCACAAAATAAAATTAGAATGTCACTTTAAGGAAAATAATTGACAGTGTTTGTTGCCAAAGATAAAATTTGAGCTTTCAGGCAAAATTTTGAATTTTGGAAGATTTGTATCCACCAGTGCAAGCTTCAGCTTCCGGGTGCCGCAAGCTCTCCTGCTGAGATTGGTGTCGTTATGAATGAATTAGATCTTTAATACACACGACAAAGGGAATGAGGCATGGTGATGCCTGCACAGTCCTGTGGATATACTAAAAACAATTGAATTGTACACTTTAAAGGGGTGGATTGTGTTATATATGAATTGGGGTGGATTGTGTTATATATGAATTATCTCTCTATAACTCTGTTTTTAAAAAGCATAGCAGTCCAGTCCGATAGGCAATATATTTAAAATATATGAATACACATAATTCAGTGAGGCCAGTATTTTCTAAATGACCAAAACTGATGATACAAAATCATTCATCGGCCAGAGAGCCGTTCAAAGTGCAAGACACACCAGTGGATTTTCGTGTATTAGAGACCCCCTCATTGATAAGATTTACGATTCCACAGAGTAGCTAACCTTTAGTAAAGTACCACTTACCAAGTTTTGGTGTAGTATCAGAGAAGTCCACAATTATCTAAAAGGGCTATTAAATACCTCTCCCTTTTCCAACTACATATCTGCTGGAGACAGATTTTTCTTCCTATATTTCAACCAAATTAACATTCTGAACATAGAAGCAGATGTAAGAATCCAGCTGTTTTTTATTAAACCAGACAGTAAAGAGATTTGCAAAAATGTAAAACAGTGCCACTCTTCTCACTGAATTTGTTTTGGGAAATACTTTTATTTAATATGAGTTTTATGAAATAGCTAATGTTACGAAAAATTTATTTTTTATAAATTTATACTGACAATGGGTTTGCTATTTTTTAATGAATGAATATTTTTTAAATGTCTCTGCTTTAATTTCTACTGCAGTCAATATCCATAGATATAACTTTCATAAACAAAAATTCTTTGGGATCCTCAATAATTTTTAGGAGTTTAAAGGGGTCCTGAGACCAAAAATTGTGAGAACCACTCTTCTCAAAGAGTGCTGCTCCAAGGCCGCAGCACCAGCGCCACCTGGGAGCAGGTCAGAAACGGCGTTCCCTGGGTCGCAGCGCTTTGTTTGCACGTGTTCTCCAGGTCATTCTGAATGGCCTCCCTGCCTTGCCCCCTGAGGTTAAGCCCTCACATACTACCTGTGACAACTCTTAACTCCCCCTGGGCTGTCAGTTCCCAGAGAGAAAGGTTTGGGATGTCAGAGGCTCAGTAATGCTCACTCGACAGAGTCTCCTGCCTGGACGAGGGCACTAAGACCAGTCTTAGTCACAGATGAAACCACCTGCAGGTCAGAAAAGGAATCGGTTAGATCAATGATTGAATGGAGTGGATGGCTCGAAAGTGCTTCACGTCAAGATGGACCTCTCTAGAATTACCCACATCTTTGGTGCTGGATTACTCTGCAGAAGTCAGTGAATAAGATGTGGGGTGTGGGGCTTCCCTGGTGGCGCAGTGGTTAAGAATCCGCCTGACAATGCAGGGGACACGGGTTCGAGCCCTGGTCCGGGAAGATCCCACATGCCGCGGAGCAACTAACTAAGCCCGTGCGCCACAACTACTGAGCCTGCGCTCTAGAGCCCGCGAGCCACACCTACTGGAGCCCATGTGCCACAACTACTGAAGCCCGCGCGCCTAGAGCCTGTGCTCCACAACGAGAAACCACCGCAATGAGAAGCCCGCGCACCACAACAGAGAGTAGCCCCTGCTCGCCGCAACCAGAGAAAGCCCGCGTGCAGCAATGAAGACCCAAGGCAGCCAAAAACTAATTAATTTATCAATTAAAAAAAAAAAGACTGCCCTTATGCAGTCTACCCTTACCTGTCCGGGAGACTGTGTTCTAGAGGAATAGAGAGCAAACTGTTAATAGTAGCTGCTTTTGGATAGTCTGATGATGTGGATTTAACCCTTTTATGAGTAAATTTTTATAATTTCAGAAAATTTTCATAATGATCATGTATCACATTTGCCATTATCAAAAATCAATAAATGCGTTTTTCTTTAAAAAACCGTGTCCTGTATAGTGTAATAGCAGTACTGTCATGAGGACTCATGTTGGGTTTCCAAGGAAAATGAGTTCATCGCAGTATTTTAATCCATACTGCTTGTAAATGACTAGATAGTACCTTACAAGTTTTCTTTCATGCTTAGGGTTCAAGTCAACATTTTCTGTTAAGGTCAGAGGAGTTTTTCTTGGGTCCTTGTGGGAGGTTTCATGCCCAGATCCCCAGGATGATTGTCTCGTGTTTCATTTAAGGATTGATGTTGGACAGTCTCCTTCTACTGTTTTTATATCTGATATTTACAGTGTGTTCTGGAAAGTATTACTTGTTGTAAGGGTGACGATAGTTTGGAAATGAGAGAGGAAAGGATGTTTTGAATTAAAGGAGGTAGTGTATTAACCAGTGAAGCTTCAAATAGTCTACAGATTTCTTTCAGGTAATGATTTAAATCACGCATTCCTCTTTTTGCTTAGTTGTTTTTGTTTTGCCAAAGTCACAGTGACATGGGATAAAGAAGCACTGCCATCATCGATGAGCTAAGGGGAGATTAAGGCATAAAGAGATTTTTGAAATCCAGCGAATGATTTTTCTACTTCAAATACCCAGTGAGCCATTTCTTGGAGATTTGTTCTTATTTTGAGAGAATTACCCTTTGTTTTGTTTGATATTTTTATTAAATGTGTGCGTATTTTAAATAAGTGAAATAAATACAAAAAGATAGAGAAAAAAAAGTTAACCTTTTTCCATACTCCACCCCTCGCCAACTCTACCTAAACCCACCCCCACCTCCAACCGCAACCAACTTAACTTATATGTACTTTTTTTTCCAAAAGACTACTAAGTGATCTTCCCCGGCGGTCCAGTGGTTAAGACTCCACGCTCCCAATGCAGGGGGCACAGGTTCAATCTCTGGTTGGGGAACTAAGATCCCGTATGCTACATGGCGCTGCCTAAAAAAAAAAAAGGCTACTAAGAAACTTTGGAGGATGATGGGTATATTTATCATCTTGATTGTATAATGGTTTCACAGATGTATGTAAATGTTAAATGTATCGAATTGTACACTTTACATACAGTAAGGTTATACCTCACTAAAGCTGGGGTTTTTTAAGCTCCTAAATTGATAGGTATTTCTTTTGGTCTAGGGGCACAGTGAAGAAATTACTAAGACATTAAGGGCATTGTGAATCAAGAAGGTTTGAGAACTTAGAGCCTAGTGAATATTTACTATCTTTCTGTAACGTTTTAAATTAATTTTAAATTTACATTCGGCAAGATTACGTTTTTAGTGAAGAGTTCTCTTGGGATTTGATAAATACCTGTAGTCATGTAACCACCACCGCCACAGTCAAGATATAAAACAGTTTCATTACCCTCCAGAAAAGTTCTTCATGCTACTCCTTTGAAGTCAGACCTTCCCCTTATCCATTATCTCTGGCTACCACTAATCTGTCCTCTAGCTCTGTCATTTTGCCTCTTCCAGAATGTCATATAAATGAACTCAGAGTATGTAGCCTTTTGAGTCTAGCTTCTTTAACTTAGCATAATCTGTTTGATATTCATCCATGTTGTTGATGTATTAGTGGTTTGTTCCTTTTTCTCAGTAGTATCTCATTATATAGAGGTATCATGATTTGTCCACTTCCCAGTTGAGGAATATTTGGATTGTTTCCAGTTTTTAGCAATAACGCTGCTATAAATATTCATGTACAAGTTTTGGACATAGGTTTGTTTTTTTTTTTTAACTTGGGTGAGCACATAGGCGTGGGACTGCTGGGTCGTATGATTAAGTATTCATTTAACTTCCTAAGAAACTGCCAAACTGTTTTAGTAGATGTGCCATTTTTTGCACTCCCGCCAGCCACATACGATAGTTCTAGTTGCTCCAATCCTTGTCAACATTTGGTGTCTTCAGTCCTTTTATCTCATTTTGACTTTAACTTGCATTTCCTTGATGATTAATGATGCTGAGCATTTTTTCCTGTGTTCATTTGCGTATCTTCCTTGGGGAAGTGTCCAGATCATTGGCCTGTTTTTTAATTGGGTTGTTTTCTTATTGAGTTTGAGACTTGTTTACATATTCTGGATACAAATGCTTTGACAGATAAGTGATTTGCAAATATTTCACCTTGTGCCTTGTCTTTTTATTTTAACAGTGTCTTTTACAGAGTTTTTCATTTAGATGAAGTCTAGTTTTTGATCTGTTTCCTTCATGGGTAGTGCTTTTGGTGTCATATATAAGAAGTCTTTGCCTAACCCAAACTCAAAAAAATTTTCTCCTCAAGATTTTCTAGTTTTACATTTAAATCTATGATCCATTTTGTCAGTTTCATTTCTTGGCCTATGGATGTCCAAGTATTGAAAACCATTTGTTGAAAAGACTAACCATACTCCATTGAATTGCCTTTCCACCTTAATCAAAAATTAATTCACCATATTCGTGAGTCTATTTCTGGATTCTATTCTGTTCCATTGATCTAGGGATCCTCTTGCTTATGCCATACCCTCTTCATTATTGTCACTTTATAGTAAATGTTGAGATCAAGTAGTATGAATGTTCCAACCTTTTTATTCTTTTTCAAATTGTTTGGCTTTTCTAGTTATTTTATCTTTCCAAATAAATTTTAGAATCAGCTTGTCGTTATCTACAAAATATCCTTCAGGGGTTTTAATTGGAATTGTATTGAATATGTACATTTGGAGAGAATTGCTGTCTTAACAATATTGAACCTTTCAATCCGTGAACACAGTATATATCCCCATTTTGATCATCTTTGTTTATAGTTTTCAGCATGTAGACCCCCTATGTATTTTTTTAGACTCATAAATATTTTATTTTTGGGTGCTATTGTAATTGGGGTTTTTTATTTTCTATCTCTGATTGTTTCTTGCAGTTGTATAAGGTGCTTCATATTATTCAGTACATAAATATTAGTATTATTAGTTGAATTGACTCCTTTATAACTATAAAATGATCCTTTTATCATTGGTAATATTATTTTCTCCATAACCTACTTTGTATGATATTAATATAGCCACTCCAGCTCTCTCTTGACTAGCGTTAATGTGTATATTTTTCCTTCCTTTTATTTTTGACCAATTCGTATCTTTATATTTAAAGTGGGCTTATTGTAGACAGCATATAGTTGAGTCTTGCTCCTTTATTCAATCAAACAATCTCTGCCTTTTGGTTGAGGTACTCAAACCATTAACTTGGATTGTTAAGTACTGATGTTGTTGGGTTTAAATCTACCATCTTGCTGTATTTTTTCTCTGTTTATCCCATCTGTTTTTTGTTCCCTTTTCCTCTTTTTCTTTTTTCTTTTGGATCAATTGAATACTTTTATGATTACAGTTTCTCTCTTTTGTTGGCTTTTTAACTATCACTCTTTATTGTTTGATCTCAATTATTTAGCTTCTCTAGAACGCATCTTTAACTTGTCACAGTCAGCCTTCAAGTGACAATACACCATGTAAATATCAGTTTACAGCAGTGTACTTCTATTTCTTCTCCACGAGTCTTCCTGCTATTGTCATTTTACTTCTTCGTATGTTATAAACCCCACCATGTATTATTTTTAGAAAACAGCTCTATTTTAAAGAGCTTTAAATAATTTTTTTAACTCTTTTATACTTAACCAGATAGTTATCATTTTCAGTGTTCTTCATTCTGGTATCCATCTGATATCAGTTTCCTTCTGCTTGAAGGACTTTCTTTAATTTCTCTTGTAGCACAGATCTACCGGTGATTAATTCTTTTAGCATTTGTTCATCTGAAAAAGTCTTTCTTTTGCCTTTGATTTTTTTTAACAGATCTTTATTGGAGTATAATTACTTCACAGTACCATGTGAGTCTCTGTTGCACAACAGAGGGAATCAGCCAAATGCATACACATGTCCCCATATCCCCTCCCTCTTGAGCCTCCTTCCCATCCTCCCTATCCCACCCCTCTAGGTCATTGCAAAGCACGGAGCCAATCTCCCTTTGCTATGCGGCTACTTCCCACCAGCCAACTATTTTACATTCGGTCGTGGATATATGTCAATGCTATTCTCACTTCATCCCAGCTTCCCCCTCCCACCCCATGTCCTCAAGTCCATTCTCTATGTCTACTACCTCTTTATTCCTGCCCTGCAACTAGGTTCAGCAGTACCACTTTTTTTTTTTTTTTTAGTTTCCATATATATGCATTAGCATACAGTGTTTGTTTTTCTCTTTATGACTTAGTTCACTCTGTGTAACAGACTCTAGGTCCATCCACCTCACTACAAATAACTCAATTTCATTTCTTTTTATTCCTGAGTAATATTCCATTGTATATATGTGCTCATCTTTATCCATTCATCTGTCGATGGATTGCCTTTGACTTTGAAAGATATGCAGGCATACCTGATTTTATTATGCTTCACTTTATTGCACTTCGCACATATTGTGTTTTTCACAAATTGAAGGTTTGTGACAACCCTGCATCAAGCCAGTCTATTGGCACTGTTTTTCCAGAATCATCTCATTTCCTGTCTCTGCGTCACATTTTGGTAATTCTCAAAATATTTCAAACCCTCCAACAGCAAAAAGATTGACTCTCTGAAGGCTCAGATAATGGTTAGCATTTTTTAGCAATGAAGTATTTTTTTAACTAGGGTATGCACTTTTTTTTTTTTGGACATAATGCTACTTCACACTTAGTAGACTACAGTATAGTTTAAATATAACTTTTATAAGCACTGGGAAATCAAAAACTTTGTGTGACTAACTTTTTTCTGACATTCATTTTATTGCAGTGGTCTGGAGCTGAACCCACAATACCTCTGGTGGTTATAGAACAACAGGTCAAAGTTTAATCCTTTAAAAATTTTGCTCCACTGTCTTCTCGCTTGCATTGTTTCTGATAAGAAATCTGCTGCCATTCCTATCTCTGTTCCTCTGGACATAATGTATCTTTTTCTCCTCTGGCTACTTTTTAAGATTTTTTCTGTTGTTCTTTTTAAGCAAGCAACTTGATTATGATGTGCCTTGGTGTAGTTTCCTTCTTTTTCTTGTCTGTGGAGTTCGTTTATAGTTTTTAGGAAATTTAGGAAAGTATTTGGCCCTTATCTCTTCAAATATTTTTTTCTGTCTCCCACACCTTATCTTTTAGAGGCTCCACTGAAATGTGTGTTAGGCCTCATAGAGTTGTTCCACAGCTGACTTATGCTCTTTTTTTCTAAAGTCTTTTTTTTCTTTGTGTGTTTCATTTGGTGATTCCCTTTGCTGTCTTCAAGTTCAGTAACCTCTTCTGCAATGTCTCAGCTTTTGTTAATTTCCCTCCGTAAATTTTTCATCTCACATTGTAGTCTCCATCTCATGTAGTTTATGTCTTTTCAGTATCTTCATGTCTCCACCTAACTTTTTGAACACATAGAATACTATTTTTAGCCTTATCTGTTAATTCTACCATTGTGTCAATTCCAGGTCAGTTCAGTTGATTGGTTTTCCTTCTTGTTATAAATGATATTTTTCATGCTGCTTTGTGTGTCTGGTCAGTTTTTATTGGATGTCTGACCATGTGGATTTTGCCTTGATGAGTACTGCATACTTATATATTTCTATTAATATCTGGAGATTTGTTTGGGATGCAGTTACTTGCAAACCGTTTGATCCTTTTGGTTCTTGCTTTTAAGATGTGTTAGGAAGGACTATAGTCATAATCACCCTATGGCTAATTATCCCCCATGACTGAGACAAGACCCTTCTGATTATGAGCCCAGTCCTCTGTGAATTAATGGATTTTTCCAGTCTGGTTGATGGGAACAGGAACTGCTCTGGCCCTGGGTGAATACTGGGTCTCTCTGGTCTTTTCAGGTGGTTCTTTTTGCAGCCTCCAGTAGTTTTCTCACCCCGATGGGCCAATCAGTCCACTTCCTGAGTAGTTCAGGAGGACCTCTGCAATCTCTGGAGTTCTCTCTGTGCAGCTCTCTTCTCTCTGGGACTTTGCCTTGCAGATTCTAACCACCTGTGTCTGCTGGACTTCACCTGGGTTCTTTCTCCCTGTGCTGCAACCTGGAAATTCTATCAAAGGAGAAAGCGGGGCATTTGTTTCCCATCTCTCAGAAATCTCTCTCTGTCTTGCACTGTCTGAAATCCATGTCTTGCAAACCAGAATTCCGTGTGTTTTTCCTTGGGTTTTTTGGTGGTTTCAGGAAGTAGGGCAAATCCCATTCCTGTTACTCTGTCTTGTCCAGAAGTGTAAGTCTCTGCTTCATTTATAATAGATACTCAATCAGTACTTAATTCCATCCACACAGGTGATCCAACAACGATTCTAGAAAACATACTAACTGAAGGTTATTTGCATAATTTATAATTTTGTAACTGTATGCATCTAGTCAGTGGGGGGTGGCACACAGCAAGAAAACAGTTGGGTCTACATATATGACTAGGAAATAAGTACTTTAGCTCTGAAGCTTCCCTTCCCTTTTCAGTTCATTTCTATCATGTAGAATGCAGAATGTATAGTTTTTTGTTTTGTTTTTTAAATTTTATTTTATTTTTTATATTTATTTATTTATTTGGCTGTGCCAGGTTTTAGTCGCAGCATGTGGTATCTTTTAGTTGTGGCATGCAAGATCTAATTCCCTGACTAGGGATCTAACCTGGGCTCCCTGCATTGGGAGCACAGAGTCTTAACCACTGGACCACCAGGGAAGAACAGTGATGGTAAAATCCAGTTGGTGGCTATATCGTTAGTCACTATAAAATTCAACTGTTTTGCATTGAGGTTTTTCATAACAAGATATCAGGGAATACATCATTCAGAAGCCTTATGTAAAACTCACCTTCGGACCAGCGTAAACAACTTAAGAAAAATTTCCAGCTCCAATGTTGTGTTTAAATAACACCAATTGAATTATAAGTATTACAGATGAGTGGCTATCTTTTATAGGTAAATTTTCTATTCTTAAACTCAAAAATAAAAGAATAAACTCCTATGCATAATTATAAATGACTAGCATATTTTCATTTGCAGAGGATGCTATTATACACTTAGTTGTGAAATTGTCATAAAATTTAAAAGTCCATTGTTTGAAAACTTGAGGGTAAATTTCCTTTATTAAGAATTCTACAAAGATTTGTAGGTATTTATTTCTATATCTTTAACTTTGATTGAGAGCATATTTTAGTGATTGTAAAAATAGCAAGCTGTTCAAAGTAAGAGTTTAGCTTGTAGTTCTTTTCTTCGGGCATCTATTTGGAGGTAAAGCTGCATTCTTTGAAAGAAGCTCTTGCCTTAGAGAAAGTGGCAATGTGGATTAGTGGAGGAGGAGACCCAGCTTCACTCACCCCTCGTGCGAGTGCTTGCTCTGTGCCAGGCGGTGCCGTGGGCCTTGGGAGGTGGTGCCAGGAGGGAAGACATTAGGCCAAGAATTACCCGACCATCCGGTTATATTTGAGACAAAGATCACAAAGCAAAGGGGCAGGATGATAGAAGAGCTTGAAATCAGGGACCCAATTGGGCCTGGGGTCGGGGGAGGCTCCCCTGACGAAATTACACTGCAGCTGAGAGCTAAGGTTTAATCGGGAAGTTTTCAGGTAATTACTTGGTGTTGCAGTTAATAAGGTGACTGATAGGTGCTTTTCCCAAAGGATCCACTTGCTCTCAGCAGGTCTTTGAGGATCTACTAGTTGCTGGGCGCTATGGCAGGTGATGGAGGGTCAGCAGTGAGTGAATCGTCAAGCGAACATTCCCCAGGATGATACCTGAATTCTGCTGTGAAACCAGATTGAACTAATTCTACAAGTGAGGAAAGGGACAGTTCTTCCCTTTAAGATTGCTACTACGATTTTTACCATCCACCTAAAAAACGAGTTAGAGTTACATGTAAGATTGCTTTTAAAGTATAAATTGCTTTGTGGAGAAGTTACATCTTTGTGATACAGTGTCATCTCACACTGGAGAAGGGAAGGGTCCTCATCCGGGTGTCCTTCGGCGCCTTTCTTAGGGTCTTCATGCTCTCATTGAAGCCTTGTAACTGGGTTGTGAGTCCCTAGGCCCTTGGTCATTTTTGTGGCCTAGTACCTGGGGTCCTCCTGTCAGTTGTGTTTCCTCGTTGCCTGTTGTTGGTGGAGAAGATGTTGCTGTTAGGTTTGGGTTTTGGGTTTTTGTAAGGGTGGCCCAGTTGTGATGGTCTGACTGTTGTCTCTGTTGGTTTTTCCAGTTATATCATTTGCAACCAAATGACAGCTTTCTATTTAAAATATATTGTGGAGGGGCTTCCCTGGTGGCGCAGTGGTTGGGAGTCTGCCTGCCGATGCAGGAGACACGGGTTCGTGCCCCGGTCCAGGAGGATCCCACATGCCGTGGAGCGGCTGGGCCCGTGAGCCGTGGCCGCTGCACCTGCGCGTCCGGAGCCTGTGCTCCGCAACGGGAGAGGCCACAGCGGTGAGAGGCCCGCGTACCGGAAAAAATAATAATAATAATAATGTGGAAGGGCTCCCTACCTCCCCACCTCCGAAATGTATCTCTTAGCAATATGACCCTCAGAACCTGGCATTCCTGTTACAGGATACAGAGCTGTAATTTGGCCTTTGGTGGACTCACCTTTATAAATCCTACCACATGAATAAAACAAAATCAGTAGCATAGTAGAAAACCCTTGGGGCATCCCTGGTGGTGCAGTGGTTAAGAATCTGCCTGCCAGTGCAGGGGGCACAGGTTCGATCCCTGGTCCGGGAAGATCCCACATGCCGTGGAGCAGCTAAGCCCGTGCGCCACAACTACTGAACCTGCGCTCTAGAGCCCACGAGCCGCAACTACTGAACCCTCATGTTGCAAATACTGAAGCCTGCGCACCTAGAGCCCATGTTCTGCAACAAGAGGAGCCACCACAGTGAGAAGCCGGCACACTGCAATGAAGAGGAGACCTCGCTCACCGCAACTAGAGAGAGCCCGCGCGCAGCAACGAAGACCCAACGCAGCCCCACCCGCCCCCCCCAAAAAAATAAAGAGAAAACCTTTGTGGTTTTAAACAGAGAACTGAATAATCAACCTTTCTTTCCTTGTTGCCTCTGAAATTAGATTATCAGCGTTTCTTTTTGGAGCGTATCCCTTCCTGTCTTAAACCTTTATATGTTCCGCTGTACTGCAGTTGTGTCACAGCATGAATATTTTATTACTTCACCCACTGGTGATGAATATTACAGGTATAGAAAGGCTGCGTGTTATTGAATTGTGAGAATTTTGCATAAACGCTTCTTGAGCCATTTTGGTTTGCATTTATTCAATAAATTTAGCAACTGGGAGAAGAACATCTGCAGGATCATTTAAATACTGAAAGTAGAAATGTCAAGACAGCTGTAAAAGCAGGTGCTTCCTTACTACCATGGTCAGTCCACGCCACACTCGGGGGCTGTGTGAGTCACATATGTGCACACCTGCACGCGTGGTGATGTGTCTGTTTCACACGTGCCCAGTGCAAAGAAAGGATTTCCCTCTTTCAACAGGTGAGGAAACCAAAGCTTGAGCAGGCTTCTCAGTCTCGGGTCCTGGTCTGAGTGAGAAGAGGGCCTGGTGAGGCTGTCCCCTGAGGCCATGCTGCCTCTCTGTGCAAGAGCTGATTCTAGCTCTGTGTCCAGGGATCACGGTGCACTCCGAATCAGTGTGTCTCAGCTGAGAGGTTGTGATGGATCTGCGTGATCTGCATCAGATCTAAGACTTCTAGAGCTACAGTAGAAACAGATTCCCTCTGGTTTCTATGGCGTGATGCTGACAACGATCGCCTTCTGTGGCTCTCAGACTAAACTCCACCGCATGTAGACAGCATGCAGATGTCAACGCCATGGCACTCAACTAACTTGACCCCTGAAGCTGCTGTGCTAAGAAATGTTGGCGGGTTAGAAACCCATGGCCAGCTCCAGGTGGCCTGCTTTTTGCCTTCTGCTCTTTAATCTACATACTAGTTTTTAGTATCTTTAGCCTTTTCTAGAGGTGAGCATTAAATCAATGTGGTAGGAAAAGAGGGTAGAAATTACAGTGTGAGGTTTTTGTTGTGTGAAAGATAGAACTTTTTATCCATTAGAGTTGGCCAGTAATAAAACTTCCTGGTTCGAGGATGGTCATCCTCCCAGGACATGAAAAGGGGACTTTTGCATTCCAAGCAAGTTGGTCTTTGGCCCCTTGCAGGCCCCTGACTCAGCACTTGGGATTCGGTGAATGTTTAGGTGTTGCAGACGGGCTGAACTGAACACTGTGCAGTGGGACTTCAGCTTTAGGCTGGAATCATTAGCTTTACTACAGCAGGTTACTCAGGAATCTCAGCTGATTGGATCAGTCAGAGTCCTTCCAGAGACACAGAACCAGTCGGATGGAGACAGACAGAGAGAGACAGAAAGAGGGATGGGTGGGTGGGTGGGTGGGTGGATTTTTGAGGAACTGTCTTATGCCTCGTGGAGTCAGACGGGGCAAATCTGAACTCCGTGAGGCAGGCTCAGATGCTGCCATCCACAGTGGAATTACTTCCTCAGGGAAACCAGTTTGGCTCTTAGAAGGCTTTTCACCTGATGGGTTGAGGCCCACCCACGTTCTCCTTTACTTAAAGTCAGCTGATCTAGATGTGACCACAATTACTAAACGCCATCATGCTGACACTCAGATTGCTGTCTGATTGAATAATGGGTACTCTGAGCCATCACACGGGTACGTTTTATTTTTTTCAGCAATCGCCTTTAGTCACAATCTGTTATATCTCCCTTCCCTGCTCCTCTGGTTCCAGCTGTCGCACCTAGTTTATCGCTTCAGTCCCAGACTCAGAACCTCATCTGTCCCCACCTTCCCCTTGGGCAGCCTGGCCGGTGAGGGACCTGAAGCGGGAGAGGAGGGGCCGAGGGCCGCAGTGCCTGTGCCTGATGTCCTGCAGCAGCCTGGCCTCTGCCCGGGTGGCAGCCCCTCCCAGGGGGCATCTGTGCTCTGGAGAGCGTTGGGCTTCCCAAAAGACCCTCCCTGAGGGGCAGCCATCCCCCCTTGTGCCCCAGCCTCCAGCCCCTGCCCGGGCGAGCTGACTGCTGCTCTCTCCCCCCTGACCCCCGCGACCCTCACGTGCAGCCTCTGGGGTGGCCCGTGTGTGTGCTCCCCTCTAGGTGCCCTGTGCCACGATATCACGGGCACTCGGGCAAGTCTCCCAGAGAGGCAGCGCGGCGGTGCCCACAGACACCTCTGCCCCCCGGGGACGCAGCCTGGATCCACAGTCCCCACCCTGGTCTCTGGGCGACTCTTGGAGCCCCCGATCACTGGCTTTGAGGGAGAGGATTGGGAAGCCCCCCCAGGAGTGCCGCGGCCCCCCAGGAGTGCCACGCCCCACAGAGGCCTTGGGCTCCTTTCTGACCCTGTCCTCTCCGCACTCCACGGCCGGGGGTGACAGGGCTGGTTCTGCTGCCCCCATCCCCACCCCGCAGGCCCAGAGGAGACGGTGGCTGGGCTCCTAGTGTCCCCTTCTTCTGTTCTGTGGGCTTTGGGATCCGGGGGACTGGGGACCAGCGATGGAGGACGCGCCCCTTCTACCTGACAACACCTGTCCCAGCCTGTGTTCGCCGGTCACTATGGTTTGGGAGGCCTCTTGCAGGGCCCTGTGCACACACCCCATTCACCGGTTCCAGACCTCCTCTTCTTTTTACTTACGTCAGAGGAGCATTACTCATATTTCTATTAAAAGATTTCTTTCATTCCCTGTTTCTGGCTTTTAGTTACTTGTTCCAGCCATTCTTTGTTGCTCCCGTTCCTGGACTGTCTGCGTCTGCTCCTCTCACACAGCGCAGACAGCAAACATTGGATGCTCGGAGCTTCTAGGGCCCAGGACTTGGGGAGTGTGTGTTTTACTTCATGGAAAATGGTGTTGCAGGAAGACAGGATAAAACAAAACGGGTGCCATGGAGTTTTAGCTTGGTCTTTACAAGACTGTTATCTGAACAGCCAGGTTTGCTCTGAACTCTCCGTAGAGACCCTCGCTGTTGTAGTGGAGTCGGATTCTGTCTTGTAGGTCGGGTGTTTTGATTCTGTGCTTCTGGGCTTGGAAGGACGGAGGGCTTTTTTTGATCACTAGAGTCGAGCTCTGTAACCGGCATATGGCGTGTTCAAAGATTCGGTGAGGTAACATTTTTAAACTGACTCCAAAAGAAACATAGGTTATAAATTGGTGATGGTGAAAAACTGTATCAGGAACCTGTCAATATATGTTGTGCTTTATTCATATTAACCATGCAGGCAGGAAAATGTACCTGTGCTCCAAAGAATTGTGGATTTTATGTAGAAAACATCTGTTGTAAATAAAACACGCTGATTTTTATGATGGAGATTGCTTGGAGCCTGGGGTGGGGGAGGGTGGTGAGGGACAGTACAGGGTGGAGAGCAGAGAAAAGGGCCATGAGGCATGCAAGGGAATCGTCCAGACTCCAGAGGAATCTCCTCTTTGTGTGTCCCGTCCAGTCCCTGGGCACACGGACCAGGCTGTCCCGTGACATGCCGACTCCTGTCCTTGCTAACATTGCGGCCCTTTCTCTGGAAACGATCCTCTAGCCACCCACCTGGAAATTACTCTGTCTTGACTGTTGCCGCTCTCATCACTGTCACTGCAGAGGACTTCTTTGGCAGGGAAGCTGTGCACGACCTCCGGTGTGAAGCGGCCTCTGCCATTTTCTCAGCGTTTTCAGTTCTCTGCTGTTTCTTTCGTAATCTCACCCTTTTCTTACTAGCGCTTTGAACTTTCTCCTTGCTCTGCACTTACTGGATAGAACAAAGGCCTTAGGTGTCATCCCTGCCCATCAGCATCTGTTGGCACTGGTTATCTGAAAGGTCAGGCAGGAACCTTGGTGGCCGGCTATCTACGGCCGTGGGTCTAGCTGTGGCTCTGACCCAGGCTCTCAGGACCCACACCACTTCTGAATTTGGAGAATAAGGACGAGCCAGATAACCACTGGAAGCAGTTATCATTAGAATTCCTTAAGATTGTTTTAAATGTTCTCTGTAAATATGTTTAATGTCCTGGTTATAATTATAGGATATGTGGATTTTAGTTTGCAGTTAACATGTTTCGAACATTACCACCTTCCTCCAACCCTACGGGAGCAGAATTTGACCCAGAGGAAGACGAGCCAACGTTAGAAGCAGCCTGGCCTCACCTGCAGGTACTGGACTCTGGGGGTGCACCAGACCCAGAAGGGCGGGGGTCAGCGTGGGGTCGGGGGGTTCTCCGAAGCAGGAGCCCTGGGCCTGGGCCTCTCCAGCTGGTCGCAGATGGGCCTCTGCACTTCGGTGTCATAGACCCTGCAAACCTGTACATGTGAGAGAAGTATTTTAGCAAAAGAGAGAACATTTAATGGCTTTTTGTTTGTTTGGACACTCGGCAGAAACTACAAAGATACAGAATTATCAGTATATTTTCAGTGAAAGTGACCGTGGAATTGAGGTCGGAGGTCTTATGCAAACATTTCTCAGTTTGTGTGCCTGCTGTGCACCCCGAGGCCCATCTGCTTGACTGATGCCTTTTTTCTAACACGTTTTTAAGGAGAAAGGTTGATTGGGCAGGGCGCATGCCCCCCCGAGCTAGATCGGGAGGTCTGGGTCGGCTGAAGGAGGGGAGACGGGGAGGTGAAAAACCTGGGAAGGAGCTCAATGGGGAACAGATGTGTAACCATTCGTGAAGGGGGAGGAACGTCCCGGCCCCGGGTGACTGTGTCTGTGACCTGCTCACCTAACACTCTCAGCTTCCTGTCCACTTGACTTTCTGCCGGGACACTTGGAGGTGACAGGCTGCAAATCCCACCTGGAATTTGGTCACAGCCCGGCTTATGGCTGCTGTGCACTGTGGTCTCTGAGCATTGGTGACAACAGCCATTGAAATCATTTGTTTAAATGCCATTTAAGGATATAGTCTGCGGTTCTTAGCTAATAAATAAAACAGTTACCATCATCAGTTATAATTAAGCCATGTGATTTGACATAAATCCTTTAGATATGTGCCCTTTTTTTAAGGCTGATATTTACAGACAAAGATTCAACTCATGGTGTATTTTTAATCTCCATTTAATAAAATACCGTGTTATTTGACTCATTGTGGTTTTTTTTCCCTCCTAGCTTGTTTATGAGTTTTTCTTAAGATTTTTAGAGTCTCCAGATTTCCAACCTAATATAGCGAAGAAATATATTGATCAGAAGTTTGTATTGCAGGTAAGGTACAAGCTAGCTGAAACTACAAATGCTGTAATCTACCGTTAGAGAGAATACCGCATCACTGAGTGTCTTTTTCTTCTTGAAGCTTTTAGAGCTCTTTGACAGTGAAGATCCTCGCGAGAGAGATTTTCTTAAAACTACCCTTCACCGAATCTATGGAAAATTCTTAGGCTTAAGAGCTTACATCAGAAAACAGATAAATAATATATTTTATAGGTAAGTCAGTGTGTGGGTGACATTTCCCTTTTGCATGCTGACGCTCCTGTTCACACTCGATGCCCCACCTCATCGTTTCCTTTAGCAAAGCGGCTGAGGAGCAGGAGTGGCTGTTTCTGAGCAGCTGGCTTGTCGTGGGCAGGTGGGCCCCGTCTACACCTCCGCCTCTGCGCTGGGCAGGGCCCCCTTCCCTCTGTGCCTGCTTCCCTCCTTCCGCCCGCCCCCCAGCTCACACCCGGTGTTTGTTCCGGCTTTTACCGGCAGGCCCGGTCACCCTGAAGGTGGTTCCTTCTGGATGTAGATGAATCGCTCCATCCAGAGCCCGCGGTTTCCTCGCACCTGTGTGGTGCTCGTTTCTCCCCGCTGAGTCTCAGTGAAAGAAGGAAGGAGTGAGGAGTGAAGTAGGGAATCTTTGGAGACTTCCGCCATGCACTGCTGGAAGCAGTGGCTGAGGCAGCGCAGTGTTCAGCGGTCGCAGCCTCCCCAGGCCTGCAGGACCACAGAGGCCTGGCTCTGTTTTAGTGGGGAGGGCCCCGCTGCAGGGCTCCTGGAGGAAAGTTCTGACAATCCAGCTCGGTGTTCAGCCTGACCCCGTGACCCCTCACACGGCCTCCCTGTCGCCACCCCTCTGAGTCGCACCCCTCCATCCGCCGACTCCCATGCCGACACGCTCCTTGGACGCGCGGGTGTAGGTCCTGGGCGAGCCCCCGGGTGCCCCCCAGGCTCCGGGCGCCTTCCACACCAGGGCCTCGCAGCCTCGCTTGATCCTCCTGGAACGTGCTCACGTCCCCTTCCAAGACCAGCCCTTCTCCTCACCCTCCCAGGCTTCCGGAGACATTCCTGCTGCACCAGGGAGGCCTGCAGCTTGGCGGACGGTCCAGCCTCCTGGGAGGGCAGGCATCGAGCCAGCGCTTATCTCACAGCCCCAGCCCCAGCTTCCTGCCTGGCTCCTGGGGGCTCCAGGTGAACGTTGATGGATGAAACCGTTAGCGTGGTTTCTTCTCTGTCCCTGGAACGCTCACTGCACGAGCAGTCGACTCCATGAGTTTGTAGGGGACAGCTTACCCCACATGCCCCTCACTCCAGGATGCCACAGGCAGTGATGAGTCCTGGCGGTGATGGGCGGCCAGTCCCTGATGTCCCTCGCCCTGCCCGCCTGCGGTCGCAAGGTCCAGCGCCCTCATCTTCACACGTGATGTAGCCTTTGGGTGTCGGAACCTCCAGCTTGCACGTAACTTCCCTTCAAACTCCCTCCAAGCTCCCCACAGCCCGTTTATATGACAGAGCCCAGGCTGGACACACCGGCTTAGGTGGTGGCATCGTGTTTCCTAAATGTCATATTCCTATTTTGTATTTCTTGGTGTCGTGTTTCCTTTTTAACAAGACTGTTCCTTGGCCGACGTACTTATCTATCAAAATGTAGCATACACTATTTAACCAACAGCGGACAGGTAGGATTTCAGTTCCAGTCTTTTAGGCTAAAATGGAAGCTCTGCCTGAAGGTTTCTTCCCTGCTCACGTAGGTTCTGTGCACAGTCACCAGTCAGTGCCTGCGTGAAGGAAGTAGAGAAGGCCTCATCCCTTAAGGAACCTTGACTTAGTAACCGAACTCCCTAACGAGGCTGTTGTTCAGACGTTACAGAGTGCAGCCCAGCTGCACACAGCGCTGGAGTGTGTGGTGTCCTGGTTTTGTGTTCAGGAGTCTTTTCTGTAAACACCGTGCTCGATGCGTCCGCTCAGGAGGAAGCAGGTCCTGTGGATCCCACAGCCGGCCGGGCTCTCCACCGTCAGCACCGCCCCCTCCTCATTCCACGTGAGAAAAACTGCAGCTGATCTCGAGAGCGATATTCCACTCCTCTGCGTCCCCCGTGGTGCAGCTACGGCCGGTTAGACAGTATTTCAGGCGTGTTTGGTTGACCTTCCTGAAAGTGTTAGTGTGAGGCTCCTCCTTACTTCTGTGGGTTCTCACCCTAGTCGGCACCTTCACAGGTGAGTTCAGCGCAGCTCTGGGAGAGGGATTGTGCCCGCTTGGCAAACAGCGGAGCCTGAAGGTCGGGTCGCAGGTGGAACCCGGGCTTCAGTTCTCTCTGCTGTCGAACAAGCCCCCGTGGCTTGGGGGCTTAACTCAGCTGTTTGCCATTCCTCTCATTCTGTGACCTGCCTGAGGCTCTGCGAATGTGAACGGGCGACCCTGGGGCACAGTTCTGCAGTGGCTGCCAGTGCTCCTCAGGGCTTGGCCGGGGCCTGGTGCGGACCAGCCTCGTCCCTTTGTATCGATCAGAGCCTCGCAGGGAATTGAGGACAGCCCAGCTTCAAGGGGGAGTGACTTCCACCTCTGCGTGTGAGGCACAGAACACGTCCTCCAGGAGGGAGAGGAATAGATGGCATCCGTTCTGGAGACTGTCCTTCACAGGCAGGTTCCAGCGCAGTTTTGGGAGAGTCCTAGTTCCTTTCTGCTGAAAGAGGGAGGAACACTGTAGCCTGCTCTGCGTGGGCCCTTAGGGCTTCCTTCCTGTTTTGCAGCCCACTTTCTTGTTTCCCTCTGGAAAAGAAAGAAGGGGAACTACACTTACACTCTCTTTCCTATACCTACTCCAAACCTACAAAATAGTCAGGAATGAAGAATTTACCGATGAGAATACAGCAGTGTTGATCTAGGAAAACAAAGTGGCTTTTGGCTAAAGGCTGTCCTTATTTAAACGTTAGTGCCGCTGGAGACAGATCACAAGTGGTGCCCAGGGGCTCGGCCACCTCCACATGCCAGAAGCCGGAGCCGAGCGCCCAGGCTTCAGGAGCCTCGCCCACCTGCTGCCCGCACAGCCCTCCAGGTGTAAACAAGAGGGAGAGGGACTGAAGTTGGGTGGTCACACTATTACTTTGTACATCTAAACTGTTTTAAGTATTTCAAATAAAACAGGTGATGTGAAGGGAGCCTCAGGTGGAGTTTCACAAACTAAAGCGCCTCCCCGTGTAGACGCCCAGGGAGGCTGGGGCTCCCATGAGGCCGGCTTTCCATCTCAGGGCAGGGGCAGTGGCGGGGCCGACGTGTCTGAGGCCGACACGGGTGCCCCACACACAGCGCAGCCTGTCCCCTGCTTCCCTTGATCTGACCAGCCGGGCTGCCGAGGTCCATCACGGGCCCTTTCCTGCCTCGGCTCCGTGCTGTGGCCACATTTGTTTCCGTGTCACTGTGTTTTGCTGCTCAGTGGTTCTGACCCCGGTCCCTGTGGTCTCAACTCCGATCTGTCTAAGCTGGTGTCCGAGCCTCCGTGTGCCTGCCTTGCCCTCCCGTCGCCCCCCTTTGTTCTAGCCAAACAGGCTCTCTCCCCGCTCCACGCCCCCCCTTTGAAAGATCTGTCAAAAACCTAGAGACGTTAGACCCCCTCCTCAGGAGAAAGTCACACTTTGTGGGCGTTTGACCTGTTCTGGACCTTAAGGTCACTCTTCCGTTTGTTTCAAACAGGGACAATGAAAATTTTTCATCATCACAAACACTTATTTTTGGCCTAGGGCTGGCTCTAAACTAGTAGTTTTTGTCTGATAGGCAGGAACCTTTTTCAGACCCGACACCTCTCGCTTCAGGCAGAATTCGCTGTGTGTGTTGGTTTAGCCTGACTCCAGGTGAGCCAGGCTGTGGGGCAGGAGCAGGTTGTTTCTGAGGAATCCTTGGAGAGAGAAGATGCTTTCCTGTTTCTTGTCCCTGTTCCCTCTCCCTGGGCCCAGTTTATTCAGCAGTTGTGTTTCAAGCACCGGTCAGATGCCAGGCTCGGCCCTAGCACCAGGGACGCAGTAACGATAAGTCCTCGTCCCCATCCTCAGGCTGACACACGGTGCAGGAACTGCTGGGAGCCCCAGGGAGCGTGCACGGGGGCCCCGCGGGAGTGGTTTCTTGGGGCAGGTGAGTCGGGCTACTCAGATGGAGGTTTCAGAAGACGGCACTTGAAGCAGCATAGGGAAAGTGTGAGGTGTCAGTGAGGACGTAGGGGAGATGACCCCAGTGGTGAGGAAGTAACTTGTACCCTTTGCAGAGACTGTGCTAAATATTGGAGGCTTTAAAATTGAGTAAGATGTCAACTTAGGTTGAAATGCAGCAAAAAATAAAATGGATTAAGGGATGGATAGAGAGATGTATGTGTGATAAAGCAAACAGCAAGTCGTTCGCTGTCAAATCTGGTGGTTGAAATACAGGTGCTCACTGTAAACATCTCTTCACTTTATGTTTGAAACTTTCAAAATGAAACATGAGGGAGAAATTTGAGCAAGCCCATGCTCTCTGCCCTCCAAGTGTCTGCATGTCCAGGCTTTGAGGAGTCTCTCTGGTAACACTTAGCAGTGCCCCCGGAACAGTTTTCACAAATAGATTTGCTTATTGTTGCCTGGCTACGTGGTTTTCTTCCTAAAAGCATTGTTTTCTTATTCCGAGGATTTTATTCTTTTCCAGACATTATTTCAGTGTCTAATTCTAAATGACAAATTGCTTTTTCTAGATTTATTTATGAAACAGAGCATCACAATGGCATAGCAGAATTACTGGAAATACTGGGAAGGTAAGTTGTCTCTTTGTTATTGGTAGCGAAAGGCCTTAGATGGAATTTATGCCAAAATGATCCAGTTCATTGCATTCCACAGCCCCCTCCCCAAGGCAAGGCAATTTAAACTGTTCTCTAAAAGGACGTAAAGAAACCTCACTTAATGGCCGGGGCTGGTGAGCTCTTGGATCAGAACTAAATGACACTAAATGACAAACCTCTCCCATCCCTATGGTTGCATACGTAGATTCTGTTTCATGTACCTCAGGAGCATTACTATGGGAACACAATTTCAATTATTTCCTCAGGAGCAGTGTTAAAAATAGTTACATTAAGAAGGTTAATATTTGACACTTAGAAGAAGAATAGGTCGTTTATTGTACATTTGGGGTATTGAGTAAATGCTAATGTGTTGCTTTGATTTTATAAATTTTTCATATGTATACTTATAAAATAATTAACATATCAAAATTTCATCGTCTTAATCCAGGTAGAGTTCTTGCTTGCTATCTTTTTTTTTTTTTTTTTTAATCAATGACCTATAGGTTTTCTGTCAGACCTCCTAACTCACTGATTCCCAAACAGAGTTCCTCAGGGTCCCACGGCTGAATAAGCTTGGAAGTGCTTTTTCCCCAGCACCTTACTTGGGGATTCAGTGTATGTTAGCAGCTAAAGGTTTTGAGGAGTCCTGCAGGGAAGAAACTGTACTCGTGGTTCATCTCGTGATTCCCAGAACTATCTGAACACAGTAAGCTTTTCAAAGGAACACTGTTGTCATCTGGTAGATCTATGGTCCAGCCCTTCTGAAAACAACTCTCCTCGCTGTTTCAGATATAATGTAAAACAAATGACGGTCCTCGTGGAGAACTCTACACTGACACATTCCCGGGTTTCTCTCTCTCAGCAGAGTGTAGTGAGTGCTTGAGTGGGTGCCCTTACTAGCTGTCCGGCCTTACTTAACCACTCTCGCCTCCCGTTTCCTTATCTATAAAATGGAAAGATACTCATATTCACGTCTGAGGTTGTTGCAAGGCTGGGGTGAACTGAGTAAAGTGTCCAGAGGGCCTGCCACACCGCACGCAAGGGCCTCAGAGGTCCTCTCCTGTCCCCTCATTTGAACGCACACACCATCCTGGAGGCCACTTCAGGCTTACCCTGCCTGCAGCTCCCATGTGCCCCAGGCTCATGAAGGAGGGACCAATTTAGAAATGGTTTGAACTGCTTCTGCAGCTCGCAGGAACTTACCTCGTTATAAAGCCAAATAGATAAAATACTTGATGTCACAAACAAAAGCTTCAGCTTGGAGGTTAAGAGCAGGGGACCCCCTTTCCTTGCGGAAGGGAACAGCTTTCTTGTTGATTTCAAAACAACGCCAATTTGCACACCCAGCCTCTGTTCTGCCAGCACAAGCATAGTGAGGCAGGATTTCCCTGGGGAAGTGTGAATTCCTAAAGATGGTGAAGGCCGGAGGAGGGTGCTGGCGTTCCACCCGAGCTACTACCCGGTCTTCATGGCCCTGCCTAAGGAAGGAGGTTTTGCCCCCAGAGACTCCTGCTCTTCTGGGTAGCTCCCTGTAAACTCAGAATTTTTAAATTGTCCTGTAGTTACAAGATAAAAATGACTGTACTTCCCTGAAGGTATTCAATGATCTTTTAATTTCTGCTACTCTCCTCCCTCCTTTCTTCCGACACACATAGTTTGCTTGCTGGTTTTCATGCTGGAAACAAAAACCGAAAGAAAAACAGAAAGATTATGTTTTTTAATCTGGAATTTGTAAATATTCAAACTTTGGATAAATTCTGTTTTCACAGTATAATTAATGGATTTGCCTTACCACTAAAAGAAGAGCACAAGATTTTCTTATTGAAGGTGTTATTACCTTTGCACAAAGTGAAGTCTCTGAGCGTCTACCATCCTCAGGTAAGGGCTCCTCCCATGGTGTTGGTGGGCCCCAGGAGCTTGTCCATCTCTGCTTGGACATCAGTGAACTCAGGATATTGAGCCCCAGCCTCTAACTGGGAGTGTTTTGTCTCTTATATCACAGTGTTGACTTGGGTGTCAGGGTTCTGGTGATGAGTGAAAGGATAAGGGAGTAAAGAGAGATTGTTTTTGAGAAAATCAGAAAAACCTCAGGAAAGGAGAATTTCAAAATTGGTTGTAAACTGAGAAGGGAGTGGCTCACGCGATGAAGGGGTCAAGGAGGACCTCTCAGGAAGGCTTCCCGTGGTGGGACTGAAACCTAGCACCTCAAAGACAACGCTGCTATGTCCAGTATGATGGCTTAAGAAAAAGTTGTTGGGGGAACTTCCTGGCAGTCCAGTGGTTAGGGCTCCATGCTTCCACTGCAGGGGGCATGGGTTCGATCCCTGGTCAGGGAGCTAAGATCCTGCATCCTGTGCAGCGTGGCCAAAATATATATATATATTTCAAAAAAGAAAAGGGTTTTTTTTTTTTTAAACTGTGGGGTTTTTATAACTTTGTGGTGATACTGAAAATCTGATCCATAAGTGGTTTCTAACTGGTTGGTCAGCTGCGTTTCCCCAGGAAATCTACGTTTTCCTTCACTCTTACTATTCTAAGTTCCGTACAGACAGAATGTAAGCTACACTGACTGCAGCGCAGAAGGTTCTAGGGAGACGCCCGGTCACTGTGGGTGCAGGGCGGGTGGGCCCAACATCTGGGTCCAAGGACCAGGAACCCCCATTCTGCGGGACCTCCCTCGGGGAGTTTGCCTCATGGCATCAGAAAGGTGTATCCTTAGATGATTCTAATGACACTGGCTTCCTGGGAAATCTTTTACTTAGAGTTTTTTCCTCTGATTCCTATTAACTGGTATTATCTTTACATCCAGCCAGTTTGTTATCATGTTAGTTGTTCTGTATTAGAAATTAATAGTTTAGGAATTTAAGATGGAAACAGATTTTAATTTGCTTTTTCCCAGCAGTTAGATTACTTGTCCATTACAGTCTCCAAAAAGGGCACCAGAAAACTCCCACCAAACCTGGCCTGGCTTGTCGGTGTTGGTCTAAAAGACTGTTTCCTGGTTTATTTTAGCTTTCTGATGTTCCTTTTGCAGTTGATCTGTGTTGCACATTGATCCTGGGGTCCCTCCCTCAGAGCCCCTCCCAGAGCCTCCGGCGGGGCCACTGGACGGAGCCTGTGTCCACCCAGGAGAAGGGCTGTGGGGGACAGTGCGGGCAGGGGACAGCGCTGATCACATCCGGCCCTGTCTCCCCACAGGAAGATGTCTAATGGCGATACAGCATTTCCATGTTAAAATGGAATATTAATACTTTTTCTCCTCTTACTGTAGCTGGCATACTGTGTAGTGCAGTTTTTAGAAAAGGACAGCACCCTCACTGAACCGGTAAGTACACCCCCTCTGGTCAGGGCCTTGTGATGTAGTGTGTGTGTCTTAAGTGTCAGTATCGCAGTCTGGCTGCTTCACCAAGACAGCTTCTTCATCTTAAGTTATAACACTAGTAAACACAAACATTTCATTCCTGTGTTACAAGTTTTCAAACTGTAGTGATTTTAACTACAAGTTCCCTTGTCGAAGTGATTGTTCATGTAAGAAGATGGCCGTCTTCTCCCTCATTGCATTTTACTCTGAACGGCATCCTGCTAGATCACGTGCGGTTTAATACTCCCACGTCGCTTGGTTTAACAGCATAGGTCACTGACTTCAGTCAGAGGAACTGTAGCAAGGATTCAACATGCTTGTACTAAAGAGATTTTACTGTCTTGAAAATTCTTTCCAAGTTATAGTGGCACTATTTTATGGTCATTGGATCATAAATGAACATTCGATTGCTACTGGTCAGTGTTTAGATTTCTAAGTTTCTTGGCATTTTATCTTTATTAAAAATAAAAAGGCTATTGTAGCCAAGATTCACAAAGTTGGGTGTGTCAGGTGCCAGTTGAAGCATTTGAATACACTTTTTTATCAGCTTTATTGAGACGTAATTCACATGCCATACAGCTTACCCACTTAAAATATATGATTCATATGGTAGACCTAGGTTTTATATTTCTTGTGAACCCAATCAGGAACTAGAATATAGCCTAGAATATAGTCCTATACACATAATATATCCTTAGAAAATACTTACTACTAATTTGACAATTATTAGCATCATGATTTAAATTAGTAGATACAGTACAGGAACAAATTTTGTTCTATATGTGACCTGCTTTTCATATGATGGTATACAATTACTTTTGTTTACTTCTCACCAACCGTCTTGCACCTTGCAATTTGGAGTTTTAGTCCTCAGCATTAAAATGTTTTTGGTATTTCTTCCTGTTCCAGGACAAAAATCAGAAAAATCAAAGGTATTTGTTTAATAAATTGCTGTACTTAAAAAAAAATGTATGATTCAATGGTTTTTGATATATGAGGTTATTAATTTTTTTCAATTGTGGTAAAATATACTATAAAACAAAATTTGCTTTTGTAAGTGTACAGTTCAGTGGCATTAATTACATTCACACTGTCGTGCACCTGTCACCACTGTTTCTAAAACTTTATCATTTGCCCCAAACAGAAACTCTGTCTTCGTTCAATAGTAACTCCCCACTTACCCTGCACCCTCCCCCTGATAACCTCGAGTCTACTTTCTGTCTGTGAATTTGACGGCTCTAGATACCTTATGGAAGTGGAATCATACAGGATTTGTCCTTCTGTGACTGGCGTTATTTCACGCAGCGTAATTTGCTCAAGGTTCACCTATATTGTTGCGTGTGCCAGAAATTCATTCCTTGTTGTGGCTGAATAGTATTCCATTGTATGGCTAGACCACATTTTGTTTATTCATTCATCTGTCAATGGAAATTTGAGTTGTTTCCACATTTTGGCTGTTGTGAATAATACTGCTATGAACGTGTGTGAAAATACCTGCTTTCAGTCCCTTTGGGTATATACCCAGTAGTGGGATTGCTGAATCATGTGGTAATTCTGTGGTTAGCTTTTTGAGGAAATGCCATACCATTTTCCACAGCAGCTGCACCATTTTGCATTCCCATCAGTGGTGCACAAGGGTTCCAGTTAATCCACATCCTCGCCAACACTTGTTATTTTCCATTCTTTTTTATTATAACCATCCTAGTGAGTGTTTTTTGATTTGCATTTCCCCAATGACTAGTGACCTTGGGCATCTTTACACATGTGTGTTGGCCATTTGTGTTTCTTCTTTGGAGAAATATCTCTAAATTCATTGCCTTTTTTTTTTTTTTTTTTTTGCGGTACGCGGGTCTCTCACTGTTGTGGCCTCTCCCGTTGCGGAGCACAGGCTCCGGACGCACAGGCTCAGCGGCCATGGCTCACGGGCCCAGCCGCTCCGCGGCATGTGGGATCTTCCCGGATGGGGGCACGAACCCGTGTCCCCCGCATCGGCAGGCGGACTCTCAACCACTGCGCCACCAGGGAAGCCCGGTCCATCCATCTTAAATGGTAGATAGAAAACTCTGACTCGGCACGAGCACAAAGCTACCTCAAGCCCCCTACACCCAGTCCCCAATATTTCCACCCAGAACCACTTCATCTCTTAATCTCCTGCAGCAGAGATAACATAATTGCACTCTGGATTACAGAAAGCAGATGAATTTTCTGTACATTAAAAATGTTCAGACCCTCGCCTCAGTAAATTCCTTCCTTTGAAATTTCATGTATTATGACAATACAAAGCCCATTTTGTCTTACTTCAGCATCGAAAGCATGTAGGTAATTACATGAAGGTGTACACTCTCGTGAAGGTGCTGGGAAGGGCAGTCGGCCTGCGTGTGCGTCTCATGGTCCAGCACCTGTGGCTCCCCGACGTCTGTGTGTGTCCAGGCTCAGGAATTGTTAAAGTCTGATCCGTTTAAAAGACGTTTGTTGCTCCTGTCTGTAATCTGTAACTAATATTTTTATTTGTAAACTTTGTACAGTGCCCAAAAGCTTTCTGGGCACGTTGAGCACTTTTCCACCCACCTGTCTCTTGAGGCTGATTGAGTTTTACTCTGTGGCCTTTTTCCCTGGTGTTTCAGGACAGGAGAGGGGCTCCCTGGGACGCCAGCCTCGCCTGCCTTCCCTAGCCACCCCCTCCCCCCACCCCGGGAGTAGGCCACCTGTTGGGTTTCCCCAGGAAACCTCAATCCTGAAGTATGCCCAGCAGCAAGCAGCCATTGTTGGCTCAGAGTAGCATTCCCCGAGCAGACCCCCACTCTGCAAAATGCAGGCACCCTCGGAAGTAGCTGAAACGTTGGGTATTGGTCATAGGTCATTCCAAGTAGCGTGAAAAGTGAGCCCAGCATATACCTCTGATTCCAGAAATAATACCTTTTCCAGAGACATTGAACAGCTAAATCGTGTCCTATAGTTCACAGCTTAATGTATTTGTCCTAATAAAATTCCATTTGCCAAATGACAAGGAATGGTGGGTTTGTGAGGTGATTTGCATCTGCTGTGTTCTTAAAAGTGATGCCAATACACAGAGTATAGTAGGTACCCAAACATCTGTTAAATGGTTTTGAGCAAAAAGTAGGAAAATCATTAAATGATGCATTTTAAAAAATAATCTCTCTTTTTTTAAATTAATTAATTTATTTTTTGGCTGCGTTGGGTCTTCGTTGCTGCTCGTGGGCTTTCTCTAGTCACGCCGAGTAGGGGCTGCTCTTCGTTGCAGTGCGCAGGCTTCTCATGGTGGCGGCTTCTCTTGTTGCAGAGCATAGGCTTTAGGCGCGCGGACTTCAGTAGTTGCAGCACGCGGGCTCAGTAGTTGTGGCTCGCGGGCTCTAGAGCACAGGCTCAGTAGCTGTGGCACACAGGCTTAGTTGCTCCGCGGCATGATCTTCCCGGACTAGGGCTCGAATCTGTGTCCCCTGCATTGGCAGGTGGATTCTTTTTTTTTGGGGGGGGGGGTTGTTTTTTTTTTTTTGTGGTACGCGGGCCTCTCACTGTTGTGGCCTCTCCCATTGCGGAGCACAGGCTCCGGACGCGCAGGCTCAGCGGCCATGGCTCACAGGCCCAGCTGCTCCGCGGCATGTGGGATCTTCCCGGACCGGGGCACGAACCCGTGTCCCCTGCATTGGCAGGCGGACTCTCAACCACTGCGCCACCAGGGAAGTCCAATAATCTCTCTTTAAAGACAGTTGTGTCATAAATTTTTGCGTCAGACTCCAAAACTAGGAGCACTTTTAAAGTAAATTTTGGAATTTTATAAAGAGTAAAAATATAAAAGATTGTCCAGGAGCCTGAAGGTCAAAAGCATCAAAACAGAACTGTCCTAAATGAATGTTGTTGAAAAGCCCCTTGATTCTAACTGCGCTGAGGACTCACAGGCTGGCCTGTGAGCACAATTGGCATGATCTGTGGAGCCAGAAATGACTGGTGAATGGAAACCGCCAGCCAGTCTGAAAGCATGAGCATTTGCAGTGATTTTCACAGCAGTCCTGAGGCTGGGGGCCGGGATGATGGGTCCAGAAATCTCTGTGTTAAGGCTAAACAGCTGCTTTAAGTAACAAGTTGCAGTTGTACAGTTAGGTGTGCAAGTATGTATATGTGCTTTACATATACGTACATAAATGTTTTGGATCTCTGTACTGTTTTAGGTAGCTAAACTCTTAGGGGTGTTGTTGATCTGCATGCCAAATCTGATAGTTTTGGGTGAAGAACCTTTACTGGTAGGAAATTTGGGAACTGCAGGAACACGATAGCAGAAAGGTTGCCCAGCAGAAACTGCCTGTCTGATGGGCAGGGAACACAATGCCCAACACTCACCAACCGCCCGACTGGACGTGCCCCGCAGGGAACGGCTTCACAGGCTGCTCTGGGCGGGGCCCCGGCCAAGGCCAGGCTGCCACCCCCTCGCTGCGGCCAGCAACTCCTCAGGCACTTGCGTGGGTCTAGTAATAAAGTCTTCTCAGCAGCCCCAGGGCGAGGGTCTTCGTGCCCCCAGTCTTTGATGAGGGCTCTGGGGCACCGAGTGGTGGGCACGAGCCCGTGGCCACACACGGAGGGCTTGCTAACATCAGTGCTTGACATCTCTCTTTCCGATGTGTTTTAGCACGACTGAAAACACTGTGTACACACACTGTGTATGTATATTTGTGTACAAATATATATGAAGAGTCAGTTAATTTGAGAGAGAAACCGATTGTGCCCCTGTGTATATGTCTCCACACTAAGATACATATACGAATTCACATGCTCTGTGTTTCTCCACTGGTCTTGTTCTCTCTGAATTCTCCTACCTGCCTCTTTTTTTTTTTTTTTTTTTTAAGGATCTGACTCTTACTGAGATGGTAGTTAATCAGAGTGGGTCACACAAATTAAAACTGTGATTCTAAACCATATAAAATTAGACCTACCTCTCTAATTATAAAAAAACCCACATTCTGATTTACTGAATCACTGTTCCTTCTACAAGTAAAAAAGCACCACCTCATCTTGTGGCTTTGCAGAGGGGACACCTTACTGAAGAAACAGAGGGCATCACACTGTGTGTTGTCTCTTCTGTAGGTGGTGATGGCACTTCTCAAGTACTGGCCAAAGACTCACAGCCCAAAAGAAGTCATGTTCCTAAATGAACTAGAAGAGATTCTAGATGTCATTGAACCATCAGAGTTTGTGAAGATCATGGAGCCTCTCTTCCGGCAGCTAGCCAAGTGTGTCTCCAGTCCCCACTTTCAGGTATGCGGCCCGGAGACGGTGGGCTCGTGTCACTTCCCTTTGGAGCTGGTAGGTCGCAGTGTGTAGCTGGTCATGTTTTGCTTCTCGGGTAATTTGAAGGTAATATTCAAGCTTTTGCTTCAGTGTATTTCAGAGTAAGATCCTGAGACTTCAGCTCTACAAAATACACTCTAGCACCTCGTCCCCCCTTGTCACTGAAAACGTGTTTCTCAATAAGAGTAATTAAAGACAGCTTCTCTGTAAACGACCTCTGGCTCTATGTTCACTGGGTTCCCAAACGCACACAACCTTCTTCTCCACAACTTGAGTGATCAGTGCTTACGGAGAATATAAAACTGTTTAGCTTTGCGTTCCCTCCCTCCATAAGCTCTTCATTTCTGACATATGTGAGTTTCTGTCCCTTTACCCTTTAAAAAACAGTAATGGTTCTGATTTTTGTACCTTCCACATTCCTGTGTGAGAGGTGCCTCGGTCGTGCCACTTCCCACTTCTCCTGATGTCCTCCTCACACCTTCTGAGCCCCTTTCAAAGGTCATCATCCCCAGTGGCTTTTCCAGCCTGTCTGCCTCCTTTTAACATATCGGGGACCCCATCTTTTTGTATCGTTGTGACGGTATTTGTTGTGAACTCGTCGTGAACAAGGTAGGAATCCAGGCACAAAAGGAGCACAACCTCCCAGTCACCAGGGAGTCGGCAGCCCAGCAGGAGAGGGGAGGTGTGTCAGCGCAGCCCCAGGTGACACCCGTGTCCGCGTTGCCGGCGGTTTCGGAACTGACCGCCTCGGTGGCCTCCGCCCCTCGCGTGGTACCTCGCTGCCCTCCCTGCTGCCATCTCACATCCCCTCCCTCCAGGGCCTCTGCAGGGACAGGCCCCGCCACCACCCACTTTAAGCGGAAGCCACGTTTCCGCACACACGCCAGCGCTCCCTCCCCTCCCCTGCTGCTGTTCGCCACACGACTTAACCCTTCTAATAAGTCAGACAATTCGCCCACCGTTTGTTTACCCCCATGGAACGTAAGCTCCACGAAAGCAAGGATTTCTGCCTCACCTGGTTCATGGCAGAATCCTCAGTGCCAGACGGCACTGCCCGTGGTGTAGACGCATAATAGATGGGTGGTGGATGGCTGACGGACAGGTAAAACGAACTCGTTTGACTTGTCTCCTCGGCATCTAGACCGTGTCTAGCAGAAATGTTCCTTGAACTCATGAAAAAATGAGTGACAGTGATCTTGACAGACAGGAAGTCATCTGCCTCTCTGTTGAAGGCCCTTCAGGGTTACAGTCTAGAGTATTTTAATCTGTAGAAATAATCTTCCAATCCAGTATAATTCGTTTTCCTATTTACATGTGTAATGGAACGCTTTAATCATCACAAACAGCAGTCGTGCCCTCCGTCTTTCAGGTGGCAGAGCGAGCGCTGTATTACTGGAATAACGAGTACATCATGAGTCTCATCAGTGACAACGCAGCAAAGATTCTGCCCATCATGTTTCCATCCTTGTACCGCAACTCAAAGACCCACTGGAACAAGTAAGAGAGAACTGGCTGCCGTCAGATCTGGCCATCTTTAAATTTTGCATATTTTGCTGATACTTCAGTTACGATTGAATCCAAGTCTGACTATCAGTTAAAAAACAAGATGCTGACTTCTTTGTGGGCTGTAATCAAGCAGAAGTGTGGGCTGTATCTTGGCCTTCCGTTCACGTCCTTATCCCCGTGCCGAGCCCACGTAGGGCCTATTGCCTCACTCCCCACCCCCCCCATCTCATCCCCGGCGGAGTCGGGAGCAGCATCTTCCGGGCCGCCTCTTAAGTTCCCTCCGGAACAGTTAAAGATTGTCACAACCTCAGGGCTCAGTCCCTGCAGGGGCACAGTGGCCCCCCCACATGCGGGGGCCCCAGAGCCCTGCTGACACTCACCCTGGGGAGCCAGAGAGAAGAGCAGGTGACCTGAACACCACTGGGAACCTTGACATCTGCCCCTGCTTCTCTCCTTTGTTCTGTCACTTGCTGAGGATGAACAGACTGATTGACTCAGTGGTCATCTCCCGAGACCTTAGTAGTCAGTATGGATGCCATGTCACCCATGTCATCGTCTCTGCTGAACTGGTACTTGTGAAATGTGGGCCATTGAAATGGGCTGATAAGTTGGGAGAGGAAGTAGTCTGTGGTGGAGGAGGGGAGGGAGACAGATCAAAAAAGATGAAGCGTTCTGAGTTTCAACACGAAGCTTTCGTTACAGGACGATACATGGCTTGATATACAACGCGCTGAAACTCTTCATGGAGATGAACCAAAAACTATTCGATGACTGCACCCAGCAGTTTAAAGCAGAGAAACTGAAGTAAGTTGCTCCTTTCAAGAGTTATTCTTTCAAGGATTTTTTTTTCCTTAATCCTGAAAAAAACCTCGCCCATTAGTTTGTCCTAAAAAGTTATTCTTCACTTTAAAGCAAAATCAGCCCTTTTGTACTTGAAAAGCAAATTAAAACTTTGTTATGATAACTTATTTTCAAAGAAAACATGTTTAAAGTTAGCTATTCTCTGGGAATTCCGTGGCGGTCCAGTGGTTAGGACTCAGCGCTTTGACTGTGGTGGCCCCAGGTTCAATCCCTGGTCGGGAAACTAAGACCCTGCAAGCCGCATGGCGCAGCCAGAAAAAAAAAAAAAAAAAGTTAGCTGTTCTCTCCGTTACGCTACTTGTTTAATCATTGCAAAAAGTGCATGTATAGTCACGAATTTAACTTTCAGGGGCTTTGCTTTTCTCAGGGGACACTTAAAGGCAATAATGTGTAGTAATTTTTCATGTTTATCAGGCAGGAATTTGAACTGTATCCTGTAAGGTTTATATGAAAGAGCAGGAATCTTCATCCAGCATAGCTTTATTGTTCTAATTTGTTGATCTCCATAAATTCGGGCATTCTCTGGAATCTAGTGCCAGAGTCCCTCACAAAATCAGGGCCCTGCTCTCATGCTGTGAGGACTTCAGAACCCACATCTTTCCGGGGACAGGCTAGATTAGGGGTCCCCAACCCCGGTTAGGAACCAGGCCACACAGCAGGAGGTGAGCGGCGGCGAGAGGAGCTTCCTCTGCCGCTCCCCACCGCTCCCCACCGCTCCCCACCGCTCCCCACCGCTCGCATTCCCAGCTGAACCATCCCCTCCCCCACCCCCGAGTCCGTGGAAAAGTTGTCTTCCTCGAATCAGGTCCCTGGTGCCAAAAAGGTTGGGGACCGCTGGGCTAGACAACTCTGTCCCTAGGCTGTGCTAGTAACAGTATGATTCATTAATTATCAAAATCACATCTTCAGAGTCAGGTGTGGACTGCGAGCAGATTTGATTCTTTGTCGCTTGAAACCGAGGTAGATAAACTCTGAATGACTGTAATTCAAACTGCAGTGCATATGTAACGAAGTGCCATGTTCATTCCTTAGACAGTATGTGTTTACCTATGTGCAAGGCCCTGTTACGGGTTCTGGCAACACAGCAGTGAATAAGACAAACAAAAACCCCTGCCCTTGTGGAGTTTACATTCTGGGTGGTGTGGAAAGAGAAAGACAGCAAAATACAAATGAGTAAGACATAGTGTGTGAGGGACAATGACAAATGAAGCAGGAAGGGGCACAGGGAGCCAGCTGTGGGCTCTTTAAACCTTCAGGCTGCCCGGCCCATTCCTGCCTCAGCTGAACGCAGTGTTCGGGTGTGAAATATGTGAACATCGGGGCTTTTCTAACGGCACATCCTCTTTCATGGAACATCACATTTCTGAAAGGGACCTTACAGATCATGTAGCACATTCACTGGATTAAAAAAAAAGAGTTGGTCCCGTGATAAGTAATGTACTGAAGGTCATGCGCCTTGTTGGTGTGGATCTACAGGCTGTGCCTCTGTAAGGACCTGGTTCCTTCACGCTGAGGTGTGGTCTCACTTTTCATGAGTATGTAAACTTCTCACCAAAATCATGTAGGTCCTGTGACGAAGCAACAAAACAAGGGGGAGGAAGGAGACATAGATGTGCTTGTGCAAATGTTTCTAAGAGCTTAAATTCTTAGAGATGTTAAATTTTTGGTGTATTTATATTTTTAACTCTTTTCCACTAAGCCCAGTTTCTTTTTTTTTCCCGTTATGTACCTTGTGGTCACCACTGTGACGTACGTGGAATAAGACCAGACAGTGACAAAGGGGAAATAGGTGTTGTGTTGCTGGCCATGTTCCCCCTTAACATTTTCTCTCTTGAATTTGATTCGTTCTCTAACACCAATGACATTTTACTATTTTTCAGAGAGAAGCTAAAAATGAAAGAACGAGAAGAAGCGTGGGTTAAAATAGAAAACCTAGCCAAAGCAAACCCCCAGGTACTAAAAAAGAGAGTAACATGAAAATGTCTAGGGTGTAACTTGAATGTTTTTATGAGATAGGAGTGTGGATTCATCGTGAGAGGGGAGGGAAAGTAATTTCACTAACACTGTATATGAAAATATCTGCAATAAAAATACTTTTCAACTTTTGTACAAGTACTTATTTTGCCCCACAAAGGTTTTTACCACAGAATTGACGTTTTTTTTTATTATTATGCTTTTTAAATAAGATATGAACCTTATGAATATACTGTGGTAAAAAGAAAGTCAGGATACAAGCTCTGTTTTGGGCCAAGATTGTAATTTGCTTTCTCAAATGTCATAGATGCTGTAGTTCAAACAATATTTTCCTTTCTTTTTAATATCAAATTAATTCTAAAGGAAAAGAAATTAGGTTTGAAATAGATTAAGTATGAAGTCAATGTCCTCTTTCCTAAACTGAGGTTTCTGCAGGCTGAGCCTTTCTCGTTAACAGTTGACCGACTTACGTCATCTTAGCCGCTCATCCTTTCTCCCATCCCAGCACGCCCTGGCAGGTGGGCGCCAGTGACGTGTCTTCTGAACTGCCAGCCCTGGAGCAGTGTCCCCCGACGCATTGCCTCGGCCTGACCCCCGAGGGCTGGGGGTTGGAGCCGTGTCCCGGCAGACGTTCTTTCTGATGCTATGTGCCTGCCCGATTATCACTGAAAATCATTGGCCCCACTAAGAATTCTCAGGCTGTCCTCAGCTCCCCAGAAAAGATTTTACTTTCTGAGGAAAACTGCTCAGCTACCCCTAAAATCCTGAAAGGTTCAATACGGTGAACCAGATTACAAGCGATCTATTTATTTTCTTTGGTGAGAGGTACGCATAAATCATTATTATCTCAGTTGCTATGTGGGTTTTCAATCTCTCTGATGTTTAATAAAAACTGATACATGAATACAGAGTTAAAAGTATGTACTTTACCTACATAACAGCATACTGACTTGTATTCCCTCTGATAAAACTATAATCAAGACACAAACCACAGGAAAATTGAATGACATCCTTAAGTGTGTGTCCTTGATGCCACCTGAAACAAGTACCTGGCGTTTTTCTAACCATTTTTATTCCATGCTCTCACACAGAAATGCTATTATAGCATGTGAAACTGTGTAGTAGCTAATTTAGGTAGATAGCTATGGGTATGTACCTTTAAGAATAGAATTTATGTTGAACGTGAGGTTAAAATACTGACTGACGTTTGTTGTAGGACACAGTAAAAGCATACGTCTGGGGCAGTGTGGGTGGATGGACCCTGCCCGACGGGGCCCAGGCCGTCTTGCTGTGTCCAGACGGCCCCGTGCCGAAGGCAGACGGGTCCCAATCAGGGTCATCAAGGACCCCGTCACACACACCCTTGAGATCAACACTCTTGAAAAACATGTAAACTATATACAGATCAGAGGGTCTGATTTTATTTATTTTCCCTGGAAAATAAGAATGATCTCATAGAAAATTGCATAAAGCCTAACATTACAAACGAAGAGCTGGCTGTGATTGTATTAGCAAAGGTGGCCTGGTTTCACTGCTGTGCTATAACAGATGTTCCTTCTAAGATATATATTGTCCTCCTTTCTCTTTTTCTGAAGTTTTCCTAAATGTTCTTACATCACATTTTTATTCCTTTGGCTGCTCCGTTTTAAAATGTCTCGGGCAGCAGCCTGAGCGCGGTGGGCTTTGCCTGCGTTCACCCCTGCGTTGTGCTGTGGCGCTCTGACCTGAGCGCCATCCTGCTCGCGTCTGCGTGTGAGAACCGTCTGTGACCACACCCCAGCAGGTCCTGTCCGTCCGCATGCTCCAGTCCACCGAGCAGTGTCTGAAACGGAAAGTACTTCGTGGGCTAATATCTCAGAGCTGGAAATGAGGGCCTTGGTACCCGCTGTTCACTCTCTCTCGAGTCCTTTCTAAATTCTAGTCATTGCTTGCCATTTACAACAGCAGCAAAAAGTAAATAGTGTTGTGGGTAATACAGCTTGCGTGCCACTTCCGTAACGAAAACATGTAGGTGGGTTTTTGACGCCCGACTCCCCATCTCCAATCTGCCGTTTTGAGAAATGATTTAATAGCGTCCTTATTTTAGGTGGGTTCCCAATCCCTCGCTCTGTTCACTGGCGTGTACCTAGCGGTCTTCCTGATGCTGACCCCTGTGTTTTCACAGGCTAAGTCTTCCTCTGCTTGGAGATGCGAAAGCAGGTCCCCACCTGGGCCGGTTGGGATTTGGAAAGCTGTGGTCCTCCAGGATTTGGGTGGTTTGTTTTAGCAGTTGTGGCGGTTTCAGCTGGGGTTTTTTCATGTCAGATGCGATTTAATTTTTTTTAAGTCATGAGATAGTGACGCTTTCTAACATAAATGTGCTTTTCCTAGTCCACCAAAAGAGGCCATATAACAGTTGTACTCCTGTCTCCCTCCTGTGGGGGTCATGTGAAATGAAGACAAGGCACTTCTGTGAACTTTAAGTGTGGCTCTGGCTCAGTGTTTCTGCCCCTTTGCAATGACAAGACGATGCCATAGGAGGCCCAGGGCACAGAGTCTGGTTGCCTGCCTTTCCTTTGGGAGATGAGCCTCTCTGGGGAAATGTGCCTTCCTTATTTCACCTGTCGAGAACTTCAGCCTCGGGAAGGTTTTTATTCCTAGTGAGACTCCTCTGCCCCCGAACCTGCTAGTGACATCGATTTCCCATAGGCATTTTGTAGCATCCTTGTGCGTACTTCCCTTGCCCTGAGCCCCAGCAGGGCCTCGGAGCCCGCACTGCTCTAGGCACGGCCGCTGGCAGGGTCCGTGTAGAGCGCTGGTGTCCTCTTGGCGTGGCCGAAGCTGAAATGTTGGTTAAGAACCATCCCCGCACCACCCCTCTAGCACTGCAGTGTCTCTGCTCCGTCTGCCCCGCCCAGCTGAGCCCCGGGGGGCAAGGCGCCATGCAGACCCCAGCTCCCTGCGCCCAGCAGGTCACCACCTTTCTGGGCAGATGGGTGCCAGCTGCGTGTCCCAAATGGTAGCGCTTTCCCAGGATACAAAAATGAGAATGAGACACGGCCCCAGGTGTCAAGGAGGGGAGCCAGATGGAAGCATAGAGAACCCAATCGCGACGGTCGATGATAGCACGCGCTGGGGGTTGTGCTGGCGATGCTGGCAAGAGGCCTGGCAACGCCTTTAGAGAGACACGTAAAGGAAGGCTGGAGGGTAGGGTGGCCACGGCGAGGTGTCCCCATGGCACCGGGACCTTAGCCCCCAAGAGTGCTGGGCCCCCTGGAGGTGGAGCCAGCCTCTTAGAGGCTCACCTAAGAGGCTTAACCAGCCGGGGGCTCAAGGCAGGGGAAGGGACGACTGGGAAACCGTAGACGGAGCGTCACTCATGGGGGAGGGTGGGTGTGGTCTGTGACAGGGACAGAGCTGGAGAGGGGGCAGGACCCGTGAATTTTATGCACCAAACAGTGTGCAGGTGTCACAGTGTCATCCAGAGCCAGTGGCTTCGGCAGGCTTGTGCTCAGGAAACTCTTCTGGACGCTCGGGGGCTCCTGGGGAAACGTGTGGAGATGCCGCTGCTGGACGGGGCTGACAGGGGTGGCAGGCACAGGGCGCCGCGGGGGCCTGGGTGCCCATCGGGTGGAGGAAACGGAGCCAAGGGTGTGGCTCCCGCGAGGGAGCGGCGCGTTTACCAGGGTGGTGGAGAGGCTGGGCCAGGCGGCCACGGGGGCCGGTGGGGGTGTGGGGGGTCGCGGGCAAGGGTCAGTGAGACCCTCGGGGCGTGAGGAGGGGCACAGACTGTCTTCTCAGCAGTGACAGAGAAGCTGGGGGCAGCCGGCGCCACAGGCAGGGAGGGGCAGCTTCAGGGACGACTGTGGCCCCCGCGTGGCCACAGAGCGGTCACCCACGGCCTGGTGCCCGGCGTCCCGTCAGAGAGGCGAGGCCCAGAGCCGCGGGGGTGAGCCGAGGGGTCGGGGGGAGGAGGGGCTGCTAAGAGCTGAGCGGCCCTCCTGGTCTCCCGCCTGGTGGGAGGGAGGTGGTGAGCCAGGCGGGGCGTAGGGGTGGGTGCTGGGTCCCCAGCCCAGGCAGAGGGGCTCACTGTGGCCAGGAGGGCATGAGCTGGGCACAGGGCCTGGGGGAAGGGGTGCGAGGCTGCGGCTCGGAACCCCAGCTCCCCCTTCACTGGCCTGGGGCCCCGCGGTTAGTGTAGGTACCTCAGCGTTCCCGTCAGCCAAGTGGGATCATAGCAGACACTTTACAGGCTGTGCTTGGAATAGCGCCCAGCTCGCTGCAGACGCACAGAGAGTGGCCGCCAAATGCTGAGGACAGTCAGGGCTTTCCGTGTGCCTTAGCCCACCCATGCCGTCACAGCCACCTCCGAAGTGATCTCACCCCCACGTCCCACTCACGGAAACAAAGTCAGAAACCCGTCCTGCTCACAGCAGAGCCTGACTTGGCCCAGAACCCAAAGAGAGTGGAGTCCCGGGATGCCCCGTGGGGAACAGCAGCGGCAGCCAAGGGGACCCCACTGACACATGGGCGTACCAGGCCTCCCTCCCGCAGGCCCGGCCCTGAGGTTGCAGAGTGAGGTGCCAGCTGTGGGACCCATTGGGGTTGTGTCGTCTGGGAGGAGAGCAGAGAGGCTGTGAGTAAAAGGGTGTGATCAGCGATGGGGTTCAGGCGAGTCTGGAAAATGCCGAGAAGATGAGGACCAGGAGCGAGGGGGCAGGTAGAGGAGGGCAAGGCTGTGTGCAGAGGTTGGGGGCTGGAGGCGGAGGTTTCCGCGGGAAGAGTTCCCGTGACCAGATCCAGGCTCACAGGGAGTCAGCGGGCCGAGGCTCCAGGGCAGGATGTTGCCCAGCAAGGGGCTGGGACAGTCTGGAATGAGGCGACGCCCCGGCCCAGGCGCTGCAGGTGTAGGCCGTGCAGGGAGCACTCCCCTGCACGCGGGCTCCCTTCAGGAGGGGCCGCGGTGGGTGGCTTGGGCCAGGAGCCCTGGAGCCGAGCCCTGAGCGCTGACCTGACCGAGAGTGACTCCGCGCTTTGCATTGCAGTACGCAGTGTGTAGTCAAGCGAGCACCATGAGCCTTCCGGTGGCAGTGGAGACAGATGGGCCTTTATTTGAAGATGTGCAGATGCTGAGAAAGACAGTGAACGAAGAGGCTCGCCAGGTAAAAGTGCACAGAGCTAAGCTAGGTGCGCTCCTTAGAGACTTGCTTAAGACGTGCCTGTGATTTTAGTGATGGGATAGACAGCAGTGCCTCCGGTGTAAGCTAAAGAGAAAAATTACATGGTGGTAATCTTACAGGAAGCATTTCATCCATATATCTTAGATCAAACTAGTAGAAACAGTTTTTTTTTGTTTGTTTTTTTTTTGCGGTACGCGGGCCTCTCACTGTTGCGGCCTCTCCCGTTGCGGAGCACAGGCTCCGGACACGCAGCCTCAGCGGCCATGGCTCACGGGCCCAGCCGCTCCACAGCATGTGGGATCTTCCCGGACCGGGGCACGAACCCGTGTCCCCTGCATCGGCAGGCGGACTCTCAACCACTGTGCCCCCAGGAAAGCCCGAGAAACAGTTTTTAAGGATTAAGTATGTGCCTGAAATGTGTTTCTTCATTTACCTTAACAGTAATAATCCCAATTCTTAACTGCAGTCAAATGTTAACGAGAGCAAAGACTCAGAGGTTTGCGGTGATGTCTTCCCTCTCTGCTCCCTCTGCCCCCCTTGCGACTTCTCCTGTGGCCCAGAGGCACCCCTCTTACTTCTCCACAGTTACTGCCGGCCCCCGGGCCCCAGGACATCAGGCAGAGCCCTTATCCTGTCAACAGCAGGGTCACGCTGCCTCACAGGCCTGTGCCAGGGTCAGGGCTCTGTCAGGACCCTCATGCAATACCCACACTCAAGTGGTTTTGTTTCCACTTTGTGGAGATGCATATTTAGATCACCACCGATCCAAAGAAAGGCCCCTGTCACTAAATGGGGAACCTTTACGATTTAGGCTTTAGAGAGGGTAGTGGGTGGAGTCGCCACGTATAAGGAGCCTTGCAGTTGCTGTAGGTCTCTGATTGTACCTCCTGTTCTCAATCCTTGCAGTTGATAAAGTGCTCACTGGATTTGGGGATATGGCCCTTTCTGACTCTGAAACTTTAATCCCCTTTGAGCTAAGAATTCCTAAAGACATCCAGCACTACAATTCTGAAAAGTAACAAGTTAGGCTAAAATTATACTGCATACCGAATGCAGATGGTTTCTAGATCATGGTGTCATTCTGAGCTCAGAGAGGGTTTTTTTTTAACCTACTTGTTTTTAACTCAAGTAAATTGTATTCCCCACCTGATCAGACAGGATCAGGCATTACCAAGAGCACAGGCTCTAGACCATGCAGACTGCACTGCCCAACACGGCAGCCCTGAGGCACACGTGACATGTGGCCGTCTGCACTGAGCTGTGCCGCAGCCCAAAACACGCACGGGAACTCCCAGGCTTAGTGTGAGGAAAGGACCTAGAAACATCTCCTTCATAATTTTCTGTTACTGATAACATGTTGAAATGATAGTATTTTGGATATACTGGGCTAAATTTTAAAAATATTAGTAAAATAAATTTCATCAGTTGCTTTTCACTTTTTCAATGTGGCTACTAGAAAATCTGGAATTACATATGTGGCTGGCATCGTTTTCTGACCAGGCAGCGCTGGGCCAGATGCCTTTTTCTTGGTGCTTCCAGAGTAAAGCACCTGCACTGGCCCATCCCTGCCTCTTCCTGCCCGGCTAGTTCTTGGCCTTAGGTTAAGATAAAAGCAGGTGGACGCAAACACTAAACATACAGTGCAAGAACATCAGTAACTCGTTTTTTTACTTAATCCAGTTGGATTCCATAATTTCCTTGCAATATTCTTAGCAATGAACAGATTGAATAAAAAACATGAAAATCCTTATCTTTTTCTCTCTCTCTGGGGTGTTAATTTTCCTACTTCTTAATTTTTTTTTGAACTTGGAAAGGAATTTGAGGCCACCTCTTTGATTACCATTTTGATTTTTTGGCTTCAGGTGGGCTAAAAGCTGTGAACACTGGCCTCGTTACTGCAGGCAGTCAGAGGAAATCAAAATCAGGGTCCCTCCTACCAGCAAGCCTGCCCGTGGGTTTGTGACCACATGTTAGTCTTTAGGTCACTCAGGCCATACAGCATAGAAAAGGAAACTGATGTCTTACAAGCCAGTCTTTAACGTTAAATATTTTTAGGGTTGGAGGATTTTTCTTTTTGGTAGGTACATCCTTTGACTTGATAATTAAAGCTAGGAAAAGAATAAACTATGCCCAAAATGTAATGAACGTATTACATAATTACATAATCTATGGACCTATGGTTTCTGATTTAGGGCCTGCTCTGTAGGAGATGAAGAACGCAAATTAAAATAACATTCTCACCTTGAGTAAGACTGCCTTTGAAAGTCACCTCTAGTATCTCCTTGGTGGCCGATCTTCCAGGGGCCCTTGGAGGAGGGCGTGTCTCCTTCCTTGCAAGAGTTATGAAGGAAGCAGCCTCTGTAGTCATCTACTCATTAGTTCTGAGACAGCATGTGTAGACAGGACATTGCTTGGAGAACTCTTTTAGTTTGCTGGTTTGTTTTCATGACTTTTGAAATTAGACTGTATGACTGAGTTTTCTGTGTAATTGACATTCTTACAAAAATTATCCCCCTACCCATAACCTTTAGATTTCTACAGATCACATTCCTGGGACTCCATGCTGTTAAGACGCCAGTTCTCCCCCAAAATTAACACAATCCAGTCAGAATCCCAACAGGCACTTTTCTTTTTTTAAAAGACATTGACCAGTTAATTCTGAAATTCATATGGAAATACAAAGGACCTAGAATAGCCGAAATAACTCTGAAAAAAGAATAAAGTTGGAAGAGTAACATGACCCAATTTCAAGACTTACTGTAGATTTCTATGGATCAATTGAATTTCCCCCAAATATCAAAATAATCCCGCATTTCTTTGAAATGATTCGAATGTGGGCTCAGGATGCATGTGAGGTAAATGACAGTGTTGCCGGTTCTCTGGGAGAGGAGACCCTAATGCTAATGGAATGTACTTGGTTGGAATTTTGTGGAGGAATTCAATTATATATTTACCTGTCGGAGCCATGATTTGGGTTTCTTTTGAGAAAATTGTGTAACCCTATGTAGAACCTCCAAAATAAACTAGTAAAGTTCATGTGAATGACATTTATATCAGAGACATTTAAAATGTTTTACAATTCTCATTTTTAACAGTCGGTCGGGAGGAAAGCAGTGTCAACCATGCAGTTAAGGAAGGTGTAGAAAGACGGAAGGTGGGAAGTGAAGGTATTCCTTACTCAGTACGTAGAAGTGTATTTAAGGCTTTTATATTTAGGAAAAGCACTGACAATGTTATGTATGTGAAGTATTTTCCCTGTCATTCCAGCTTGTGATGGTGAAGACAAAGAAATCTGGTCCCTCAAGAGATTTTTGATGAGTTCTGTCCTAAATTCAGTAGTAAAATGTGCACTCTTCTGTATGACCCACCCGATGTTGTTTTCCCATTTACTGTATAGATTTAGCCTTTCAGCGCTGCCATTTTGCCGCAGACAGAGGCCGTTTCTTTCTGGCTTGCGCCTCCGTAGGGGCGTCTGGGGCAGCGTGTCCGTCTGTCTTGTCTGCCCACCGTCAACAGCATGCTCAGCCCACACATCCCTCCACCAGTGTCACTCGTCTAGGGGAACCGTCTGCATGATGTCCCACTCTCCTGCCTCCCCTTTTTCTGATTTCTTTCCTGCCTTGTCGCTTGTGAAATTGCTCTCTGCTTTACACACTGGTTTTAAATGGCTATGCAGAAAGGCTCAGATGGGTCCATCACACTCTCTGTCCTTCCAGAAGCTTCCGGGGTCATGTTTGCCTTCTCAATTTGCATTTATTGGTTCCAGGCATTTTCTATCAAAATGTTTCTTCTCTTTGGAATGCCTGTTGCGGCATTTATTAAATATTTCAAGTGTCTGAAAGGCTTGATTTTGTTTTGCTTCGCTTTGCTTTGTTTTACAGCTCCACCTGGAATGGACATAAAATTCAGGGTAGAATTTCCCTCTGAGTTTTGCATGGGTCAAAGGCAAACACGCTCCACAGATGAGACCACTCTTACAAGGACTGTGACCGTGACAGGCAGCCCCTCGGGGACAGAGGGGCCTCCACAGTCTCCTGACACGCGGGGTTGTCCTGAAGGCATCTTACACTAGTTCCCAGGAGAAAAAAATCAGAATTCCTGTCTTTGCCGTAAATGAACATTAATATTCAAATAACGGTTCTAGAGATAATCCTAAAATGATTTCACGGAAAATTCCTTACAAACCTTGATATTATTGAGGTTGTCAGAGATAAATTTGCAAAGAACCCTAAGAAATATTAGCTCTGCAAAAGTGTGCACTTTTCATATATGGCGTCTGCAAGGCCTTGGCTGTTTCATTAACGCAAAGAGAATTACACTTTGCGTGTCGTACCACCGATGTTGGCAAGCTGGGTGCTGTGAGGAGTGATTAGGGATACGTTCTTTCTGTTGTCAAGTGATTGACTTAATACAGGTTTCTTCTGGTAGGTGTTTGACCACCACCACAAACGAAACTTCTTCTCTTTAAATATAATCTCCCCTTTGCTGGAGACACTAAACAAAAAGGAAGACGTGGTTCTGGTTAAAGTTCCTCATGCACTGGCAGCCTCCTGGTACATACGTTGTGTCTAGGTGATTTAGGTGGCTTGTTTTGTTTCAAAGATACTGCTATTGATGCAATGGCCCTACTCCAAAACCAAATAACTTGTTTAACTATTATGCGTGGAAATGGACACTTTCGGTGTATAAACGCCCCATATCAGGCCCCCCCCCCCTTTCTTTGCAGACACAGATCTCTAAATCCCATGCAAAAAGGGATTCATGTAGGGTTTTTTTGTTTTGGGGTGTTTGTTTTCATTTTGTTTTGTTGAGTAAAACCAAAATGTCCTAACTTTAGGAAAAAAATGGAATGGAGATGGGAGTCTTATATCTTACCCTTATTAGGAAATTTTATACAAATAATTAAATACAGTTTTTCTGAATTCTAGAGGGCTTTTCCCCCTACATGACCCATTTAATACCTCTCATTTTAAGTATCTTTTTTCAAATTTGATAGAAGTTTTAGACCTGTTATTTATTGGCTTCGAGCCCAGTTTAAATGTTATTCATTCTTGCTTTTTATTTACCTCCAAGGGAAATTTCAACTTCCTGAAATGCTTCTGGAAGGGACATAGCCATAAAATGACTTCGGTAACATTTTATGAAATAGGAAGATCTTACCAACTATGGGATTTACTAAAACTGGTGAATTTGCAAAATAGCGGTACTCGATGCTCCGTAAAAAACTACGCCTTTTATTTTTTTTTTTTTTTATTTTTTTTTTTTTTTTTGCGGTACGTGGGCCTCTCACTGTTGTGGCCTCTCCCGTTGTGGAGCACAGGCTCCGGATGCTCAGGCTCACCGGCCATGGCTCACGGGCCTAGCTGCTCCACGGCATGTGGGATCTTCCCAGACCGGGGCATGAACCCGTGTCCCCTGCATTGGCAGGCAGACTCTCAACCACTGCGCCACTGGGGAAGCCCAAAAAAACTACGCCTTTTAGAAGACCCCAATGCCAGTATTATGCACGCCATCCTTGGGTTACTTTTAATAAATGAGGCGTTCTTGGTTAATGAGGGAGATAAGAGACATCCTGCCCTTTGTGTGCTCCAAATCCCCAGGGAGGCGCTGAGTGTGGGCACCGCTGGCTCAGTGCAGAGCGAGCACACTTCCGGGTCGCTGGGTCTGTAGCCAACGCCGTGCGTTTTTATTCCAGGCACAGAAGGACCTGAAGAAGGACCGGCCCCTGGTGCGCCGCAAGTCCGAGCTGCCCCAGGACCTGCACACGAAGAGCGCCCTGGAGGCCCACGGCCGTGCTGAGGAGCTGGTCCCCCAGGACGGGCGCTAGCCCCGACGCTGTGTGGGCACCAGTCCTGCTCCGATCTGTAGAAAATACACGCTGTGTGCCATACAAATCAGTTACACTTAAGTCAAAGCTTTCTCCAACCCCGTTCGTTCTGTAGGCAATAACATCCTTCCGCCTCAGCTCGAGACTAGGAGTTCAAACAATGGTGACCACCCAGGGCCACATGCCACCCATGGTGTCCCCTGCACGGTCCCAAGTAAGCCGGTTTTCCAAAATCAGAGCTAAGGAAAGCACCCTAGTCGTCATCTTCACGTTCTCCCCAAATGGAATTTGCGATCATTTAAGATAGGTGGTCCAGTGATAATATCAATGTTTTTCAAGTCAAAGGAGCACTTTAAAAAAGTATTACCTATTTTTTAAGGCTTTACAACCCTTGAGATTGTTCCCACGTGATTGTTAACGCCAGCAGTTTCCTTCTGGGGTTTTTTGGTTTGTTTTTGCTTTTTAACCTCATTGAAGTGGTTCTTTGCTGTCATCGCTCCAACACAGCTCAACTGGGAAAGTGACACGGCAGTCCCCGGCCGCTGTCTTTTCCTGAGGGGCCGCTTGACTTTGACCAATACCGTGCGTACCACGTCCTGCTGCTGCTGTGCATCGCTAAAGCCATGTTTCCAAGTCTGCGGTCCAGGACCAGGATCCGGAGTGAGCTCGTAGTGGAGAAATTGGTTTTAAAAAGAGCTTTCTCTTGACTGGAATTGGAATTTTAAAGGGATGTGTTCGTGTCTTACTCTTTGCAGAATGATTTCTCTCTACTTACACGTTGTTGCCCTGGAACAAGGCTCTTCAATTAATAAAATTATAGTCTCTGAGAATTCCACATTTTGTAGAAAATTAGGACGAGATCATTTTGAGTGAGGCCAGCTCTCGGCCTGATGCAGGCCACCGCTGCCTTTGGGCAAAAGTAGCAGAAACAGCACCGTGGGCAGGCACCCCCCTCCCCACAGTGTGGCCCTGAGGGCTTCGGGGAGGCGGCAGCAGCGATGGCTTCCAAGGAGTCTCTTTCTGTTGAAAAGAGCGCATGTAACAGATGCCTCATAAGGAAAATACAGCGTCTTGAGTTTTCATCGGCCTTCAATGCTGCTAAATATTTCAGACTTCCTTGCATGTATTAAGCTTTTTGTTTTTGATGGAACAGCACGAGGAGAAAAATCTTTAAACTTAATGCTTTGTTCTTTATTTCTCTCCGGGTGGCCAGTATTTTGACTTACTTACCCTGCTTGAAAGCTATTTGAGATGCGTACTGCTGCTCTAAACCAGTGATTCTAGTTTCTTCTGTCTCTGGCATAAGATTCTATAACTTGATGTTAAATGTCTTGATGCATCAAAGGTGAAACGTGGCTTCTTTCAGAATCTGTTTTTTAGTTGAGGTCTTGGGAATCCACTCAGACGTTGTGAGAAGCAGACGTGGTTCCCTGTGCAGCTGTGGTACCTGCTGCCCGTTGGTTTCACTTAAATCCTTTGATGATGTTTATTTCCTTGTTTCCTGTAGGAAAATCTTTTGGAGGGAGGGGATTTCTTGTGTTCAAAGCAAGTACTAAATTAGGAGGCTGCCCCAGCTGAAAGGGGAGAAGCCCGCTTTGTGAGGAGGAACATTTCCTGAGAAACTTGACAAGTATCCATCCACTTTACCATGATGAAATTTATCATTTAAAAAAAGTTTAGATGCCTTCTCCTTTTGAGGGAAAAAGGGTGCTTTTTATTGTATAAAGCAGTGTCTTACGTATTTTGATAAACCATTGTTTGAACTTCCGTCTTTAGCTGATAGATTCTCAGATATACTTGATTTGGATGTTCTCAGTTATGTTTGCGACAGAGGTTTCTGGGAAGCCTCTCCTCTTGCCCTAGGGAAAAAGCAAAATATCAGTGTTTGGGTGATGTGGAAAGCTCAACGTATAAGAACATCTTTTTGTCTAGGTTTTACTTCTGCTCTTTATTGAAGACAAACATTCACCAAAAAGGGAGGAAAAAAAAAGTTTTGAGAGAAACTAATTTTCTTTGACAAGAGTATTATTTAATATTTTGGCCTATGAAAGTTTTCCTAGTTAGTACTCAGATTCCCTGTGCTAATTGTTCAACTGACATATTATTACATAGATACACTGTTTATTCTGTACCAAATTGATTTCAGAAGTACTACATTGAAAATAAACTGGTGACTGTTTTTCTTCATAAAGTTCTGCGTTTGGCATCTTCACTCTTTCTGAAATGTATCTGTACATCAGAAATGTCACTATTCCGAGTGTCTTTTTAGTGCAGCTTTAGTATGGCTTCCTTTTAATATTGTACATACATTGTACCTTTGTTTTATGGTAATGAGTAATAAAAATGTAGACTTCATATTTTGTACAAAATGTCCTATGTACAGAATAAAAAAAGTTCATAGAAACAGCAAAAATAGGTAAGTGGCACAATTATTTTTCTTCAGAAAATATCTGTAACTTTATGCTTTAGTGAAATGTTAAGTACCTACATATTTTTTAACATTTTGTAATTCAAAACTTTTTGTTTTGACAAATTGTTTATGAAGAGAAACTTCATACACTTGCCATTTAATATGCTCTTTTATCTAATTTAAAAAAAAACTCTAAAAATGGTGTATTATATGGACTAAATAAAGAACATGTGAATTTTACTGCTCATCATGACACTAAATTTAGCCATGGTGTTGGGCAAGCCGGTTCTGATCTCTGTCCGGCGACAGTTAGGGGCAGGGCAGCCCCACCAGGGATACCGGCTGGAGTCCCTCGCTCAACACTGGCTGGGCGCCCACGCTGCCGTCCATCACAGCCATGTCTTTGCTGAGCCTTCTGTAAGGTCATTTTTCTACTTTTCTAATGGGAAAAAGTAGAGATGACCTTTTAACGACCACCTCTTGTTTTGTGAGTAGGCAAATGTGAATCAGAGCACAGTTTATAGAAATGGAATTATTTGAGCCCTAACCATGATGTTTAAAATTATTCTTGAAGACACACTGAAGTCTTGAGAACAGAGTCGTGTGGCTAAGAATATGAGTTTGGGATCCTAGCTGATCCACCCCCTTCTTACTGGGGGCCTCGCTGTCCTCACCAGTGCTGTTACCGAAAGGTCGCTGCAGGCAGGCCCAGGATCAAGTTGCTCCGTCCCGTCCCTGCAATGACCTGGGCCTCCCAGCAGGTGGGCTGTGACCCAAGCCCCTCAGTTCCTTTATCTGCCAAACGGTCCCTGTGACTCCCCTCACCCCAGGACAGAAGTGCAGGAGTCGCCCTTGGAGCTGGGGTGTCTAGGAAGGGGAGGTGTCTAGGTAACAACCATTCGTCTCGGTTATCCATCTGGCAAGGTAAGGGCCCAGGCAAAGTCTCCAGGGTGGGAATCTCTGGCAAAAGAGACTTCCTGACTTCACTTACTATTCATAACACGATGAACAGGCCCACTGCCCAAACCAAGAAGCAGTCCAGTAACCGTAACTTACATCTACGTCCCTCACGAGCTTTCTTCTCCGGCCTAGAGACTGGCATGACTTCATCCCATAGCAAGTTGCTTCTTGGGTGAGGAGACCCAGGTCCCTGGAGGCTCAGTGAGCGTAAAAGCCACGTCTCCCAATTCCTGGCCCCTTGCTCGTGCCGACATGATTTGAGACCCCAGATCTTCTCCACCTAAGGTGATGCTGGGACCGTGTCGGATCTCTGAAGGCTGTGCACGGACTCCTGCCGCCAGTCTACACACACCAGTGCTGGGCATGATAAAGGGCTCCCCCGTACTCAAGACGAAAGGGCAACGAGCCGGTTCCCTTCCATTAAAGCACTATCTATCCTTTAACTGACATGCTTTTCCTCCACTCTTGGCATTAAACCTTCAGGAAACGGCAAACACAGGACTTCTCTGCTGGCACAGTGGTAAAGAATCTGCCTGCCAACACGGGACACGGGTTCAATCCCTGGTCCGGGAAGATCCCACATGCCGGAGAGCAACTAAGCCCGTGTGCCACAACTACTGAAGCCCACGCGCCTAGAGCTTGTGCTCCGTAACAAGAGAAGCCACCGCAATGAGAAGCCCGCGCACTGCAACAAAGAGCAGCCCCCGCTCGCTGCAACTAGAGAAAGTGCATGCACAGTAACGAAGACCAACGCAGCCAAAAATAAGTAAAATTAATCTTAAAATTAAAAAAAATTTTAAATGGCAAACATAAATAGCAGTTTCTTAGTAATTCCCTACTTGAAAACAGTTGGCAATACCGTGTGCCACCCTCCACCCGCCGGAAAATATAATATGGCAACAGTGCAGATCAGCCTCCTGACCTGTGGAATCTGGAATTCTGGGAACCCCTGGTCTAGTTCAAAACCCTTGTTTTACAGAAAATGAAATAGACCCAGAGACAAGAAAGCCCGGAACTAGTGGACGTTGGCCCCCGGCCCATCGTACGTATTTAAGGGATCCCAGAGTTGTATGCTTGTGGGCCATCCTTTATGTTGCCTGCCACTTGCATTCTTTCTAGGTTGTGAATTTTTTAAATATCTCTAGGAAAATGAAAGATTTACTTGAGATAGGCAACAAGCTTCATATGGAAGTGTTTTTACTTTAACAAGTAAAAATTGAGGTATTTCCTAAATAGAAAACAATGCCATATTAAAATCCAAGTTTCTCAGAACATTTGAGGAAAGCTTTTTGGAGTCATCCGTGCATTGTACAGGATGTACCAGAAATGCTCAGTCATTTATAACCACACATTTTCTATTTTTAAAAAAAGGTACCCTTATTTTTCACCCGTTGCTCTTGCAAAATTTGAGTATAATAAAATCAAACACAGGCCCCCTAGAGTGAAGACTTGACCCAGGTGAAGATAGTGGAGAGAATTCCAATCAACAGATGTCTGTGCATGTGTGGGCGCTGGGCCCTCAGGGTGCCTGGGACGGTCTTGACACCCACACATAGAGGGGCCGGTGCTGGCAGGACGGGCCACACCTACCTGCCCCCTCCCAGCCACGACCCTGCACTCGTCTTCATCCCAGGAATGGGTGCTCTCACCACTGCTGGCCAAACCCGGAACACAGCCTGGTTTCTCCCTCCACTAGGGATTCTTAAATCCCAGAGACCGCGCCTCCCAGGCACACCTCTGTCCATCTGCCTTGCCCCAGCTTCCATCATCCCCTAGACAGTGTGACAGCTTTCTCTCCAGAGCATCTTAAACAGTGATCACGTCACCCTCTTGCTTAAAACACTTGAGTGCCTTCACATGGCACTTAAATAAAGCCTGAACTCCTCGCCATGAAGGTAAGAATCTCTGATCTGACTCCTGCTGACCTCTGCAACCCGTGTTCAATCTGTTCCATCAGTGGCCTCCATGTCTTACCCGATGACCTCTTTCCCACCGCAGGGCCTTTGCACAGGCTGTCATGCCCATCCCATCCCCCAAAGTGGCCTGGCTGACTTCTTTTTATCCCACCAGTCTAAACGGCAATGTTTTCTCTGAAAGAGTCCTTCTCTGACCACCCTATCGAGTTGGACACCCCCGTTACCCTCAGCCCACCCCCTTTCCTTCAGAGCCCTGGTACAATTTGTAATTATATTTGTTTCTTAGTTAAGTGCCTCCACCATCAGACAGGGACCTCATCTGCTTTATCATCGTGTGTCCGCAGTGCCCAGCTCTGCCCCGGGTGCAGACTTTGCCCACTTTGTCAGGCGAATGAAGGTGCAAAATGCTGGGATGCCCGCCGGGGAGGGGCTGGACCCCTGAAGGAGGCAGGCCGTGGGGAAGGGAGTCTCGCTCACTGCTGATCCCATGCCGGGGATGCAGACAGTAATGGTGGTGATGAGCTTCACAGACATCCTGCTTCTACGGAGAGATGCCCAACAAGTCAGGGTCACGACAGGCAGAGGGCAGGGCGCTGCAAAGTACATCTCATTGGGCTCCGCTCAGTGAGGGTGGAGCATGTTCCAAGCAAAGGGATGTGTACAAAGACCCAGCGATGGGGACTGCATGAAGTTTTGCTGGAGCTACACCGTCACCAGAGGGACCAGGGAAAGTGGCCGAGGAACGAGGCTGCAGACGTCAGTAAGGGCCAACTCGCTGCGGAATGTGGAGCCGGGGGTTGGGGGTGGGGGGGGACGTACACCCCTCAAATTGAATGAGCTGGGGAGAGTGGAGGTCCCGTGCAGGAGAGCGAGGACCAGCCGGGAGGAGCCAGAGCCGCCTCAGGGTGCGAAGTCTCTGCTACCGCTGGGACTCGGGGCAGCTGGCCGTGGGGACCAGGCGTGAAGCCTCTGCGTTCCCAACGCCCGCGTGTCAAGGAGTCGGGCCGCAACTCCCTGGCAAGGGAAGGAAGGCTGGTGGCCGGAGGAGGCTGTGCAGGGTCCCCTTGCACAGAGGGTGGACGGGGTGTCCACGCGCTCTCCCACCAACCCAGCGCCAAGCTAGGGGGCAGCCTGGGGACGGAGACTCGGAGGGTGCGCGGCCTGCCCTGTTCTTAGCGGGAGCAAAGCTCATGCCTCACCCGGGTGGCGGGGATCCAAACACTGCTCTCGTCCTTCACCCACCCCTGCCCGCCCAGACCCTTGACCAGACGCAGGAGGCACACAGGAAAGAGAAGCAGCGAGGTGACCCCGAGCTCAGGTGGGTGGTGCTGAATGGTGATGCCATTCGACCTCACGCATTTGGTCCATTCCCCCCACACACCCCTTTGTTTTATTCTGAGCAGGATGGCGCTATCCTCGAGCACCTCCCCGTGTGCAGAAGAGCATGAACTGAAGACGTAACTAACTAGCCCAGCTGCCTGGGGCACGGAGGCAGGTGGGGTCGGGAAGGGTCTCCGGAGGGCTTGGCCATCGGGGGAGGCTGCTGACCTCGGAGAGAGAACTGCCGGGCGTGGTGGGAAGCAGGACGGAAGGTGAGGACGTGGAGAGGGGACGTCTCAGCATCTTGGTGGATACACTTTTGGGTTAGGAAGCCAGAAAACAGGACCTGCTGCAGGGGGGCTGCTCAAGCGTGTTTGTGCATCAAGGGGAATAAGCCCATCATGGCGTCTGTGAAGGCGAGAGGGGCCTGGAACCCAGAGCACCAGTGCAGGGGTTGGTCTTCAACAGGAACAAGGACAGATTATCCATTGTAACAGAAGGAGGGCAGGGAGGGAGGAATTCACATAGATGCATAGATCTGGGGCAGCTAGATGAGCGAGTTGCCCTCTGATCCCCTCAACGTTCAGTGAATTCTGAATGTCCAAATGAGGCTGTACTGAAAGTGAAACCGGTGGTGTGATTCTCTCTGGCCACATGGGAGGCCGAGGGTAGGCGGGCAGACGTTCCACCTCCCACCACTTGCTCACCCCTCCTCCAGGAGGAGGTTTTGCGATTTACCATTAATTCTCCCTGAAACCGGCTCTTTCGAGGACGCTACAGGTGATGACCCAGAATTCACAGGAGGTAGCTGGCCTTTCTCTCACTATAAAGGAGGAAAAAGAATCTGTTTCCTCTGACGGTGCCTCCCTGGGGTTGCATCCCCCTAAGCTGTGAAAAGACATCAAACAGGTGATTACCCCGTAATGCCCCCCGAGGGGCAGCTTGGACAGGTGCCAGAGGGCCCCATCCACTCATGGCAGCTTTCTAGCTCACCCTCCGAAGCTGGGCTCCGGGGAGGAAGGCGACGTGCAGCCTTCACACTGGGCTGCGATTCCAGCTCCATCCCCCTCCGTGCTCTCATCTCTGAAATGCAGATAATGATTCAGTCCTTGTAGGTGTTTGGGAGGTTAAAGAAATGATCATTTAAAGTGGGCAGAGGAAGCTCAGCAGATGGCACCTGCTGTAATTGTTATGTGTCCTCGCCCCATTTCACAATGAGAAAACAAGGGCTCCCGAGGGAAGGGGGGCTCATCCACGGAAAAGTCAGCCACCCTGGTGGGAGGAGCTGGTCACCATGGACCCGAGAAGGAAATTCACACCACAGTGGGGAGGCTGGGAGGAAATAGCATTTATGTTTATTGTGATGGATATGCAAACTTGTACAACTCTTTGGAAGGGCAATTGGGTAATGTTTAAAATATAAAATATTAAAACTATTTTAAATGTCATGCCTTTGACACTGCAAATCTGCTTCTAGGAATTTAGCCACTGAAACTGTTCATGGTAGCCTTATTCTCCATAGTGAAAAGTGGTAGAAGCCAGAGAATGTATTAAATAAATACAGGTGCATCCTGAGAACTTAGAGCTCCTGGCACATAATGGCTCCATCCAAACCCGGGCACTGAGACGACTAAACTCTAGCCTGGTTCTAGCAGCAGGAGGCTGTGTCCCTAGGATGACCCCAGCCCCCCATTAAAATGCCTGCCTGAGAAAGCCCAAGGCTGCCAGGAGAATTTCCCGTTTGTTCCAGCCAACCCCTGACCACAGGCCCTGACCTGCCTTCCTCAGAGCATTTACTAAGGAGGGCTCACAATTATGAACCTTCCTCGGTCCCTCTGAGGTGTATGTGTACCTTCCACAGCTCAGGGGTGTCTTTCTCAACGACTTGAAAGCCACTCCCTTGAAATGGACTCATCAGGAAGGATAGGGCTTTTATGGAGGGTAGAATTCTGACGGGTAATTACCGGCTAGCAGACACAGCCAGCCCGGTCTCATCTACACTGACACACCCTTGGTGATTTTTCGCTTGAGCGCCACTGCCCACACCCCTCCCTACTCCCTCATCCTCCCTTTAAAACACCAGTCACCTCTGAGGGCCTTCCCTGGTGGTCCAGTGGTTAGGATGCGGCGGTCTCACTGCCAGGGGCCCGGGTTAGATCCCTGGTCGGGGAACTAAGATCCTGTAAGCCACACAGCATGGCCAAAAAAAATAAATGCAATACAAAAAATTTTTTAATAAAAATGGGCATAAATCAACTATACTCTATTAAACACCAGTCACCTCTGCACAAATCAGAACAGAACTCAGCTCTTTCCCCTGCTGTCTGTAATGACTGAATAATATCTATTTTCACCACTTTAACTAATGTCGGCTATATTTATCTTCAACCATCCATAGATGGAATAGTATGTAAACTTTAAAGAAGGTTTTACGTGGGGACTTCCCTGGTGGTCCAGTGGTTAAGACTCTGTGCTCCCAATGCAGGGGGCCCAGGAACTAGATCCCGCATGCCGCAACTAAAGATCCTGCACGGGTCAGTGAAGATCCCAAGTGCTGCAACTAAGACCCGGGGCAACCAAATAAATAAATATTTTTTAAAAAAAGAAGGTTCTATGTGGAGAAGCACTTAAGAGTAGTGCCTGGAACACATTAAATGTATTAACTATTATTATTATGGAGATAAACATTTTTTATCTGTTGGAAAGAATGCATTATGGGTGTATACATATATAAAAATGTATTGAGCCGCAGACTTAAGATTAGTATATTTTATGCTTTCAACTGTTCCATAAAAGTTTTTAAAAATGGAGACTGTGGGGCTTCCCTGGTGGCGCAGTGGTTAAGAATCCGCCTGCCAATGCAGGGGACACGGGTTCCAGCCCTGGTCCGGGAAGATCCCACATGCCACGGAGCAACTAAACCCGTGTGCCACAACTACTGAGCCTGCTCTCTAGAGCCCGTGAGCCACAACTACTGAAGCCCGTGCGCCTAGAGCCCATGCTCCGCAACAAGAGAAACCACCGCAATGAGAAGCCAGCGCACTGCAACGAAAAGTAGCCCCCACTTGCCACAACTAGAGAAAGCCTGTGCACAGCAACGAAGACCCCGCACAGCCAAAAATAAATTAAATAAAATAAATAAATTTTTTTAAAAATGGAGACTGTGTTAAAACTATATGTTCTTACATGGAACGTTATTCAAAATATATGTTTAGATGAAACAAGTTCCAAAACAGTTTGCTTAACAGAATCATATTATATGCATACACATATATAATATCCCCAAACAGAATATATCATATACTATATACAACGTCAGTATGTGCAAAAAATAGATAAATACTTCAAGAGCTTATATATTTCTGGAATATGTGCACTAATTTTACAAGTGTACATTTTACAAGTGTACATTCCTGTTCCAGGTTGCAACACTTGGAATCAGCCAGGTCCTGATGCGAGACGCTCAGGCCGTTACGCTGACACGCAGTCTCCCTCCTCACCACCAGAGGGCCGCCAGGAGCACCCGCCGGATCGCACCACCGCCTCCCAGCATACGGGAGGCCTGCCTTGAGCCTCCTCGTTCTCAGGTATTTTTACATAATCGCTGGTCAGGCTGTACTGTAAACTGGACACTCTGTGCGTCTTGACGCGTTCTCCCTGCATCACACATTCTGAAAGCCTTTAAATGGAAAAAACAAACATTTACTCGGTTGTTTCTCCAGCCTAACAGTCATGGGTTCTTCAAAGCTAGAACAGGAGAAAGAATGAAAGTAATTTTTTTTTGATTGAAGTGTAGTTGATTTACAATGTTGTGTTCATTTCTGCTGTACAGCAAAGTGATTCGGTTATACATATACATACCTTCTTTTTTATATTCTTTTCCATTATGGTTTATCTCAGGATATTGAATACAGTTCCCTGTGCTATACAGTAGGACCTTGTGTTTCTCCATTCTGTATGTAATAGTTTGCATTTGCGAATCCCAAACTCCCAGTCCGTCCCTCCCCCACCCAGAAGTAATTCTTACTGAGCACCTACCACATGCTGGACTGTCCCCCTGCTGCACACAGCATCTTATCAAATTCTCACAACAATTAGGTTGGTGGCATTAATCCCCATTTTTCAGATGAGAACACCGAGATTCTGAGGGATTAAGTGATTTACCCAAGCTCACCAGCTAGTCACTGGTAGAATCCAAATCCCTGCAAGCCAGCAGGGTCCTAAGATTTTGCTTTACCCTCTGTAAAGCCCCCACTTGTCTCCAAATTTATGAGTGAAGAAAATAAATCCAGGGTGTGTTGGTGGGAGACCTCAATCAGAACTCAGGTGTCCAGATACCCAGAACGTGCCCTTGCTAATGTGCCCTCTGCCTTCAAGTTTGGTATGCGCCCGGCTGTGACCAGTGCAGAAACACGAAGGCCTGGCATCAAGGCTGACTTGCCATGTGGTTCAAAATTCAAAAAGAAAAACAGTAAAAAAAAAAAAAAACACCACAACTTTCTTTCCTCTCCTCTCTGCCCTCTCTGCCCCACACCATCCACTCACCCAGTTCCACTCCCTGGAGGCAAACTTGCTTATTTCTCCAGAGATTATTTTATATGTATGCAAATCAATGTTGTAGTTGTTTTTTTCTGAGTTGCAGTTCCCTGGCCACGGTATCCCCGAAAACCCAGAGACAGTGTCACCTACATTACTAACTATCCCCATATCACAAAGACAAAACCTGAGCCCTTGGGAGCTGGAGTGAACTCTGCCCAATGTTGCACAGCAGCACAACTGAGGGTTTGAATCTAAGGACGGCTCTGACCTGGGCAGGCCCCTGCGTCCTGCTCTTCCCAGTGTCCATTTTGTGTTTGTCACTCTCTCCCGCCTCCCTTCCTTCTCTCTCCCTGCTGTAATCACTTACAAACCCTCACCTCCCTGGAGTGTTGCTAAATTCGAATCGCAGGTGGGAGGACCTTAAAGGTGGAGTCCGGCCCTCACACTTTACAGATGGGCAGACTAAGGCCCAGGAAGGCTCCTGCACGTGTCGGATTTCTACATCCAGCCCTTGCTCAGCCGCTCTCTTTCCCGCCTCCGCCTGCCCAGCTCCCTCCTGCTCTTGCATCCCTCACATAAACAGCCAGCCAGCTCTTCATGTGAGAGCACCCCTGGTTTTGCATCTTCCAAAAACAGTCATCAGTCCACACCTTCCTAGCAACCCTCCAAGGGTCAAAACGCTGGCCCGACGCCTTCTCTTCTCTCCTCTCCTCCTGTGACAGGCCGGAATCTTACCCGTGCCGTTCCCCCCTCACCCTGACTCGGTTATTAGCTATTTATCCTTCAGTCTCAGATCTCCCTGGTGACCAATCCAGAGGCGCTCACGGCTTGTCCCTCAGCTCCAACCTCCCTGTGTCTCCCGGAGACCATGAGCTCAGCGGGAACAGTGCCTGGGCCTGTCTTGTTCACCACTGTGTCTCCGGTGTCTGGCGCTGTGCTCCACCCCTCCACTCGCTAGTTCATCGGCTCCATCATGGTTTGATGGAAGGATGAATGAATGAACGATCCGGCAGAGGGAGGAGCCTGATCCCACCGGGGAGGTGTGCAATCAAAAGCTGTGTGCGGTGATACCAAGTGTTCCTGTGAAGTAGACTGAGGAGTGTGCTGAGGGTAATTGGGAGAAATAAAGTTAGAATACTCTCTTCCCTCTAATAAGCATCTGAGGACATCTGTGCCAGGCCCCGTGCTGACAGACGGACCAAGTGGGGCCCTGTTAGTCCTGTGAGGGTTCTCAGCACCTAAGTCTGATGAAAGCCCCTCCGCCCCCACCAATCCCCAGGTGCTCCTACACAGCCTATTCTGCATATACCTTGAAGCGGATCACAGCCTCCGGAACTCCAGTCAAGGACCACAGCTTAAGTATCCCTACTCTAGGTGGAACGAGAGAAATCAAATGAGTGCTTGGAGCGAGAGCCACGCCAAGACAGCAGTGAGGACGGAACCCAGCGCTTCGGAGACGGTTTCGGGGACAAGGCCTTAGGGCCAGGGAAGGAACGGCGATGGAAGGCCCTTGGACCCATTTTAAGAAACTTATCCTCTTCTCCAGAAACAGGGAGCCGTGCAAACTTCCCGCGCACAGAAGGACCCTAATCTCCAGGCTGGCTCGGAGAGATGACGCAAGCAGCGCGCGAGGCCGTGCCAAACTACGACTGCCCCGCCCCCGCCGGTGCATTGTGGGGGGTTAAAGGCACCAACCGGATACCGGTCTCGCGACCGAGCGAGATTCACGCGGATGACAGAGATTGGGTGGGGAGGGAAGGCGAGGCTTCTACTCTCTGAACAAGAGTCCCGCCCCCCGGCCGGGATGGGCCAATCCCAAGGCCTCCCGCTCCTGGCCCTGGGGATTGGTCCGAGGGTTCACATGGTTAAGCGGGCCATGGGGCACTGGACCGAGCCGAGTCCCGGGCACTTGACCGAGGCGGCGACGGTGTCTTTGTACAGTGGTGAAGGGCCGGAGAGACCTAGTCTCAGAAGCTCGCGGGCTACCGGCCGGTCTCGGCCTCCGCACGCGGCGGTGGGCAAGTCGAGTTCGGACACTTGCTGAATAAAGAAGCCGCCTAAAAGGTGATCTGGCCCTCAGTTCCCTCGCCTGTGACATGGGTACAGTGTTGCCGGGAGAACAGGGTTGCCTCAGGTCTAGGTGAGGCGGGGTGCGTGGAATGCTTGCCAAGTAAGAAGCGGGGCGAAGGCCTGGCGGGACGCAGCGGCCCGGGGAAACGGGCACCCTGTTCATCTGCCTAGAAAGCTGGCCGTGGATCACGTGCTGAGCCGCGCAGCGCCCCCTGTCCTCGAATGACTTCAGGGACCAGTCGTAGACAGTGGGTATGTGGCGGGCCTGCACCCTCTAGGTGCGAACCACTTGACTTTGTTGTCTTAACTAGATCTTTCCAACAGCGGTGCGGGGTCAGTGTCGTAGATGGGGAGACTTTGCTGAGGCCGCACAGCCTGGAGTGAAGGAGCCAGGGTTGGACCCAGGCATCAACCTGCTCAACCCGCAGGCCTTCCAGCAGGTGGCTCCTGCACCCCGAGGGGGCTTGTGCAGCGCCTCCAGAAGGGACTCGGCCCTCGTCCATGAGACGCACCTGTCACTCGTGTCCCCTCTGCTTCCATTATCAGCCCCAGTGTCTGGAAAACCTTTACAGGCCTGTGGTGTTCTGGGAGCACAATTAGGATTCCGGAGCCACGGCCCAGAGTTGCGAGTTTCACCGTACAGGATGGGGCCTGCCCCTGAGCAGTCTAGGCATGGCCACGTCGGGATCCTTTTCCCCAGAACCAAAGGCACCCACCGCCCGTTAGGATGTCTGGCCCTCAAGAGGAGGGGCTGTCTGACACATGAGATCATCACAACGGACCTTGCCTCACTTTCTTTGTTATTAGACTATATTAAGAAAAAAAAAAGGGACTTCCCTGGTAGTCCAGTGATTAAGACTCCGAGTTTCCACTGCAGGGGCCACGGGTTCGATCCCTGGTCAGGCAACGAAGATCCCGCATGCCCCGCAACGTGGCAATCAATCAATCAGTTTTAGATTTACTGAAAAGTTAAGAGTAGGGAGTGCCCTTATTACAGCCTCCCACATACACACATAGACGGGCACACACACCGTTTCCTTTATTGTTAACATCTTGCATTAGTTGTACATTTGCTACAGTTGATGAGATGATATTGATACATTATTATTAACTAGAGTCCATAGCTTGTTCAGAGTTTCTTAGTTTTTCCCCAGTGTGTTTATTCTGTGTCAGGATCCCATCAAGGATACTGCGTCACATGTAATTGTCCACCTCACTTTCTCATTCTGAAGGCGCAGTATTGAGAGAGGAGGTTGAAGAAGCACGTAATTGCTTAACTTGTTCTTGGCTTTAAGTCTGAGAAAATGCTAGGGAAGAGGCTGCTGCTGGGGGCTGCGTTTTGGTGTTGTGTCTGGCGGGTGCCAGCCAAGTGGGGCACCGGGTCCTGGGGGAGGGCGGGGCCCTGAGGAGGGGCTTCCCTCCAGAGCGACCCTTCTCAGAGCGGCCCCTCGGGTTGGGGTGATGGGAAGTCATGGTTAGAGGATCGAAAATTTCTGTTTGGGGTGATGAAAACATTCTGGACATGGATAGTGGTGATGGTTACACAAATTTGCTTAATACCACTGATTGTACACTTTAAAATGCTTAAGTTTTGGGCTTCCCTGGTGGCGCAGTGGTTGGGAGTCCGCCTGCCGATGCAGGGGACGCGGGTTCGTGCCCCGGTCCGGGAAGATCCCACATGCCGCGGAGCATCTGGGCCCGTGAGCCATGGCCGCTGAGCCTGCGCGTCCGGAGCCTGTGCTCCGCAGCGGGAGAGGCCGCAGCAGTGAGAGGCCCGTGTACCGCAAAAAAATAAAAAATAAATAAAATGCTTACGTTTTATGTATATTTTACCACAGTTTTTTTAAAGCTGAAGAATTAAATATGCAATTTAAACAAGACATCTGTTCTTAGCTTTTCAGTAAAGAAAACCTATATGTACATATTTCAAAACTAAACAGAACTGTCCCTTGGAGGCCCTACATTCCTAGAATAAGGTTCCTCCACAGACCTGGGATGAGGGCTCAGTGCAGACCGGGCTCCAGCACCGCCATAACTATTACTAATAACAGTAACATTAAAAAGAGCTGCCCGTGGGGCTTCCCTGGTGGCGCAGTGGTTGACAGTCCGCCTGCTGATGCAGGGGACACGGGTTCGTGCCCCGGTCCGGGAAGATCCCACATGCCGTGGAGCGGCTGGGCCCGTGAGCCATGGCCGCTGGGCCTGCGTGTCCAGAGCCTGTGCTCCACAACAGGAGAGGCCAAAATAGTGAGAGGCCTGCATACCGAAAAAAAAAAAAGAGCTGCCCGTGAGTGGCCAGCTATGCTGGCCACTTTGTCTCATGTATTCCTCTCTCATAGCTCCAGGTGCAGTTACACTCATTAGCCTCATTTAAAGAAGGGGAACTTGGCACAGAGAGGTTAAGAGACTCACCCAAGGTCACACAGTTGGTAGTGGCAGCGCCAGGATCCTACCAGAACCAGGACTTTCTCACCACCCACTGCCATGCCAGCCAAGCATTCCAAACCCCTCCAAAGCCACCTTAGTAACAGGAGAAAAGTGTCCCTCAACAGGCCTGCAAGTGAGGCTGGTGGGTGACTGTGGAATCCTCTGTCTGGTCAAAGTGAGGACTGATTAACTCTTGGTGGGAAGCACTGGTTGCCTGCTTTTTCAAAAAGCTGCAGTGGTGGCCCTTGGTTATTAAACACATGGGTCTGTGTTCTACAGTAGTGTTCTCCAGGTATCACCTGTAAATCTCCAGCCCCACACTGGCTGGATTTTGATGTCACACCAAAAGAGTTCTACAACCAGGGAATTTAAGAAACTACACCTCCCCTGCCCCGCAGAGATTCACAAGGCCTTCTAGAGGCTCTGAAAAGTCCTGTCCAGAAGAAACTCGTTAAGCTTTGTCTAACGTAGTGATTCCCAACCTTACTTGACCCCAGAGGCCCATTTTCAATGCACGACCAGCCCCCAGCCTCCAGGTTGCCGTGCACAGCTGCCCGGGCATTACTGGGAAACGTGCTGCTTCTAAGCAAGGGGTCTCACGTCTTCACTTCGTGGCTGAGGAGCAGACGTGCAAGGAGGTTAAATGGCTTAACCACGGCCCCTCCTTGGTCAACTTAGAAAGTAAATATGAAATTGTTTAGGTTACAGAAACAGCAGTTGTCAAACTTACAAGAAGGCTGACTGGCAGTGCAGGGGGATTCCGGCATCTACTGGGATCAAGGAAATAGTACATGTTTTCTGATGAAACCCTTTAGATCCTACCACTTTCAGGGCAAAATGGGGGTTTTGTCTTGTCAATAAAATCGTGGACGTGTCCCCCCTCTGCCCCCGTGGTGAAAAGGGATCATTGCACTGAGGTTCAGGAGAGTCCCAACCTAGCAGGACACTGTGCCCTGTGCTTTACACCTCGCCAGATAGGGAATTCCGCTGGAAATGTGGGAGCACCCCTGTCAAACGTTTCCATCCTTTGGAGCAAAGAAGGAGATTCTTTCTTCAAAGTGAACACTCGGATGCTTAACCCTGTGAGCAGAATTTTGGATGGCTGTGCAGCTGCTCTAGGCCAGTGATCACTGTTCTACAGATGGAAAGTGGAGGTGGGTGCCAGGGGACACTTGGGAGAGAGAGGGAGCATCGGCAGCCCCCCTGTGCTTGTTGCCACAGGGGAGACTGGAAAAAAGACAGTCCACACCCTCCTGGTGGTTAGAAGCCTCTAGACACAGGCAGTCTCTGAGTCTGAGCTCCTCCTCTGCCTCCTGCTACCTGTGAGACCTTAAGCAAGTTACTTCTGACTTCGGCTCTATTACCCCGTCTTCAACCTGCGGTGATAATAAGCTACCTCGTCAACATTGTGGATGTCGGATAAAGCCGTTAGATCGGGCCAGCTCATGGCGGTAGCACGGCCGTGATTATCGCAAGCATGACTCTCCAGCCACGAACGTGTGTGCAGGAAGTTCCACTGGCTCCATTTTCTATAACAGCCTGATTTCTGACCCCAGCTCCCATTCCACGATTCCACGGGCTGGTACATCACAGGAGTCAGTTCCAGGGTTCTGCCCCTTCCTAAGTCAGGACTCCCACAGGGACAGGGCCTGGGGAGGGGAGAGTGGGGACCTGCTGGCCACTGCTCATTTATCCACACTGGTACTGCAGGCTCTGGGTCCCATGCCACAGTGCTGCCCCCAGCCTCGAGGGCCGCTTTGGCCAGCCTGCCTGGGGTCCTACCACCTGCGTGCACAACCTGCATTGCTCTCTGGGGGCTGGCGGGCAGCAGGCCCGGGACCTTGTCACCTGCCTTCCCACCGCAGCCCAGGGAATCTTCCCATGGCCCAGGATACCTCACCGCCCCCTGCTTCTCCAGGACACTCTGCCCACAAGGGAGACTCCAGTTCTTCCTTCCTTTTCCTTACATCCTTGTTTTCCTAAGGGCTAGGACTTCTGGGAAACATCGAAGTCTGAAAGACCCACAGACACCTTCTGCTTTTAATCCAAGGGCAAGGGACCCAGGCCGGCTCCTGCTTGCAGGGGGAGAAGGCGCAGGAAGACGGAGGGAAAGTGGCAATGTAGGTGGCCCCTGCTTTGCACAGTTCCGAGGTGCACAGATTTTAATTACTGTGGTCTAGTTAAATAACGCCAGTCCCCAACACGGTTCAAATATCAGTCACCTCGATGCATTAACGGGAGTAACTGCGTCAAGTACGAACCGTGCTGCAAGCTATTCAGTCTGCAAATCACCAGCAGGTGCGCCTCAGACCCACAACCCATCATGGTGCTGCTTTCAAAGTCGTTGGTCAGGGCTTCCCTGGTGGCGCAGTGGTTGAGAGTCCGCCTGCCGATGCAGGGGACACGGGTTCGTGCCCCGGTCCGGGAAGATCCCACATGCCGCGGAGCAACTAAGCCCCTGCACCACAGCTACTGAGTTTGCGCTCTAGAGCCCGCGAGCCACAACTACTGAGCCCACAAGCCACAACTACTGAAGCCTGTGAGCCTAGAGCCCATGCTCCGCAACAAGAGAAGCCACTGCACTGAGAAGCCCACACACCACAATAAAGAGTAGGCCCCCACTTGCCTACTCTAGTTGCCAGCTCGCAACTACAGAAAGCCTGCACACAACAACAAAGACCCAACATGGCCAAAAAATTTAAAAATAAATAAATAAGAATTAAAAAAAATAGTTGTTGGTCACCACACACCTGCTACTCAGTTCCTACACAGCCAGCAAAGTGTGTAGTTGTGTTGCCTTCTGTGATAAACCCACTTAATGTCGTACAAAAATGCATCATTGACAGAGGGAATTGGCCAAAAGGTGGAAGTGCAGGAAAGGTACCTAAAACACTAATAAAGCTGGCAGTGCAACTGGAGTGAAGGGTGCCGGTCCTAGAAGGAAAGGAGGGCAGGGGAGGGTCGGGGTGCAGGCTCTGCCACTGCTCCAGGGCTGGGGGTGTGCAGCCGAGGGACCTGGGGAGGGACGAGAAGGAGGAAGATGCCGAGGAAGTGGTGCTGGCAAAAACCTTCACGGTAAAGGAACTCAGAGACGTTTCAAATCACTCAACCTGCAGAGGTCACGTTGGAGGCTGGTCTAGACCTAGAAAAGACGATGACGGTTCACCATGGCAGAGAAAAGGTGCTCATTCCATATCCTAAGTTATACAATGAGAAGAAGGCAAGCACTGTCCAAACTACTCCTGATCCATTTTTTTCTTAAAATTGTGGTTAAATACACATACTGTAAAATCTACCACCCCGTCCACTTCCAAGTGTACAGTTCTGTGGTATTAAGTACACTCACACTGTTGTAAAAATTCAGAACACTTCATGAATTTGTGTCCCCCTTGTGCAGGATCGTGCTCAGCTTCTCTGTATCCTTCCAATTTTTAAAAAATAAATTTATTTATTTTTGGCTGCATTGGGTCTTTGTTGCTGCGCACGGGCTTTCTCTAGTTGCGGCAAGTGGGGGCTACTCTTCGTTGCGGTGCGCAGGCTTCTCATTGCGGTGGCTTCTCTTGTTGCAGAGAACGGGCTCTAGGCGCGCACACGGGCTTGGTAGTTGTGGCTCACAGGCTCTAGAGCGCAGGCTCAGTAGTTGTAGCACGTGGGCTCAGTAGTCGTGGCTCTTGGGCTCTATAGCGCAGGCTCAGTAGTTGTGGCTCATGGGCTTAGTTGCTCCGTGGCATGTGGGATCTTCCCAGACCAGGGCTCAAACCCGTGTCCCCTGCATTGGAAGGCGGATTCTTAACCACTGTGCCACCAGGGAAGTCCCTAAACAACTTATTTTAACTTAAACTGTCTAAAAGAAATATATATATATATATATATATATATATATATATATATATATATAAAATATTTATTTATTTATTTTGTTGCACCGGATCTTGGTTTCAGCAGGCAGGCTACTTTGTTGAGGCTCCTTGGTTGTGGCATGCATTTGGGATCTAGTTCCCTGACCAGGGATCGAACCCGGGCCCCCTGCATTGGGAGTGTGGAGTCTTATCCACCATGCCACCAGGGAAGTTCCCCCAAAATATATATAAAAGAACATTCCTGTATTTGCCAATTTTGCTGGATACACAGCTTCTTTCAAACCATATTTAACCCATTATCTATTGCAGAGGCAGGAAAACTTAAAAAAAACAACCTGTATTTCCCAGACTCTCTTGCAGCTAGGATTCTGTTGGAGATAAGGTTTTACCAATTAAACACACCCATGCAAGCCTTGAGAGGTAATTTTTCCAAAGAGATTAGCCCAACGGGTGGCAAGCAGGCTCTGGCAGGCATGTGTGTTGGCAGTAGCTGGACCCACGTCCCACTGCCTGGTCACCTGCTTCATGGTGTGGGTGACCAGACAGGAGCAAGCCCCTGACTTCTGGGTGACAGCTGTGGCAACAGGGACATAAAGCACAGGTCTGGGGCAGCCCTTGATGTCTCTGCCATTTTGTAAGCACTTAACTCCCTCTATGAAATCCCTTTCTACTTGAAATACCTGGAGTGGTTTGTTTCCCACCGTGAACGCTGAATGAATCAACAAAGGCTTTCATGTAAAGCCCAGAGCCTTTTGCTTGGGGAAGAGTCCACCGATTCAAATGCCACACCATCTTTCATGCACAATCCATACACCAGTGATAGATTGTGTATAATTTCCAGTCTTGGTTTCTTTAAAGTGGAGTGAGGACTGAAAGGCACTATGTTAGCAGCTGACACACAGAATCCTTCTAGATGTTTATGATTTCCACCAATGTCTTCACCTGTCTGACTCGAATGTAATTCAACAATATTTTTAGGGACTTGCCTTTATCCAGTCTTCCCAGATAAGAATTCAACTTGGGGCTTCCCTGGTGGCGCAGTGATTGAGAGTTCGCCTGCCGATGCAGGGGACGTGGCTTCATGCCCCAGTCCGGGAAGATCCCACATGCCGCGGAGCAGCTGGGCCCATGAGCCATGGCCGCTGAGCCTGCACGTCCAGAGCCTGTGCTCCGCAACAGGAGAGGCCACAACAGTGAGAGGCCGGCATACCACAAAAAAAAAAAGAAAAGGAAAAAAAAAGAATTCAACTTAGTTTTCTTAGAAACAACAGCTCTGGGGATTCCCCAGTGGTCCATTGGTTAAGATGGCCTTCCAATGCACGGGGCGCAGGTTTGATCCCTGGTTGGGGAACTAAGATCCCACATACCATGTGGTGTAGCCAAAAAAAAAAAAAAGAAAAGAAAAGAAACAGCAACTCCTTTTGCCCTCATATTTCACTGACTTACTGTAGTATTTCATTTCCCCTCCCTGTGAGTTTATACATCCTGGTCCATTGACATCACGCTTGGCCGTGTGACTTGCTTCAACCAATGAAATATGAGAGGATGTGACGTGTCGTTTCTGAGCAGAAACCGAAGAGCCAGCATGTAGTTCTCTCCATAGCTCATTTCCTCCTGCCATAGAACAGGTGCTTTGGCCTGAATGTTTGTGTCCCCTGCCCCCAAAATTCACATGCTAAAGTCCCAGTCCCCAATGTGATGGTATCTGGAGATGAGGCCTTTGGGAGGGAATTAGTTCATGAGGGTAAATTCCTCATGAATGGGATTAGTGCCCTTATAAAAAGAAACACTAGAGAGGTGATTTCTCTCTCTGCCATGCAAGGACCCAGCAAGAAGGGAGCCATCTGTAAACCAGGAAAAGAGTCTTTGCCAGAACTGGACCATGCTGCCCCTCCAAACCCAGGCTCCCAGCCTCCAGAACTGTGAGAAATAAATGTTTGTTGTTTAAGTACCCCCAGTCGATGGTATTCTGTTATAGCAGCCAGAACTGACCAAGCAACAGACAGTGCTCCAGATAGAAGCTGTTCCATCTGCCCGGGTCTCAGAATAAGAGCACATGCAGCAAAGTCACAGCCAACCCCAGATAGACATGTAGCTGGGGCAAGAAATGTTCTAGCCACTGAGGTTTAACTGTCATTTGTCCCTGCAGTATAACCCAGCCTCTCATGATTGATACAGTTACCCTTACTTTCCCTGAGGTTGTGTGTTGGAGTTTGCTTTACTGCATTCTGTGACCACAAGTGCAGGGATCACTTCAAAAACCTTCCCCCGGGTTCTCTAAAAATATAAAAATAAAAATAGAACTACCGTATGATCCAGCAATCCCACTCCTGGGCATATATCCAGAGAAAACCATACTTTGAAAAGATACATGCACCCCCTATGTTCATAGCAGCACTGTTCACAATAGCCAAGACATGGAAGCAACCTAAATGTCCATCGACAGGTGAATGGATAAAAAAGATGTGGTACATGGAAGCAACCTAAATGTCCATCGACAGATGAATGGATAAAGAAGATGTGGTACATATATACAATGGGATACTACTCAGCCATAAAAAAGAATGAAATAATGCCATTTGCAGCAACATGGATGGACCTAGAGAATATCATATTAAGTGAAGTAAGTCAGACAGGGAAAGATAAATATCATATGATATCACTTATATGCAGAATTTAAAAATTGACACGAATGAACTTATTTACAAAATGGAAACAGACTCACAGACATAGAAAACAAACTTACGGTTACCAGAGGGGAAAGGGGGGTAGCGGGAGGGATAAATTAGGAGTTTGGGATTAACACATACACACTACTATATAAAAAACAGATAATCAACAAGGACCTACTGTATGGCACAGGGAACTCTACTCAGTACTCTGTAATAACCTATATGGGAAAAGAATCTGAAAAACAATGGATATATGTATATGTATATATATAAGTGAATGACTTTGCTGTACACCTGAAATTAACAGAACATTGTAAATCAACTATATGTCAATATAATATAAAAATTTTTTTAAACAAAAAACCCCCCAAAACCTCCACCTGGTCATAATGTTTCGTGCTGATATAAACAGATGGAACAGAAAGAGAGGGCACGGAGCAGAAACTCATGTTTGAGGGAGCACAAATCACCACTCAGGAAGTCCCAGGAAACCGACAAAAGAGCTAGCCTTGTGCTAGCCGTCCCTCAGCTCACGGTCCAGCAAGTTCTTCATGAGGGGCAGAAAGCGAAATCTTACCACCTGCACCTGCAATTTCTGCTGTAGGCGTCAGAGGTCCCAGAAGATGAAGCTCGCTCCGCCGGTCCCTCACATTTAATGACTAGACGGTATCCCATGTCAATATCAAAGTGAATCACATAATGCTGCATGAGGGCACTGAAAGCAGCCTGTTGCAATGGCACTCATAAAAGATTTGCCAAAAGTTCATATCTTTGTGCCACATCAGACGCACAGGTCTTTGGCCCATTCTATTTTGTGGAGGGCACAAGTGACAGACTTGCAGTGGGGTGATCTATCTCACAGCCACAGGAAGTCTCAGACAACTTCGTTTTCTGCAGAAGGAGACCTAGCTTCCTTCCGTCCCATAGTCTTAAAGCTTCCATGATGCAGGATTCGGTATGCCGGTCAAATTATTAAGCTGTCTCTGGAGCAGTGGTGCATTCATTCCCTAGGGCTGCTGTAGTAAATTACCACACGCTGGGTGGTTAGAACAGTAGAAATTTGTTCTCACGCAGTTCTGAAGGCTGGACACCCACAACCCAGGTGTTGGTAGGGCTGGCTCCTTCTGGAGACTCTGAGGGAAGATCTGCTCCAGGCCTCTGTACCGGCTCCTGGTCGTGGCTGGCAGCCCTTGGCTTGTGGACACATAGCTCCAATCTCTGCCTCTGTCATCACACAGTGTTCATCCTGTGTGTGTCTGTGTGTCTGGGTCCAAATTTCCCTTTTCTTATAAGGACACCAGTCATTGGATTTAGGGCCCACGCTAATCCAAAATGACCTCATCTTAATTACATCTGCAAAGACCCTATTTCCAAGTAAGGTCGCATTCACAGGTTCCAGGGGTCAGGACTTCAACGTGTCTTCTGGGGGACATAATCCAACCTCTCAAATCCCCAGATATCCCATCAAGTAACTCTTTTTTTTTTTTTTTTGTGGTACGCGGGCCTCTCACCGTTGTGGCCTCTCCCATTGCGGAGCACAGGCTCCGGACGTGCAGGCTCAGCAGCCATGGCTCACGGGCCCAGCCGTTCCGTGGCATGTGGGATCTTCCTGGACTGGGGCACGAACCCGTGTCCCCTGCATTGGCAGGCGGACTCTCGACCACTGTGCCACCAGGGAAGCTCCCATTAAGTAACTCTTCATGAAGCTGCATCGAGAACTTTATATTTGTGTCGCCTCTTCCCAAAGTCTTGAGGAAATGAAGGAATGCATCGTGGGCTTGGAAGGAGATGAGCTCCAAACACCTGGGATGACTTAGAGCGTGGATCAACATGTGCGTGTGACGTGAGGGACGTCATAGAAATAAGCTGTGACCGTGTCTTTACAAATCGGCTTTGATGTGTTTGTAGCCAACACCTGCTGAGTAATACTGTTTTTTTTTTTTTTTTTTTGGCTGCGCCGTGTGGCATGAAGGATCTTAGTTCCCCGACCAGGGGTCAAACCTGTGCCCCCTGCATTGGAAGCACAGAGTCTTAACTGCTGGACTGCCAGAGAAGTCCCACTTTTTTTTTTTTTTTTAACTTCTGTTCTTTTAGAATCACCCTGTAATTCACCTGAAGGAAACAGAATGACTCTGTTTATTTCCTCAGGCCTCAAAGATTCCTTCCTCACCCACAGTGAGCAAGACGCAGTTCCAGCCACTGGCCCACTCTAAGATTCAGTGTTAACCAGAGCAAGTTCTGGACCTCATGGAATCACATTCTAGTTGGGGGCTCAGACCCTAAGCAAGAAGCACAAATATGTGTCATGCAGGGACACATGCTCTGGAGGAAAATGAAGCAATAAATAAAGGGGTAAGCAGTGGTGGTGTTATTTTGAAGGCCCCTCTGAAGGGTCACGCTTGAGCAGAGGTCTGGTGCAGAGAAGCAGCAAGCTCTTTAGGACCCTGGAGGAAGAGCATTCTTTTTATTTTTAAAAAATTTTTATTGAAATATAGCTGATTTACAGTGTTGTGTTAGTTTCAGGTGTACAGCAAAGTGATTCGTATATATTTTTTTCAGATTCTTTTCCATTATAGGTTATTACAAGATATTGAATATAGTTTCTCGTGTTATACAGTAAGACCTTGTTGTTTATCTATTTTATATAAAGTAGCGTGTATCGGTTAATCCCAAACTCCTATCTTATCCCTCCCCCCACCCCCCTTTCCCTACTGGTAACCATAAGTTTGTTTTCTATGTCTGTGAGTCTTTCTGTTAGGAAGAGCATTTTAGAAAGAGGGGAAGACCCTTAGGCTGGGACTGGCAGTGCAGGTGGATAAGAGACGTCTGATTTGGGAGGCGTCCGGGGAGAGTGGCAGGGTTTGCTGCTGGGCCAGATGGAGATGTGAGGGGCTGGGAGTTTTTTCAGAGACACCAAGGAACACCCTGAGCACCTGGCTGAGGCAGGCAGTGTTTACTGAGATGGGGAGCTCTGGGGGTGTCAGGGAGGGGAATCAAGGGTTCACTTCTGGACAAAGAACAGGTGGGACACATAGAAAACAAATAGCAAGATGGTGACTTCACCCAGCCACATCTCTAACCCCGCACCACCCCGCAAATAAAGGGCAGAGGTTGTCAGATAGGATTTTTTAAAAGCAAGAGCCAACTATAAGAAACCCACTTTAAATATTGGGTTGGCCAAAAAGTGCCTTCGGTTTTTAAGTAAAAATAAAAGACACATCTTTCATTTTCACCAAGAACTTTATTGAACAAAGTAGTCACACTTTTGTTCCACTGCCTTCTGCCATTTTTCAGGCAACTTCATAATTCCGTCTTCCCCAAACTTTTTATCTTTTTGATAAAAGGTACTGTTCTGAGTACCTTTTACAGTCTTCCAGGGAATTGAAATTTTTTCCATTAAGAGAATTTTGTAAAGACCGAAATAAATGGAAATCCAAAGGTGCAATGTCTGGTGAATACGGCGGATGAATCAGAACTTCCCAGCCAAGCTGTAACAGTTTTTGCCTGGTCATCAAAAGCATGCGGTCTTGCAGTATCCTGATAGAAGATTATGCGTTCTCTGTTGACTAATTCTGGACGATTTTTGTCAAGTGCTGCTTTCAGTTAGTGTAACTGGGAGCAGTACTTGTTGGAATTCATCGTTTGGTTTTCTGGAAGGAGCTCACAATAGAGGACTCCCGTGCAATCCCACCATGTACACAACATCACCTTCTTTGGATGAAGACCGGCCTTTGGTGTGGTTGGTGGTGGTTCATTTCTCTTGCCCCACGGTCTCTTCTGTTCCACATTATTGTACAGTATCCACTTTTCACCGCCCCTCACAATTTGTTTTAAAAACGGAACATTTCCCTTACATTTCAGTAGAGAATCGCATGGGGAAATGCGGTCAAGAAGGTTTCTTTCGCTTAACTTATGTGGAACCCAAACGTCAAAGCGATGAACATAACCAAGCTGGTGCAAATGATTTTCATAGCTTGACTTGGATATTTTGAGTATGGCGGCTATCTCCCACAAGGTATAACGTTGATTGTTCTCAATTAATGTCTCGATTTGATGGCTACCAACTTCAACGGGTCAACCTGCCCGTGGAGCATCGTCCAGCGAGAAATCTCCTGCACGAAACTTCGCACACCGCTTCTGACACGTTGGATCAGTCACAGCAACTTCTCCATACACTGCACAAATCTTTTTTTGCATTTCAGTTGCGTTTTTGCCTTTCCTGAAATAATAAAGCATAATATGCTGAAAATGTTGCTTTTTTTTCTCCCATCTTCCATATTAAAATGGCTGCACAAAAATTCACCAATTTTGATGCTTTTTTAAAAAACACGCAGATATGACAGCTGTCACATACAATCTAACAGAATTGTTTCGAATGAAGTTAAAGACGACTAAGCGCTACTAGAGCCACCGTATGGAAAAAAACGAACGGACATGTTGGGCAACCCAGTATACGGGCACAGATGGGGTAAAAGCGAAGGATGGAAAAGACATCACACTAACACGGATCCAGAGAAAGCCAGAGAGACCGTGCTCATATCAGATGAAGTAAATTTCAGAGCAAATAATGCTACTAGGAATGAAGTGGGGCGTTTCACTGAGATCAAGGGGTCGATTCATGAAAAGGACACAACAATGATTTATGTATCTAATAGAGCTTCAAAATAAAGGAAGCAAAAACAGACTGAACTGCGTGGAGAGAGACAATTTCACAGTTATAAGCCAAAAGTTCAACACCTCTTTAATAGGTAGAACAAGTAGCACGGATATAGATCTTAACACTTTCAACCAAGGTGGCCTGATTGGCATTTTCTAGAACACTCCACCCAACAACAGCAGATGTGACTTCTAAGGTTGGGACTCATCGGTGTGCAGACGTACTGAGTGTCACAGGGCTGGGAGGGAGTGTTGACAGCACACACAAGCCGCGCAGTGTCAATGGCGTCCAAGGGTCGAGCAGGAGAAGGGCCCAGAACTGGTCACTGGATTTGGCCACGTGGAGGCCATTGGTGACCTTGACAACAGCACTTTGGGGGAGGGTGGGGGGCGGGGGAGGGTGGGGTTGGGCTGGGTGAGAGGCAGTCCCCACCTGTGCTCATTTTCAAGGAGTTTTCCTGAAAAAGTTAGCAAAGCGTGAGAAGTACAGGCAGGAAGGTGTGGCAGGGGTTTCTCGAAAGAAGGGATGCATTGGAGCAGCTTGGACATGGCCGGGAAGAACCCAGCAGGGAGAGAGGGAACGTTTGAGGGCGAGGGCAGCATTTCAGAGACGATGTCCATGAGAGGTGGTGGGGCCCAGCGTCCCCAGGTAGCGGTGGCCTTGGCTGGGGACACAGACAGTTCTCAGGTAAGAGAAGAGGCCAGGTACCTCCAGAGGAGCGGCCAGGGCAGCGGCAGGCGTCCCGGAGGGCTTGCGCGCAGGAGAGAGACTGAACTGTCTGCATTAGAGGCAATCTCCTCTAACTTTATCAATGGGCGGTGGGATGCAGGCTGGACCACGGGCTGGCATTCCCCGCTGGTCACCGCCATTGCTCGCTTGGCGACCCTGGACGAGTCACCCGGGTGACCTTGGGAAGGTGAGCCTGGAGGCGTCCCCGGGACGGATGGGGCAGCAGGCTGGGAGGAGGCCTAGGAGCGACAGGAAAAGATTCCGGGGTGCGCGTCCTCCGCTGCGCCACTAGAGGGCGCCAAGCGACCGCTCTGTTCCTCAGAGGCGCTTCCCAACCCACCCCCCACCCCCCCCCCGCCCCCCAGCCGCGTCCAGCCCGGCTCAAAGTCGCCAGGAGCCCGGGGTGATTCCAGACTCACCCAGAGGCTCATCAGACAAGGAACCGAGACAGAAAAGGGGGGGATGCCAGGACGAGCTTCATCAGTAAGTGTCCTGTAGCCCGGTGAGCGATAGGTGGGTGGAGTCCCGCGCTGGCGACGGAATGACGCTGCCTGGTTTCGAGCAGCTGGCAAGGTCAAAATCCAAAATACGCTCTGTGGACCGGCCGCCGCTGCCACCCGGCACCGCGTTCCCGGGGCGTGAGGCGTTGCTTTCACAGCAGTTAACCAAGCACCCACGTTGCGCCAGGCCCTGCTGGTTCTGGGAATGAGCCCATGGAATGAATGAATGAATGAATGAATGGGCGAGCCCAATGTGGCATTTCGAGGGGGGAGAGGGGGTTGCCAGACGCAGAGCCTGAAGGTGCTGGGCCAGCCGGACTTCCGCTGAGGGCTCAGTGTGGCCCAGGGTTGGGAGAGGGAGAGGGAGAGGGAGAGGGAGAGGGAAGATGGGGATGAGAAGGAGCCCCCAGCTTGGATTTGAGGGGCCATCCAGTGCAGTACTTGAAGGAGAAGGGTGGGGAATGGACATGTGGACAGTTCATCACCAACTTCTGATAAAATACATGTGGCCCAGCAGCCACTACCATCCCCCATCAACTTAGAAAGAATTCTCTCTCGTCAGCACCCCCTGCCTACTGCCAACTGAAAGCAGCCTCTGCTATGGACATGAGAAAGCGGAGATGCCAAACGGAGTTTGCAGTGGGAGAGGCCAGGTGTGGGTGGAGGGTCCCCCGCAACACACACAGAGTCAGCTTGGGGCAGAGTCCTGCCCCAGGAGGCCAAGGGAGCATCTCACAGAAATATCCCCTTCCCTGTCAGCCGGGGGCAGTCTAGCCAGCCCCCAGGATAAGGAATTTAGAGTGCTGGGCACTCTGTAAGCAGTCAATCAACATGGACCATTCTTCTTACAATGTATTTATTCAACACAGCAAACATCTTTAGAAAACAGAAATGCGGGCTTCCCTGGTGGCGCAGTGGTTGAGAGTCCGCCTGCCGATGCAGGGGACACGGGTTCGTGCCCCTATCCCGGAAGATCCCACATGCCGCGGAGCGGCTGGGCCCGTGAGCCATGGCCGCGGAGCCTGTGTGTCCGGAGCCTGTGCTCCGCAACGGGAGAGGCCACAGCAGTGAGAGGCCCGCGTACAGCAAAAAAAAAAAAAAAAAAAAAAAAAAACAGAAATGCAAGCACATTTGATCAATGTATGGATCCTTGCAGACTGATTGTTCAGGTTCCTCTGATTTCCATTCTCTTAGAAACAACAAACACTTTTAATTTTGAGCCTATCACACATATAGGGCTGCACATCCGGAGACTGCTGCTCTGTTGCCCTGGCTCGGAGCCAGATTGCAGATGTTTGAGTCCCTCGGATGCCCAAATGGCTGCATCTCCTGGGTGGTGCTGACTCACGGTGCAGGCTGCAAGCAGCCTCTCTCCATCTGCCAGTTTGCTGCCGGGTTTCTGGGGCTCCAATGGTGTGTGGTCAATTCAGAGCTCACTAACCTGCACCTAACAGATTTTCTTCCATCCCTGTTCCTACCCGGAAGGACATGGGGCAGGGGGCAGCCCTTAGCAGAGTGCCTGGTATTGAGTGAGCTCTCAGTGTTAGTTGTTGGTGGCGTTACTATTATTCATTACCATTATGATCATAGCACAAACTCATTGCAGTGCTTTATATTTTTCCAGGAAGTTTATTTAGATCTGCTTGGGCATATGATATAAGACTGGACTAGTGTGAAATAAATCAGACAGAGAAAGACAAATATCATATGATGTCACTTATATGTGGAATCTTCAAAAATGATACAAATGAACTTATTTACAAAACAGAAATGGACTCACAGACAGAAAACAAACTAATGGTAAACAACAAGGACCTATTATATAGCACAGGGAACTACACTCAATATCTTATAATAGGGAATTCCCTGGTGGCGCAGTGGTTAAGAACCTGCCTGCCAATGCAGGGGACACAGGCTCGATCCCTGGTCGGGGAAGATCCCACATGCCGCAGAGCAACTAAGCCCAAGTGCCACAACTGCTGAGCCTGCACTCTAGAGCCTGCAAACCACAACTACTGAGCCCACCTGCCACAACTACTGAGCCTACGCGCCTAGAGCCCGTGCTCCGCAACAAGAGAAGCCACCGCAATAAGAAGCCTGCACACCGCAACGAAGACCCAATGCAACCAAAAATAAATTAATTAATTAATGTAAAAAAAATCTTATAATAACCTATAACGGAAAAGAATCTGAAACAGATATATATATATATATCACTTTGCTGTACACTTGAAACTAACACAACATTGTACATTAACTATACTTCAATTTTTTAAATTCCACACAAAATAAAGAGTGTCCGGACTGATGGAAGGCAGGAGGAGGATGGGATATTAATCTGTCCCCTCTGCCATGAGCTTCTTAAAGACAAGAATCATCTCATCAGTCTTCATGTTCCAGCAGTTCCTGGGGCTTGGCACTGGGTAACTGAGCAAGAATAGGCATACTGCATGTTTTGCAGTTTTCCAAAGATGATTTGGGGAAATCAAATCATCCCATCATCATTCTACCAATCAGGATTCAGCTCTCTGACTGTGTAATTTGATATAAAAATAGCACCTTTGGCTTCCCTTCCTCCACCCAACTTAAGAAGCGAGTGATGAGTTTGAACTTTCAAAAGCCAATTACTCCTCCTTATAATAACTCTCATTTCTAAACCAAGAATGTGGGCAGCCTGAATTCTGGCCCCTATGTCATCTCGGTGTACTGGAGGAGGTCCAGGCAAATGGGAGCTGGGGGGAAACTTACTGGGCAGGCACGGCGGTCCCTGCCTTGTGTGGACCCAGATGCTGAGGCCATCGGAATGACAGCGTCAGCCCCGGCTGCTGTTCTAGGTGGATGCTTGTAGGTCTCCCCCGTGGTCCTCACGGCATTCTGGGGGGATTTTTTTTTTTTTTTTTTTTTTTTTTTTTTTTGCGGTGCGCGGGCCTCTCACTGTTGTGGCTTCTCCCGTTGCGGAGCACAGGCTCCGGACGCGCAGGCTCAGCGGCCGTAGCTCACGGGCCCAGCCGCTCCGCGGCACGTGGGATCTTCCCGGACTGGGGCACGAACCCGTGTCCCCTGCATCGGCAGGCGGACTCTCAACCACTGCGCCACCAGGGAAGCCCCTGGGGGAAATTATTTTGCCATTGGTAACCAGAACCTACAACAGCCAGGCTTCACCCCACCGTTCAGGTGTCACCTCCTGGCTTTCCAGTACATCGCTCCTGCAGTCAGGCCTCTCTGCTTTTGCAGAAGCTGCTTCCTGCTCTGGGAATGTCCCCTCCCAGCCTCCCTCTTTCCAGCCTAGCAATGTGACACTTCCCTCATCTCCTCTCCCTCTGAAAAAGATCCGCAGTCTCCCTATGTATATTTAATAACACAGATGACTATATTCTAGCTCAACACATCGTAGTCATTCATTCGTTCGAAGAAACTACAAAGGGTAAGTGCTTAGAACAATGTCAGGCACAGGCTAAGTGCTCAAAACACGTTAGCTCGTTAACACCATTCATTCATTCAGTATTAGTGCAGTGTCTCAGGCTCTGTGCTGTTCGCTGAGTCCACAGCAGTGAACAGGACAGACGTAGTCCCTGACCACCTCTCACCGCCCCCCGCAAGTTCCCACCTTTAGGGCTTGAGGTGTGGGTACTGCGGAGCCCCGCCCAGCCCTGGAACTACGAGTCCCAGAAGGCTGTGCGGCGGAGTCACCCGGGCCGCCTGAGCCCGACGTCGTGACGTCGGTACCTTGAGGGGGCCCAGTGGCTGCGGCGGGCGCCGGCCGCGGGCAGCGGGAGGCGGGCGGCGGCGGCGGCGGCGGGGCGGGGTCGGCGGGCGGCGGCCTTTAGGGAGGAGCCGGCGCTCCCTCTCCTCAGTCGGCAGCGGGCTAGCGGGCGGTCGGCTTGTGCTGCTCGTTTCTCTCGTGCGTCCGCCCGCTCGCTCTCGCGCCGAGTCGCGGCCGCCTTCTCAGCGCTGCCTGCGGGTCCCGAGCGCGGCGCCATGTCGGAGCCCGGGGGCGGCGGCGAGGACGGCTCGGCCGGCCTGGAGGTGTCGGCAGTGCAGAACGTGGCCGACGTGTCGGTGCTGCAGAAGCACCTGCGCAAGCTGGTGCCGCTGCTGCTGGAGGATGGCGGCGAGGCCCCGGCCGCGCTCGAGGCGGCGCTGGAGGAGAAGAGCGCCCTGGAGCAGATGCGCAAGTTCCTCTCGGACCCGCAGGTGCACACGGTCCTGGTGGAGCGCTCCACGCTCAAAGGTGCGGGGCCGGGGCTGCGGTGGGTCCCCCGGCGCCCCGCCTCGCTCCCGCCACACCCCTTGCCGCCAGGGCCCCAGGGTGCCCCCTTCCGGGTCGCGGGGACGGAGGAGGGCGCCCAGCCTCGCCGTCACCGGCAACAATGGGATCGCTTTGTCAGCTCGGCCTCAAGATGGCCGAGTTGGGTGGAGACAGCGTCTCCCGGGCTGAGCGCGGGCGGAGGCCGCATCCCGGCCTCCAATGTCACATGGGCTTTTCGGTTTCGATTTGTGTCCAGGCCAGGCCGGCCTCGGGAGGGATGTGTCAGGGGCGGCGCCGGGGGCAGCCTGGATTGTGGTCCTTCGGTCGTCCGGGTGTAGGGGGAGATACTGGCGAGCCGGAGCTGGGGGAGCCCTGACCGGCGGGCATCCCGGCCTCTGCCTTGTGCGGACCCAGATGCCGAGGCCCGAGGAGTGACAGTGACAGCCCCGGCTGCGAGCGGGGCATCACTGTTCTAGGTGGATAGCGCACGCAGGTCTCCCTCTTGGACTTCATGCTGTCCCTGCTGAGTGGGTGCCTCTGCCCACTTCAGACGCGAGAAAACTGAGGCTCGGTCGAAGTGACTGCCCCAAGGTCACACCAGCTAATCCTACTGCCTAGGCTAGACTCGACATCTCAGTGTCCAGCCCACTGCTTGTTTTCCTTCATCATGCCTTGTATTTGTGTGATGCTTAGACCCTAATGATGACCCCATGGTCTTTGAATCTATTTTACAGATCTTAAAAGGAGAGAGACTTAGGTTAGGCACCTCGTGAAGAGACGGGACCAAAGGTTTGCATGTTCCCGCAGTCTCCTCTAGTGACCTCCCCAAAGCAAGCCTAGGTTCCCTTGAGAGTGGAGCTTACCTTCAGGGAGGGCTTCCCCTTCATGCTTTCAGACCGTTTTGTAGCCAGTGGCGAGCGTATTTGACAGCGCATGTATGGGTGTGGCGGCACCGTGCATCCGGCAAGCCAAGGATGATGTCCAGGTAAATGCTAGCTTAGCACCAAGGACCGGGCATTGTCTGAAAGTGTTCGGAGACAAGCTTCTTACAATCTCAAAAGATGTATGGTTCTGTCAGTAAGAGAATCTCAGCTATCTGCCTCACCGCTCCCCTCTCACCCCTACACACACTTAGTTTCTTGCAGACAGTTTGTTTCTTTCAAAGGCTTCTCCTACTCAGGAGATGCTTCATTGTAGCATTGGCCTCTGCAGGAGGGTCAGCGAGTGTGAGAGAGTATTTTTCTTAGATCCACAAGGAATGTTCAAAGCAAATAAGCCATCCAGGCATATTTAGAGTCTTAAAGTTGTTTAGGGTTTTCTTTTATGTTTGGGGTTGTTTTCTTGCATGGACACCACTACTGTTTAAAAAAAATTTTTTTTAACTCATCTATTTTCTTTCAAAAAAGTATATAGTCACAATAGAAAATTAAAGTATACAGATAAAATTAAAGTCACCTGGGACCCTTCGACCTGGCTATGACCACTGTCGGCATTTTGGTATCTGTCTTGTTATTTTTTAATGAATATACATTATTTTATTAAAATACATTTTCATCTGCATTGGTATTGTATTTTGAGTAGCCTTACCTTGGCTGATTCTTGATCATATTTTCATTGCACGGTTTTTGTTTTGAAATCAGTGATTTCTACCTTAGGTCTCAGTTTCTTTCTTACAGAAAACAATTGTAGGTTTTGTTCTTTGCTTCTAGAGTGCTCCTCAGTGATTCACTTTTCTCAAACACCTTAGAATTGAACTTTGCTAAAATTATTGGAGGGGGACCCTATTTCTGTTGAATGCTTTCTGGTGCAAATCACCTCTGTGTTCTTGATGGGTACATTTTCTCCTTTCAGCAAAACGAGTATCCACGCGTCCAAATCTTGGCTCCATAATGACTTGCACTTTTGAATGTTGACTAGGTAATGAGACTGTCTGCAATTGAAATCCTATCTCATTCCTGGATTTATAAAAGTCCTGGAAGTATTTCTAGTAATTCAACCTGTCTTAACTTATTTTTCACTTACAAAAATCTGAGGAAAAACTATGTGGTCCCATCAGTCTTATTAGCATCCTGGCTACACTAGCATAATTTAGATATAAGTGTTAACCCGGGTCACTTAGAAGGAGGGCTGGTTTTTATGAGTTAACATTGCCATTTGCACATTTAATCAAATATGAACATCCAGTAGTTATTTACAGTGAAAAGGCAGGCTTGCATTATGATATGGAGAATAAATCTGAATGGTTTGAACTGAATAAAGACCGCCACCAACAATGAAGTCGTATAATTTATTTAATGAACAGAAGTTACTTCTACTTTATCTTCCCCCCTCTTCCCCCCTTTTTTATGGAAAGAATGTTCCAAACACATTGAATATAGAAGCTTTTTTTTATATGAAGGTCTATCTCTGTATGTATTTTTAAGTACTCCAGCTAGCTTTAAACTTTTTTTTGTTAAAGTAGAGCCTTCTTTAAAGTGTAGAATAAAGGTTGTGACTATAACAGTTTATCATTATTATTTTTTTGGCCACACCGCGAGGCATGCGAGATCTTAGTCCTCCATCCAGTGATCGAATCTAACCTATGCCCCCTGCAGTGGAAGCGCGGAGTCTTAACCACTGGACCACCAGGGAAGTCCCCTTAACAGTTAATTTTGATAGTGAAGAGTTGGTGAAAGGGAATGTTAAATTGTAGCTCCCCATTTTAAAAAGAGAAATCTCCTTCCTGTAATTCCTGGCCTATAGAAAATTATTTTCCTCATAGCGGACTTCTAAAAGTGTGACCAGGTAGGTGATCCCTACGTGGTAGGCATATTTCGATGTTAATGACACTTTTGTAGCGCTTTTGACCTGAAGTGCATTTTGGGGTGTGTTCTGTCCCGTGAAAGGTTGGGTGGTGAAGGTAGGGACCAGTAAGGATGTTGCGGTTTGCAGCTGCTGGAGTGGTGGTTCCAGGGCTTGTCTGGGACCAGGCTGGGAACGGGCGCTGTGCGGTTTTGGTTCGGTTTTGTTCCACTCAGATGTGTTACCCTTGGAGCTTCGTCTTTAAGACTGGAAGTAGTGGCTGCCTTTAGTCGGTGCTTACCCGAAGCTTGGGATTTTAGTTGTTCCTGACGCACATAGTTCAGGGGGTTTTACCCTCTCTTCGTTAGTGCAGAGATGGCTGGAGTCTGGAAGACTCCTGCCTGGAATGAAGCCAGGGCTCCTCACAGGACCCAGCTTCCTAGAGACGTGGTGGCCTACGGCGGGGTATGGGGAGTGTTTCTGTGGAGTTTTAAACATTATTTTTCTGAGGACTTAATTTCCCTAAAAAGAGAAGAAAGGTAGTAGATGGATGATTAAAAAGTATTCATTTCTGGCTTAGACCCCAAAATGGTTAATAAAATGATTAATAAATTAATAGGAAACATTTGCTGGGACACGGCACTGTCTTGGAGCACTGGGCCAGGAGTCCACCCGCCTGGGGCCTTGCTGCCCTGTCATGCTGTAGGTGGGCCCCCCACCCTCTGTAGGACAAAGCGGTCTGCAGCAAGATGCTTTCCAAAGTGAGGTGTTTCATTGTGAGTGGAATTCATGTACAGGAAAGGGAAAGCAGTCATTACTTCTTTTTAAAAAGTGAAGACAGATGGAAATCTCGTCTCTCAGCATCGTGGAGTATCAGGCTGGGAACGGTGGGAGAGACTTAGTCCAGCGCCTCTGTCGTGAGTGAGGAAACCAAAACCGCAGGATTTTAAGACCCAGTGAGGAAAAGGATGTTTTAAGAAGAATTCTGAAACCGAAGAACTAATTTCTCTGTTGAATTCCTTGGTATCCATTGGATAGGAGTGTTTGTTTTCACTTAACTTCATAGCAATTATTTCTTTTGTATTAGTGTTAGCCTTAAAAAGCATGAAGCCTTAAATCCTTTAGGCATTACCGACTTAGTTTTTTTCACTTCCTTCTCTTTTTTTCTGGAAATGTCAGGAGGAGCCCCAGTTTTACCTTGTGTACAAGGATTACATGGGGTTCAACCCTCCTTTCAAATTCCCAGCAATGTTATGGATGGAAGAGAAGACCCGAGACCCTCACCACGCTCTCAGCCTTGTGCAGGGCAGGGAGTGGGTGCGAAGAAGTCACAGCCTCAGAAGGAGGACAGGAGGGCGGGTGGACGTCAGGGTGGCTGGAGGAAGTACCAGGGATGGGAAAGCGGAGAGCTAGAGCGACCACGGGAGAACTGGGAGGCGTGTACGACAGCGATCGGCCAGAGTAATGTGGTATTAGGAGCCTGCTTGGATTTTAAAGGGAAAAGAAAGGGAAAGGTAAAGAGAGCCAGGAGCACGTAACATGTCCTCTGGCCAAAGAAAATGACTGGCTTCGTTTGCTAGCTTGAGAGCACGCTTGCCCTGTGGCTGGAGAACGTTGGGAGGGGAGAGGGAGGGAGGGATGACCAAGGGCAGGGGAGCCGGCAGCCTCCCCTCGCCCTTTTCCAGTTGCCTGTTCACCAGTCTGCGGACACATACCCATCTACCCAGGAGAGGTGTTATGAGTCTTAAGGTGATTGAATGTGCATCTGTTTGTATTTCATTAAATGAGGCGCATTGCTCACCTAATTCACAATGTAATGATACAAATCACTCGTACTTTGAAATACATTCATCTTTGAATAGAAGCGTATGCAGAATAGTGCTAAATGACATTTTGAACATCTCTAGAAATTTGATAAACTCTCAGAAGTTAACCAAAGAAATGTCCACCGGGCGCTGTCCTGTGTATCAGTATGGCTTGCAGCACGGGAACCCGAGAGTCGGGCGCAGCACTTTCTGTGCTGGTATTTTAGTTCCCTGAATGTGTTAATAGGCAGCACAGTATCGGTCTGTTGTGTATTAACCAGTAACTTTAGCATCATTAGGAAACTGGTTCAAACTTTACCGAAAGTGGTATTACCTGATAGATGTGCAGATTGTGTTCGTATATAAGCCTCTAATATAGCAGGATTAGTACCCTCTTTGTTAGGAATGGACTGTTGTCTTTCTCTCCTCCTTTAAACAATTTTTTTTAAAAAGTTTCTGCAGAAATAGAATTATTGTTATTTGGAAAATATAATAATTTATAAAGAGACAGGAAAGTTTAAATTGTTTGGCAGTTTATAAAACAGTGTCATGTGTTCTTTATAATGGGAGTCGGACATCCTCAGACTTTGTATGATCTTCGTATGTATGGGGAATAGCGTTAAAAAACTAATCCAAAATGTAATCTATGGCTGATACTAATGATGACTTGCATACATTACTGTCATCAAAGGAAGTTAGAATTTTACAGAGCAGTAGAGGACACCTATTTTGCATACCCATGTCTGAGGATTATGTCATCGTGTGTGCATTCCCGAGCCCCAGCCGTCTCCTGCTGCATTGCAGTGTTAGTCCTAGCGCGGGCTGGGCTGGGCTGGGCTGGGCGTTCACAGTGGTCCCGAGATAGCCGTGACTCATCGCCTGGCCTGCTGCCCAGTTCCTTTAACCCTGTTTGCATTAGGATGTGCTGGGGATGTGGTTAGATGTTGTGTCCAGTCGGCATGTTTTCTATATAATTTTATTTGTATAGAGGATGCCGCTCTGTCCGGGAGGAAGATATGATTCAAAGTTACACCATATTTTTTACTTAGTAATTTCCTTTGGTGATTATAGAATGTTACTTTTATTGTCTATTGTTTGGGTGTTATCTTAATGACATATTTTATATAAATCATAGAACAGCATTATTGAAAGTTCCAAAAATCAAGGGAAAAGATATTTCATAATCCCACCACCCTGACAACTATTTTAGTTTGGGGGTATTTCCTTATACTCTTTGTTTTTGTGTTTTACAGATTGCAATTATATGTTTGATTGGTTTCAGGCAGTATGATTTATCTTATCTTGTGGTATGTCCACATTTCAGTAGTTAGAAAACTCGGTTGGTTGGTTTGGGGTTTTTTTTCAGGTAGTTAGTAATTTTTAAAAACAGCCAGGAAGTCACTGGCATGGAAAATGTTCCGCCACCCACTCCTCTCCTTCCTAAAATTATACTGAAAACAACATTTTGGAAGAGTTATTGTCTTGATAAATATATATTTATATATGTATAAATAAATATACTAATATTTTATATTCTTTTAGTGTGAATTTTGTATTTGTCTCATCTTAAAATGAAAGAAGCAAATAGCTTTTGCTCATAGTTTTTAGCATTTATAGAAACCTTGTAGACCACCTAATTTAATATCCCACCCCCTCCTCTGTTGTTCCTTTTACGTTTTACGAATTTGAAGCTGAGAGGAAGAAAAATGACTTTCCCGAGATCACTTAGTTAAGCCTACTGCCTTTGTTATTACACCATGACTTAGAAGTGAAAGCAAATCGTACATATCAAGTTAGATTCATCCTTCAATATTAATTTTTGCTAATGCAGTTATTCCATACAGTATGTCATACCAAAGATAATTCAACTAGAGGGTGTACCCATCTAGCTGATTAGTACTAGATCTAGAGGTTTGTATTACGTCCCATTTTTATGATTTTTATATTAATTTTTCAATTTTCATTTTTAACTACCTAGAAATTTTATTCACATGCATCTTGAGTCATCTTAGTATCAAATTCCAGTAAGCTTTTTCAAATTACTGCTGTATTCATAAATTGACCCCAGAGCAGGCTCTGAAAGCGCTATAAGGGCAAAGGGGACAGCCAGGTGAATGCCCCCTTGGTGACCTGGGGATGTTTCTTGATAGCGGTTCTCTTGATGGGGGTTTCCCTGTAGGGGCCTTAAGGAGGGAAGGGGGCGGGCTGCGTACTGGTGAGGACCCGGGGTTTGGAGTCCGACGTCTGGATTTTCACTCTGTCCCTTTCCAGTCACATGTCTGAGGGCAATTTACTTACATTCCTTGCTTGGAAAATAAGAATAATACTAGTCATGCCAAGCCCCATAGTGTCGTGTCGTGAGGGGTAGATGCGTGATGCGCCTAAAGTAATGCCTGTCCCATAGAAAGCGCTGAGTAGACACCTGAGCAGAATACCCTGGGGCTGGGGGTGGGAAGCGACCTCTGTGACTGGAGCACAGGGGATGAGACTGCTGGGAGGCGGTGGGGAGAACTTGGCCTTATGGACACCACCTAGCACCGCCCTGGGGCCAGGGCCCGCTCTAGGCAGACCCAGGCTTGCCAGTGCGTCCCCAGTTTACAAACAAGGAAACGGAGATGCCAAGAAGTTAAGAACCTTGCCCAAGATCCCACAGCAAGTAAGTGCCTGGGTCAGCAGTCAGAAAAAATGGGTAGAAGGGAGAATTAGGTAGAGCCAAGTCACGTAGGGGTTTAAACGTCAGGCTGGGCTTGGGGTGAGGCTCCTCGCGCTCTGAACAGTTGACAAATTAAAAATTGGAATACTGACATGAATTTGATAGAATATTTATTATGATTTGTAGAGGATGTTGGTGATGAAGGAGAAGAAGAAAAAGAATTTATTTCCTATAACATCAACATAGACATTCATTATGGAGTTAAGTCCAATAGGTGAGTAGCATGAATATACCATTATTGTGGACTATAAACTTGTGAGGATTAAATGTAAATCCTAATCGACTCAGACAGAGATACTAAGAAAACACTCAGAAGATTTCTGCTCTTTAATTCAGTTTCTTATCTTTGATTTTATTTATTCAAATTAAGAGGATTTCCAAGTCAGTATAAAATCTAAAATATTTTTATTTTAATTGCCATATCATGGCATCATCCATTCTAGGTTTGAGCCATAATGTACTTAGCATATCTAATAATGCTCTCAGAGTATACCTGAGTTTTCATTATTATAAGTAAGTAGTAAACATTCATAGATAGCAGTCTGATTCTTTTTAGGATAAATCCCTAAAGATAGCATTACTGGTTCAGATGCGATGCATCACTGAAGTGTTTAATGTGTGTTACCAGATTTCCCACCTTTTGAAAAGCTTGTGCCAGTTTATACTCCAGTAGACATATTCATATTCAAATGAGTAAATGTTTATTTTGCATTGGCTTTTAAAAACTTTTTATTTTGAATAATTTCAAGCTTATAAGAGTTGCACGAATAGCATGTAGAACTCCCAGATGTCAGTTAACATTTGCCATGTTTGCATCATCATTTTTTTTCCTGAACCATTTGAGAGTTATAGACAACCTGCCCCTTTATCCCTAAATACTTTGCAGCATTTCCTAAGAACAAAAACATTCTTGTTCATAGCCTCAGTACAGTCTTCAAGTTCCAGAAATTTTGGTACAGTATTACTCTAGGTATAGTACATATTCATATTTTCTCAGTAATGTCCCCTACAGTATTTCTCCCATGATCCAGAATCCAATTCTGTGTCTTTCTTTCTGTGTCTTTGATGATATTGACATTGTTGATAAGTGCAGGCCAGTAGTTTGAGGGACTGCCCCTCCATTGGATCTGTCTGATGTTTCTCCATGGTTACAGTCAAGTTGCACATTTTCAGCAGGAATACTACTGTGACTGTGTTCCTTCTCAGCGTGTCACATCAGGAAGCTTCACTGACTTTTTAGAATAATGTGAAGTATTATGTATAAAGTACATACACATAATATGAGAACTGGAAAATTCGAATATTGCTTCTGTTGAAGTTGTTAATTCAACCACCTTTGAGCACCTGTTATGTGTAAGATACAGCAGTAGGTGTGCAAAGGAATAAAACATAGTTCCTTTTCCCAAGAAGTTTATGGTCTTTTGGGAGAAAGGATGGCAGGTAATACAGGTAATATTACAGGTAGCTGTAATACTTGGCAAAATCTTAAAGGTGTAGAATACCATGAAAAACGAAGACTGGGGAGATTGCTTCTGCTTAGGGATGGCCCCAGGGGAGAAGTGATGCTGGAGTTGGGTTTTGGGGTTACTTGGAATTTCAACAGATGAATATAGGTTTCTTAAGCAACTACACAAAAGCACATGAAGTTTAGAGAATGGACCATGTAGTTTAAAGGGTGTCTCAGGTCGGGTAGGGGGTGCGTAGCAGGAGATGAAACTGGGAGGGTTGGTTTAGGCCAGGCTGTAGGGGCCTGGAATGTTCTCTCGTCACTTCAACTTGCAGGTGACTTTTGTTTAGTCAAGTTGACATGTGATTCAATGCCATAAATGAATGGGACAAATTATTATGAGATCAGATTTAAGTTAATCGGGGCTTGTAACTTGCAATTGCTAGGGAGGTTAGTTTTCCTGAGGGCAAGGTTATGAACTCAACCCCCATATGAGATAAACTAACTTGGTCTGCTTTCATGGTCACATGTTATAACCTTAACCTTGATTTGCTAGTTCTCACATAGGTGAGTAAAGAAAGAGAAGCAATGTATTTCACTATTAGAAAAGCAACAATTTCGTCTATTCCTAATATGATTTTAAAATTAAAACATTCAAATGAATTTTTAGTTTGCATGCAACACAAAGAAGGCTGCAGTTATTAAAACTGATGAAGAATGAGACTCTTTGTTCTAATTTCTTCTTTTCCGTTCTTTCAGCTTGGCATTCATTAAACGAACTCCAGTGATTGATGCAGACAAGCCAGTATCTTCCCAGCTCCGAGTCCTCACACTCAGTGAAGACTCGCCGTATGAAACCTTGCACTCTTTCATTAGCAATGCAGTGGCTCCTTTTTTTAAGTCCTATATCAGAGAGTCTGGCAAGGCAGACAGGTAAAAACCATTTTTCCTTCATTAGTTTGAATGCCGTATTTTACTTAATGTTCACAACACACTGTGGAAGATGATGTAAAATTCAGAAATTGGGAGGGAAAAGCTAGTAAACCAAGAGGATGTAAATCTGTTGCATTAATAAAATGTATATTATTAATATTTGACAGACCTGAAATAATAGAATCTCTTTGGAGACCAGTAGCGCACTAAAGTTTGAGGTATTTCCTGTCTTTTTAGGGATGGTGATAAAATGGCTCCTTCAGTTGAAAAAAAGATTGCAGAACTTGAAATGGGACTCCTTCACCTGCAGCAGAATATTGAAATTCCAGAGATCAGCCTGCCCATTCATCCAATTATTACAAATGTTGCAAAACAGTGTTATGAGCGTGGAGAAAAGCCAAAAGTTACAGACTTTGGAGATAAGGTTGAAGACCCAACTTTTCTCAATCAGTTACAATCTGGAGTTAACCGCTGGATCCGAGAAATTCAAAAAGTAAGAGCACAGTATTGAAAATATCATGTAAAATGCTTTACTCCTTAATATCTGTGAGAAAACTGGTCCAAGTTCTTGTCAATGAGGTGAGTTCTGTGATGACTGTTAGCAGTACCTCCCACTGGTCCCAGGAATGCTCAGTGGAGGATTAATGTGGGCCCAAGTGGAGTGGAATGGTCAGGGTGCCTTGTGACATGGTTTAAATACCATCCCTGAGAGAGCACTAATCTCAGCTGTCTCAGACCTTTGATTTCTTTTTTTTTTTTTCTTTTTTGGTTGCACTTTGTGGCATGTAGCATCTTAGTTCCCCAACCAGGGATCGAATCCGCACCCCCTGCAGAGGGAACGTGGAGTCTTAACCAGTGAACCTCCAGGGAAGTCCAGACCTTTGATTTCAAACTAAACCGCTTATAATACAAGGAAGGAAATCTGCTTGAAATACAAAAACTAAATTATAATGCATGTTCTTAGTTAACGGTGTGTTTTTTACCTTTGTTTAAATGCTGAATACTCTTGAATGTTATTTTATATTTAAGGTGACCAAACTTGATCGAGATCCTGCCTCAGGAACTGCCTTACAGGAAATTAGTTTTTGGCTAAACTTGGAACGTGCGTTATACCGCATCCAGGAGAAACGAGAGAGCCCAGAAGTTCTTCTGACTCTGGATATCTTGAAACATGGCAAGCGTTTCCATGCCACCGTCAGCTTCGACACTGACACAGGTAAAAACTAGAGCTGATAGTCTGATCAATAAGCTGTTGACCTGGGTTTTGTGATGAAAATTAATAGATGCACCATCTTTCCTGACTGTTTACTCCTCGGCAACTTATCTCATCTTTCCCCCAGCTCTAGGTAATGAAAATGATTTTCTCACATACCTCCCTTTCCCTTCCAGGGTTTTAAGAACATAAGCCAGTTTCTAGGCATGAGTACAGGGGACCCTGGGAGCTTCCCTCCTGTTTCTCAGTTACTTGGTTCCTTGAGTAGGCTGTACTTTTTTAGTGTAAAGTCAAGTGTGCTTTTGACGATCCAAGCAGAAACATGGTTTACGATAAGCAGAAGTTCTTTGCCCACAGGGCTGTGGAAGGAGAGCTGGTCAGTACTTTCTCTTCCGCTATTTACCTGCCCCTTTGCTCTGTTCTCTGCCCTCCTCCCTGTTCTGAAAAGTGGTCAAGATAAAGTTATTTTCTGAACGGGCAGCAGGGGGAGTGATGTTGAATGAGCATGTACCAGGCACACAAATGTGGAATGACCGGCTATGGGTGGACGTTGCTCTACCAGTCTGTGCCCACCAGAGACGTGTTGGAACAAGTCATTAGGACTGCAGTAGTTGTCACGTCCTTTTCTTCCCCTCCAAAAAAGGTTGTGGTGCCCACATTTTAAATGTTAGAGGAAATTCCGGGTGGAAACCTTCCAGTTATTGATCATACTGCATACATTCACTAGGATATGGGCACTCACTAGTACTGAAATGTATACCTTGAATTTTTTAATACCTCTGAAACCTTTATTTCTTTGCTAATACATTTCTTTTGTAAATTTTATGCCAGAGGAAGTAAAAAAAAAAAAAAAAAAGACCAGGAACCAGGTTTTTCTGTGATTCCATGTCCATAATACATTCCTCTAACTTGAGCCATGGGTATAAAATTTAAATTTTGCTGTTCTTAAGGATGATAAAATTCTAGTTTTTTAAAACTAAAGTAGGGCTTCCCTGGTGGCACAGTGGTTGAGAGTCCACCTGCCGATGCAGGGGACACGGGTTCGTGCCCCGGTCCGGGAAGATCCCGCATGCCGCGGAGCGGCTGGGCCCGTGAGCCATGGCCGCTGAGCCTGCGCGTCCAGAGCCTGTGCTCCGCAACGGGAGAGACCACAGCAGTGAGAGGCCCGCATACCGCAAAAAAAACAAACAAACTAAAGTAGTGGGAGACGCAAAAGGGAGGAGATATGGGCATATATGTGTACGTATAGCTGATTCGCTTTGTTATACAGCAGAAACTAACACACCATTGTAGAGTAATTATACTCCAATAAAGATGTTAAAAAAATACTAAAGTGATATTACTAGAATGTTTAGATAATATAGAAAGCAAAAAAAGATGAAATCTTTGGGGCTACCACTCATAGCCTTTGGAGTGCATATGAGTTGACTGATATTCTTAAAAAAGCAAAAATGAGACCACACTGGGATTATCTTGTTAATAACATTCTTTTCTTTCAAATAGCACAATTTCTGTGTCACTAAATCTTGTGCAACATCAAAATGTTCTGTTGTGAGGATATACTTTAGTTTACTTAACCAGTATTTAAACCTAAAAGAAATATCTTTTTGCTTTTTTTTTCATTGCGGTATAACTGACGTATAATAACATTATAGTTGTATCACTTCGTGTGAAAACCATTAACTGTTTCTCTGTTAATCTAGGTCTGAAACAGGCTTTGGAAACTGTGAATGACTACAATCCTCTGATGAAAGATTTTCCTCTGAATGACTTGCTGTCTGCCACTGAGCTGGACAAGATAAGGCAGGCACTTGTTGCAATTTTCACCCATCTGAGAAAGATCCGAAACACAAAATACCCCATTCAGAGGGCACTGCGTTTGGTGGAGGCGATTTCAAGAGACTTGAGTTCTCAGTTACTCAAAGTGCTGGGCACGAGAAAACTGATGCATGTTGCTTATGAAGAATTTGAAAAAGTGAGTTGTAATATATCAGAAAACCAACCTGAGGGCACTGAGATGAAAATATGCTTTGATAATAAACTTCCTTTCTTAAATTATATGCCAGGTTATGGTCGCGTGCTTTGAAGTCTTTCAGACTTGGGATGATGAATACGAGAAACTCCAGGTGTTGTTGAGAGACATTGTCAAAAGGAAAAGGGAAGAAAACCTGAAGATGGTGTGGCGAATCAACCCTGCTCACAGGAAGCTTCAGGCTCGCCTTGACCAGATGAGGAAGTTTAGACGTCAGCACGAGCAGCTGAGAGCTGTCATTGTCAGGGTCCTGAGGCCACAGGTGTGATTCACATTCTAAAAATTCGTATGTGCATTGTTTGAATGACCCTCTCTCTCTTTTTTTTTTTTTTAGATTTAACTACTTGTTTCTGTTTTATACTGTGAAGTACTTCTTGAGCTCCGTTTTTACCCGTCACTGTAATCTTTTAAGATCTAGTGATTCTGAATCATGGTGTTTCAGTTCAAATCTTTAACGTTCTCCATCGATTGATCCCTATCCCCAGATTGCATGGACCCCAGAGCCACACTTCGTGGGTTTAAATCCTAATCCCACCGTTGAACTAGCCACGTGCCTGGGGCACATTATTTAACCTTTTCCCCAGACCCCTTATCTCTAAAATGTGGATAATGATTGCATTTGCCTCAGATTTATTAAAAGAATTAAATGACTCCTTTTCTTTGTTCGTGCTTTTTTATCTCTTCTCAGGTCACCACTCTTCTTCACCAATGCTTTTCTCCCTTTAAAAAACCCAGTCCAGAAATACTTATAGGTAGAAGAGTTGGTAAGTGGATAGGTATAGGATAAAGCCAATATAGAGCCAATGTTAATTGGTTGATGTTAATTATAGGCTCTAGGTGGCAGTATATGGGTATTCAGTCTAGAATTCCTTCTACCCTCCTGTAGTTTGAAAATTTTGTAATAAGCTGTTAGTTGGGTTTGGGGGGATCCAGTCTAGAAGGGTTCATTCTCCGATTAGGAGTGCCTGCTGTTCAGAGTGAAGCAGATTGCTAATAACGCATCCTCAGCATCTTTTTACTCAGTGCGGTACTAATTTATATGTACACATGTGCGTGTGTTGGTTTAAATGTTAACTCTTTATTGTGTCCATGAGAGACTTGAGACTGGAGCTGATTCGTTCTGGCCTAGGGTGTCTCAACCCTTTTTTGCCACGTCCCTCTTCTCAGATATCATTGTTTTAAAAGATCATTATCTGCTTTCTTTTTGTTTGTAAACCATAGGGCATATGTACGTCCTTTACATTTGTAAAATGTATAATAAACTCAGGTGTGCAGGCATACATTCTCAGAACGGTCTTTTGGACTACTTAGTCTGTTCACATTTAAGATAATTATTGATATGGTTGGATTTAGACCTGCCATTTGCTATTTGTTTTCCATTCGTCTCATTTTTGTTGTTTCTCTGCTCCTGTACTGCCTTCTTCTGTGTTATTTTTAGTATATCATTTTAATTCCTCTATAGACTTGTAGCTGTATTTCTTTGCATTTTCTTTTTTAGGGATTACTCTAGATCTTTAATTTATCATGATGTGCTCAGTGCTGACTGAACCTCATAACTGGTGTAGCCGTGTCTCCTCCTGCTTGTCACATTTATAACAGTGGAAATAACACTGTTCTTCCCATACATGTATATTACATACCTATTACATGTATTGTAAACCCAGCAATACAGCGTTACAAGTTTTGTTTTAAACAGTCATATATATCTTAGAAAAATCAGGAGAAGAAAAGAAAAATAATAATGCAGTCTTTTACGTTTGTCCCCGATTTATATTTTCCAGTTCTCTTCATTCCTTCCTGTGGCCTAAGTTACTCTCTGCTGTCTTATCTCTTTAGCCTAAAGGACTTGCTTTAGTATTTCTTGTTCCATAGGTTTGCTGGCAACAGTTTCCTTCATTTCTTGTTTATTGGGAAAAATATTTCACTCTCATGTTTGAAGGATAGTTTCACCGGTTCTAGAATTCTTGGTTGACAGCAAGTTGTAAATCTGCCCAGACTTTTCATTCTTGCAGGACTCCCCAGGCTCTCCTGTGTGTCCGTGTAATTTAGCACCTCGGCCCTTGCCAGGCTGTCTTTTCCAGAATCTCCCCTTCAGGCTTATTGCTGTTGTGCTCCCACCTGCAAAGCTGCGGGTGTTCCTGCCTGAGCTGGCGGACGGCCGGCAGCTCACTGCTCTCACCTGATACAACACAGCTCACGGTGCTGGCTGCCATTGCTTGTTTTCCGTTGTCCTGAAATGGCTGCTTAATCACTGTGCCCAGTTTTTGCTCCTACACCGTCATCACCCGGAGTCCTCAGAATGTCTTTAAATACATAAAGTAAAACGCACGGGTTTACAAATAAACAGTTGTCAGCAGTTTTGAAATTGTGATCTAGTCATCTGTGCGCTCCTCCTTGAACACGTAAAAGAGCAAGACCTCGTGACAGGACTAATACCATAGTTTTGAAGCAGTGAACATAAACAGGATCTTAGGATGTGTACAACTGTAATGTGATGAGGATTTCTTGATGACAGAGTCGGAGCTGTGAACAGCGGTGGCTGCAGCCCACGTTCATAACTGAAGGAAATGCTAGATGTAATTAGGGAGTTAGTGAGAATAATGATTTTCCCCAAACAAATTCACAGACTGTCTGAGTTTCATCCGAGGCATCTGTGGACCCCAGATCAAGACCCCTGCCTAGCGTTATAATTCTGTGAGAGTGTGGGCCTGAGACATGCCTGGAAGTCTTCACATTTCCTGAGCCAAAGATCCTGTGTGTACTCTGTTGTCTCTCCAGTAGCATGAAGGGAACTGAATGGACTCTTCTCAGTTACTGTAGCACTTTATCTGTCCCTCTGCTGTGGTGTGGACCGATGGATTATAATTTAAAGTTTAAAAAAAAAAAAAAGGAAAAGCATGTTGGATACTAAGTCTGTACATAGCACTCCTGTGAATTCCTGAGCTTTCCAGTGTAATTTTAATCATAGTCTAAACATTGAAGAGGGAAGAACCCCAAACCCAGGTTTTAAGACATGTTCTTTTAGCTTAAGCAAAGAAACTACATTGTCAGAAGATCTTTCCAGCACAGAGTTAAAACATACCATATAGTGTCTTACGTGGTCTTGTTGAGTTGCACTTGTAAAATGTTTGACTAAACGTTGAACCTACGTGGTGGACGGGTCATTTTGTGTGGTGTGTGCTGCTTGTGTGCAACAGGATGAGTCTTCGTTTGGCAGACCTTTTTGGTTACGAGTCCTCTCCTTCCAGGTCACAGCAGTTGCACAGCAGAACCAAGGAGAGGTGCCCGAACCCCAAGACATGAAAGTAGCCGAGGTTCTCTTTGATGCCGCTGACGCGAATGCCATAGAGGAGGTCAACCTCGCTTACGAGAACGTCAAGGAAGTGGACGGGCTCGACGTCTCCAAAGAGGGCACGGAGGCCTGGGAGGCTGCAATGAAGAGATACGACGAGAGGATCGACAGGGTGGAGACCCGGATCACCGCTCGCCTTCGAGATCAGCTCGGCACGGCCAAGAACGCCAATGAGATGTTCAGGATTTTCTCCAGGTTCAACGCGCTGTTTGTCAGGCCTCACATCCGTGGGGCCATCCGCGAGTACCAGACCCAGCTGATCCAGCGTGTGAAGGACGACATCGAGTCTCTGCACGACAAGTTCAAGGTCCAGTACCCGCAGAGCCAGGCGTGTAAGATGAGCCACGTGCGCGACCTGCCACCAGTGTCGGGGTCCATCATTTGGGCGAAGCAGATCGACCGACAGCTGACGGCCTACATGAAGCGTGTGGAGGACGTGCTGGGCAAGGGCTGGGAGAACCACGTGGAGGGGCAGAAGCTGAAGCAGGACGGAGACAGCTTCCGCATGAAGCTCAACACGCAGGAGATCTTTGACGACTGGGCCCGCAAGGTGCAGCAGCGCAACCTGGGTGTCTCGGGCCGCATCTTCACCATCGAGAGCACGCGCGTCCGGGGCCGGTCCGGAAACGTCCTCAAGCTGAAGGTTAACTTCCTCCCCGAGATCATCACACTCTCCAAAGAAGTGCGAAACCTCAAGTGGCTCGGTTTCCGAGTCCCGCTGGCGATTGTGAACAAGGCTCACCAAGCAAACCAGCTCTACCCGTTTGCCATCTCGCTGATCGAGAGCGTTCGGACTTACGAACGCACGTGTGAGAAGGTGGAGGAGCGCAACACCATCTCCCTGCTGGTCGCGGGCCTGAAAAAGGAGGTGCAGGCTCTGATCGCGGAGGGCATCGCCTTGGTGTGGGAGTCCTACAAGCTCGACCCCTACGTGCAGCGCTTAGCGGAGACTGTCTTCAACTTCCAAGAAAAGGTGTGTTCTGCTTTCATCCTCCACATCCGGGGAATGAGCTAAAACCAGCGATGGCTAATCAGTTAACACATTAGCTCCTCCACAGAGGGCACGCGTGATCCCTACAGCTTAGGGCCGAGTCCGCTGAGAGGGAGAAAGCAGCCTTTCACTCACCTGGCTGCTGGATGGTGTTGCGGCTTTAGGGAAGCCGTTAAGCGACAGCCCGAGTGCAGGTAGGAAACCAGTAGAGAGGTGAGGGGCACGAGAGCTTTATTACTGGTAAAGCTGCATGGAGAAGGGGCTCTCGATCTGCAGTCATGGTGCTCGCGGCCAGTCTGCCCCAGACCTGGACTTCCTCCCCAGACCCTCGCCCAGCTGCCACCTCCTGGCCCCACGCCTGCCACCGCGGGCAGGACAGAGTCCGCTGGTCTGGTGCGCGGCCGGCTCCCAGCGAGGGCAAGTGCTGAGCAGAGCATGTTGCTGTCCTCCTCCCAAACTGGCAGTCAGAGGTCACTCTTCCCGGGAGCAGGGGCGGGCAAGCGGGGGAAGCTGCTTGTTTCCAGACATTTCCTTTCCTCCACAGAGACACGGGTGTGTTCTCGCACCCACACATAGGGTTAGCTATTTGTGGAAGAACTTCTCTGCCTCGGACATGTATTAATTGAGAAGAATATACGCAAGATAAAGGAACAGAGTGAGTGGGTGTTTTAAATACTAAACGTCCCTTCCTTTAGGTGGACGATCTGCTGATTATTGAGGAGAAAATAGACCTGGAAGTGCGGTCCCTGGAGACTTGCGTGTACGATCATAAGACCTTCTCCGAGATCCTGCACCGGGTGCAGAAGGCCGTGGACGACCTCAACCTGCACTCCTACTCCAACCTGCCCATCTGGGTCAGCAAGCTGGACATGGAGGTGGGTACGGGGCCCGTCACACGCAGTGCTGCCCACCTGTCCGCTGTCTGCGTGGGGGTGGGCCCTGTCCCATAGCTGATTGGTTTGTCACTGAGGAGCACGTTTCCATAGAAGTTCCCAGTGACAGTCCAGTTCTCTCCATAAATCCCGTGTAGCTAATGATAGCGCTGAACCGTGGTGTCGGCCGTAGTCACCTTCTTCGTAAGTTGGAAGCGGGGAGCTGTGGGGGAGGAGAAGGAGTTCTCTCTGTTTTCTGGATATTTGACAACCTCCTACTTGCCCTTCCCTGCTGATAATTTAGGTGGTTCTTCCTGGCCCTCTTCTCCTGGCACCCTTCTCTGACCACCTTGTCCCCCTCCACCATCCCACCCAGCATCCAAGAACCTCTTATTCCTGGTGGAGAGGATCTTGGCTCACACGTGTAGGGGTGTGTGTGTGTGTGTTTGAAGCATACTTACCACCCCATGTCACTTTCTCGTCAGTGTATGTCAGAAAGTGCAGCTGTGAAGTCTCTAGGAGGATGTTTTATGGCAGAGGTCACCCAGTGGACAGATGATAGTTGGTCAGTTCTGAAGTTGTTGTGTGTGGGTCACAGGCTTTCTCCTTAAAGTGGATACAGAGGTTGCAGTGTATCCACCAGTGGGACCCAAACAGTGAAAGGTCACAGGCCCTCCTCTTCTGAATCGACCGCAAATCCCAGTTTATCTCAAGCCGCTCTCGCAGCATTCCCAGGATGGTTGTGTGGCCAGACGCTAAACAAGACATACAGACATCCTAGTCATAGGAAATCTGTTTGTCTCGTTACAGATCAGAAGAGAATTCTGGCTTTCTTCTTTACTTGTTGAAAGAAAATGGTCCCTGTTTGGTGACGGATGTTAACTAGACTTATTGTGGTGACATTGTGCAGTGTATACCAATATTGAATCATTATGTCATATATCCAAAACTAATAATAATGTTACATGTCAGTTATGCCTCAGTTTTGAAAAGAAAAAGAAAATTGTTTAATCTCCAAATTATAGTTTTCTAGTTTTATCTCTGAGGCTACCAGGAAAATGCTTTTGTTTTGTAAATTGTCTATCATACCGAACAAATATCAAGACCTTCGCTACATCTGCTGCGTTTGTGTTAGTATCTTTATCACTTATAAGTGGGGATCCTGCACATGGAGAGCACAGTCAGCCTAGTAGATGGCGATCTGAGGCTGGAAGGTGGTGAGGAAATGAGGCTGGGAAGCAGGGGTGAAGGCTTGTAGTCAGAAACAGTTCATCCTGGACCTAAAACATCAGCTTTCTTTTAACGTGCTCTGTGAGCTAACTTTTGGAAGAAACACTGTTCTTGGACACGTCTTCTCTGTAGATTGAAAGGATACTGGGCGTCCGCCTGCAAGCTGGCCTGAGAGCTTGGACCCAGGTGCTTCTCGGACAAGCCGAGGATAAAGCAGAGGTTGACATGGATACGGACGCACCTCAAGTTAGTCACAAACCTGGAGGGGAGCCAAAGATCAAGGTCAGTATTTCCCAGGGCAGCCGATTCGAGGGTAAATTAAACAAGGTTCTCCCCTTAAAAACTACCAGGGAAAAGGTCACTTTACAGTGGGGAAACCTGACAGGTGCCACCATGCTCAGCTGACCCAAGTCAGCATCCCAGGGGAGATGTGTGATGTCGCCTGTGGTGTGATGAGAAGGGCTCTTCACCCCTATGGTCTTCCCCCCCATAACCATGAGGAAAACGTCAGGCAGACCCAGGTGGTGGGCCATCCCACAGGTCACCAGAATGCCAGGGTCATGAGAGAGAGACAGGAAGAGCTGAGAAAAGGTCACAGACCAGAAGGGAGTGAGGAGCTGTGACAACTAACTGTGATGTGCGCCCTCGTTAGATCCTGGGAATCTGACTGAAGTCAGTGTTTCAGTTCACAGTATTATATCAGTGCTGACGTCTTTGTTTTGGTAATTACACCACATTAGAGGAAGCTGGTGCCTTAGAACTCTCCTGTAAGTCTAAAATAGTTTCAAAAACAAGTTTTTTTAAATAGAAAATAATATTTAGAAATAAATTTACACTGGGAAAAAAAAAGATCTCTGCTTTCCAAGCATGTATGACATGTAAGAAATTTCCAGAACTGAACATGATAACCTGCTACAAGCAGATGTTCAGACGATGACCCTAACATGTCACTGTTTTCACAAAAATCTGAATCGAATTCTTGTGGGAGAATGCAGTAGCACACTGGTCAGCACACTGGACAGCAGTCTTTGTCTCCAAGCCAGCTATTTCCCATTCGTGTGAAGGAGGGGTCAACTGGGGCCTATCAAGCTTTCCAGAAAGTTCTGTTCAGACTCTGCAAGTAGGTCCCTGTCTCCTGTCGTGGGTGGTAGTTATAAAGCTGTCCACCTTACACTAATTCATTAAGCCACGTGTTAGTTTTATGTAGTTTACAGTATGTGTGTTATATTTACCAATAAAAAGGTCTCACAAAACAGAAGCCTGGAAGAACTGGGCAACTAAAAACTTTGATCTGGGAGAAACAATTGGCTTTTCTTTTTTTCTACGCAGACTTTATACCTTTTCTTTTTTTTCCCGCTTTTATGCTTGAAAAATGTTTTCACTTTGGAATATTACAGATATTCATCCCCAGAGTGTACTTTTTAAAATACTGAGATGCAGAAAAGCCAGTGAGTGTGTCTGAGTGGATACAGTATCTAATGGAGACTGAGCTGGAATTCTCCATTAGCTTAAAGCACTGGCAGGTGGCACAGACTGACCCCGACTTGTAAACATATATCAGTAAAATCAACCTCATGTCACTGGTGTCTCAGGTCGCAAGGTCCTCATGTCCAGATATCATCATGCACGTCATATCCGATGGTGCTTCACTGAGCACCTGTTGTGTGTATGACACCCAGGCACTGGGGGACCCAGGAAGGACCCAAGCGGGGCCTGCCCTCTGACTTCCTCTTCCTTTGGGGAGGGCACAGACCACAAACATGAAGTCAGGGGAGACCGAGTCTGTTAATAAAGTAACAGACTTTGTGGTTCAGACAGAAGTAGTTTAATAATTAGAGAAACTCTTCCTTATCAAAGCCATTTTACTGAAATAGACTGTTGAGTAAACATGAAACCTTTGCTTCATAGAATGTCGTTCATGAGCTGAGAATAACCAACCAGGTCATCTATTTGAACCCGCCAATCGAGGAGTGCAGGTACAAGCTGTACCAGGAGATGTTCGCCTGGAAGATGGTGGTCCTGTCTCTGCCCAGGATCCAGAGTCAGAGGTACCAGGTGAGCGCCGCGCCTCCCTCGCTCTGGGACTCCACCTCCACGCGCCTCTTCGAAGAGCGCTGGACACGTCTTTTCAAACTCCAGACCTCAGCTCGGCACTCTGAGGGAAAGCTGGAGGAAGTTTTGTGTGACCTGACGTTTTTCCCAGTAGTTACTTTTCCACACAGTCGGGTTTGGAGCTCTGGTGTCAGTGGTCTCTTAGGAATTCCCTCCATGAACTTCTTTGGGAATTTTAATTCCTGCTTTTCCCTGCCCACCCTCCCACTTGCATTTTATTATGGGAATTTGCAAACATACACAAAAGCAGAGGGAATCATATGAGCTCATACCACTCTGCTTTATTTATCAACATGTGGCCAGTTTTGTTTCATTATATTCCCTTCCCCACCCCCCAGCAGCAGATTATTTTAAAGCAAATCCCAGATATAGTACGCTCTTATTAGGACACTCCTAGAGCAAAAGGAAAACTCAAGAGACCGTTGCATTTAGTCCCTGGTCTCTAGGCAATAGTACTTCTAAATAGGACCAGTGGTTTTCAAATAAGCATATTCCACCATCTCTGCTGTAACCGACTTTTCTGGAAAACAGCGATCCTATCCGGAAGCGTCTCTCTTTTCTTAACTCTGAACGTAAGCTCAGGTCTCTTTTTCCTGCCCCCTCCTTGCCACCCTCTTTTTGCCGGCTCTCCTGGCTTTCCTCCACCTCACTGGCCCATCTGCTTCACTGGCCCTACGTGTTCAGCACCGTCTCCACCCCACTCTCTCTGTGTCTCATCCAGCCTGTTGGCTTTAAATACCAGCCGGGTGCGGACAACTCCGTGTTCCTGTCTCCAGCCAGGCCTTACCCTGAACTCCAGACTGCCTGTCCCTTTGCCTCCTTGGCGTCTCCATGTGACCACCTGATGGACGTGTCAGACTGGACTTGTCTCTCAGTCCCCTCCCTCAGATTTGCTCCTCCCCCAGTCTTTTCTTTCCCATCCTCCAACCTGCTCCTGGACGCCCACTGTCGCTATGTTCAAAATTAACCCTAATCGGGACTTCCCTGGTGGCACAGTGGTTGAGAATCCACCTGCCAGTGCAGGGGACACGGGTTCGATCCCTGGTCGGAGAAGATCCCACATGCCACGGAGCAACTAAGCCCGTGCGCCACAACTACTGAGCTTGCACTCTAGAGCCTGTGAGCCACAACTACTGAGCCCGCACGCCACAACTACTGAAGCCTGCATGCGCCTAGAGCCCGTGCTCCACAACAAAGAGAAGCCATCGCAATGAGAAGCCCGCACACCGCAACAAAGAGTAGCCCCTGCTTGCCGCAACTAGAGAAAGCCCGCGTGCAGCAATGAAGACCTGACGCAGCCAAAAATAAATAAGTTAATCAGTTAATTTAAAAATTAAAAAAAAAATTAACCCTAATCTGTTTCTTACCACATCCAGCGCTACCACCATAATCCCTCAATCGGATTATTTAAGCCCCCTCCTGACTGGTCTCTCTGTGTCTGCTTTTGCCCCCTACAGTCTGTTGTCAACACAGCAGCCAGAGTGCGTCTTAAAACTGTGTGTTAGCCCTGACGCTCCTCTTTTCGGAGCCCATTAACGGCTTCCTGTCTCACCCACCACGGTGCCTTGCTGGGCCCCACGTGACACGCCGCATCCCTGATCTGCTTCTCCCTCGCGGCTCTGCTGCAGCCGCGCTGGGCACTCGCTCATCCTCACGTGTGCCAGGCGGACCCTCGCCCCTGAGCCTTTGCGCTTGCTGATCCCCTTGCTCGGAAGCCCTGGGAGCAAACACTCACAAGTCTCCCTCCCTCCACCTCCTGGTCTGTGCCCACGCGTTACCTTCTCAGTGAGGCCCCCCCGACTCCCCTGCTCAAAACACACCCTCCCTGCACCCGCATCCCCTCGTCCCCTCTTCCCTGCTTTCCTCCATGGCACTGCTCACCCTGTGACATTCTGTGCATTTTGCTTTTCCCTTGGTTGTCTCTCTCCTCCCACAGAATGTAAATCTATGTGAGCAGAGGTTTTTGTCTGTTTGTTGTACCTACAACAGTGCCTGTCACGTGACAGCCCACAAATGGTTGAAACAAATGAATGACTGTGTTGTGGGTTCCAGCATCCACGTTGGTGTTAACACTCGGTCGTGGTCGTCTCACGCTCTCGTAGGCGCCACCTTCAGTCCTGCCATCTTGGATGAGAGGCTCGGGTCTCGCAGGGCCCTGCTCGGGGGCGTCGTGCCCTCTGCTCCTAGGGCTCGCCTGCTTTCTGTTTTTGCCTCGTGCCAATAGTGACGCCATATCTTCTGCCTTGTGGTTGATGTTCCTTTCATTGGTTTGAGGAGTTATGTTATAAGTAGGCTTCTGGTTACCTGTGACTGGGATAAGTGAATGTTATCCCTTAAATACAGTTTCTTTCAGTTTCTTTTAATTAAGGGAAAGTGACTCTGAGATTCACATTTTTGTGCGCACTACCTGCATTCATGTCTGGCTTTGTTTGCTCAGGTGGGTGTCCACTATGAGCTGACCGAAGAAGAGAAGTTCTACCGGAACGCTCTAACACGGATGCCAGATGGCCCCGTCGCCCTGGAGGAATCCTATTCTGCAGTCATGGGCATCGTAACTGAAGTCGAGCAGTATGTCAAGGTGAGAAGCTAATTTCATTCAAATATGTTGTCTTACACACTTAGGAGTATAAGATTTAATGAATATGGAGCTAAAAGGTCTTGACTATATGTAATGTGAACGATGAGGTGATATTTGCTGTCTTAAAACGAGTGAACGATAGGGCAAACCTTGTGGGATATTAGCCATTTTGGAGAACAGGAAACTATTCTCTTTTGATAGGAAAATTCTGCGAATTTGAAGTGGGAGTTTTCCTAACAGCAATGAAAGAACATGAGACTTTTAACAGCATATGAAAATATATGTTAATGTTTTACAAAGTGAAAAGTCAAACTGTAGTATTTAACTATGTTCTTGTTCACTTGCAGGTCTGGCTTCAGTATCAGTGTCTGTGGGACATGCAAGCTGAGAACATCTACAACAGACTCGGGGAAGATCTCAGCAAGTGGCAGGCTCTCCTGGTGCAGATAAGGAAGGCCCGCGGGACCTTTGACAACGCGGAGACCAAGAAGGAGTTTGGGCCGGTGGTCATAGATTACGGCAAGGTGAGTGCTGCGGACTCACTGGAGGGCGTCCAGGAGCGGGGACGGCAGCGTCCGACTGAAATGAAGCCGAGGCGTAGACACTGCAGTGTGAGAGCCTTGCTCACGCGCCGCCGTGTGCTCCCTCCCTCCCCCGCCCGCAGGTCCAGTCCAAGGTGAACCTCAAGTACGACTCCTGGCACAAGGAAGTCCTGGGCAAATTCGGGCAGATGCTCGGCTCCAACATGGCCGACTTCCACTCCCAGATCTCCAAGGTGAGGGGCCGGGCCCCGCCAGCGTGGCGGACCCCGGGGCCCTCGGCGCTCTGTTACACACACTGCTCTCTCCGGACAGTCTCGCCAGGAGCTGGAGCAACACTCAGTGGACACGGCCAGCACCTCCGACGCTGTGACCTTCATCACCTACGTGCAGTCCCTGAAACGGAAGATCAAGCAGTTTGAAAAGCAAGTCGAGGTGAGCTCTGTTCCCCGCTGTGTCTCCGGTGGGGTCTGCAGTGCGTCTCTGTCGCGCCCCTGCCGTGCCTGTGAGGGGGGGCAGGTGATTCGTAGGCACTTCAGGGTTTGAGAACCACCGGCTCCTGTCTTTTAAAATCTTCTGCTGTCGTTGTGGACCTTCAAGTCCTCAAACTTGAATCATACCTTCTCATACTTTGGAAGGAGGGTGTGACGCCCAGCTCTGGCACGCTTAGACCCTGCTCAGGGCCACCCGGTGCAGCCAGGAGCCGTCACGGGACTGGCCACGGCACCGTCAGGAGGGGAGCCCGTGTGTTCCGTAGCCGCGGGGCGCCTTCCCATTCGTGGGGGGTCTGACACCAGTCTCTGCTGCCCCTGTGAAGGAAAGCGCTCAGTCTGTTCTGTAACCCTCAAAGCTCTACCGCAACGGCCAGCGCTTGCTGGAAAAGCAGAGGTTCCAGTTCCCGCCTTCCTGGCTCTACATCGACAACATCGAGGGAGAGTGGGGGGCCTTCACCGACATCATGCGACGGAAGGACTCCGCCATCCAGCAGCAGGTGGCGAACCTGCAGATGAAGATCGTCCAGGAGGACCGGGCGGTGGAGAGCCGCACCACCGACCTGCTGGCCGACTGGGAGAAGACCAAGCCTGTCACGGTGAGTCTCGGCCCCGGGCCGGCAGCGGGTGACCTGGCATCTCTGCTCTCAGACTTAAAAGGCCCTGCCACGGCTTAGCTTTCCAGAATGAAGACTTTTCCCTGTGATTAAAAGGAGTAGGACTTCCAGGTAGTGGATTTGAAAACACGAAAGCCGACTTAGACCTCCTCGTGACAGTTGCTTAAGTCGGGGAATTGTTTTTCTGTTTGTAAGTTATCCTCTCACTTAGGCATAGTCAGAAGTTAGAATTTCCTTTCTAGTGGACACGGGCCAAGCATCCCGCTGCCGCCACTGCTAGGTCTGTGCAGTGGGGGGCAGCCCTGAACTCTGACGTCATTGTCGCAGTCGTTAAGGCTTTCTGTACCAGGACCTGCCACACCCTGGCCTCTGGGTTCATTCAAGTCTTTATTGAGCACCGACTCTATTCTGGGCAGCAGAGATACACCAGTGACCAGAAAGGAGCCCCACCTGCACGGAGTTACACTACACTGGGGCACGGAGGGTAAAGAGTGAACGAGAAGAACACGTGTTTTAAGTCAGATGGTGACACGTGCCGCGGGAAAGGGGTGTCGGTGCTTTCCTGCTCCGCAGGGGGTTGACACGTGGAGGCTGAGGGAGGGGCTGGCAAGCGTGCCGTGGCCAAGGGGGCGTCCGGGCAGGGGGACAGCCAGTGTGGGGCTCGGGCACGTAGGTCATGGCCTGCCTGGCTCACTGGGTGGAATTCAAACTTAGACATACACGTACGCGTAGAAGGGGAAGGGTTTTGAAATGCTCTGAACGTCAGTCTGGTTTTGTAGTGAGGATGTAGGTTCTCCACACCAGTCCTAGGGGCTGATTTGGCTGCCCCACGTCTACTGGGTTGGCCTCTGTCCTGCCCGCAGCCCTGTCTGTGCTGCTGGACCCAAGGTCCTGCCTTGTGTTTCATCTTGGCTGAGGGGCCCCGGTGTTAAGCAGGCTTGTGCTTTTGCTAACGCCAGTGCTTCCAGGCTGTGCAGGGGAGTGAGTACTGATCACTAGACAAGAGTGTGATCACCTGAATTTGAGTATCTTTTGTTGCCTCACCTTGCTAGTAATGTGTTATAGTGAAAGCTTTGATATGTTGTGTAGTCGTTCTCAAAGGTTAACAGTGTTAATTACGGCTGCAGTAGAGTCTCCTCCGGTGAGAACGGTGCTTTCCTTTTCATTCTCCTCTCGGTAACTGATACGACGACTCTGCACCTCGGGGAGGGCGTGGCGGGCAGCCCCAAGCACCCTGTCCCCTCGGTCAGGAGTGTCCTGCTCCAGGCCCAGGTCTGTCCGGACTCTTCTCTTCCGTCTCCCACGGCACTTAGTGAGGGGATGGCGGAGTCGAGAGGTGCTCCACCTTTCCTGTGTCAAGTCTGGAGTTAAAAGTTCACCCAGTAATGGACGTGCACCATCAGTGTACAGCTTTTGAATGTTTACCTACATAGACGTGTTCAAGGAATCACAAATTCTAGAAGCCCAGCAGGCCCCCTCCACCATTTCAGAGCCAGAGCTCGCCTGTCCTGAGCCCCGGCTCTGATCCTCTGGCCTTGACTGCTTCAGGGCAACCTCCGCCCGGAGGAGGCGCTGCAGGCTCTCACCATCTACGAAGGGAAGTTCGGCAGGCTGAAGGACGACCGGGAGAAGTGCGCGAAGGCCAAGGAGGCGCTGGAGCTGACAGACACGGGCCTGCTCGGGGGCAGCGAGGAGCGCGTCCAGGTACGAACCGCTCCGGCGGGCAGCTGGGGCCGCGTGCGCACGCTGCCTCTGGCCCGCAGTGTCTCAAGAGCCCCGGGGTGGCTCTGCTTCCAAGTTCAGCTGCTTTACTCTGCTTCATCGCAGGTGGCCCTAGAGGAGCTACAGGACCTCAAAGGCGTTTGGTCAGAGCTCTCTAAGGTCTGGGAGCAGATCGATCAGATGAAGGAGCAGCCGTGGGTTTCCGTGCAGCCTCGGAAGGTACATGGAGTTAACAGTAGCTGCTACGTGTACCTTCACGTATGAAAGTGTAGACTTGACTTGGCAAGCAAGGAACTGTTAGAGTTGACAAAATGTCACTTAATGGTCGTTTACATTATTCATCCAAGTTAATGTAAAATTTCTTCTGAAACCATTTAAAAAATATTTCATCGTTTAAAGGAATGTTGGCAAACTAAATACCATCTTGTGTTTCTCTTGACAGCTTCGGCAAAATTTAGATGGCCTCTTGAACCAGCTGAAAAACTTCCCCGCACGATTACGGCAGTACGCATCCTATGAGTTTGTCCAGAGGCTTCTGAAAGGTTACCTCAAGGTCGGTGACTCAGAGCTGCGGTCACAGATGTCTCCTAGAAACACGCTGCATGGGTAACATGGCTCCCTCTCTCCACAGATAAACATGCTGGTGATTGAACTGAAATCCGAAGCGCTTAAAGATCGCCACTGGAAACAGCTGATGAAACGGCTTCATGTAAACTGGGTTGTTTCTGAGCTGACCCTCGGCCAGATCTGGGACGTCGACTTGCAGAAAAATGAAGCGGTTGTCAAGGACGTGCTGCTTGTAGCACAGGGGGAGATGGCTTTGGAGGAGTTTTTGAAGCAGGTGAGTAATAGGCTGACGGGCATTCCATATCTCGTTTCAGGCTGTGACATAGACTGACGTAGATTTGAGCCTCACATGTGGTCCCTTTTGTCTCCATTACACTCGGTCAGTTGTGTGGCTGGCAAACGCCCACGTATTGATGACGTGCCTCTCTTGGTTTCAATTCAGATAAGAGAAGTGTGGAATACTTACGAATTAGACTTGGTTAACTATCAGAACAAGTGTCGCCTGATCCGAGGCTGGGACGACCTCTTCAACAAGGTCAAAGAGCACATCAACAGTGTGTCCGCCATGAAGCTCTCTCCATATTATAAGGTACCGCCGTGGGGAGGTGTCCCCCCCGCACATCCACTGTTTTACCTTCAGACTTACAGTCAGGGCCTTTTCCCTGGCGGTCCAGCGATTAAGACTCATGCGCTTCCACTGCGGGGGGCACGGGTTCGATCCCTGTAGGGGAACTAAGATCCAGCATGCTGTGTGGCCAAAATAAATAGATTTTTAAAAAATAATTAAAAAATAAAAATGGCCAGACTCACGGTTACCAGGTGCCTGGTAGAAGATGTGAGTCACGTAACTTGACAGGATCTTTATCTGCACATCGGGGTAAGTTCTGGTGTATCTGAGAGCGGAGAGTCGAGCAGTTGAGCTCTGCCTTCCATCCACCCGCTATTAGGTGTTTGAAGAGGACGCCCTGAGCTGGGAAGACAAACTGAACCGGATCATGGCTCTCTTCGACGTGTGGATCGACGTGCAGAGGCGCTGGGTCTACCTGGAGGGCATCTTCACGGGCAGCGCAGACATCAAACACCTGCTGCCAGTGGAAACCCAGCGGTTCCAGAGGTACAGCCTCGAGCCGGGATGGAGGGCTGAAGGGTAGCCTTGGCCGGTAGCCACCCTTTGCACGAAGGCTGACGTTAACCTCGCTTTTAATTTGCTTTGTAGTATCAGCACGGAATTCTTGGCTCTCATGAAAAAAGTATCCAAGTCTCCCCTGGTCATGGATGTTCTGAACATCCAGGGGGTACAGAGGTCTCTGGAGAGATTAGCAGACCTGCTAGGAAAGATCCAGAAAGCCCTGGGAGAGTACCTGGAAAGAGAGCGCTCATCTTTCCCCAGGTGAGAGAGAGGGTGGTTTTTACAGGGGCTGAAAGGAAGGTCAGCTCCGGCGCCTCCTTCCCGCCCCTCCCTCCCTCCTGGCCTGTGTGTTGGTCACTCTGAGGTCAAGGGTTTGGTTACCGATGACCGATTTAGTGACTACCATTTCTCCTTCATCCGTTGATTCCTAATTATAACGAATAATCCTTAATTTTCTACCGTGGGTTCATTTACTAAGCTTCATTTAAACTATTATTCACCCTCCCAGGCAGCTAGCATCTCTTAAAAATATAGCTGTGATTCTTTTTTTTTTGGCCACACTGTGTGGCGTGTGGAACTTCCCTGACCAGGGACCAAACCCATGCCCCCTGTGGTGGAAGCACGGAGTCTTTAACCACTGGACCAGCAGGGAAGTTGTATTTTATTTTCTAAGTGGCATTCTTTTCTTTCTGAATAGTTGGCTTCGTATAAATAGAGCAGGTTTTTAAAAAATTCATAAGGTGATGTGAATTATATGAAATCCATTGAATTTCTCTTCAGGATCTTGTTAGGTGCGTGTATATCTTTTGCTGAGGGCTGGAAGAAATTCGGATGTGATCTGAATGCAGGCTGGAGACGGTCCATCACAATCCATATCCACTTTCCTTTCCTATACAATTTGAAGTTTTGCCTTGATTCCCCTTATTTGTGTATATGTAATGTTTTAGCAACTTAAATGCTATTTTAATTTTAGGTTTTATTTTGTGGGTGATGAAGATTTGCTTGAAATCATTGGAAACAGCAAGAATGTAGCTAAGTTACAGAAACATTTCAAGAAAATGTTTGCTGGTGTTTCGAGCATCATCCTAAATGAAGATAACTCTGTCGTCCTGGGCATTTCATCCCGTGAAGGAGAGGAGGTAGTTACATTTATTGATTGTAACTTAGAAAGGTTCACTCCCATCTTTGCGCACTTTAATTCTTAGAGTTTCTTTATTTCAGGTTATGTTTAAAACTCCTGTGTCAATTACTGAACATCCCAAAATCAACGAGTGGCTCACCCTAGTGGAGAAGGAGATGAGAGTCACGCTGGCCAAACTCCTTGCTGAGTCTGTTACGGAAGTTGAGATTTTTGGTAAAGCAACTTCAATTGACCCAAATACCTACATCACCTGGATTGACAAATACCAGGTACTGTCCAGTAGAAGGGGGACAGCCTGAAGGTGAGGGCACTGGCTGATCTTTAAAACCATCCTTTTGGGTCTCGTGTGCCATGTCTCGCAGGCCCAGCTCGTGGTCCTGTCAGCCCAGATTGCCTGGTCTGAGAACGTGGAGACGGCGCTGAGCAGCGTCGGCGGGAGCGGCGACACAGCCCCCCTGCACCCCGTGCTCAGCAACGTGGAGGTCACCCTCAACGTGCTGGCCGACTCGGTCCTCATGGAGCAGCCGCCGCTCCGGAGACGCAAGCTGGAGCACTTGGTTAGTCCCCTTCCTCCCAGTCAGGTTCCTGGGCCTGCGCCTCGGACAGTTGAAAGAACTCACGCTTGAAAGAGATCCTAATTGGTGTCAGGGAGAAAAACAAGTGGATGGCCTGTTGACAAACGCTGGGGTGTGTACTTGGCTCTCTGGTACGGTTGAAAGGCAGTCTTGGCGGACAGGAGCTAACGCACATGACCTCCTGACACAATGGGGTGACACTCGTCCCTCTGGGTCTTTCACACTCTCGTCCTCTCCTTCCCAAAGAACATGTCCTGTGGCGGACCAGCCCGGCGTGTCTCTGAGCCCGAGTTGCTTGCTGCTGCTGGGCTTTGCGCCCCCGTGTGCAGCAGATGGACTGTTAGGATAGAGACAGCTCTTCTCCCATCACGTTTCATGCTAGTTGCAACTAGCAGAGTTTTTGTTTGTTGTTTCTTGGTTTTTGCTGCAGCTCTTGATTCTGTGTAATTCCATTGTGTGAATAACAGTTTTATTGTTTTTAAAAGTGAATGTTTACACTGTAACTGGACCTAGAATCTCAATTTCAAAGTCTACTCAATAACCCCCGCACCCCGAGGATACGCTTATGTACTTTAGTTTTCATACTCTAGTTCGTGAAATGTACTTTCTGATAAACTCTTTAAAGTGACTCTTTCTTCAGATTACAGAGTTGGTTCACCAGAGAGATGTCACCAGGTCCTTGATCAAGAGCAAGATCGACAACGCCAAATCTTTTGAGTGGCTCAGCCAAATGCGATTTTACTTTGACCCTAAGCAAACTGATGTGTTGCAGCAGTTGTCGATTCAAATGGCAAACGCCAAGTTTAACTACGGCTTTGAGTACCTGGGTGTCCAGGACAAGCTGGTCCAGACCCCCCTCACCGACCGCTGCTACTTGACGATGACACAGGCCTTGGAGGCCAGGTTGGGCGGGTCCCCCTTCGGTGAGTCCCTCCCCACACCTGGACAGGTGGAGTCAGATAGGAAACGTACTCTTCCAAGATTAAGCAGATGATCTAAATGTATTTCTTAACTGCGCGGCTGGTACCTTCTAAAACTTCAAATCGTTGGCGGTTATCACATTTATGGTTGACCCTTGAACAACCCTGATTTGAACTGTGTGAGTCCACTTAGACACAGAGTTTTTTTTAATAGATAGGCAGTCGGCCCTTCATGTTCACCGGTTTCACATCCTCAGATTGAACCAACCATGGATTAAAGTTTCCATCCGAGGTTGGTTGAATCCATGGATGCAGAACCTGTGGATACGGAGGGCCAACTATTGGACTCGAGGGTCCATGGATTTGGGTAGACACAGGGGTCCTGGACCAGTCCGCATGGAGACCGAGGGATGATTGTACTTTGGTTTTTTAAAATGAATTGCGTTTTACAGTTCTTAAAACTAAAGGTGTGTTCTTATTTGAGTTCTCAATTCCTTTTCTTCAAATAATAGGGCCCGCTGGGACTGGGAAGACCGAGTCTGTCAAAGCCCTCGGCCATCAGCTTGGACGCTTTGTTTTAGTTTTCAACTGTGATGAAACCTTTGACTTCCAGGTGAGAAGCTCTGTGGGAACCACCTAGAGTTAAGGGCCTGAGAGGGCTGGGTGGGGAATAGCAGGCGGCACCTCTCAGAGCTGTGTTAGCCTTACAGCACAGCATGGTCCTTTGGGGACAGGGTTACTTGAGCTTTTTGAGGTTCCCAGCACGTGCTTGACACCAACTTGAGCTTCACGTCTTCAAATTCTTCAGACTCCTCAGTGTAACATATCTTTCTGGTGTCTATGCCTGGGAATAAACAAATATTATGGGAAAGGTTTTTTAAGCAACGTGTTAACTTTGTCATTGGGATTTTATTGGCACAGGAGGAAAAATGATACGTTACATCTGTACCACTGTTTTTGAGGCACTTGACCTGTGGGGCTGGGCTCCTTGCCTCACGTGTGAAGCTGATGCCACCTTCACAGCCACTTCCACCCCACCCCACCCTGGGAGGAAGGCGATATTGTTCCCATTTCAAAGATGAGCATACAGGGGTTTCAAGATGTGATTTGCCCAGGGTGGGACCAGTCATCCAAGCCAGAATCGGAGCCCCGTACAGCCAGCACTGTGGCCGTGGTTTCAGCTCCCTTCCCTTCTTCTCGTTTCAGGCGATGGGACGGATCTTTGTGGGGCTTTGCCAGGTGGGCGCGTGGGGCTGCTTTGACGAGTTCAACCGCCTGGAGGAGCGGATGCTGTCGGCCGTGTCCCAGCAGGTGCAGTGCATCCAGGAGGCGCTGCGCGAGCACTCCAGCCCCAGCTACGATAAGAGTGAGACCGGCTTCTCCTTACCGTTGGCCTGGAGGGCGCAGAGGGGGCTGCCTCTTTGATTAGAAGCGAGACTTTACCGTAGCTCCAGGACGGCTGCTGCAGGCGGGGCAGTGCGTCCTGAGTGAAGACAGGCGGTAGGGCCCAGGGTAACGCTGCACCCTGCCCCAGAGCAGCCCCGCGGAGTCGTCAGTCCTTCCCCTGTAGTAGAGTCCCCGTGCTCCCTCCCCCGGCATCTGCGCACAGCACAGCTTTGAGCCGCTCTGGGCCCCCCGCATCCCCCTCCTCCTCCCTGCATCCCACAGAGCCAGGCCTCCTGGCCAGAGTGTTGGGAACGAGCCCTCGTCACGGTGGGAGTGCCTGCTCGGAGGGCCCAGGGGCTTGTTGGCGCCCACAGCCTGGGCTCGTGAGCTGGAGGACGTAAATAAATACATCCACGCTGGGGAGTTTACCTGTTAAAGTTCCCTTTTTTTCCATAATAACGGTAACTCATCTTACCAGACCTCCTAAGTAAAACAAAAGGAGTGTCAAAGAAATCAGTACCTGTGTACTCCATGTTCCATGTTCTCCTATGGAGGAAGTCTGATCCCTAAGTAGTCCAGGGATGGGAGGCGGGGGGCTGTTTATTTTGTGTTTTCTTTTGATGACCCTAGGAGAGGGTCATTCTTGTGACCTCAGCCGGTCAGTTTTGTCACAGCATGGATTGGTTTTTCTTTCTGCAACTATTGTTGGGCTGCGTTTCTATTCTTGCATTGACCTTGTGATGCTCAGTAATGCACAAATAGTGGGCTTCCTGCCTCTGGTGACTTGATCCATTACACATTCGGACGGCTTTTGTGTGGGTGAAGTGGGTGAAGATGGGCCTGCCTGGGCCGGTGGGCGTCGTGTCTGGTGAGAGCTTCCAGCTCCCCTGGAGTCCTGGGCCAGCAGGGAGATGGGTGCTTGCTCTGCAGTTTTACAGAAATTTTGGAGTGGTTTTTTGACTATCCCGAGTCTTAACACCACCCTCCGATTTTCAGCCTCTGCCCCCATTACTTGTGAGCTGCTGAACAAACAAGTCAAGGTGAGCCCAGACATGGCCATCTTCATCACCATGAACCCCGGCTACGCGGGCCGGTCGAACCTTCCAGACAACTTGAAGAAGCTGTTCCGGAGCTTGGCCATGACCAAGCCCGACCGGCAGCTCATCGCCCAGGTCATGCTGTACTCACAGGGCTTCCGCACCGCCGAGGTCCTTGCCAACAAGATCGTCCCGTTCTTCAAGTGAGTCCCTTAGAGTTACTCCGAATCGTGTTTCTAGCATGTGTCAAGTGTGCCATTTAAAGTTTACCTGTGTAGTTACGACACTACCTTCCACGTATCCGTCTCTTATTTCTTGATGTTCGATGCTCTTGGTGCTCAGAATGTACTGTTTTTTAAGAAAACCCTTTCTCTTTTAGACTATGCGATGAGCAGCTCTCTTCTCAAAGCCACTACGACTTTGGTCTCCGAGCCTTGAAGAGCGTGCTGGTGAGTGCCGGAAACGTGAAGCGGGAGCGGATCCAGAAGATCAAGAGGGAGAAGGCGGAGCGTGGCGAGGCGGTGGACGAAGGAGAAATCGCGGAGAATCTCCCTGAGCAAGAGGTGGGCGGGGCCCCCTCACCGCTGAGGCCCAGACTCTGCTTGTCTTTCCCTTTGCCACCATGAAGTCATGCCTTGAGGGCTCTCACTGTGGCTCACGTGCCCCGGGGTGAACGGAGGGGACCCGCATTTGACCGGGAAGCCTGGGGGTGGGGGCAGGGCGCTGGGCCTCACTGCTTGTTCACGGGACAGCTGTGCCGTGGGTCCTCCAGGGACAGGGCAGTAGACGTGGAGCCCCCCCCCCGCCCGCCACAGAGCTCATCCCCTTCTCCCCACGCAGATCCTGATCCAGAGCGTCTGTGAGACGATGGTGCCAAAGCTGGTGGCAGAAGACATCCCGCTCCTTTTCAGCCTCCTGTCGGACGTGTTCCCCGGGGTCCAGTATCACCGGGGCGAGATGGCAGCGCTGAGGGAGGAGCTCAAGAAAGTGTGCCAGGAGATGTACCTGACATACGGGGACGGGGAAGAGGTCGGCGGGACGTGGGCTGAAAAGGTAGCTGGGATCGTGCTGTTGGCTGGCGCCTCACAGACCCCGCAGGCGGCCGCGAGTGGCAACGACGGCCGTGGGCTTGGGGGAGAGGCCACGTCTTACCGGGCTTTGTCCACCAGGCGCGTCGCCTGGTTGGTGGCGATTTTTTGCCCCAAGTCCCGTTAGGATGTTTTCTTAACTTGAGAGTAGTGATAGGGAAACTTACCCGAAATGTTCAGTTACATGGTACAGTTGGTTCTCTGAAAACGCTGGCTAGAAGGGGATCGTGATGAAAACCGTCTGTGGCAGTAAAAGGTCTGCTTACAAGACTTTCCGGTACCACGATTAACCACGTAAATGTGCTAATCGATAGAGTTTACATTCTGTATCGACTTCTTTCCTTTCTCTCCTCTGTGAGATTCACTTAAGAAAAGGCGTGTCACGTGCACAAGCTGTGCGTGCTGACCCTCAGCTGCGGTCCTGGGTTAGGCAGGCGGCTCGTTCAGCTGGTCTCTGTCCTCCCGGCAGGACATCTCAGGGGCCTCTTCTGAGGCAGCTCGGTGAGCATCTCCTGACTCAGTCAAACGGCTCCACAGTTCAGTAAAAACCCTCTGAAGGTCTCTCTGGTTAGAGAGTCCCAGTGCTTGCCTTGAGAGAGTCACGGCACACGTTGGTTGCTCGGTGGTGGGAGAAGTGGGGAGGGACCTGCCACGTTCTTTCTCTGCAGTGCTCACGGTGCTGGTCCGTCTGGCCCTCAGGTTCTCCAGCTCTACCAGATCACCCAGATCAACCACGGCCTGATGATGGTGGGGCCCTCGGGCAGCGGGAAGAGCATGGCCTGGCGCGTTCTCCTGAAGGCCCTGGAGAGGCTCGAGGGCGTGGAGGGCGTGGCCCACATCATCGACCCTAAAGCCATCAGCAAAGACCACCTGTATGGAACCCTGGACCCCAACACCAGGGAGTGGACGGATGGGCTGTTCACACACGTCCTGAGGAAGTAAGTGCACTGGGCGGGCGTCTGCACTCCGAGAACTGGAACCTAGGCGCTGTGTCCTCGTGGTGACAGCGTCCGTTCTTCTGCTTACCACGCTCTGGACAAATTAAAGTCACTTTAGAAACGGTTACAGGCTGAGCATTTTCAGCCTCAGTCACCCGCTGCTGTAAAATCCTCCCACACCAGGATCATAGACAACGTGAGGGGTGAGCTGCAGAAGCGCCAGTGGATCGTCTTTGACGGCGATGTGGACCCCGAGTGGGTGGAGAACTTGAACTCCGTGCTGGACGACAACAAGCTGCTGACCCTGCCCAACGGAGAGCGCCTCAGCCTTCCGCCCAACGTACGAGGCTAAGTATCCTGCCCTGAGTGCCTGGCGCGCAGCCAGGGGAGCGGCCCCAGCCTCTGCGGTCGCAGTCGGCATCGGGGCCTCTCTGCGCCAGGTTCTTTCCATTCCTGTGGCTAGTGAGAAGCGTTTTCAAAGCGTTCATTCGTCACTTTCCACTACGTGCTGAATATTACGCATACTCCGTAATTCCCAGGTAGCCTTTCCTACAGCTCCGTGAGGTGGGGTTGTAGTTAGGATCTCTGGGAAATGGCAGAAGGGGGGATTTAGACGTGGACGCTTTCAGGGTCAACCTTGGAAACGAGCCCTTGATCCAGGTCCTGACCACACCACCCGATAGAGCGTGGGCAGGCCTGGCCTGGGTGTGCGTTCAGACTTTGACCCCACTTTTCTGGAGTTCCGTCGTGTACCGGGCCTTGTTCTAGATACTGAAAATGCAGCTGTAAACAACACAGACAAAACCCCTGCCCTCCCAGGGCTCACAGTCTGAGGTGGGAGACAGACAGGATAAGTGGTAATGGGGCTATGGAGAAAGTAAACTGGAGGAAAGCAGCCGCCGGTGCCGAGGGGTGGAGCCTGCGCTGGCAGAAGGGGCAGCGCCGAGGCTCCCCGGGGAAGCCGAGGGCACGAGGGGGCATCTCCTGTGGCTTCCGGGCGTTCCAGGTGGAGGGGCAGGTGGCGGGGGAGGAGCGTCTGGCTGTGCCCGGCGTGTGCGAGGAGAGCGGGGCAGCTGGCTGATGCGGAGAGAAGTTGGGGCGGGACCCAAGGGGAAACGGGCGAGGTGAGGTCAGGACCGGGGTCACTGAGGACTGGAGCTTGCCCGCTAGGTGAGCTGGGAGGCCACGGCACCCCAGGCACAGCCGTGGAAGTGCTGAGAAGTAGCTGAGCTGTGGGTGTGAGTTCAAGCTTGTGCCAGTGGGGTCGGCTGACAGGCTGGAGGTGGGCGGGAGGGGAGGGAGGAGTCCGGCGGCACTCCTGAGCCGCTGGTGAGCAGGAGCCTCTCCCGTGACGAAGGGTCAGCATCGGTGGTTATCGCCGCTTCGGAAACCAAGCCACGGGTCTGGGAATGTGCACGTACACAGACTCGTGTCTTGATTTGACTTGTTGGGTTCTTTGCTTACAGCTCACTACCCAGTAGATTCTAACTTGTCAGAAAGATTGATCTTGTGAGGCATGTTAGCAGTGAGCTTAAGGCTCTGGGATCAGACGGTCCAGCCTGAATCTCAGCCCCACTGGCGACTAGCAGTGGGACCTGGCGAGGCTGCCAACCCCACATACGAAAGGAGACCCTGCTGGCCAGCCTGCCGGCAGGTTCAAGGCCAGGAACCTGGCCACAGCCCCTCACTGCTGACCCTGCCACCCAGGGAGCTGTTGGCTCCGTCCCACCAGAGCTCCTGCCCAGATTCTCAGGGAGAGAGGTTGGTGGATGTTGTGATGAGGCAAACCATAGACATTTTTACTTGTAAACCAAGTGCAGCAAGATTGGATTTAAATTGCTCTTTCAGTGGGCACATGGGTAAAACAATCTTAGCATCCGGGTCTCTACCAAACCCACGTCAATAACTGTGCTCAGTGTTCTCTTCTCTCAAGGTGCGCATAATGTTTGAAGTGCAGGACCTGAAGTACGCCACGCTGGCCACGGTGTCGCGCTGCGGCATGGTCTGGTTCAGTGAGGACGTGCTCAGCACAGACATGATCTTCAACAACTTCCTGGCCAGGCTGCGTAGCATCCCCCTGGACGAGGGGGAGGACGAGGCCCAGCGCCGGCGCAAGGGCAAGGAGGACGAGAGCGAGGAGGCCGCCTCCCCGATGCTGCAGGTACGCGAGCCGCTCCGCCCAGTGCCGCCAGCTGGCGTCCGAGGGTGCTGGGCCGCCGCGCAGAGCGGGGCCGGGCATCCCGCCCCGAGCATCTGGAAGGCGGGGCGCTTTTCACGATGGTCACTGCTCCTCTGCTGAAGCCGGCCACGCGCTGGAGGTTTGCATAATCAGTGCAGTCGCAGCTGCAAAAGCGTAGCCGTGCACAGAAAATTAAAAGAATTCTTTCAGTCTTCTCTGCAAATTGATGAAAGGGGGACCTTTTGCATTTCGATGGTGAAGACCAGTGTTCCTAGGAAGCGTGATTTTTTTTTTGAGAACCACCAAGATGAAGGACTAAGGGTTGGTCGTTGACGCTTCATTCCTCATTTTTTCAACCATAAAACTATTTTTCACAGTCGCGTGACCCTCTCCTGGGCCTAGGTTAGAGGAGATGAAACCCCCCCCACTTTTTGAGATGGTAGGTAAGCATCATTCACTCCCTCCTGTAGATCCAGAGGGATGCAGCAACGATCATGCAGCCGTACTTCACGTCCAACGGCCTGGTCACCAAGGCCCTGGAGCACGCCTTCAAGCTGGAGCACATCATGGACCTGACTCGCCTGCGCTGCCTGGGCTCGCTCTTCTCCATGCTGCACCAGGCCTGCCGCAACGTGGCCCAGTACAACGCCAACCACCCTGACTTCCCCATGCAGATCGAGCAGCTGGAGCGCTACATCCAGGTCAGGGGGGGCCCGGTTGTGGCCAGGTGCTGGGGGAGGTGCCGGCAGCATCTCTGGGCACCACTGCTTCAGGGTAGCATCGTTGTAAACGTCTTCCCTTTATTGCCGAAATTGCATCCAAAACGGGACCCACTTCCTGTTCCAATAGCGGTATCTGGTTTACGCCATCCTGTGGTCCTTGTCTGGAGACAGTCGGCTGAAAATGAGAGCAGAGCTGGGCGAATACATCAGAAGGATCACGACGGTGCCACTGCCCGCTGCTCCCAACATCCCCATCATCGACTACGAGGTGAGTGCGCGCCTCGACTGGACGCCGTCTTCTCTTTCGTAGGAGGGTTTTGTGCTTTGAGTTTTCTGTGGCACAAGGGAGGCAGGTTGACTTGGAGGTTCTGACTTGCATGAAAGTGAGCAAGTCTTTTAGGCGAGCAGGTACGTGGGTCCCCAGGGTGACCGGCGCCCGCCCGTGTGCGCAGGTGTCCATCAGCGGAGAATGGTCGCCGTGGCAGGCCAAGGTGCCTCAGATTGAAGTGGAGACGCACAAGGTGGCCGCCCCTGATGTCGTTGTGCCAACACTGGACACCGTCCGCCACGAGGCCCTCTTGTACACCTGGCTGGCCGAGCACAAGCCGCTGGTCTTGTGTGGCCCTCCTGGGTCTGGCAAGACCATGACGCTCTTCAGCGCCCTCCGGGCCCTGCCCGACATGGAGGTAAAGAGGCCGCAGTGGGCAGCGGGCCCGGGGCTCGAGCACGGGTCGGCCTTCCAGCGCCTCACTTGTTTCTTCCCTTCTCCAGGTCGTGGGTCTTAACTTCTCCAGTGCCACTACTCCAGAGCTCCTGCTGAAGACTTTTGACCACTACTGCGAGTACAGACGCACACCTAATGGGGTCGTTCTGGCCCCTGTTCAGCTTGGAAAGTGGCTGGTGTTGTTCTGTGATGAAATTAACCTGCCAGACATGGATAAATATGGGACGCAGAGGGTCATATCCTTCATCAGACAGGTGTGTTTATGTCCACGAGGTGCCCTCTCCTCCACAACGTGTCCTGTTCACATTTGCCCCTAACGTGTCTCACTCCCCCTTGCCCTCAGATGGTGGAGCACGGAGGCTTTTACCGGACCTCAGATCAAACTTGGGTGAAGCTGGAGAGGATCCAGTTTGTCGGGGCTTGTAACCCGCCCACAGATCCTGGAAGAAAGCCCCTCTCTCACAGGTAACACACAGCCCCGTAGACTTCCCTGATCTCACACACACCAGTTCCGGGTTTGCTTTAAATGTAGCATGACGAAACTGGTTTTAATTATAAAAAGGTAACAAAATACTGCTCGTCATGGGGTTCCTCCAGGGTTATGTCACTGTGCTGGGAACACACTCACAATGAAGGTGACGACTTGGCTGCACAGTAGTGAGCTGCCCCAGACCTGCCTGTAGGGCCAGGATGAGGCTGAAATAAGCCTGAATTGTTTTCCCACCTTTGCTCGGTTCTTTTCCGGTTTTTTGCATCTACAGTTGTGTGTCAGACCCAGGCCCGAGTAGTTTGTGTGAGACCTCAGTCAGCTGTGGCGTGAAGCCATGGGGGCGGGTCAGGAAGCCCCTGGTCGGCCTGGGACAGGGAGGCAGCCCTCCCAGGCACGCTGCTCATCAGCCCATACGAGGCTGAGCCGGGCTGTCTTTGTGCAGGTTCCTGCGTCACGTGCCTGTGGTGTATGTGGATTACCCGGGACCCGCCTCCCTGACGCAGATCTACGGCACTTTCAACCGGGCCATGCTGCGCCTCATCCCGTCCCTGCGCACATACGCAGAACCGCTCACCGCGGCGATGGTGGAATTCTACACCATGTCCCAGGTGCGCGGCGTCTTTGCCCGTCATGACCAAAGGGCTCTGTTGAGAGACTGAGCTTCACTTGGAGCTCTCGCTGAGCCGGGAGACTTGCTCCAGGGTCTCAACAGATCATGCTTCCGGCCGGTGCTGCAACCGCGAATATCCTCTTGCTTGTTCTTGCCGTCCTCGTCTGGCACACGTACATGTGTTCATTCCCCTGATGAAACCGAGACTGTGCTGTGCCGTTTCTAAAAGGATGTGGACACTTTTGTTTAACAGCACCGACATGTGCCTGTCTGTACTTGTTCTTCTGCAGTGCTTGTGGTGACTGCATGTGGCCAAACCTGTCAGGGGGCTGGGCCGGTGACAGTTCCACCACAGTGCCTCTTTCAGCCTTGAAAAAATATTTATCGAAAAGGTCTTTGCCCACTGGGACTTCCCTGGCAGTCCGGTGGTTAAGACTCCGCCCCTCCAATGCAGGGGGCGCAGGTTCGATCCCTGGCTGGGGAGCTAAGATCCCACGTGCTGTGAGGCACTGCCAAAAAAAAAAAGATCTTTGCCCACTGGATGAGCAGAAGTGGCTCTCAGGTTTTTGGCTTGCGTTTCTTTGTTAGCCTCTGACAAGGGCCCTTGCGAGAGAACTGCCGACTTTCCACTGAGACAGCCATCTTACTTAGAGGACTTTATGAGCGTTAGCTTGTCACGTATTGCAAATGATTTAAATTTTGTATGATTGCAGTTTTTTTCCTACAGCATTTTAAATATTATTAAATGTAGACTATTTTCTTTAATTGTTTCCGCTTTTGAAATAATGCTTAGAAAAGCTTTCCTTCAACTTAGGAATTACATTTCTAAAAATATTTTAGAGGAGTATTTTTTGTAGTTTTTTTTTTTTTTGCGGTACGCGGGCCTCTCACTGTTGTGGCCTCTCACTGTTGTGGCCTCTCCCGTTGCGGAGCACAGGCTCCGGACGCACAGGCTCAGAGGCCATGGCTCACAGGCCCAGGCACTCCGCGGCATGTGGGATCTTCCCAGACCGGGGCACGAACCCGTGTCCCCTGCATCGGCAGGCGGACTCTCAACCACTGAGCCACCAGGGAAGCCCTATTTTTTTTTTACGTATAAATCTTTAAATATAATTAATTGCAACATAAAGTGAGCAACTTGGATCTTGCTTTGTTCTGAACAGTAGTCCCAACATTATTTACCAATTCATTCTCAAATTTTCCAGGGTCTAGAGTCTTTATTCTGAATATAAAAATGTTATACTGCATTTAACTTTTTGACTACTTTCCATGTCTTAGGACATTTACATGTAACTTGCATATTTTCGATTCCTGCAGGAGAGGTTCACTCAGGACACACAGCCCCACTATATCTACTCACCTCGTGAAATGACGCGGTGGGTGCGAGGTATCTTCGAGGCACTGAGACCCCTGGAGACTCTGCCTGTGGAAGGCCTCATTCGGATTTGGGCACATGAAGCCCTCCGTCTCTTCCAGGACAGGTAAAGCCAAGGCTCTGGGTAGCTCCACGCTCCCTTCCGTTGACCCTTCCGACTCCCCCGAGTTAGGGTCTGCATGAGGCTGGCCTGCCCTGAGGCAGGCTGAGCTGGTGACGGACGGGAGTGAGGTGGTGAGGGCAGCCTTGCATCTGGGAGTTGATCACGGCCGCCCCCATGTACGAGACCCCAACGGCCCTGCTGGTTACTGGTAACCTCCGGCAAGGCACTTTAACTCACCTCTTTCACTGTCGGGTGGGCCCCACACAAGGTCAGGGCACAGAGGTCACAGGTGAATTTCAGTGCCTTCTAATAGCAGCTTGGGGTGCAGTTCCGTAACCACCACCCCTTCCTCACCCTCAGTCTTTGCTCTCATCAGAGGATTTGCAGCTGTATCTCTGGGACTTCAGTTTTCTCTTTTTACCTGTTGGCCACTTATTTCAAGTCTTGCAAGTTTTGACTTTTTCTAGTTAAGTGATCAGTACTGAAGGGAGAGACTTGCTAGTGGCTGTAGTGGTCAGCTTGGATTGTGGGAGATTTTGTGGTTTGAACCACCGTAAGTCTCAGTAAAAAGTTGGAGTCGTTTTCTCTCTCAAGGCATCTTGAAAATTATTGACTTTTTTTTTTTTTTTAATTTTTTAAACCCCACATTTGTTTATTTATTTATTTTTTTTTTTTCTTTTTGCGGTATGTGGGCCTCTCACTGCTGTGGCCTCTCCCGTTGCGGAGCACAGGCTCCGGACGCGCAGGCCCAGCGGCCATGGCTCACGGGCCCAGCCGCTCCGCGGCATATGGGATCCTCCCAGACCGGGGCACGAACCCGTATCCCCTGCATCGGCAGGCGGACTCTCAACCACTGCGCCACCAGGGAGGCCCTGTTTATTTATTTATTTTTGGCTGTGGTGGGTCTTCGTTTCTGCGCGAGGGCCCTCTCCAGTTGCGGCAAGCGGGGGCCACTCCTCATCGCGGTGCGTGGGCCTCTCACCGCCGCGGCCTCTCTTGTCGCGGAGCACAGGCTCCAGACGCACAGGCTCAGTAGTTGTGGCTCACGGGCCCAGTCGCTCCGCGGCACGTGGGATCCTCCCAGACCAGGGCTCGAACCCGTGTCCCCTGCATTAGCAGGCAGACTCTCAACCACTGCGCCACCAGGGAAGCCCTTTTTTTTGTTTTTTATTCATTTATTTTTGGCTGCGTTGGGTCTTCGTTGCTACGCGCGGGCTTTCTCTGGTCTGGGCGAGCAGGGGGCTGCTCTTCGTTGCGATGAGCGGGCTTTTCACTGTGGTGGCTTCTTTGTTGTGGAGCACGGGCTTTAGGCACGAGGGCTCAGTAGTTGTGGCACACGGGCTCAGTAGTTGTGGCACGTGGGCTTCAGTAGCTGTGGCTCACGGGCTCTAGGCACGAGGGCTCAGCAGTTGTGGCGCACGGGCTTAGTTGCTCCGTGGCATGTGGGATCTTCCTGGACCAGGGCTCGAACCCACGTCCCCTGCATTGGCAGGCGGATTCTTAACCACTGTGCCACCAGGGACGTCCCTATTGACCTTTTTAAATCAGAATCTTTTTCTTGTATTCTTTGTTTATAGTTCTGTACGATCTTTGTCTTATAGTAAATTCTTAGTTTTCCTAGTTCCTGCTCTGTCATTTTTATTGATTTTTCTTATATTGTTAATTTTATGTATTTTAGCACTGCAGTCCTTTGTAGCCTTTTAGGCTCATTTTTGATTAGTGAGAAAAAGTTAGACTTGTGTTGCTTTAACTCTAAACTTCTAACAAACAACAAATCTTAACTGATTTACTATTTAGTGCAGCACCACGATTTCCTGTTGCAAACTATCTGGGGAAATGTTCTGCCCATGAACAGGTTACTCGGAACCGAGCAAGAGGGGCTGCAGAGTAGGAGCAGGAGGGCAGGAACTTGATGGCAGGGCAGGTCCCCTCGGTCCCCGGCTAAGTGTGAGGTTGCCCGAGGTGGCCCATCTGTAGAGGACACGGTCCCAGCAGGACAAGCTCCTCTGACCACTCATGGCCTCAGGTGTGGGTAGTCGTAGGAGTTGGTTAATAGTTACTCCCCTGGCAGGACCCAAGGCAGATGGTTCCCTCCAGACTAAGAAATACTTGAGCCTTTCACAGTTACACGTCAGGACCAGTTATTCTTGCCTTCAGGCAGCTTTTCTCACCATGCTTTCGAGGAGTCTTGGAATATTGCGTCATTGTAGATGACTGGGTTCCACGGCAGCCTCCTTAGAGTTCTCATTTCCCACAGGGCTGCCCTGCAGAGAGCCAGGGAGAGAGATGAGCTAACCAAGGCAGAGCGGGGGCACATGAGCCCTGGCAGCCCAGCTTTTGTCTCTCGTATTGGGGCTCTACCACTTTAAAAGGCGGTCCTTTTTATGTTATGTGCGCTACCTTCGTTCTCCCTTCTTTAATTAAAAAAAATAATTGGGCAACAGTATCATTTTTACATTTCTTAACATATCAGAGATATAATTTTGTTTAGATTGAAATTTCGCAATAGCAGTTGTGCTTCTAAATTCTGGTTGGCTACATACAGTAAGTACGTGACATGCTCATTGGACCTTCATCTGGTAGCCTAAGTTATCATATATTCAGCTGCTCAGAAGGTAGCACACCTGTAGGGACAGTTAGAGTCTCACCTGCTTGCTCTGTGGTTTTCTCCGTAAGCCTTGTGTTTCCAAAACTGTACACCTTGTAGTTCTCTATTTCTGTCCCCATAATGCCCCTTGATACTTAAAACATTTATATTAAGCAAGCTTAGAAACTAACATGAAGTTTTCATTTTGTAAATCAGTGTACTTAAACATTTTTAGAGGAGTTTTTTTTTTTTAAGATTTTCGTATTTAATATCTATGTTTCAGATTATTTAAGTCGTCTCGAGTTCAGAGTCTTAGGTTCTTCCATTTGTAGAAAATGAAAATTTCTGGTAGAAGACTAATGCCAGCCCTTGGAGTAGCCCACAGCACCCACAAAACCAGGTGTTTCCTCACCACGGCCTCTGTCTTCTCTTCCGACAGACTTGTAGAAGATGAGGAGAGGCGTTGGACCGACGAAAACATTGATATGGTTGCTCTGAAGCATTTCCCCAACATAGACAAGGAGAAGGCAATGAGCCGGCCCATCCTGTACAGCAACTGGTTGTCAAAGGTAGCGCGTCTACATCACGTTAGGAATACTTTCTTTGCTCCTGTCCTTCTCGTTAGAATCTCGTCAGAAACGTCTTTGCCTTGAAGCGCACTATAAAGGAAGCTACGGCTATAGGCATGATGGGCCACGTATTTGCAGCCGTTGATAATTCAGGGCAGAGAATCTCAGGACCGTGGCCACTCCAAGAGCTGTGGATCCAACCCGCAGGAGACGGGGCTTCCGTGAAATCAGGGCAGTTAGGGATAACTTGTGTGAAAATGTTTCATACACTAGGATGCTAAATGGAGTGACATTTCCAGAGGAGCTGTGCGCTGCCATTTTCTCTGAAAACGAGAGCCGACGGACGTCTACGACGTGACGTGCGTTTCCTCCGGGAGGCGGTGCCGACTTGGGGAGGGGGACAGCCGTCCTGTAGGCGCTCAGTCCCATGGGCTGCAGGGCTGCGTCTTGGGAGAGCTGACCCTGACATAGGGGCTTAGGCGAGTGTTCATAGGGCGTATCTGAGTGTCGGCAAGGGCGTGGCAGGCACAGGGCCTGATAGAATTAAAGGCACAGAAGCAAGAAGAACAAGAGAGATTCGGGGCTTCCCTGGTGGCGCAGTGGTTGAGAGTCCGCCTGCCGATGCAGGGGACACGGGTTCGTGCCCCGGTCCGGGAAGATCCCACATGCCGTGGAGCGGCTGGGCCCGTGAGCCATGGCCGCTGAGCCTGCGCGTCCGGAGCCTGTGCTCCGCAACGGGAGGGGCCACAACAGTGAGAGGCCCACGTACCGCAAAAAAAAAAAAAAAGAGAGATTCGCTCAGCGTTTCTAGAATTTCCTATTTATTTCTAGACTCTAGATACTAATCCTGTTTCATTTATGGGCAACATCTTCTCCCAGTGGCTTGTCTTTTCACTCTCTCTATAGCGTCTTTTGAAGAACAAACATTCGTAATGGAATATCGTTTAAACCCTTAATCCATCTGAATTGAGTTAGTGTATGGGGTGAGCTGCGGGTTCATTTTCAGTTTTTCTTTTGTGCATGTCCACGGTCCCAGCACTGGGACGCTGCAGCGTCGCACTGTCACATGGGTTTCCCTGTGCGCGCGAGTCTGTTACAGAGCTCTGTCCTGTCCATTGGTCCACTTGCTGCTTCCTGTGCTAAAACCACGTGGTCCTGATCACAGTTCTAAGTCCACCTGACAGGACAGTCCCTGTCCAGAACACCTGGTTCTTAAAGGGGTGGGTCATCTTTCCAGTCTTGGGCTTTTCCCCTTCCAAATGAAATTTAGAATTGCCTTGTCAAGTTGCACCAAAACAACTTCCACCATCCGCCACTGAGATTTTGACTGGGATTACATTGAATCTATGTGTCAGTTGGGTGGAACTGACATTTTTAGTTGTGCGTTTTTCTCTCCATGATCATGGTGTATCTCTTCCTTTATTTAGATGTTCTGTGATGTCTTTGAGTGAAGTTCAGTTTTCTCTGTAAAGATTTTCCATGTCTTTCCATGTCTCATCCTAGTTTACTCATATTTTTGTTCCTATGTTATAAATACCTGCTTTCGTCTCATTTTTGACAGGTTCTTGGTATATGGAAATATAACCCACTTTGCTATAAGAACTAAGATGATTTCTTCTTCGTAACTGGATCTTACCTTTTTCCTACAGGATTACATCCCAGTAGACCAAGAAGAGTTAAGGGATTACGTCAAGGCCAGGCTGAAGGTCTTCTACGAAGAAGAGCTCGACGTCCCCCTGGTCCTGTTCAATGAGGTGTTGGACCACGTGCTCAGGATCGACCGGTAGGCGTTCTGCTGCTACAGCCTCACCCCTCACCCGAGCCGCTCTCCATCCGACGGGGGCGGGATCAGGCCAGGCCTCGTGCTGCCCTCTTGACGGGCCTCCCACGCCCCTGCCTTCCTCTGCCAAGCGACTCCCGCTTCTTAGTCCAGCTCTGCTGAGCCGAGCTTCCCACCGGCCGCGACGACAGCCCGTCACCCTCCTGCTAGACTCGGCCTGTCTCCCTCGAGTCATCAGGGTGTCCGGGGGCGGCGCCATGTCTTTTTGATCTCTGCCGCCTCACCGGACCTGGCAAATCACAATTGCCGTACGAATGTTTAGTGTACAAATTCAAGTTAAAACGCGTCCCAAATGCTGTAGACTGATCCTGAGAAGGTTTAGGACTTGAGTGCCAAAAGGGGAAGGGAGCCTAAAAGCCTAACTCTTTTCTTCTTTCTGATAATGTTTCAGAATATTCCGTCAGCCTCAAGGCCACCTGCTTCTGATCGGGGTCAGTGGAGCGGGCAAAACCACCCTGTCCCGTTTCGTGGCCTGGATGAACGGTTTGAGCGTGTACCAGATTAAGGTGGGTCTGGCCACAGCCTCTCAACCCCACAGCAGGTCCTATTCATGCACGCAGCTCCTTGAGCAACAGCGGAGCTGACCTGCCTCGCTTCTGTAGGTCCACAGGAAGTACACGGGGGAGGACTTCGATGAAGATCTCCGCACGGTGTTGAGACGTTCTGGCTGTAAAAACGAAAAGATAGCTTTTATAATGGACGAGTCCAACGTGTTAGATTCTGGATTCCTGGAGCGGATGAATACCCTTCTGGCCAACGGAGAGGTAATCAGTGACACACCGCATCGTGTTACATGGTGCCGGGTTCCGAGGACTGGCCAGCCATGGTGCCGTTTTATTTCCTAGGTTCCCGGCCTCTTCGAAGGAGATGAGTATGCCACCCTGATGACCCAGTGTAAGGAGGGGGCCCAGAAGGAGGGCTTGATGCTGGACTCGCACGAGGAGCTGTACAAGTGGTTCACCAGCCAGGTCATCCGCAACCTCCACGTCGTCTTCACCATGAACCCATCCTCAGAGGGGCTCAAGGACCGCGCGGCCACCTCCCCCGCTCTGTTCAACAGGTACGCCAATCCCACTTGGCTCTGCTTTCCACGGGGCAGACCCTGCTCTCGGGAGCTGTCTTGAGATGTGGGCATCGTTTTCAGGTGTGTGTTGAACTGGTTTGGGGACTGGTCCACTGAAGCTCTGTATCAGGTCGGCAAAGAGTTCACTAGTAAGATGGACCTGGAGAAGCCGAATTACATCGTGCCTGATTACATGCCAGTCGTGTATGACAAACTGCCACAGCCACCGTCACACCGGGAAGCCATCGTAAACAGCTGTGTGTTCGTTCATCAGACTCTTCACCAGGTGGGTTCAGTTTTCTGGGGGAGTTTGTTTTTTGGTTTTTTAACATCTTGATTGGAGTATAATTGCTTTACAATGGTGTGTTAGTTTCTGCTTTATAACAAAGTGAATCAGCTATACATATACGTATGTCCCCATATCTCCTCCCTCTTGCGTCTCCCTCCCACCCTCCCTATCCCACCCCTCTAGGTGGTCACAAAGCACCAAGCTGATCTCCCTGTGCTATGTGGCTGCTTCCCACTAGCTATCTGTTTTACATGTGGTAGCGTGTATATGTCCATGCCTCTCTCTCACTTCGTCCCAGCTTACCCTTCCCCCTCCCCGTGTCCTCAAGTCCATTCTCTACGTCTGCGTCTTTATTACTGTCCTACCCCTAGGTTCATCAGAACCATTTTTTTTAGATTCCATACATATGTGTTAGCATACGGTATTTGTCTTTCTCTTTCTGACTTACCTCACTCTGTATGACAGACTCTAGGTCCATCCACCTCACTACAAATAACTCAATTTCGTTTCTTTTTATGGCTGAGCGTGGGTTCAGTTTTGAGATCGTAGGAAAAGCAAAACTAACTGCCGTACTAACGTAAAGCTAAACCGATGTAAAAGTAGACCCCCAGGTGCTTTGGATTTGACACTGTACCGTCACCCGCAAAAGAGATGCCTGTCTCTCACCTGTTTTCCTACCTCTGTCAATGACGTCTCAACCCGTCTGTCGCACGGCTGTGTGTTCGGAGCCGTCTGGCCCTTTCCCTGCCCACACTGATTCCATTTGCTTCTCTTGCTGCCTCTCTGGCCAGGCCTGTGTTCTTCCCCCAGAGCAGGGGTCACGCTCTCTTTCTGCAAAGGGCCAGGTGCCAGCTGGGCCCCTGCATGGCTACCCAGCTCTGCCGCTGTGGCACGAGAGCAGCGTTGCCATGAGCAAGCATGGCCGTGGGGCTGACACTCCACATGCAGAGGCTGCGCTGCAGGGTTTGACGGGCTGGCTGGGGTTTGCTACCCCTCCTTTAGGCTCTTTTTGTTAGAAGGGTCCAGTCTGCTCCCCTCTGGAAGGCTCTGTGAAGACCACTCTGAGCCTGTGGGTGTCCTGTTGGCCCTGCCCTACCCCTAGAAGTCAGAGGAGAAGCTCAGAGGTGTGAGGGCTCCTTGCGGTCCCGTGGGCTCCTGAGCTAGACTCCGTCTCGAGCGATGCGACTCCCGGGGGCTGGGGCCGTTCCGTCGCGCCACACCAGCACAACAGTTATCTCCTGAGGTTAAATCGCAGAGGACGAACGTCCTGAAGAGCGAAGTGATTTGACTTTTTTCCAAAAGGCTAACGCTCGGCTAGCGAAGCGAGGAGGCAGAACCATGGCCATCACGCCTCGCCACTACCTGGACTTCATCAATCACTACGCCGACCTGTTCCACGAGAAGCGGAGCGAGCTGGAGGAGCAGCAGATGCACCTGAACGTCGGGCTGAGGAAGATCAAAGAGACGGTCGACCAGGTACGTCGCGGCCTGAGCAGCGTTTTCTGGGGCTGCGCTAGGGGAGGGCCTCTTAATTGGAAGGTAATTGCCGCGTGTTTTCCATTCCCCTGACGTGGCTTTGTTCCTCAGGTAGAAGAGCTGCGTCGGGACCTCAGGATAAAGAGTCAGGAGCTGGAGGTGAAGAACGCGGCGGCCAACGACAAGCTGAAGAAGATGGTGAAGGACCAGCAGGAGGCCGAGAAGAAGAAGGTGCGTCTTCGTGCTTGGGGAACGTGGCCTGTGTGGGCCGGGTGTGCTCCGTCTCTCATGAGGGAGTAGGGAGTTTAGTCTGAGATGGGCTTTAGGGTTGAACGGGTCTGTGGTAGGGGCAGGTGGGGTGTGTGTGTGTGTGTGTGTGTGTGTGTGTGCGTGTGCGCGCGCGCGCGCCTCTCTGTCCCGGGCAGCATGAGGAGTGCCACTTTAGGACTCGAGGACTCGGCGAGTTAACCGGTGCTCACCCCAGAGCTGAGCCATCCTTCCTCTCTAGGTCATGAGCCAAGAAATTCAGGAACAGCTGCATAAGCAGCAGGAGGTCATCGCAGACAAACAGATGAGCGTCAAGGAAGATCTTGACAAGGTGGAGCCGGCCGTCATCGAGGCCCAGAATGGTGTGTGCACACTGTCAGAGGCCTGGCTCTCTGGGAAGGGTGGACAGATTAGGGGACAGCATGGCCTTCCCCCAGAGGTCCCAGTTGTGTACGTTTCCAAAAGTGTCATTGATGAGTCTCAAGTCTCTGAAGCCTTGTCTAAATACTTAAAGACTGTCTTCATCTCTTAAAGCAAAGTTTCCGTAAAGCTAGTCTGCTTTCACCATAGTGAAACCCTTTTCATAAGAGAAAATTGACAAAAGAAGCTTTTTGTCAGTACATTTTTTAAAATCTGGGGGTAATTTCATAAATAGGCTACTTGCAAATCCCTGGCTTGAATTTCATCCAGAAATATCGTAAAGTAGGCAGTGTTGCTATCTTATTTATAATTATTAGAGTGTCCTGGTCGTGGCCAGCGATGACTAATTTAATGGTTGGTAGCAGTCCCCCATCCTCCCTTTCCCACCCCATTTACCTGGGAAATGCCGCAGGAGGGAGCGCAGTGACCCGGCGTCCCGTCTTCGTCTGCCGTCTGCCCGGTACCTCGGCGAGGCCTGAACCTGGGCCCCTTCCTGCACATCAGCCTTTAACTTACTTCAAATAACCCAACTGCTTGTCGTTTTCACATTACACCACAGGAGGAATTAAAATGCACCACAGATTTTCATTGAGCGTTGTACTTTGATGAGAATTTAATTTAGCTCTCACCTGCCGAAGAGTTACTTTAAAAAAGTGCTTTAATAAAAGTTCAGGTTAGGAAAATGTGCATTTCAGTTTATGGAAAGCGTCGGCCATTTTTTTTAGAACTGTTAATTCTACATCTTCACCCCAGCCGGTGAAGACAACTTCTAAATTGTGGCAGACTGAAAAGGTCTTTGTTCAATTGGTGCAAAACAAATGAACAATTTTGCTTCTTTTTTTAATACTTAAATCTTTATAGAGGTAAAGGAATTAATGAGGGTTTGTGAGACATTTTTAAAGATGCTGTCCTTTCTACAGAATGTTGCGATTTAGGCTTAGTACAGTAAGATCTGTCATTATTTTGGCCACGTCAGCTGTTCCAGAGGGTTTTAAGACAGAACATCCCACATTCACTTGGATCTTCTGCACACCTGCCCCTTTTCTGGTGAGAGTCCAAGTGTCTGGCTGTGCTCTGGTCCCCTTCTCACCGTGTCCTTTCCACCCCACCCTCTTGTGCTCCCGCCATACCCAGCTGTGAAGTCCATAAAGAAGCAGCACCTGGTGGAGGTGCGGTCCATGGCCAATCCCCCTGCCGCCGTGAAGCTGGCACTCGAGTCCATCTGCCTGCTGCTGGGGGAGAGCACGACGGACTGGAAGCAGATCCGCTCCATCATCATGAGGGAGAACTTCATCCCCACCATCGTGAACTTCTCTGCCGAGGAGATCAGGTGGGTGGCACCTGGTGGGGGAAGCCGTTCTGGTGGCATGAGGGTCCCGTGTTTGCTTGTGGCCTCGTGTCTCTGGCTTAGCGTACACAGAAGGTAATGTCAGCTCATCAGCTGCACAAACACCTTTCCAGGCCATTTCCACTCAAACTAGTCAGATTTCCTCTCCCCGTTCCTGACAGTAGTTCCCTGAGCCCTTTACCTCTGTGAGCCGAATACTCTTCCATCCCCACAAGTGGGTACGAGCACAGAGCTGGCCCTGAGCTTGTCTCCTGTCAGGGGACAGGGAGTGCGTGGGAGGGTGAGAGTCCTTCTCAGCAGCAGTGGCCTCGTCACCTGGGAACTAGGGTCGGGCCGGCTCATCCTTGGTGGTCTCTGAGCTGGCTCTAGCCTTTACGTTTCGATTTCCTGAAAATTCTTCTTTACTCTTTGCCCTGCACACGCTTAGAAGTACAATTCCTCTCTTGCAGTGACGCCATAAGGGAGAAGATGAAGAAGAACTACATGTCCAACCCTAGTTACAATTACGAAATCGTCAATCGGGCCTCCCTGGCCTGCGGGCCTATGGTTAAGTGGGCCATCGCACAGGTAATCAGCCTGGCTGGGAACCCCCTGTGCCAAGGGGCCTCGTGTCCGGACCCTTTTGAAAACAGTCCATCTGCCCTCCGCAGCTCAACTACGCCGACATGTTAAAGCGAGTGGAGCCCCTGCGCAACGAGCTGCAGAAGCTGGAGGACGACGCCAAGGACAACCAGCAGAAGGCCAACGAGGTGGAACAGATGATCCGCGACCTGGAGGCCAGCATCGCTCGCTACAAGGAGGAGTACGCGGTCCTCATCTCGGAGGCCCAGGCCATCAAGGCGGACCTGGCTGCCGTCGAAGCCAAAGTAAGGCAGTCGTCGCGAGCGCTCTCTTTCCGCCACTCCCCTGAAACGCTGCCTTGCGGTGTCCTTCGCCGTGCCGTGCTCGCTGGCCTCGCCGGGGGAAGCGCTGGAGTAACAGGCGACAACACGGGCTGCACGTACCGCGGTCATCCCGGGGGATGAGCTCTTTCACGTCCACGGGGGTCCTGGTGACCGTCTCCTGTGCGTTTACTAAGTGGCGTTAGGTGGAAGCCAGCCGGGCACTCGGGAGCCGGGGAAGCCCTCTCCCCCGCCACCAGCTCCAAACCCATTTGTTCTCCCACCTTGGGCTTCATACGTGGCATCACCGAGGGCCCCTTGTCAGGGTTTCCCGTCCCCCTGCTTGTCCCTTCTGCTGTGGTCCCTGTCGCTCTTGCCCACACTCCTCTGGGTCCTCAAAATAGGCGCTTTAGCCTCCTGCCTACGGCACCTCTTCCCTCCAGGTCAGCCTTCCCCTGGAGGTTCCTTCCACCTGCTTCCTGCCCGCATATCTGCTCACCCACAAGTCTCAAGGCTGACACTTAATTCTCTACACACATCTTATGCCCTCAGATTCTGAGGCTTGTGTCACCCTCAGTTGTGGGTTATCTGGGTCCCAACCTCCTTCAGGATCTGAACCATGAGTGTGCTTGTCTCTCCAGCCCTCCCAGACCCTGCCCACCATGGGCAGGAACAGATTTGCACTTCTCAGCATAAAGCCTGTTTGGTTTTCTTTTTAGGTAAACCGGAGCACCGCTCTTCTGAAGAGCTTGTCTGCTGAACGGGAACGGTGGGAAAAAACAAGTGAAACTTTCAAGAACCAGATGTCCACCATCGCCGGGGACTGTCTCCTGTCAGCTGCGTTTATTGCTTATGCGGGTTACTTTGACCAGCAGATGCGCCAGAACTTGTTTACCACCTGGTCCCATCACTTACAGCAAGCCAACATCCAGGTAACCGTCCGCAGGGAATTTCAAAAAGGTGGGAGCCAAAATGAGGGTCAGTAAGCTGTCACCATCTCCACTGGGAAGCCGTGCCTGTCTGCGTCCTGAAGAAAAGGATCTGTACGTAACTGCTGTCCCTCTCAGTTCCGCACAGATATCGCGAGGACGGAGTACCTGTCCAACGCTGACGAGCGTCTCCGCTGGCAGGCCAGCTCCCTACCTGCAGACGACCTGTGCACGGAGAATGCCATCATGCTGAAACGCTTCAATAGGTACATGCTTGTGCGCAGCAAGGGCACGGGTTAGAAGTCTTCGTGTGCAGTTCTCCCCTTTTCATTTTTTTTCAAAACACACCTTTAGAAGAGGTGAATAGGACATTGGGAGGGTCCGCGTGCTCACCTCTGATGGTGGGCTGTGCACGGTTCCCTTTTTCTTATGTTGTGACTGTCCAAACTGTCCTACGAGTGGTTCTCGTGTAACCTTTTTTTTTTTAATTATTTATTTTTGGCTGCATGGGGTCTTCGTTGCTGCCCGCAGGCTTTCTCTAGTTGCGGTGAGCGGGGGCTACTCTTGGTTGCAGCGCGTGGGCTTCTCATTGCGGTGGCTTTTCTTGTTGCGGAGCACAGGCTGTAGGTGCACGGGCCTCAGTAGTTGTGGCATGCTGGCTTAGTAGCTGTGGTGCACAGGCTTAGATGCTCTGCGGCATGTGGGATCTTCCCGGACCAGGGCTCAAACCTGTGTCCCCTGCATTGGCAGGCGGATTCTTAACCACTGCGCCACCAGGGAAGCCTCATGTAACCTTTTGAAATTGATGGGCATGGCTGTGTATTGGGCAAAAATCAAAACAGACCCTCTTGGGAATTCCCCGGCGGTCCAGTGGTTGGGACTCGGTGCTTTCACTGCCAGGCGTGTGGGTTCGATCCCTGGTTGGGGAACTAAGATCCCCCAAGCCATGCAGTGCGGCCAAAAAACAAAAACAAAAAACAGACTGTCTCTTAAAATATTACAAGAATTGGAAGTGTTTAGCTAGAGAGAGAGTTAAGGGAAGCGGCTCCCTGATTTTGGTTTAAGGAGGGGGCCAGAATAAGAGGAGGAACGGGCCTACAGCCGAGGGGGCTCACAGTGCAGTTCAAGGACTGACCCTCCTCTGTGGCAGCTCCCAAACCCAGCCACCCTGGGTTTTATCTGCAAAGAACTGATTCCCAGCGTCCTGTTTAACCGCATCTGCACATCTTGGAACCTTTGAGCCCTTGCTATATGCCACTGTCCCCAGGGCACAAAGCGGAACCAACCCTCAGGTCTCACAAGTGGCGCAGGGTCTCGCCAGGGGGCGCTGGCGGGAACGTCCATCCGTTGTGGCGTCTATGAGGGGTCTGTGCGGGGGGGGGGGGGGGGGCAGCATTTGTCTTACGTGGAAATGCATGCTTCTGGGTGTCCCAAAGCCCAGCACTCGTGAAGAATGATGCATCTCAGGACATTCACAGGACGGAGTGTGTCCTACCAGAGGCCCAGAAATGCCTCTGACGCCCCTCATTGGGGCCAGTGAACAGGTCACCGTGCGTCCCCCTGGTGGTAGGCCGGGGGCCCTTGCAGACCTGGCCCTTCGTCCAGAGCCCGCGTGTGAGGGTGCTTCCGGCAGGCCACGGTGTGGGGTGGTGTGCTCCCCCGGTGACACACGTGTGTCTTAAACACATAAACCTCCTTTGTGTACATGGACCAGAAACCGGTAACCAGGGAGGAGGGGGAGGGGCGGTTCTCACCACTTGCCCTTCCGTAGCTTCTGAATTTTGTACAATCACGTGTGTGTATTATGTTTTTAAAATTTTTTTGTTAAGCGGCTGTGTGACCCTGGACAAATGATGTTCGCCTCTCTGTGCCCCTTTTTCCTCCTTTGTGAAATGGACGTGAGGATAACACCTACCTTGTAGGATTATTGTGAGCATTAAGTGAAGAGGGTCCTGGGCAGCGTAAACTCCTCGCAGCCGCCAGCTCGTGGGGCTGCAGCAGCAGTGGTGTTGATGCCTGCCCTGTGCAGTGTGCTCGGACTTCTTAGAGAAGCATCTGTCTGTCCCAGAAAGAAAAGAAGCTTTAACTACAGCCCTTCTTAGCAGAGTCTGTGGTTTAGTTACCTCCCCATCATAGAAGTTCTTCAAAAAGAGGATTTTAGTATCAAGCCTTAGGTCACGTTGGTCTCTGCTGATAACCCTGGAACCCACAGCTGAGTGTGGGACAGCCTTCCCGTCATCTTGTCGGGCTCTGCCCGCCACGTCCTTGTGCTTCCTGTGGACCTCTAACCTACTTCTCTGGGGCCCGTCCTCAGGTATCCGCTGATCATCGACCCCTCAGGACAGGCCACAGAGTTCATCATGAATGAGTATAAGGACCGGAAGATCACAAGGACCAGCTTCCTGGACGACGCCTTCAGGAAGAACCTGGAGAGTGCTCTGAGGTTCGGCAACCCCCTTCTGGTCCAGGTTCGTGTGCATCTCAGCTCTGCAGACCCTGCTTCCCAGAGGGAAGGGCTATAGGGCTGCATTTAGGTTTTTGCAAATACAGTTGATGTGAATCACATAATACGTGCTACTTTTTGAACTCTGCAAGACGTCATTTGATATGAAAGCAAGGTTAGGGGATTACCCGATGGTCCAGTGGTTAGGACTCAGCACTTTCACTGCCGAGGGTCCGGGTTCAACATCTGGTCAGGGAACTAAGATCTCACAAAGCGAGTGGCATGGCCAAAAAAAAAAAAAAAGCAAAGCTAAAGCTCTGAGATAGATCTATAAAAAATCCAACAGAAGCAGTGTTTGCACTTAAAATTCTAGTTGGTCTAGATCGTCACCATCCACCGGGACAGTGACGGAAACGTTCTTTAGCCTGTGCTGAACTGCATGGCAGCCCCACCGTTGAGCACTTCACGGGCCAGTGTGACAAGGAACTGAACTTTTCATTTTGTTTAAGTAGCCACATGTGCCTAATGGCCATGTATTGGGCAGCGCGGGTCTAAATAGCTGGGTGGCTTCTGGGGAGATGTATTTATCTGGAGTAGGAAATCAGTTATATGGGTGAAAATAAACACCGTAAAACTCTCCCTGTCAGTAACACCTCACATATACATACGTAGGACGTGGAGAGCTATGATCCAGTTCTGAATCCGGTCTTGAACCGTGAAGTCCGGCGAACAGGGGGGAGAGTGCTGATCACCCTCGGTGACCAGGACATAGACCTGTCGCCATCCTTTGTCATCTTCCTGTCCACCCGGGATCCCACGGTAAGGGACGGGGCCCTCTTCCGTGAAGACGGGGTGGCGTTAGCTGAGGCCGCAGATGTGTAGCAAAGCTGCCTGGTCTGTCGCCCCTTTTGGCAGGTCGAGTTCCCACCTGATCTCTGTTCCCGGGTTACTTTCGTCAACTTCACCGTCACCCGTAGCAGTTTGCAGAGCCAGTGTCTCAATGAAGTTCTCAAGGCAGAAAGACCCGACGTGGATGAAAAACGTTCCGATCTTCTTAAACTCCAAGGTATGTCTCTGGATCCATAGTTCTCGGTGCAGGTCGGGGGCCTGAAATTTCACAGGATGAGGGTGCACCAGGCTTGGGTCGGACACATCACAGAGCGCTCCTTGGAAAGAACGTAAGTCCTGTAGTGAACTCTGGATGTTTTCATCATTTAAGGGGAATTTCAGCTGCGCTTACGTCAGCTAGAAAAGTCTCTGCTACAAGCTCTGAATGAGGTGAAAGGGCGCATTTTGGATGATGACACGATCATAACGACCCTGGAGAACCTTAAGAAAGAGGCCGCCGAGGTGACGAGGAAAGTCGAGGAGACAGACATTGTGATGCAGGAGGTGGAGACTGTGTCCCAGCAGTACCTGCCACTGTCCACCGCCTGCAGCAGCATCTACTTCACCATGGAGTCGCTGAAGCAGGTGAGCGGGGCCGCGCCCGGCCGGGGGCTCCCGCCCCGCGAGCACAGGCGCTAACAGCCGCCTCCGCCACTTCCAGATCCACTTCCTGTACCAGTACTCCCTGCAGTTCTTCCTGGACATCTACCACAACGTCCTGTACGAGAACCCGAACCTGAAGGGTGTCACCGACCACACGCAGCGCCTCTCCATCATCACCAAGGACCTCTTCCAGGTACGGCGCGCGCCCGGCCGTCCCGGGGTGCGTGCATGTGTGCGCGTGTGTGTAGTGGGGGGCTCGGGAGTAGTTCTCCAGGATCGGCAATGCTTCCTGCATTCGGCTGCAGGTGGCGTTTAACCGGGTCGCTCGAGGCATGCTGCACCAGGACCACATCACCTTCGCCATGCTGCTGGCGAGAATCAAACTGAAGGGCACCATCGGGTAAGTCGGCTGCCCCGCCTCACTTTCCACCAGAGAACGTCGTCATTTTGCAGCCTGCCTACTAGCATTTTCTGATGGGATGAGCTTTGTTTTCTTCTTAAAGCCATTATTGCTCTTTTAGTGACAGTAGAATTGAATCTGAGAGACCCCAGCTGACTGTTGCCCCCTTCCCAGGGAGCCCACCTACGATGCCGAGTTCCAGCACTTCCTGAGGGGGAAGGAGATCGTCCTGAACGCTGGCTCGACGCCCAAGATCCAGGGTCTGACGGTGGAGCAGGCCGAGGCGGCGGTGCAGCTGAGCTGCCTGCCCGCGTTTAGGGATCTGATCGTGAAGGTTCAGGCCGACGAGGTAAGTGTCTTGTGGACGCTCCCGGGGGGGAGCTGGCCTTACTCCCAGGGAGTCGCGCGTGTCGTGTAACCCCCAGAACGTTGTGTGGTGTTTTCTCACGTCAGACATCTGACACGTTGGTCCCAACCTCTCTGCCCAGAGGTGGGCTCTGCTCCATGGTGACACTTGGTGTGACACTTGGTGACACATGGTGACACTGTTGTCCCCACAGCAATTTGGCATCTGGCTGGACAGCAGCTCCCCAGAGCAGACGGTGCCATACCTCTGGAGCGAGGAAAGCCCCGCAAGTAAGCCCCACGAGGCCTCCCCCGTTGTTTTCATTCTGGACCGGAGTGTAAAATTGGGCTTTGCTGCTCGAAGGCAGGGACGCTCCCCAAAGATAAAAAGCCATTGATTCCTGAGATAAGTATTTCGGTGTTAAAACTTAGGAGACGGCTTAGGCGTAAGAAAGCGAAAAACTCCCAATTCCTGTTGCAACTCATGCTTAAAGGCCAAAAGAGAAATAGATCAGGAGGTCCTTGCCTAACATCGGGGGGAAGCCGGCTGGTTTCGAGCGTGTTACGCGAGGCTCTGGACCAGACAGGCCCCACGATGGGGAGGAAGAACAGGGTGATGTCAGCGTGGCTGCAGCTCAGTCGTGGGCTGTGGGGTGTCCGTGAGCTTAGACGTTCCTGAGAATCTTCAGGGTTCTCCACAGATGGGTACGAGGTAGTCATTTAGAATCAGTAAGTGCTCATCACCCACAGACCCAGGCGTAGGTCTTGTCACAGCTCTTCCCAGAGGGCTCAGTGACAGCGTGGAGGTGGTGGCAGTTCTCAGGCAGAGAGGACAGGGCGGGCGTCATGGTGTCTGGGGTGTTTGAGCTGAGCCTCGGACACTGAGTGTGTGCAGAGCGAGAGCTGGTGGCAGGAGCAGTCCAGGCGGGAGAGCATCTCAAAGTCTCTGCCGTCACCAACCCCCAGCCCTCCTCACGGCCTCGTTTCAGCTCCCATCGGGCAAGCCATCCACCGGCTGCTCTTGATTCAGGCCTTCCGCCCCGACCGCCTGCTGGCCATGGCTCACATGTTTGTCTCCACAAACCTCGGGGACTCCTTCATGTCCATCATGGAGCAGCCGCTCGACCTGACCCACATCGTGGACACGGAGGTAGGCTCTGGCCCCACGGACTCTGAACCGGCCCGTTTTCACGAGCCCCTCCACAGGGCTCTCCTCCCTCGACAGGCGCACTGTCGGGTGGGATGCTCTCTCACCCGATTCCGACTTCCTGATCTGCAGGTAAAGCCAAACACCCCTGTCCTAATGTGCTCTGTGCCCGGTTACGATGCCAGCGGGCACGTGGAGGACCTCGCAGCTGAGCAGAACACACAGATCACGTCCATCGCCATTGGTAAGGGTGTTTGGTCAGTTCCATGGGGGGCACCCCAGACTTCAAGGTGGGTGGGCGCTGAAGTCCAAGTCCACGTGCTGACACTAAGCTTTCTGGTACCAGGCTCGGCAGAAGGCTTTAACCAAGCAGATAAGGCAATAAATACAGCTGTGAAGTCGGGCAGGTAGGCTGGTTTGGTTTTGCTTTACAAGGCCCGAGTGCCCAAGAACTCAGGCCGGAAAGGTGAGGTGTGGCTGTGGCCTTCTCCCTGCCCTGCAGGTGGGTGATGCTGAAGAACGTGCACCTGGCTCCGGGCTGGCTGATGCAGCTGGAGAAGAAGCTGCACTCCCTGCAGCCGCACGCCTGCTTCAGGCTCTTCCTCACCATGGAGATTAACCCCAAGGTGGGTGGCACGGAGGGTGCGAGGCGCTGCAGTTTGTTACTCTGTGTGCACGTGTGTGTGAGCTGGAGCACACGTGGAAGCCATGGTCACGGGTGTCGTGTCTTGCTCAGGTGCCCGTGAACCTGCTGCGAGCGGGCCGCATCTTCGTGTTCGAGCCGCCGCCGGGCGTGAAGGCCAACATGCTGAGGACCTTCAGCAGCATCCCCGTGTCTCGGATATGCAAGGTGAGTGCGTGGCTCGGAGCCGAGCTAGGGTGTAGCAGCCGCGCAGACGTCTAGGCACCGAGAGGAGACCGGGACCCGGCTCGCGGGCAGGAGAGCGTTGTGGCAGGAGCGGTGCATCAGTTCTGTGTTTCTTAAGTGCTGTTTCCTTTTGTGCCTTACTCCACCTTTTCTACCGTTTTTAGAAACTTGTTCTCTCCTATGTAATTTTCTGTTGGCTAAATAACTTCCCTTAACAGCGTAGTTGGGAGCACACCTTTATTAATAGAAAAATTGGCGTAGTTTTCTCCTAACAACAATATTCGTGTTAATTACTAACATCACAGTGGTTCCAGTGTTAGTACGTGGAAAGCTCTTTTTAAGACTTTGATTCCGACAGGATCTGCACTGTTTTCTTAGATAGAAAGGGGGCTGCGTTCTGGTGATTCTCTCCTTGCTCACTTCCCCACCTAGTCCCCCAACGAGCGAGCCCGCTTGTACTTCCTGCTGGCCTGGTTCCACGCCGTCATCCAGGAACGCTTACGATACGCACCCCTCGGGTGGTCGAAGAAGTATGAATTCGGGGAGTCTGACCTGCGGTCGGCCTGCGACACGGTGGACACATGGCTGGACGACACGGCCAAGGCAAGTGTGGGCTGTGCCGTGAGAGGGGGACTCGTGTACGGGTGGCCGCCTGCTGTGAGCGTGGGGGAGGAGCCTCCACCCCCGTGACCAGCCTCTCCCCACCCCCCAGGGAAGGCAGAACATCTCGCCAGACAAGATCCCCTGGGCTGCGCTCAAGACCCTGATGGCCCAGTCCATCTACGGCGGGCGGGTGGACAACGAGTTTGACCAACGTCTGCTCAACACTTTCCTGGAGCGTCTGTTCACCACCAAGAGTTTCGACAGTGAATTTAAGCTGGCCTGCAAGGTCGACGGGCACAAAGACATCCAAATGCCAGACGGCATCAGGTGTGCACCCACCCCCGGGACCCACAGGGGAGGCAGCGGGCGCTTCCGGCCCGCGTATCATGGCACTAACAGCACGCTGCTTTTCCAGGCGCGAGGAGTTCGTGCAGTGGGTGGAGCTGCTCCCGGACACGCAGACCCCCTCCTGGCTGGGCCTGCCCAACAACGCTGAGAAGGTCCTCCTCACCACCCAGGGTGGGTACCCAGCTGTCCTCCTCCCCTGGACCGCACCTCCCTTCCTCCACTCCCAGGGAGGCAGGGGAAACCATCTGCTCCCGCTGGTGTCTTTCCTGCAGTACAGGCTCCGTTCTGGGGAAAAGGCTCGATAGCTGCGTACGTGGAGTCGGGAAATTGCATTTAGGTTTTTGTCTTAGATTCAGAAGTAATTTCATTTTTTCTCCTGTTCAGTTTTTTCAAACTCTTGGCATATCTTTTAGTCTCTTTTTGGAATACACTTTTTTAGAACTTCAAGACTATTCAAGAAATCATCTAACCCAGTGGTTCTCAAAGTGTGGTCCCCAGACCAACAGCTTCAGCCCCCCCTGCAAATTTAGCCATGCAGGTCCTCGGGCCCCACGGTGGGGAATCAGAACTGGGCTTGCTGGGGCCCGGCGTCTGTTTTGATAAGTCCCCCAGTCACTGAGACACTCAGGTTTGAGAACTGCTCATCTGAGCCAGGCTTCTCTTTATGGGAAACAGGCCCAGAGGATGGGTGATTTGCCCAAACTCACACCCTGGTTGATAGGACAGACCCCGACAGTTTACCTCCGGCCCGCGATTCAGCTCTGTAATGAGAAGCCATGGGGCCTTCTTTCCGACTGACCACGACCTCGAACGCGTGCCTCTCGCTGGGGGAGGCGGGGGGTGGCAGGCCCCACAGGTGACCAAACGGGAGGCCGGGCTGGCCAGCCGAAAAGCAGAGGAGGGCTTGAGGCCTGGGTGCTGGGCAGGTCTTGGCGGGGGGCGTGGGTGCTGGGCCTTGTCTCGTACGGCAGCGTGCACTGAGATCACTTAGCAAGTTAGCCCCATGCCGCCCGCTGGGACCGGCGCTGGGTCCCCCTCGACACTGTACTGAGTGTTATCCGAGCCCCGTGTCACGCCAGAGCTGACGGTGCCCCAGGTGGTGGGGCCCACGTGGAGGCCGTGAGGTATGGGCCACAGGGCCCTGGCTTGGGGAAGCTGAGCCCTGTCCTCCAGCCCAGCGTCCAGGTGACAGTGCCGCTCAGGAACTGGACTTGGAGCACTCCACTCAGGTCAGGGACCCGCAGGCAGAGGCAGAGTCCAGAGCCCGTGGGAGGCCGCCACGCGGCTCAGCGCAGTCCCAGCCGGAAGTGGTCACGCGTTAGCAGCCCAGGTGACCTCCCCGCCTGGCGCCGGCGAGCCCCAGAGCCCACCCCGGCGACAGTGGATGCGCGAGCCTAGGAGAGGCCTCTGGGGTTTGCACTCGGCCACTGGAGTAGCCCCAGCAGTCGGGACGTGACCTGGTGGTGCTGTTTCTTCTGTCGTTGCCGCCTTACCTTTCTGGTCAGGCCATCCTCCGTGCTTTAGGACAGGTGCCCGCGTGGTACCTTGCAGGGCGCACAGTTACACCTGTGTAAACAAGTGCGGTGTGCGGCCTTTACCTTCAAGTCCCTTTCCCTCTGCTCTCCTGCTGTGCACTCTCTCCCTGCGGCCCAGGCGTGGACATGATCAGTAAAATGCTGAAGATGCAGATGCTGGAGGACGAGGACGACCTGGCCTACGCAGAGACGGAGAAGAAGACAAGGCCGGATGCCACGTCCGACGGGCGCCCCGCCTGGATGCGGACGCTGCACACCACCGCGTCCAACTGGCTGCACCTCATTCCTCAGACGCTGAGCCACCTCAAACGCACAGTGGAGAACATCAAGGTGCATGGCCCTTCCCCCCGCCGAGTCCTTGGGCTTGGGGGGGCTCCTAGCAAGTGGGGCCGGGCGGGTCGAGCCGAGCTCAGTGTTGTCTCGGAGCGCACGCGCGCCTGGGCCGGGCTAGAGGGAACACCCTAGGATGAAGGTGGTCTGTCTTCCACGAGGAGGTAAATGACTCCCAAGGAAGCGGCGGCAGCCGTTCTCCTTCTTTACAGAATTGTCCAGAGCTGCCTTCGGTCAGGCAGGCCCACAGCTTCACGCGAGGTCTAGTGCAGGGTCCAGCTGGGGTGACACTGTGAACAATACGGGGAGGGCTGTGAAACCGGGGCTCCCTGAGGCTGTTACTTCTGGTTCTGTTTTCTGCTGGAGAAAAGACCTCTTCCCAGACTCCCTCCCCCCTTCACTCTGGCCTTCCTTCCCAACACCTTTAGGATCCTCTGTTCAGATTCTTTGAGAGAGAGGTGAAGATGGGCGCTAAGTTACTCCAGGACGTCCGCCAGGACCTTGCTGACGTCGTGCAGGTGTGCGAGGGCAAGAAGAAGCAGACCAACTACCTGCGCACGCTCATCAACGAGCTGGTGAAAGGTGCGCCCGCGGCGCCGCTCGGGTGCGGGTGCTCCCGGGAGCCCCTCAGAGTGGCGGCAGGTCCCGGCCGGGCCTCGCCCAGACTTCCCTTGGGACAGCTCGATGCCCGCACCTGGGAGCAGACTTAGAAACGCCCCAGAATTTGTTTTCTTTTAATGCTGGTTCACTGAACACTGAACAGAATCTTTACTCACTTCTGCAGTCTTTAGGGAGGACTAGGGCCGGGGGAGAGCAGGGCGGGGTGCTGGAGTCCAAAGGCACAGGGACCCCCGGGGTTTCCATTAGCTCTGAGAGCCTCAACTGGCAGTACCGCCGAGCCGCCTGTGGCGGGGTTTGTGGCTGTGGTGCCTCGGGGCGGTCGTGCTCCTCCAGACGCGTCCTGTGGGTCACCCGGATGGGCGCGGGGCAGGTGTGGCGGGGACGGTGGCCCGTGCAGGGTGTGAGGTGCACCGGGGAGGGGAAGCAGCAGAGCCTGCACACGGGGGCAGACCTGCCCGCACTCAGCTGGGCACCCACCTGCGCCGGGGGAACCGTCGGCACTGACGCCAGGGCTCCTTGCTTGCAGGAATTCTGCCCCGGAGCTGGTCCCACTACACGGTGCCCGCCGGCATGACCGTCATCCAGTGGGTCTCCGACTTCAGTGAGAGGATCAAACAGCTGCAGAACATCTCACTGGCGGCTGCCTCTGGTGGCGCCAAGGAGCTAAAGGTGGCGGCTGCTCCTGAGGAGCTGGGGGGGGATCCCCGGGGAGGGTCCCCGGGAGGGTCGGCAGCTGGCCCGGGTGCTGGCGCTCAGGGGCCCAGTGGGGCCGGCTCTCAGCTGGGGCTGCTTCTTCCCACAGAACATCCACGTGTGCCTGGGCGGCCTGTTTGTGCCCGAGGCGTACATCACTGCCACCAGGCAGTACGTGGCCCAGGCCAACAGCTGGTCTCTGGAGGAGCTCTGCCTGGAGGTGAACGTCACCACCTCGCAAAGCACCACGCTGGACGCCTGCAGCTTTGGGGTCACGGGTGAGTGGGGGCCGCTCCGGCCGGCTGGGCTTCTCTTCTCCCTCAGGTTCCCCTCCCCCGTCCCCGGGCCTGCAGCTCGGCCATCGCCCCCTCGCAGGCTGCCTGCTGGTGGTTCCCACGCGCACGTGTTAAGTTGGAGCCCAGGCCTGTGGCCGCGCAGCTCGTGCTCCCCTCGGGGGTCCTGACCGCCCGCCCCCCCCGACAGGGTTGAAGCTCCAGGGGGCCACGTGCAGCAACAACAAGCTCTCGCTCTCCAACGCCATCTCCACCGTCCTCCCCCTGACGCAGCTGCGCTGGGTCAAGCAGACAAACGCAGAGAAAAAGGCTAACGTGGTGAGTGGCTCCTTCCCGTCCTCTGGGGTCAGGGAGACTCTGAGGAGGGGGGCGCCGGGGCGACGTCCCCGCCCCCTTCCGGCCGCGAGTGCCTGCGTCACAGGAGGACCCGCCCCTTCCCTCTCGCGTGAAGCCCCTGCTCCAGAGCCCCCTCTCCTCGCAGGTGACCCTCCCCGTCTACCTGAACTTCACCCGAGCAGACCTCATCTTCACCGTGGACTTTGAAATCGCGACCAAGGAGGACCCGCGCAGCTTCTACGAGCGCGGCGTCGCCGTTCTCTGCACCGAGTGAGACTCGCCTTTTCTAGCGCCCCTTCCTGTAACAGTAAAATTAATATTTAACGTTTATTCATCATTAGGATGTGTGGAAGGTACGGACTTGTCAAAGGAAAGTTGTTGGTGTGAGGCTGGAAGAAGCCGAAAGAAGCCAGACGGCTGGGAGGCGGAAACGGGAGGGATACAGGGACGTGGCTTTGAGGGCCGAAGCGTGGCTTGTTTTATGAAATAAAACACTAAGCATGAGCCGGCTCCGGCCTCTTGTCTCAGCTCCGGCTCCTGTGGGCACCCTGGACCCTTCACAACACAGAGGCAGCCCCGTTCCTAGGAGAGCGCTGGCGCTCCCGGAGCGTGGGGCTGGTGCCGTGTCCCGTGTCCCGTCACCGGGAACCCGTGGCCCAGGTGGACGCCCTCGTCCCGCCTCCTCTCTCTGGCACCTTGGTTCCCACGACCCTAGGGTGGCGGGTGGAAGAGACGGGCGTGCTGTCCTGCGAAGCAGGTTTCTGGCCTGTGCGGGGCCTCGCGAGAGCTCCTGGGGCGCCGGGGCGCCGGCGCAGGCGTCAGCGCAGGCCCCGCCGTGACCCCGGCCGTCCTGCCGCGGGCTGCCTGTGAGCCAAGCTCGGCCCCAGCGCCGTGACGGCCTGAGGCCCGACTGGACGCCCTGGCCCTGCCCACACCCTCCCAGCCCCAGCGGCCTCCGCGGAGCGGCCTGGGGCCTCAGAGCCAGAGCCGCCTCCCACCCGGCTCCGGACGGGCCCTCTGGGGTCCCTGCGTGGCCTGAGGAAGTCCAGAGCGGTATCAGACTGAAGGTTGGGGCCCATTTTACATGTTCTCTGAAGCAATAAATAAGGCTTTTTAGCTTTTCTTCAGTCACCGGGCGTATTTAACGGTGCCGCAGGCTCTTGCCCAAGCGCTGCTAATGCCGGGGAGAGCCCCGGAAGCCCACCGTGGGTGCCTGGCCCCGTCTGACCCTTCCTCGCCACCCCTACCCCATTTACGGGGAAGGGTCTTGAGCACAGGTGCTGGGTGGTGCCAGGCAGGGATTCCAGGGCACAGGGGAAGGAATGCCATCCTAGAAACCCTGAAGACCTGGAGCAGGGGGAACACACGGCAGGGCAAGGCAGGGCAGGAGCCACTCCCACTGCCCGACCCTCATCCCCGTGTGTCCTGGGGGTGGAGGCAGGGCACTGCAGGCCCAGGACTGAGGCTCCCCGTTGGGGTTCCCCATGGACCCCACAAGGAGTACCCGGGGCCCCTACTTCCTGCCCCCCAGCCTCACCCCCTAAGAGGGACCCCACATCAGACCACCCCTCACCTGCCATCAGGGGTTCAGGCTAGACAGTGGGCAGAGCTGGCAGAAAGGGGGACCAGGAGCTTCCCTGGTGGCGCAGTGGTTAAGAATCCACCTGCCAACGCAGGGGACATGGAGTCCATCCCTGCTCCGGGAAGATCCCACATGCCGCGGAGCAACTAAGCCCATGTGCCACAACCACTGAGCCTGCACTCTAGAGCCCACAACTACTGAGCCCACGTGCCACAACTACTGAAGCCCGCGCGCCTAGAGGCTGTGCTCTGCAACAAGAGAAGCCACGGCGATGAGAAGCCCGCGCACCGCGACGAAGAGCAGCCCCCACTCGCCGCAACTAGAGAAAGCCCGCACGCAGCAACGAAGACCTGATGCAGCCAAAGAAATAATAAAACAAACCAAAAAAAAAAAAGGCTCAGTGAGACAGAAAAAGGAACAAGCCTCCGCCACCCGTTCTTTCAGATGTTACCCCATCAGGGCACCCTGCTCGGGAGAGGAGACGGGACAGAGAAAGGACGGGACGGGGCAGAGGGAGTCTTCTCAGGCCAGGGACGGGGGCCCATCTGCTTTCACTCTCCTGACGAAACTCTGTCATCAATCCCGAGAGCCCGAGCCCCCCGAGAGCAGCTGCGTGTGAAGAGCTCTGGGGGCGTAAGGGCCCAACGGGAGACACGTCAGCCAGAGAGCAGTGGGCCCCTACCGCCCCGAGTCAAGGCTTAAAAAATACATAAATGTTTAGCAAAAGTAAGGAAATTCTCTGGGATTCAAGGGAGGCGGGGCCTTTCCTGAACTGGAAACCCATTTGTAGGCGAGGTAGTGGGGCCCAGAGACATTATTTAGGACGTAAACTACTAACAAACACCTTCGTCTCGGACTATTAGATCCCAAGACTGTGACAATACATTTCTATTGTTTAAACCTTAAAAAAAGACATAAAGGGGCCACAGGTTTCACGGAAGCTCCCTTTTTATGTTAGTCAGCATTGCTCTGACGGCTGAGGCCCTGGCCTGTCACGCATCACACCTGCTCCCAGGTGACCCCGCCCACCCCGCTCACCTTGGTCTAGGCCACATACTGCTTCTTTCTCTTATTTTTCTCAGGCTCTGCAAGTAGAAGTTCCAGTTTCCTCTTGGAGAGTGAGAGCTTGGGCCCCCTGTCCCTCTCGGTCCCGAGTCTAGGTGGCGGTCGTGATGCTGTGGCTCTGCCCTGGTGTCTGCCGACTTCGTGGGGTCCCCAGTCCTCCTCCGCCATCCCCGAGTCCTCCGGGGGTCCTAGGAGCCTGGCCAGCCGCCCCTGCACCTCCAGGCCGCTGGCCTCCGGGGATGCAGGGGCCCAGCTGGCGGCCGTCAGGACCAGGACTGGAATGTTCCCCGAGAGGGGGTCTTCTAAGCTCACTTCCCCTGCACTCCTGGAGTTAAGCATGTGCAAAGGCACGTCACAGTTCACATCGCCCAGAGAGCAGTCGTTGAAACTACAGGAGGAGTGACCGGGGAGATCTTCTGAATCGGCATCATAAAGATCTAAAAACTGATGACAAAAGGATTTCTGAGCCAGTTAGCCATTTCTAGCAGTGGAATCAAGTAGAGCATACCCCTCACATGCCTAAATATTTCTTCCATCACTGACCTTGGCAAATTTTGCATGATCTGCCCTGCAAATACATCGTTAAAAATGCATTCGATAGAGACTTCCCTGGTGGTCCAGCAGTGAAAACTCTGCACTCCCAGTGCAGGGGGCCCGGGTTCGACCCCTGGTCAGGGAACTAGATCCCGCATGCGTGCCGCAACTAAACATCCCACGTGCCACAACTAAGACCCGGTGCAGCCAAAGAAATAAATATATATTTTTAGTGCATTCAATAAGTATCCCACAGCCCCCAGAAAGCCCAAGGGCTCACCACTGCCGGGGGCTCAGCCTGAGGCCCATCATTTAAAGCCCTCTTCCCCGCGTTGGCTCCACCCTGCCCACCACCAGGGGTCTGAGCTCATTTCCTCCCAGCAGCTCCTCCAAAGAGCAGGCGCCATGACCCTGGTGAGGGCCACACTCAGGCCGCCCCAGCTCCCTGACCGGCTTGCACAAACAGGCCGTGGCCAGGCCGTGGAGCCTCGGTCCCCAGCACACAGAGCCGTCCCAGGCGGCCGAAGGAGGCGGAAATGAGTCTCTAAGTCCAAATGCTCACTGTTTGCAAGGTGCCCAAGGTTGTTCTCAAAGGCTGGCCGCGTGCGCAGGAGGTCTGAGCAGCGGGGGCAGGAGACACCCCAGGGGAGCCACGTGTCCCCACCGCTACCACCGCCGGCCACGGGGGCTTCGGAGCTTTCCAACCCTCCTCACCTGCCACCTCGCACCAGACTTTCCTACCTGTTGCTCTTCTTTCTTTTCCTCCCGTGCCAGTGCTCTGGACCGAGGGGCTCTGGCTGGAAAGGCCTGCAGAGAGCAGCCCCAGCGCCCGCGGCTCATTACTGTGTGCGACCCCATGCGTTGCTGAGGCCTCCTTCCAGACGGCCCGGCCGTGAGGACTGGCAGACAATCAGGTCCATTCACACGGCCAGATGCGTGCGCACCTCCCACCCCACTGACCCGCGGCCTCAGTCACCCACACAGAGGGACCCAAGGCCCGAGTCAGCGGGGAGCCCGTGGAGTCCTTTCCCTTGGGTGGTGAAAACTCCCAAGAGGGCTTATTTCCCCTTTGGAGAGCCGACACTATTACTCATTCCAGAAGGCAAAAATGAATACAAACACCTTAATCTAGAGGCAACCGAAATCATTCCAGATTCAGAAACTGGTCAGAACACAATATTGTAAAGCAACCATACTCCAATAAAAATTAATTTTAAAAAAGAGAAAAAGAAAGAAAAGACACTGGCCAGAATTGTTGGAATTCACGAAGTGGACACCCGTTCTAGTGACACCCACCCGCCGGCAGAGCAGTGAGTGTCCCCGCCAGGCCCCGAGGCCCCAGACACCAGACTGGGTGTATGTTGGCTGCTGGGGGGCAGGGGTGGTCTCACACTGCAATAACCCGACGGCATCAGTTCTCGCAAACCGAGAAACACCTGGCCAGGTCCTCTGCTCACTGCTTTGGGGTCGAACGACGGAGCAGCACGCCCGCCCTGTTCTTCAGCGACACCTGGGGTCTTAAACCACCACGAGGCCAGGGTGAACTGCACCTGCAAGATGAGCGAGAGTGAATTTAATTTGACTGAGATTCGTTTTGAGGTTGACTAACTGCAAACCTATTGTCTTGTCAATCTTCAGGCAAACTACTTTGAGTCTTTTTATTCTTAAAAAAAATTGGAAAGGGGAAAAAAACAGTCAACTTAAATATCCAAGTGAAGTTTTTTCTAAAATATAGCAACACCCCTGGCCAGAGAGCAGTTCACAGCACAGGCCCGAGACCACTGTCCTTAGAAAGGTCTGCCTGCAAGGTTGCCCTTGGCTGGCCTCTGGGAATTTGGATTTCAGGGGGTTCCCAACTTTCCCTAAAGACAGGAGCAGCTGCCGGCTGGTTCGGCGACACGTCTCTCCAGATACTTTCAACACAGTCCAGGTGATTCTTCTTGTGATTGGCCTGGACAAATAAAAGGTTTGAACAATCCTTTCTACGAAGGGGGGCAGACAGCAGATTCATGTTCAAAGGCAAGGAACGAGGGGCCCACCGCCCAGGCCAGCAGTTCCTGCCATGCGGACACTTGTAGACGGTGGCCCTGCAGGGTGGGTGGTGACAAGGAGAGGCATCTCCCGGGAGCTTGCACACAGGCGGGGGACCCCTTCACAGGTGTGGCTTGTGGGACTAAAATGCAAACCTGGGCCACTGCAAGCAGGGAAACTGGAACCAGGAATGCGGAGAGGAGACAGACTCTGCAGCTGGATTCAACCACCCGCCACCGCACCAGGAAGGACCAGGAAGGACCTGCCCATTCTACACAGCACCTGGCACGTGTTCTGGACCCAAAGCCAGAAGATGGTGGAAGATTCTAGATCATCCACCCCAAACCCTCCCTTTACAGATGCAGCAGCTGAGGCCCACACAGGGGCCAGGCCTTGCTCAGGGTCCCTGGGAAGAACCCAGGACTTGCACCCGATATTCTAGAACCTTCCCCTCTAACACCAGGCTGCCAGGAAAAGCAACTCTTGTTCTTGATCAAAAGACAGACTCTCAAAGGACAGGAAATTTGAACATCTCTAGTTGGGGAGGAGCGAAAAGGACCTTTCACTTAACTGCAAAACGTCAAGTTCACGGGGACAAAGCACAGGTCGGTGGTTGCCAGGGGTGGGGGAGGGCTGACCACAGTAGGGCAGGGGGAGCTTCCTGGAGCCGGGGAGCTGTTCTGTCTCCAATGCCCTGGTACGGTTGTCAAAAGTCAGAGCTATTTGCTCTGTCAGTTATAGCTCAATAAGACAAATCTAGGGCATTTTCTAAAAAAATGTTTTTAACTGAAAGGAAACCCACAAGCAGCGGGCGGCATGGGGAGGCCGCACACGACAAGAGCCTCGACTTGCGGAAAAGCCCCTTCGCACCCGGATGCCCGGTCTTATAGACGCTCACGGGGAAAGTCACACATCCATTGACACAGAAAGTTCTAGAACGTTGGAGCAGAGTGGGGGCCGCTCATCCAGATCCCGTCCTCCCCGCTTTGGTTTTTCCGCAGATGAGAAATGTAAGCCCAGACTGGGGACAGATTTGCCCAAGTTGACAAACTCAGAGAGCTTTCCCTGAGAAGCACAAGGTCGTTAAAAACATTTGACAATTTAAAAAAAAAAAAAACATGCACCCAGAGGGGCTTCCCTGGTGGCGCAGTGGTTGAGAGTCCGCCTGCCGATGCAGGGGACACGGGTTCGTGCCCCGGTCCCGGAGGATCCCACATGCCGTGGAGCGGCTGGGCCCGTGAGCCATGGCCGCTGAGCCTGCGCGTCCGGAGCCTGTGCTCCGCAACGGGAGAGGCCACAACAGTGAGAGGCCCGCGTACCGCAAAAACAACAACAACAACAAAAAAAAACATGCACCGCAAGAAGAGCAGAGAGAGAACATCCACTGAAAACAAAACAAGACAGATCACAATGCGAATTCATGAGAAAAGAGACTACACACCTCCTTGCTGTTTCATGTCACTTGCTTTCCTCCGGAATCCCAGGGGCTGGTGCCCTAGGCTCTGTGGGAAACACGTCTGTTACAAACACGCACCACCAGCCACTGTGTGCACCACACATGGTCGACTCAGGCTTCCCCAAACCGGGCTCCTTGGAACACCAGTTCTGAGGCAGAAACAGGAAATGCTACAAACCAGACTCTAAAGCACCATATGCATTAGCATTTTAAAGGCTAGAAAAGTTCCCAGCAAAACCCAAAAATCTACTTTTTTTTTTTAGTATCAACTGAAATCCATATATTCAGATATTACTAATTTCCCCCCAAATCGTTTTTCTGTCCCAGGATCCCATCCAGGACGCCACGTCGCATTTAGTTCACGTCTCCTTAGGCTCCTCTTGGCTGTGTCTCAGACCTCCCCTGCTTTTGATGACCTTGACAGCTTTGCGAGGCCACCCCTCGGTCGGGATTTACCGATGCTCTCCTTGTGAACACACGGGGTTACGGGTGTGGGGGGGTGACAGAGGTGAGGCGCCTTCTCATCACGAGGGCATCACAGCAGGCGTTGTCACCCGGACGTGTCCATCGCCGGGCTGCGGCCATGCCCCGCAGCCTTCTCCGCTGTACAGTGTGACCTTCCCTCGCCTCCGTCTCCACCCCGTCCTCTTTGGGAAGAAGTCTCTCTGCGCAGCCTCCACTCAGGTGTGGGGAGTTAGGATGATGCCCCCGGAGGGAGAAGTTCCATAAATTCCTCGGCCTGGGTGATTTTTCTCCCGTTTATTGACTTATTCAGTCATTCATGCATATCAGTACGGACTCATTTACTTTATACTTGGGTTATAATAAACACTGCATCATTTATGTTGTTCTGACTTTGGCTGGAACTTGTTCAGGTGGCTCCCGTGTCCTTCTGACAGGCCCCAACAGAATTAATTTTGATTTCCAAAGGAACACACCCTGGGAGTTACTTAGTACCCTCTCTAGGCCTAGGTTAGATAAAAGTGCCAAAAAGTGAAATTATAACGAGTAGAGGAAGCTGACCCCCCTTTCTCCCCATTCCCCACCCCCCTGCCTGGGGGGCAGGCCAGGGACTGGATGATGGGCACCAGGGTAAAGGACTTCTTACAGACTTTTTCATGAAAAGGCATTTCATACACATGGTTAAAAAAAGCTATTAGGGCTTCCCTGGTGGTCCAGTGGTTAAGACTCCGCACTTCCACTGCAGGGGGCGTGGGTTTGATCCCTGGTGGGGGAACTAAGACCCCTCATACCCCACAGTGAGGCCAAAAAAACAAAAAAAAATTACACAATATACAATAAGTAAATGAAGTTAAGTAAGTGAAGTCCCTCTGCGTAGGTCTTGTATCCTTTCTTTGATGCCAGGAGGAATTCAGTTAATAGATGGAAACTTGCAGATGGTCTGAGGGTGTCCACCAGTTTACAGCTGGGGAAACTGAGGCCAAGAACATCTGATTCGCCCTGAGGTACAGAGCTAAGGCCACAAGCTGGTCCTAGTTCCTGCCATGTGACTGCACGCTGTTCCCCTACACATACACACACAGACACACAGACACACAGACACACACACAGAGACACACACACAGAGACAGACACAGAGACACACACAGACACACACAGGGACAGACACAGAGACACAGATACACACAGACACACACACACAGAGACAGACAGACACACACAGACACACATGTGGAGACGCACACACAGAGACAGACACAGAGACACACATGGAGACACTCAGACACACACACAAATACACAGAGACACGCACAGGCAGACAAATACACAGACACAAAGACACACACAGACATGCACACACACGCAGACACACACAAACACATACACAGAGACACACATGCACACACAGAGACACACACACACAGAGATACACAAGACACAGACACAGACACACACAGGCAGACACAGACACACACAGACACACACATGGAACACAAAGACATACACACAAACACAAAGAGACACACACACATACGCAGACACACACACAGAGACACACGTGGGACACACACGAACACACACAGAGAGACACACACACACACACCACGCCACCCCTGGGATGTCCTGGGCCCCGAGGTGCCAGGTCTCAGGACCCCCCTCAAGCCCCCGCCCCGCCCAGCAGCTTCTCAAGCAGAGCGGTAACAGACAGCCCACCCTCTCCACCCTCACAGGTTACTTGTAAAAGCCCTTATCATGGCGGCTTCCCTGGTGGCGCAGTGGTTGAGAGTCCGCCTGCCGATGCAGGGGACGCGGGTTCGCGCCCCGGCCCGGGAGGATCCCACATGCCGCGGAGCGGCTGGGCCCGTGAGCCATGGCCGCTGAGCCTGCGCGTCCGGAGCCTGTGCTCTGCAACGGGAGAGGCCACAACAGTGAGAGGCCCGCGTACCGCAAAAAAAAAAAAAAAAAGCAAGCCCTGGAGAATTCTCTGAAACCAAGCTCGAAGCCACCAGGTCACACAAACACAGTAATTCTTCCTGGCCTCTCCTTCTGAACACTTCTTCCTAGCCAAGGTCAAAGTGGGCCTTGGGGAGGCCCCCAGCCCCTTCCTCACCCTCCCCGACACCCTCCCCTCCACCCCTGGAAGGTGGCTGTCAGCCCGAGGATCCCCTGGCCCGTCTCAGCCAAGTGACCTTGTACCTTCTCTCCTCTGGCTCTTCGCAGCGCCCCGTCCCCGCTCCTTTACCCCAGGGGGCTGCGCCCTCTCTGTCCACCACCCTCCACAGTTCGGGGTCCTCTGCCGAGGCCACAGCCTAACCCAGGTGACAACTCCAGGTGGGCCGCACTTGTGTCTACAAAGGCTCCTGCTAGGAAGCTGGAGACGTTAGAAGACCTGTTGTTTGTTTCCTATGGAAGAGTCCAGAAGTCACCGCTGTGTCCCGAGAGCCACCAAATTGCTACCTGCCAGTCGTGTCCGTTAAGCTCCACCCCCGAGTGCCCCTGCCCGCCCAGCGTCTGCCAGGCACACACACCAGCGTGTGCGCGAGGCCGTCCTCGAGGCCCGGTGTCTCCCGTGTGCTGACCTTCCCCACCGTCTCTCTCTCGCGCACAGGCTGCGCTGTCCTCCCTGGTTCTCGTCTCTCTCTAACCTGCTCCGTATCCTCCTCCTCCTCCTCCTCCTGTGTCTCCGAGATCTGCAGCCCCTGCAACCCACTCACGCTCCATCACCTGGGCTTTTCGCGGCTGTATCCACAGCTGTGTCCCCCAGGCCTGGCCCGGTGAGGAGCGCACAGCGGTGCTCAGTGAAGGTTTCCTGGATGAATCACGCACGTGTGCTCACAGACCTCTCGCTCTGTATGTCCCAAACCAAATGCTCCCCCCCCCGTGATACACCCCTCCTTTCACTGTGGCTAGAGCGGCTCCACCATCCTGTAAGACCTCCAAGCCAGACACACAGAGATTCTCCTGGAGGCTGAATAGCTGAAGGCCCTGGGACCAGACTTCCTGGGTCCAAAACCCATGTCTGCTACTAACCCAGCTGCACGACTTCAGATGTCTAAAGTAGCTTTTCCAGGAAATTCCCTGGCTGTCCAGTGGTTAAGACTCAACGCTCTGACTGCCGGGACCCGGGTTCAATCCCTGGTCTGGGAACTAAGATCTCACAAGCCGCACAGCGAGGCCAATAAATAAATAAAGTAGCTTCTCCTGACTTACATACAAAACAGAAACAGACCCACAGACATAGAAAACAAACTTATGGTTACCAAAGGGGAAGCAGGGAGGGATAAATTAGGAGTTTAGAATATAACAGATACACACTACTATATATAAAATAGAGAAACAAGGACACAGGGAACTATACTCAATATTTTGTAATAACCTACAAGGGAAAAGAATCTGATATATATGTATGTATAACTGAATCACTTTGCTGTACACCTGAAACTAACAGAATATTGTAAATCAACTATACTTCAAAATCAACTATACTTCAATATAAATAAATAATCGAAAAAATAAAGTAGCTTCTCCAGCCTCAGTCTCCCTATCAGTAAAATGGGTGAGCCGTTGAGGAGCCCATCATGGATGTGAGAGGGATTAGCACGCTGCTCTCTGTGCTGGTCTATGATTTCACTGGCTGCTCCGAGATGAACATGTCACTGAAACATCCAACTCCATGCAAATCGCCACCCAAGGGAATCAGGCTCAAAGGGCACCCAGCCGCTGGAAAAGTAAGTTTTATTTTATTTATTTATTTATTTTTTAAAGTCTTTCTTGAATTGGTTACAACACTGCTTCTGTTTTATGTTTTGGTTTTTTGGCCACAAGGCATGTGGGATCTTAGCTCCCCGACTAGGGATTGAACCCTAGTCGCACCTTAACCACTGGACCACCAAGGAAGTCCCAAAGTACATTTTAAATCATTGTCACCCATCCACCAGGTGGTGGAAGTCTGCATGCCATATGGTGTTCCTTCTTTGATGGGAGGGTGCTGTCCAAAATTCTCTCAAGAGGCCCCACAAAATGAGTGAAATGAATGGTACCCCCTCCCTCAAATATATGTCCACACCCTAAACCCCAGAACCTGTGACCTTATTTGGAAAAAGGGTCTTTGAGACGTAATTAAGTTAAGGATCTCAAGATGAGATCATCCTAAATTTAGGGTGAGCCCTAAATCCAGTGACAGGCGTCCTTATAAGAGAGAGATTTCACACACACACACGCACACACACAGAGCAGAAGGCGATGTAGAGATTGGAGTGATGGGACCACAAACCCAGGGTTTCTGGCAGCCACCAGAAGCTGGAGAGAGGCCTGGAACAGGGTATCCCTCAGAGTCTCCAGAGGAACCATCACCTGGATCTCAGGTTTCTGGCCTCCAGGCCTGCGAGAGAATAAATCTCTTGTTTTGTCAAGCTACCTGGTTGGTGGTCATTTGTTATGGCAGCCACAGGAAACTAACAAGCCCTGTTAGTACAAGTGTTGTACTCAGAGAAAAATCATATGATCTTAAAGAATTCTGTTCTTTTCACTTGAACTTCAAAAGAACAAGAGCAGGGCTTCCCTGGTGGCGCAGTGGTTGAGAGTCCGCCTGCCGATGCAGGGGACATGGGTTCGTGCCCCGGTCCGGGAGGATCCCACATGCTGTGGAGCGGCTGGGCCCGTGAGCCATGGCCGCTGAGCCTGCGCGTCTGGAGCCTGTGCTCCGCAACGGGAGAGGCCACAACAGTGAGAGGTCCGCGTACCGCAAAAAAAAAAAAAAAAAAAGAACAAGAGCAGACGACGGCACTGTTTAGTTTGTGAGGGATGGGACAGCCCCCAACCTGGGCCGGAGGCATCTGTAGTCAAATACGAAAGCACCAAGGATGGCCAAAGACCAGGTTAGACATGAAACCATCCTGAATTCAACTTTGGTCACCAGAATTTCAATCATTTAAAGTGATATTCCCAATACGTGGGGAGAAATACCCAGCATGTGGGTTCAAGTCCCAATCCCGCAAGCCATGCAGCATGGCCACACACACACAAAAATCCAGAAACAATCCCAAGGGCCACCTGGGAAAAGGTCTTTTTCATAGACTGACTTCACAGGTGTCAAGAAGTCATAACCTGGTAACCTGGGTGTTTTTTTCTTTGTTGGCCAGACCACACAGCATGCAGGATCTTAGTTCCCTGACCAGGAATCGAACCTGCACCCCCTGCAGTGGAAGCACAAAGTCTTAACCACTGGACCACCAGGGAAGTCCCTAACCTGGGGTTTTCAAATGGAAAAATTAGGGACCAGCAAACCAACTGCTGGCCAGTCCTTGGTCTGCCCCTGACCTGTCCTAGCGCCATCCCCTTGCCCATCGGGCCCTCAACTTTGCACAACTGTGGTTATTAAACCAGAGGAGTAAAAGCCCAACAGAAAGACAGAAATGGAAGATGAGAGGGTGCGTTTGTCTCTCAGCCTCTTCTGGCATCTTTTGCTGGTTTCATGTACTAACTGGCAAAGGGTCAATGTGGTAAGTAGACATTTGTTGCAAGTTGAACACTTGCCAAATTTTCCTACTGAAGCTTTAAAAAATTCCCTTTGTAAATAGAACGCTTTAATGCATTAGTAAAATACTGGATAATAGCAAAAAAAATTAATAATAAAATTAAATGCCTGCTGGGAGCTCCCTGGAGGTCCAGTGGTTAGGAGTCTGTGTTTTCACCATGGGTTCAATCCCTGCTCAGAGAACTAAGATCCCGCAAGCTTCAAGACACGGCCAAAAAAAAAAAAAATTAAATGCCTGTTAACATATACAATGGAATATTCCTCATCCATAAAAAAGAATGAAATAATGCCATTTGCAGCAACATGGATGGACCTAGAGATTATCATACTAAGTGAAGTAAGAAAAAGACAAATATCACATGACATCACTTATACATGGAATCTAAAAAATGATACAAATGAACTCATTTACAAAACAGAAATAGGGCTTCCCTGGTGGTGCAGTGGTTAAGAATCTGCCTGCTTATGCAGGGGACACGGGTTCGATCCCTGGTCTGGGAAGCTCCCACATGCCATGGAGCAACTAAGTCCGTGCGCCACAACTACTGAGCCTGCGCTCTAGAGTCCGCGAGCCACAACTACTGAAGGCCGCAAGCCACAACTACTGAAGCCTGTGCGCCTAGAGCCTGTGCTCTGCAACAGGAGAAGCCACCACAATGAGAAGCCTGAGCACTGCAATGAAGAGTAGACCCTGCTCTCTGCAATTAGAGAAAGCCCCCACGTAGCGACGAAAACCCAATGCAGCCAAAAATAAATTAATTAAATAAGTTAATTTAAAAAAAAAACAGAAATAGACTCACAAACATAGAAAACAAACTTATGGTTAGCAAAGGGGAAAGGAGGGGGAGGAATAAATTAGGAGTTTGGGATTAACAGATACAACTACTAAATATAAAATAAACAAGGGCCTACTGTACAGCACAGGGAACTATATTCAATACCTTATAATAACCTATAATGGAAAAGAATCTGAAAAAGAATATGTATGTATATATACATAAAATTGAATCACTTTGCTGTACACCTGAAACTATCACAAGATTGTAAATCAACTATACTCCAATTAAAAAAAAAAAAAAAGCCTGCTAACAAGGCAGGAAGAGGAAAAAGATAATGGGCCTTCCCAAAACAGCCCAAAACCCCAGAGGCTCTGCAGCCCAGGTCACCCCACCCCTGGAGCCACATCCGGCAGGAACACCCCTGAGGGACACGCCAGCGCCCGAACTGGAGCCACTTCTGAAGGTTCCTACCTGGAGTCCAGGAGTAACGGCCACAAACAGAAGGTGGAGGTGAAGTCCAGAAAGCCAGCTTCTGAGAGCAGGGGAGCTGGGCGAGAGAGACGCTGGTCTGGAGAAAAGAACAGAGCAGATGCAAAATGGTCTTTCGACAAAGAGGAGCTTAGCAAATCTACTCTCAAGATCTGCAAAGAAGGAGCAAAAATAATCGTGAGCCTCCTGGCCCCCACCCTCCATATGACCACATGGAAGAGGCACGCTGGGGACAAAGGGATTCAGCATGCCAAACGGGGCACCTCGAAGTTGGCCCCAGTGCTTAACTCAATTTTGCATTCCCCCTTCAAAGGAAAAACACACTCAAAAAGTTCTCACTTAACAATATTCAAAAACTAACCAACAGTTCAAAATGGGCATCCTTTCCTTGCAATAAAATTTGTCCTGAAAGATTTCTCAAACTCCTCTTCCCCAAAAGTGGTTTCTAAGACGATTAGCTTTATTTGAGTGCAAATAGGCAGCCTGGAAACAGTCTGTCATTTCACAGGATGCTAGGTCTTTATTTTTCTACCCACGTGAAACTAAGATGTGGGCTAAGCTTCAAATATCTGAGCATCTTTCCTCGACCAGGAACCTGAGAGAGCAAGAAGTCTCTGAAGGTCGAATTTCTAAAGATAAACCCCTGTGCACACATGCACACACACACACTCTCTCTCTAACAAGAAACAATCCTGGATGTGAACATCTTCCAAGGACACCTTCATTGGCTCAACTCCCAGCCCTGGGCCAGGGTAGGTTCTCAGCAAATATTATTCAAGTGTAATAGTCTAAAGGGAAGTCAGGAGACTGCACATTATCCCCCTTTCCTAACTGCACATAGAACAAGAAGGAACACTCCAAGACATCCCTGGTGGTCCAGTGGTTAGGACTCCATGCTTTCACTGCAGGGGGCACGGGGTGTGATCCCTGGCCAAAAAAAAAAAAAAAAAAAGAATGGACGCTCCAAATAAATACGTTCTGCCGAGTATGTGGTCAGGTTCTTGGGAAGGGCGGGGGACATTAAAGTCTGTATTTTCGTGCACAAGTCACAGGGGGTATTTCTTTCTTCTTTTTTTTTCCTCCAGTGTTAATTTTTAAGATGGACACCTTCATACATACTTGCTATTATTTTGACCAGACACTTTTAGGTACAATTATTCTGAGATATAAATTTAAAAGGAATGACAGGGACTTCCCTGGTGGTCCAGTGGTAAAGAATCCGCCTTCCAGTGCAGGAGATGCAGGTTTGATCCCTGGTCAGGGAACTAAGATCCCACATGCCGCAGGGCAACTAAGCCCGCGCACCACAACTACTGAGCCCGTGCGTCTCAACAAGAGAGCCCACGTGCCGCAAACTACAGAGCCCATGTGCCCTGGAGCCTGCGCGCCACAACTAGAGAGAAGCCCACGCGACACAATGAAGAGCCTGCAGGCCATAACTAAAGATCCTGCATGCCTCAACGAAGACCCCATGTGCCACAACTAAGACCTGACGCAGCCAAAAAAATAAGGAAAATAAATAAATAAAATAAATAAATATTTTTAAAAAAAGGAATGACAGTGGATTTTTTTTTTCCATTTTGCAATCTCCTGTCCCTTAATGCCATGTGAAAATCAGGTCAAAAGTTAAAACTCCTGGGGACTTCCCTGGTAGTCCAGTGGGTAAGACTCTGCACTCCCAATGCAGGGGGCCGGAGTTCAATCCCCGGTCGGGGAACTAGATCCTGCATGCACGCCACAACTAAGAAGTCCACATGACACAACTAAAGACCCTGCATGCTGCAGCTTACACCCGGGGCAGCCAAGATAAATACATAATTTTTTTTTTTTTTTTTTTGCAGTACGCGGGCCTTTCACTGTTGTGGCCTCTCCCGTTGCGGAGCACAGGCTCCGGACGCGCAGGCGCAGCGGCCATGGCTCACGGGCCCAGCCGCTCCGCGGCATGTGGGGTCTTCCCGGACCGGGGCACGAACCCGTGTCCCCTGCATCGGCAGGCGGACTCTCAACCACTGCGCCAACAGGGAAGCCCTGACCATTTTTAATTGAGGTGGAGTACAGCTAAAGTGTTGTTTGTTTGTTTGTTTGTTTTTTGCGGTACGCGGGCCTTTCACTGTTGTGGCCTCTCCCGTTGCGGAGCACAGGCTCCGGACGCGCAGGCTCAGCGGCCATGGCTCACGGGCCCAGCCGCTCCGCGGCATGTGGGATCTTCCCGGACCGGGGCACGAACCCGTGTCCCCTGCATCAGCAGGCGGACTCTCGACCACTGCACCACCAGGGAAGCCCCAATCAATAAATAATTTTTTTAAAAAACCTTACAACTCCAGTTTAAGACAATGTTGACCAAGCTTTAAAGGGAAAAGCCGTTTCAGAGGTGGCCACGTCTCATTTTACCTTGTGTGGTAGGTCAGCCTCTCCGAAGCTCCTGGGCTCCCCTCAGAATCCATCAGATCACAAAGTTCTGCAACCAAAACAGAAGAGTTCCCGTTCAGGCTGAAGGAACCCACAGAAAACGTAGAGAACAAGACCATCCGGGATTTTACTTCTTATTTGACGTCAGTTTGTCTAGAGGAAACCACAGGTTAAAATAATATTTTAGTTTGGAAAAATACTGCGTAGCTTTACGCGCAGACGTTAATTAACCCCAGGTAAATTCCTAGGCGTCCTAGAATTCTCCTGTGGGCTTGGGGGCGGGGAGCTTCCAGACTTCCCAAGAACTGGCTGCTCGCCGTCCCGGGAGGGGGCGGGGTCAGCCGGAGGGCCGCCCTCCCGCCCTCAACCGGTCAGAGCCGGCCCGGGGCGCCCCCGGGAGGGGAGCTGCGGTGCCCCCTCTCACTCCCTCACTGCCCCGCCTCACCTCGTGCCGGAGACTCTCCGCCCTGCAGGCCCGACTCCTGGAGCGGGGCGGGGGCGGGGACAACAGATGTTCCTCCTTAAGGGGGGCAAGAACCGCGGCCTCTCCGAGACAGGGAGCCCAGCCCCAGGAAGTGGGGCCCCCTCCTCACTCCTGTCAGAGGGGCCCCCAGGGTGCTCCGCTCCCGCAGGGCCCACCCGCACGGTGGAGGCTCTTCCCTCCCACGAGTGACCCCCCCCAGGGGCTGGGGGCCAGGTCCTCAGTCCCGCGGGGCAGCGACCCGCACCACGTGGGGAACGCGGTCTTCACTCCTGCAAGGCCACCACGGGGCCGGGCGGTCCTCCTCCCACGGGGCAGGGACCCCCTCAGGGTCTGGGCTCGGCCGCCTCGGGCCCCTCCTGGACGCTGGGGCCGCTGGAGACCCACCCGCGTCCTGATCCGCCCGCGCGGCAGCAGCTGCGGGGAAAGGCGCCCCGGGCAGCAACACCTCGTGCGGAGCGGGCGCACCTGCGCCCACCTGCCCGAGATCCGCAGCGCCCCCTGCAGCCTCCAGACGTAGCAAGGAACTGGCTCCTGAGGGCGACTCCGGGGAGCCGTGTTGTTACTCAAGTCGGGGCCGGCGGGACGCCCTGGGCAGGTGAAGTTGGCGCCGCGGTTGATGCTAACTCAGAGCAGCTGGGGTCGGAATACGGACGTCGGGTGCGCAGGGCACAGGACGGTCACTGCAGACTTACCTTCTGAATGGCATGTTCATTTTGTTCCCACAGTCACCATCACCGAGTCGAGAAGGAAGGTCTTGCGATCCGGACCTGTGTGACGTCACAGGCATCTCCATGGCAACGAATCTTGAGGCTCCCTGCCCGCCGCGCCCCAACGTGCAGGCGGTGGACTCATGCTGCCCCTTCTCGAAACTCCTCTGATGCTTTCCGCCGCGCTAGGCCCCCCATTCGTGTTCCACTCGCGGCCAGAGGGGCCTTTCTAAGGACACAACTTTGCCACAAAACCTTGAGTGACTCCCCTGTGCCCTGGGCTGACCTTCAAACTCTTTAACCCCGCGCTCCACCCCGGCGGCATCCTGACCGGAGCACTGCGCCTGCCCCAGGGCTGCAGCCCCTCCCACGTCTCCATCCCGATTTGGGAAGGTACCAAGCCCCCTCCCTCCCAACCATCCACAGATGTGACTTCTGCTGGAAAGGCTTCCCTCACTCCGCCCCCATCCCGACTCTCTTAACCTCCGCGGCTTAGTTTGGCACCTCCTCCAGGAAGCCTTCCTTGACCTCGAAGTCTTGGTTAAGAGCCGCTCCTCTGCACTCCCACAGCAGGCCAGACCACCCTGTGTAGAAGCTGCCTATTGATTTCTTTTTTAAAAAATTTTATTTATTTATTTGGCTGCACCAGGTCTTAGTTGCGGCATGCAGGATCTTTAGCTGTGGCATTAGAAAACTCTTAGTTGAGGCACGCGGGATCTAGTTCCCCGACCAGGGATCGAACCTGTGCCCCCTGCATTGAGAGCTCGGAGTCTTAACCACTGGACCGCCAGGGAAGTCCCTTCCTAACAGTTTTCTATATACAAGATCATATCATCTACAAGTAGAGATAATTTTTACTCCTTCCTGTCCGATCAGGGTGCCTTTTATTTATTGGGACTAACTGCCCTAGCTGGAACCTCCAGTATGGTGTTGAATTCAAGCGGTGAAAATGAACATCCTGTCTTGTTTTTAATTGTGCATTGATTTGCAGTGCCAAGTACCTTCAGTCTGTTTGAGTTACAAAGATATGTTAAAGAAAAGATGAAATACTTGCAGATGAATTGATACGGTGAAATTCAGAAATTGCTTCAGAAAGCTGAGGGCACGGAGGGAGGTTGCGTGAGGTGTGGATCGGCCTGACTGGCCGTGACCAGCTGGCTGAATCGGAACAACAGCACATGAGGTTCCACGTACAATGAACAGAGTTCAAATGTTAAATATTTTATTGGCTTCATCCATTCAACTTTTTGTAAAGTGGGTAGTTGGTTTATCAATTTTTTTCACTCTGATTGGTTTTTTTTTTAACTTGGAATTAAAAAAAACAACAGTGCTTTTTGGACCACATTTAAAGCTCTAGAACTTTCATTGGTCTAGTGTTGAGGACTTAACAGTACTTTCATGAGAAGATGATGTATGTTAGGGACTTTCCTGGTGGTCCAGTGGTTAAGAATCCGCCTTCCAATGCAGGGGGTGCAGGTGTGATCCCTGATCAGGGAACTAAGATCCCACATGCTGCAGGGCTACTGAGCCCGCGCACCACAACTAAGACTTGACACAGCCAAAAATAAATAAACATTATTTAAAAAAAAAAAAAAAGATGACGTATGTTCTGAGCAGAGAGATACACTTGGCAGATAATTGCTCAGCTCCTCGGAGATGCAACAACATCACAGGATCTTTGTTCAGATTTTGATGGTGCTATTAATACACCATGACTCACGAAGAGCCCTGCTTCCTGGAATGTTCCTCCTAGGAGGAAAAGTGATGTTCCTTCCTATAGAAGCGTAATCTCTTATCACACTTTCAAAGGTTTGAGCAGATCTTGAAGTCTTAGAAAAAGGAAGGACATCTTTCCAAATTATACAAAATTGTTTAAACAATTTGCCATCCCCACAGGAAGGGGGGAAATATCAGTTGTGTGTACCAGGTATTCATTCAATCCACAAATACGTATCAGGTGCACTGGGCTGGCAGTGAGCAAACTATGTACAAGCTTACCTTCGTGGTAGACAGCAAGACGGACCGTAGACTAATTGCAGGACAATCGTGAGACATGCCACCAAGAAAGGGAGAGGATGCAGGGAGTGTAGCCACAGGTAAACTGAGGCCAGGCAGCGGGAGGATTTAGCCTGGGACAGAGGGGCACGAAGACCATCCCAGGTGAGATATTGCTTCATGGGTACAGAGTTTCTGTTTGGGGTATGAAAAAGTTTGGGAAATAGTGTTGATGGTTGCACAACATTTTGAATATAGTTAATGCCATTGAACCGTACACTTAACAATGGTAAACGTTAGGTTATGTACATTTTACTGTCCCAGGTGGAGGAGCTGTGATGTGGTGTGTGAAGGCCTTGAGAGACCAGGTATCTAGGACACAGCGTAGGACAGGCTCCGTCAATCACACGCTTTGAATGGGTCTTTGAATGGAAAAGCAGGTGTGGAAAAAAGCCGAGGTCTGTGGACAACCCACTGGGGAAGTGAGTAGTGGGAAACACAGTCCATTCATGGCCTCACCTCTTACCCGTGGCCACTTGAAGCTGCAGTTTCCTCATCTATCAAAAGGAATCAGTAATGATACTTAGAAGATTGAAAACTCAACTGAGAACCCAGAATAATTGTTGAAGCTGGTTGATGGGTATGTAGTGGCTCATAAAACAGTTCCCTCTACTTTTGTGTGTGTGTCTATAAACATACATAATATAAAATTTACCATTTTAACCTTTTTTAAGTGTACAGGTCAGTGGAATCAAATACAATTACATTGTTGTGCAACCAACCATCACTACCATCCATCTCCAGAACTTTTTCATCATCTCCAACTGGAACTCTGCCCCCATTAAATACCAACTCCCCAGCCCCCAGCCCCTGGCAAACACTATTCCACTGTGTCTCTATGAATTTGACTGCTCCAGGGACCTCATATTAAGTGGAATCATACAGGGGACTTCCCTGGCAGTCCAATGGTTAAGACTCCGAGCTTCCACTGCAGGGGGCACAGGTTTGACCCCTGGTCAGGGAACTAAGATCCTACATGCCCCAGAGCCAAAAAAAAAATTTTTTTTAATTAATTAAAAGAAGTGGAATCATAAATACAGTATTTGTCCTTCCACGTCTGGCTTACTTCATGTAGCTTACTGTCCTCAAGATTTATCCATGTCATAGCATGTGCCAGAATATCTTTCCTCTTTAAGGCTGAATAATATTTCATTGTGTATATGATGTACATTTTGTTTATCCATTAATTCACTGATGAGTGTTTGGATTGTTTCTACCTTTTGGCTAATATGAATGACACTGCTATGAACACTGGTGTACAAATACCTTTTTGAGTCACTGCTTTCTGAGTATATACCCAGTAGTGAATTGCTGGATCATATGGTAATTGTTCATTTTTTGAGGGACCACCAAACTCTTTTACATTTTTTCAATAACAAGTTTGAGATATTCATATACTATATAATTCATTCACTTTAAAGTGTAGAGTTCAGTGACTTTTACTATATTCACAGTATCGCATAGCCATCACAATCAATTTTTCAACACTATGATCACCCCAAAAAGAAACTCTACACTCATTAAGTGGTCACTCTCCATGGCTCTTCCCCAGAGTCCCTGGCCAACCATGCAGCTACTACGTTCTGTCTCTATGGACTTGCCTATTCTGGACATTTCACATGAGTAAGATCATACAATAAATTTGTGGCCTTTTGTGACTGGCTTCTTTCACTTGGCATGGTTTTCAAGGTTCATTCTTTCTATGGCAACAATATTCCAAATAATAGTCCATTGCACCATTACACCCCATTTATCTATCCATTCATCCATCCATTGATGGTCATTTGGTTTGTTTCCACCTTTTGGCTTTTATGAATAATGTTGCTATGAAAACGTGTGTACACATATCCTGTGGATACGGAGGGCTGACCACGTCATTTATATAAGGGACTTCAGCATCCTCAGATTTTGATATCCTTGGGGGTCCCAGAACCAAGCCCCTGAGGGACAGATACCCAGGGAGGACTGTTACGTGTTTTTGTGGACACGTTTTCCATTTCTCCTGGGTACATACCTAAGAGTGGAATTGCTAGATCATATGGTAATTCTAGGCTTCACTTTTCCAGGAAGTGCCAGGCTGTTTTCCAAAAGGGCACCGTTTTCCATTCCCATCAGCAGCAAGGTTCCAATTTCTCCACGTCCTTGTCAACACCTATTTGTCCCTCTCTGCTTTTTGCAAGTGTTTTGGAAATCTCCAAAATAAAAGTTAGGAAAACAATTAGAAACTGTAAGTTAAAGTGTTTGTAAACTGTGAAGTACTTACACTAATTTGTTAACAAATATTTGAGTGCCTGCCATGTGCCCAACACCAAGTATCTGGGATACATAAGAGAACAAAACAAACATCTCTATTCTTGGAAGTCAGGACTGGTCCTATTGGCTCTTCCTAAACCTCAATCTTTGGAGGCAAGGTCGTCAGACCCTAGCTCGGGGCTGTGGGATAGAGAAGCCAGTGGGAGCTGGCGTGCTTGCGCCCTGGTACCATCAGTAGGATTATTCCCACCTGTAGCATAAAATGGAATAAGGGGCACCTCATGAGGATGAAACAACTTCAGAGTTGGTGGAGCTGATCTACCAAATCCCCTCAGTATTCCTGGTATTGAGGACGTTTCTCAAGGGGTGGGCATGGGGTCGCCCATCCTAAAAAAGCAGCCCCATGGCAGACCATAGCAACTGCCTTCCCATTGGCTAAGTTGCTGGACAGTCTCCAATCCAGGCCCGAGGCTAATGGCTCACGTTCAAGGCACACACGGTTAATCAGTTTCAGCCTCCAGCTTTCTCTCCTCAGACGCCAAATCTCACACATCCCGGCTCTCAAGCCTGGCCTATTATGCTGGGAAGCCCCCCACTTCTTTGTTGAAGTGGGGTCAGCTTTGTGTCAGCTGCCACGCCCTTCCTGGAGCACCCCCCTCCCCGGCCCTGCCCCACCAGCTGACCCCTCCTAGCTCTGGGCTTTCACCTCAGCTGGGGCTCCTTGGCCTTCACCGTGGCCAGCTTCCCCGTGATGCACCTCTCATCTGTGTGCAGGGCTGGTCCTTCGGTGGCATTCAATCAAAACATGACAAATCCGTGCTTGGTAGGAACTACTGAAAGTTCTGAGGCCCGAGAGAGCAAGGGCACAGTAAGCTAGAGGGGGCTGGCACTTGCGGACCTGAGCCCAGGTAAGGAAGGCAACCTCCCAGGACTCACAGAACAGGAGGAAAGGTCCTACCTGACCAGTCACCTGCTAAGCCCACTACCTAGGAAGCGCCAGAACAGGCTTTTTTTTTTTTCCCCAAGGTTAAAATGAAGCAGAACAGGCTTTTAAGGTACCTTGGCTCCAATTTACAAGAAATGAGGTGCAGGACATGGCCGGCTCAGTCACTTTTGAACCCCAATAGACTGCTTTCTATACCTTTGCGTTGCTTTTTTCATTTGCTAATCGTGTACACTCATGTACCACACACCATTAAAATTCACCCATTTTGTGTACTTTAAATTGTAATAAACATTTACAGCTGTGCAGCCATCCCCTCAAGTTCTGGGGCACGGAATCTCGTCCCTCTGCAGTTATGTCCCACTAGGACTCCTGGCGCCAGGCAACCCGCTGAGCTGCTTTTTGCTGCTTTTTGCTTTTGCTTTTCTCGAATTTTACGAAAATGCAATCACAGTAGGTAGCTTTTTCTGTCTGGCTTCTTCCACTATGTTTACCTAGGTCTCGTTTCTCAGTTCTCAGCATACAGGTCTTGCAAGACTTCTTGTAAAATTTATTCCTATATGGTATTATGCATTTTAAAATATTAATGACTATTCTTTGTTGCTAACAAAATTTCAATCTGATCTCGTATCTTAGGATTTTGCTATACTTATTCTTGTACCAATTTTGTAGATTCCTTTCTGACTGTCCTTGCAGCCACATAATCTGTGAATAAGCAATGTTTTTCCACCTCGCACCACACCCTTGTCTCTGCTTTTCAGCACTCGCCTAGGCAGGGTGGGACCTAACCCTGGACTGGGCAGCAGCTGGCTCGAGACCCCGCCAGCCTGAGGGGCGTCACCTCCAGGCTGTGTTCGTGTGTCCTTCAGCTCAACTCCTCACCACCGCCCCCCATCCCGGGGCTGGGCATCCACTCTCTCCATGGTCCAGTCACTGGCACACGAGTTCTGGGGGTACTACAGTTCCAAAGTACACGTATCTGCCATAAACGCTTTCCAGTAACTCGGAAAACATGCTCAGTGGGAGATCTTTTTTTAAGTGGGAGACTATTTATAGAGGCTCTCAGTTTGTTTCCCTGAAATGCTCCTTTGGATTTAAGTGGATTCCTCTATATTCCTACTAGACACGGGAAACGCGGAACAAAACTTCCCCTCTGCCCTGGCCTTTCAATTCCTAATTCCTCAGCAGTGTGGACACCTCAATTCTCTCCTTAGACAAGTGGGAGGTAAGAACTGCTGCTGCAGAAGATTCTAAGGATTAAAGGCGATTACTTCACTGGGCACTTGGTACCCACTGAACACTAGGTGACAGATCTTCCGCAGCATAGGACTCTCAGGTCCTCTCCCTGCCCCCTATTCATCACGGTCACCCTTCACGTGGTCTTAGGCTCGGGATGCAGATCCTGTACAAAGCTGCTACCACCAACTTCCCCACAGCTCACGCCTCTCCAACTGCTGCTCACAGCCAGCGGCACCTCGGCACCTTCTCTACAGCCACCTCGCCTGACGCGCAATAAGGAACCGGAGACCCCGGAGCAGAGGCGGTTTAAGGTGGAACGGCACTCATTAAGTACGCGTGGTGAACAACTTCCAGACATTCCTAAGGCCGAGGTAGTTCAGAGACGATAATTAGAGCATCAGATACGTTTCACAAATACCGTCAAAGCACAGTTTGGACATGAAAATCCTACAGGAGAATGGTATTAGGAAATTTAACACATAGTGTCAGATTCACCTGTTCTCATCTGTGTCTTTTAAGGATATATGCTCTGGGAATTCCCTGGTCGTCCAGTAGTTAAGACTCCAAGCTTCCACTGCAGGGGGAGTGGGTTCAATCCCTGGTCAGGGAACTAAGATACCACCTAAGATCCTGCATGCTGCACAGCCAAAAAAAAAACAAAACAAAACAAAAATCCCCAAAAAAACACATCACGAGAATGTATGCTCACCCCCCACCTGCCACCTGAGTGTGCCCTGGAAGATCACAGCAGTAAGACTCCGGCAGTCCACACCGATCATCTATTCCCTTGACTCCTCGTAGGCAAGTGTGCACACCTAACATTTTACATTCTGGGACCATCCCGTCACCTATACCCACCCCCCAAATAAGACATTTTCACGTAAGTTCTTTTTAATTTATCTGTATTTGTTACAACTTTTAAAGCAGAATGTGACTCGAGCACTATGTCTCCATTCACAAAACTTGCTCCGAGTCACTTTTCAAACAGCTTTACAACATGCCTAGATAGGCTTATAATTCTGCTACTCTCAACAACACTTTTCTGTGGAAAACAAGCCCTATGTATGGACAGTAACTCCCATCAAGTTGGTTTTGGTTCAGTTGAACATACTCATACTAATTCCTAGGGGCCTGGCACATGCAGTCAACACAGGCGATGGAAGGTTTAAAAAGTAAATCCCAGAAGATGAAAGTTGCTTTAAGAAGTATTTTCTTTTAAACATCAAGGTATATACTTCAGAACACTTCAGTGACAGAAGATTTGGTCTACTAAAGAATCCGCTTGATAGCTGAACACTTCAGACCATGAAGTTAACGTAGGTTACATACACCTTACAACAAACGCTATAAAATAAGCCAACATGAAACTAGAAAAAAACTAGCTCTGCTTTTAGTGCCTAAATTATCACAGTATCACACTTAGTAGAAAGAAATCTTATCTTCCCCTTAAGTAGTTGTCATGCCATACAGGTTTTTAAATGTTAACAAAAATAAAGAAATACTTGAAAACATTATCAGAAGAACTGAAAACAAGAGTGTTGAACACGCGGCTACGTATTCCTCAGGCAGAGCTCAGTCTACTTCTTCCATGCGGGACGTGTCATCGTCTCCTTCGAGGGGCGGCATCTCCTCCGTTACAGCAGCACTGCTATCGTCAGCAGTGGGGTCATCTTCATCAATACCTTTTTGGAAATAAACACCACGGATTAGATTTCCTAAAACCACCTAACTATCCCAACACTGCCAGTTCATACCCACCTTCCAAGGCTGAGCAATTACAGGGTATATGACCCTGTTTCATTTTTTATCCTGTACAATCAAAAGGCCTATTACACCTCTTTAACTCACGTGGCTTAGGGTTTCCCAAACTGAATGGGACAGCCCAACTTTGTTCAAATTGCTGAAAGTTATGTTACCCTTTTCAACAGTCATGTGTTTAAGCTTTTCCCCCAATAGTACTGACACGTGGTATTTGCACAAGGCTTACCAAGACCAAGTTTGATCATCCTATAGATCCTGTTAGCATGTGTCTGAGGATCCTCCAGACTGAAGCCAGAAGACAGGAGAGCCGTTTCATACAGCAGGATGACCAGATCCTTCACAGACTTGTCATTCTTGTCAGCCTCTGCCTTCTGCCTCAAGGTCTCAATGATGGAATGGTCAGGGTTTATCTCCAGGTGCTTCTTCGCTGCCATGTAACCCATCGTTGAGTTGTCTCTCAGCGCCTGAGCCTTCATGATCCTTTCCATATTTGCTGTCCAGCCATACGTGCTTGTGACAATGCAGCACGGGGATGTCACCAATCGGTTAGACACGACCACCTATAATCAAAACACAGTGATAACTAGGCCTAAGAAGATTTCATATTCTAACTTGTAAGTACTTGTTGTCAGCTTTATTATGAACATTTAAAGAACTTCAGTATTGACGAATCAGAAACACTATTTGCAAACTCAGATACCTAACATTTTCTTCCTTTGAGTTCTCTTACACTTGAAGTCTTTAAGGATCTTGAGATCTATATCCATCACTAAATGGAAATGCTAAAGTTTTCTATTAGTAAGTTAAGAAAACTTCAGTTTGAAAAACACCTGACACTCCTTTTAAATGTAGGTGAGAAGACTGTATTCACACACCTTTTCAACTTTCTTCTCCAAGATGTCCTTCATGATTTTGCAGAGGTTTTCAAACTTTGTCTTTTTTTCTTCCTGTTTCTTTTTCTCTTCTTCGTCCTCTGGAAGTTCCAGGCCCTCTTTGGTGACTGACACTAAGGTCTTCCCCTCAAACTCCTTCAGCTGCTGCACACAATACTCATCAATAGGCTCGATCATGTAGATCACTTCCAAGCCGTGCTTCCGAAGACGTTCCACAAAGGCAGAGTTAGCTACCTGGTCCTTAGTCTCACCTGATATGTGAAAAAGTTTTAGATCCGTAACAGGAAGCAGTTTCATTTCCTTTTGTTTCTTCCTATGTAGTCTGTTCTAAACACAGACATGGGCTAGGCTCACACTACATTGCCTAGATTAACCCCTACTAATTTATATGTTAACACCACACGGGTAGAAAACACACCCAACTGTTCCTATGGAATCACAAGCACAAAGATACGACTAACATTTATTGCCCATTACCTGTGATGTAATAGATGTGTTTCTGGTTCTCCTTCATTCTTGTGCAGTAGTCCTTGAGGGAAACCATCTCATCACCAGAAGCAGAAGTGTAGTACCTCAACAGCTCTGAAAGTTTCTTTCGATTTTGAGAATCTTCATGTATTCCAAGCTGAAAAATAGGTGAGCTTTAGGAAGACTTTCTCTGCATTAAAAAGTCATTTAAAATGACAAGCCATCCCTGGTGGCACAGTGGTTCAGAGTCCGCCTGCCGATGCAGGGGACATGGGTTCGTGTCCCGGTCCGGGAAGATCCCACATGCCGCGGAGCGGGTGGGCCCGTGAGCCTTGGCCGCTGAGCCTGCGCGTCCGGAGCCTGTGCTCCGCAACGGGAGAGGCCACAACAGGGAGAGGCCCGCGTACCACACACAAAAAAATAAAAATAAAAAAATAATAAAAATAAAAATAAAATGAGAAGCCAGTTTGATTACTAGTCCTAATGGTGAAGTGTGTTTATAACTAACCTTAATGTTTTTAGAGAACTGCTCATAAAACTTCTTGTAGTTCTCTTTATCTTCTGCCAGTTCAGTGAAGAGTTCTAAGCATTTTTTGACCAAATTCTTCCTAATAACTTTCAAAATTTTGCTTTGTTGCAGCATCTCACGGGAAATGTTTAAAGGGAGATCCTCCGAGTCCACCACGCCTCTGATGAAGTCTGAAAAAACAGACCAAATACGCCCAAGGTCACTCCAAAGACAAAATCGACAAAAACGTAAACCCGAAAAACCACAGACGAACGACTTTTTCCCCTTTAAAAACCGGGAGTTGATCGGCTGAACTGCTCTGACCGGTGACGGCGGCCGCTCTTCCCGCCCAACCGCACTTACTTAGATACTCGGGGATCAGCTCCTCGCAGTTGTCCATGATGAAAACTCTGCGAACATACAACTTAATGTTGTTCTTTTTCTTTCTGTTTTCGAACAGGTCAAAGGGAGCACGTCTTGGGACAAAAAGAAGAGCTCTGAATTCCAGCTGTCCTTCAACTGAAAAATGCTGTAATAAAACACAGCCAAGATCAAGACGGTGCAATCAACTTTCACCAACAGGTACCTCTTAACCCCCAGAGCCAAACACTTGCAGTTACCTAACTTCAAGACTTCGGGAGAAGGACGGGGCAGTGGGCAAGAGAAAGCTGCCAGAGACCACCCTCAAATTTAACGGTCTGAGGCACAGCGCCTGCAGAGGCCCCGGCTTTGACGCCCCCGGCGCTCACCTTCACCGCCAGGTGATCCTCCCAGTCGTTGGTCAAGCTCTTGTAGAACTCTCCGTACTCCTCGTTACTAATGTCGTCCGGGTTTCTGGTCCAAATAGGCTTCGTCTTGTTCAGTTCTTCCTGGTCGATGTACTTCTCCTTGATCTTCTTCTTCTTCTTCTTGTCACCATCCTTCTTTTCTTCCTCCTCTTCCTCAGAGCCAACATCTTCTATCTCAGGTTTGTCCTCAGACTCCTTGTCTTCTTTTTCCTTTTCTTCTTCTTTGTCTTCCTTTTCTTCTGCCTCGTCGTCACTGACTTCTTTATCACGTTCCTTCTCCACCTTCAAAAGACGTAAGTAAATCACCTCTCCATCCCAGAACTAAGAAAATAAGCTGAACAGCGCTGAGGCACTTACACCCAAAACCAACTCAAAACAGTAAGTAGCCAGGAAGCTACTCATCAGCTTCTGATGTTATCTCAACAGCCCTGGGTGCCTGGACAGAGGAAGACAGAGCTCCACCCACCAGCCCAGTAAACACTGCACGTTCTGAACTCCTCTTCTTTTATCAAGAGCTCTAAGGACTAAAGATTTCAATTCAGTCGCTTTGGTCACCTACGTGAAAAACAGACACTCACAAAAAGAGTGATGGGATAGCCGATAAACTGCGAGTGCTTCTTCACAATCTCTTTTATTCTCCGTTCCTCTAAGTACTCAGTTTGGTCTTCTTTAAGATGCAGAATAACTTTTGTTCCACGACCCATAGGTTCTCCTGAAAAGGAAATGGAAAATCGAGCTCAATTTCAATCTCAATGGCCTAATCAAGGTTCAGGAACATACTGTCAATTTAGCTCTCCTAGCAGTCATTTTAACGTCTGTGAAGCACGGCTTTACCCTTACTGCAAACGGAAAGACTCCCAGAGCAGTTAACGGCCAAGATAAACAACCGCAAGAACAGGCTATCCCACTTCAGGAAAACACAAGTTTTTTTTTTTAAAAACACACACTTCACAGCACCTTCAGGGGCCCACTGCCCCCACTAACGACTGACCCAGCAAGGTGCTCTCTCGGATGCCCACCTGTGTCAGTCCTCACTGTGAAGGACCCTCCTGCAGAAGACTCCCAGGCATACTGCTCATCGTCGTTATGTTTGGTGATCACGGTCACTTTCTCGGCCACCAGATAGGCCGAATAAAACCCGACGCCAAACTGGCCAATCATAGAAATATCTGCACCAGCCTGCAAAGCCTCCATGAACGCCTTGGTCCCAGACTTGGCAATGGTACCAAGATTGTTGATCAAATCGGCCTTGGTCATTCCAATCCCGGTGTCCACAATAGTGAGCGTGCGATCTTGCTTATTCGGAATGAGGTTAATATGCAGCTCTTTCCCAGAATCTAGTTTACTGGGGTCTGTCAAGCTCTCATACCTGATCTTGTCCAGAGCCTATTAAAAAAAACACAGAAGATTACGCACAAGGCCCCTAAATGGTAAATTTTACACCGAAACTAAATCCAAATTCTACATTGAAAGACTTACATCGGACGAATTTGAAATAAGCTCCCTCAAAAAGATCTCTTTATTCGAGTAGAATGTGTTGATGATCAGCGACATCAACTGGGCAATTTCCGCCTGGAAGGCGAACGTCTCCACCTCCTCCTCCTCCATCGGCTGGTCTTGGGTCTGGGTTTCCTCGGGCATCTGGAGAGGACACGGAGCCAGTGAGGCCGCCGGACGGGGTCCCGCCACGTCCCGCGCCCGCTTCGGACGCCGGTGCGCGCACGAGGCGCCGGCTGACAAAGGGATGACCTCATTCCGAGGCCCCAGAGCCGCCGCAGCCCACGCCGGCCGCACGGGCGCCGCTCCCGCGCGACTCCGCCATGACGCCGCCGCCCCCCACCCCCACCCCGGCCGGGAACCGGGCCCGGGGACTCCTCCCAAGGCGCAGAACGCAGGCCCCCGCGGCTCCCGCCCCCGCTTCCGCGGAGCCCGCAGGCCCGCCCGCTCCCGCAGGGGGGAGGGGAGGAAAAACCGCAGCAGGCCCGAGGCCTGCGAGACGCCACGGCCGCCCCGGCACCGCCTGCCGAGGGGCCCCGGCGGAGGGGGGTGCACCCGCCGCCGTCTCCCGCCCGGCCCCGGGTCCCCGTGGAGCCCCCCACCGTGGAGCCGCCTCCCTCGGAGCCCCCCCCACGCGGAGCCCCCCCCGGAGCCCCTCCCGCCGCCCCCTCACCTCGGCTAAAGGACCGCAAACGATCCGCAGCAACGCAGCAACAGCACGCAGAAGCAACTGGCGCGCCGCCCCCGCGCCTCCCTTATATAGAGGCGAGCCCGCCCAGCGCGCGGCGCCTATTTCCAGAAGCCTCCCGAACCTTCCGGAAGAACCCTCCCCAACCGCCGCCGCGGCCGCGCGCCTGCGCCTGCGCCTGCGCCCTGGACGCCGCCCGCCCCTACCCCGGGCCCGCGCGGCCCCACGCCCTCGCGCCCCGCCCCCAACGGCCGTGCCGCGCGCGCCCGCGCGGCCCGCAGGGCGCCTGCGCGGCGCGGAGCTCTCGGCAAGGTCTCGCGCCTTCCGGGTCATCACCCTCAGCCCTGCCCCGGAGCTCGCTGCGTTCTGCGCGCCGGCGGCCTCGGCCCCACGACCCCTGCTCGGCGCGCGTCGGCCCAAAGGCCGCCCTGGTGAACCGCCACGCCTGTCCAGGCCGCGGGGAGTGCGACCGGGGACTGAGTGCCCGTGCTCGCGGCTCCGTGAAGCGCAGAAAAGTAAACTCTCGGTGGTTAAAACGTGTCCCCAGGTTGTGGAAGCTTCGGCTCCTCCACCGTTAGTGCCCGAGACTGGGGGCCCGGGGCCAGGTTTGGGGCCTTGAGGCCGCATGTAGGAAATCGAAGCAGGGGTGAGGGGTCCGGTCCCGTGTCACATGTATACGCCCGGCGCACTGATCAGAGGCTCAGAGCCACGGTTAGGGGTTTGGGGGCCCTGGGCAGCGATTGGGCGTCTAGGGCCGGGTCGGGAGGTACGGGGCGCACTTTTTTGCCGGGGGCAGCGATTATGGGTTCAGGGTACAGGAATTCTGGCAACAGGTGCCTCCCAGAGCCTCGTTATGCAGAGGCCCGGGGCTGCGGCCTGGGTGTGGGGTGCAGAGGTGTGTGAGCGAGGAGTGACCCGCGTATGTGCATGGGGAGCAAAGGGGACTCGTGGGGCTCCCGTGCGGCTGTTTCTGAAGCTGAGGTGGGATGGGGAACGAGGGGTTCCCCACTCATCGCTATAGACCCCACCTCAAGGCAGGCCGCCGCTCGGATTTGGGGACTGGTCCTGTCCTTAGGCCCCGCTGTGCCCAGGAAGAAATGTTGAAACGGACACAAAATACGGAATTCTCCCAGCTCTTGCTCAGTCCCTTGGGGACTTGTACCTACTTTGGGTTTGTTTTAAAACCGTATCCTTCAACGCGTTGCGGGCCCTCGTCTGGAATTCCGGGACGTGGTGACCATGCAAGCCGACCCAGCTACGCGCGTCATCATGATTTTGTAAAGCTCATCTCTTTTACTTATTCTTATGTGTAGTTTGAGGTTTCCATACGAAGTATGTAATTCATGGTTTGGGTGATTAACTTGCTTTAAAAACCGATTTCAATGGGAATTCCAAAAGTGTTTAGTGCCAGATCACGGAAGAAGTTTGGAGGCGGGGTGGCGTCTTTGGGCTTCACCCAGGTCAATAAGCGGGGGCGGAGGGGTGTTCACCGTTGAGGAAACCGAGGCTCGCCCGGCAGCACACCCCTGCCCCGCCCAGGCCTCTCCCGGTAAACCCTCCCCCTCCTCCCGGCTCCTTTGTCTCTAGCTCCTCCCACCATTGCCGCCCCCCCCGGAACAATCTGGAAGCTCCTTAGGTTGTAAACAAACTTGGCTGACGACTCTCTCCACTTCCTAGTCTACAGAGAAACCTAGCTTTTCCAGCAACAGAGTTCTCCGCTGGGGCTGGAGACCCTTCAGGAGGCAGTGAAATCGACGCAGGGCGTCCTGACTAGCGTTAAAACAGGCAAAATAGACTGGAAACTACCAGCCACGTGGTGAGGGTAGATGGGGGTTGTTAGCATTCGTAGGGGTGCGTTGTAAAACGTGTTTCTGGCCCCAGCTGTGTGTGGAAGCTCCCGGTGGCCCGGGTTTTCCCTGCGGCCTGGGCTGGGGGCGGGCAGGGGGGAGGAAGAGGAGAGGGAGCAGGGGAGGGGAGATGGGGTGGTAGCGCTTAAGTTTCGTTGTCGCCACTGCCACTGTCAGCTGCGCAAGGGCTCCCCTCCTGTAGCCCGGCAGCCGCCCTCCTGTTCTCCTGACTCGGAGGCCTGGTCCGCTTCTTTGCACTCCACTCGGGCCACTGCCCGGGAGGTGTAAGATTTCTTGTAGATGAGCCGTTCAAAGCCCCGGCTGTGAAATTCTCGGTTTCTGGAGCTTTCTCCCCACCCCTCCAGAGGCCGCTTGGGGAGCCAGGGTTTCCCAGCAAGCTCCAGCCTTAACACCCTTCTTCCAAATCCTCTTGCGCTCCGGCTCTCCCCTGCCTGCCTGCCGACCTCAGTCGCTGAGTACAAGGATCGTTTTGGTCTTGTCCCTCCAGACGCCTGGGACCGGTTCCACACCAACCGCCGGTGCCCTCCCGACCCCTCCGCTTGGTTACACCAGCAGCACGCTGGGGTCTCCCTCTCCCCCACTGCTCCTTCTCTGCCCGCTCTTCAGCCTCATCCTCTCCCCCGGGCCTTTCGCTGGCCCTCTTCCAGCTCCAGACCCGGGTGCTGACCTCACTTCCCCCACCTACCTGGCTTTCTTCCAGGGCTCACTAGCCAGATGACTATCCCACCACCTTCTAGAACACCAGGCATCCTCGCAGGGGACCTGGCGTGGTCCCTGCCACTTCTATCTCCTAGATACCTCTTGAGTCCGTCCACTTGCCTCCAGCCTCGTCCCCCACCCCTCCCCCAGTGCTTGGAAGCCGCTCACCTGGAAGCCCTCCGTAGCCGCCAGACTGCTTCCTGCCTCTGCTCTGGGGTGTCTCCACTCTGTAGCTGGGGCGAGCTATGAGAGCCCAGATCTGGCCCCGTCAGCCCTCCTGCACACACTCCCCAGACACTGGCTGACACCCCGTCACTCCAGAGAGAAAGACAGCTCCTTACCCAGGCCTGCCAGGCCTCGCGGGTGCCCCTGCCGCCCACCGGTGCTCGGTTCCCACTGTGCTCCCCGTCGCTCTCCTTTTAAACCTCACTCCACAAGCTGCCCCCACAGCGCCGTGCATACACCCTTCCTTCCACCTGAAACACCATTCCCTCTCAGTGTTCTAGTGGACCTTCCGCAAGAATTTCCTTAGGGACCCCTGTACACCCCCACCTTCCTTTCTACCAGGCCCCGCCCATCCCCTGATGGAAATAGGTCCTCAGGATGTGGGGCCCCTTCCCTCCTGGCATGGGCACTGCTGAGCCCTCCAACCCTGCCCTCCACTCTCACTTCTTCCTTTTGCACCCAGCCGTCTCCTGCTTTCTCAACACTATTCTAATACATTTCCAAGTCCTGCAGATTTAGCTCCTAAATATTTGAACTCATCCCAAGGTGATCTTGCTGTCAGGAATCTGACCATTTTTCTCTACCATTTGAAACCTTTCAGTGTCCCTCCATTGATAAAGTGGGACACAAGGCACGGACCCTGGATGCAGGTGTCCCAGATTCAAATCCCAGCTCTGCCACTGCCTATCTGTGTGACCCAGGCAAGTCACTACTCCCTCTGTGCCTTGGGTTCAGCGTCCAAAAAATGGGTATGAAAGTGTCTTCCTCATAGGGTTGTTATGAGGGCTAAATTAGCACATTCTGTTTTTGGAAATGGCCCAAGACAGGGCCTGGCACACAGTAACTGCTGTATACATGTTTATTAAAGTAAATAAATAATTTTCTGATTTTCCTTTTGATTTCTTCTTTGACCCATGGGTAATTTATAAATATGTTAGTTTCCAAATATTTGGAGGTTTTCCAGATGTCTTTTTTGTTACTGATTTTTTTTTTTGTTGGTTGTGTTAGGTCTTTGTTTCTGTACACAGGCTTTCTCTAATTGCGGCAAGTGGGGGCTACTTTTCGTTGTGCTGCGAGGGCTGCTCACTGCAGTGGCTTCCCTTCTTGTGGAGCATGGGCTCTAGGGCTTCAGTAGTTGCGGTACATGGGCTCAGTAGTTGTGGCTCACGGGCTCTAGAGTGCAGGCTCAGTAGTTGTGGCGCACGGGCTTAGTTGCTCCACGGCAAGTGGGATCTTCCCAGACCAGGGCTCGAACCCGTGTCCCCTGCATTGGCAGGTGGATTCCTAACCATTGTGCCACCAGGGAAGCCCTTGTTATTGATTTCTAGTATTTAATTCCACTGTGGTTAGAGAACATAGCTTGCATGATTTGAATCCTTTTATTTAATTTATTGGTTTATGGCCCAGATTATGGTCTATCTTGGTAAATGTTCTCTACGCAAAATAATTATGCTGAGGGAAAGATGCCAGTCGTTTACATAAAATTTTAGGAAATGCAAACTGTAGTGACAGCGGATCAGTGGTTGCCTGGCTGAGTGGGGCCGACAGGAGCAGGAAGGAGGGATTCGGCACGAGGAAACTTTTAGTTGCAGCATGTGGGATCTAGTTCCCTGACCAGGATTGAACCCAGGTGCCCTGCATCTGGAGCACGGAGTCTTAGCCACTGGGCTACCGGGGAAGTCCCTTGGTATGAGGAAACTTTAGGTGATGAATCTGATCACTATCTCGATTGCAGGAGTGATTTCACAGGTGTTTCCCTATCTCAAAGCATATCAAATTGTACTTTAAACATGTGCATTTTATTCCATGTCAATTATATCTCATAAAGCTGTTTTTAAAAAAATTGATGTGTAGCAATGACCTTGGAGAAGTGTTTACAATCAAATTGTAACTATATTGGAAAATCCATACTTTGGAAATAGGTACAGTTGACTTGGAGCAGGATGTCTGTTATAGCACAGTCTGCAGTTGGCTGTGTGACTTTGAGCACGCTATGCAACCTCTCTGTGCTTAGGTCGTCTCATCTCTACAACAGGGATGTGGGAGGATGCCCCGAGCTAATCCGCAGGAAACCTTAGTGCCTGGCACGCAGTGAGTGCTCAGAGGATGGGGGCACTGTTGTTCCCTTGATGGAGAGCAGGGAGACAGGGTGACTGTACTGGCAGCCACAGAAGCACCAGGATGCTGTCCTGCGCTCGTGACCATCTGCTGGGTTTGGGCTCAAGCCTGAGAGGGAAGGGAGGGCTGCGAGTAGAGCCCCAAAGGCGGTGATGAATGCTGCGAGCACGGGAAGGGGGCCAGCCGTCTGTTTCTGGCCATATGTGTTTTAGAGTCAGCTCTAAGGTAGATTTCCACAGAGCAAACCGGTTTTCCTGTTGACTATAAAATTGGGGATACTTTGGTACCAACATTTTATTTCTTCTGGCAAATTTTAACCCATCCTTCAAAGCCCACGTGGGGCAGCCTCTCCTGGAAGTCTGGGAGAGGGCAGGTTGCTTCCTGACATGCTGTCACCAGAAGAGGGGATGGCGAACACTCCCTCCCCCTGCCGTCCCACCGTTGTCAGCACTGAGTGTGGCCGGAAAAAACTTGTTTGCCAGTTTCGATAGAGGAAATGGTGTCTTGTTTAAGGAGCACCATTCATTTAAGCCCATCTACTGAAAGCCCGTGTCCAAGCCCTGGGACACACTGGGCGGAAATCGGGTCGCTGACCCATGGATTTATAAGATGCCGCGTGCTGGCAGGGTGTGGGCCCCACCGGAGGCTTCCCTGAGAGCTGAGGAGGGCGGGCGTTAGCCGCTGGGCTAGCGGGGCACCCAGGAGAAGGAGAAGGAACAGTGCTTGCAAAAGCGAAATCTAGAAGGATTACTAGGAGTCCGTGGGGAAGAGGGAGAGGGCAAGGCGGAAAAGCAAGTGGCCGTGGGAAGAGCCCTTCCGTGTGATGGGGGAGGGGGACACAGAGCAGCCTGAGGCAGGGGGTGGCGCATCGTGCAGTGCCCTGAGCCAGGGGACTCGAAATGTGGCCCGAGGGCCATGGCAGGGATCAGAGGCCTTCCCCGGGGCCCGGTCAGACCTGTGTCCACTCCGACCACGGTGCAGATGAAGGTCTGGACCAGTGAGTCCCAAGGAGGGCCCGTACCTGCAGATCTGGTGGGTGGAGAAGGGGCAAGCGTGGGAGAGACCAGGAGCGCGACGTGACAGCCTGGGTGACGTGAAGGAGCCCCGCGGCGTCCTGTGTGTGTGTGTTGGGGGGGTGGGGGCTGCAGTCAGCATGGGGCGGCAGGTGACCCGCTCGGTGTCACCATGCTGGGCGCAAACATCTGTGAGGCATCCAAGAGGATGGGCGTCCAGTAAACGGGACGCTGGGGACGTGAGCAAGAACACGGCGGAAGGGCCGGCCAGGTGGGAGGGAAGTGGACGTGTGTGGACAGGAGCACGACTTCCTGAAGACCACAGTCTCCGTGCAGCCGTGGAGCTGGGAGGGGGTGAGAGAGGGGGCTGGGGTCAGGGGCTGCACGCATTGGCGTGCGCGTGTGGGGTATGGCCGAGGAGAGGGGTGGGGGCCTCTCCCTCCCTGTCCCACGCCCAGCCCTCCTGGTCTCCCTCCCGAGCCTGCCCCGAGTCAGGCAGAGGACAGGTGTGTGCTGCGCCCCCGGGCAAGGCACACGGAGCTGGAGAATCCTGGCCCGGGCCACAGCTTCAGGAGCTTACATTCTAGTGGGGGGCGGGGAGATGGACCATAAACACGCTTACGAGTGCTGGCCTGTCCTCGGGTCCTAAAGGAACCCGTGGTCCTGGGCAGGAACGCAGACTGCTTCCCGGAAGCACTGCCACCTTCCCTTGAACTCACCGTCCAGCCTCTGAGTCATCGTTGGCTTCTCCCTCAGCCCCGCATTCTGACAGCTGCCAGGTCTGCGGGAGCTCTTCCCCACATCCTAGTCACCTGGTCGCCTTCAGCTGCCTCTCCCTGGGTTTATCTGGTCTGCATTCGTGTTTCACCTACCCACCTCCCGGTGCAGAAATGTCCCTGGGCTCCCTAGACACCGAGCCAGAGTCCTTTCTAGGTGTTCAAACCCCAGGCCCAGGTGCCCAGAGCATCCTGCTCCTGGGCCCCTCACTCCTCCAGCCGCTCACTCTGTGACGTCAGCCCACATCCTGACCTCGGGGCTCTCAGCTCTGAGGCCCGGAACGCTGGCTGCAGACACCCCCACCCGTCACCCAGAGCCCGCCGCCAACCCTGATCAGGTGAGCTGGGAGTTAAGAAGAATATGGCAGAGAGTCAGATACAGAGGGAGGAAGAACAGAACGTGAAAGCGTGGTGGTGGTTTCTGGTTTTGTTCCAGCCTCCCTCCTCCCTTCTCAGGCCCCTCCCAGCCTCCCGGGCAGCAGAATGACCCCAGGGCAGGGGATCCAACACACCCTGGTGGGGATGATGGTGATGGCAGGGCCCGTCACCCTTTCGTTCATTCGCCGGACAGAGATCATCACAGACTTTAAGGTCTGGCGCTGATCTACCGTCCCCGACCCTGCTGTCCACTGTCAGCTGTTTCCCAGACACACCTGGAACCTCAGGGCAGTTCCTCCTCCAGGACACCCTTCTCTCTTGCAGGCAACACTTGTAGGAGCTCAGCTCAGCTCAACAGTCACCTCCTCCAGCCCTCCTTCTGTCTGGGTGCCTCTTCCACAGCTCTAGCCCACGGGGACCAACTGAAATTAGACTCTGTCTTTCTCATCTCTTTATCCCCCAAACCCAGCTCACAACCGGGCACAGAGCAGGTGGCCATCTACCATCTTTGTGCAGAAGGGGTAACTGAGTGTTGGAAGGAACCAGGTAGGAACCCTCCGTCCATAGGCAGATTAGCCTTTGGTGCCATCTACTGGCCAGGTGATTGGTTGTGTTTGGGGCCTCCAACTGGAGATGGATTTGATGTTTAGGAATTTCATTTTTCTTTATTTCTCATGAACTGGAAAGTTAGGAAAAAGAGAATTATGTGAGTTGCAGTCTAGATCACCATCATTTCTTTCTTTTTTTTTTGGCCACGCTGCGTGTCTTGCGGGATCTTAGTTCCCTAACCAGGGATTGAACCTGGGCCATCGGCAGTGAAAGTGCCGAGTCCTAACCACTGGACCACCAGGGAATTCCCTAGATCACCATCATTAATGTCTCACCCTGGAGAGTTCGTGGCAAAGCTTCCAGCCTTCCACTGAGTAGGAATGAAACTAACTGTGAGAAAACAGGAGGCAACTTTTTAAAATTAAATATATATATATATATGTATACACACACACATATATATTGTATTAAATTATATATAATTTGTATATATATGTATTTCACCACTAAAACCCCACATACATGAAGAAAGACCGGAGGATAGAAAAATGCCAACTTCAAATCGAATCTTCTGAGTCTTAAGATGGAGTTAGGGGTGTGTCCAGCCCTCCCTGGGCCTCTTAGCCTCCCTGACATCTCCTGAGATCCCCGGGTGGTGGCCCTAAAGCGGGGCCGGCGGGGGCAGCTCTGCCCTCCCTGTTCCCTTCTCCGTCTCGGCCAATACAAGGGCAGAGGCCTTTAGGCTGAGACCCACCCTAGGGCAGCCTCTTGTTCAGCCAGTGGGAGAGCAGACCCAGCTGCCCTGACAGGTGCCCAGAGGGGCTGATGATCTTCAGATGCCCCAGGGTGAGGTGAGCTGGGTCCGAAGCTGAAACGGGGTGGGGGAACGAGCAGGTGTGATGTCCCTGGCTGGCCTAAGAGCTGACAGTTCCTTTCCAGCTGCACTGGGCCACGGGTCACCTGGCTGTCAGGCAGGACTCTGCCCAAGTGGCCCAGGTGGTGGGCAGCTTGGTCGGGCCACGAATGGGGTCGGCGTTTTTGGCACTGACTCCCCATGAGGGGGTCCCTACCAGGCCCTCCACAGCGAGGTGATCCTGTTGCTTCTGCCCCTGCTCCCCACTCACCTCGAAACCTTGCAATAAAGGGTTCCCCTCCCTGGCCAGACTCCTGCCCTCCACACCTCTGCACCTGTGCCATTGCCCCTGCCTGTCTCTTCTAGTCCTGCCTGGAAAACGCCCGCTTCTTTAAGAGCCAGATCATCGTTGCCTCTTCTCTGCCCAGTGAGAGGTGGTGTCTGCCTCTTTGATCCTCTTTTTTTTCCTCCTCTGCTGACTTTGGGGCAAGTCTCCTTAAGTCTCAGTTTTTTCATCTGGAAAAGGGGGGCAGGGATGGGACAGTTAGAGCGGGTTCCATCTGTCTTCATATGGTTCTAAATTTTTTCACTCAAGGCAGATCAACTGGGGCACAAGTGTGTTACTACGTAGAACTGAGCAGTGAATGAGCCACTGGAAAATTCCACACTTTGCAAACACCCTCTACCTTCTCTGAAGTTAGGGCAGACAAGCGTGTGTAAATGTGTTACTTAACAACTGTGTCCCAATGAATATGTTATGACAAATACTGTGCTGAGTTCACAGTTCAAGTTGCTACTGGATGTATAATAAGAACCTTTTAATTTCTAAGCTACGTCACAATGCAGTACTCTGAGCAGCACGCCGACAACATGCTGCCTGTAAATTCCGAACCCTTCCAACAACTTGGCATTTCACTTAAAAATACAGGATAAGTAAATCCACCCAACACGACATTTCAGTCAACGTTCAATCTCATTAACCCAATTAAAATAACTAGGGAATTAAACCTTACAAGTGTATGAAGGGGCTGGTGAAGAATTTCATGCTCTAGAAACCCCAGGGTGTTTTGTTTTTTGGGTTTTTTTTGGCGGTACGCGGGCCTCTCACTGCCGTGGCCTCTCCCTTTGCGGAGCACAGGCTCCGGACACACAGGCTCAGCGGCCATGGCTCATGGGCCCAGCCGCTCCGTGGCATGTGGGATCCTCCCGGACCGGGGCACGAACCCGTGTCCCCTGCATCGGCAGGCGGACTCTCAACCACTGCGCCACCAGGGAAGCCCCCCAGGGTGTTCTTAGGGGCGGGAAGCCGGCCGGTCGTGATCGCCGCTGTGCCCACCACCCATGGATTAGCAACCTGTCCCTGTGTTCTCAGAGGCCTTGGTGTTCCTGTCATTAATGCTATCTTGTCTAATCTCTTTTTTAAAAAAAAATCTATAAATAAAATTATTATTTAAAAATTCCCCCTTTAAAACAGAAGGGTTGGCAAGCCTCCCAACGTTTTTCCTTTTTTAGGGAGGATGGCAGCAGTGAGGGGCATTAAACTCAGTGAATTCTCTCAGAATACTGATCTATCGTGTATATATATATACATACATATGTATATATATATCTCCCAGCTAGAGAGAGTATAGTATTAGCAGCCATGTAGGGCCACCCTGTTGAATGTTATTCGACATCACTGATCATGTTTTTAATTTTGAGCTTTATTTATTTTTAAACAATGAGCTTTATTTTTTTATTTTTATTTTTTTTGCAGTACACAGGCCTCTCACTGCTGTGGCCTCTCCCGTTGCGGAGCACAGGCTCCGGACGCGCAGGCTCAGCGGCCATGGCTTACGGGCCCAGCTGCTCCACGGCATGTGGGATCTTCCCGGACCGGGGCACAAACCCGTGTCCCCTGCATCGGCAGGCAGACTCTCAACCACTGCGCCACCAAGGAAGCCCCAATGAGCTTTATTTTTAACAATTTTTTTGGCTGTGCCACGCAGCTTGTGGGATCTTAGTTCCCTGACCAGGGATTGAACACACACCCTCGGCAGTGAGAGCGCCAAGTCCTAACCACTGGACCGCCGGGAATTCTCCACCAATCACGTTGAAGTGCTCTGTTTACCGTGTGTGTGTGTGTGTGTGTGTGTGTGTGTGTGTGTCCGTCCGTCCTTAAAAGATGGATTTTTTTGAACATAAATAAATGGTTATCACATGTATTCTGTGACTTTTGCTCACCACTGTTTGTTCACATTGACTCAAATAACTGTAGTTATTCGTTTTTCCCGTTGTATAATATTCCACCACACGACTGTACTACAGTTTGTGAATCTGTTCTGTTGGTAAACATTTGGGCTATTTCCAGATTTTTGCTATTACAAGCAGTGCTGCTGTGGATATTCAGTAACATTTCCGTGTTTCATTGGGTACTGAACTCTTCAATTCAGCCAATATAGCCAATTGTTTTCAAAACAATGTCATCAGTCGACACTCCCAGCAGAGTCCCTGTTGCTCTGCATCATCAGTAACACTTGCTGTGATGTAGTAAAAATTGTTTTCCAACCTGGTGGGTGTGCAGTGGCCTCTCACTGTGATCTTAATTTGCATTTCCTAGATTAGTAATCATATCTTTTCATGTCTTTACTGGCCACGGATTTTTAAAATTTTATTTATTTATTTATTTAATTTATGGCTGCATTGGGTCTTCGTTGCTGCACATGGTCTTTCTCTAGTTGCGGCGAGCGGGGGCTACGCTTCGTTGCGGTGCCCAGGCTTCTCACTGCGGTGGCTTCTCTTGTTGCAGAGCACGGGCTCTAGGCACACAGGCTCAGTAGCTGTGGCTCGCGGGCTCTAGAGCGCAGGCTCAGTAGTTGTGGCGCACGAGCTTAGTTGCTCCGTGGCATGTGGGAGCTTCCTGGACCAGGGTTTGAACCCGTGTCCCCTGCATTGGCAGGCGGACTCTAAACCACTGCACCCCCAGGGAAGCCCCTGGCCACGGATTTGGATCCCTGCTCCATGGCTCATTTTGACCTCGGGGTCAAGTCCAAACTTCTCGGCACAGTCTGCCGGGCCCTGCCTTCATTCCGCCACCCACCTCCGGCCAGCAGCACTCTCGTCTCCGGATCCGTCACTCCAACCCCCTCCCCTCCCCGCAGCCCCCACGGCCCAGCGCTTTCCCTCCGTGGGCAGGTGCTCCAGAGCCTCCTCTTCTGGGAGCCCAGGGAACTGGATGCCTTTCTGCTCCTTCCCAGTACTTCTCTCACATGCACTCTGGCCCTGTACTGCGTGTCAGGTGCACTCAGGCAGGGACCTGGCAACCTCTTGGGCACCGCTTGGACCCTAGCAGGCCCTGAAGTGATGCTAGTGCAACGAAGGACGAAAGGGCAGACGAGGGAGTGAACAGCGACGGCAGCGCCAACGTTTGCCATCCTGTGGCCCTCAGCCCTCACCAAGGGTGGCGTGGAGGGCTGGTGAGCTACCTGGGAGCGTTTAGGGCAGGAATTTTAAACCTTAGTCCCCTTACCCTGAACACTACAAGCAACACACGTGGCTGGCTCCCTTGAGGTCAGGCTCTCTCCCGTGGGAGCCTGGTGACCCAGAGGGTGGGACGGGGGTGTGCTCCCAGAGACAGACAGACTGGGCGGCAGATCCAGATACACGCCCGACACCCAGGGGGCACTTCGGCCTCTTTTGGGTCCAAGTGAACAAGCACCCCACGGGCGGCACAAACACCGTCTTCCGGACTTCCAAACCAAACACAGCAGAGACGAGCAGTCAGCTCTTGGTAAAGGTAGAGCCCAGTGGGGGCGGAGCCAGGGTTTCACCAGGTGTCAGGAGAAGTGTTCAAGCCAACACGACAGCAGCAGCCGCAACATCAACACCTGGAGGCGGACCCGGGGATCGGCCAGCAAGTCACCCTGACACGGGTGGGGGGGGAACGAAGCCGGTGAGAGAGGCTCTGTGGGAGGGAATCCCCGAATGAGGACAGATACCTCGAACACACACGTGCCAAGCACCTGCTACCTGTCAGGACCTGAGGGGGGCACAGGATGAACTTGGACCTGCCCCAGTAGGACATGCCCAGCTTCCTTAGACTTGTCCTGTCACTGTCAAGGGGACTGACATATGTGGCGTGTTCTCGTCCTGCTTCGAAAGCTAACTTGGGGACCAGAAAGGTGGACAGAGTCAGAGGAAAGGGAGCTGGGTGACCTCAGGACGTTCAGCTCACCCCCAACTTCCGTTCCCGAGGAAGGCGGCACGTCCACTCTTGGTGTTGGACAGGCTAGAGGGCCTGCAGCAAAACCGGAACTTGGTGCTTATTTTTCCAGGCTCCACCGAGCAGCACTCTTCTGACAATGCAGACAAGCTGAACTGGAGCGTCTGAAGCTCTGGTTGGGTTGCACAGTTGGTGGCTCGGGGGGCAGTCCCCCTGGAAATCCCCCTGGGGCGGCATCTGTTTGTAGATGTGTGCAGTGGGTTTTCCTCCAGCCTGGAACTAGTGTTGGTTCTTCCTTGAGCACCACATGGGGTGGTTAATTTGATTTTAGGGGCCAAGTTGTATGAAAAACAAGGCTGATTGCTCACTGGAACCACGTGAGGGCACAGGCAATGGTGACCAGGGCATATGGACACAGTGGTGGGCACGATTCCGGCACTGGTTACATGGCTGTGTGTGTGTGTGTGTAAGCTAAATGCATGAATGACATGACTTCTGTAAATCACAAACTTCTGTCCTCTGTATTGACGGGCCCTGGAATCAAAAACCTGGGTTCACATCCAGGCTCTGTCACATACTTGCATTGTGATGGTTTCTCCTCATCAGCCAAATGGGAATGATAATACCTACTTCCTGTGATTATTTTGTATAATTTTTTTAAAATTAATTTATTTATTTTTGGCTGTGTTGGGTCTTTGTTGCTGTGCGCGGGCATTCTCCAGTTGCGGTGAGCGGGGGCTACTCTTCATTGCAGTGCATGGGCTTCTCATTGCAGTGGCTTCTCTTGTTGCCGAGCACGGGCTCTTGGCACGTGGGCTCAGTAGTTGTGGCGTGTGGGCTCAGTAGTTGTGGCTTGCCAGCTCTAGAGTGCAGGCTCAGTAGTTGTGGCGCACGGGCTTAGTTGCTCTGTGGCATGTGGGATCTTCCTGGACAAGGGCTTGAACCCCTGTCCCCTGCATTGGCAGGCGGATTCTTAACCATGGGAAACGCCTGGTACATAGTAAGTGCTCAGGAAGTGGGAGTTGATTTTGACTTGTCATCGTGTCTCAGCAGCAGCGCTAGAACTAGAGACCAGCGGCACAGCAGCCTGGAAGATGGTCACCCACCAGCGTGGTGGATGCTGTTTCTGTCCCCCTGGGTGTTTTTTCCATCCCCTTCCTCTGGTGTCAGTACCTTTGTTCCTTTGGGGCATGCTCCTATCTCATCCTAACCTGTGGCTCGGGACACACTGATTGGTTCAGGATAGGATCCAATTAAAATCGGACCAATCAGACCTTTCTAACTAGAAATGCTGGGAAGAAGCTTATTTTCCATTCAGATTCAAGGTTATACGGATGGATGTGAGTCTGGGATGTTGAGGCCATAAGTCTGGTATCATGGAGAGTGAATGTCACCAGGCTGGTGAGAAGATTTCAAGATCCAGGTGTGGAATCAAGCTCCCCACCCCCTGCACCTCCCATGGTTTGGCTTTTTCATTTAGGCTGCTGAGAGTCGGGATCCTGTTAGTTGCACCAAAAAGTTTGACTGGTACGTCATGTAAGCATCTTCCAGCATTCTCAGGAAGGAAGACCTCAGAAGAGTGCATTTCCTTTCTTAGGTAGAGCCCAGAGTGTCTTTCAAATTGAAGAGATGGAAACATATTTGCTCATGAGCAGGACTCCTGGGTCACATAAGAACCTAAATTAATGACTGTTAAATGCTACTTACATTCACTGGCAGACACTCTTAGTTGTCTAATCAGTTATTTCCAACTGTCTCTCCCTTGACAGCTCTCACTATGAAGGCTGGAAAGCTGTACTTGCTTTCCCTGCCCCTAAGCAGTCAGAGGGGTCATGTGACCCGGTCCCAGCCAATAAGATGTAAGCAGAAGTCTGTTACTGGTGAGAGTGGTGGTGGAGGCCTGTGGTTTAATGGCTTGATATTTTCCCTTTCATTATAAGTTGCCTCAAATAATTTTTGGCAGTTGGCAGAAGTATAAAAATAATGAAAAAGCGAAATGGATTTTCTATTATAAAATTTTCTAGTTTCTTTTCTTTCTGGATAAGAATAAATATAAGAAAGTATTTCAAACATTTTAAAATAATTTATTTATAAGGTAGATGAATAGAGAATAGGCATTGCTAAATGCCTGATGTTCCTTCCAAGAGACAAGAGATTTCATGCAACCCTCATTTCAACACACACTGATCTAGGTCTGGAGAGTCCAGGGTCCACAAGACTCATTTCCTGGTCTTGGGAACTCACTGTTGGGGAGACAGACATGAGAAGAGGTCATTGTACTCCCCGACGTAAGTGTAATGATAAAACTAGGCTCAGGGTGTGATGGGAGCACAGTGAGGGCCAGAGGAGGCTTCCTGACGGCTAATGCCACCTGAGCTGAGTCACGAGGAAGAGAGGGTGGGGCGGAGGAAGGGCACGCCAGGCGGAGGGGACCACGTGTGCAAAGGCGCGAGGGGAGAAGCAGTGTGGCAAGAGCAGCTGGGAGGCAGGGAGCCACGTGGGGAGGAGGGCCTTGGAAGAGGCAGGCCCAGATCTGGAAGGCCCAGGGCTGGACGGAGGGAAGTGGTCTCCAGCCTGCAGGGAACAGCAGGCCATCTGGAGATTTGTGTTCTTGGTGGCTTGGTGGGATTGGGATTCAAGGGTCCCAAGCCTGGACGCACGGAGACAGTTAGAAAGCTGTAACAGGGGTCCAAGCAGAGAAGGGAGAGTTCCGTGAACTAGGCACCTGGCATGCGAGTCATTTACATCACATCCGTGCACAGGCCGAGCCGAGTCTGCCTTCTCCAGTTCCTCGCTCAGAAGCAGCCCTCAGATCAATGATTCCTGACCTCTAAAAGCATCCACCCAAACAACTGTTCAACCCCTCCTGGAAGATTTTTGCTATTTTTATAGCAAAGAATAGCAAAATTCGTTTCGATCCAAGTATTTCATTAGCTTTTGACCTTCAGGGAGCAGAAAAGAGCCACCATTTAATCAAGAACCTTTTATTCTGTCACCTACCACCAAGTAGGGAGCTTCTTTAAAAAGACATCCTGATTATAAATCATGAATAATCATGATGAAGGCGAGGAGAGGGAAGCAGTAGTGGAGATCAGCGCGCCAGCCCGAGCTCCCCGCTGAGCTCATTTTTTGAGAGGATGGACAAAATACAAATGAAGGAGCGCATCATCAGAGATGGATCCTGGGAAATGACACAATCCCCAGAAACACTGTCAGGAAGTGCCGCGGTTTGCCAGAAACCCTGAGGAAAACAAAAAGGTCTTTAAGGTTATTCTTAGAGCAAGAAGAACAAAGGGATAGATCCACTGATGAGGGGACGATACCAAGCAGAGTGATGCTGAGAGAAGGCAGAAATAGCTTCAGGGACAGAAAAGCTGCTGCCTTATGCAGTGCTTTCGGCAAAGTATAGGCCATTTCCCCTGATGAGCTCGGCCCTTTACGAGGGCCCGGGGATGAGGACTCTGGCAGCTGCAGTGCTGCGGGTGGGGGTGGGGACAGTAGTTCAGGCACTCTCACAGTTCCATGGGGAAGGACTTCAGCTTCAAGAACTATAAGGAATTCCTAACCTTCGGGAGGCGTTTGTGGCTGCTATCACAAATGATCACAACTGGGTGGCATAAACAGAAATTTATGGAGGCCAGGAGTCCAATATCAAGGTGTTGGCAGGACCTCACTCCCTCCTAAAGCTCTAGGGGAGGGACTTCCCTGGTGGCGCAGTGGTTAAGAATCCTCCTGCCAATGCAGGGGACATGGGTTCAAGCTCTGGCCCGGGAAGATCCCACATGCCACAGAGCAACAAAACCCGTGAGCCACAACTGCTGAGCCCGCGTGCCCCAACTACTGAAGCCCACGCACCTAGAGCCCGTGCTCCGCAACAAGAGAAGCCACCGCAATGAGAAGCCCGCGCACCGCAACGAAGAGTAGCCCCCGCTCGCCGCAACTACAGAAAGCCTGTGCGCAGCAACAAAGACCAAACGCAGCCAAAAAATAATAATAATAATAAACTAAAAACAAAAAGAAGCTCTAGGGGAGGATCCCCCTGCCTCTTCCAGCCTTTGGTGGCTCCAGGTGTCGTTGGCCTGTGACCGCATCACTCCAATCTCTGCCTCCAACTGCAAGTGGCTTCTCCTCTGCGTCTGAGTGGCTCTCCTCTGTGTGTCTCCTTAAGGACACTTGTCATTGGATTTAGGATAATCCCAGATGATCTCATCTTAAAATCCTTAACTTAATTAATCTACAGAGACCTTTTTTCCAAATGAGGTGACATTCACAGGTTTCAGGGATTAGGATGCGGACATATATCCTTTGGGGGTCACTCTACAACCCACTTCAGGATCATAAGCCACTGTCAGAATCTGATGAGAGCTAATGAGCCCTGAACGGGGTCAGGCTCCTGGAAGCAGAGCCTGAGTCAGGGGTTCCTGTACAAGTGATTTTTGGAGGGAGTGCTCCAAGGAGAAAGAGAGTGAGGGACGCAGGCTGGGGCAGGGGAGGAGGGCTAAGCGGGAGATGAGCTCAACCTGACCTCAGGAGACGTCCTGGAGCATGAGCTGCACTACACAGTTGTTCCCACCTTGAGGCCAGGGGGTGGTCTTTGACCCCCCTCCAAGGCAGTCAGTTTCCCCTGGTGGGGGCAGGTATAGCCCCTCTGGCTTGGGGTTCCCTTTTGGTCAAGGAACATTCATCAAAGAAGGGGGAAGCTGTGACTAACAGCCAATACTTACAGCAGCCCCAGGTCGTGGGTTAAAGGGATCTGGTCAAAGTACCCACAACACCTACTATAGACTCTCTAGAAAAATATCACACACACACACACACACACACACACAAACACACACCCTGTTCCATTTCAGGGACTTCACAGATCCTCAGAAGCCATGGACTGCAGGTTTAGGACCCCTGACCGCTCACCTAGCACTCCTGGTCTCTCATCCCACCCTGCGCCTTTTCCTCCTCTCTTAGAGGAAGGACGTGACTGGTGATGTTTGGGAGGAGAACTGAACACTCTCAAATCAGTCCTCTTCTGATCACCTGTCTGCAGATCGCATGTATCCTGGCCAGCTCTATGTCCTGGGGTGGGGGTCTGCCACAGTCCCAACAGACTGGGGCAGGGTGGGTAAAATGAATTCAAAAGCAACTTGAACTCAAAGGGAAGTGTCTTTGGCCACAGATGTATAACCCTTCTTTCTAATCAGCTTTTCAGTAATAAAGCTAATAGCTTAATCACCACCTGTCCAACTCTTGTGTCTCTCAAGTAGTTCTGAACTCAGGCAGGGAAGTGAGAGGTTATTCACAAAGCTCCTGAGACTGTAAATCATCCCCTAAAAGACAGTGCTGCTCAAAGTGTGATCTGTGGACTGGCTGCCAGTTCACAAACTCTTGCCTGACTGCTTGCCCCAGGAGAGACTCAACATGCCGTTTCCTTGATAAAGCTTGCTCCAAAAGAAACTCAGCTGAACTCAACCCTGTGTGCAGGAATGAAGATGGCTTGCATTCTGGTGCAAGCTCTTCTTGTAAACCAGCACCTTGCCCAGCACCAATGTAACCAACCACTGACAAAGCCGGGATGGCTGAACCCAGACTGCCTGATGGGACAGGTGGGAACGATTTGAAGGGCTCTCATCTGAAGCTGGAGGACAGGACAATGAGCAGAAGTTAAAGAGAAGCAACATTTGACTCAAAATAATGTAATGGTGACAAAAATTATGAAAGGATAAATGATCAGAGCCTTTGCTGTTGCTGCATGGCCAGCTTGGATCCTGGAGGCCTGATCACGGTGATGCAGAGGCTCCATCCTGGGGAAGCAAGGGCTGCCTGGGGAAGGATCTGGTGGTACCCGTGGGAAAGAAGAAGGAACAGAGAGGAAAGAATGGGAGGCAGTCGAAAGAGAAGTCCCGGGCTTCCCTGGTGGTGCCGTGGTTAAGAATCCGTATGCCAATGCAGGGGACACGGGTTTGAGCCCTGGTCCGGGAAGATCCCACATGCCGCGGAGCAACTAAGCCTGTGCGCCACAACTACTGAGCCTGCGCTCTAGAACCCATGAGCCACAACTACTGAGCCCACACGCCACAACTACTGAGCCTGTGCTCCACAACAGGAGAGGCCACCACAATGAAAGGCCCCACGAACCACAGCCAGGAGTAGCCCCCGCTTGCTTCAACCAGAGAGAGCCCACACGCAGCAACAAAGTCCCAACGCAGCCAAAAGTAAAAATAAATAAAACAAAATAAATTAGAGAAAAAAAAAAAGAAAGAAAGAGAAGTCCCCTGGTCTAGATGTGGGAGTGCGTTCCTGATTGGGAGTCGAATGGGGGGGGTTTGGCGTGTTTGGGGGAACAGTTACCATTAACAGGGGAGGTGGACTTACCACGAAGGGTCCCTCACTTGCACGGGCCCCTTTGGACGGGCCTAGCAATGTGCTCACATTTTTGTAAGTCTTGAAAAATTAAGCTACTTCACCGCAAATGGTTCAGACCACTCTCCCTGCACCATTTCCACCAACACCCTCCTCCTCCTGTTGGAGAGCTACACTTGGTTTGGGTTCCTGGGCGGGGCGGATGTGATTGGGTCTCTTCTCTGTGCAGTCAGCTGTCACTAGCTTGTCCAGCGAGTCAACGGTGCAGGACCAGCGGTTTCAAGGACATGGGAAGTTACCCTACGGTGCCTGGCAATGGAAGCACGTGCCAAATGGGAGAGAAGCAAGGTTTGAAATGCATGAAGCCAGGACTCAGCTGGTGAAAATTCTTACAGTTACCAGAGGTGTGAGATGTAAAAGGAGGGTTCAGCGCCTGGTCAGAACAGAGGTCTCTTCTGTTAGGGATATACTCTGGAACGCCGTGGACACGATTATAAACACATCACACATTTTTTTTCTGTTTTGATAAGAAATACATGAAATAGACTTGATCCAAAATCCTGTGTCCTCTCCAAGAACCAGTAGCAATACCTCAAATAGCCAAGTACACCCATGTGTGACGTCATGTGTTTTCTACATCCCAGTCAATTGGAATGCAAATTGGCATATCTGATGCATCGTATCCTAGTGAAGTTTGGCACGCGAAACTGTCCCAGAAGCAGCAACACAGCGCAGAAACAAGTGTCCCTGTGACAAGGCTCCCACACATTTTCATCAATAAGTCAACGTATGAAGTATAAGAACCTTTGATTACGACAATGGGGGGCCATACGACACAGAAGTGGAAGCCCATTTGAACTTTTATTCGTATGTGTTAATGTCAGATGAATTTTATATATTCTTTCCGAATTATTGATCACACCAAAATTCAGATATGATGAGAAAGAGGTAACCTAGTGGACGTGAAACACACAATGAAAGAAGATGAACAGAAAGTTTGAAACGTTAAAAACTGTCATTATATCACAACAACTAAAATTTCTTATGGTCAAAATCATGAAGATAAAGAGAAGAATCATGACAGCCAAGATAAATAGATAATGAACCTTAATGCAGTAGAGATGAGGAAGATTATGAGAATCAGGACATTCCCAGATAGGAAATAAAAAAGCAGAAGGAAGATGGACTAGTAAAGAAAACATTTGCACGTTCTATTGAAGATCAGCAGCAGCTTTCTTTAGATGAATTTGTTGACTTCAATAAATACCGTAACCTTTCATTATGGTCTATTACAATGAGCAACCACACTTGTTAATTTGGCAATTATACTTCTTAATTTTCAAAAGCTCTTTTTTTACAACTAGTGTTTTGTTTGTTTGTTTGTTTGTTTTTGCTTTTTTTTTTTTGCGGTATGCGGGCCTCTCACTGTCGTGGCCTCTCCCGTTGCGGAGCACAGGCTCCGGACACGCAGGCCCAGCGGCCATGGCTCACGAGCCCAGCCACTCCGTGGCATGTGGGATCTTCCCAGACCGGGGCACGAACCCGTGTCCCCTGCATCCTCAGGCGGACTCTCAACCACTGCGCCACCAGGGAAGCCCTACACCTAGTGTTTTTAAAATTTTTTTTATTTTATTATTATTTTTTATACAGCAGGTTCTTACTAGTTACTTATTTTGTACATATTAGTGTATATATGTCAATCCCAATCTCCCAATTCATCCCACCATCACCCCTGCCCTGCTTTCCCCGCTTGGTGTCCATACATTTGTTCTCTACATCTGTGTCTCTATTCCTGCCTTGCAAACGGGTTCATCTGTACCATTTTTCTAGATTCCACATATATGCATAAATATATGATATTTGTTTTTCTCTTTCTGACTTACTTCACTCTGTATGACAGACTCTAGGTCCATCCACGTCTCTACAAATGACCCAATTTCATTCCTTTTTATAGCTGAGTAATACTCCATTGTATGTATGTGCCACATCTCCTTTATCCATTCATCCGTTGATGGACACTTAGGATGTACAACATCTTCTTTATCCGTTTGTCTGATGGGCATTTAGGTTGCTTCCATGACCTGGCTATTGTAAATAGAGCTGCAATGAACATTGTGGTACATGACTCTTTTTGAATTATGGTTTTCTCTGGGTATATGCCCAGTAGTGGGATTGCTGGGTCATATGGTAATTCTATTTTTAGTTTTTTAAGGAACCTCCAAACTGTTCTCCATAGTGGCTGTATCAATTTACATTCCCACCAACAGTGCAAGAGGGTTCCTTTTTCTCCGCACCCTCTCCAGCATTTTTTGTTTGTAGATTTTCTGATGATGCCCATTCTAACCGGTGTGAGGTGATACCTCACTGTAGTTTTGATTTGCATTTCTCTAATAATTGATGTTTTAGAGCTTTAGAGTGATGTTGAGCAGCTTTTCATGTGCTTCTTGGCCATCTGTATGTCTTCTTTGGAGAAATGTCTATTTAGGTCTTCTGCCCTTTTTTTTTTTTTTTTTTGCAGTACGCGGGCCTCTCACTGTTGTGGCCTCTCCCGTTGCGGAGCACAGGCTCCGGATGCGCAGGCTCAGCGGCCATGGCTCACGGGCCCAGCCGCTCCACGGCACGTGGGATCCTCCCGGACTGGGGCACGGACCCACGTCCCCTGCATCGGCAGGCGGACTCTCAACCACTGCGCCACCAGGGAAGCCCTTCTGCCCATTTTTTGATTGGGTTTTTTAAAATATTGAGCTGCGTGAACTGTTTATATATTTTGTAGATTAATCCTTTGTCTGTTGATTTGTTTGCAAATATTTTCTCCCATTCTGAGGGTTGTCTTTTCGTTACACCTAGGTTTTTAACCTGAGCGATTTTGTGGGTGGTTGTGCTGCTGTTTATGGAGATGCAAAAGACCGGGGAAGAGTAAGTTTAGGGGTAAAATCAAGAGTTCTGTATTGTTCGACATCTGGAAAAGGAATAGGTCGCACTATTGAATTATAGGTCTACTACTAGGTCGAATTATAGGTCTACTACTACTACTACTATTATAGGTCTACCACTACTAGGTTGTCAACTAGCGCACTAGCTTTCTGTGGCTTTCATGATCTTTTATGCTCCTCCTGTCTTTTTTTTCTTCTTTTCCTTTTGGGTCACGCCACACGGGATCTTTAGTTCCCTGACCAGGGATCGAACAAGTACCCACTGCAGTGGAAGCACGGAGTCTTAACCACTGGACCACCAGGGAAGTCCAATGCTCCTCCTGTCTTAAAGCTACCTCTGGAAGGCATGGCCATGTGCAGCTCAGATCCCCCTTCAAGAAAGTACTAGCTGCCCAGATGCAAGGAGTGTGCTTAGCTGACCAGCTCCAGCTTTTTCTCCTTCAGGGTCCATCTCAGCTTTCCAGCTGAGGTCATGCTCTCTTCAGGGCATCTCCCAGCCAATGACTGACCAGGGCTCTCTCTTTCCTGGGCAGTCCCATGTCAATGACTGGGCCGGGGGCAGCACGAGGGCCTAGCCATTTCCCCCGGCGCAGGACTTCTTTACGAAGCAGTCTTTGCTCTGGAGCTCCCTGCTGGGCCAGCAGAGATTTTGCCAGGTCTGCACTTCTGCCCTGTTGTCTGATGGCTCCCTCCTCACATGTGTTATTCTTTTTTTAAAAACATATTTTATTTATGTATTTATTTATTTGGTTGTGCCAGGTCTTAGTTGAGGCCAGCGGGCTCCTTAGTCGTGGCATGTGAACTCTGAGTTGCGGCATGCATGTGGGATCTAGCCCCTGACCAGGGATTGAACCCCAGTGCTCTGCATTGGGAGCTGAGTCTTAACCACTGCACCACCAGGGAAGAACCCCTCACCGGTGTTATACTTCAGTAAATCAGTACTCCTAACTCTGTCTTAGCATCTGCTTCTTGGAGAACCCAACCAGTAACACTATTTGAGACCAAAATACAGTCTCAGTTTTCAGCTCTGTGCCGTGTATTAGGAAGATCACATGAAAGGTTAACTTGGAGTATGTATTAGTCAGATATTGACACAATAATACTGTGTAACAAACAGCCACAGAAGCTTGGAAGTATAAACAACAGGCATTTATTTCTTGCCTACACATGTGAGAGTTAGCTAGGGCAGCTCTGTTTCATGTGTCTCATTCTGGGATCTGGGCTGAAATTATAACAGGGAAGCTCTTTTCATGGCAGAATACCAGAGTGTAAGAGGACAATCCCAAATGCCCATGCACAAGCACATTTCATGCCTTTGCTCACATCACGTCCACTAGCGTTGACCAAAGCTAGGTCACGTGGCCAAATCCAAAATGAAGGGGTAAAGAAAAACTTGACCACCCCAAGGTCACGGCAGAGGGTTTGGATGTATACTCCTCCTCCTCCAGAAGACCAATAATTCACCTACTGCCAATGATAGTCATATCAAGTCAGTATAAGACTTGACATAACCATACATAGCCAGCTCATACTTCCAGGTTACACACACTTTCTGTAAGACTGTTAGTGTTCACTTGCAGGGTTTTCTTGGCTTTAAGGATAACTGAGGATTTCTGGGGGAGTCCTGAAGATTATTCAGATTAAAATGGCTTTCTGAATGTGCAAAGGCAAAATCTAATGCTTCTTTATTACCAATGTCATATAAAGATTGAGAATGCTTCTTGGTTCACTGAACTCCGATTAACATGCTTGGTGGAATATATACTGTGAATCTGTCTTGTTGTTAAGTAGTTCTTTCAGAAATATATATGTACAGGCATACCTCAGAGATATTGTGGGTTTGGTTCCAGACCACTGCAATAAAGCAACTATTGCAATAAAGCTAGTCACACAATTTTTTTTATTTCCTAGTGCATATAAAAGTTATATTTACACTATCTTATAGTCTATTAAGCGTCCAATAAATAGCATTATGTCTAAGAAATGTACATACCTTAATTTAAAAATACTTTATTTCTAAAAAACGCTAACCATCATCTGAGCCTTTAGGGAGTCATGGTAGTCACATCAAAGATCACTGATCACAGGTCACCAAAACAAATAATGAAAAAGTTTGAAATATTGTGAGGATTAGCAAAATGTGACACAGAGACACAAAGTGAGCAAATGCTGTTGGAAAAATGGCACGGATAGACTTGCTGGATGCAGGGTTGCCACAAACCTTCGATTTGTAAAAAAATGCTGTATCTGTGAAGCACAATAAAGCAAAGCTCAATAAAATGAGGGTGTGTGTGTGTGTGTACTTAAACCACTTTACTGAGGTATGTTTGACGTAGAGAATGCTGTACTTATTGAACGGGTACAACTTGATGCTTGTTTCAGGATGTTGACGGTAGGCTTGATCTACTGTCAGTACGAAAACGTAGACCTCTAAGCTCTCATCTTCTGATGTTCCTGAATCTGATCTCCTGCACGGATCACAAACACCTATCTTGAATCCTGGATTTCCAACTTTATGGAATAGGGTTATTAGAATATAGCAGAATTCTCAGAACTTGTTTCATAGTTCTTATTACAACCTAAAATTATTTTTAATTTTTTCAAAGTAATATATAGTTTAAAAATAAAATTGTGGGGATGTCCCTGGTGGCACAGTGGTTAAGAATCCGCCTGCCAATGCAGGGGACACAGGTTCGAGCCCTGGTCCGGGAAGATCCCACATGCCACGGAGCAACTAAGCCTGTGCGCCACAACTACTGAGCCTGTGCTCTAGAGCCCGTGAGCCACAACTACTGAGCCCGCGTGCCACAACTACTGAAGCCCGTGTGCTCTAGAGCCCGTGAGCCACAACTACTGAGCCCACGCACCACAACTAGTGAAGCCTGTGCACCTAGAGCCCGTGCTCTGCAACAGGAGAAGCCACCATAATGAGAAGCCTGTGCACCACAACAAAGAGTAGCCCCTGCTCGCCGCAACTAGAGAGCGCCCTCGCATAGCAACGAAGACCCAATGCAGCCAAAAACAAATAAATAAATAAATAAAAATAAAATTGTGAACTTATTTACAAAACAGAAGCAGATTTATAGATATTGAAAACAAACTTATGGTTACCAAAGGGGAAATGTCGGGGAGAGGGATAAATCAGGAGCTTGGGATGAACACACACACACTACTATATATAAGCTAGATGACCAACGGGGAACTACTGCATAGCACAGAGAACTCTACCCAATATTCTGTGATAACCTATATGAGAAAAGAATCTTAAAAAGAATGAATATATGTATATGTATAACTGAATCACTTTGCTGTACACCTGAAACTAACACAACACTGTAAATCAACTATACTCCAATAACATTAAAATATTTTAAAAAATAAGGTAAAATTGTTCTAGAAAGCTCATAATGAAAAAGAGCAGCCCCCTGTTCTACCACTCCTCTTTCCTCTACCCTGCTACACACAGGCAACCACTTTCAACTCTTTTAGCAGTTTCCAAATAGTCCTATTGCAGCTATTTAAAAAATTACCAATAGATACTACTGACCTTCTGTTACGATAGATGAAGATTTACCTCTTTCACTACTACTAACCCTTGCTTCTGCTTCCCCATCTTCTCATTATAGTTTATGATAAATTTTGGTTAAATCAATAATCAGTGTTTATATTTTTAAGGATATGTAAAAATAGTTCAACGATGAGCCAAAAGGGTACCATTACATGCCTCCCTCCACCTCCCCCTTTTTTATTTGGCCACGCCATGCAGCATGCAGGATCTTGGTCCCCCACCAGGAATCGAACGTGTGGCCCCTGCATTGAGAGTGTGGAGCCTTAACTACCACCAGGGAAGTCCTCTCCCTGCCCTTTTTGATAACTTCTAGTTATTCTGCTAATGATTGCCTTGTATTTACATTTACACTGTTTTGTTTTAAAAAAAAATTTCCTAAATTCTCCAACAGATCCTTCAAATACCTATCAATATAATGTTTTCAAACCACTTAAATGCAGTGGGTCAACGATTAATTTCCTGGCATCCTCCTTCCCACAACCTCGTATCCTTCTGCTCCAACCTAGCCCTGCCACACATTCTGGGAATTCCTTTCCCACTTTCCTGGGCTAGAATCCTTGCTTCCTAGATCACGTGTCTTCCTCTTTCTTGGTGTAGCCCCTAGTTTTGCAGAAGCACGTTCTCCAGGGATGTGGCAAACACCAGTGAGGATGCTGGTGGGTGTGTCAGCTGGTGCAGCTGTTCTGGACGCCATCTGGAAGTGTCGATCAAAGGAAGAATATGTGAACCCTGTGACCCAGCAATCTTGCTCCCGAGCACTCCTCCAAGGGAAATGGTCACGTGGGCCCATAAGAGGATACACGTGAGGATGCTCACTGTAATGCCTTTGTGTATTTGTGCGTATGAAGTTTTCTGACTTCTGTAGATAATTTATACCCTATCAATCACTTCACTGAATTCACTTAATAGCAGTTCTTTAGCTGATTCTCTTGGGTTTTCTAAGTATTTGATCATATTATCAACAAAGAGTAAAAGTTTTACTTCCTCTTTTCTAATTTTGTGTGTGTGTGTGTGCAGTACGTGGGCCTCTCACTGTTGTGGCCTCTCCCCTTGCGGAGCGCAGGCTCTGGATGCGCAGGCTCAGCGGCCATGGCTCATGGGCCCAGCCACTCCACAGCACGTGGGATCTTCCTGGACCGGGGCAGGAACCCGTGTCCCCTGCATCGGCAGGCGGACTCTCAACCACTGCGCCACCAGGGAAGCCCCCTCTTTTCTAATTTTTATACATCTGATTTCTTCCTCTTGTCTGATTGCTTTTGTTAATACCTTTAGTACAATGGTAAATGGTAGTAGAGTCGATGGCCATTCTTATCTTGTGCTGACTTTAATATGTTTTATTTATTTTATTTTTATTAGACAATTGGATTTCTTTACTGTTTTTTTTATTAAAGTAAACTTACATAAAGTGCTCAAATCCTAAGTGTAGAGCTTGATAAAGTTTTTCAAATGTACACACCCAAATAAAAACATAGAATTTCCAGCACCTCAGAAGGGTCCCTGTATCCTCTCTCAATCATTATCTCCCTCAAAAATAACCACTATTCTGATACCATTGATGAGTTTTGTCTGTTTTGTTTTAAATTTTATCTTATTTGTTTTGGTTACACCGGCTCTTAGCTGTGGAAGGTAGGCTCCTTAGTTGCGGCTCACTGCCTCCCTTAGTTATGGCATGTGTGCTCCTTAGTTGCGGCACGTGTGCTTCTTCGTTATGGCATGCAAACTCTTAGTTGCAGCATGCACGTGGGATCCAGTTCCCTGACCAGGGATCGAACCCGCATCCCCCGCATTGGAAGGCAGATTCTTAACCACTGTGCCACCAGGGAAGTCCCGAGTTTGGTTTGTTTTTGAACTTCATATAAATGGAATTATATAGTATGTACTCTTATGCCGGGTACTTCCACTCAACATTATGTCTGTGGGATTCACCCATGTTGTGTGTGTAACAGTAGTTATTTTTTCATTTGTGCGTGGTATTCCACAGAAATATATGAATATACCACCACCCGTTTAAACCATTCTACTGCTGATAGACTTTGGGTTACTTCCAGTTTGGGCTATTATAAATAAAGCTACTTTAAAAATGTTTGTATACATTTTTTTGATGAACATAGTATGCATCTCAATTAGGTCTAAACCCAGGAGAGGAATTGCTAGGTCATAGGACATACGTGTTTTAGCTCATGTTTGCGCTTAGTTTAGTAGATGTTGCAGAACCATCTTCCAAAGTGCTTGTAACCAATTTACATTTTCAGATGTTCCATTTCCTCACCAACAGTTGGTTTTTCAGTCCTTTTAAGTTTAGCCATTCTGTTGCGAGTGCAAGGGTATTACTGTGCCTTTATTTCGTATTTCCCTGATGAGTGATGACATTTAGCACCTTTTCATATGATTATTGGCCATTGGAATATTATCTTTTGTGAAGTGTCTGTTCAAGTCTTTGGCTCATTTAAAAAATTGAGTTGGGGGCTTCCCTGGTGGCGCAGTGGTTGAGAGTCCGCCTGCCAATGCAGGGGACACGGGTTCGTGCTCCGGTCCAGGAAGATCCCACATGCCGCAGAGCGGCTGGGCCCGTGAGCCATGGCCGCTGAGCCTGCGCGTCCGGAGCCTGTGCTTCGCAATGGGAGAGGCCACAACAGTGAGAGGCCCGCATACCGAAAAAAAACAAAAAAAGTATGTAAAAAATTGAGTTGTCTTTCTCTTGTTGATTTGCTCTGTAGATTTAAAGTTTTCATAGATAATGTAAAATTATACTCCAAAAGGTTTAGATCAATTTACTTTCCTATCGAAATTTATGAAGATGCTAGTTTTGCCACACACTCTCCAATGTTGGATATTATCAAACTTTTTAATGTTTGCCAATATGGCAAGGGTCAAATGGTATTTCATTATTACTCTATTTTTAACTTTTTTAAATTGTGGAATGATTCATACATGCATATATACATACAAAAGTGTGTGTGTGTATATGTTTAAAAGAATAAGAATAAAACCAATCAATACCACTGTACCCATCACTCAGGTTAAAAACCAGAATATTTTTGGATCTTAGAAGCTCCCTGTGTGCCTCTCCCTGAGGTAGCTACCACCTTGTCTTCTGTGTTATCATTTTGTATTAGTTGGGGGATGGAGAGGATAAAGTGATGAAATAAAGATATTCAACATTGCATTAAGAAATAAAGAAGTTCTGGGGACTTCCCTGGTGGTGCAGTGGGTAAGACTCCGTGCTCCCAATGCAGGGGGCCCAGGTTCGATCCCTGGTTGGGGAACTAGATCCTGCATGCAGGCCGCAACTAAGAAGCCGCAACTAAAAAAAAAAAAAAAAAAGAAAGAAAGATTCCACATGCCGCAATGAAGATTCCGCATCCCGCAACTAAGACCTGGCGCAGCCTAAATAAATAAATAAATAAATATTAAAAAAAAAAAGTTTTTCCCATGCCAGTCTGATGTGAACAGTTCAGGTTGGCGGGGCAGCTCTTATTTTATGTGGTCATTCTGGGAACCTGATTCCTTACATCTTTGTTTTCCGCTGTCACTAGGGCATTTCACCATCTGTATCGTTGAAGCTGTCACTGGCACTTGTAGGTGTCAGCGGCAGGAATGGTAAAAAAAAGATGGGGGGGCGCCCAAAAGTCTTAGACCCAGACCCAGAAGCAGCATGTCACTTCTACTAGGTCCCATAAGCAAGACCGTAGTCACATACTTAGCACCTCAGAAATGCAGTCCATCTGGACAGCCCTGTGCCCAATCACAACTCTGTTACCAGGAGAGAAGGGGAGAATACGTTTTGTGATTTTATCACCTTGGTGTATACCTTGCAAGCAACAATATCTTTCAGTAAATAAAACAAAGAGAAAACTAAATGACAAGAAGATACCTAGCTGTGTAAAGAAAGGACAGTGTTACCATGATCCGATGAAAGGTTTCCAGGGAAATATAAACTAAAGAGAGGTTCTAGGCCATAGCCGGCTTCAGCTTCTGGAATTGTTTACAGGAGCCCCTTTTGGGGGCAATTATGCAGAAAAGAGTTCACAGAGCAGGCCTGAGACTGCTTTCCTTAGAAAGGTTGGCCCTTGCAACGTTGGCCCTTGGCTGGCATCTGGCAACTTGGATTTCAGGAGGGTTTCCACCAGTCCCTAAGTGATAAGTGTGGTTCCTTGTGTGTAAACTATTTATGCAAACAATATGGCTTGTGTTGAACACCAGCTTTCCTTCTGGGACTCTGGAAGTCTGGTGTGTGCTAGGTGGAGGGTGACTCCAATCAAAAGTCTGGGTAGGGCTTCCCTGGTGGTGCAGTGGTTGAGAGTCCGCCTGCCGATGCAGGGGACGTGGGTTCGTGCCCCAGTCTGGGAAGATCCCACATGCTGCAGAGCGGCTGGGCCCGTGAGCCATGGCTGCTGGGCCCGCGCATCCAGAGCCTGTGCACCGCAACAGGAGAGGCCACAACAGTGAGCGGCCCACGTACCACAAAAAAAAAAAAAAAAAAAAAAAAAAAAGTCTGGGTACTAAGTCTCTGATGAGCTGCCATGGTTGACATGCTTCACGTGCACTGTCACATTTGATGCTGGAGGAAGTAAGGTAGCCTGTGTGACTCCACTTGGAGAGGGCTCTCGGCTCATGCCTGGTTTCCTCTAGACTATGCCCGTTCCTTTTTTCTTTTGCTGATTCTGCTTTGTATCCTTTTGCTGTAATAAATCACAGCCTCGAGTACGACACTGTGCTGAGCCCTGTGAGTCCTCCTAGTGAATCCCCAAACATGGGGGTGGGTCTTGGGGAACCTGACGCAGCAGGGTTATGAAAGTGTGCTGGGAAACCCAAGTGTCACCGAGGTTGGAGCATTTGGCCGGACTGTAGGGTGGGTCAGGTTCAGGATGTCTCTCGGGAGTGATGTCAAGATGAATGGGATTTGCTGTATTTTTCTGCTTCTTAGTTCGTCTTGGCCAACCTCCAACTCTCAGGAGTAGTTCAGAGAAGAGTATTTCTACGGAGTGAAATGAATGCTCTCAGTTCATTCAGGTGGCAGGGGATGGGAGGGAGGGCGGGCATTTCATCAGTGCATGGTCCAGGCAGCTAAGTACAGATAAGAAGCTGCCTCAAGATAACCAGAGCACTTTGTTCTCAGGCAAAGTGGGACTACAGTGGCGGTGGGCATCTCGGAGGCTGCTCCCATCTCAACTGGTTGTCCTTTACATCTGATGCAGAACTATTCATCCTGGGATCTCTTTTCTCGTCTTCCTGGGGGCTTCCCATGTCTCTCCCCCAGAGTTAGGTCTCCTATTTCCTGTACTGTTTGCCTTTCTATGGTTACTCTCTTCTTTTGGTGGACACATCCTCTCATTGCTTCCTGAGAGAGGGCACAGGGAGGGTAAATCCCGTGTCCAAACATGTCTTTATTCTGCTGTCATACCTGATTGATGTTTGACATGGGTTTAGCTACAGGCTGGAAGAAGTATTTCCTCAGAATTTTGAAAGTATTTCTCCACTGTTCTCCTTCATTCAACACATTTATTTTCCCAAATATTTATTTATTTATCTAGGCTGCACTGGGTCTTAGTTGAGGCATGCAGGATCTTTTAGTTGTGGCATGCGGACTCTTAGTTGTGGCATGCATGCGCAATCTAGTTCCACGACCAGGGATGAACCCAGGCCCCCTGCCTCGGAGCGTAGAGTCTTAAGCACTGGACCACCACGGAAGTCCCAAAACATTTTTTTAAAAAAATTTATTTCTTTTATTTTTGGCTGCGTTGGGTCTTCATTTCAGGCTTCACTGCAGGCTTTCTCTAGTTGCAGCGAGCAGGGGCTACTCTTCACTGTGGTACGTGGGCTTCTCATCACGGTGGCTTCTCGTTGCGGAGCATGGGCTCTAGGCGCGTGGGCTTCAGTAGTTGTGGCACGAGGATTCAGTAGTTGTGGCTCGCGGGCTGTAGAGCACAGGCTCAGTTGTTGTGGCGCAAGGGCTTAGTTGCCCCGCGACTTATGAGATCTTAGTTCCCTGACCAAGCATCTAACTCTCATGCCCTGCATTGCAATGCAGATTCTTTACCACTGGACCGCCAGGGAAGTCCCTTATTTTCTGAAGTTTCTTACAAAAAAGGTCATCCTGGTCTTGATTCATGGATAGAGTGCCTATTTACCTGAGAATACAAGCATTTGTTTTCAAATTTCATCTCTTTGCATGACCTGTTTTCTCCAACAATGCTTCTTTTTGTTCATTTGTTTTGATCTCTAAAACTCACGTTTAGAGGCTTTTCTCGGATGTACGGATAATCCTTGGTGGTCTGCTTATGATTAAGAGACGGAGATTAAAAAGCTGGTAGATCTGAGCACATGGTCTTTAGGACTTTCAGAGTTTGGGGTTCACTGCAGGATAATCGGCATGGGCCATTTCTTGGGGGAAGCTTTTATGCCTGTATCTCGGGAATTGCCAGATTCTCCAGAAAAGAATCTAAAATTTCTGTATTGAGAGTAAAGGCTTGGTTGTCGATATCCTGGGAGCCTAGGGGGCATATTCAGTAGTCACTTGCTCACTTAATCCTCATATTCAGGACACTACTTGTGACCTTAATTTGGCTTAGAATCCCCTGTAGAGAAACTCTTTGTTTTGCCTTTTCCAGAGAATAAACTTTCAGATTTCTGCTAGGATGGGGAATCTAGATTTACAAGGGTACATGTTGGATAAACTCCAAGAAGTGGGATTGCTGGATTGAAGAGTACATAAGTTTTAGTATTAGTCATTGCCAAATTATTCTCTATTGAGCGTGTACCAATTTACATCACGACCAGCAAGATATGAGAGTATCTGTTTCTTCAGACCTTGTAAACAGTGAACTTTTTCACTTTGAAAACAGATGGAAAATATTTTATTTATTTATTTTTTTTGCGGTATGCGGGCCTCTCACTGTTGTGGCCTCTCCCGTTGTGGAGCACAGGCTCCGGACGCACAGGCTCAGTGGCCATGGCTCACGGGTCCAGCCGCTCCGTGGCATGTGGGATCTTCCTGGACTGACGCATGAACCTGTGTCCCCTGCATCGGCAGGTGGACTCTCAACCACTGCGGCACCAGGGAAGCCCCATCTATGCTATTTTAATTTACATTTTTCTTAAGTCTGAGATTGAGTATCTTTTCATGCTTGAGACATACTTCCATTTTGTTTCCTCTTAAATGTTTGATCATATCCTTTTGCCCACTGGATTGTTAGCCTTTCTTTGATTTCTAGGAGCTCTTTACTTTTTCCAGTTTCTTGTTTGTTGATTTTGCTTACAGTGGTTTATCAAAAGGAAAACTTTTTTTTTTTTAATAAAGCAAACACTTTTCTTTTCTCTGCAAAGGTGATTCACAGAATTCATGTAAAGGCAGGAGAGGGGCAGCTGACCGGGAAGTTTCCAGTGCAGCTTGCGTGACACAGCCATGGGATCAGGCACGCCTGCTGGGCCTTCTGCTTTCCCTGATGGGAGTGGCTGACTGGAGGGGCAACCTCAGCCTCCACCGTGCCTGCCCTTCCCTAGGTGCCCAGTTAGCAGGGCTTTGGGCCTAGCCTGAGCTCTATCTATCACATCTGAGTTTGGGGGTGTTAGATACAGGGGGAGCAGAAGAAAACTGCCTGTGCTGAATCATGTCTTTCCTTGTTTTTTTCCGTTTATTTTGTTTCGGCGGGAAAGGTCCCTGCAAGTCCCCTTCCTGGGCTGGGAAGAGACCAAAATGCCATAATAGCAGTAGGGATGACAGCGTCCACCACAGATGACCTTTAAAGAACACAGGTCTGAATTGGGCCGGTCCACTTACGAGATTTTTCTTCAAAGAATACGTACTACAGTACTACACAATCCGTGGTTGGTTGAATCCAAGGATGCAGATCTGGCAATACAGAGGGACGACTGTAAAGTTATCCTGAAGTTTTGACTGTGCAGAGGGTCAGCAAACCCCTGAGTTGTTTAAGGGTCAACTGTATTGAGGGGGAAAAGCATTTTTTTAATGTGGTCGAATTTCTTCTATGGCTTCCAAGTCTTGTGTCATATTGAGAAAGATCTTCTACTTCTGAGATTAAAAATGCCTCCCTTCATTGCTTCTATTATTTTTTCTTTCTTTTGGCCACACCCCAAGGCATGTGGGATCTTAGTCCCCCAACCAGGGATTGACCCTGCGCCCCCTGCATTGCAAGCACGGAGTCTTAACCCCTGGTCCTCCAGGGAAGTCCCTAGTTTTTCTTTTTTATATTTTAATTTTTCATCCATTTGGACTTTTTTCTCCCAGATGGCTACCCAGTTGTCCTAATTCTCTTTATCAAACATTCGTCTTTTACTGACAGATTTTCAATATTTTTTTTAAAACATACAAAATTTTTACGTGTATTTGTGTTTATTTCTGGAATTCTTGTTCTGCTCTGTTGATCATGTGCCTTGCTACATTATTTTATTATAGTTTTATCAAACTTTTAATATTTGATAAGGCTGATTCCCCATTTATTCTTCCTTTTAGAACTTTCATGGGTCTCCTTGTTTGGTTTTTTACTTTTTCCACTTGAACGGTGAAATCATCTTGTCTAGCTTCCAAATATAGTTTGGAATTTTGGAATCACATTAAATTTATAGATTAATTTAGGAAGAACGAATACCTTTATCATGTCGAGTCTTTCTGTTCAAGAACACTGTGTGCCTTTCCACTTGTTCAGTTGTTCTTTGGAGTCTTTCTGTAGCGTTTTAAAGTTTCTACCATAAAGATCTTGCAGTTCTTATTAAGTATATTTCTAGGTGTTTTATCTTATTCATAACTATTGTAAATAAAGCCATTTATATCTCTGCTAACTGGTGTGGCTTGTGTACATAATGACTTCTGTAATTTTGTACCTAGCTACCTTACTGAAATCGCTGTTTGTAATGGTTTCTCCATTCATTTTCTTGCATTTTCCAAACAAATATCATTGTAAATAATGATAACTTTACCTTTTCCCCTAATTTGTGAGTTTTTCATATCTGAAATTCACTTGTTTTTAGATATCCTGATTACCTCTAGCATCTGTATTCGTCTCTTAGGGCTGCTGCAACAAAGTGCCACAAACTAGGTGACTTAAACCATTTATTGTCTCACAGTTGTGGAAGCTAGAAGTTTCAAATCAAGGTACAGGCAGGGTCATGCTCTCTCTGAAACTTGCAGGGGAGAACCCTTCCTCCCTCTTCCAACCTTCTGGGGTTTGCTGGCAATCCTGGGGTTCCTTGAATTGCAGCTGCAGCACTTTGCTCACTGCCTGTCTCACGCGGTGTTCTCCCCTCCGTCAGTCTGTCTCTTCCTCTCATGAGGACAGCAGTCATTTTGGATCTGGGCCCACCCTAACAGTGTCATCTTAATTTAAGTACATTTGCAAAGGCTGTATTTCCAAGAAAGATCATATCCACAAGCACCAAGGGCTAGAACTTTAACATCTCTTTAGGGAGGACCCGAGTCAACCCATAACAGCATCAAAATGTTTTCCTCTTTTTTTTTAAATAAACGTATTTATCTTATTTATTTTTGGCTGCGTTGGGTTTCCTCTAGTTGCGGCGAGCGGGGCTTCTTCTAGTTGAGGTGAGTGGGGCTACTCTTTGTTGCAGTGCGCCGGCTTCTCATTGTGGTGGTTTCTCTTGTTGCGGAGCATGGGCTCTAGGCATGTGGGCTTCAGTAATGGTGGCACGCGGGCTCAGTAATTGTAATGCAAGGGCTTAGTTACTCTGCAGCACGTGGGATCGTCCCGGACCAGGGCTCGAACCCGTGTCCCCTGAATCGGCAGGCGGATTCTTAACCACTGCGCCACCAGGGAAGTCCTACGTATTTGTTTTTTAACAGCTGCAATGTATGGCATTTACATATTTTATTTATCTAATTCCTTACTGATGGCTATTAAGGGAATTTCCAATTTTTCACTATTAAGAACAATGCTTCAATGAAAATCCTAATATAAACTTTGCACATTTGTGCAGGTAAATTCCTAAAATTGGAGTTGTTGAGTCAAATCACATAACTACAACAGATATTTTGATAGTGATTAACAAACTGTCCTCCAGATAATAGCAATCTACATTCCTACCAACGGGGACTATAAGTGCCTTCTTCTTAATACTTTTGCCAACACAAAAATCTGTGGCAACACTATTATCAAGTTTTTATTGATAATTTATATTTTCCAATGTGACAGTAAAAAAATTTTTTGTTTTAATTTGCATTTCTTTCATTATTAGAAAAGTTGAGCATCTTGGAACAGGGAAGTTCTTTCTAGGCATGACAGGAAACTCAGAAGTCATAAACAAAAAGTCTGATAAATGCAACTTTTGTGAATTTCCTACTTACGTCCTTTGCCTATTTTTTAAACTGTGTTATTTTTCCTTTCTCATTGACTTAAAGAAGCATTTTTATTTTTAGGGATATTATCCCCTTGCCATATGTTACAAATATTTTTCCAAAGTTTGTTATCTTTTTAAGTGGTGTTTTGCGTCATGCAAAATATAGAATAAAAATAGACTAAGACTTGTGAGTTTTTGGGTTATGTTTAGACAAGACTTCCCTATTTCAAGATTACCAATATATTTATTGAAGTAGTTTCTTTTCGGACTCATGGTTAATTTTTATATTTAAATCTTTGATCCATCTGGAGCTTATTTTGGATTGAGGAAGGAATTAGGAATCCATATTTATTTCATTATAAATGGCTAGTTGGTTGTTCCAGAACCTTTTATTAAATTAACCCTGCCAACTCTATTATCTCTTTTTTGTTGTTGTTGTTGTTGCATTGGGTCTGTGTTGCTTCATGCGGGCTTTCTCTAGTTGCGGGAGTGGGGGCTGCTCTTCATTGTGGTGCGCGGGCTTCTCATTGCAGTGGCTTCTCTTGTTGCAGAGCACGGGCTCTAGGCGTGTGGGCTTCAGGAGATGTGGCACATGGGCTCAGTAGTTGTAGCACGCAGGCTCAGTAGCTGTGGCTTGTGGGCTCTAGAGCACAGGCTCAGTATTTGTGGCGCACGGGCTTAGTTGCTCCGCAGCATGTGGGATCTTCCTGGACCGGGGCTCGAACCGGTGTTCCCTGCATTGGCAGGCGGATTCTTTTTTTTTTTTTTTTGCGGTACGCGGGCCTCTCACTGTTGTGGCCTCTCCCGTTGCGGAGCACAGGCTCCGGACGCACAGGCCCAGCGGCCATGGCTCACGGGCCCAGCCGCTCCGCGGCATATGGGATCCTCCCAGACCGGGGCACGAACCCGTATCCCCTGCATCGGCAGGCGGACTCTCAACCACTGCACCACCAGGGAGGCCCAAGGCAGGCGGATTCTTAACCACCGCGCCACCAGGGTAAGCCCCGAAACAGATTTTTAACTTAACAAATGCATCTTACTTCCTATCACAGGCCCCCACCCACTACTCTACAGAAGCCTATGACTAGAAATCACTCAACTTTACTGGCTGCTTCTCAACAGCCCAGTAATGTTACTCCAGAGAGTAGCTGAGAAGTTCTTCTAATCACGTATAAGCAGCATGTTAACTTTTTCTTTACATACAGCATACCAACTCTTTTGTTTTCAATTCCCTTCTCTCTCTTTCCTGTTTAAGGTCCTCAGATAGAAAGTTAGAGATTGTTACTGAGGCTATTAAGCTTGAAGGTCCTTGCTCTAATCTCTAAAGAGATAAAAAAGTTCATTGGGCTGCTTGGACAGGCTGTCATTGAATCTGTAACTGGAGGAGGTTCACGATGAAAAACAAAGTTAGCACAAGTTCTAGCCACGAAAAGCGATGTCCTAATTTGGGTGCAGTTCTAAGAATACTCTAAGAAATAATTCAACTGGTTCTGTGTCTGTGAGTGACAGACAGAATGTCACAGCCTTGTGATGAGTGATTCTCTCATTCTCTTCCTATATTTTTTCCTTCATTACTGTGGTTTGGAGCCCACATTTCTGTCTTATCTCTAGAGTCTAAGACAATTAAAACAGCACACGTGGAATTGTATTTATATGAGGTGGGGGAGACAGCTGTGAGTCTTTTAAGGCTGGGAGTACAGAGACTGGGTAATAGATAGAGGTGTTTCATTTTTAAGTGGAGAAAAAGAGCACTTCTGTTGCCTAGTATTCCTTGCTCAGCACATTTGCACTGCATGGAAGGAAGCAGCGGAGCAGCAGTGTGGGAACTTGCCTAGGAGACAGGGAACATCACTGCTGAAGCATGCTGTCCTGGAGCGCACAAGAGGGACTTGCTACCAGAGCATGGGGGAGAAATTTGTTTTGAAAAGAAGAGATGCCTCTTCCTTTGATTCTGGAAGAAAAGAGTAAGAATGGGTTCAGAGAGAGATAAAAATGCAGGTACAACTTGGAAATTGAGGGAGGTTCATGCCTCATGGCAGATTCCCAAACTTTCTTGTTTCTCAGAGCCCTTAGCGTCTCAGTAATTTCTTCACGTCACCCCTAGGCCAAAAGAACACCTAACAGTTCTGTTTATTGTTTATTAGGTGAGTCCAAACAACCCAATACCTAAGTATTTATTCCTAATAATTTAGTGGCTGTTCGAAAAATAAACTGGACCCTGTGTAGTTTGCTCTAGTTTTGATTTAATGGCACATACAACTCACTCATTTAAAGTGTATAGGGACTTCCCTGGTGGTGCAGTGGTTAAGAATCCACCTGCCAATGTAGGGGACACAGGTTCGAGCCCTGGTCCGGGCAGATCCCACATGTCGTGGAGCAACTAAGCCTGTGCACCCCAACTACTGAGCCTGCGCTCTAGAGACCGCGAGCCACAACTACTGAGCCCCTGTGCCACAACTACTGAAGCCTGCATGCCTAGAGCCTGTGCTCCGCAATGAGAAGCCACTGCAATGAGAAGACTACATGCCACAGCGAAGAGTAGACCCTGCTCGCTGCAACTAGAGAAAGCCCATGCACAGCAATGAAGATCCAACACAGCCAAAAATAAAATAAATAAAGTGTATAAAATTCAGTGGTTTTGGGCTTCCCTGGTGGCACAGTGGTTGAGAGTCCGCCTGCCGATACAGGGGACACAGGTTTGTGCCCCGGTCCAGGAAGATCCCACATGACGCGGAGCGGCTGGGCCCGTGAGCCATGGCTGCTGAGCCTGCGCGTCCGGAGCCTGTGCTCCGCGACGGGATAGGCCACAACAGTGAGAGGCCTGCGTACCGCAAAAAAAAAAAAAAATTCAGTGTTTTTTAGTATATTCAGAATTGTATGGGACTTCCCTGGTGGTGCAGTGGTTAAGAATCCACCTTCCGATGCAGGGGACACAGGTTCGATCTCTGGTCGGGGAACTAAGATCCCACATGCCCTGGGGCAACTAAGCCCATGCGCCATAACTAATGAGCCCGTGTGCCACAACTAGAGAGCCCACGCGCTGCAACGAAGATCCCACGTGCAGCAACCAAGACACGATGCAGCCAAATAAATAATTTTAAAAAAAAAGAATCGTGCAACGATTGCAATCAATGTTAGGACATTTCTGTCACTTTAAAAAGAAAGCCTGTACCCATTAACAGTCAGTTCTCCTTCCCCCTCACCCTTCCAGCTCTAGGCAACGACTAACCTATTTTCTGTCTCTATAGATTTGCCTGTTCCTGACATTTCATATAAATGGAATCACATGATATGCGGCCTTTCGTGTCAGCCTTCTTTCACTCGGCATGTTTTCAAGATTTATCCATGTCGTAGCCTGTACTGGTACTTCATTCCTTTTTATGGCTGAATAATATTCGACTGTGTGGCTAGACCACGTTTTGTTTATTCATTTATCAGTCAATGGAAATCTGGATTGTTTCTACTTTTTGGCTATTATGACTAATGCTGCTATGAACATTCATGTACAAGTTTTTGTGTGGACATATTTTTACTTCTCTTGGGTATAATATACCTAAGAGTGTAATTGCTAGGTCATTGGTAACTGTTTAAACTTTTGAGGAATACCAGACTATTTTCCAAAGTGGCTGCACTGTTTTACATTCCTACCAGCAGGATATGAGGGTTTGAATTTCTCCACATATTCATCACTTGGTATTACTGTCTTTTTGATTACAGCCATCCTAGTGGGTGTAAAGTGGGATCTTATTGTGGTTTTGATTTGCATTTCTCTGATGACAATGATGCTGAGCATCTTTTCATGTGCTTACTGGCCATTTGTATGTCTTCTTGGAGAAATGTCTATTCAAGTGCCTTGCCCGTTTAAAAGCTAGGTTGTTTTTCGAGTTGTCTATACATTCTACATACAAGTATCTTATCAGATATATGATTTGCAAACATTTTCTCCCATTCTCTGGTTTGTGTTTTCTAGTTTTGAATTTTTTTTAAAAAACTTGGAATTAAAAAAAATGTTTGCTAGAGAACAGACTTGTGGTTGCCAAGGGGGAGGGGGGTGGGGGAGAGATGGAGTGGGAGGTTAGGGTTAGCAGATGTAAGCTACTACATATAGAATGGATAAACAACAATGTCCTACTGTATAGCACAGGGAACTATATTCAGTATCCTGTGATAAACCATAATGGAAAAGAATATAAAAAAGAATGCACAGATGTATAACTGAATCACTTTGCTCTGCAGAAATTAACACATTGTAAATCAACTATACTTCAAAAAAATTTTTTTAATTTAAAAATACATGTTTGCTTCATCTGAATTGCTATTCTTCCCCTTTTAGTAATGTATAGTTTAAAAATGAGCATATTGGGACTTCCCTGGTGGCACAGTGGTTAAGAATCCGCCTGCCAATGCAGGGGACATGGGTTTGAGCCCTGATCCGGGAAGATCCCACATGCCGCGGAGCAACTAAGCCTATGTGCCACAACTACTGAGCCTGCGCTCCAGAGCCCACGAGCCACAACTACTGAGACCTCATGCCACAACTACTGAAGCCCTCACACCTACAGCCCGTGTTCCGCAACAAGAGAAGCCACCGCAATGAGAAGCCCGTGCACCGCAACAAAGAGTAGCCCCTGCTCACCGCAACTAGAGGATGCCCGGGCACAGCAACGAAGACCCAACACAGCCTAATTAATTAATTAATTAATTAATTAATTAATTTTAAAAAACAGAGTATATTTTTGTTACTTTACTCCAAGAAGTTTCTCTTTTGAGACCTGAATTCAAATTTTGTTTCTGCTAATAGCTAACTCTAGGGTAGTAACTTGGACAAGTCACTTCATCACTCTCTTTTCTCACGTGTGGACAGGAGATAAGGGTACCTCTTTCACCAGCTTGTGCATGAAGACCAGAGGCTGTGTGAGCTCTCGGCATAATGCCCATATAAGAGGCGCTTCCCAAAGGAGCTGTATTGGAAAACCCTAAAAGAGCTCTTTAAAAAGCACTTTTGGGCTTCCCTGGTGGCAGAGTAGTTGAGAGTCCGCCTGCCGGTGCAGGGGACACGGGTTCGTGCCCCGGTCCGGGAAGATCCCACATGCCGTGGAGCGGCTGGACCCGTGAGCCATGGCTGCTGAGCCTGCACGTCCAGAGCCTGTGCTCCACAACAGTGAGAGGCCCGCGTACAGCAAAAAAAAAAAAAAAAAAAAAAAAGCACTTTTATTGCAAGACATGTGAAATAATAAGTATTGCATCCACTTAATAATGATTATTTAAGAAAGAATAAGATGCTTTATACAAGATCAATTTGTACATATCATAACTGAACAATCCCAGTGGTGTCTCAGTTTAACCATTCTGCAAATCTGAAGCAGAAAGGTGGAGCGCTCTATTAAGGACACTATGTTATGCGATGTTTTCCAAATTTGTTTGCAAGACTCACAATGGTGTTATAAGGAAGTACCAAGTCATGATGTACTAGTAGAATAAACTCATCCAACAAGATAAGTCTGGGAGATTGGTTACTGTACATAGTGAGTCAGTAAGGAAGTCGAATGTGGTTCCTAAAGACACCTGTCTATGCCCGTTTCTCTTTATAAGGTCACTGTGGCAAACACTATTTCTCTTCAAGGTTAAAAAAATATAAAAAGCTTTTCAGCATCTTAATGAATTAATCTCTGAATCAGAAAAACAGTAAGTTTGGTCTAAAGTGAATACTCCATATGTACTAAGCTGCAAAAAAAGGTATTTTTTCATCAACAAATATTCCTCCTCTTCTCCTCCACCTCCTGGATTGTCCCACTGTTCCCACTTGCTCCCCTGGTGACCAGATCCAGGCTTTAGATACCATCAGCAAAGGACTGCCAAATACATGCCGGCGGGCCAGACTTCTCTCCAGACCTGATTATTCAACTGCCTCCCGGACATTTCCTGTAAATGCCTAATAGACACTCCACATCCAACATGCTTGAAACTGAACTCCTGGTCCTCCTTTCAAGACCTACTCTTCTCCAGCCTTTTCATCTCAGTTCATGGCACTTCCATCCTCCAGCTGCTTATGCGTATTGTGGAGTCATTCTTGACTCCATTTCTCCCACGAGGTCTGCTGAGAAATTCCATTGACTTTGGCTTTACCTTCAGAAAACAACTACGATTCTCTAGCCCTTTTTCTGGGGGCGGTGGGGCGGGGGCTGCACTGCGTGGCTTGTGGGATTTTAGTTCCCCAACCACGGATCGAACCCGGCAGTGAAGCTCGGAGTCCTAACCACTGGACGGCCAGGGAATTCCTTCATTAGACTTTCTTAACCTCAACTGCTACCACTCCCTGAGCAAGCCTCCATCGCCCTTGGCCTGGATGAACACGGCTAACCTCTGAAGTGGACTCCCTGTCCACTCTTGCCTCCTTTAGTCTACACTCAAGCCAGCAAACAAATGGATTCTTTTTTTTTTTTTTTGGCTTCGTTGGGTCTTCGTTGCTGCACATGGGCCTTCTCTAGTTGTGGCGAGCGGGGGTTACTCTTCGTTGCGGTGCGCAACTCTTCATTGCTGGGGCTTCTCTTGTTGTGGAGCATGGGCTCTAGGTGCGCGGGCCTCAGTAGTTGTGGCACACGGGCTCAGTAGTTGTGGTGCACAGGCTTAGCTGCTCTGCGGCATGTGGGATCTTCCCAGACCAGGGCTCGAACCCGTATTCCCTGGATTGGCAGGTGGCTTCTTAACCACTGCGCCACCAGGAAAGTCCACAAATGGATTCTTAAACCCTGCAATGGCTTCCCCACTCACTCTGCTCCAGCCACACTGGCTGTCTCGCGATTCTTTAACATGCTATGCACACTCCTGCCTTGGAGGCCCTGGGGGGCTTTTTCCTCTGCTTGGTCAGCTCTTTCCCCAGATCTTCCCATGGCCCACTCCGTCACCTCTTTCAAGTCTTTGCTGAAACGTCACCTCTCAAGGAGACTTATCTTGGCCACCACATTTTAAACTGCGAGCTAGTCAGCACACTCCCAACCCCCCTTATCTCGTTCTACTTCTTTTTGCTAGCACAATCACAACATGATTTATTTATTCATGTTGATTGTTTATCTTCTGTCTTCTCCTTACAAGAATATAAACTCCATGAGTGAGGGATTTATGTTTTCTGATGTATCCCAAAGGCTACAACAGAGTGGCATATGTAGGCGCTCAAATACATATTCGAAGAGACAAAGAATTTTAACAAGGTCCCTCATATGTTGGAACGTGCATAACAATCTTGCTGAAAGGCAGCAGTGCATCCTAAAAGATAAACATCAATACAAGACTATTAGCATATGCTGATAAATACCAAAAGAAGATACCATTTTAGTATAGTACACAGGACAAATGAAAGCTCAGAGAAGTGCCAAAGAAGTTTAGAGTGGTAATTTTTAAATTTGGGGGGAAGGTGGTCACACCTCTTTGAAAATCTGATGAAAGCTATAGACTCCGATGATATAATGAACATGTACACAAAATTTTGAATGCTATTACAAGAGGTTCAAACACTCCCTGATGCCAGCTATGCTGAATGGAGAATCCTTGGTTTCAAGGATTGTTTTATCACCCAGGGCTTGGGAAAGGCTTGGTGAAGATGGGACTCAAACTAGCTCTTAAAGAATAGGCCATGAAGAGGAAACAAGAGGAAGGTCTTTTCAAGCAAGAGAACGGGCTAAGTGTGACGGCAGAACAGTCTGACTGGAATGGAGGATTCATGCAAAACCTAAGGACAGGCTGAGAACTGCTTGGTGTATGACTTAAATAACATGGATATTCAAAGTCTTTGAGAGTGTTTGGGCAAAAGAATGTAATGTCTAAAGCATTGTTTTAAGAAAATTAATTTGGTAGTTGTTTATAGGACGAAAGTTGAGAGAAAAAAGTGAAATTAAGGAAATACTCATGAAGCTATAATGATTCAACTTTGAAGATGTGGAAAGGGAACTGATAAAGTTTAGAGGCGGATGAATTTGAGGCATGAATCCATGTAGAAATGCCTGGTCTGAAACTGAAAATCAGAAATAAACTTTAGGTCAGGCCCAGTTATATAAATTTGGTGTTATTTATTGAATCTATGAGTGTGGGGGGGGAAATGACAAGAGAAAAAGTATTTAGAGATTATTCAGAGGCTTTGGATGGGACAAAGTGAACAGCCTATTATTACTGTGATCTCAATAAAATGTTAAATTTATGTAGAAGAAAACCTTAAGAGAAGACTAAGGTATACAGGTATTATGGGTAATTGAAAGTTGGTAGTTAATTTGAGGGCTGCTAATATAATTTTTATGTTTTAATTTTTCTTGCTGAGGTTTTTTTTTTCCCTCCAAAATGTATTATTACGCTTTTTTCTCCTTGGTAACTAGGGAACACAGCTGACTTACTTTTAGATGATTCAGGAGGTCACTACCCCTCAAGGAGAGTATACACATTTCCAATGTAAAATAACATGGTTATAGGAAATTGGAATAAATCCATGGGACCGCAGAATACATCCTGGCCATTTTATTTGTTTTTGCTTTTTTTGTTGGTTTTTTTTGCGGTACGCGGGCCTCTCACTGTTGTGACCTCTCCCGTTGCGCAGCACAGGCTCCGGACGCGCAGGCTCAGTGGCCATGGCTCACGGGCCCAGCCGCTCTGCGGCATGTGGGATATTCCCGGACCGGGGCACGAACCCGCGTCCCCTGCATCGGCAGGCGGACTCTCAACCACTGTGCCACCAGGGAAGCCGAATCCTGGCCATTTTAAAAGGCTACTGATATCTTTTTGACCTTTAGCAGAAGACAGATAACATCAAAACAACTGTAACACAAAATTTTAGGTGTTTTAGGTATCTATTCTTTTTTAAAAACTTACTTATGTATTAATTTTGGCTGCGTTGGGTCTTCGTTGGTGCGCGCAGGCTTTCTCTAGTTGCAGGCAGGACTCCTCTTCGTTGCGGTGCGCGGTCTGGTTATTGCGGTGGTTTCCTTGTTGCGGAGCACAGGCTCTAGGCACGCGGGCTCAATAGTTGTGGTGCACGGGCTTAACTGTTCTGTGGGATCTTCCACAGACCAGGGCTTAACTGCTCTGTGGGATCTTCCACAGACCAGGGCTCTTCCACAGACCAGGGCTTAACTGCATGTGGGATCTTCCACAGACCAGGGCTCTTCCACAGACCAGGGCTTAACTGCATGTGGGATCTCCCACAGACCAGGGCTCGAACCCGTATCCCCTGCATTGGCAGGCAGATTCTTAACAACTGCGCCACCAGGGAAGTCCATAGGTATCTATTCTTTAAGTAGGATTTACTCCAGTGCTTTTTTGCCAGCATGTACAAAGGATACAGGATGTTACTGTCAAATGCATTATTACATCATTGGCACAGTTTCCATTGTCATTACCTGCTTATGTATGTAAGATGTTTAGGATTCAGACTCCTCTTTAGAACCTACTGCCCTCTACCTCTTTTGTGGCCCTCCAGCTATGATTTGTACTTAGAGGGATAAATCATTCTTGGTGTAACAGATGTTGGCTCCCCACCACCCCCACCTGAAATTCTATCAGGATGTTTCTGTCACTTTAGAAACTTTCGTATTCTACTGCAACATGCCAAAAAACCCAGCTACAAAACGGTGATTGTTTAATCTGCAACATGTGTGCCGGCCTTACAATTTGTTTTTCTGCCTTACATTCTAGACCTAGTACAGTATATTCACACAACTATGCCTAGTGAACAATTCTGCAGATTCCACTTGAGCCTTAAAAAAAAAAATCAACAGCCTCAAACTTTACTAAGAACTCTTCATAAACTGTTGAGCAAGAGAAGTGAATCATGCTTAGATTCAGCCTCTGGTTCCCAAAGCCATTTCCCGACCTGACCCGACCCTCCCTTCTCTAAACACCTGGTGGAGACAAACTTAAATAGAAGCGCCAACACAACCTGCTTTCCTTAAAATTAGCCAATGCTCACTACAGATAGGTATTCAGATATTTGACTTGCAAACACAGATGCTGTGCATCTATACGCTCCTCTCCCCTCCACCCCACCTTAAAAAAAAAACAAAACAAAACATGGTGAAGAGGAAAACTGAGGTCCTTCAGTACCTTCTCGGAAACTGACTCGGGGAGGTGCACAGGGGTTTCCTGACCCGGGCATCCAGACGACTGCGCGTGGTGGCCGAGGGGAGACCCCAGAACAGGGGGACCGGCCCTCTCCCGGACTCGGGGCTCCCCCGCACCCTCCTGCGGGTGGAACACTGGGGCTTGAGAGCTCGGTTCACGGCACCCCACGTGCTGACCCCGAATCTGCGGCGGCAGAGGCGGCTCTCTCCTCCGCTCCTCGGGGTCCCGGGACCTCTCAGGACAGGGCCCGAGGCAGCCGAGGAGGCTGCCGCGAGCTCCCTTCAGCGGCGCCGACCGCAGGCCCGCTGCGGCTTCCCCTTGCCGGCTCAGCCCGGCCGGGGCGGCGGAGTAGGCGGCACCACTAGGCCGCCCTCGGACCCCAGACAGCAACACCTGCGCCGCAGCGGGGTGGCCCGGCGGCCCCGCCCGCGGGAGGAGCCTGCGGACGCCCTGCGCGTGGAGCGCGCCAGGTGAGCACGCCTGCGCAGTCGGGCCGTAAACAAGCCCGCCCCTTCTCCTCGCCGGCCTCCGCGGGGCCGGCTCGCGGGTGGGAGGGGCCAGGAAGAAGGGGCGGGGGGGAGGGCGAGAGCCCGGGACGGCGCCTGCGCGGTGGGCGTGATCCGGGCACTTAGGGCAGGATGAACGCTGCTTTCCAAGATGGCGACGGAGGGAGGAGGGAAGGAGATGAACGAGATTAAGACCCAATTTACCACCCGGGAAGGTCTGTACAAGCTGCTGCCGCACTCGGAGTACAGCCGGCCCAACCGGGTGCCCTTCAACTCGCAAGGATCCAACCCTGTCCGCGTCTCCTTCGTAAACCTCAACGACCAGTCTGGCAACGGCGACCGCCTCTGCTTCAATGTGGGCCGGGAGCTCTACTTCTATATCTACAAGGGGGTCCGCAAGGTACCGACCCGGGCGTCTCCGGGGCTCGCCAGCGGCGTGGGCAGAGGCCAGGAGCAGGGCGGTGACAGCGGGGGCCAGGGTGACCGATGGGCTGGCCGTCGCTCTTACTTTTGAGTGGGCCGGTAACTCCACTGGAGTGCTCCTGAGGAAGGGGGATTCGGGAGTGAGGAGGGTGGTGGCGGTGGTGTTTCGGGGCGGGGGGGGCGGTGGAACGGGACCGCGGGGTGCGGGGCTCCGGCTGGGAGGCCCCAGAAAGGGCCGGCTGCCGCCCCTGCGGGTCCGTCAGGCTCTGACACGGCCCGGGAGCGGGCCTGCGAGTCCCCGGAAGAGGTGGGGTGGCCGTCTGGTCTGCTGAGACCGCCTCGCCTCCCAGGAGGGTGGAGAGTCTCGCTCTGGGTTAGAGACCAGGGGCTCGGGGCGGCTTGGGAAGATCTGTAAGGCGGAACCGGGGCTGGGAAGCGGAGGACTTGAGACTAGGTCAGAAAGGACCTGCTCGGCACGAAGGGCTACTCCACCTGCTGCCACACTGACACTTCCTAGGAGCCTCTCCTTCTGGTGTTAACACTTTGTTTCCAAAATCATCCGAGGGAGGACGGCTGTCACTGCCTCCTCGAAGGGAACCTTCTCCTGAGAGAATGTTAAAGAGGGTCCTCCTGTCCCTTATAGGTATGGGAAGGGCTGAGTACTACTACAGTTAAGAGGTCCAAAAGATGTTTCCAGTGGACTGGGCTGGTTCATAGGGGTTGTGTGTGAGCGTGCCCAGATCAGTCTTGTCCAACAAGTCAGACTGTGTCCCAAACAGGGAGGGATATGCCTTCAAAGCTACTTCACAAGAACCATTATTCTTGGCGGGCCATTTAACAGGAATGCTGTCAAGCATGTAATCATCCTTTAAAAATCTCTCTTTAAAAGAAGCAACTTATTAGAGCTGTTCTTTCATTGGCTACGTAACTTTGTTCTTCTTGAGAACTGCTTACTTCTGAGACATGTGGTCTTTGAGTTGACTCTTGGAAGAGTGAGGAAATTAATGCCCTCCACAGTACCTGGGCGGGGGAGAAGGTGATAACAGATGAATTTATAAATGGTCAGCTAGTGTGACAATAAATTGTGTATATTGAAGGGTGGACATTTTCCAGGATTTACTGTATCCAGAAGCAGTAGGTTTCTGCTTGGTTACACGAACTAGGGATGTGACGGTGGTATCTAAATGTAGATACAAACGTGTTACAAATGTAACAAGTTGTCTCATCTGTTCGAGGCGAGTCTTTTTGTTAGTGTTTATGATAAGTGTACTGCTGTGTTGGAGGTATCTTGTTATAAATTACTGAAGGTAAATCGCTTGACTTTACTTTTTCGGACTTGGAAAAGTGTGAAGTAATTAGTAGTCTAGAAGCTGAAGTTTTAGTCCTGTCCCCAGCTTTGTCACTGACTTGTTCCGTGACCTTGGAAGAGTTGCTTAACTTCTATCTGCAGCTCTTTAGAAAGAGAATATTGCGGAGCACCCGTTGTGATTCATAGCATAATGACTGTAATGAACTTTAAAGACCCGAAACACTCAGTAGGTGTAAAATATAGTTAAACTAGTCATTAAGAGCATCTGTCAAACAGGAGCTGCTATCTTGACATTGATACAAGGACTGAAAGGATCAGCTTTTCCTCTGGCAACAAGTTTAGAATTTTAAGTTATTAAATGGGTTTACATACAAATTTTAAAGTGCATAAAAACTAAATATATTAACGATTACTAGTGTAGATGTTACCTTTTTAAACAAGTTTTCTTTTAAAGTATATTATTTCTGAAGCATTCTAGTGGCAAAGCTTATCTGGATCTGGTAGCTCTGGTTTGCATCATAAAAACATCTCTTGCCTGGAAGTATCATAATAGTGTCCTCTTTTAGTGGGATACTATTGAATGAAGGATAAACTAGGAGAGCTTTTCAAAGCTACAGCAAAAAATTATTTTAAACAAGACAAATCTTAAACATGTAGATTTGCCTTCAGCTGCATAATTTACTTGAGCACATTAACTTTTTTGTAAAGTTTCATTTTCATGTGGTAGTATCTTGTAGATATATTTGCATTATATGGTGGACATTTCAACTGTCTCCTAGCCACTGTAAGTTTTTTTAAAAATTCATTTTCCATGAATGAGTTTGCATGTATTTTTTGTTATTTCTGAATACAAGTGATTGTTTTTGTGACTTTTTTTCTGATTTTAAAACAGAGCAGATACTTTTCCTTAATCAAAAAACCAAATTTTACTTTTCGGGGTTATGAGTTATAAATCCATTTTTGACATTTAGTCGTTTTGACTCTTAAAAAATTTTTTTCTTTAGGGCATATAAAGTTTTACAACAATTAATCAGATTATTTAGAACATTCAGAAGGTTTAAATTGGATGAATGCATTCAACTTAAATCTGCACGTGAAATGAGTGGAAACTAGGTCTTTTTATTATTTTATTAAAGTAGAGTTGATTTACAATATGATCTTAGTTTCAGGTGTACAGCATGATGATTCAGTATTTTTACAGATTATACTCCATTAAATGTATAAGATAATGGCTATAATTCCCCATTTTATGCAATATATCCTTGTTGCTTATCTATCTTATACCTAATAGTTTGTATCTCTTAATCCCAGATTTAGGAGGTAGTCTAAAATCTAAGCTAAGGAGTGTAATCTTCGTCCCTTTAAAACACAGGTCAGTTTCTAGAGCTAGAAGGCACCTTCAGTTTATGGAGTCTCACCCTTCAGAGAAAGCCAAGGCTAGAGAGCGTGTGCAAACCTGTGATGCAGTTTCTTTCTCATGGTAAAGAATTCATGGTAAAGCAGCACAACTGAATCTAAAGAACTGTCTTAGTGAGAAGAGACTGATCTAGCTTTTTGGTTACACAGATAACCGTATACTCCAAGCACTTCAGAATTTACCCCAGCGTTTTACCCTATGTTATCTCATTGAATCTTGCAATCCTGTGAGGTGGATGAAAGCATCTTCTTTTCTTTTTCTTTTTTTTTTTGAAATTTTGAATTTTATTTATTTCTTTATACAGCAGGTTCTTATTAGTTATCCATTTTATACATATTAGTGTATATATGTCAATCCCAATCTCCCAATTCATCACGCATCTTCTTTTCAAAACTGAAGTTCGGAGTAGGGTTTCTTGTGTGAGGACATCTAGTTTTGTGAATTTGTTTTGCTGAGCTAAAAGTAATATGAACGTTGATTTAGTACGGAGGGTGAACTCAGCATTTCAGCAAAGATTTGAGTGACTACCAAGGGGATGTGGGGTAACCAAAGATGAGTGAGACACTGCCCCTCCTCCCAAAGAACTTTCAGCTACTAGCTTTCAGATCTCTCTATAGCATACTTTGCTTTCCTCTTTTTAAAAAAGAGGTGGTTTTAGGATAAAGATGCCAAAGGTACTGGGCTTATTGTACCAACCCTTTCATCTTATAGAGATCTGTTTTTACATAAATGCAAAGGGCCACTATTCAGATCTAAGCTTAAACATCACTTCCTCAGCATGTCCTTCTTTGAATTCGCAGGCTAGATCAGTTTTCCCTGTTACACGTTTTTATAGCATCCTGTACTTTGCCTTTCTAGCACTTTTCTCAATTTGTAATTCTCTGTCTCTTCTGTAAACAAAGCTCCCTTAGAACAGGATGTCTTTTCTGCTTTCTCTGTCTTCCTAGTGCCCAGCACAGCATCCAGCATAGAGTAGACCCCTGCTGTTAATTTGTTGAGTGAATGACTGGATAAAGCATCTCTGTCCATCTATGTCTTACTTTAAAAAGATCTTTAGGAGCTAAAAATCTGTTCTATTTTGGGCCCAGAAGTAACAGGTATTTTTAGTAGCTCACATCCTTTTTTTTTTTTTTTTTTTTTTTTTTGCGGTACGCGGGCCTCTCACTGTTGTGGCGTCTCCCTTTGCGGAGCACAGGCTCTGGATGCGCAGGCTCAGCGGCCATGGCTCACGGGCCCAGCCGCTCCGCGGCATGTGGGATCTTCCCGGACCGGGGCACGAACCCGCGTCCCCTGCATCGGCAGGCGGACTCTCAACCACTGCGCCGCCAGGGAAGCCCTAGTAGCGCACATCTTTTAAAAGACATTTTTGTTTAACTAAAAAAAAAAAAAAATTTTTTTTTTGGCTGCGTTGCATGGCTTGTGGGATCTTAGTTCCACAACCAGGGGTTGAACCCAGGCCCCTGGCAGTGAAAGCACCAAGTCCTAACCACTGGACTGCCAGGGAATTCCCCAAAGACATTTAAAATTATTGGTAACAAATTTAGCTTCTTATAACTGGGAACTTATGTAGCAAGAGACAATGAAGTAGTGGAAGGTAGACAAATGGTGCGGATTACTTTTGATCTATTTATATCAAACCATGTTACCTACCAGATCCATGTACTGTCAAACAACTTTTCAAATTAGAAAAAATCGTTTTATTGAAGTATAGTTGATTTATAATGCATTAGTTTCTGGTGTACAGCAAAGTAATTCAGTTATACATATATATACACATATCCTTTTCATATTCTTTCCCATTATAGTTTATTACAGGATACTGAATACAGTTCCTTGTGCTATACAGGACCTTGTTGTTTATCTGTTGTATATATAGTAGTTTGTATCCGCTAATCCCAAACTCCTAATTTAACCCTCCATGACCCCACCTTTTTTTTTTTTTGCGGTACGCGGGCCTCTCACTGTTGTGGCCTCTCCCGTTGCGGAGCACAGGCTCTGGACGCGCAGGCTCAGCGGCCATGGCTCACGCGCCCAGCCGCTCCACGGCATGTGGGATCCTCCCGCACCAGGGCATGAACCCGTGTCCGCCGCATCGGCAGGCGGACTCTCGACCATTGCGCCACCAGGGAAGCCCACCCCACCTTTTTTTAATTGAATCAAGCAACTTTTTAAAGCTATACTCAGAATTACTTAACATTCAAATCAAAGAGCGTTTACTTTTTTCCCCCCATCTTGACATTCTAGGCCACAAATATACTGTCCAGAGAGTGAAGCAATTCCTACAATAGATGAAAGGTAGAATTGGATGGTGTCCAAGGCCTTTTCAACTCTTAAAGTTGTATAATTCTGTGCTCAGTAATTTTTAAATGAAAATGCATCTTTGTACTGGGAGATGTCTTCATGTCTTGGATTCTTTGCCTACTTCTCTGAATGGGAATTGGGAAGAGTGAGGTGTGTTGTGAAAGCAAGTTGAACACATAGTGACTCTAGGTCTTTATGCTAGAAAAAGCTTGGGTACTCACCAGGCTGAGATGAAGCTGGGGCCAGAAGTTCAGTTAAGAGTAACAGCTAAAGGGCCTTCCCTGGTGGTCCAGTGGAAGCAGACTCCGCGCTTCCACTGTAGGGGGTGCAGGTTCAATCCCAGGTCCGGAAACTAAGATCCCACATGCCACAAAATGCGGCCAAGAAGTAAATAAATAAAAATTTTTAAAAAAGTAGCAGCTAGAATATTTTTAGAGCTGGAGTTATCCAGGAGGGTAATGGGTTGGCTTGAGAGAGAATGAGCATTCCGTATAGGAAATATTCTGTCTCTTTATCAAAGACTGCAGGACTACCTGTTGGTGACTGAGGGATTCATGCTTTGTGTGGGAGGGTGAACTAGATGCCTTTTAAAGGTTTTTACCCACAGACTAGTTTTAGATACTGGATTGCTCCAGAGAGGATCATATTCGCACCCTTCTCCCCATTTGTTATTTTCACATCTCTCTGCTCTCCATTTATTATTTAGAAGAAGGCTTAGAAGTCTAGTTTTTTGTTTTTGTTTTTGTTTTTTTTTGTGGTACGCGGGCCTCTCACAGCTGTGGCCTCTCCCGTTGCGGAGCACAGGCTCCGGATGCGCAGGCTCAGCGGCCATGGCTCATGGGCCCAGCTGCTCCGCGGCATGTGGGATCCTCCCAGACTGGGGCACGAACCCATGTCCCCTGCATTGGCAGGCGGACTCCCAACCACCGCGCCACCAGGGAAGCCCTAGAATTTTTTATATCAAATTTACTTTCAGAAATTTTGTACTTAATTTAGTAGGGCATATGTGGAATTGAATGGGAATCTGTTTTGTTTTGTTTTTGTTTTTCCCCATTAAGGGCCACTTAATGACTTCGGAAGTATTGATATAAAGATTTAGTTATTTGACTATAGCATCTTCTGTACTGAGGGAAAAGCATGTTAATTTATCCCTTAAAGCAGGCTTGAGAAACTTTCATATGATACCTTGGTTCTCTTGACCTTGAAGAGGAGGATGGTGATGAGATTTTGAGAGACTCCATGGGTGGATGTAAGCAATGGTAAGCTCCCAGAGTGTGTCATTGAGATCCATGAGCTAGTCATGAATTGTCATTTTTTCAGTAAATACTTGTGGGGCACACCTACCAGATACGAGGTACTAGATATGTTTTAGACGCTGGGTATAGACAAAGTCTTGCCATGAAGAGACTTGTCACCTATATTTATTAACATTGAGTTAATCATCTCGTGCCTTTATTTATTTATTGTGCTCTGGTAGAAAACTTGAGCAAGAATCAAAACATGGTTAGTGGATTTTGTCACTGACTAGTTTGGCTATATGCCTAAAGAACCTTATTTTAAAAATAAATGTAGGGCTTCCCTGGTGGTGCAGTGGTTAAGAATCCGCCTCCCAATGCAGGGGACACGGGTTCAAGCCCTGGTCCGGGAAGATCCCACATCCTGCGGAGCAACTAAGCCCTTGCGCCACAGCTACTGAGCCTGCGTGCCACAACTACTGAAGCCCGCGTGCCTAGAGCCCGTGCTCCGCAACGAGAGAAGCCTGTGCACTGCAATGAAGAGTAGCCCCCACTCGCTGCAACGAGAGAAAGCCCGTGCACAGCAACGAAGACCCAGTGTGGCCAAAAATATATAAATAAAATATATAAACTAAAAAAATTTTTCTAATAAAAATAAATGTAAAGATTTTTGTAGTCTGATATTTGATGTCTTAGAGAACAGTTTTATTTGTGTTTCAGCTAGGTTAGTTTGTGCAGAAATAGAAATGTCCTGTTTGTTTATTTAGGAATAGATATCAAAAATAGAAATAAATTGGCAGACATTCTCAGTTTTAATTTTCAGGACATTTAAGCTTCAGAATATCAGTGACAAGTTACCCTCTGAACACTTGGCATCTATTTTTCATAATAGAGGGCAAGATGCGTCTTGCTTTGAACAGCGTAGTCCTCATTCATCAGGTGTGTATTGCTGAATTGTTATCTACAAGTTACTACTGTCCGCTTTGGGCGATGTGACGGTAAATTAAGACACTCCCTGTCTGTAAGGAGCTTGTCGCTTTGTCTTGATAATTGTAAGGTAAAGTAGGTGTGTGCTCAGCACATGGCATAAACAGTATAGGCATCAGGTGGAGTTAAGGAGTAAAGGTGAAATGAAGAGGTATTTCTCTGCCTAGTGGAAGAATTTTGGGTTGGACTTCAACTAGATGATTTGTCCCAAAATGTTGTGTACAGATCACATTTTTGTAAATTTCAAAATGTGTAACCTTGTATTTCTTTTCTTTGTTTTAAATAGATTTATTTATTTATTCAGTTAGTTAAGTTAGTTTTGGCTGCGTTGGGTCTTCAGTGCTGCCCATGGGCTTTCTCTAGTTGCAGCGAGCGGGGGCTGCTCTCTGTTGCGGTGCGTGGGCTTCTCATTGCGGTGGCCTCTCTTGTTGCAGAGCATGGGCTCTAGGCACACGGGCTTCAATAGTTGCAGCGCACGGGCTCAGTAGTTGTGGCTCGTGGGCTCTAGAGCGCAAGCTAAGTAGTTGTGGCACATGGGCTTAGTTGCTCCGCGGCACGTGGGATCTTCCCGGACCAGGGCTCGAACCCACGTTCCCTGCGTTGGCAGGCAGATTCTTAACCACTGCGCCACCAGGGAAGTCCTATTTTATGTATAGTAGTGGGTATATGTCAGTCCCAATCTTCCAATTTATCCCTCCCCCCCACTCTTAGAGCATTTTTCTCAACTTCACAGCTTCTCTTCCAATTGGTAATTTGTAAACTGAATAATGTTTTGCATTGTCAATTCTATTTTGTAATATGGAATTTTTAAAAGTAGGGTATATTGTAGTAAAAACAGGCCAAATCAGTCTGTGCTACATTTTATCTTGTTTTGTAGCAGTAGGACAATGTACTTGAAACTATAGAATTTATGAGAAAGAAGCGAGAGCCATTCACGAGGAAGGAATTTTTAAGGTTTTTGTATTTTAAAGTAAGAATAGGAATATTTTAATGTATTTTCAAGTAACCAAATTGTAGGTTATCACTGTGACCTTAAGCTGTTTTTCTTTTGGTTGGTTCACAGCCAGCTCACTGTTGGGCTGTGTGTGTTTTTTGTTTTTCTGCTACAGCAAAACTGGTACAGGTGCTCATTCTCTACTTACTTTGATCTTCGTTTCAGAGGCTCTGTCATGTCTTAATGTTTCATTTAATAGATATTTGAGTGGTTTTATGTGGAAAGCAGTATACTAGACTATGGGAAATCAAAGAAGTATAAGACATTATCCCTGACCTTAAGAGGATCATCTTCTAACCAAGGAGACAAGATATCCACACACTCATTTATTCTATCAAGATTCGAGTGTCTGCTCTATATTGTTGCTGAGACAGAATCTCTGCCATCAAGGAGTTCACAGTCCAGTAGAATAATAAATGGCTTGTCCATCCACCTAACATTTATTGGACCTATAGGCCCAAAGACAAATAAGACAGTCCCTGGCCTAACGTGACTACAATCTAGTGGTAAGATGGATGAGTAAATAGTGGTGAGCTGTACGGTGTCTGCTATTTTAGACAGTATTCACTTCTTAGGGCTTTTTTTTTTTTTTTTTTTGCCACACCATGCAGCTTGTGGGATCTTAGTTCCCTAACCAGGGATTGAACCCGGGCCCTCCACAGTGAGAGCACCGAGTCCTAACCACTGGACCGCCGGGAATTCCCTAGGACTTCTTAATCTGATTAGAATTTAGGAGGTATGTCAACCTAGATGGAAAGAAATATTTTACATCCTTATTTTTAACTGAACTTCTAACTGAATTTTAACATGTTCTTCAATTATGAATATAGGCAACAAATCACAGTAGTAACAGACCTGTGACTTTATCACCAGTGAAAGTCACAGATGTTTGCCTGTCACATTATGGTTGTTGCAGACATAGCAAGTATCATTTGTACTCATCACTGCTCTGAAATTACTGTGGTTAGTGGATCTGCTGCTAGATCCTGTTACTCAATGTGAAATAAACTTCAAAAAATCCTAAATTTGTTTAATGTACTACAACTGTATTTTAATATAATTGATCTCCTTTGTAATCTTTTGTATTTAAAAACATTATTTTGAGAAGGAGTCCATGCACAGAAAGTTTCAGCACCCTGATTAGATGTCTTGGCTTACCTTCTTTAGTGTCGTGTGTGATTGAATGCGAGGAGGGTAACTGGTTTCTTCTGTCAGGTGAAACTTTTAGCTCCGTGGAGAGGTCTTTGTGGTGCTTGTGGTGGTGTAATGTTTTACAAAGCAGTTGAATACGTAGAATTCTGAGTTGGTTGTGCCATGTGCTTCCTTTCGTTTTCCTCCTCATCATTCTTTGCCCTTGCTGTGCAAAATAGAGGGAGAAATACAAGAACTGCTCTACCAGATTGACTCTGTGTTCCTTTTGGTTCAGATGATTGATTACATTGTAATGTTTGTCGCAAACGCAGTGGGAACTTAGGTTTTAACAAGGTGACCTTTGAACTCAATTCTTATGGGTGGGTGCACTGCAGGGGGAGAGGATTCTGAACCAGGGAACTAGACGCCCAAGGCCTAAGGGTGTGGCATTGGATGGCTCCTCCTGAAAGTCGGGAGCTGCTCTGAGATGGTTGAAGCTTGTGCAGATCTTGGGAGGATAAGATTATCTTCCTTGGGGCTTCCCTGGTGGCGCAGTGGTTGGGAGTCCACCTGCCGATGCAGGGGACGCAGGTTCCTGCCCCGGTCTGGGAGGATCCCACATGCCGCGGAGCGGCTGGGCCCGTGAGCCACGGCCGCTGAGCCTGCGCGTCCGGAGCCTGTGCTCCGCAACGGGAGAGGCCACAGCAGTGAGGGGCCCGTGTACCGCAAAAAAAAAAAAAAAAAAAAAAAAAATGAAGGGACACAAGAGAACTTGGAGAGGTGTTAGGTATGTCTGTTACCTCGATCGTGGTTATGGTGTCATAGGTGCTCGCAGATGTCCAGGCTCATCACGTCGTACACATTTAACATGTGCAGTTCTTTGTATATCATTATACCTTTATAAAGCTGTCAGAAATACATTTTTTGTGTTTTAATTATGTAAAACATTTATGTGGCTCTAACATCGGAACTATAAAACAAGGTGATATTCAGAGACCTCTGGTTTCCATTTCTGTCCGACCCCTCACTCAGTTCCCTTCCTCTCCCTGTAGAGTCATTTTGTTTCTGACTCATCCTTCTCTTATTATAAGAATAAGATGATATTTGAGCAGAGATTTGAAGGAATTGAAGGAGCATACTGTGTATGGTATTTTGCATCTTGTTTTCTTCTGCTTAATGGTATATACTGAAGATCTTTCCATATTAGTAAATAGAGAGCTTCTTCACTCTTTCTTATAATTGCTTTACATTCCATGCTGTGGATGTACCATAATTTATTTAACCAGGTGACTCTCGACTTAATATTTTTTAAATTACAAATAATGCCGCAGTAAATAACTTTGCGTGTATATTATTTTGCACAGCGGCAGGTATATCTGTAGTACGTATTTCCGGAGGAGATACTGCTGAGTCAAAGGGTAAATGTGTATGTGTTTTCAGTAGATATCATCAAACTGCCCTCCACAGGGAGGGGTTGTACTAATTTGTGTTGCATCACAGCCACAGCCTTACCAACAGTGTGTCACCCGACTTTTGCATTTGATCTGATAGGTGGGAAATTAGTGTAAGTTTGGTTTTTCCTTGTACCAAGTGAGGTTGCGCATCTTTCTATATATTAAGTGAAATGTGTTTCTTTTTCTATGAACTGTTTCGTATCCCTTACCCATTTTTCTGTTGGGTTTTTGGACATCTTGGGTGGTTTTTTTTGTTTTTAAGGAGCTCTTTATACATGAGGGAGATGAGTCCTTTGTGATAATGAATTAACAGATTTTTTTTCTTCTCAGTTTGTCCCCTGTCTTGTAACTTTGCTTAGGGGAGTGCATGTGTAAGTGTGTTTGTGCTTGCTTGTTTTTGCTATGAAGAAGTTTCATATTTTTATAGTTAAGTTTGTAAATTTGTAAATTTCCTTTTATAATTTTTTTATAATTTTGAGCTACAGTTTTATTATTTAGGTGTTAACCAGTTGCCCTTCTCCAAGGTTTAAATAAGAGGGAAAAGATTTACATTTAAAAATTTAGGCTTAACAAAGACTTTTCTGGAAGCAAGAGATGAACCTTAGAATGTGCTATACAGCAGCTGGTGGACAGTGATTCACTAGTGGTTTGGGGATTTAGCATACCTTGACTATATTATCATGTTAGGTGTGTTTTGGTTTGCAAGTAACAGGAAACCCAACTCAAACAAGTTTAAACTTTATAGGGGATGCGTTGACTTATGATATTGAAAATTCCGGAGGTAAGGTGGGCTTCAGATGTGGATTGATTGTGACACCAGCTCTGTTTTGCTGAGAGTCTCCGGGTTTTGCTTTCTACTGTGTATCAACCGGCCTTCGGTGGCAGAATAGTGGTGGGGTGCTAGGCTTCACATTTCTGTGCCACATGGACCACATTGAGAGCCAGTACCCAGGATGAGAATGAACAGTTCTTTTAATCACTTTCTCAGAAGAATAAAGAAGATTGTTTCATAGAAGCCCCCAGCAAACCTCCTTTGACTCATTGCCCCAGACTGGATTACCAGCCCATTCTGTGGCCAAGGAAATTTGCAGTATTTGACCGGGAGTCTTGACTAACCCACACCTTTAGCATGGGGGTTGGATTATCTGATATCCTGATTGCTCTGGAGCTCATGCTGGAGCTGCAGTGTGGGTAGCTACCAGCCAGGAGAATAGATCTGTAGATCAATACTGGGTGGGCAACCAAGAGATGCAAACTACACTGAAGGTCTTACACTGCGTTAGGTATTGGGGACCCAGACATAGTAGACATAGCTCTTTGCTCACGAGAAGAGCTCATGGTGAGATGAATCAGTAAAGCAAGGAATACAACACACTGCAGTTGCATACTGAGCACAGCTTGGGCTGTGTGGTGCTTCTGCGTGGTTTAGAAACCTCTCTTTCCCTTGCTCTTGCTGTTGGACTATTATGAATGTCCTCCCACCTTTTCACAGTGTTGGAATTTTTTGTTTGAATCTTTGTCTCCTCCACAAAACGGTGAATCTTGAGGGCAGAAATCATCTTATTCATCTTATATCCATTGCAGTGCCTGTACATAGTAGGCATATTGTGTTTGATTTTAAATGAATGAGTTGGTTGAACTTAGAGTCCCCTAAGGACTTACTGGAGTAAATTCAGTAATCTCTCAAGATCCCTGTCACAAGACAAACGTGGTTAGTGTTTGTTACTAAAGCTCACAGAGCTAGGCTTGCCAGCCCCTTTTCATTGGTTGAGAGGCTCTTAGAAATTAGTCACAGCCTCGAATCTTGTGCTGTTAGAGTCCTTCTGGGCTAACCCAGGAGGCAGCTTCATCTGGTGTCTTTTTTTTTCTTTTTTTTTTTTTTTGCAGTACGCGGGTCTCTCACTGTTGTGGCCTCTCCCGTTGCGGAGCACAGGCTCCGGAAACGTAGGCTCAGCGGCCATGGCTCACGGGCCCAGCCGCTCCGCGGCATGTGGGATCCTCCCGGACCGGGGCACAAACCCGTGTCCCCTGCATCGGCAGGCGGACTCTCAACCACTGCGCCACCAGGGAAGCCCCATCTGGTGTCTTGATTGCCTGGTGCTAGCTTTGTTCAGAAGCGACATCTTCCTTATCCTGGTGTCCTGGAAAAAAGTGCTCAAACTCTCCCTTCCAGTCCCTTCTTCCTTCCCACTTAATTCTAGGAATTGTACAACTCCTTACATTTTTCCCCCCTCTGGATTTTGGAATAGGTGTGCATGTAGCTAGCAAGACTGAGGGCGATATTAGCTCAGCTAACTAAAAATTGGTGGGTGTTATGCTCAGGACTTTCCTTGGTGTGGCCGCAGTTTGCAGTCCCAGAGAGCTCGGGGGCGGGGGGTGCGGGCTGGGCTCCGCCAAGTCCTGACCACGACGCTGCACAGGGAGCAGCACTAGACTAGGCGTAGGTCCATTTGCTCCTGGCGTCCCTCTGGAGCCTCTGCCCTTAGACTCATGCCACCTCTCTCTTTCTTCCTCATGGCCGTGAGCTGACTTCCTAGCCGCCTCTGCTCATTGAGCACCTTGGTACCTGCCTCACAGCCTTCCTTTCCACTCCAGTCCCTGCCACCATCCTGGGTGGTTTCCCGTCCACTGCATAACCCATCAAACACCTTGGCACCTCGATGTCTCGTCTTCCATGTCCACCCCCAGTGACCTCCTGTAGTCCACCTCTGGCGCTGTCTTCTCTAGTGACACTCTGGGTCTTGTCATCAGCTGAGATGGCTTCAGCTCCACAATTACTAATTCAGATGGAAACAGTTGTCCCCCCGCTCCAGTGCGTCCTTGGCTCCCACTGCTCTAATTTCTTCAGGATACAGGTCACTCAACGTCAGGCTGCCAGATCCATTGGACACCATGCAGCCCACAACTTCCTTGACCTCTCAGCAGCATTTGACACAGCTGATCATCTTCTCTTTGTTGAAACCCTCCTTGTCGTGACACTTTAGCCTTGACTTCCTTTCTCCCTCTCTGGTCCACGTGCCTCTGGCCACTCTCTACTTCACCTCTGTCCGTTCCTTCTGCTCTACCTAGTCTGTAACTGGATTTCCCTGTGGCTCAGTCCTATTCCCTTTTCTTACTCCCATTATATGGAGTACAGATACTCCTCTGTATCTGTATCTTTTGTACATAAAATTGTTTGTTTGTGCCTTTTCTCACTGCCCCAAAGGAAAAAGTATTTATTGCAACAAATTAATCCAGTGGGTATTCCCCTGAAAGCACACATCCGTTTGTTAGGGCAATTAAAACTCACACTACATGTGCTCCAGCAAAGCTCCGTCTCTATCACTGTCAGCTCTAGAGCTTCCTTCTTGATAGTGACTTTCGCCAGTTCCTTCTGCTCCTGTTGTCTTTTGCTTTCTGGACCATCTGTCAGCCATCATGTATGTGGCCATCTCTGGGTTGGAACTGTGGCCCCCTCTGCAGAGGGACGTGCTGTGGAGTCACTGGGACACTCATGTTTCTGCCATTCTTAGGCAGCTACTGGCCTCACTCACCAGCTTGAGCTTCACCCCTCATTCATATTTTAATTTTTTCTTGAACAGACTTGTAAGAGTTTGTCAATTAAAATTTTGTTTCACAGAATCAGCTGTTTGTTTTCTGTTTTGTAATATATGTTACCTTTACTTCCTTTGTTTTCTTTAGATGTACTCTATTCTTTTTCTAGCTTTCTGAATTGAAAACAGAGGTTATTAGACTTTCTTACTTTTTTTTTTTTTTTTTTTTTTTTTTGCGGTATGCCGGCCTCTCACTGCTGTGGCCTCTCCCGTTGTGGAGCACAGGCTCCGGACGGACGCGCAGGCTCAGTGGCCATGGCTCACGGGCCCAGCCGCTCCGCGGCACGTGGGATCTTCCCGGACCGGGGCACGAACCCGTGTCCCCTGCATCGGCAGGCGGACCCTCAACCACTGCGCCACCAGGGAAGCCCGACTTTCTTGCTTTTTAATGATGTGCTCAAGGCTGTAGAAATCCCTCTTACGTATTGCCTTAACAGTCACCCATATGTTTACACGTGTGGTAATATCATTGTCATTAAGGTCTAAATATTTTGTAATTTCCATTTTTTTTCCTCTTTAACCCTGAATTTCTAAACAAGCATTTTTTTTTGGTTTCTATTCATGGTGTTTAGTTTTGTTATTAACTTATTCACATGGTGTGGTCATAGAATATGTTTTTTTGATACCAGTTGCTTGAAACGTAATGATCTTTTTCCTTGTAACCTAATTAAAATGTTCCATGTGTTTTTTAAATTTTTTTTTTTTTTTTTTTTTTTGCTGTATGCGGGCCTCTCACTGTTGTGGCCTCTCCCGTTGCGGAGCACAGGCTCCAGACACGCAGGCCCAGCGGCCATGGCTCACAGGCCCAGCCGCTCCGCGGCATGTGGGATCTTCCCAGACCCGGGCACGAACCCGTGTCCCCTGCATCTGCAGGCAGACTCTCAACCACTGTGCCACTAGGGAAGCCCTCTCCTTGTATTTTTTTTAATTATTTATTTATTCATTTATTTATTTTTGGCTGTGTTGGGTCTTCGTTTCTGTGCGAGGGCTTTCTCTAGTTGCAGTGAGCAGGGGCCACTCTTCATCGCGGTGCGCAGGCCTCTCACTGTCGCGGCCTCTCTTGTTGCGGAGCACAAGCTCCAGACGCGCAAGCTCAGTAGTTGTGGCACATGGGCCTAGTTGCTCCACGGCATGTGGGATCTTCCCAGACCAGGGCTTGAACCCGTGTCCCCTGCATTAGCAGGCAGATTCTCAACCACTGCACCACCAGGGAAGCCCTCTCCTTGTATTTTTAAAAGAATATATATCCCCTGTTTGTTAGCCTCAGGGTGACATATCTCTGTATGCGTGTTTGGTAAAGTTTTTAATGCTGTTCACACTGTCCATATCTTTACAATTTTTATGACTGCCTTATTTATCAATTTCTGATAGGTGTGTTAAATATCTCACTGTGATAGTCTGTTTTCAGAATTGGAAATTCTGTTTCCAAAATTCTGTGTTGAGGATTGGAAAATCAGTTTATTTTTTGTTAGTATTTGCATGGAATGTCTTCCTGTCCCTTATTTCATCTTTTTTATGTAGATTTGTTTTTGCTGTTTTGGTCCTTTTGAATGTTTCCTATTTCACCGTTATCCGTGACACTTTCTTCTTCTCTACCTCTCTTCCTCCCCCACCTACTTTCACTCTGTCAGGAATTGCTGTGGATTTTATCTCTAGAGTAGATCTTGAATACATCTGCTGCCTTCACTCATCTCACCTGGGCACCATGCAGCCTTCTGGCTGGTCTTTTTGCTCTTGCTCCCCTCTCATTTATTCTCTATACAGTAGCCCGAGTGATCTTTAAAAATGTGAATCTGATTGTCGCTCCCAGGCTTAAAATCTTCCAGTGTTAAAATCTGTTCAGTGGTTCATGTTGCTTTAGCATGAAGAACAAAATTATTAACATGGCCTCCTAGGCCCTGCGGGATCTGGCTCTTGCTTACCGTATCACCCTTTTTTCCCTCTACTATATCTTTCTGACTCACTGGCTTCCTTTTAATTCTTCTGACAAGCCTTACCCTTCTTGCCACAGATTCTTCTTATATACCGTTTCCTTTGCATGGAAAGTACTTCCACTCCCTGCCTCTTCACCTGTTTAATTTCTGTTCCTTCAAATCTTAACTCGTATGTTGTTTTCTTCCAAGCCTCTTACCCTGACCCCTGACTAGGCCAGGTCTTCTGTTATCCTCTACCAGGTGGTCTTTCTAGCACATGGCACAATAATTTTTTAAAAAATTGAACGTGAAATTTAATGTCCCTCTTCTCCCCACCACATAAACTAGGTTGCAAACTCAGGAGGGCTGATTTTACTGATTCATTCCTGAAACCCCTGTGTCTAGCTCAGTGCCTTCGATGCATAATAGGCACTATATAAATATTTGAATGAATGGATAAACGTATAAGTGACTGTCGTTTGTTTATTGACAGTGGGTAGATTATGGTAAGTATAGTATCTTGTATGTAGTTGGCATTTGGTTAAATACTCTGACCTTTCTCATCATGTTTTGTGAGATACATTTAAAGAATAGCAAACTGTACCCCATTTCTCTTTAACTTATTCCTGTCTTCCCCACTTGGTGCATGCGTGCATCTTACCTTAGCACTGGCAATGGGTAGAGGCATGAGAGAATACTGAGAATTCTGCTCAGTTTAAAAGGTTTTCTTAGAAGGAGAGTCTGCTGATCATTCAGATTACTAATAAGCTTGCCCTGTAGGAATTTTTTCTTCATTGGCAGCAGTAAAAAGGAGAGATTTTTTTCCTCCTTAAAGTTAAAAGTAAGGTATGTTTATGGATTTGGAAAATTCAAGGAAGAAAAAAACCCTGTATGCCACAGCTATTAATATCTTGGTGTTTTTCCTCCCAATCCTTTTTTGGTGCTCAGTTATATAATTCAGGTCTCTACTACCTAATACTGTGCCTGGCACAGTGTAAATGCTCATTAAGTATTTAGAGAATGGACCCAGGTGTATGTTCTATTTGGTATGTGGATAAGCATTGCTTTTCGTTGATGGTATTTATAACCCGTTTTAGAGTCGCTGAGCTTTGTATGAAGGTGTGACTTTTTTTTTTTTTTTTTTTTTTTTTTTTGCGGTATGCGGGCCTCTCACTGTTGTGGCCTCTCCCGCTGCGGAGCACAGGCTCCGGATGCGCAGGCCCAGCGGCCATGGCTCACGGGCCCAGCCGCTCCGCGGCACATGGGATCCTCCCGGACCGGGGCACGAACCCGCATCCCCCGCATCGGCAGGCGGACTCCCAACCACTGCGCCACCAGGGAGGCCCGACTTTTTTTTTTTTTAATGAACCTGTTAGATCATTGTAAAAAGTTGCTTGGGCTAAATACTTTGGAGTCACCTTTGACTTCTTTCTTTTTCTTAGTCTACTTGCAACCGTTCAGTAAAGCTTGTTGGCTCTGCCTTAAATTATATCCAGAACCTGATCACTTCCCACCTCCACCCACTACCTTGCTAGTTTGAGGAAGCACCGTCTCTCACTTGGATTGTTACAGTGAGCTCCATGGGCTCCCTGCGTCTACCCTTGCCTCTTACGGTCTCTTCTCCTGATGGCAGCCAGAGGGATCTTTTATTTTATTTTTATTTTTTTTTGCGGTACGTGGGCCTCTCACTGTTGTGGCCTCTCCCGTTGTGGAGCACAGGCTCTGGATGCGCAGGCTCAGCAGCCATGGCTCACGGGCCCAGCCGCTCCGCGGCATGTGGGATCTTCCCGGACCAGGGCACAAACCCGCGTCCCATGCATCGGCATGCGGACCCTCAACCACTGCGCCACCAGGGAAGCCCCAGAGGGATCTTTTAAACAATATAGGTCACAACACGTTTCTCCACTGTTTAAAAATTTCTAGGGACTTCCCTGGTGGCGCAGTGGTTAAGACTCCACATTCCCAATTCAGGGGACACGGGTTCAATCCCTGGCCAGGGAACTAGATCCCACGTGCATGCCACAACTAAGAGTTCGCATGCCACAACTAAGGAGCCCATGTGCCGCAACTAAGGGAGTCTGCCTGCTGCAACTAAGACCCGGTGCAACCAAATAAATAAATATTTTTAAAAATTTCTAATGCTTTTCCATATCACTTAGAATAAGACCTAAATTCCTTATTATAATCTGGTACCTCCCCTCCCCCCCCGCAATGAGATTTTCTGCCACACTCTTTCTCACTCCCTCCGTTCTCCTCCTTGAAGGGGAGTACGTCCCCCCCTCAGAGCCATTATGCGTGCTGTCGCATGCATTATGCATTCCTTCTGACAAGAATCCTTTCCCTGGGTAGCCAACAGGGCTGGCTCCCTCGCTGCTTCATATTTCTGCTGAAGTGTGTCCCTGTCAAAGAAGCATTCCGATACCTCTACCCAGAAAGGCTCTATAATCACCCTTCCACCTCAGTCCCACAACTCCCTTTACCTGACTGAATTTTCTTCATAGCCCTTTCCCCTCTGGTGCTCATTTGATTATTTGTTTACTGGCTGCATCCCTCCTAAGTCCACGAGAGGAGGGTTTATCTGTCTTCCCTGCTGGGATGCAGTGCCTACAACAGTGCTTGGCACACATAGAACTCAATAAGTATTGAGTGGGTAGTGAAAGGAACTTATTATCTCAGGTAACATAGTGAGAAAATCTTCATTTAGAACATAGGTATTATCACCCCAAAGTTCATAGCAGCACTATTCACAATAACCCAGACCTGGAAGCAACCTAAATGTCCGTTGACAGATGAATGGGTAAAGAAGATGTGGTACATATATACAATGGAATAGTCCTCAGCCATAAAAAAGAATGAAAGAATGCCATTTACAGCAACATGGATGGACCTAGAGATTATCATACTAAGTGCAGTAAGTCAGAAAGAGAAAGACAAGTATCATATTATGATATCACTTATGTGTGGAATCTAAAAAATGATACAAATGAACTTATATACAAACCAGAAACAGACTCACAGACTTAGAAAACAAAGTTATGCTTACTGGGGGTGGGGGGTGGATAAATTAGGAGTTGGGGTTAACATACACACACTACTATATATAAAATAGGTAATCAACAAGGACCTACTGTATAGCACAGGGAACTCTATTCAGTATTCTGTAATAACCTAAATGGACAAAGAATCTGAAAAAGAGTAGATATATGTATATACATATAAACAGAGTCTCTTTGCTGTACACCTGAAACTAACACAACATTGGAAATCAACTATACTCCACTATAAAGTAAAAATTTAAAAAAGAACATAGGTATTCTGACTTCTCATAGGCATATTGTATTTTTTAAATAAGTAATACATGCATGTGGTTCAAAGTTCAAATGGCATGCAATGAAACATCTCTCATACCCTGTCCCCTAGCCACCCTGTAACCAGGGTTATGTTCATGTGTATATTTCCAGAGACAGCTATGGTTCTACACATAAAATCACAGATATATTCCTCCCTCCTTTAAAAACAAAATGTAAGTTTTAGCATCTGTACTGTTTTATACCTTATTTCTGTTTTGTTTTATAAAATATATTTTGGAGATTATTCTTTGTCCGTGTGTAAAGAGCTCTTTATTTTGTGAATAGCTGCACAATATCCCATTGTATGACTGTACGATAGTTCCTTCTTTGATGAACACTGAAGTTGTTTCCAGTCTTTAGCTGTTACGGACTATGCTGCAGTAAATAACGTTGTACATATCATCACTTTGCCCTGTTGCTAGTATATCTGAGGAATAAATTCCTGTGAGGGGAATTGCTGCGTCAAAGGAATGTGCATTTGTACTTTTGATAGACACAGATTATCTTACACAGGTTGTACCAATTTATACTTCTGGCACAGTGTGCTATTATTTGATCTTTGCCAGTTTGATAAATGAAAAGTGATATAAGCATCATTTCATATATTTAAGAGCCATTTGTATTTTCTGTGAATTGTCAATATCCCGTGCACATTTTTCTACTAGGATTTTGGTCTTTCTTTTTTTTCTTTTTCTTTTTTATTTGTAGGAGCTCTCCTTTATGTAAATTAGCCCTTAATTTGTGATCTGAGTTGCAGACATTTGGTTCCATTCGTCATTTGTTTTCTGATTTTGCTCGTGGTGGTTTTTCCTACGTAGAAATTTTAATTTTTAGAGGAAAATGTATTAGTCTTTTCCCTTTTGGCTATGGGTTTGGGGTCATACTTATTAGCCCTTCTAATTTTATTTTTTTAAATCCTCATGGTTTCTTCTTGTACTTCTGAAGTTTCATTAGTTACATTTGACATCTCTTTGATACTGCTGAGATTTATTCTGGAATAAGATGTGAGATGGAGTTTCAACCCCCCCCTTATTATTATTATTTTTACAACAATCTTAACATTTTTTTATTTCTTATGTCTTATGTGGAAAATAATCTGTCAGCAGTTTTCTGCTGAACTCTGAGTAGATCATGATGTCCTATGTATTTTGTCATTATAAGTTGTAGTTATCTTTTTTTTGTGTGTGTGGCACTGTGTGGCTTGCAGGATCTTAGTTCCCCAACCAGGGATTGAACCTGGGCCACGGCAGTGAAAGCACCAAGTCCTAAGCAGTGGACCACCAGGGAATTCCCAAGATGTAGTTATCTTTATCTTACCAATGTTGACTTAAAAATAATGATTGAAGTATAGTCTGTTGGTGAGCATTGTTTTGAGATAAATTTTGTAGGATTTTCAATTGGTAAATTAAGATTAGTTGGACATACCTACACTACCAAATGTAAAATAACTAGCTAGTGGGAAGCAGCCGCATAGCACAGGGAGATCAGCTCGGTGCTTTGTGTCCACCTAGAGGGTGGGATGGAGATGCAAGAGGGAGGAGATATGGGAATATATGTATATGTATAGCTGATTCACTTTGTTATGCAGCAGAAACTAACACACGATTGTAAAGCAATCATACTCCAATAAAGATGTTAAAAAAAAGATTAGTAATAATAGGTATAATGATAGCTAATTAATATTATGTACTGCACTAAAGGAACATGTTTAGTAAATGATATAAAACTAAAGAAATAAGAGATTTTACCCTCTCATTTGAGTGAATCGTGTTTGAGGTCTCTTAGCTTCCTTGATTAATGCATGGCTGTGCCACGTTAATAAATAGGGTTTACTGGGGCTTGATTCTCGTGTCTAGTAGGCTCCCTTTATGGGCGATCATCTCGCAGACTGAAGGCTCTGAAGGTCCTGGCTGTAAGTGATGGAGGATGCTTTGGGATCACCTGCATAGACTCAATGGTGGTCCTTCACTACCTATTTCTATGCCACCTTGCCTGGCCTTACCTGTTGTTGCATCTCTGCTTGAAGTTGCCATTTTCACCGTGTGGTTAACTTTTTCAAGGTTTGTAATGGCTCACTTTACTAAACTATCAAAAACCCAAGCTGAGCCTAGTAAGAAATTTAGCCTACCAATGGCCTCTTCAAAATCTTTCTGACAGTTCTCGTAATGAGGTACTTAAGTGGCCACGCTGACACCTTGTTGCCCCTGTACACTTGTGTTGTCTTTCTGTCTTGGTCTTTTCTCAAGTGCCATCCCACACCTTTTTGCTCAACGATACCATTGCCTAAATATTTGACTTGTCACATTGTCAAACACAGAAGGGTTCCTCTTCTCTGTTCCCTTAAAGCAGAGGTTCTCTTACAGGTGGTCCTCAACTAGCGGCAGCAGCATCTCCTCAGACCTTGTGGAAATGCAGGTCTCCGCCCTCCCCCTTGACCAAGTGAATCAGAAACTCTAGGGGTGGGGCCCAGCGCTCTGTTTAACTAGCAGGTGCTTCTGATGTGCTGGTTTTGGTTTTTAAAAGAAGAATTAATTAATTTGGCTGCGTTGAGCCTTAGTTGCAGCACGCGGGAACTTCGTTGTGGCGTGCGGCTTCTCCCTAGTTGAGGTGCGCAGGCTCAGTAGTTGTGGCGTGTGGGATCTTAGTTCCCCGACCTGGGATTGCACCTGCGTCCCCTGCATTGGAAGGTAGATTCTTAACCACTGGACCACCAGGGAAGTCCCTGATGCACTAAAGTTTGAGAACCACTGCCTTATGGGCTCTAATTCAGGGCTCTCCTCATAGCTTTAACACTCGGTTAAAGATTATTGGCCATTTAACTTGTGGATTATATTAATAGCCATTGATTAATTTGTTTATCACTCCGGTTATCATTTATTGAACACCCCCTCGGTGCTGGGCACTAAACTAGGTGCTTTCACATACATCGTCTTTTCCTCACAAACACTTTGCAAAATAGGGAGTGGCGTTTCCCACTTTATATATAGATGAGAAAGGGGAGGCTCTGAGGAATGAAGTAACTTGCCACGGCGGCTGGCTACACAGCTGGTAAGTGGCAGCGTGAGATTTCAGGGGGTCTGTCAGACTCCTAAGCCTGTGTCCTTTCTGGCACATCACACTGCCTTTCATATAAAACCTTGTTCCCAGACAGTACATGTGAGTCTGTGGCTGTCATGTGGTCATATAACAAATGGTTGCAATGCACATGATTCTGGACTTCTCCCCTCACATTCTTTTTTTTATATATATAAATTTTATTTATTTATTTATTTATTTTTGGCTGCATTGGCTCTTCGTTGCTATGTGGGCTCTCTCTAGTTGTGGTGAGCAGGGGCTACTCTTCGTTGCGGTGCGCAGGCTCCTCATTGCAGTGGCTTCTCTTGTTGCGGAGCACGGGCTCTAGGTGCGCAGGCTTCAGTAGTTGTGACACAGGTTCTAGATCGCAGGCTCAATAGTTGCGGCGCGTGGGCTTAGTTGCTCTGCAGCGTGGGGGATCCTCCCGGACCGGGGCCCGAACCCGTGTCCGGACCCTGCATTGGCAGGCGGACTCCCAACCACTGCGCCACCAGGGAAGCCCTCCCCTCACATTCTTAACCCGATCTACTAAGCAACAACCTTCTAGCTTTTTTTATTTTTAATAGAAACACAGACTGTTTTATTTCCTTTTCTTAATATTCATTTACTTAACAGTATATCAGAGAATTGGGAGGTAAAAGAGACTTTGAGATCATAGTCCAGCCTCTATATTTTCACACATCTAGTCATTACATTATATGTGCTACTCAGTATTTTTGTCTCAGAAATCAACGTGTATTTTCATTGAGGTATAAATTGGTATACGACACAACTCTGGCCTGTGCACTTGTATTATTTTTGCAACTTAAAAAAATATGTTACATTGAATTTAGAAAAATTTTAATTGGTTGGGAAAAGTAATTTTGCTGGCTTTGCTTTAGTCCAGCTGTGTTACGAAAGTGAAGTGAACACGTGTTAGCAGATTGAGCACCGCTTTGACCCAGGGGACAGCTGCCGTCTCTGGTGAGGGGAGAGGCCTTGTTGTTTAGGCTCTGTTTGCTCCTCTCAGCTCTTGGACCTTCGCTCCCTCACTTCCAAACCCCCACCCCTCCAAACACATTTTTGGACAGGCAATTAAGTAGAAAAGTACATTTATTTTAAAAATTCCTACAAGGAATTAAGTGCTTATTTCCAAGCTTACTCACTGTACTTCTTGGTTTGAATGCATTTATCAAATGTGAATTGATATTATTTACTTAATAATGATAATAGCTAATACTTAGGTAGCTTTTTGAGTGAGCACTATTCCAGTCGCTTTACATATTTTAACTCCCTAATCCTCAAACATTGTATATAGTAGGAACTATTGTATTATCCCCATTTCCCCATTTTGTGGAAACAGTAGTGTGGAAAGCTAAATAACTTGTCCAAGCTCACAGCGCTAGGAATGGCCGAACCCAAATCAAACCCAGGCGTCCTAGCTCCACAGTCTGTCCTCCTAATCGCTCCTCAAAGTGTAATGTAGGTTTTCAGCCAGAGCTTTCTCTGTAACATGTCACTTTACATTTTTGAAATGGTACCCTATTCAGTGTTTTTGTTTTCCTGCGTTAGGGCCTGTGTGGAGGATGGGATTGATGTGTGAGCTTCCATAGAGAAATAATTTAGGCCCTTCAGAAATGTCAAATAGGGCTTCCCTGGTGGCGCAGTGGTTGGGAGTCCGCCTGCCGATGCAGGGGACACGGGTTCGTGCCCCGGTCCGGGAGGATCCCACGTGCCGCGGAGCAGCTGGGCCTGTGAGCCATGGCCGCTGAGCCTGCACGTCCGGAGCCTGTGCGCCGCAACGGGAGAGGCCACGACAGTGAGAGGCCCGCGTACTGCAAAAAAAAAAAAAAAAAAAAAAAAAAAAGTCAAATAATTGAGGTGTTTGCTAGGGACACAGGCAGAAGACCTGTGATGAAGGCAGGTCGCCTTCTGGAATGGGACACACCAGGCTTGAGAACAGTCCCACAGTGCCTTTCTCAGCCTCGTCCTGCCCCAGGACGGGCCCTGGCTGGCTCTCTGTGCTTTGCCATGCTCTCCCTCCTTTGAGGTCTTGAGTGTGCCGTGGTTTTTCGCCGCCCAACGAGCTGCTTGAGGTCTGAGAATTTTGTGAGAACAGCACAAGTACTCAGACTTGCTGTGGACAACAAGAAAATTTGGGGATGTCGTGTTACTGTGTGTCTCTTCTAATTTAAAGACAAATCTAGCGACAGTACTCTCCATGGAGGAGAGATGAGACCTTTCCATACCACCCTGAAGACTGCCTTTTAGTTTATGGCCACTTATAAACTTATAAATGCTGCTTATGGGACTGGCTGGTATTTGGAGCCTCAGCCTTTGTCATAACCATGGGTACCACCAAGCTGAGCTCCTGGCCTGCATTTCTTAGCTTTCAGTGTCTGTGCAGCCTAGCTTAAAGTTGCTGCCTATTTCTGCCATCCTTCTTGTATTTGCATACAAAATTTGGGTACATCCCTGCCGGCCAGAATTTTATTAGTGGGCATTTGGCTTGGCTGCAGAGGGAAGATTTTCTGGAAGACAGTCAGGGGCTTTGGAAAGAGCTGTGGGAGTGGGTATTGGCCTTAGTTGCTCAGGACAGCAGCTCCAGAGCTTTGACTTATCAAGAGGCAAGCAGCTCCCTTTCTCCCTCCTCCCTTCTCAGCCTGGAGAAGGCTCGCAGCAGTTGGAACTTGGTGCCAACTAAATGAGCATCATTTGGTTTATGCTAAGCTTAATGAGTTTTGCGAAGTCTTGTGTATTTCTTCACTCTATGTTATAAATAATATAATTTCAGGTTCTGACAGCTAGTTGTTACGTCTGACGTAGAAGCAAGAAGACCACAGGTGAAAGGAAAGGAGACGGAAATGAGAGCTTTGGGTTAGGCTACTCTAGTGCTTTTCCTGAGTTTACTGGGTATAGAGCTCCATGTTCAGCTGTGGTATGAATTGATTTTGTGATTTTAGACAATCTACTTCCTAGGACTTAAGTTGTAACATCTTGAGAGCAAATGTGACTTTTTTAAAGCTCCTCTCCAGCTCTGTTTGTCTGTCTTCTGATTGCGTGAATGTGAGACTTAGGTTACCTATGTTCACATAAGACCATTGTCTATAGAGATATGTTACAGAATTATTCATGCTGGGAAATGAGTTGCTTCTTCAGTCCACTTCTTTGTGAATAGCTTCATATTTAACTTTTTAAGCTAGTAGTTGCAATTTTTAAATTATGTATGTTTTATTATGTGAGTTGATGAATGATAAGTGATTAGAGTGAAGCAGGTGTGCGATTGTCGCCAAGTGCTACCTTTTGGATTATGGTTGATTTCAGGCTTCAGTTTGAAACTGCTTATTCAGCTGGTTGCCCTGCTAACCTACATTTAAAATGCAGTACTGTCCCCATGGAGACTACAAATACAATACTGTCCCTCTTGAGCCTAATATTTTTATTTCAAGCCTCCAGATTTTAAATGTTAAAATATTGCCGAATACCAAGGGAGAAATTCTACTGTGTAACCCTTTTATCTATTTCTTCTGGATTGAGGATGATTTAGGGCCTAGAATCTCTAGAAAAACATGGGATTGATGATAAATTCGCAGTTCAATTCTTGTGAGAAAGATGGGGATTCAATTTTAGACCTACATTAGAGGCAAAATTGGGAAGTAAACTTGCAACAGATTGAATTTCCCAAAGAGGACTCTGGGAAAAGTTATCTGTGTTCGCCACTGTAGCAAATTAGGAGCACACAGTGAATGCTTCTCACACTGTAGTACTATTTGAAGAGTGACACAATAGAACCAGCCACGGCCTCCTTATCTGTCCCCTGAATGGTTGGCTTCTTTAAAGAATTTTCCTGTCCTGTCTCATCTCATTGAGTGACATCACTGGTGCCACAGAAACATTAATAACAGACACCAACAGCCGTAATTGGTGTGAAACTTATGATTTGGTCAGTTCAAAATATATCATCACCTCTTGGTGATATATCATCCCTGCTCATACATTTACTTCGTGTAACTGTAGGCTTCCTTTTATGGTGAATTTTACTGTTTGTTCACAAGGCATGTATTTTCCTGTGACTCTCTGCTAGGCCATGACATGCTTTTAAACTACCAGAATAATTTTCAAATAGTTTCAGTTGGTTTTTTGGCTTGTGTTTTCTTCTTTTTCTATTTAAAAAATTACACAAGTAATATATAATTATTGAGGAAAAGTTAGAAATTAAGATAGGCAAAAAATTGTCATCTAAGTACTACCCCCCCCTTTAATAACCACTTTTAATACTTTACTGAATATCTTTTCAGATTGTTCTCTTTGCAAACATATACATCTCAAACTGAATGACACTTTTTTAATTACGGAAAATTTACAACTTACACAGAAGTAGAGAGAATGTCTCCCAGCTTCGCCAGTTGTCTACACAAGGCTAGTCTCATTTCATCTATTATCTCACCCTTACTGCATTATTTTAAAGCAAACCCCAAACATCATCTGTTTTCTTCTGTACTTTTTCTACAGTACATAGACTGGAGAAATAAAACCATATTTTCACGTGTAAAAAATTTACACGTGATCAAAGTCTGTTCTTTGACAGATTCATAAATCTGTCAAACCTCAGTTTCTATTTCCCAAGAACAAGATTTTCTCTTACATAACCCCAGTACTGTACATTTATCAGAATCTAAATATAACTGATTTAATCTGCAGTTCACATTAAAATTTCACTAGTTACCCCCATGCTGTCCTTTAAGAGCCATTTTCCCCTGGTTTGGGAGCCAGTCCAGGTTCACAGACTACAGGTAGTTGCAGGCTCTTTAGTCTCATTCAGTGCTTGGTAGTTTATTCTTTGTTTTCACGACCTTGACGTCTTGAAGAGTTCAGACCAGTTATTTTGTAGAATCTCTCAGTTTAGATTTGTCTGATATTCTTGTGATTAGATTCATAATCTACAGTTGTGTCTTTCTTGAAGCAGCAGGTCAGGAGACACAGGATGCTGCTTTGTTCTGGTCACAGTGGTGATGTGAACATTGACTAAGGTTGTGTTTGCTAAATTAATCCATGGTCAAGTTCCACTTTTCTCTTTGTAATTGATATGTAATTTGTGAAGGGATACTTTGGGACTACATAAATACCCTTTTTCTCCTCAGACCCTTATCCACTAGTTTTAGCATCCATTGATGATTTTTGGCTGAATTGGTTTATTACTGTATTACTGTGATGGTTATAAAATGGTGATTTTTCAAACTCCATTATTTTTTCCTTCTACATTTATTAGGTGTTAGTCTACTGTAGGGAAAGCTTTTTTCCCTCCCCATTTATTTATTTGTTTGTTTGTTTGTTTGTTTGTTTGTTTTTTGCAGTATGCGGGCCTCTCACTGTTGTGGCCTCTCCCGTTGCGGAGCACAGGCTCCGGACGTGCAGGCTCAGCAGCCATGGCTCACAGGCCTAGCCACTCCTTAGCATGTGGGATCTTCCCAGACCGGGGCACGAACCCGTGTCCCCTGCATTGGCAGGCGGACTCTCAACCACTGTGCCACCAGGGAAGCCCCTTCTCCCCATTTATTGATATTAGTGTGAACTCAGATTCTTATTTTATTCCATGAAAGTTCTGTAGTATTGTTTTTATGTGTAAATTGTCCCATCATTGACCAATGATAGTTCCTCTGCTTTGCCCCCTGAGTCTTTTTTTTTGGCCACACTGTGCGGCATGTGGGATCTTCCCCGACCAGGGATTGAACTCGCGCCCCCTGCAGTAGAAGCGCAGAGTCTTAACCACTGCACCACCAGGGAAGTCCAGCCCCTGAATCTTTTGGACACAACTTCAGTAGTCTTTGATAGCTTTCTTGCTCAGCGGTACAGAAAGGTGTTCCAGATTCATCTTGTGCACTTCCTGCCCCATACCTGGTATCAAGTGTATAGGAGCCTTGGTGACTTTGACAAATAGCATTCGTGACAGTCTGGGCACTAGGATTTCCTGTTGCCATTTGGTCATTGCTTCTATACATTTAATACATCTTATGTGGAAAATCTGGATTCCTAATGACATTCACATAATTAATTTTTTGTTTTATTCTACAAGACATTGAGAATGACAATATACTGGGACTTCCCTGATGGTGCAGTGGTTAAGACTCTGTGCTCCCAGTGCAGCGGGCACGGGTTCGATCCCTGGGCAGGGAACTGAGATCCCGCATGCCGCACGGCACAGCCAAAAAAAAAGAGTAAAAATGTACTGTTATTGCTAACAATATGACTACAGTATGAATACAATTTTAAGATTTCTTTATAATTCTTTTAATTTTTTGAATCCTATTTTTTTATTGTTGCATTTTTCACTTAATATACCATATAACATCCTTCTTTGCTGGTAAGTAAATGTCTTCATTTTAAATGGCTGCATGATATATTTACCCATTTCATTTTTCAAACACATAAGATGTTAATAAAGCTTTGTTAGAAACAAACCTGAGTTGACTGTCTTTGTATGTGTGTTTGATCATTAAAAGTATTTATTTATTTATTTATTTATTTATTTATTTTGTGGTACACGGGCCTCTCACTGCTGTGGCCTCTCCCGTTGCGGAGCACAGGCTCCAGACGTGCAGGCTCAGCGGCCATGGCTCATGGGCCCAGCCGCTCCACGGCACGTGGGATCCTCCCGGACTGGGGCACGAACCCGCGTCCCCTGCATCAGCAGGCAGACTCAACCAGTGCGCCACCAGGGAAGCCCAAAATTATTTTTTAATTTAAGGATAGCATCCAAACAAATGTGTATAAATGTAAAGTTCTATTAGTTTTTCGCAAAGCAGAACCAACCCCAGATTAAGAAACAGCATTCCTAGCCACCTGGAGCCTCCCTGTGGCCCCTTCCCACACTCCTGAAGGGGTGGCCACCGCCCTCACTTCAGCATCACATGAGTTTTCCTTATTTTTGAACTTTATATAAATAGAATTATTTAGTATATGCTATGCTTCTTTTATAGCTGGCTTCTTTCACTCAAGATTATTTTTTGAGGTTTGTCCATGTTTTTTCTCAGTGCATGTCTTCCATGGGTAGTATTCCATGTATAGCCTGCTATTCACCTAGCCTTCTGTGGATGGGCATTTGTGTTGGGCCAGCTCTGGGCTATTACAGATAGATTACACACTTGGAAAATATTTTCTAAGGACAGATTCCTAGCAGTTGAATTTGTGTTTAAAGGAAAGGAGGCTTTTCCTCCGTGCTGCCAAATTGCTCTGCATGAAGGCTGGCCAGTTTACACTCCCATCACAGTTAGGTGAGGCCTGCCCCTCCACATTCGTGTATGTGCTAATCTTACTGGTCCACGTTTTGAAACTGGCTGCTATTGCATTACTAGTGCTGTACCAGTGCATGGTACATTTCAGGTACCCAAAAAGGCGTTTTTAATCTGGTAGGGGAAAAAACATCAGAAACGTCCGAGTGGCTGTCACTGAGGTAGCCTATAAGACAGTTATGTCCCCCCAAAATTTGACTTAGTTGGGGAGATAAGACATGACAAAATGACAAACAGCAGAAGTGCCAAGTGAACAGTAGTTGCAGTGATACTATAAAACTTTAGATGAAGGGAAGAGCAAAGCTTTTCTCCACAGTATATTTAGAAATCGGGCAACTCTCTGTAACTGTCATTGCATTGAGTCTGCTTTCTTCACCTGAGGCCTGGCTGGATCAGAGAATAACTATTTGAATTACAGAGGCCAAATCCAGTGTTTTGGCCGTTGATTTTAGTGGCTGATCTCCTTTCATTGTAAGATAAGTTTAATGTGTTCTCTGGCTCTCCTGCTTCCTGTTTGAAAACCCAGCAATGTACTGGCTCCAAAGTACTGTCATTTGGTGTAAAATTACTGGGACACATCAGTGCCATTTTTTGAAATTTCATATGGTACAGATTCAGTGGTTCATTGTCCCACCTCAAGTTGGGTGACTGAAAAGGTAGCAACTTGACGTGATTGAAAGCACAGTTCGAAGGTCTGTGCAACCTTGGGCAGATCACCACCCCTCCCTGGGCCTCAGTTTCGGTGTAGGATAAGGGAGTGAGCGTCAGAAGATTGCAGGGCCTCTACACAATTGGAGATGCAGGGCATTTCTCACTTCGAATGGGATCTCCTCTGCAGGCCGCTGCTTGTGTTGCTCAACACCTTGATGGAGAAAATTGAAAAATCATCTGTGTGCCGTGCCAAACATAATAAGCTCATGGGCATATAAATGCCAGGAAGGCAGTGGGATAGCAGCTAAGCAGCTTACAGGAACTGCTCACTGCCTTGGAGGGGTCTTTACTTTGCCAGTGTTGTCACAGAACTTTCAGAAGGTCACAGCATTTCTCCCCACCCCCACCCCTTTTGGGGGGAAACTTTAAAAATACCTATTTTCGGGGCTTCCCTGGTGGCGCAGTGGTTGAGAGTCCGCCTGCCGATGCAGGGGACGCGGGCTCGTGCCCCGGTCCGGGAAGGTCCCACATGCCACGGAGCAGCTGGGCCCGTGAGCCATGGCCGCTGAGCCTGCGCGTCCGGAGCCTGTGCTCCGCAACGGGAGCGGCCACAACAGTGAGAGGCCCGCGTACAGCAAAAAAAAAAAAAAAAAAAAAAAAAAAAAAAAAAATACCTATTTTCTAAGAATTTGAAATGAGTATCTTTTGCAGAAATGAAAGCCTCTTACCTTTTCTTCCACTTGAGATGTTGGTATTCCCTTGGGAATAGGCATGCATATGTCTGCATATTTAACAGAAGGGCTTAATAAAAATAGGTCATTTGAATATGTCAGCATTTTAATGGGGTGAGATCTGGTGTTAGAATGTGTGCAAATTGACTTTATCTAATGTTTATTCATAGCTTTTCTTTAATGAAGAAATCAGTATTTCAGTAGCCTAAATGAAGCACCAGGACAACCATCTGTAGCATTTCGCATTGTGATAAGAGCCTTAGCCTAAATGTGGAGTGCAACATAAGAAAACAGAGACGGCGAAGATGTTGCAGTTTAGTAGCTTATCAAGTTCATTTTTGAAAACTCACTCCGGGGGAAGAAGAGCAGAGTTTGCATAGCTAACAGTGTTTACGTGACAGACTGCCTTGGGGAAAAACCGGCAGGTGAGAACGACAGAAGTTTATTGGTTCAGCAGACACTTGACTGACAGTGCTGGGCCGGGGGAGAAGAAGACGCTTCACATAATCTCAGCCCTGCTTCCTCTGGGGGGCGGCTCCGACCCCGCCCAAAGCAGAGTTCCAACGAAGGAGCCTTCTCTGGCTCCTGTGAGAAGTATTTCTTTGGTGAACAGTATGCAGTTCCACAGATCACTGCTGTGAAGATTTCACTGAACACATTTTATGCATTTTGTGACTATGCATCTCTTCCCACTTTGGAATGACCTAAAGGTGGTGCCCCTCGCATTTTACGTCTTGTTATTTGCCTGTCTTCTGATGGTGGATGGCATTGTTCGTCCCTTCTCTCTGCTTCCACGGAGTTCCCTGCCCCACTTCTCATGGCCTCGCTGCTGCTGTCGTGCAGAGGAGAGGAGCCCTGGAATGTGAGCGCTGGGTGCTCATTCCGGGGTCAGGACTGGCAGAAGACTGCTGGCAGACGACCTGACTGACAGTTGTTTTCAGTAAAGGGAGTGGGGCTGGTGTGCCAGTGCAAGTGTGGGCGTGTGCCAGTGTGTCTGACAATGAAGGAGGAACAGAGACCAAGGAAGGGAAGGTACTGTCTTGTTTTGGAAAATTATATTGGAAGGAAAACATGCTCTAAACTTGGCTTCTGCTGTTTTTCTCCAGGAAATTTAGGGCAGAAAGAAATATCCATGTTTTTCCTTAATTTAGATTTCTTTGAAAGTATTAACGAATGATGAGAATTTTCAAAGCCTCTCTGATAAGCAGCAAGTCCTTATGTATTCAAAAGGAGAAATATGAGTTTTCACTAACTTTTCTAAAGTGCCTTTTAAGTGTCAGGTATTCTGCTTGGGATTATCTCCATTTTAAGAAAACAGCCCTGCAAGGCAAATGCGTTGAGAAGGTGGGTCTGGAATCTGGGCCAAACTGAGCAAGGCTGGAATATTTGATTGCCTCTTCAGCAAGCATAGGAGCATGGAGTCACACAGTCATAGAATTTTAGACTACGTGCTACCTCTGATGTTACCTTGTCAACTTCCTGTCATAGCAACGCGGTGCAGGAGAAGGAGCATAGAAGGCCTAACTCCACCACTGGCTGCTGCTTGACAGCTGACTCTGTTTCTCTGTTTATAAAGTGGGAGGGGCCATAGTTCTTGTATGCACAGGTTCGTCATGATGGTCAGAAGAGTTGAGGCTTGAGGGTGCGCCCTCTTGAGGCTGCTCTGTAAACCGTCCAGGGACTTTCCGGGATTTGCTTAGGGAGGTGGTTTTCTTTCATAGATGGGCGCCCAAGAAGGCATTAGTTGTTAGTTAGGCTTTTGGTCAGCAGAAGGATTATATATTTGCTTTTATATATATGTCTGGCTCTGAGTTTCTTCTGGTTCCCGACACTTTACTTTTCTTTCCCGTTTTCGGAATTGTTTCATTTTTGCGGCAGATACTTAACAACGTCTTCTGTGTGTCAGGCGCTTTATTAGGCATTGGAGGTAGAGTGGCGAGTAAGACAGACATGCTTCTGGCCTTTTTGAAACGCTGGGACGGTACAGTTGAGTGACCTTTTTTTTCCCTACTGGGATAAGTTATCCCAAACCTGACTTCCTAATACTCCTGATATCTCTTTTTTTAATGTGTTAGACTCTAAATACCATTAATGCCAATTATGCAGATATTTTGAATGTAACTATTGAAGAAACTATGAGAAAGATGAGTTGTGGGGCTATTTCACAAGATTAGCCTGGTTTTGTGTCTACTTCAAGGGCAGGTGGCTTGGACTGTGGAATCAGCATCTGTGCAGTGCCTTACAGCTGACTGTTACCTGAGTGTTAAACTGCTCACCTGGGCAGTGAAGATGTTTGAAAATCACTGTTTGGTATTTTTGTCATTAGAGCCCCAGGTTATTTTCCACTGTGCTGAAGAAGGTTTAATGAATAGTAATAAATAGTACATTGATCTTTGTTCACAAAGCAAATATAACAGCTCAGAGTGGTCTGAGTCTCATTTCATTCACTCCTGTGACCGGGAGGCGTTTCCCCAGGATGACCAGCTAGGTGTGGTCCAGCCCCAGACTGTAGACAGATCCCTCGCAGGCTTTAGAAACCCCAAGCCTGACTAGGTTAAAAGTCTCCCCCAGGAAAAACTGTGGAACAGTCTTTATAATGTGGTTTATTTTGGATCCCAGGTCCTGAGATAGGACTCCAATTGTTCCTCGTCTTTCCGACTCGGTGATCTTCTGGGGCACTGGGAAGTAATCCCCTGTCCACTTTTGGCTCCTATTTTGGTTGTCTGAGATGTGGTCAAAAGGAACGATAGTAGAAAGCACTACAGCAGTTCTCTTTTGATTTTCAAATGGCATAATGGAGACCTTTGATGCCGTTGGAGCTGCCCCTGCTATTTTGGGTTAATCCATTCAGGCAGTCAGTGACTGAGCAGCCTCCTGACTTTTTTGTTGTTTTTGAAAGGACTTTCACAATATATGGAGTACAGTTCCCATATTACCGCTAGTAGATGTGGCACATGGGGATAGGCACTCAGTGGAGGCCCAGTGAAAGCCTGCCTCCCGAGGTGAGATCAGGAGGAAATGACACTGGCGCTGCGGTGAGCAGCATTTGTGTGATGGAGGGGGGAGGGGAAGGGAGTGCTGTAAGTGAAAGGAGAAACGTAAAGAAAGGCAGGAAGGTGCAAAGAGCGCAGGCAGCTGTGCACACGTGCTGCCCTTGCGGGTGGTGTGTGTGAAGGGGCAGGGGATGGCGAGGCCTGCAGGAGGAAGGCCTGTGGATGCCAGCCAAGCAGTTTAGCCGAGGAGGTTCGGAGTGGGAGAGTGACCTAAGTCTTCATGAGGATTAATCTGGCAGGTGTGGGGGAAGAATGGGAGGTGGGTAGACATGGGTGGAAGGAGCCTGGTGCTAAACCCGTAAGCTGCCCCTAGGCTAGCAGGGGGCCCGGAGGAGGACAGGCTGCTAGAAGGGCTCTGAGCTGGCATGGGGGGTGCCAGGCGGGGGACCCAACCGAGGCGACAGGCTTAAAGCTCGGGAGAGGGGCTTAGGAGGGAAGAGAGTGATTTCTGGTGTAGACAGGGTGAGCTTCTTGTCTGGGTGGGCATTTGGCAGCTTTTAGATAGGCCAGTAAAAGGAGTCTCTTCTGGCAAGTTCTGTGAGACGGGTTCTCTCTGAGGTGATTCTCTGAAGGGGAGAGAGAATGTGACATTTAGGGAAAATAAAGCCCACCTTTAGTACCTGCATGCCTCCCACATACCATCATGTGGCATACATTTTTCAGTAGAGGTCTTTCTGAGATTATTTTCCATATCACATCAAATGCTTCTGGGCACTCAAGAGTATCAAGTAGCAGGTTCCCATGACAAGGGCTCGGCCCGGGCCCACCCTGTGCCTTCTCTGAGCTCCTGGAATGGCTGTGAAAGGGCGCCCGTGGGAGCCCATTCCCTACTGGTTCAGTCCCTCCTCCATGTTCCTGTCGGCTCCCCAGCATTCCCTGGGACCGGCCAGGGACCTGGGGTGGAGGTGGGAGCTGCAACAGCTTGGTTTCTTTTGCAGACCTTTGTGATAAATGTTCGTTAGTTCCATGCTAAACCCACCCAGCTGACTTCATGTCTTGACGGTATTCGTCATGAAGAGAATTCCAGGGATTTTAAGGATCAAAAGTTCAAGGAAAAAAGAAACATGACATTTTAAAGCTTGTACTTATTGACTGAGGATTTGGGTTTAACCAGCTCTGTTTCTGCAGTAGGAATTTTTAAACCATCATTTAAATTTTTTCTGTTGAGAATGAGACACTGACGAATTAATTGTAATCGTAACTCCTTATGCAGAAACTAATGAGCATAATGATGAAATTTAATTGAAAATTTTGGAACAATCGCAGTTTCATTTGTGAAACAGATATTGAGCATTTATGACAAACTGGATACTCTGCTGGGGCTGAATAACCAGATGTTCTCACCAGTTCTTAAAATTCTTGTCAATTCTTAAAATTGGTAAGACTTTTAAATAAATTGGTTCTGCTATAAATTCACATTTAAGAATTTAGATAATTGGCAATAATTAGGATGCAAAGCACTAAAAAAACACCGAAGTATCTGTAGCCTGTCTATGCAGGATTTACCAGAAAGCTGAAAAACAGAAGTAATTTTGTGAAATAATACAATAGTAACTGTTGAATAAAGAAGTTCTGCTTTTTAAGGAAGTTTTTGTTGTAATTTTAGTTGTAATTCTAATTGATGATAACAGACATAAAACAATACTGTGGTCACGTAAGTGATTAAATACTAAATTTTGTGGAACGAACTAAGTACTTGAGAACTGTGATCAAGGAGCCAGCTCAGGAAATGGTAGTTGGGAAAATGCTTGCTGGAGGTGACGGGACTTGAACTGATGGGTAATACTCCTGGGAACAGGGGCAGAGGAGACTATCCCAACCAAGGGGGCGACTTAATGAAGCCAGGAAGAGGGGAAGTCTGCCTGCACCAGACTCAGCACACCTGGTGGGGGGGCGGGGACGGGTGGGACATGGCCCTCGACCCCTTAATTCCTTCCCCGGTTCCTCAGCCGTAAAACATGGGTGGTATTAGTGCTGACTCTGAGGGGCGGACTGTGAGATTAAACGAGATGATAAGTGTGAACATCCTGGTGCATAGAAAGTGTTCAACGGACAGAAGTTGCTGTTGCTGTTAGGGGAGATGGATGGGGCCCAACCACGAAGCGCAGGACTGCTTGGGAGTTGTCGTATTCTGATGTGATGGAAATTAGGAAGCCACTGAGACATTTGCCCCCAGGTAGGATGTGACAGGGATAAATGAATAATGGTAGCTACCGTTTGAGTGCTGATGTGTGCTCTGTGCTTTATATCCATTACCTGCGGGCATTTCCACGACCCTGCAGTGGAGCTAGTGGACCTTGTTCTCTGTGGATCTGGGAGAGGTGACAAGCACCTTGCCCAAGGCCACCTAGCTACCAAGAGGGAAGGCGAGGTTTGAACCCAGGCCTGGCTGGTTCCAAAGTCTGGGCTCTTTCTCCTTCTACCAGACTGCCTTGACCTGGGAAGCCATCTGTCAGGGGCTGACGACCCCACGGGAAAGGAGTGGCTGGCTCAGGTCGTTGTTACTGCTACTGAAAGGGGGGTGGGTTCAGGATTCCCAGTGGCACACCCCCACCCCACCTCCTAGGAAAATAGGAGGAGGAGGAAGAAAGAAGACAGCGGCACAGCAATGGAAAAAGAGACAGAACTCGGTGATTGGCCGTAAGAGGGAAGAGGACGAGAGGAGCTGGAGGTGACGGTGCTGTTGGAAACGAAGGCAGGCACTGGTGGACCCACCTTTCCCTGCACCTGGGGTCGGGCTCCAAAAAGCCCAGGCACCGCTGGGGGAGTCCCCAGGCTTCTCGGAAGAATAACTTCCTGTGGGTACACCCCTCGCAGTCACTACAGGGCTCACAGTAGGTCTTGCTGGGTGTAAGTGGCATGTTGCTTGGCTAACGTTCTGCTCTTCTAGTGCCATCGGGGTCATTGGAGGTTTGCGGGGGAAGGAGTGACCTTAGGTAAGAGATATTTTTGTGTTCCTTGGGCCTCGGTCTACTTTTATGCCTTCTAGGACAGTGCTTCTCCCACCAGTACTGAAAGACCAATTCTTAAAATTTCCAGTCCATCTGGGCTGATACTTTTGTAAAATAAAAGAAGGATTACTAGAAAACCTGAAAAAGACATGCAGAATGCAAACTTGAATTTTTTATTATTGGATTCAACAGGTATAAAATCACTCTGTCACATTGCCGTAAAAGTTTCTAAATGCTTATTCTCAATCTGTGTACTTAATTTGTGTGTGTGTGTGTGTGTGTGTGTGTGTGTGTACTTAATTTTGACTGCAGCTAGCAGACTGTTCATGGTCTGGTACACCGTGAGAGCAATGATCTAGAGAGAAACTTGGTTAAGCAAAATTAGTAACAGGACGTTTTTGGAATAGATACATGATTCGAGAGTAAAAATTGTCTTTCAGTTGGCAGTTAAAATACTTCAGACGTGTGTTCCTGTGTGATCCAGTGACATCTGTGACAAATGACGTCTTTTCAGTAACGTTCCATATTAGGGGGCAGGAATGTGAAAGAAATATACCAAGAACTGAGGCTAACATTGTTATTGTAAGGGATCCATACGTTTAAAACTAGTAGCAAATACTTGGAAAAACTGGTGCTTTAAACTTTCTCTGTGGTTCTGAGAATCATTGCATTTCTTTTGCTCATTTAAGTTATATTTGTTCTCTCTGTTAATGTTTGGCTTGCCTTTGAATTGATTTTTATATTTTGGTGCATAATTTTATGTATATTGCTTCATGGGGTAGTTTCATTTTTTAGTATAAATTTATTTATTTATTTTTTGGCTGCGTTGGGTCTTCGTTGCTGCGCGCGGTCTTTCTCTAGTTGCGGCAAGCGGGGGCTGCTCTTGCTTGCAGTGCGCGGGCTTCTCATAGTGGTGGCTTCTCTTGTTGTGGAGTACGGGCCCTAGGCGCATGGGCTTCAGTAGTTGTGGCACACAGGCTCAGTAGTTGTGGCTCACGGGCTCTAGAGTGCAGGCTCAGTAGTTGTGGCGCACGGGCTTAGTGGCTCCGCCGCATGTGGGATCTTCCTGGACCAGGGTTCGAACCCATGTCCCCTGCATTGGCAGGTGGATTCTTAACCACTGCACCACCAAGGAAGTCCACGGGGTAGTTGCTTAAGCAAACTAAAAAAAAAAAAATTCTCGAGTTAACATATGCCGATATAGAGATCATATAATAATTTAGTTGTTCATATTTCAAATTTGATTTTTGACTCTATCTTATATTTTGAGCATTTTTACTTTCAGTGCTGTTTCCTTGCACTGAGATCATTTGCTGTGTTGTTCCCTTAGCCTAGACTTCCCTTTCCCTGCCCTTAGGGCCCAGCCCAGGAGCTGCTTCCCTCCAGGCAAACTGTCAGCAGTGAAGGGGCCCCTGTCTCTGGCATCCGACTTCTGCTGAGCACCCACTTCCTTGCCCACTGTCCCTTTTCTCCTTGCTCCAAAGTCAGGACTTCCTTTTGTTTTGCATCATACTATATATTACACTTTTCAAGGCTCTTTCGTGTATATGTTCTCTTATTTCATCCTCCAGACAGTACCATGAGGTTGGTAGAACGGATTCTCTTCCCCATTTTAACTGAGGTGAGGCAGGGAGAGTGTCCACATGGCATGAATCTTCATTCCTTTGCCAGGGCTCCCAGGGTCACTTGTGCCACTCAGGTCCAGACTGCCAAATGCTCAGGTTTTGAGCCTGTCATTTTGAGGTCCTCTTTTCTTACACTGTATTTGTTATCTGAAAAATCTAGAATTCTCAGTGCAGTGTCACAGGCCTCTTTGGAAGAAAAAAATCTTCAGAACCTAACCCTGGGGATGGTCCATAGAGAACCAGAGCTGTGAACCCCGGAACTGCACACAGGGCCAAAGTGGGTGTTTTAAAGGATGTGTTCAGTTGTCTCCACCTGTGATTTTCAAATGACCGTGGGAGGGGTTGGGTTTCCTTTATTTCAACAATAACAGCCCAGCATTTTGGATTGCACAGAAGGTTTCTCATGAAGAGAAGATCCTGCTTTAAAAGGGGTGAGGCACTTTGAAAAATCACATTTAGCCCAAGTCAGGAGTCAGAATTTGGAGTGTGTGCGGTGTGTTTCCTCCCCATCCCCTTTATGGTAAAACCGACCTGGGTTCCAAATCCAGCCCTTCCACTTACTAGGTAGGTATGGTGACCTTGGCTGAGTTATTTAACTTCCCTAAACTTGTTTTCTCATCTGTAAAATGGGGAAAATACTATCTATTTTGAAGGATCATTGTAAGGATTAAGGATGATGCATGTACCAGACTTGGAGTGTGGGCTCGACGAGTGAAAGTTACTTGGAAGCTGATGCAGAAGAGTGTGACCCAGTACAGGAGTCGCTGCCCGTGTATAACTGGCCATAGTAGTGGTTCTCAGCGTGAGTAGGTGTCAGAATCACCTGGAAGACTGTTTTAACTACAGCTTGCCGGCTCCACCCTGCCTGCCCCCTGTAGTTTGATTCACTTGGTGTGGCGTGGGCCGTGAGAATTTGCATCTCTTGAGTTTCCAGGTGATGCTGCTGCTGCTACCGCTGGGGGCCACGCTTTGAGAGTGACTGGGCTGCAGGTGAACTCACCGATGAGCATTTAGGTGCTGTAGCTGTATTTGAAAGCCGAGCTTTTTATGTGGTGAAAGTTAACTTTGTTAGAAAGTGCTTGGAATGCATTTCCCACATACTGAATTTGGTATCTCAAGGATTTTTCCTCCTGAAATCCAGGAGTCTTTGTTAAATATACTCGAAGAAGAATAAGTTGACAAGTTATAAACATATTATGGATAGTCAAACAATATCAGATTGGCTGAGGTATGTGAAAGTGCTTTTATAAAATGCTAAAAACTGCAAAAATATTTAATACTTTTTATTTTTAAGATTGAACATCATAATGGAGTATAAAATAGTGTAACTTAGATTTCTCATCTCAATGTGCTGTTTACCGTGTGTATTTTTCTCTTTCTCCTCCAGGCTGCTGACTTGAGTAAACCAATAGATAAAAGGATATACAAAGGAACACAGCCTACTTGTCATGACTTCAACCACCTAACAGCCACAGCAGAAAGTGTCTCTCTCCTAGTGGGCTTTTCCGCAGGCCAAGTCCAGCTTATAGACCCAATCAAAAAAGAAACTAGCAAACTATTTAATGAGGAAGTAAGTAGCACCCTGTCTTAGCTGTTAAGAATCCCTTTAAGAATGTATACGTTCTTACCGAGGGTAGTGGGCCTTACTTTACACTGTGAGTGAAGCCCATTTTCCATTCTCAGATGTCCTACCTAGTATATTACCCAAGTTTAAATGTGGTGCGTTAACTTGTTGACTTTTACCTGTTCTTCCTTGGGCTGACTGTTCTGTGCATTTTTTATGGAGATGCTCAGGTGTCTATAGCAGGTGCTTTAAACATGTTTTTTATAATGGAGATAGAGATGAGACTTGTAGCTTGATATTTATAATTTAAATAAGAAAATAAAGAATTTATTCACATCACCAAAAAATTTCATGCAGGTCAAAGAACTTGATAATATTTCCTTAGGTTGCTTAAATTGTAGCTAAAATTCGGTGTGTATGTTTGACAGGCGTTTGACTTAGAATTTGTTCTCTTGCTCTTGTAAATGTTTGCTATTAAATCACCTCGACATGGTTAGAAATCCTGGCACTTACAATTGGATCCTATGACATAGCTTTTGCCAATGTTGTAGCATGTGCTGGGGTTTCTAGTGTCTTCAGTTTCATTCTGGCAGGAGCCTGAGATATCTGAGCTGTCCATTCAGGAACATGTCAGCCATTAAACATAGTAGGTGTAAGTTGCCAAATAGATTATATTTTTATAAGCGATTGGAGTGGCTTTTCAGCCCCAAGTATTGCCATTACATATCTGACGTACTTCCTCCTCTGGGTCGGTATGACTTTCCTAGTAAATGGAAAAGATGAGGCAGTCTTGCTGAGTTAGAAGCCCTGGGTTGCAGTCTACTTCTGACCTCAACCCTGGTGTGACAAAGGCCAGGTCACACGGATTCCTCTCAGGAAGGGCAAGTGGTTTTGATTGTTGCATGGTTTTAAAGTCATTAACTTGGAACAGAAGTGCATTATAAATTCTGATTTTTAAGAAATAATTTTGTTTGGGGAACAACACTCCACAACTTGCAGTTAAAGTTCGGGCTCTTCTGCAGTCCCCGTGGTACATGCCGTCCACGCATAGCCAGCATCCAGCCACGGTGCTCCTGGTTGGCATTGCCAGTGGATTTGGTGCAATCTTTTGAACCATGCCATCTCTTCTTCTAGTTTCATCTGGGTTGACTGGACAAACAAAACTTGCCGTCTGGATTGACAAAAGTATTTAAACCCATTTTCTGTTAAAAAAAAAAAATCTTAAGCAGAAAATTATTCTATTTACCTAAACATTTTATTAACATCATTTGATGGAGTGACTTCTAAGTAGCTGGATGATCTTTGTGGGGGGTGGTGGTGGGAGAGTGAGGGCACAAAACTAGACTTCTCTGCATTCTTAATAGAAACTGTGAATTTGGTGTCATTGTGGGGGTTTATTTGTGTTTAGGTAGGGGACGTGTTTTTGAGGGGGAAGGGATTGGAGCCATGTAAAGGGCTGTTGGTAAACAAGGTCGGGAGGCTGCTCGGCTGAGGATGGCACAGAATGCCACTTAGAGAACAAGAAGGGTTTGTGTGTCATCACTGGGGGAGGGTGGAGCAGAGACCACAGGGCCCTGAGAGCACTCGGACGCATCAGCTAGACCCATTCCTTACTCAGGACAGCTAGACTGGGACGCATCAGCTAGACCCGTCCCGTACTCAGGACGGCTGGACTCGGACGCATCAGCTAGACCCGTCCCGTACTCAGGACGGCTGGACTCGGACGCATCAGCTAGACCCGTCCCGTACTCAGGACGGCTGGACTCGGACGCATCCGCTCGCCCCGTCCCGTACTCAGGACGGCTGGACTCGGACGCATCCGCTAGACCCGTCCCGTACTCAGGACGGCTGGACTCGGACGCATCCGCTAGACCCGTCCCTTACTCAGGACGGCTGGACTCGGACGCATCCGCTCGACCCGTCCCTTACTCAGGACACAGCTAGACTCGGACGCATCCGCTGGACCCGACCCTTACTCAGGACACAGCTAGACTCGGACGCATCAGCTGGACCCGTCCCTTACTCAGGACACAGCTAGACTCGGACGCATCAGCTAGACCCGTCCCGTACTCAGGACACAGCTAGACTCGGACGCATCAGCTGGACCCCGTCCCTTACTCAGGACACAGCTAGACTCGGACGCATCAGCTGGACCCCGTCCCTTACTCAGGACGCAGCCGAGTCACAGGCTGGAAAGCAGCTCCTCACTTTTAATGAGTGAAGCATGAGTTACCTCCTACTCTTTTTACATTTTATTTGAAAAATGGCTGTTCAAAGTGCTAGGATTGTGTGCGGTTTAATGCCAACTTGGCATTTACAGCTTGAGGCAGAAATGGATTGCCCTTCACAGTAAGGACATTCTTTGGCTTGTATGGGTAACAGTCTCATCAGATTTTGGTCAGGATGTCTAAGAGAAAGGGTCATCAGGGGTTTGTTTCTCAGAGAGTGCCAGGGATGGTGGTCGAAGCTGTCGTCAGGCTGTGCTTAGCATTGGTTTGGGACGTGGAGGTTTCAAAGTGTTTTGTCTGTTTCCTCGGCTTGGGAGGGTGGGTTGCTCTCTCCATTGTGCACAGATGAGGAAATAGTCAAAGAGAAGGTAAGTGAATTGTCCACATCAGGTAGCAATTTGATGATAGTGCTGGATCCGGAAATTAATTCCACGAGCTCTTATTGGTCATAGATTGTAAGCCCCACCATGTGTGGTTGCTAGATGGGCTCTTGTCTCCCCAGGAGCTCACAGTTCAGTGAGATGGACTGAAAGGGCATTGGAACGTGTGTTATCCCAGTGTTATGAACAAAGTACCAAGGGATAATGTATTAATTGCATTCCTCAGTATGTATCAAATATCATAAAATAAAAACAAAAGTTAAGTTCAGTGGGGACAGTTAGAGAAAACTTCCAGAAGGTGACATTTGACCTGGGTTTCAAAGATGCATAGGAGTTGGAGGAGGATGAGAAAGGCCTTCAAAGCTGGAGAAAACAGCTTAGCATGTGGAGGCCAAGGGTGGCCAAACCACAGCATGTGGGCTTTGGAGTGGCAGAAGTTAAAGCTGGACAGATGAGCTGGAACCAGACTGTAAAAGCCCTTTGATACCATGCTGGGAAATTCGGATCTGACACTGGAGGCTGTGGGGGACCTTTGGGCTTTTATTTAATCAAGGGAGTGACAGGATCAAATGTGTTTTTTTAGAACTCTTGTCAGCACTTGTGGAAGGTGGATTGGAATGAAGAAAGAGAGAATGAAGGTAGCAAGACCAGTGAGGAGGCTCTAGTAACTGTCCAGGTGAGAGCTGAGGACTTGAACTAGAGTTGTGGCCATTTTCTCATCCGTTCGACAGACCTTGATAGCCTACCATGTGCCCGGCACCGGGTCTGCAGTGGCAGATAACAGCCGCCCTGTGTTCCCCCTCCAGAGAGAGGAGAGAGAAGTGTGAACAGCACCACACACACACATACACACAATTACAGCAAATGGTGGTGACTTGTTGTGATGTCAGAGGAGATAGAGGGCCTGAAGGAGAGACAGACATGGAGGCCTGCTTTACAGGGACGTGGGGAGCGTCGGTCTCTCGGAGGAAGTGAAGTGCTTTGAGCCTCGCCTCACCTGAGGAGGCCCCCAGGTAAGGAGCTAGAGATAGAGCGCCCCTGCAGAGGGAGAGCCGGTGAAGGCCCCTGGAGGCACGAGCTTGGGGCCAAGAGACCTGAGAGAGGACGGTGGACCTGGGAGGGCGTTGTGAAGTGAGAGGGCATGAATTTGGAGGCCCTGCCGCTCAGGGCCTGACCCGGGTTTGCTTCTTCGAGCTGTGGGATCTCACAGAAGGGAGCAGGAGGTGGTCAGATTGATGTTTTTGAAAATAAGCCTGGCTGCTTCTTGGAGACGCAGTTGGAGAGACGAGGGAACAAATCTTGAGAGTCTGGCTCAGTTACTGCACTGGGTAAGGTGGGGAAGGAGCAGGTGCTGGGAGCAGAGGTAAAGATCAGAGCTCCGTTCTGTACTTGTGACGCTTGAGAGGCCAGTAGGTGGTTGGATACATGGATATGGAGCACAAAACTAGAGGTGAATTCTGGGAGCTGTCAGCATATAAATAGTAATCGTGTCCCTGAGATTAGATGGCAGGTCTGTGGAGAAGGCACAGTAGAGCAAAGACGCGTCTGGGGCTGAGCCCTGTTTATGCTCCAAGATTCTGGTCATCTGCTCATGGCCTGCAAAGGAGCACTTACAGCAGTCAGTGTATTACCATGAAATTTACAGACTCGCAGCCCAGTGGCTAAGAACGTGGACCCTTGAACCCGGATGCCTGGAGCTCAGACACCCTTCTGCCACTTACTGCCTGCAGGATGTGGGTCTTCACTTCATCTCTTCTCCTCAGCCGGAAAGTGGATAAGAGCGGTCCCCACCTGGAGGTGTGGTGAGGATGAGACGTGAGCAGAGGGCCTGGAGAGCAAGCCCTGGGGAGGAAGTTCCAGGTGGAGGGGAGACTCTGAGGGTTTCTTTCACTAGAGGTTGGAGGAGAGGCTTCTTGGGAGGTGAGGTACCAGCAGTTTTGAAGGAGAAGCACAAATGATTTTCCAGGACAAGAAGGTAAGAGCAGGGCAACCCAGACAGAGAAGCAACACGAGTAAGGCAGATGATGGGGACCGTTTATCATGACTGTTTGGTGTCTGTCTGTCTTACTCACCAGAGAGCTCCTCAGCCTCCCATCACACACATGCACGTGTGCATGTGCACACTCCAGTATTGATTACTCTGACCTTTGCTCCTTTCTGGAGGTGTCTGGTGCATGAAAGTATAGTAAATGTTTGGATGGATGGATAGGTGGGTAGGTGAATGGAAAAGAAATTATAAGTTCCAGAAATCCACACTAGACCAAAGATAGGTGAAAATTTCTATCGGGGAATAGAGTGTATCTTAAAAGGTGATTTTCCCCCCATTGATTAAAAAACTTAAAATACTTGTTTATAGAAAAAACTGGGACGTAGAGAAGTACAAAGAAGATGGGAAAACATCACCTAGAAATCCCATTGCTCACTGTTAGCTTTACTGTCTTTGCAATTTTCTATGTTTTTAATGAGGCAGAACTGTCAGATTCACACCTTCCATTAGAGCTGCTGGCAACCTTCACCTCCCGGTCTGGCCCTCAGTCCATCCAGTTCATGTCAGATAGCAGAGGCGAGCCCTGCTCCCCGGGCCGTCCCAGTCATACCGAGACCCTGGCCGCTGCACCAGTTCAGCCCCCGAGGAAGGCTGGTCCTTTCTAGCCTCCCTTGGGGAATGATAGCCTAGATCCCCCGACACACTGCTTTCTCTCAAGCCTTAGAGTAGACTTTAGGTTTCTGTGTGTAGTGTTCTGTGTGTTTTATGCCCTTGACGGTATCTAACGGCACATCCGATGAACTCCCAGACCGTGGAGCCGACCTTCACCGTAAGGGTCACCAGGGAAGGGGAGGTGCCCTGGGCAGCGCCCGGAAGGGGTGCGGAGTCCCCTTGTCCTCACTAACAGTTACGATGTACTGGGGAGAAAGTCATGAAGGGGCAGTTTCTGTGTGGTAATGAACTCAGCCTTGTTTGCCTTTGTAAAAATTCTGATTATATCTGGGCTGTATCCATAGAACAGTAACTTCAAAGGATTTTTAAGTATGTTTGGTTATTGGGTGGATGTAAAATCCAAGAAGAACTTGTCATTTCGGTTTCTTCATCCCCGGCATGTAATGAGCCCTCCTGTTCTTGACTTTCTCCTTGCTCGCAGGTTGCGAGGCCTGGGCAGCCTGCTGGGTAGGCTGTAGGCTCCTCCTGGACGCCCGGCCCTGCTGCTCCCTGCGGCTGTGTCTGCTCTTCCGTCCCAGGCTGCAGGCTCCCTCTGCACCCAGCGCCCCCAGGGGTGGGGAGGAGAGGAGGCCCAGCTTTGCAATATTCTGTCTAGTCCTCTAAGGAGAGAGTGGTTCTAGGCATTCTGTTAGTTTTGTTTTTGTTGTTGCTTTTTTTAATCAAAGGAAGGAAATGAGCACTTAATGATCTCCTCCTTAAAGTTTTGAGATTGATAAAAATGACATCTGATCCTCTTTCACAGGGCTTTGAAATACCCTTTCCTAATACTTCCTGAGGGAAGAAGCAGCTGTCTTTAAATGCCTTTACAGAATCAAAGCCCTTAGTCACCGTTTTTGCTTGTGGCTACATTATGGCTTTTCCAGCAGCTGCTGTGGTTTTGGAATTGTTTGTTTTTAGTACTTCTGTTATCAATTAATATCTGCATTGTAAAATGCATACCCAGCAAACCCCCAAGAATTTTTTCCTGCTTATCATGTTGATAGCAGTGAAAAAAAGAAAATTAAAAAGTATGTGCTTTGGAAAGCTTCATTTCAGCAGTGGTGCTTTAGTGTGGTTACAGATTGATTTTTATTCTTGCTTCCTCTAAACTAGTTTAGTATCGTTAGAAAATCTTGTCTGTGAACGCCATTAAGGACGGTGGTTTTGGTGTTTGTTGGACTTTGGATTGGTGTTAGAAATGAGGCAGTGTCTTCTGCGTTCAGAATATGGGGAATGTGGGAGCCGTGGGTGATCACCAGGGAGAGAAGTGGGTGTGGGAGCCCGCTTCCTGGATAGGTGGCTTGACGTACAGACCTGGCATAGTAATGTCCAGATTTTGGTTCTGGTTTTTATGGAAGTGATTTTAAAAGTAGGCCTTTGAGCGTCGTGGCATTTCCCTCTTTAATGGAAAGCTCAGTGGTCATGCCTGAGGACCTGAGCGCCTGTCCTTCCCTGAGACCTGCCCCGCTCTCCTCTCCTTGCCCTTCCTGCCGGGGCGGCCTCACCTCAGCCTCGGAACAGGGGGCTTTCTTCTCCCGGACCCCCACCCAGCTCCCTCTCCGCCTCCCCTCCTGGCCTGTAGCACAGAGCTGCCCCCGGAGACCCTGTGACGGGACGGAGGGACACGTGATGCAGGGAGCAGAGCCCCTGGCCTGTGGGACGGTCACTCGGCGTCCGTTCCTTCCTCTCCTCGTGGGACTTCCGGCTGGTTTTCTCGACTCTCCTTCTGCTTTCCTGACTTCTGTCCTGCTCGCTCTAAGTAGTCTCTTTCCAAAGCTGCACACTCTCCTCCTCTTCCTTGTACACCTTCTGCCTTGGAGAGCTCAGGATGTCGCAGATCCGGCTCTTACTGTTCACAGCCCATTTCCTCGTCTTCCACAGTCATTTCCATCAGCTGCCTACTTGATGAGGACACTTGAACTTCTCCCCAGCACAGTCACCCCTCCTCTCTTACCTGTCACCCCCCTTCCCAGTCACTCAAGCTCAAAACCTAGGAGTCTGTTCACACGCCTCCTTCACCCCAACCCCACCTCCTACTCCATCCAGCCTAGCCCACTGTTAAACAGTCCATCCTGCCACACCACCGCTGGTCAAGTTTAAGACCTTTTTGTCCACGGACAATTGTCATAGCTTCCTAACCGGTCTCTCTTCACCTTCACCATTCTGTACCTACTGACGGGAGACTTCACTCCATTCTGTCACTCCCCTTTTCAGAAATCTTCCGTGCCCCTACCGTCTGCAGCAGTACAGCCAGTAGAAATATAGTGTGAGCCACAAATTCAATTTAAAATGTCTAATAGCCACATTACATCAATTTAAAAATAGGTGATGTTAAGATGCTTTATCTTGGGACTTCCCTGGTGGCGCAGTGGTTAAGAATCCGCCTGCCAGTGCAGGGGACACGGGTTCAATCCCTGGTCCAGGAAGATCCCACATGCCGCGGAGTAACTAAGCCCGTGCGTCACAACTACTGAACCCTCATGCCACAACTCCTGAAGCCCGTGCGCCGCAACTACTGAGCCCACGTTCTGTAACTGCTGAAGCCCGCGTGCCTAGAGCCGATGCTCCGCAGCAAGAGAAGCCACCACAATGAGAAGCCCGTGCACTGCAACCAAGAGTAGCCCCCGCTCGCCGCAACTAGAGAAAGCCTGCGCGCAGTAACGAGGACCGAACGCAGCCAAAAACAAAAATGTATTACTTTATCTAATACATCCAAACATTATTTCAATGTATAATCAGTATACAATTGTGAATGAGATACTTTCCATAATTTCTCAAGTCTTCAGGATCTAGTGTGTAATTTACACTCACAGCATGTCTCACTTTGGACCAGTCACTTTCAAGTGCTCGGGGCTGTGGGATTGGTCAGCACAGGGATTCAAGGTCACAGCCCAGACCCCTTAGCCTGGGACTCCATGTCCTTGCGTCCCAGCTCACAATTCCAGACCTAATTTCCTGCCCCTGCTCAGGTGCTCCAGCCAAAACGGTTACCATGCACATCCGCAGACCCACCTGCACTGTGCTGAGCCTTGATTTGGCTGCCCGCCCCCCAGCACAAGCCCCTGTCTCTCTCCCAGCCCCAGCCCCACCTGTACTCAGGAGCTCCTCAGGGGACCTGGGGTTCTGCCAAGGGTGTTTTTTCAACATTCTCAAACGCATGCTCATCCAGATCAAGGCCCCACTGACACTGGAGAATTCAAGCCCAGCAGGGAAATCCTGTTAGTTAGCTCTGAGAACTGACGAAGATTCCTTACTTTTTTTTTTTTTTTTTTTGCAGTACGCGGGCCTCTCACTGTTGTGGCCTCTCCTGTTGCGGAGCACAGGCTCTGGACACGCAGGCTCAGCGGCCATGGCTCACGGGCCCAGCCGCTCCGCGGCATATGGGATCCTCCCGGACCGGGGCATGAACCCGTGTCCCCTGCATCAGCAGGCGGACTCTCAACCACTGCGCCACCAGGGAAGCCCTCCTTACTTTTTTTATTAGACATTTTCTGGAACAAAAATATACCCTTATGGTGCAGAAAGTGGGCTGCATTCTTTATATTTATTGAATAAGATGTTCTAGGTATTTGTTTTTTAATTTCTGTTCTCTTAACTTTTTTGCTAAACCCAAACCAAGTGATAGCCCAGGGCAGTTTACTTCAGTGACTCCGAGCTAGGCCTGAAGTTGTGCCTCCCACTGCCCAGGGTCTGCGGGAGGGGCGCCCTGGTTTATTGACGTTTGTCGGTGGCACAGAAGGCGCCAGCCCCACTTTGGGGCTGACGGGCCTGTGCCGGGTGTCATCTTGCCCGGTCCGTCCCCCTTGCCCCAGCGCCTTCTGTGTCTCTAGGATGAAGAGCGCTGGGTTTGCTCCCCCATCAGCGCCCCCGCCCTTGTCCCCTCTGTGAGGACACTCTGCCCTGCATCCTCCCAGGCCGCTTCTTGTGCTGCCCCTTTACCTCTTGGCTCAGCGCGCCCTCACCCCAGAGATAGAGGCCCTTCCAGGCCTTCCTACGTGAGACCGCAGTCACTCTGACGCTCCTGCCCGTTGTCTTCTTTCCCTACTTGGTTTTTGCTCACAGTGCAACGCTCCTTACCGTTGGATCCTGTCCGTTTCACTATCTTTTCACCCCACTTGAACATCAGTCCCACTCAAGGAGGGCTTCTGCCTCTTGGTGCTGTCAGTACCTGGCACATAGTGTACATTCAGTAGAGGATGGAAGAAGGAATGAATGAAACGGGTGAGTGGTGACCGGGAGGGACACAGGCGAGTGTGCGGACCTCTCTGACCCTGCTTCTTGGTGGGTAACACGGCAATAATACCTGCCTTCCTGTGGGGAAATGAGCGCTCACACGTACACTGCTGGTGGGAATATAAATTGTTACATCCTGTATGGGAGGTAATTTGGCGATACCTATAAAAAATTATAAACGTATGTACCTCCTGACCCAGCTATTCCAGTGGGAATTTATCCTGCAAGTATATTTATACCTGTGAAAATTGCCATATGTGCAGGTTACTCCTTGCTATACAAATGTCCTTCAGTGGGGGACTTTTCAAATAAACCACAGTATATCCATATCATTGAGTACTCTGCAGCTGTAGAAAAGAATGAGGAAGCTGTCTTCATACCAGTACAGAGAGACGCACATGTGTGACTGCATGAGAAAGCAGAGGCGCAGACTGAAAAAAAAGGAGTGTGGCTAAACTTGTATCTATGTTTGCCTTGTCCACACAGGAAGACACTCGCAGAGATAAACAAGAAGCTGATGACAGTAATTCTGGGGGCAAGGGATCTGGGATGGAGGAAAGGGGTGTGAGTGAGGCTTTCTACTGGATACTTTTATTAATATATATGAATTATGACTGTATGACCTATTGAAAAAATAAAAGCTTACGTTGCGGGGTTATTTTGAGGATGAAACAGTGTGTGTGCAGAGCCACTGCTCAGTGCCTGGCCGCAGAGTAGATGCTCAGGTTGGAAGTGAGCACGGCTGTCCTGATATGCCTGCCACGTACCCCAAGACGAAGTGGGTGCCCCAGCAGGGGCACAGAAGGTGGGCTCAGGTTTTTGTCCGTAAGTTACATCCACGTGTCTACTTACAGCAGTCTCAATGCACCTTTTTAACGTGGAGTAAAGTCTTTAAATGTGTCTCGTCACCCCAGTAACATGTATTTTAATAATGGTGCTATGATTATTTATCTCCATTCCTCACAGTTGCAGGGAAATACTGTTTTTACTTGACAGTATTCCAGTTTTGAGTTCTAATGGAATTATTTTTGTTGTGCCTTTTTAAGCCAAAAATAATTTTTTTCTCCTAACCATAGTGCTAGAAGTTTTTATGTCCATCCTTAAAATTTTCCACACATGATAGAGTAACGGTGGAGAGCTGTTGGGAAAATTGAGATTAGATTTGGTTATGGTGAAATGTGAGGTGCAGGAGTTGAAAGCCACACACAGTGAGTGCCAGGGCATGGCCAGCAGCCTGGCTCCTCAGCCTGAGGTCGCTTCTGTAGCCGCCCAACGAGGCCACCGATGGGGGTGAACCGGCACCACCCTTGGACACTAGGCCAGCAGACCAGTCCCGGTTAAGGGATCAGGAGTGCTGGGGCAGCCTGAGCCCGGTGGGCACAGCAAGGTCTGCTGGGTGGGGGTGGGCTCCCCCAGGACCAAAGCCCTGACCTGGCCTCGTTAGGTGCTTCTGACCTCTGTGGAAGAAATGGTGAAGGTCTCGTGGAAACCCTGACAGAGCAGCGCTGGGCTTCCAGGTTGTTGGCGTTAGCATAGGTCAGCTGCCTTATACAGCAAGGTCACCGGGCAGGAGAGGAAAGGGGCAGGGGGTGACAGTGCGGCTGTGACACTGCAGAGCGACAGCAGTGACCCCTGCTGCTCAGTAACCCTCGCCCGGCCCGCTAGCCCCGGGCCCTCGTGCCGGGCAGGGTCAGGCCTCTCCGCTCCTCCCTGGCTGGGACCATTGTTGGCCACCTCCCTTCCAGGGCCTAATTTTCTGCAGCAGTTTGCATGGTTCATTAGTCTCTTTGAAGAAACCAAGTGTTTTCATTTTCTGTGACTTTCTGTAAAGATGCAGCACACACAGCAGACACATAGCGCAAGGCCGACTAGGCAGGAGGCCCTGTGTCCTGGTGGGCTTCCCGTCCCTGTGGCCCGTGGCCCTCTGAGGCTCGAGTCGGGGAACCCCAAGCACATGAGAGAAGTGGGAGCGTGTAGCTCACCCGAAGCCCGCCGGGCTCCCGAGGCACCCGGTTACCGGGCTGGCAGTGGGAAGCGTCTGGCAGCAGGACCGGCTGAGAACTCGGGGGTCATAGGAACTCCCAGCTGGTTTCTGGTGCTGTGATTTGGGGACCAGGCAGCCTCGTGGAAGCCACTGTGCCAGTGAGGCCCACGAAAGGTCTGCAAGCAGGGAAGCGTACTCGGGGGGTGGTCATCCCTTTGTGGGGGTTCTCCTTGGGCCTTTTGTTCTTTTGGTTTTAAAGGCAAGACTCCCGACCTGTGCCTGTTAAAGAAACAGTTGGTCAGTGGATCACAGATAAACGTGGGGTAGAGTGGCAGTGACTAGGCACATACTCCTGAGTGTTAGTCATCTGTTTATTTTTTTAAACACCACCTTGTTCCAAAGAAGATGGAGGAATGGCTTCTGAAGATACACACGCGACAGCGACTGTGAGTGAGGAAGTTGCAGCGAGTCAGGGCCGAGGCAGAGCCCAGGGCGGGCTGCGTTGCTGTCCTGGGTGCTGCTGGCTGCACGTGGACTACCCACCCCCCAGCAGCCGGAAGAGGCGGGGGTAGTCAGCACGGGGCACGCGGGGCCGAGGCAGTGCAGAGAGCCGCTGGGGGCCCAGGGCTCCCGGCCGCGGGGACTGCGAGACTTTCCCGGGGGCCTCGTGGTGAGGACCCTGCACAGGTGCAGGAGGCCCAGGCCCAGCCGCTCCTGGCGTGAGACGTGCGGAGTGCCCGGGGCTGTCCCTCTCCCCAGTGTGTCCCGGCACCTGGTATAGTATCTGTCGGGCACATACTAGGCTCGCAACAGTGTTTGCTGAATGACTGACTTGGTGAAACCCAGTGGCCTGACACCCAGGTGCAGTTCTAGAAGGTAATTCCACAAGGGGCCAGAATGCCTTCGCTGGCCTGACCGCGGGATAGGACGTGGAGTGCCCGGATGGACGCATCCCTTCTCACCGAGAAGCAGACAAGCTTTCTTGCTGGAAAAGTAGACCTTTAAAAGTTCTCCATTGTGATAACTTGTTCTCCTTTGTCTTCACAGAGACTAATAGACAAGTCACGAGTAACCTGTGTCAAATGGGTTCCTGGTTCGGAAAGCCTTTTCCTAGTAGCCCATTCAAGTGGGAACATGTACTTGTATAATGTGGAGCACGCTTGTGGCACCACAGCCCCCCACTACCAGCTTCTGAAGCAGGGAGAGAGCTTTGCCGTGCACACTTGCAAGAGCAAATCCACGAGGAACCCTCTCCTCAAGTGGACGGTGGGCGAGGGGGCCCTCAACGAGTTTGCTTTCTCCCCAGATGGCAAGTTCTTGGCGTGCGTGAGCCAGGACGGCTTCCTGCGGGTGTTCAACTTTGACTCGGTGGAGCTGCACGGCACCATGAAAAGCTACTTTGGAGGCTTGCTGTGCGTGTGCTGGAGCCCGGACGGCAAGTACGTCGTGACGGGCGGGGAGGACGACCTCGTGACCGTCTGGTCCTTCGGAGACGGCCGCGTGATCGCGCGGGGCCACGGGCACAAGTCCTGGGTCAGCGTGGTGGCGTTTGACCCCTACACCACCAGTGTGGAAGAGAGCGACCCTATGGAGCTCAGTGGCAGTGACGAGGACTTCCAGGACCTTCTGCACTTCGGGCGAGACCGAGCAAACAGCACCCAGTCCCGGCTGTCCAAGCGGAACTCAACCGAGAGCCGCCCCGTCAGTGTCACGTACCGGTTTGGCTCCGTGGGCCAGGACACGCAGCTCTGCTTATGGGACCTCACGGAAGACATCCTTTTCCCCCACCAGCCCCTCTCCAGAGCAAGGACGCACACGAACGTCATGAACGCCACGAGTCCTCCTGCCGGAAGCACTGGCAACAGCATCCCGACCCCCGGCAACCCGGCGCCCCCTCCCCTGCCGCGGTCCAACAGCCTCCCGCATTCCGCCGTCTCCGGCACGGGCAGCAAGGGCAGCGTCGCGGACGGCGCCATCGCTTCCGGGGTCAGCAAGTTCGCGACGCTCTCGCTACACGACCGGAAGGACAGGCACCATGAGAAAGATCACAAACGAAACCACAGCATGGGACACATCTCTAGCAAGAGCAGCGACAAACTGAACCTCGTCACTAAAACCAAAACGGACCCAGCTAAAACCTTGGGCACGCCCCTGTGTCCTCGGATGGAAGACGTCCCCTTGTTAGAGCCGCTCATCTGTAAAAAGATAGCACATGAGAGGCTGACTGTATTAATTTTTCTTGAAGACTGTATAGTCACTGCTTGTCAGGAGGGATTTATTTGCACGTGGGGAAGGCCTGGTAAAGTGGTCAGTTTTAACCCTTAATGCTGCACCAGATCCAGAACTTGAATAGGTAGTGATTTTTTTCTTGCGGGAGGGGTGGGGTGTACAATGAATGTGAATGACACTTCTTATTCTTAATGTAAATCTAAATGCATCAGAGCCATAATTTTGGATACTGCATGCCATGTAATTCTGAATCATTTGATAATTCACCTTAGAACGTTTAAAAAATATAATCAAACTAATTGCCAGCCAAGTCAGTCACCCTCCTGGGAGTATATAGAGTCCCAAGGTTAGCATTCCTCTATTAGACTATTTCGATTTTAGGAAAATCATGACAGTGTGGGGAAACAATGACTTTAAAATGCTAAAATTAAAATGTCTGCTTTAACTGGAATATTTTTGCTTAACTGCTCAATTAGAATATTGTACACCTGATCAGAGTGTGTGTTCAATATGAACGGCCATTAATTGTCATTTATAGTCCAACTTTTTATCTTAATCATAAAATGTTTAGGAATCTATGAAATTTAACTTTAGGAACAAAGCGTTCAGCAGGGTTGATTGATATTATTTTTACATTGTTCTGGCAATCCACAGAAAGAGAAGAGCCTTAATTTTTAAAACCCATTTTAGTCATTTTATGACAATTAAAATTGTTTAATAAACATCTTTTTTCAAAGAAGCAGTTTGTAGCACTTTGATTGAGACTCTGTGCACTAAATAAACAACCCATGTTTCTCAGAGCCTGGACAGTTACCGCGAACTGCGGGCTGAGGGCGCCAGCAGTGTTGTCAGAAGTGCCTCTTGCCACACAAGCCGAGATCTTTTATGGTGGATGTGATTTGCTTATGTTTTTTCCAACAAGGGGAAGGATCTTTTCTTTTCTTTTCCTTTTTATTTATTTTATTTATTTATTTTTTTGGTGGGTTTTGTTTTTTGGTCAAAAAAGCACATGACTGTAGGCCCTAGGCAGACTCCTCAGCTTTGTTTGTGAAGACTGATAGGCCCCCAAGGTTCAGAGCACTTGAAATTTTTCCCTCGTTTGGGTTTTGTGTTCCCACCAGAGGGGAGGGGCAGGGGCAGGTTGCTCCTCTCTCCTTGGAGGGCAGTCGTGGTCCCGGCTTCCGGATCATTCTCGGGATGCCCTCGGCCTCTGTCTCAGGGACCCCACCCCCTGCCCCAGCGCCTGCCCCGGGGGCCTGTGGCTGCTGGGGGCAGGGCTGGCTCTCCCTCTGCCCAGGCGGCTGCTTCCACGTCCAGGGGAGGCTGCTGGCTGCTGTGCTCGACTCTTAATTCCTTCAGAGCCTTATCAGCTGTCGGGGGAGTTGCTTTTCAAATTCTAGTTTTCACAGTGGATGAGAGGGCTCTTTGACCCATATGTTTCGTGTCAAGATGATAATGAGCTCATTTGTCAGCTTGCTTTGGTCACTTAGGTTTGTTTTTCTGTTGTGCACGCCTTTGTAATTAAATGTAGAGATACTGATCATTTATACTGGTTTGAGTAGCGAGCGCGATTCAGCGAAGTGCCGACCTGGAGGCTTCAGTTTCTCGGCGGTGCGGGACTCTGGTTGATGGAGCAGCTCCGTGCTCTTAAAGCTGGCCCCCGGGAAGGCCAGGCCGGCCCCCCACTCCGCGCGCGTCAGGGCCGAGCCGTTCACTCTGTGTCCCCCGCGATCCCTAGGGTGGTGGTTTCTGCGACCTTGACGGGGGGGGGGGGGGCAGCGTTCTTCCACGTGAGAGCCTCGGTGGCCTTCCCCGTCATGCATCACGGTCCATGGGGATGTTAATGTCCTGTCTGCCTTTAAGATATGGTCCTTTGTTCCTGAATGTTAACTGATCTGGGGTAGCAGGGACAGCCATGCTTGTGGACTGTTTCAGCTCTGGAGGCTGGGAAATCGGGCTGTCAGGTGGAGAGCAGGAACCAGCACTCCATGTGCAATTTTATGTACCTGCATAGCTTTAGAAGTTCAGTTTCAAATGCTTCTGAGGCATTGAGTATGCAGTTTCAAAATTCAGGACTTTGTATTTGGCCCAAGTGGCTGAATCCCAGGTAAGTAGCCTTTACGGGGTGGGGGGGTGGCGGGCAGGGGAGCGTGTCGCGCACGACCTTCCAGTTCTGAGCGCTGTGCTCCTTCCGCGCGGGCAGGAAAGCCACGGGTGGGGCCCGTGTAGCTGATGCTTGTGCGACGGGGGCTCTTTCTGGTTCCTTCTGTCCTTCAGCGTCCGCTGGGGCAGCTTACGCAGGGGGCGGTCTGTGGATGGGGGCGGGGGTGGGAGAGGCAAGAGGAGGGTGTTACTGGTTCCTTAAAAAACAAGCGCCACAACGCGCTCATAGCAGCCGGGCTCCATCTCCTCCACCCCGCCCCCAGGTTAAACCACTGTGGTCCCTGCAGTTTGGGGTTTGGGGCTTGGTCACAGTCTCGGTCTTCCAGCTGCTGCTGGTGAGTGTGTGAGTGTATCCTTGATGTCTGGCTGGGGCCCCCTGGCTGGGTGTCAGGTGCCGGGGAGGGGCCGCTCGGCCCGGCCCGGCTCGGCCCGGGCTGGTTCTGGACACGGCGGCGACGCTGCTTCCACCCACTGTGCCCCTCTGATGCCTCCGCCTTTCTGTGACAGCCAGCAGCGCCCTTCTCCTGCAGTCAGGAGGGCAGAGCGCCAGGTGCTCTCCAAGACCAGGACTAAAGTTGCCGGCAGCTTGAGGAGACGGGGGCACAGGGGAGGGAGGGGGCGGGCGGGCTCCTCCCCTCCTCCCTCGCGTTTGTTTCGGGGCTGCCAGGGCTCCTGCAGACCCGGGTCGGGTGGGGGGTTGCTTCGAGGGGTTCCAGTCGCAGGTATATAAGGCACCAGGTATATAAGGCACCGTGGCCACTAAGGGAAATCTGGGGCGTGTTTTTTTGTAGTTTTCTCCCCAAATTTTGAGCTTCCTCATTGAAACTTTTCAGTTGTTCAGCTTAAACATTATCCTGAGCAAGAATATCTTTTCTAACCTAACCTCTGGAATAAAACAGCTTTTGGCCAGAAGAGGTTATTCCTATTCGCTCAGCACTATTTTTCCACCATGCACTGAGATGCATCGATGAAAAGCAGAGAAATAAATGCTCAGGGTAGCACGTGAGCCGAGTTGCTCCCCCGCAGCAAGAGGTGGCTCTGCCCGCCTGCCCGCCTGCGGCGACAGGACCCCTCGGAGGGCCCTAGCCAGGCTGTGGGGTCTTCTCTGCCTGCCCTGCCCTGGCTCGCCCCTTAAAGCTTCTGGGAATTCCAGAGCTGGGTTTGTGTTGTGACCTGGGCGATGCAGAGGCTTCTGAACCCACCGGCCGCCCCAGCCCCAGCCCTTCTCTGTTTCTCCTCCGCTGGGAGAGCTGGGGTGGGAAGCCTTTGGAAAACCTGGCCTCCTTTTATTTTATTTTATTTTATTTTATTTTTTATTTTTATTGGGTTTTTTTGGCCTTCTTTTAAAGGCAAATGTGGAAGAGGGAGTAGGCAGGCTCTTTAAAAATAACCAGTAGCTTTGGGTTCTCAATTGATTTAAATAGTGGTAAAGAATCTTAATTTTGGTTTTTGTGCTGACTGGACCTTCTGACATTTTTGAAGGGTTCTCCTGTGAGCCGTTGACTTGGGACTAAGGATAAATGCCTTAAGGAAAGAAAAAGAGAGGAGTGGAAAGACGGGGATAAGCTATGACAGCGATTATTGTCTCAGACATCCAGAAACGATGAGGGACAAAAGGCCCTGAAGCTTTCTCAGTTTTTACGGGCGTGTAACATGCGTGCCCCCAGTATTCTGTTCCACCGCTGGGCTCCACAGCCAAGTGCAGGCTGGCAGGTGGCCCGGCAGCCCTTTCTCCCCGATTCCTCCCCTTCCTCTGGTACATCCTGAATTTTTAAGAAATTGTCAAGTACTGAACTTGCGTTGAAGTTGGTGAAGCAGCTTTATCGATGTCCGCACCAGTGTACAAGGTTCTCGTTACCTCCTGCTTGGGAGGGAGAGCTCTGATTTCCTGGTTGAGGAAGCTCAGAGTGTGAGGGGGGAGCCAAAGGGCCGGGGAGCATCGTGGAAGGAATCCTTTGAAAACCCAAAGGCCACGTTTGTGGACCTGTCTGTCCGAGAAGGAACTAGAGGCAGAGGTCGACCGTGGGTTTCCCAGGAAAAACACACGGTGCGCCGCGTCCCATTCTCTGTGGGAGGGCTTGGCCCAGGGTGACCGGCCGCGGCCCCCGCGCGCAGGGGAATGAGGGGCCGCGGTTGGCCTCCTGTGTGGGTCGTCCGCTGTGCCGGGCGTGTCCACTCCTGAGGCTTCCTTCCTCCGCATTCGCGTGTAGGCCTGATAAGTGACCCGGAGGAGATGTCCGCCTCGGGCACCACGGCAGGGAACAATTGGCAAAGGCTCCCTCCTTGTCCAGAGCACACCTGTCGCGCTGGGCTGCTTGGGACTGTCACCTGTTCAGGTAGTCAGGGGGCTCAGCCCCACCACCCCAGTGCTGGCCAGTGAGAGGGGCGGTCTGGGAGGGTGGAGTCCAGGGCTCCCCTTGCAAGGCACTTGTATCCAGCTGTTCCCTTTGAAACTCAGAGCCAAGTTCAAACCTGTATGTAAAAGCCCCTCCAGGAGAGGGAAGCTGTTCCACTGGTACTGACTTCTTATTCATTGCTGCATCTGTTACGTGGACTTTGTGTCATGGTCACATCGCTGTCGCTCGAGTTAAATATGTAAAAGAAAACTTTTCTGCATTTTTGATTTCTGTATACCTAAGTTTATTAAAGGTTACTGTGTTAGGTGACACTGTATAAAATTGTACGAATATTTACCCTTAGTGAAAATCAAAACTCATATGTATTTCCTTTTTTATATTCTCCCCTAATTTCTTGAAAACTTGAATAAATTTCATAAAGAGCCTTCCTAACATGAAATGTTGGTAAATTAAATTCTTAACTGTTGCAATAATTAATGAAGCTTTAATATCAGTATTGTTACTTTATAATTTTAAGAAAATCGTGTTTCTGTTTCACTGCCTTGGTTTTTAGCTGCTCCCTTGTCACTGTCACAGCTAGAGACTTACTACATACCTGATATTCTCAAGAACTTTGGGGTTGTCCTCTGTATAATGACATTAAATAAACGTGTGAATGAATTGTAAATGTAGATAAATTTTCAGTAGTCACTTTCACATCTGAGCTTTAAAAAAATCTCAGTGAACCAAAAAAGAAAAGCTTCTAAATGCTGTAAAATCAAGGGCCTTGTTAATGTTTATAGAACAAAGAGCCCCAGGAATTGCTACCTCTTATTACTGATTCTGAGTTTTTCCGAATTAGAAGCTTTCTAAGTGAGATGTTTGTTCTGAGCACGGGAGGTATTCACTGTTTTCTGTGACCTTCCTCTGAGCCAAGTCCCATGTGGGGAAGGACCGTGGGTTGGCTTTGCGGCCGAGCTGGTGCTAGTTCTGTGCGGAGCGCGCGCTGAGTTCCCAGGTGGCGGGCAGGCGACGCTGTAGCAGCTTTTCTCCTGGGGAGGGTTTGTCATTTTCCGTTTGCCAGAGGCGTTGTCATCGCCGTGGAGGTGGTCCTGTCTCGCACCCGGGCCCCGAGGCTCCGGTGCAGAACGAGCCCCGTGAGCGGGGCAGTGGGAACCGGTCCTCCCGGGGTGGGAAGCAGGAGCGATGAGCACTGTCCTGCTCTGGACCGCCCCTCGCTCTCGGCAGCGCAGGCGCCTCCGGCCCCGAAAGAACCTTCCCAGCAAGAGTTCCAGGCCTGGGCCCGCACGCTCCGCCCGGGGCTCGTGGGGGCAGCGGCGGGCTGCCCGGGACAGAGGCCTCGTCAGGCCCCGGGGCTCCCACTCAGCCGCCGCGTCCCTCCTGTTTTGTGAGACGCCTGGGCCTGGAGCTCGGGGCTGGCAAAGCCTCTGGAAGCGCCTCCTGGCCACCTGTCCTTCTCGGTGGACTCCAGAATCTTCCTGGCCGCGCCGTCCTCCTGAGCCGCCCGTGCTGCAGGGTGTGTGGGCTCTTGCCTTTGACTCGAAGCTGCCAGAGCAGAAGAGACGGTCTGATACTCCGCCCTCAGAGGGACCTACTTGGACTTTACTACCACAGAAGCTGCATGTTTTCTCCTTAGCGCTCGAGGGGATTTTAAGCCCTGAATGCTAGTGGGTTGACAGGAGGTCTAAAAAGACGCACACGTGCACAGCATTTTGATCTTTTAAAGATAACTAGTTTGTACACCTTGAAAACGTAAGTCCGTTCTCCCACGTGTGGTGCCTTTTGAAACAGTCGATTCTGGGCCAGCAGATCTCTTGAAAGGGACAGGACATCTAGGGGTGCCCAGCCCCGCCCCCTCTAGCATCGGTAGCCTCTAAACCAGCCTTCACATGGATGCCCCATGACGGGACTCCAGCTAGAAGACACTTGAGGTCCCGGCCTGCAGAGAGGATGTCAGAGCCACAGCGGGTCACCCGGGCAGGAGGGCCTGCAGGCCATGGGCGAGGCTCTCTTCCCCAGCACGGTTCACGCAGGAGCCCTTGACTGGTTGTACCCTAAGAAAGCCTATTCGCGGATGTCTGAAAACACCATGATCACTTTCCCTAGGTGACTTTTCCCAGGTTGAGTGGCCTCTTTGGGGAAATGTGTCACCGCCGGTGTGGCCAGTCACCGGGCAGGTCAGGGCTGGCAAAGGGGCAGCTGTCCAGTGGAGCCAAGGTCCCAGGCCACGGTGAACAGTGGGTCTCGGGCAGGGAGGGGTCCAGATGCTCCGAGAATGGCTCAGCAGACGCGCCGGTGGAGTGGGCCCCTCCCAGCCCGCACCTACTTCCTAAACTTGGCTCACTGAGTCCGGGCCTCACGTGCCTTGGAATGAAATGGGAGCTCCTCTGTCCAGCTTTTCTGTGGTTCTCTTATGCAGCGGCCTGGGCAGTGTGAGTGGCGGGAGTCTTGTGGATGAAATGAGGAGAATGTATCCATGGCTAGCAGCGGCCCTGAGGAGGTTAGCCTGGTGACGGTTCTCATGGTTTGTGCACCATCTCTAAAAGGGCCTCACTTCGCAAATACTTACCTCTTAGTCTCCGAGTGAAGTGAGAGAATTCGGGGGAGCTCCTGGAAGGTTGCCTGGAACCGGAGCCTCAAGGGTTAAGTGCTCTGTGGCAGGTGCAGGGCCACCCCTCCAGGTGAGGCTGACCCGGTGACCTGTCTGGCCCTCGGCCCTGAGCTCCCCCCGTAGCACTTCTCTGCCATCTCGAGAGGCTGCTAGTCTGCAGCAAGACCTGTCCCGGGGCCCGTGTGCACGTCACTTTTGTCTCAGGTGAGGAGGGTGATTCTGAGGGTCGACTGACCAGGCTTTGAACAGCACCGGATGCCCAGCCCATGACCACTCCCTCGAGGGTCTGCGGTCTCACACGTTTACCGACAAGTCCATGGTAGCCGGGGTCGGATGGGGAGGCCTGCCGTGGGCCCAGCGGGACTTCAGGACGAGGCCGTTCTCTGACGAGGGCCTCTGAGACCCTCACGGTCTTTTCTTGCTGTCAGGGTCTCTGATCTCGGCAGCACCCACGAACAAAGACATGTTCCTTTGTTGTAAATTGTTTTTTAGCCAAAAGATTACTTTTTCTATATATACGTTCTTATGAAACAAGGTTTAATTCTGTTAGCTTAGTATTATAAATTATAGTCAAACCCAAACTAAGAGCTGGGGTATTTTATCAATTTTCACGTGAAATCTCTAGCAGGAATAAAATGGCAACTCTGGTGAGAACAGAACAACCTATTAAATATTAGATTCAAGAGCTGCCACTATTTCTGTAATAGGCTTCCTTCCTGGGGGCGGGGGAATAGGACATTAAGCAGGTTATTGGCGGGAGAAATCTTTTGCTTGAGTGATAAATGTAAAGCCCTCGTTTGCCAGCTGTCCGGCGTCAGGTGGAGAGACCAGCAGCTACCATGCTGCCCGGACAGCTGGAAGCCAGCAGGGTCTCTGAGGCCAGGCGCTTGATCCTCCCCGAGAAAGCCACCAGGAAGCATGCAGTCAGAGGGCAGGCCGCCCTCATGAGCAGCCACAACGGGGCAGAGGGCGGTGGGCCCTCCTCGCTGAAAAACCTGCCCCGAACTGTGCCCTTAGGTTAACACGTCCAGCCAGGCTTCCCCCTAAGAGTGTTCTGGAGCCTTCGATGGAGGCCTGCAAGTGTGTCTTCCATCTTTCTCATCATCACCCAGCAACTTCTAAAGCACAGGCTTACAGAAATAAGGTTACTTTTCACATTTTCTTTTGAATAGTGGTGTTTCCCCCGATGCCTCCACGGTGTGTCTGTCCCGCAGAACAATTCCATCTCTGGGAAGAGGACAGGGGTCAGGCCTCCCCCCGTGACAGGCTCCTGGCCTGCGTGCCGGGCACCGAGCAGATCCTGAGGCCTTGCTCTGCTCAGTCCCGGGCCGCCCTCTCCTTGCCGGTGGCTGACCCGCGAAGGTCAGAGTCCCCTTGCTTCAGACACCTTAGACCGGATGAGGTCACCTGTGGTGTGCCAGGCTTCTTCCCTCCAGACTGTCCGTGATGGACAGGGATCCGGACCTGGCGGCCTCGCTGCAGCTCAGTTCAGACGCCGGGGGGAGCGTTTCTCCTCACCTGGGCAAAGGTTCCCTTCATCACCGAGGCGGTAAACCAGCCATCCTCCCCTCTGTGGACTGGGCCGGGATGGGCACAGTGTCCAAAAGAGCTCCTCTCTCCCGTCGGGCCAGCCAGAGCTTTACCTCCTCTGTCAGGCTCCATCCACACCGTCTTGAGGGGTTTGAGTGAGAAGCTGCCCATCGCCGTGGAGATCAGACAGGGCTGTGTGCCTTTCCAGCAGTAACTCCGAGGTCAAGGAAAAGCGCTCCTGTAGATTCTGAGCAGGGGCGAGTTGCTAAGTTCCTTTCACCCCTGCTTCCTGATCTTGCCTAGATGAACGGATTTCGGGTTTAAGGTGACAAACTGGAGATAAAGTGACTTGGAGCGGGACCGCGTGCTTCCCGGCTTCCCTCCAGCAAGGCATGGGCGAAGCTGAGATGTCACCCTTCATCTGTGTCAGCCCAAGGCCAGGTGTGAAAACGCAGCCATGTTTGCTTAAAGGCGTGTCCTGTGTGCAGCATTTTGGGGGACAGCTTAAGGATGTTTGTGTTCACAGAACTGAAAATTTGTAGCTGCAGTGTTGCAATATTGTAACCTTAAAATTATTCTTAATAAATGAATGCCAAACTGTGCTGGAGCTACGTGCATCCCAGCAAATGCAGGGAAATGTAAGTGCTCTTTGCTGTACAAGAGGTAAAACCCTTTCAGGGTTACCTAAGGTCACGCCTGTACTGCAAGAAACCCGTGACAGCCTCCTGCCTCTCCGTAGGAGCAAGCCCGAAGGGACAGGCACCACCCCTTACTGGTGCAGCGAGTCCCCAGGTCCACCGCAGCCAAGTGGCAGCCTTTGTCCTCAGCCTCCCCACCCACATGACTGGATCCTGCTTTCTCTACCTGCTGGGCCCTGTGGGCTGGCACTAATGCCAGAGGGGCACCACCATCACACCACCCATCAGAGAGAGCGAAGAAAACGCCTCTTCAAAAATGCCACTAGACTCTGTCCTTGGCGGCCACCCTGGCCCTCGGGGGACTGGGCGTGCAGCTCTCTGGCCTCACTGGGCAAACTGGCCTCGGAGCCGAGGGGACCCCTCTGTGGCCCAGAGCTGCAGCCCTTGGGGAGGCCAGTGAACAGCCCCCCTGGGAGGTGCCCCTGGCCTTTGGGTAGCGATGCTCCAAAGAACCCTGGCCCTGAGAGACCACTCTCTCCCCCAGGCCAGCCCTGCCCAAAGTGTGACACCCAAGGGCAGGGGGAGGGCAGGCTCAGGATTCTGATGAGTTAGGAATTAAGTAGATGGACACGGAGGGGCTGTTAAAACCCTGGCTTCCAAAGCAACAGAAAGCTAATTGTGCTCCTGTGAAACTGCTGGAAAGGATGAGTGACCATGACTTCCTTCGCAGCCCCGTGTTTTGCTGGATTAATGTAAACGGCTTTGTTTGCAGGGTTTAATGTCAGCCCCAAGCCAGGCCAGTTCTCCAGGTGGGACTGTGGTGTAGCGAGCCCGCTCCTGCTCGGAGATTCTCACCCCGGACTGGGTCTTGAGGCAGCAACGACGGAGCCCGGGGCCACACGTGAGCCGCGTGGAGGGCAGCGCGGAAGAGGAACGCGGGGCTCGGCGTCGCTCGGCGAATATACCCAAAGCAGCTGTTTCCATTTTTACATCGTTCTCTTGCGGCTGCAGTACAAAATAAGCCATGAGGTTTTCTTGCTTTTTTTTTTACTCTAAAACTCAATGTAATAAAAACGTTATATATAGTTATGTAATATATACATATATACATGGTGTGAAATGTGTCTTGGACAAGAAATCCCCTTAAATCCAACTGTTAAAAAGAGTACTTCACTCTGCTTTTGCTGATTTTCTTTTTAACACCTTAGGTGTCAGAAGACAACCTGGAAGGCACTCATCAAGAAAGTTGTTACTTTCTGGCTTAAATATGTAATTCAGGAAGACGGATGCTGCGTGCACAGGTTTTTAAAAATTGTTTGCACTTGAATGCTGTTAAAAAATAACTTTAAGTATAGGTGTAATGGGCCTCCAAGGTGTGGCGTGAAGATGCCCTTTTTAATCTGTTAACATTTAACACTCTTGTTCCAATGCAATCGGCTCTGTATTGTATGTATAAATAATGTCATTCTGCAATTGGGGAAATGGTCGCTTCAGTAGTACTTTTCATCTTCTAAGAGTGATATTTCTTTTTTTTGTTTTTTTTTTTTGGCGGTACGCAGGCCTCTCACTGCTGTGGCCTCTCCCGTTGCGGAGCACAGGCTCCGGACGCACAGGCTCAGTGGCCATGGCTCACGGGCCCAGCCGCTCCGCAGCATGTGGGATCCTCCCGGACCGGGGCACAAACCCGTGTCCCCTGCATCGGCAGGCGGACTCTCAACCACTGCGCCACCAGGGAAGCCCTAAGAGTGATATTTCTAATTCACAAAAAAATTATTAAAACTTTCTTGAATGTACCATTTGTTTATCTTCTGTTAAATTGGCTCCACTTTCACTGTATTGTTTTTGTTGACTTAAACGTGTACACCGTGTCCCTTGCAGCCCTGACGTGAGGCAGGCTCTTCAAGGCCGGGGCTCGTCCGGAGAGCCCGGCGGTCCTCTGGCCCCTTCGTGCTGTCTCCCCATCTTCGGCCTTTGTGGGCAGCTGCCCATGCGTGCGGACTGCGGTCTCAGGCAACAGTTTTCTCCTTACAGCTTCAAGTCCACGAGTCCACCTTCTGTTGTTGGAAGATCACACACGACTCTGTACGGTGAGTGTGAAAGTGCTTTGTTAAGGATGCAGAGAAAAAAAGGCTGATGACAATTACATGGGATTTTTATTTGGCTGAAGCCAGCTGGTGAGCAGCTTGGTCATGCCCACGCCTACTTGTAGACGCTACAGGGGACCAGAATCATTACAGTGTAGCTGCCAAGTACAGGAACTTTTCTCAATTGAAAAAAAATCATACACCGTTGAACCCTTTGAAGGCCTTTTTATGTGGTCAGACTGTAAACCACGAAGTGCCTAAAACACATTTCTCTAAGTGACCCCATTAAACTGGGGGCGTGTCTAAGTGATTTTAGGCTAGAAAAGATGTGTCCACGCTCCATTTCCATCATTTCTGTGAACGTAGCAACAGGATAATGTTACTGTTGCAGAAAAATTCTCATCAGCCTGGGTCTTGGCTTCCTTCTCAGAGGAGAGGAGGAGGGTCAGGGAGCCAGTTCTTCACCGGCGCCGGGCCGGAAGGGCTGCACCACGGCGAGTCGCCGTCACAGGGCAGGGGAGCCTTCGCGAAAGGTGGAAACCACCGCATCCCAGGACACCCTCTCGCTGTAAGTGATTTATATGTTGGACACATTCAGAATGCGCTTCCTATGAAAACATCAGCACATTTTAGATAGTTTGGTATTTGTCATCTTAGTCAAAGCACTGGTCTCTAAGTACCGTCCGTCACACTGAAGACCTACGAGGAAGCCACGCGTATTTCTGGAGATCAGAAAAGGCCGCCTTGGAACTCGCGTCCAGAATCCCGAGCCTTGCGGTCCTCCTGGGTCGACTCCTTTTCCTGTGAATTTCCTGCATGTTTGTAGGAAGTGACGGGTGGGTACCTGGTGGCCCCCGGACAACAGCAGTGTGAAAAGTCCAAGGACCCGGGGTGCCGCCCAGCTCTCAGCGCCCCGAGGCTGGCGGTCAGGTCAGCCCTGCTAGCTCCGCCCACCGCCCTCCATCCGACTCTGCGGTGCAGTTTGCGAGATGCATCCGTGCTGGGAACGCATCTCTCTTTTTTCGGCTGGTCCCTGGCCAAGTGGTCCAAGATGGCTTCCAAAATCGGCCGGCCTCCTACCCGCCCCCGCCCGCCCCGCGGCCGCAGGCCCAGGGCAGAGGGTCCCCAGGCCGGCCCCCACCCCTCCTCTCGGGAGCCACGGAGGGTCGGCTCGGCGCACCCCGTACGCTGCGTTGGCTCTTACTGCTCGCCTGGAGCGCCCTCATCCCTCGGCAGCGTCGCCCCCGCTCTGTCTTCTCGGGAGCAGGTTTACATCGACAGCCGGCAGGGCCGGGCTCCTTGGACTGGGGTGTCCGCCCGCGGCCTCTGCCCCCAACCTCGGCCCCAGCCGCGTCTCAAACGTGGACGAGGGCGTCGGTTGGGGCGGTGATGAGGGAGCTCCCTTGCTCGGGTCCGTGGAGACGGGCCCTGCAGTGGCCCTGGGGAGGCTGAGATGGCCCAGCCGCCCGGCCTCGCAACTGGTCAGGTTTGGGGTGCACGGCAACCCACCAGCGCTCCGGCAGCAGGGCCCGGCGGCCTCCTGTGTCCCCAGAGCCTGGCCAGCGCCTGCCCGTCGCCAGGCCCATGGGCCACAGAGACCTGGTGGACGCAGGGGCCCCCAGGAAAGCGGACCCGCCCCTGAAGCCGAGGCGGAGCCCCACGGGGCCCAGGGCACCGCGCCCACAGGGAGGAGGGTTCCTTCGTAAAAAGGTACAGCGCCGCAGAACTTTAGAGAGGCCCTTCGAGTTTATATACTTAAAAGGGGTGACGATTTCCCTGAATTGTCCTTGCACCTGCCCTCACTCGGAGCCGAGCTCAGAGCGCGGGCCCGTCCCTGGCCTCTCCCGAGTCCGCCGAGCCCGCGGCGCCCCCGGGACCCGGCGCCCCCAGCCCTCTGCCCGCCCCGCCGCCACTTCCACCCCGGGGCGTCCCCGAAGCCCCCCAGGTCTCCCCACGTGCACCAGCTCTGCCCGCCCTGGGCCCGCACGTGCCTGCGCCCATGGCTCCCCCTCCCCCGGGCACCAGGAAATGCAGGCCACGGCCTGCCCGCCCACCGCCCACCCCGGCCACGTCCACCTCCCCCAGCCCCTTGCCCTGCCCCTTCCAGCGCCCTGCCCCCTCCCCTCCCTCCCCCACGGGAAACAGGTTTCTTTTTGTGCCCGCTTATTGCTGGCACCCCAGAAACGAAGCTGGAAACGCCCGCAGGCCATCGGGCAGCAACGGCCTCTACTCACGGAGGAAGCTGAGCCTTGGGAGCTGGACCGGCGGCCTGCCCGCGGCCCGCACCCGGGGGCTCCGAGGGCTGAGTGCCAGCCTGTGTCATTCCTCAGTGGACGGTCAAGTGAAACAGTGAAGCTGCACCGAAGTCTCCCCAACAAAATCAATGCCCCTGATACACTCACAAAAGTCAAAATAAAGGAATGGATAATCAGGACACATGTTTAACTCAAAATATATTAAGATGCAACACTGTAATGATAGCTTATTGTTTAATAAAAATCAAGGGTCTCCAATGGTGTAATCTGGAAGCCAAACGTGCTGGGACACTACTGGTGGTGGATGGACTAAGGGAGGCACCCTGTGCAGAGCCCTCGGTGAAACCAGGCCTAAATAACCCATAACAAAGTATAATTTGTTTTGATTCATATAAAAAATTACAAAATATTCCCTGCCCCAAATTCTTATGTTACGGAAATGAACCGAAACCCTAGAATGAGGTGATTTCACAAAGGTATGAGACTGGAACATACGGTACGGCTGCCTTTAGGATGCAAGCAGCCTCGGGACGGCGGGCTCCAGGCCCAGGAACTGGTGCTGGTCTGGGGGCAGCTCGCCCGGGACGCTCGCTGGGGCCCGGCCGGGTGAGAGCCGCCCCGAGCAGGGGAGCCGCAGCGCCGCTCAGTAGCCTCCACCTCTCCGCTCTACCGTGGGCAGGCGGTACTGCTTCAGGTTAGGCTGGATGTCCTTCTGTGTGTCTGTCTGTTAAAGAAAGTGACAGACACTCAGCAGAGGCCGGGATGGGCGTGAGCGCGGCGCCAGGGGAACCAGTGGGACGCCTACCTTCTGGTTTGGGCCAACACACTTCAGGGGTCTCAGCACCGGGAACTTCCGGGTCGCTCCGGGGGCAAACACTGACTGCAGCGCTGGGCTGGAGTACGAGGGCTGCTTGGTCACTCCTGACAGCTTGAGTTTGGGCAGTGCCATCACGTAGGCTGGTCCGTGTCTCCTGGGATGGTCCTCCTCTTGCTTTAGGGGCTGTTTCTAGAACCAAAGCAAAGGTCAGATGAACACACGATGCTCTCCCCTTTGTGGGAATTAGGAAAAGCAAAAGGGGCTCTTTTGTACTACTTTTGCCTCATACAATTTCTTGACCGTGACGTGTGACAGTATGGTGCCTGGACAACACGCACCACGTCCCAGCCCCCCCAGAAGTGCAGTGGCCGCTCCCTGGGCCAGGGCCAGGGTGGACAGCGGGGGAGGCCACGCTGACGCACGTGCAGCTCCAAGGGCCGAGGCCACGGTGACGCTTCCCGCTCAGATTCCCTGAGGTCGGCCAAAGCGGCCTGCAGCCTGCTTCTGTGTGGCCAGTGCGCTGAGTGGATTTCACATCTTCTCATAGTTGGAGACAATTTCACGGCATGTGATTATGAGACTCCAGTTTCAGGGTCCACAGTTTTACTGAAACCCAGCCCCACCATTCGTTTACGTATGGTCCGCGGCGCCACCAGCCAGAAGAGTGGGCAGTCGCGCCAGACGTTAAGGCTGGCACAGCCTGAACCCTCACTCTGGGGCCCTGGCAGACAGCGTGCGCCTCGGCTCTGGCGCGGGGGCACCCACGGCGGGTGCCAGCAGGAGAAACACTAACAGCTGACCAAGAGGGAGAGGAGGCCCGGCAGGGAGAGCAGTTAGGGGCAAAGTGAGGGAGGCTCAGCCGGGGGGCGGGGGTGGGCTTCGTCCCCGGCTGGCGGCCTGCGCAGCTGAAGGGGAGCTGCCGTCATCCGCCCTTGGAGGGAAGGCACGGGGAGAGAGCCAGGTCTGGGGGAGAGACAGGAGACCGGGTTTGATCAAGTCTGCCTTTGGACATTCAGCTGGAGCCGTCAAGCAGGTGTCTGGACACGGGGGTCGGGATTTCTGGAAAGCAGCCTGGATGCAGGTATACCTGCATCCTCAGCTTCCAGCACAGAGTGACACTCAACAGATGCTGGGCTGAGTGAGAAACGATGGAAGGCCACGGCTACCACGAAGCTCGGTGCCAGCCCACAGCTGTAAAACTGGGGGAGCCGAGCAAAGGGGGGCCCCGCGGCACGCGAGAGAAAGGGGAAGTTATCGCGGGATGCAGCTGTGCTTTCTACACCAGGAAGCGTGCGAGCCCACCCCTGTGCCAGGCGCAGTGCTCCTCTGGGGCCTGCTGCTCTTGCAGGGGCTCAGCGGCCGAGCGGGGGCGGTCACCTGGGCCAGTGTTGGCTTCCCAGTGCCCCGGCTAGGGTCCTCTGCAGGCACAACGTGCTTGGGCACCGGCCTGGCCCTGCGGCTGGGAGGATCCCAGCCCACCACGCTGTGGACCTTAGCTGGTGGCGCAGAAAGGCCGGGGGCACAGAGGTGCCACCTGGCGCGGCAGCAGGTTGCTCACAGGCACCCTTTCCAGGCAGATGTGGCACCTCCCCAGGTGGCATCTGCGTCAGAGAGACATGGGCCCCTGAGGGCGTCCGGTTCCCAGCTCGGACGGCCTGATCGCTCAGTACCTGCTTGCTGCCCTCCTGAGCCGGCTGCCGGTTGTTACTGAGTAGTTCCCGTGCCACCAGACGCTCGGGGCAGAGAGCGGAGGCCTTCCTCCTGGGCCTGGCCGGAGCCTGCTTCTCAGCTGCCCTACAGGACGTAAGGGGCAAGGGGTGCCTCTGCTGAGAACCCGGCCGCCACAGGGCTTGTCGGCCTCCTCTGTCCCCAGTGTGGGCTCGTGCCTGTCACCCCTCCTCTCATCCAAGGAGCTTTTCTTTTCCTTTCCTGTCTCAGCCTGACAGCCTCTGGGCTCCGGAGCCGTGGGCCCACCCCTGCCCAGTGACTCGAGGTTCGGGTCAGACGTCACCCCCACGTCACACATGCACAAGGGGACAGAGGGGTGGAGTCCGAAGCCCTCAGGGCAGGTACTTCCAATGGCAGGTGTCGCCCAACACACGCGCCCTGGAACCTCACGGCGAGCGAGCTCAGCCCGCTCCCCCTGCCGTGTGCCACGTGACCCTCTGGGGCTTAACACCACAGCGTTGGCATCAACCGCAAAGCAGCCCCAGACCCTCCGTCCACCCTGCCGTGACGCCACTAATGGCCTCCTTTTGGGGGAAGATAGCAGAAAGGAGCGAGGTGCGGGTTCCCAGAGGGACCGGCACTGTTCCCGGGAACCAGCCACCCATCCGCGTGCCCCACGGGAACCCGGCAGGGCGCCTACCTCTGTTCTCGGAAGTAGGGGTGCCGCAGGGCCTGGTGGGCAGTGATTCTCTCATCGGGATCATAGGCCACCATTGCGTGCAGGAGGGAGAGGCATTGCGGGGACAAACTGGCTGTCAGTAAAGGTATTACTGATCCCTTTTTAAAAGTAAAATCAAGACTCATAGCTCTCGACCTGTATTAAAAGCCCAGTGATAGTAAACGATCATGCCGTCATTTAGAGCACGTGGCCAGTCCAGCATCACGACCCTACAGGGACCTGCACTGAAGGTGACGGCTTACAATCTAAAAAGGGCAGGGGGCAGGGGGCATAAAGCCCATAGAATACAAGATCCTCGTGGAAACCGTGGACTTTGGGTGAGAATGACATGTCAGCACAGGTCTGGTGACAGCAGACGTGCCACCGCGGGGCCGGTGCTGGTGGCCGGGAGGCTGTGCACTGCGTGGGGCCAGGCGGTAGATGGGAACCTCTGTACCTTCCGCTCAGCTCTTCTGTGAACCTAACACCGCTCTAAAAAAATTAAGTCTGTTTTTTTAAAAAGGGTGGGAGGTCGTGAGATCTGTTACGCTGTAAGTGTAAGAAAACTTTTTCCTGAGAAGACTAATACCACATTCCCACCAGAAAAGAATGAAATAAAGTCTTAAAAAAGAAAAAGAATCCAGCATGGCTGTTATCTCCTTACCCCCCTCGGGTTCTGGGAGCTGCTGGGTGCTGCCCACGCCCCCGAGTCCCCCCCGAGGGGTCAGCAGGGCCAAGCTGCCGGGTGGCGGCTCCACAGGGTCTGTGCGTGCAGCCTGTGCTGGGGAGCCTTTCCCACCCAAAGACCTCTGTGGCCTGAGTGAACATTCCCGGGACAAAACCCGAGTGCTGGGCTCGTGGGAGTGTGAAGAGGCCCCTGGGGGCCACAGAGGCAGGGGGGTCCGCGGTGGTGGGGCGGCCTGGGGGCTGCACTTACCCTTTGAACTTGGTGAGGGTCTTCCCAGCAGGCGTGCCAATGACATCGTGGATCCTCGAGATCTGGTTCAGCTCGTTGGCTCCGGGGAAGAGGGGCTGCAGGCTGGGCGGGCGGCCAGGGCTGTGGTCAGGGCGGCGGCCTCCCAGCAGAGGGACCTCCAGCCCCCCCCGCCCATGCTTGGGCCTTCCTCCTCCTACTGTCCCTACGGGTTGGTGTCTTTCTAAGGGACAGGGCCACACTCCCGTATCTGTACAGCAGGTGCCTCTGCCGGCTGAGAGATGAAAGCCCCCAGAGCCTCCTTACAGCCCGGGGAGTTTTGTTGACAAAAATTCAGTCTGGGTCAGGTCGGGCTGTGTAGACAAACGAGGTTCAAGGAGGGTTTTGGTTTTGGAGCATCACGGATTTGGGAATTGTGGGTAAAAGATGTTAGACCCATACACATTACAGGCCACAGAGAAGAGCTTAAAAACATAGCTCTGGGCTTCCCTGGTGGCACAGTGGTTGAGAGTCCGCCTGCCGATGCAGGGGACACGGGTTCGTGCCCCGGTCCGGGAAGATCCCACATGCCGCGGAGCGGCTGGGCCCGTGAGCCATGGCCGCTGAGCCTGCGCGTCCGGAGCCTGTGCTCCCCAACGGGAGAGGCCACAACAGTGAGAGGCCCACGTACCACAAAAACAAAAAAGCAAAAAAACAAACAAAAAAAACAACGTAGCTCTGACGGTAAGATGACTTCTATTCAGGGAAAACGGCAGGAGCTCAGGCCGCAGGGGAGCCGGACGGCTCCGAGGTGGGGCAGGCCGGGCACAGAGTGCAGTCAGCGAGGCTCAGCGTGGGCTGCCCAGCGCCCTGGGTGGATGCGGCCGGCACCAGCGCCTCTGACATCCCTCCAAACTGACTCAGGGATTTCAGCACCGGAGAAAAGGTCATTCGTTCGTGCTTTAGTATCAGTGAAATCACCACTCTCCTTTCCACAAATAACAGTCACTTATCAGTACGAATGATCTAGAATCAGAAGGCGTGTCCCGAAGGGCCCGAACGTCTGTTTTTATCAAGGGGTCAGTTGAGCAGGAGGGACTGGACGACCCGGGTCCTGCCTGCGCTGGGCTGTACCATCCTGACGTGCGTCACCCCGAGGTTAAATCCACCCACCCGTCCTGCGTGAAGCCACTACGAGCAGGTGCCGCCCCTCCTCCTCCCGGGGCTTCTTCCACCCGGTGCCCCCGCCGTCGGTGGACAGGACAGGCCCTCCTCCCTTCCCGGGCCTCTGCCGTGGCCCTGCTGCGCCCAGCGGTAAAGCCCAAAGGCTGGGGGAGGGGAGGACGGTTAGGGCTGGGGCTTCCTGGACTCCATGCAGCTCGCCCTCACGCCCGGGGCCAGAGCACCCCACCCGAGCAACTGCACTCTGAGGGTAGACCGAGGGGCACCGCTCGCACCCCGCCCCCATGGCAGGCCCCGCGAGGTGGCGGTAAGCACGCCTCGACTCCGTTCCTTCATTTGGCTTCATCAGTCCTATCGCTGATGAGACCAGATGGAGAGGCCCACCGACCCAGGGCCCGGGCGGGCCAGCGGGAAACAAGTAGCTGATCGTGTTCTTTCCGCCATACCCAGAAAGCAAGGAAAAGCGGTTTTTGCCACATTTCCTGTCGAGTTCAAAAACCACCACCATACCCGAAGGTCTGTAAGCTCTGCACCGTAGAGGGAGGGACTGGCACGAAGCCACCGGACGGCCGAGCCCCGCGTAGACCGGCCCCAGGACCCTGACACAGCCCCCCTAGCCCAGCAGGAGCTGCGACTCTGGAGCCACCTGGCCATCTCGTAGAGCACGCAGCCCGCGCTCCACAGGTCCATCTTGTAGGTGTAGAAGCCATCAGTGAGGAGACACTCTGGGGCCCGGTACCAGCGGGTGGAGATGTATTCCGTGTACGGCTGCTTAGAATAGATACTCCGGCAGGAACCAAAGTCCCCTAATTTCAGGACATCCTGCTGCAAGGGGGTAGAGAAGCAGGGACAAATAACATCTCATCAAGCAGCGGTTGTAATACAAACCATTTCAAATATTTATGCACCAACGGGAAAATTCCTAGCACCTAAACTAGCTTGTAGAACATAAAGTACTGGCTTTATAAGCCCCTGAAATTGCCTCTAGCAGGTGAGGAAGTGGTATTTCTCTTCAGTGGAACACATTTACAAATATTCTGGCTATGTTTAACAGACATTTCAAAATGTTTACAGGTTTTGGAAATTTTTAAGTCGCAGAGTAAGTCTACAAATGAACTATACACCCTGGTCACATGCCCTGTTATGCCTCAAACTCCCCACCGCGTCCAGTACTTCTGGCAGCTTGGTTCCCATTCGGGGGAGGCTGGGGGCCTGGCCTACACCACATGGGATCCTTGAAGGAAGTCAGACAGCCCAGGGAAACAGGTTTCAAGGCGTTTCTTCCATCTTCTCTACCTCTCACATTCAAGTAATAAATTTCATGCTGTCAATACATTTGAAGCCTCTGGCACCTACAGCAAACATTAAACAGCAGTGCTCTCGGCCAGATTATCAAGAAACCTGCCCTGACAGCCTTTTACCTCTGTTCCCATTCCCCAGTACGCTCAACAAAAATGACAAGGCATATAAAAAGGCAAGAAAAAAGTCTGAAGAGACAAAGCGACGCATCAGAGCAGACTCAGATACGGCGCAGGTTTTAGAGTTTTAGAATTCCCAGATAGGAAATTTAAAATAACTATGATTAATTTGTTAAGGGCTCTAATGGAAAAAGAAGACAGCATGCAAGTTCAGATGGGAAACGTAAGCAGAGAAATGGAAACCCTAAGAAAACATCAAAAGGAAACACTAGAAATAAAAAACACTGTAACAGGGACTTGCCCGCTGGCACAGCGGTTAAGAATCCACCTGCCAATGCAGGGGACACGGGTTCAAGCCCTGGTCCAGGAAAATCCCACATGCCGTGGAGCAACTAAGCCCGTGCACCACAACTACTGAGCCCGCGAGCCACAACTACTGAGCCCACGTGCGCCTACAGCCCGGCCTCCGCAACAAGAGAAGCCACCGCAATGAGAAGCCCACGCACCACAACGGAGAGCAACCCCCACTCGCCACAACTGGAAAAAGCCAGCATGCAGCAACAAAGATTCAACGCAGCCAAAAATTTAAAAAATTAAAAACAAACAAAAAACACTGTAACAAAAATTTTAAAAGACTTTGATAGACTTAACACAGCCAAGGAAAGAATCAGTGAGCTTGAAGATATGCCAATAGAAACTTCCCAAACTGAAATGCAAAGCAATAGAGGAACGTCAAAAACAAAACGGAACATCCAAGAACTGTGGGACAATTTCAGAAGGCGTGGCACACACACTACAATGTGGATGAACCTCAAAATAACGATGCTGAATGAAAGCCAGACCAAAAAAGAGTATATGCTATGTAATTCCATTTATAGCATGTTCTAGCTCGTCTTTGCCTGGGGACAAAGGACAGGGGGCAAGAATTACCAAAGGGCAAGAGGAGGCTTTTGGGGGCTTTGGAATTGTTTGTGAAGTTGATTGGGATGATGGATTCATGGGTGTACACATATGTCCAAACTGAGCAAATTGTACACTTTACACAGGCATAGTTTAAGGGCTTTCGAGTGAGACATATCAGAGCTCAAATCCTGCCTCTTACACTTTTATATTTAGAGTGTTTAGAATGATAATTTAAATGGAGTTTATTTTTGTATATAGTATAAGAAGGGTGCCTTTTTCCAGATGTACAGTTATGTTGACGGCATTTATTAAAGTAACCATTTTTTTCCAAACTGGAAGGAAAAAAACAAACATGTTATAACAAACATGGTATCCACTGGGATTGAACACATATCCAGTGAACAGTTTTTATATTCTACTTTCTTCTGATATCAATTTTTCATATAAAAGTTCTTACCTTTATTAATATATTTTCTGGTTTTACATCTCTGTGAAATATTCCATTTCTGCATTCAATATAAAAGGAAGGACAGAATTAATTGTACCTCATTCATTCAAATTCTTTTATACTATATTCTTAGTGAACGGTAATACGTTTTATTAATTTGAAAGCTGCCAAGTCTCCAAGTGCCTACCTGTGCATGTGATCAAGGGATTTACACAACTGGTACATATAGTGCAGAATTTTTTTTTTCTGGTAATGGGTGTCTTCTCCCTGTGCAATCGAGGAAATAGCCAAATATGGTTACCAACGATCCATATCCCCTTTTTCGAAACAAACGATGGAATCCATTTTTATTTAGCAATGTGTGAAAATCTGACTTCCTCAGTGAAAAATAACCTGGAGGAGTTCTAGGAAATATGGAGTCTATCTACAAAATATGCCATTTAAAATTCTACATACTGGCATGATTTCATTTAAAATCACAGAGCGCCAGGCCTTCTGACTGCAGTCAGAACAGTGCTGAGCGGATCACCGCAAGGGCAGCTCGGTATGGTGGTCCTAACACAGCCTCGGGTGGGCCTCCAGGGCATCCGCCTTCACGCTGATGATGAGCTCAAATCCAGGGTTTTCCTCGGCTTCCTGGCTACGTGGAGATCTCCGTCTTTAAGGGGATGGATCACGTTTTCTTAACCCAGGAAGACCAACGGCCGCTCTCACTTGCACAGCCACACGTTCCTCTCTCACAGAAGGAAGCAGTCACCGGGCGCCGGCTGACAGCGCCCTGCGGCAGCCTGCAGTCGACACCTTCTCCCCTCCTGCAGCTCTCAGGACGCTCCAAGACTCTTAATACTACGCTCCAGCGTCAGAGCTGCCCTTGCTCTCGAAGGTGTCACATTTTACTTGATTTTAATACAGAGGTATGTGTTTTTAAGTCATTAGGTTTTTTTTGTTTGTTGTTTTTTTTTTTTTGCGGTACGCGGGCCTCTCACTGTTGTGGCCTCTCCCGTTGCGGAGCACAGGCTCCGGACGCGCAGGCTCAGTGGCCACGGCTCACGGGCCCAGCCGCTCCCCGGCATGTGGGATCTTCCTGGACCGGGGCACGAACCCGTGTCCCCTGCATCGGCAGGCGGACTCTCAACCACTGCGCCACCAGGGAAGCCCAGTCATTAGGTTTTAAATCTGCAAAATATCCACTCTCACCTAACAACTCAGAAAACCACTTTCCCCTCCATGAGCACATATCCCACTAGACATTTTTCATCCTAAGTTTGCAACTTCTGTCGAAAAATTAATGTATTCTTTTCCTCACATAACAAGACTGTTTATGTTAATAATAGAAAGTAATTTAAATTACAAAGTGTCTAAGTGCAATGAATTTTTTCCATGGCATACTATAATCTTTTTATTCTGTTCACATAATTTATCATCAGTTTTCCAGAATTTAAATTGAAAGAATTAAAACTAAGACTTTGTCAGCTTCCCCCCACTTGAGGAATTTTATCAAACTATTATCTATATAAAGGTGAAAAGAAAGTAAAATTTCTATTCTCTGTCACACGCGAGGCTGGACGAAACTTCGTGAGGTTCGGCCCTCATCGGGCAGGGGGTCTCGCTGCCCACTGACTAGCCCAGCTCTCCAAACCCCCCTCGGCAGACTCCCTCCCAGCACAGGGCTCTCAGGACCCAGGAGCACCTGAGTCCCCTGGGGGCTTGTGAAGATACAGAATGCTCCCCATCCTCACCCCCAGCATTCCTGGTTCTGTAGGTCTGCGGCGGGGCCCCAGAAGCTGCCTTTCCAGCAAGTTCTCAGAATGGGCCGCCAGGCCTGGTCCCTCACCTTGGGAACTGCACCCCATCATATCCTGCTTGTTTATCGAAGGCTCCAGCCACATTCACTTGGGGGCATTTCTGCACGCGCCCCCCAAGCTCTCCTGCTGCATGTTGTACTCTTGCTGCTCTGTTCCTAGAAGCACCCTTCCCATCCACGTCCACACGTCCACATCTTATAGCATAAAACTGCCATTACCGTCCCGTCATCTGAACTTGAACTCAGAAAAGGTGGACTCTTTTAGGAAAAGTCTAATCCATCCAATCTTCATAAGCACCTAGGGAGCTTTTAAAAAGTAGATTCCAAGGCCCAACCTAGACCCAGTGAATCACAAATCCAGGCAGGTGGGCCAGGAATCTGCATTTTCGGCTGCCTTCAGTCCCCAGGGGCGGAGGACTCTTTGGACGCCTGCCCTTCCTTTCCTCCTGGGCCTCCGCTGCTCCACCCATTCACAGCCGTGGGGCAAGGCCACGACTCCCTCCCCTGGCCTCCGTGAGTGCCTGCCTGCACACGGGGGCTCCAGGTGCACAGAGGTGCCCTCATGAGCCATGTGGGCCGCTGGTCTGAACCATCGGAGTCCACACCCTTGACAAGGAGGGGACTGACCGCTGACTTTCGCACTATTTTCCCAAAACAGGACCCTAACTCGCCAGGCCCAGGACTGCATGTGGTTCCCACCAGATTCTTGCTCACAAACATCTTGAAACAAATATATACAGTACAGTTAATAAACCACTCTGAAGTTTCTTGTATGGCCCTTTACTGAATGCCAGCAGACTGCAAACAGTATTTCTCTCTTTTGGCTCTCCCGACCAAATGAATTTTCCCAAGTTAATTTTTACCCAATATTCTCATTAAGAAGGTACTAAAAATTGTCATATACAATACCAGCAATGTAAAAAATCTGAAGTGAACACAGTGATTAACTATGGCATTGGCTGTCCGTCCTAACAGAAGGAAAAGGGTCTCCAGTGTAGCCAGCACTGTAATAGAATATCCAGCACACTGCCTTCTCACAAGAGACCCTGTACCCAGGCCTGCACCTGGCTTTCCTGGTCAGGCTTGGGGGTGCATTCTGGGTCCACCATGGCACAGCCAAATGCCCACAGTCTACACTTGGGCCCAGAGGCTATGCCCTGCGGCACCGTGTGAGCACATGTTTGCCATCGGTGTTTTCCAAAGGAGAGCCTTGCCTGATGGCACACTGTTCCGAGAGAAGTTACAGGGTAGCAGGCGGGGTGTCAGACTCAGCACAGAGCTGGAGCCATCATCCGCACCCCTCTCTCAACAAGACAAAATTCCACGAGGGGTCCTCCCAGTTCTGCTCTTTGAAGCTGGCTCGTCTCAGGCAAGTGCTCTAAGTTCTTGGAAGTTCAATTGCCTCACCTCTATAATGGAGTTGAGCTCACAGAAATGGGAAGAGCAAATGCAGGAACACAGAGCAAGCACACTATAAACTGTAGAGTCATAATGATGATGGTGGTAATGCCAGCAGTTGACCTTGCCTGAAGGCTACGCAAGCCAGCACTGCTCCACACACCTCACACGTATTATTACTCCTCACAACAACCCTAAGAGTCAGACACTAGGATTATCCCCATTTTATAGACAAGGACTAAGGCTCAAAGAGCCTAACCAGGACCGACCATCATGAAATGCACATGGCACTGGGCATGCTCTACCCAGTGTGTTGACGTGGGACATCCAAGCTGCGTCAACACAGCCAAACTGGAACGGCCCTTCCCAGAAGCACCAGCATTAAAAGTAACAGGATGGGCTTCCCTGGTGGTGAGCGGTTAAGAATCTGCCTGCCAAGGCAGGGGACACGGGTTTGAGCCCTGGTCCGGGAAGATCCCACATGCCGCGGAGCGACTAAGCCCATGAGCCACAACTACTGAGCCTGCGCGTTGCAACTACTGAAGCCTGCACGCCTAGAGCCCGTGCTCCGCAACAAAAGAAGCCACTGCCATGAGAAGCCCGTGCACCGCAACGAAAAGTAGCCCCACTCACCGCAACTAGAGAAAGCCCGCGTGCAGCAATGAAGACCCAATGCAGCCAAAAATAAATAAATAAAATAAATCTACTAAAAAGAGAGAAAGGAAATGAATGAGCACTCTGCAATGCAGGGGACTTCATAAGACTGCAAACAGAAGGAGGCTCCCTCTCAGAGGGTCACCTGAGCAGGGAGTCCTGCCTCATCCTGAAGCCTAGAGTAGAATGTCGAGCAGCAGCAGAGCCGGGAAAGATGCGAGAAGGGGACAGGCTTGAGGGAGGGCCGAGCCGCCGCCGCCCGCTGCGCCCTCCTCACGTCGTCCAGCCGGCCTGAACGCCTCGTGGCTTTGCTCGTGTGCAGCTGAGTTCTGAGCAGACAAGACTGCCAGAAAAACACCTCCCATGAGTACTGTGCGTTTACAGCCCAGTACCGTATATTTAGATGAAACTACTGCACAAATGATTTTGAGAACTAAAACAAATATATGGGAACTACGAGCTCTAAAAGATCTTAGATTAGCTTTGAAATTATTCTACGTACCTCGTATTAGTTCATAAATATTCATGTCCATAAGTTCACATATTAGTGCAAGAGAACCAGATTTTCTGTCACTGAAGAAGAAAGCACGTTTTTAAAATGTTTTTTCTTTCTTGTATTAATCAGAAAAAATAATCAAATATTTAATTCATTTGTAAACACTTCTGATAAACACAAAGCACTCCTACATCAGACAAAGACCAAAGTGTAATGATTGAAACAGCAGAAGTTTTGATTTTTAATCAACATTTTAATTTAAAATTTAAAATAATTTTAAATACTAGTAAAACTCTACTTCAGGCAAAAATTCTAAAAGCCCCCCTCCCCACAATTTTTAAAGAGAAGTGTCTTGAAAATAGAAAAGTTAACTATCAGCAGAAAGAAGAAATGAGGTTTGAGGAGCTGCAGAAGCAAAACAAAGAAAGTAGGATTTGATTCATGCTCTGTGGCTGCAAATTTAGTTTTAATTTACCTAAATTACTTACATGCGATGGGGATACATCACAGTGCAGGGAGCAAAACCAAAACTCCAGCCAAGGCAAAAAGGAGGAAGATGAGTCACACCACACCCCTGCAGTGTCACCCCCGGACCCTGCTCCAGGAGCCTCTGGTGGGGCTGGAAGGGGTCCCCGCTGTCACTCAGGACTGCCAGGAGGCCCATGTGCAACCGTGCACAGAAGTACTTTGCAAAGTGCACATAAAGCACCCTCAGCACAGGCAGTGCTGTGACCGTCACACGCAGACTGCGGTCTCTGGACCTGGCCCCAACTAATGGCTCAGAGCACGCGGGCCAGGACGCCACACAGCCATGACAAGACATTGCATTTTGAGTTTAGAACTGTTCAGCCTCCTGATTAAAATCTCCTGCACTTTAACGGTCAGAGGCTGCGGTTTCTCGGCTGGTTGTACAGGCCGGGCTTCCTGCTGAGGGGCGCCTTCTCAGAGCTCCAGGCCAGGACCCCAGCCCCAGCCCCTGGCAGACAAGCCCCTCCAGACAAGCTGTGCTCTGCCTTCTTGATCGACAGGTAAACCTTACGGAAGCTACTTTATAATTAGAAAAGAAATTAAAAATCCCCTGAAATTATGTCAATTGTAGTAAGAAAGGCTGCATGAGACCACACAGAGATGGCAAGTGGCAGCAATCCCTGAAAGAGGACAACAGGGGCTTTCCCAGTAGGTCACAACTCACACTCGGATGCCCAGGGCCACCACCGTCTACACAGAAGCCCAACTGCTACAGGAGAGGAACCGTTTGAATGTTGTTTGCTTTTATGAGGTGGAGTCACTGAAATGAAGGCCTTTCTACGTTAGGACTCAGATAAAGACACTGGTCCAAATAAGTAAGTGACTTAAGATAAAACAAAAATTATTATTCTCTGAGCTACAAAGCAAATATTTAAAATGCCTACCATGGTTTTCTTTCTTAAAAAGAGATTTAATAATTATCATCAAATTTAGATAATGTTTAAAGCCCCAAATATACTTACAAAACCACTTCGTGCAACGTAAGAATGTTTGGGTGTGGATTCAGGTGCCTCAGTGCTTGTATCTCTCATAGATTGCTCACTTGCTCAATACTATGGTATAGGTAAAAATAAATAACTAATTTATAATTCAGGTCAACTTTAAAATCAGGGTTATCAAATCATTATTTATTATCTACAATCACAACAGAAAAACTCACAAATATTTCAAGCAAGTTAATCAGATTTTATTTCTCCCATTAGCAGCTGATCTTAAGTATATCTTGTTTCTACATTATCTTATAAAAATCATATGTTCAAACTTTTCCCATCTAAGTTCCTGAAAGAATACCTTGGTAGTTTCTCTTACAATTAATAAATATAGAAACAGATACTAAAATTTCCTATTAATCAGTTTATAGGAACTAACTGAGCAATGTAAATGCCATCTGAAAATAAACATTTCACATTCAGACCCAGTCTTTTTTTTTGAGATAAATATTTTAATTCAATATTTTTTAAATTATTTTTTTAACATCTTTATTGGAATATAATTGCTTTACAATGTTGTGTTAGTTTCTGCTGTATAACAAAGTGAATCAGCTATACATACACATATATCCCCATATCTCCTCCCTCTTGCCTCTCCCTCCCAGCAACTGACAAAGCAATCATTTGTCAGTTGCTTTGTTTGCAAATATTTTCTCCCATTCTGAGGGTTGTCTTTTCGTCTTGTTTACGGTTTCCTGTGCAAAAAGCTGTGCAAAAGCTTTTAAGTTTCATTAGGTTCCATTTGTTTATTTTTGTTTTTATTTCCATTTCTCTAGGAGGTGGCAGACCCAGTCTTCTTTCTTAACTTTAATGAAGGCTGTACATTTTTTTGTCAATGTCATTCACCTGGGGAGAGGTGTTCTCTTGGCAGGTGTGTCTTACTGCGGGCTTTTCTTTATGAAGACTGCTCTGCCTGCCACCATGTTCACATCCCAAATTACAATACAAGTAATAGAGGCTGATGGTCTAAGGCTGGCTGTCACCACCCTCCAGACTGACTCTTACAAGAGACCCCCTTCCCCACAGCTGGGCCCATGGGGTCACACCCAGTCGAATGACTCCATCCACCAGAGACTTAGTTCCCTGACCAGGGATCGAACCCGGGCCCACAGCAATGAAAGCGCCGAGTCCTAACCACTGGACCTCTGGGGAATTCTTAGAAAGTAAGTTTTTCTAACCAATCGAATCTGTAGGAAGAAAGTCCTCAAGGTAAAGGGGGAAAAGAAGTGGTTTTATTCCTATTAGATAAAATAGATTTCACAATAAGGATTGTTACCAGGTATGATTTCATGATGATAGAAAGGGTCAGTACATCAGGAAGACATGACAATTATCAATGTGTATTTCTAAATAACAGAGGTTCAATGTACATGATGTAAAAACTGACAGAACTAAAATAAGACAGTTGGAGATTTCAACGTCCCCCTCTCCCATAACTGGTAGAGTAACCATTCAAAACCTCAGTAAAGATACAGAAGATCCTAACAGCATTATTAACCACCTTGACCTAACTGACATTTATATAACAGTATATTCAACACCTACAGATAAAATATGTTTTTCAAGTATATATGGAACACTCACTCAGAGGAACAAGATGCTGGACCAAAAGATAAATCTCAATAAATTTCAAAATGCTGAAGACTTAGGGAACATGTTCTCTGACCACAATGGAATTAAATTAGAAATCACTAACAGTAAGCAATCTAGAAAATTCCTAAATATTTGCAAATTACATAACACACTTGTAAATAACCCATGGGTAAAGAAGAAATCACAAGGGAAATTAGAAAACATTTCCAAGCAAGGAATAAAGAAAGCACTTTTCAAAATGTATAGGAGGCAGGTAAAACAACGCTTAGAAGAATACTTATGGCTTTAAATGCTTATGTTAGAAAGGAAGAAATGGTTAAAATCAATGGTCTAAGTTTTTGCCTTAAGAAGGTAGAATAAGGGGGCTTCCCTGGTGGCACAGTGGTTGGGAGTCTGCCTGCCGATGCAGGGGACACGGGTTCGTGCCCCGGTCCGGGAGGATCCCACATGCCGCGGAGCGGCTGGGCCCGTGAGCCATGGCCGCTGAGCCTGCGCGTCCGGAGCCTGTGATCTGCAACAGGAGAGGCCACAGCAGTGAGAGGCCCGCGTACCGAAAAAAAAAAAAAAAAAAAAGAAGGTAGAATAAGAAGAGCAAATTAAATCCAAAGTAGGTTGAAGAAAAGCAATAATAGGGCTTCCCTGGCAGCGCAATGGTTGGGAATCTGCCTGCCAACGCAGGGGACACGGGTTGGAGCCCTGGTCCAGGAAGATCCCACGTGCCGCGGAGCAACCTGTGCACCACAACTACTGAGTCTGCGCTCTAGAGCCCGCAAGCCACAGCTACCGAAGCCCATGCGCCTAGAGCCCGTGCTGCACAACAAGAGAAGCCACGGCAATGAGAAGGCCGCCCACCGCAACGATGAGTAGCCCCCGCTCGCCGCAACTAGAGAAAGCCCGCACATAGCAATGAAGACCCAACGCAGCCAAAAAATAAAGACAGAAAAACAGAAATTTATTTAAAAAAAAAAAAACAAGAAAAACAACTTGGTCATGTTGCGGACCTTACACGAGTAACTAACTTCATTATCTCCAAACTAAGACTTTGAGCCACTGAGGAACATGGTCCTCAGGAGCTGAGAGCATGCCTCCTGACAGAACTAATGAGCCGGCTTATGACACCTGGACTGCATACGAGCAAAGCGTACTGCAAAAGCCATGGGCTTCTGGGAGGAGGGGGGGTTGGAGGCTCCAAAACCAAGCTCCGCCGGCCTATGTGACTCAGCGCGCTTTTCCCGTTACTGACTCTCGTTTCTCACATCACCCACACGGCGGCACGAGGTGACTGTGAGGGTTCAGTTAGGCAACGATTAGCAGAGCAGAAATGGAGTTTTAAAGGAACCTAAAATTACTCTTCAAGTGAATACGATTAAACTGTTTTATAATGATGATAGATACTCCGGAACTCTAAAAGCTAGAGATATTATTTTCACAGTTGAAAAATAAAACCAAAGAACAGCATAAAACTTGCGGATCAAGGATCAGTGACACTGGACCATCCAATAAATTATTAGCAATAATATTCCTAGAAATGACACCAAAAGCAGTTGTCTTTCTTCTAGAAACTATAAAGTCATTTCTTCCTGTAAATCAGAAATAATAGCAATACCCTTTTCAACGTTAGAAGCTATGTGCAATATGACTCATTCCAGATCCTCTATGGTCATTTTCTGTTTGTTTTCATTTTTTTAATATAAGTTTATTTATTTATTTGTTTATTTATGGCTGTGTTGGGTCTTCATTGCTGCGTGCGGGCTTTCTCTAGTTGCGGCGAGTGGGGCTACTCTTCGTTGCGGTGCGCGGGCTTGTCATTGTGGTGGCTTCTCTTGTTGCGGAGCACGGGCTCTAGGCGCGCAGGCTCAGTAGTTGTGGTTCACGGGCTCAAGAGTGCAGGCTCAGTAGTTGTGGCGTGCGGGCTCAGTAGTTGTGGCGCACGGGCTTAGTTGCTCCGCGGCATGTGGGATCTTCCCAGACCAGGACTCGAGCCCGTGTCCCCTGAATTAGCAGGCAGATTCTTAACCACTGTGCCACCAGGGAAGTCCTGTTTTGATTTGTTTTTTCCTTTAATTTTGAAATTATTTTAGACTAACAGAAGAGTTGCAACATAGTAAAGGAAGTCCCCTTCACCTGGCTTCCCCTAATGTTAACATCTTACATAACATTTATCAAAACTAAAAATTAACATTGGTACAAATCTATTAACTACACTAGACACTTTATTTGGATTTCCCCGGTTCTTCCACTAATGTCTTTTTCTCTTTCAGGATCCAGGAGACCACACTGCAATTAAGATGTCATGTCCCCTCAGTCACCTCCACTCTGTGACAGCTCCACAGTCTGTCTTTGTTTTTTGTTATCTTCACAGTTTTGAGGAGTACTGGGCAGGTATTTTGTAGAATGTCCCTCAATTTGGTCTCTTCTGATGTATACTCATAATTCAACCGAGATTATGGATCTTGGGAAAGAACACCATGGAGGTGACATGCTCTTCTAATGCCACTTTATCAGAAGGTACATGATATCAATATGTCTTGTTACTGATGATGTTAATCTTAATCATTTAGTTAAGCTGGTATCTACCAGTCTCTCACTGTAAAGTTACTATCTTTCCCTTTCTATTTTCTATTCTTTATCAGCAAGTCAGCAAGTCCAGCCCACAGTCAAACGGAAGGAAATTAAGCCCCACCTCCTGGAGGAAGGAGTATCAAACAATTTGTGGATATAAGTTAAAACCACCACAGTAATTAATAAATATTTGGGAGGAGATCACTCGAGGCTGTGCAGAAATTCTTTTCTATTTATTTATTTAAACTTTTTTTGGCCACACCACAGGGCATGCAGGGTCTCAGCTCCCTGACCAGGGATCTAACCCGTGGCCCCTGCAGTGGAAGCTCGGAGTCTTAACCACCGGACCACCAGGGAAGTCCCAGAAATTCTGTTCTCTTTAAAGTTTCACCTTACTAATTTTAGCATTCATCAGTTTATCTTGCCTGCAGGAATTATTACTATGTATTCTAATGATGATTTTCCATTTCCCTCATTCCTCTGTATTTATGAATTAGAATTCTTCTATAAGGAAGAATTTTCCCCTCATCCCAATTTGTTTATTCATTCGGCCATTTATTTACATCAGTATGCACTCATGGTTATTTGAATGAAGAGGGAGAGAGAGAGGTGCACACATGGGTTGGTATACATACACACTAGCTCTGTCTGCTCAGAAGACCCAGACATGCTGACATTCCAGGAGCAATGAGCATACCTGGTGCCAAGGTCTGATTTTCTAAATACCTTTCTCCGATAAAAGGGACCAAAACTCCTTTGAGAAATGGAAGATTCTAGGGGCAGGGAAAATACAAGATGAGCTTAGAGAATCTGGTAGTACCAAAAAGTAAAGAAGTGTTAAAAAAAAAAAAAAAGAAAATGATGGGTGATATCAAAGGAACATAGGAGCCAACTTGAAAGTGCTCCCCACGGCCACAGCGGGCTCAATTTTAGCTGAACAATTATCAAATAATGATAGCACTGGATTATAATCGCCTATAGTTTTGGACATATGCATCAAGAGCAAATGAGAACTCACAAGAGAAAACCCAAAATCCAGTTCCCCGTGGGTTTAGATTACGCAGGCTAGCAGACACCTATCAGAACTAAGCTGGAGACTCTGTCACTGATTCTGGACATCAAAGGGCCACAGACCACCACCAACTCAAAGTGCATTTCCTTTTAAGTAAAGGAAATATGTGACAATGGCTGACAATAACTCCCCCCCCACACACACAAACTTTGAAAAAAAAAGTAAAGTATCACGATTCAGTGGTATTTTATTTTAAAATATCTTTACTTATTATGGGATTTTAAAAGAAAAATGTGTTCTAATCAACCACTTTTAAAGTTAAGACAATGAACTGTTTCTGAAATATGACAAACAATCACACGTCCTGTAATGCAAGCCACCATCTACTGAGTGTCTATCACGCACCCCGCGTCGCCAGCTCCTGTCTCCTCACTGCCTTGGTCAGTCCTCCAGTGCCTCACGACAGGAAGCCAAGGCTCGGGAGGACGAGGCACTTCCAGCATCGGGGACCTGATGGATCCCGGACATACTTCACTGCTAGGAAACCACGTTCCTCAGGTAACTCCACATTCTCCCCAGGGACTGAGGTTACCTGAAGGTACTTTTCCAGATAAACGGAGTGTTTCCGCCTCCCCAGGGGATTGACCTCAAAGCATTCTAATTTTCTTCCATGGGAACATTTCTAAAATGTTACAGATCTCTCTACCTTCCCGAAGGCACATCGGTGACCCAGTGTGACCTCTCCTTGAGGGCTGGCTCAACAGAGCAAATTCGACTGTGCATCGTTCTGACACAGCAACAATCCCGGGAGCACCTAAAGTCTGCAGGTTGTTTGTCCGGTCCACTTTTGTATTTATCTTTTCACTAAAATAGCACCTGGCAAGTCCTGCTGTCTGCAAGTACATCTACCCCTGAGCCCGACAGCAGGAGGGACAGGGATCCGGGCCTCTCCGACGGCACAGATGCGTCACACCTGCCGCTCAAAGCCCCTTCTCGCCTCTGCTGGGTTTGTGGCGCATTTCTCCAAGGCGGCTGATTCAGGCAGAGTCTGCTCTTTGCACACGGGATCATCAGAACACGGTGCATCAAATTCTTTACCACGAGTAGTTTAAAGGTAAAGATGGGGCTTCCCTGGTGGCGCACTGGTTGAGAGTCCGCCTGCCGATGCAGGGCACATGGGTTTGAGCCCTGGTCTGAGAAGATCCCACATGCCGTGGAGCGGCTGGGCCCATGAGCCATGGCCGCTGGGCATACGCATCCGGAGCCTGTGCTCCGCAACGGGAGAGGCCACAACAGGGAGAGGCCCGCGTACCACAAAAAAAAGAACGTTTTTCTTTTGAAAAAGGTAAAGATGGAATGTGGGGGGCGGGGGAGGATAAAGAAATGCAAAGAATTCAGAATACACAGAGGAAGCCTTGATAGAAGAGAGGAAAAGCAGAAGCCCCAGTGACTTCAGAGTCTTGGCATGGTAGGTAAACACCATATGCTTTGGCCTGGCTCTGCCCACCTAGTGACCTAGAGTGACAACTCTCTAGTAACTTCCCATCACTAACCACCTTTCCTCACGTGATTATGCCTACCCTCTGGGGATGTCACGAGGACGACATTACTGTTCTCTGTACTCCCTGACACGGTTAACTGGCCTGTACTCCTTCCTGATCTGAAAAACTATCTTTCATACTAAGAGTTTGAAATCAAGGTCTATAGCCCCAAACACTTCGGAAGGATCTACATCAATGTAGGGCAATTACTGTGGTTTTTTAAAACTTTGCTTTAGATATTTAGAGGCTTCAATTCCTTTGAGATTAAAAAAAAAAAATTGAAACCAGAGTTTCAAACCCTTTTATTGAAAAGTTTAACAGTTGCAGTAAAGCCATCATTTACTTCATTATTCTGACAGAGTTTCCTAAACACATCTGGTCTTTGACTCCTTAGTGTGACACAGGTTAAGAAGCTGCAAGCTCAAGCACTTTAGGAGGCTGCTCTGTGGGAGAGGCCACAGCAGTCTCAAAGGGGCTGATCTAGAACTGGAGAGTTGCCCTCTCCACAAACTGCGACTGGCCACTCCCAGGGAATACATTTCTCTAATCCTATCTGAAACTTATTTTTCAATATATTCAAGAGTAACTGATTTACAACTAATTAAATCACAAGGACCTCTAATATCTTTTTTTTTTAACTTTTTTTTTTTTTTTTGACCGCATGGCATGTGGGATCCTACTTCCCCGACCAGGGATCGAACCTGCACCCCCTGCACTGGAAGCGCAGAGTCCTAACCACTGGGCTACCAGGGAAGTCCCCGGACCTCCAATATCTTAAATCCAATGTTTCAATTATAAAAATCCAACATACACACAACTCTTAGGAACATATAGACTGCTTAAAGGGAGGCATACTTCTACCACTTAAATTCTTTGTGACCATCAATCACTGATATTGTAGTAAACTTGGACATGAACAAACTCCAGTACGATAATATAAAATTAGACTATAATCCTCACTGCCCAAAGAACTCTGATATGACATGTTATCACATGAATACAATTTTCCCATTAAGTTGCTCTCATCGATTTAAACCTGTGTCTGCAGATGTAGAGAACAAACGTATGGACACCAAGGGGAGAAAGTGGCAGGGGTGGTGGTGGTGGGGGGGGTATGAGCTGGGAGATTGGGATTGACACGTATACACTATTATGTATAAAATGGATAACTAATAAGAACATGCTGTATAAAAAAATAAATAAAATAAAATTCTAAAATTCAAAAAAAACGAAAACCAAAACCTGTGTCTGTATTTAGTCTCAAATAGGTCTCACGTTGCCTACCTTTCAAAGTGCTGTTTCATTTGTTTACATGCATAATAGTTTCCATCTCTCAGGTTCTGCATCTTCACAACTTCAGAAAACGTTCCCTCTCCTATTTTGCCAATTGCTTTATAGTCTATAAATGAAAACAATTATAAAAATAAAAGTTTACTTATGCATCTGTTTTGTACTCACTTCCAGAGAGCAGACGTCTTTATCTGTAAAATAATCCAACGGCAATGTATTGAGGATACTTCGCCTATGTTTTCTAAGGTTCAGTGTTCCCCTCATTTCAAGAGAAACTGGGTTGTATGTTGGCAACACGCAGTCTCTGCTCTCCCTCGTGCAGCGGGGAACCACATGACCTGAATCCTGAGCAGTGAGGAAAGGCTCAGCTCCCCTACGAGACGCTCGTAGACCAAGCATCCACTGAGCCCAGGGAAAGTGGCGGGAGGAGTCAGAACGACAGTGCGTTGAACACTACTGACCGCCTGGGCAAGAGATCAAAGGACAAAAGGGAGCTCAGGAGAGAACAGCTACTTTCCAAGCAGAAATGGAAGCAATGAGAGAAGCCCAGAAAGCAAAAGTCTCTTTGGGTTGGAAGAGCTTCCGCAGCCCAAATAATAGGAGGATAAAACCAAAAAAATCTTGACAGAAAGCAGCTGTGAGACTTGACAGACAAACAACCTAGTCAGCCAAGGTTGCACCAACGTCACGGGAAGGCAGCCACTCCCCACCCAACCCAGGCTCTTGCCTCAGAGAGGAAGGAGGCTCCTGCATATTGAGACAGAGAAGCAAAGCAGCAAGGCCCCAAAGAAATAAGACAGGCTTGAGAAGAATGTTTAGAAAAGAACCTTGAGTGTGGAACTGACCAGAAGCAAACAGATCAGAAACCTATTAAACAAACTTGGACCAAAAGGAGCACATCACCTTTGGGTCCCAAACCGACATCAACACAGAGCAGGCTTTTAAAACTGTCCCCGCTCCAAAGGAGGGCCTCCGCTTCAACACCTCTTTTAGACAACACCTCTTTTAGACAGAGCACATTTTTAACACCTTGTGTGAATTCTGATTTGAACAAACCAACAGAAAAAAGGCACAACTTTTTTTAGAATAATGTTTTTTAGAAATGATATGTTTAAAGATTTTAAAAGTCCTTATCTGTTAGCAAGAAGTACTAAACTGTTTGGGGATGAAATGATACTATGTTTAGATTTGCTTTAAAAGCCTATACATTCCCATTCACTTCTGCCGGAAGTATAAACTGGTATAGTCATTTTGGAGGGCAATTTGACAATATCTATTAAATATTTTAGATGTGTATATCCTTTGACCCAGCAATTCCAATTCTACAACTTATCCCGCAAAACATACTTGCTCAAGTATATGTGAGATGAGAACGTTAGCGTAACATTACTTAATAGGGAAAAACTAATGTCCCCAAACAGAAAACTGTATAAATTAAATACAGTTTCTCTATATAATGGGATGTATTGAATATATTTGAAAGAATGACACAGATACACAGATCCTTAAAACTAATGTCCTTAAAGGCAATACACATACACACACACACGCACCACAGTTTGTGGCTGCTCTGAGGGATAAGGTTGCAGGTATTTCACTATCTAAGTCAGGTATATTCCATAATGAAAGTACTATTTTATTTAAAAAACAACAATAAAAAATAGACTCCAGGAAAAAAAAGTGATGGGGGTAAAAATGACAAAATGTTGATCACTGTTGAAACTAGGTAACAGATACACAAGAGCATTCACTCTACTAATTTCTCTACTTCTGGCATGCTTAAAAGTTCCATGATGAAAAGTTAAAATGAAAGGGCAAAACCTCCTCCAGGATCCTCCCTGTCCATGCCCCGTCGTGACTAGCCAGAATAGAAATGACCTCCAGGAGACCCTAGGAGCCATGACATAAAGATGGTGGAAAAGCCACCAGGAGAGACTCTCAACCGGGAATACCCACGTAGGACATTCATATGAACAAGAGAAATGCCATTCTAGTACAAAGGCCATGAGAACTGGGGCTTTAACCATTACAGCACCTAGTAAGCATTACCCTAACATACTAATATATAAATAAATACCATAATTTATAAAACAAATAGAACAATAGACTTCTCAGAATTTGTATTTGCAAGATTTCACACGTTTATATTTGTCTGAGATTTTATCCCACTTGTAAGTTACTATCTTAGCCTGCCACTGTTTCATGGATGCTGGCAGAAGACACAGCCTCTTGGGTCAGAGACAAAGGACTTCATTTCTCATGGTACAGCAAGGCATATGAGCATCAGCATATTAACATTGGTCTCCCTTGCCCCGAAGTCCCACAGGGGTGACTGGATGGGCCCAGGTGTCACCTGCACATGGAGTGGATTGCTTTACAGGAGAGGAATCTAGGGCCAATGGCCCAGCACTTTTCCAACAAGCAGTAAACAAGATGAATAACCCTTGCCATCTGGCACACTCAGCAAGAACTTGCAGGGAAGCTCAGGGCCTGAGGCAAATTGTCTTCCCAATGGTTCATTACAGTTTAATACCTACATTAACCAGTTTTGCTGATACAGGGTACTTGGTATGGGATTACTCTTATAAAAATTCATATATAGGTAATATTGATTTTAATGCTGCTTTTTTTTTCTTCTTTTTTTGGCTGTGTTGGGTCTTCGTTGCTCCGTGCAGGCTTTCTCTAGATGCGGCGAGTGGGGGCTACTCTTTGTTGCAGCGCGCGTGCTTCTCATTGCAGTGGCTTCTCTCGTTGCAGAGCATGGGCTCTAGAGTACAGGCTCAGTAATTGTGGCGCACGGGCTTACTTGCTCTGCGGCATGTGGGATCTTCCCGGACCAGGGCTCGAACCCGTGTCCCCTGAATTGGCAGGCAGATTCTTAACCACTGAGCCACCAGGGAAGTCCCTAATGCCGCCTTTTTTTTTTTTTTTAGCAGATATTCATTTTTAATTATTATTTATTTATTTATGGCTGTGTTGGGTCTTCATTTCTGTGCAAGGGCTTTCTCTAGTTGCGGCGAGCGGGGGCCACTCTTCATCGCGGTGCACAGGCCTCTCACTATCGTGGCCTCTCTTGTTGCAGAGCACAGGCTCCAGATGCACAGGCTCAGTAGTTGTGGCCCACGGGCCCAGTCGCTCCACGGCATGTGGGATCTTCCCAGACTAGGGCTCGAACCCATGTCCCCTGCATCAGCAGGCAGACTCTCAACCACTGCGCCACCAGGGAAGTCCCCTAATGCCGCTTTTTAATCTTACTAAAAAATAACAATTTCAGTGTACATTTTCATATATACTAGCTTCAGGCTGTGCAAAATAAGAAAATCCTATTTGTAATCACATATTTGTAGAAATTGGAAAAACTACTTTTCCCCCAAAAAAAGCATCTAACCATGTTATTACCATTCAAAATACCGTATACCACTACCAGTGTGTAGTAACTGTCACAGGAAGAAAGAAGAACCTGTAACTGCTGTGCATATAGTAGATGCCCAACAACTCCTGAAGAGAAGGGTTGAAGAAAATAATTCTGAAAGCTTTACACAGGGCTTCCCTTCTTATCCTTTAAGAAAACTGAAATCGTATCAAGTATCTTTTCTGACCACAACGCTATGAGACTAGATACCATTTACAGACAAAAAAACTGTAAAAAATACAAACACATGGAGGCTAAACAATATGGTACTAAATAATCAAGAGATCACTGAGGAAATCAAAAAATACCTAGAAACAAATGACAATGAAACTACAACGACCCAAAACCTATGGGATGCAGCAAAAGCAGTTCTAAGAGGGAAGTTTATAGCAATACAATCCTACCTCAAGAAACAAGAAAAATCTCAAATAAACAACACCTAAAGCACCTAAAGCAATTAGAGAAAGCAGACCAAAAATACCCAAGGTTAGCAGAAGAAAAGAAATCATAAAGATCAGATCAGAAATAAATGAAAAAGAAATGAAGGAAAACAGCAAAGATTAATAAACTAAAAGCTGGTTCTTTGAGAAGATAAACAAAATTGATAAACCACTAGCCAGACTCATCAAGAAAAAAAGGGAGAAGACTCAAGTCAACAGAATTAGAAATGAAAAAGGAGAAGTAACAACTGACACTGAAGAAATACGAAGGGTCATGAGAGATTACTACAAGCAACTGTATGTCAATAAAATGGACAACCTGGAAAAAATGGACAAATTCTTAGAAAAGCACAACCTTCCGAGACTGAACCAGGAAGAAATAGAAAATATAAACAGACCAATCACAAGCACTGAAATTGAAAATGTGATTAAAAATCTTCCAACAAACAAAAGCCCAGGACCAGATGGCTTCACAGGCGAATTCTATCAAACATTTAGAGAAGAGCTAACACCTATCCTTCTCAAACTCTTCTAAAATATAGCACAGGAAGGAACACTCCCAAACTCATTCTAGGAGGCCACCATCACCCTGATACCAAAACCAGACAAAGATGTCACAAAAAAAGAAAACTACAGGCCAATATCTCTGATGAACACAGATGCAAAAATCCTCAACAAAATACTAGCAAACAGAATACAACAGCACATTAAAAGGATCATACACCATGATTAAGTGGGGTTTATCCCAGGAATGCAAGGATTCTTCAATATACGCAAATCAATCAATGTGATACACCATATTAACAAAACAAAGGATAAAAACCATATCATCATCTCAATAGATGCAGAAAAAGCTTCTGACAAAATTCAACACCCATTTATGATAAAAACTCTCTAGAGACTTCCCTGGTGGCACAGTGGTTAAGAATCCGCCTGCCAACACACGGGACAGAGGTTTGAGCCCTGGTCCAGGAAGATCCCACGTGCCGCGGAGCAACTAAGCCCGTGTGCCACAACTATTGAGCATGCACTCTAGAGCCCATGAGCCAAACTACTGAGCCGGTGTGCCACAACTACTGAAGCCTGTGCACCTAGATCCCATGCTCTGCAATGAGAAGCCACTGCAGTGAGAAGCCCGTGCAGTGTAATGAAGAGTCACCCACACCTGCCACAACTAGAGAAAGCCCATGCACAGCAACGAAGACCCAACACAGCCATAAATAAATAAATAAATAAATAAATAAATAAATGTATTAAAAAAAAACTCTCCAGAAAGTAGGCATAGAGCAAATCTACTTCAACATAATGGAGGCCATATATGACAAACCCATAATCAACATCGTCCTCAATGGTGAAAAACTGAAGCCATTTCCTCTAAGATTAGGAACAAGACAAGGTTGCCCACTCTCACCACTATTACTCAACATAGTTTTGGAAGTTTTAGCCACAGCAATCAGAGAAGAAAAAGAAATAAAAGGAATCCAAATCAGAAAAGAAGAAGTAAAGCTGTCACTGTTTGCAGATGGTATGATACTATACATAGAGAATCCTAAAGATGCTACCAGAAAACTACTAGAGTTAATCAATGAATCTGGTAGAGTGGCAGGATACAAAATTAATGCACAGAAATCTCTTGCATTCCTATACATTAATGATGAAAAATCTGAAAGAGAAGTTAAGGAAACACTCCCATTTACCTTTGCAACAAAAAGAATAAAATACCTAGGAATAAACCTACCTAAGGAGATAAATGACCTGTATGCAGAAAACTATAAGACACTGAAGAAAGAAATTAAAGATGATACAAACAGATGGAGAGATATACCATGTTCTTGGATTGGAAGAATCAACATTGTGAAAATGACTATACTACCCAAAGCAATCTACACAATCCCTATCAAACTACCAATGGCATTTTTCACAGAAGTAGAACAAAAAGTTTCACAATTTGTATGGAAACACAAAAGACCCCGAATAGCCAAAGCAGTCTTGAGAAAGAAAGACGGAGCTGGAGGAATCAGGCTCCTGGACTTCAGACTACACTACAAAGCTACAGTAATCAAGACAGTATGGTATTGGCACAAAAACAGAAATATAGATCAGTGGAACAGGATAGAAAGCCCAGAGATAAACCCACACACAGATGGTCACCTTATTTTTGATAAAGGATGCAAGAGTATACAGTGGAGAAAAGACTGCCTCTTCAATAAGTGGTGGTGGGAAAACTGGACAGCTACATGTAGAAGAATGAAATTAGAACACTTCCTAACACCAACACAAAAATAAACTCAAAATGGATTAAAGACCTAAATGTAGGGCCAGACACTATAAAACTCTTAGAGGAAAACGTAGGCAGAACACTCTATGACATAAATCACAGCAAGATCCTTTTTGATCCACCTCCTAGAGAAATGGAAATAAAAACAAAAAAATGGGACCTAATGAAACTTAAAAGCTTTTGCACAGCAAAGGAAACCATAAACAAGACAAAAAGACAACCTCAGAATGGGAGAAAATATTTGCAAATTAAGCAACTGACAAAGGATTAACCTCCAAAATATACAAGCAGCTCATGCAGGTCAATATCAAAAAACAAACAACAAACAAACAACCCAATCCAAAAATGGGCAGAAGATCTAAATAGACATTTCTCCAAAGAAGATATACAGACTGCCAACAAACACATGAAAAGATGCTCAACATCACTAATCATTAGAGAAATGCAAATCAAAACTACAGTGAGGTATCACCTCACACCAGTCAGAATGGCCATCATCAGAAAATCTACAAACAATAAATGCTGGAGAGGGTGTGGAGAAAAGGGAACACTCTTGCACTGTTGGTGGGAATGTAAATTGATACAGCCACTATGGAGAACAGTCTGGAGGTTCCTTAAAAAACTAAAAATAGAACTACCATATGACCCAGCAATCCCACTACTGGGCGTATACCCTGAGAAAACCATAATTGAAAAAGAGTCACATTCCACAATGTTCATTGCAGCTCTATTTACAATAGCCAGGACATGGAAGCAACCTGTGTCCATCAACAGATGAATGGATAAAGAAGATGTGGCACATATACGCAATGGAATATTACTCAGCCATAAAAGGAAATGAAATTGATTTATTTGTAGTGAGGTGGATGGACCTGGAGTCTGTTATACAGAGTGAAGTAAGTCAGAAAGAGAAAAACAAATACTGTACGCTAACACATACATATGGAATCTGAAAAAAAAAAAGGTTCTGAAGAACCTAGGGGCGGGACAGGAATAAAGACGCAGATGTAGAGAATGGACTAGAGGACACGGGGAGGGGAAGGGTAGCTGGGACGAAGTGAGAGAGTAACACTGACATATATACACTACCAAATGTAAAATAGAGAGCTAGCCGGAAGCAGCTGCATAGCACAGGGTGATCAGCTCAGTGCTTTGAGACCACCTAGAGGAGTGGGATAAGGAGGGTGGGAGGGAGACGCAAGAGTGAGGGTATATGGGGATATATGTATACGTATAGCTGATTCACTTTGTTATACAGCAGAAACTAACACAACATTGTAAAGCAATTATACTCCAATAAAGATGTTAAAGGAAAAAAGAAAAAAAAATAAAGCTAATCATGAGGAAACTATCAGACAAATACAAATTGTGGGACATTCTGCAAAACACATGGCCTGGATTCTAGAAAAATGTTGTCATCAAAGACACAAAAGGCAAGACACTGTGCCAGCTAAAGGACACCAAAAAGATATGGCAACAAAATGCAATTTGTGATTTTTGACTGGGATCCTGGAAAAAATAAAAACACCTGTAATGGATATTATTGGTATAACTGGGAAAATGTGAGATATAGACTGCATATTACATAACAGCATTGTATCAACATGTTATTTGTACTGTGATTATGTAGGAGAATGTTCTTCTTAGGGGATACTTGCTGAATTATTAGTGGTGAAATGTAATGATGTCTACAACTACTCTCAAAAGGTTCAGCGAAAATAAATAAATACATAATTGAGAGAGAGAGAGAGAAAGAAAATGCCAGAGCACAAGTGAGATGGCACACAAACATAAGGCAAAATGGTGCACCTAGGTGAAGGGTGTATGAATATGCAGTGTACTCTTCTTGCAACTTTTCTGTAGATTCGAAATTTTTCAAAATAAATAGTTGGGAAGGAAAAAAGGAATACCGTAAAAAAATATGTGTATATACATCCACACTATACGTAAAATATGCGTATATAAGTCCACACTTTATGTTGGTATATGCCATATACCAACTACCAACTGACAATTAGAATACAATGCAAATTACATTATAACTACACCTAACATTATTTAATCTTTTCACAGCAAGAGAGGTCGGAATTTTTCTGCACCTCTGGCTCACAAGCGTAAATGACAATTATATCTGTAAAGTAATGTAAAAAAAAAGAAGAAGAAGACCATTCTAGTTGTTACACTTGGATTGTCCATAATCCACAAATCGAAGCACAGGTAAATGTCTTACCCCTACCTAATTTCACAACTTTCCAGTACACTCTTTCACGAGTTGTTTCAAAATTTCTGTAAGGAAGTTCCGATAAAAACACTACTGCTTGACCCAAAAATAATAATAAAAGAAAATACACAGTCCAGCTTTCCTCTCAATTGTCCACTAAACCAATGTCAATAAAAGGCAGGAAGCCACACAGTAACCGCTCACTACATTACTGACGAATGTTCAAGAAAGGAATCTCAGGTTCAATCCAGCCTTTTAAAAAATTAAAAAAAAAATTTTTTTTTCAGTCAGCTCCCCAAACTCTAACATAACCTCGCATCAAAATAAGTCTCGTCTGACCTACTAGAGAATGGACTTGAGGATATGGGGAGGGGGAAGGGTAAGCTGTGACAAAGTGAAAGAGCGGCATGGACATATATACACTACCAAACGTAAGGTAGATAGCTAGTGGGAAGCAGCCGCATAGCACAGGGAGATCAGCTCGGTGCTTTGTGACCGCCTGGAGGGGTGGGATAGGGAGGGTGGGAGGGAGACGCAAAAGGGAGGGGATATGGGAACATATGTATATGTATAACTGATTAAATTTGTTATAAAAAATATAAAAAATAAAAAAATAAAAAGCTTCCATGAGGAAAAAAAAAAAAAAAAAAAAGTCTCGTCTGGACTCGGGTCGGCGCTATGGGACCCCTCACGGCCCCCAGAGCAGCCCCGAACCCCTCGGGCTACCCCAGCAGGCTGGGGTTTCGAACAGCCCAGGGAGGTTTGGGGTCCCCACCCTTGGTGCCTCCCACCGCCCTCTGAGCGGCTGCGGAAGACGGTCCCCGTCCCGCCGCTACTCACCCTCTCGTCCCGCCCCTCCCCAGCCCCACTCAACTCTTCATCGTGGATGCGGAAGCCGGCGACAACCCCTTGCCGACAGTGGAAGGAGAAGAAAGGGACAGAAAGGGTGGCCCCTGGCTTCCACTCCTTTGAGGCAGGGTCCCGAACTAGGACCTCCGCGGTGGTCCCTCGATGGAGAGCGTTAGGATCCGGCCGCCACGTTGTATTCCTGTCACCCTAGCAACCGTCTGGCCCAGAACTCCTCGAGGCCGTAGCCCGCGCGTGCGCAAAACGCCCTGTCCGCGCCTACCGGCCCTAAGTGTACGCGTGCGCACTGCGGCCCGCCTCCTCACTCTAGTTGCTAAGCAATCCCCGGCAGCTTAAGGCAGTTCCCCGCCTAAATTATTGTGTAGACAGCCTTCCCCGGTATCGCTCACCTCAGCGGTCCTGAGAATTTAGCGATTTGGCACCTAATGCCTGGACAACAGCCTTGAGCTTTAACTGGGCTGGGACACACTAAATAATTGTCAGTCGATACCTTTTCTTTGCCCGTATTGTTCTCATCTTACTATTGAACATCCACTAACTTTAATATATTAATATAAAATAGATAATACATTCACATGATTCAAAATTCAAAAATAACAAAAACAGAGCCAACAATGTGGAAATCCTCCCTTCCACCCCTCTGTCCCAAGTTCCTCTCCCCATAGGGTAGATCTCCCCAAAGATCTCATGTTATATGAGATCTTTTATTCTTTTATTCCATTTTTCTTATACCAACGGTAGCATAGTATAGACTCTGCTCTGTTTTGTATTTTTTACTTGACTCTCTAACTTGGAGATTTTCCCCTACCAGTACCCAGAGAGCTTTATTATTTTATTTAATGGCTATACTAGTTCATGGTTTTACCATCCCTTATTTAACTTGTCCCCTGCTGATGGGCATCTAGATTAGATTGCTTCTTTTTTTAAATTTATTAATTTAAATTTTATTTATCTTTGGCTGTGTTGGGTCTTTGCTGCTGCGCGTGGGCTTTCTCTAGTTGAGGAGAATGGGGGCTACTCTTCCTTGTGGTGCACGGGCTTCTCATTGCAGTGGCTTCTCTGATTGCAGAGCATGGGCTCTAGGCGCACGGGCTTCAGTAGATGTGGCATCCAGGCTCAGTAGTTGTGGCTCTCTGGCTTAGCTGCTCCGTGGCATGTGGGATCCTCCCTGAGCAGGGCTCGAACCGGTATCCCCTGCATTGGCAGGCAGACTCTCAACCACTGGGCCACCAGGGAAGCCCTCTCACTGTCTCTTTCATGTTCCTTTCTGCCACCCAGGTAGGTTCTAAGCTCCTTGGGCAGCCCACCCACCTGTCTTTCATCTCTTCTGGAGGCAGAGCCAGTTTCTGGATATTCATTGAATACCTGTTAAACAGGCGAATGCAGTTAGCAGGTGAGCCCCTGCCTCATCGATTCCGATGTGCATTTTCTGTTCACCTTCACTGTGGACAAGTAGTAGTGAAATCCTAAAGGAGACCAGGTGGGTCCTGATCCTGAGGAGGCATTAGAGCAAGGTGCCCCCTGTAAGTAGACGAAGCATTGGTGTGCCTCCCCAGGTAAGCAGGGTCTAGTGGACTTCAGCCCTCAAGTGCCACGCAGCCTGCACCCTGGTCCACAACCTGCACTTCGTACCTGGAGGCCCTGGGAGAGGGAGCGTGGAAGGGCCTCTGGAATGGAAGATCAAAGCATACAAACAGGGACCTTAGCAGGAAGACAAAAAGGGAATTGGTGCGAGATTTTGCCCAGAGCAGTGGTTTTCAATCTTTAGCCTACACCGAAATCACCTGCCTTCAGGTGACTCTGGATTCTGCAGGGCCCCACACCCAAAGTTTCTGAGTCTGTCATTCTGGGGTGGTGTTTGAAATCTCCCACCTCTAACCGAATTCCAGGTGAGGCTGCTGCTGCATGTTTTTATTTTTATTTTTATTTTTTTTTGCCGCACTGAGTGGCTTGCGGTATCTTAGTTCCTCGACCAGGGATTGGACCTGGGCCATGGCAGTGAAAGCGCTGAGTCCTAATCCCTGGACCACCAAGGAATTCCCAGCCTTATTCTTTCTTTAATTCTAAACAGACTAGGAAATGCTACTTCGAAAAGCAGTTGCTGAGGAAGGTCTCTCCCTATAGTTTATAGACAGGGGTCAGCCTTCTCGGGTTTCAGCCTGCTTAACCTGCTTCCTTAGACCACTCATGCCCTAAATGACAGAAGAAGAAGAGACAGATGAGGAATAACAGGCTGTGAGCTCCTCCAGGGAGGGCCCCGCCCTGAGCCCCTTGCCCGCCCAGCGCACACAGTGCCAGCAGCCAGGCATACATTACGTGCTCAAAAGATGTTTGTGAAATGGAGCCAGCCTGCATCCTAGGAGCTCTGCTTTTAAAACTCTGCCTGAACACTACCTAATTATAGCCACTTGCACTTTTGACTCATTCTAAAACTGTTCCTCAGACAGTTCATCCTGTATCCTAGCATTAGCTTTTCCCTAATTTCCAATGTCAAGAGATTCAGCCAACAGGCTATGTTTAGCAGACAATCTGTTTCTGCTGAGCATCTTAACTATATTCAAACCAGGAAATGGGCAGAAGTTAGAAAGAAAAATTAGGAAGGACAGAAATTTCAAACATGTTAACCTTGGTAAGGTGGGTAAAATGCAAATCTACCTACAGATATTAGAAATTCGATTCATTTTAGAAAATAATAGGGGGTTCCCTAGTGGCCTACTGTTTAGGATTCTGGGCTTTCACTGATGAGGCCTGGGTTCAATCCCTGGTCAGGGAACTGAGATCCCCCAAGCCACGCCACACGGCCAAAATAATAGTAATAATCATAATAAATGTATCTCAGAGGAAACTAAGCATGAGCAGGAATATGAAAGAAGAGCAAGAAGAACATTAGACATTCAAATTAACACGAAGAATGGTGGTTAACCAAACACTATGAATGAGACTGTGGTCTAGTGTGGATGCAAAAGAGGCCCAATGTCAGGCTAGAGAGACGTCTATGCACTTTTCTTACAAAAAGGCACATGGAACAATAGATTTTTTTTTTTAATGCAAGAGAAGATTTCCTAGAAGAATAGAAAAGTTCTTAAAATGCGGACTTCCCTGGTGGTACAGTGGTTAAGGCTCCGCCTTTCCACTGCTGGGGCGCAGGTTCTATCCCTGGGCAGGGAAGTTCCGCATGCTGCGGGGTGGAGCCAAAGAAAAAAAAAGTTCTTAAAGTGCTAGGGGAGTGAGGATCACACTGGGTGACCCCAGCCAAGTTACAGGACCACTGTTTCCTCATTTCATGGACAATGAGGATAAAAATACAGTCTCCAAACAGTGGTGGTGAAGATTAAATACCATGTCTGTGGTGCACTATACAATACTGTTTGATATTTGCCCGGAGTCTGAAACTGACTAGGACCCTGTGGGGCTCCAGGGCACAAAAGTCTTTCTGTGTACCCCATTTCTTGTCTGCAGGAAATACGTTTCATTCAGCCTCCACGACCTTCCCTGAATTACAAAGGGGAGGTTCAAACAGTTGCTAATCGGGAAGGGAGGGGACTCGAGACAAGGGAGGAGCAGTCAAGCCAAGGGGCAGATGGTGCGGGGTGGTCTGGGAGTTTGGGACTAGCAGATGCAAACCGGTACATATAGGATGGATAAACAAGGTCCTACTGTACAGCACAGGTACTATATTCAATATCCTGTGATAAGCCATAATGGAAAATAATATGAAAAATAATGTGTATATGTGTATAACTGAGTCACTTTGCTGTACAGCAGTAATTAACACAACATTGTAATTCAACTATACGTCAATAAAAAATAAATTTAAAAAAAGAAACAATAGTGCAGCCTTGTGGCGGAGTCCTGGTTCCCCCTCAAGGGACACACATAACAATATCTTGAGCCATTTTGCAGATACTGAAGCCCCCACCAGGCAGGAGAAGTTAACTGTCTGCTGCCCACAAGCACGGAGACCCCAGACCAGTTGGAACCAGAAGGTTGATGATGCCGACTCCCACTTACCTCACCACCAACCAATCAGAAGATTGTCCACTAGCTGATCACGCCCTCTGTGAACCATTACTAGAAAACGACCCTCTCCAGGTTGGGACACACAGTTTTGAGGGCATTAGCCTGCTGTGGTTCCCTTTGCCTGGCAAAGCAATAAAGCTATTCTTTTCTACTTCACCCAGAACTCGGTCTACGAGATTTAATTTGGTATCGGTGTACAGAGGCCAGATTCGACAGCAAGTCTAACACAGGCCTGGCACAGAGCAAATGTTCAATAGATGTTGTTGACTAATCAAGAAACATCATCAGCTGTCACCTGCTCTGTCATTCCTCAATGACAGGGGCAAGGCGATTTTCACTGATTATTGAGCATCTAGGACAAACTTTAATCATTGATAGGGAAGAATGAAACAGGCAGACTGACAGGGTGTAGAAGCCATGTAGCCTGTTGTTGGGGACCCAGAGAGGGGAAGGGCTTTGCCAAGATCACCCACTTGCTGGTCGCCACCCAGGGCTCTGACCCGAGTCTGCGGCTTCCAGCTCCCTGTGCCTCTATAGCTGTCTTTTGTGTCTAAAAGAGACCTTTGTAAAAGCTTTGCAATGACTGTAATACCCTAAGGAAGTACATTTTTTTAAATTAATTTATTTTATTTATCCTTTTTTTTTTTTTTGGCTGCGTTGGCCATTGCTGCACGCGGGCTTTCTCTAGTTGAGGTGAGCAGGGGCTACTCTTTGTTGTGGTGCACAGGCTTCTCATTGCAGTGGCTTCTCTTATTGAGGGGCACGGGCTCTAGGCATGTGGGCTTCAGTAGTTTCACCATGCTGGTTCAGTAGTTGTGGCGCACGGGCTTAGTTGCTCCACAGGGTGTGGGATCTTCCCAAACCAGGGATTGAACTGGTGTCCCCTGCATTGGCAGGTGGGTTCCTAACCACTGTGCCACCAGGGAAGTCCCAGAAGTGCATTTTTTAAAGTCTCTGGAACCAACTGATTTGTTGTAGCAAATTAGAAGCAACATCTGAAAAAGTCTTGTATTTTTTTGTCTATTTTTCTTTTGTATTGTCTTTGACATAGTACATATTGTACAATGAAGCATTTCATTTCTCTTCACCCCCTTTCTTTCCTTTTTTTCCAGAATCAACTTGCAAGAAGTCAGCTTCAACACTGAAATTGTTTTGCTCTCTCCTTGTCTGTGTGTACCAGGGCCCTGAGTCAAAATAAAAATGTAAAAAGAAGGTTGGAAAAAAATTCAAGGAAATTGTCCAGGAGACGGACAAAAGAGAGAAGAAAATTAGAGAATCAACCCAGAAGGTCTGACCTCTGAAGAATGGTGTTCCAGAAAAAGAAAAGAGAGCATATGAAGTGAAGGAGATGGTCAAATCTCCTTCAGGAACATTCTTCATCAGAAATGTTGCCACGATGAAAGGACATGTTTCCAACTTGAAAAGTCCCGTGGATGGTCAGCACAATGAATTTAACATTCATTCAACAAATACTTATTGAACACGTCCTACGTGCCTGGCACTGTTCTGGGAAGTTGGGATCCATGAATGGAGGCAGAGATCAGAGTGATGTTTCTACAAGCCGAGGGACATCAAAGATTGCCAGCAAACAACCAGAAGCTGGGGAAGGGGCACGGACCAGATTCTTCCTCAGAACCTTCAGAAGGAACTAACCCTAAGGACACCTTGATCTTGGACTTCTGGCCTCCAAAACTGTGAGAGAATAATTCTGTTGTTTAAGTCACCCAGTTCGTGGTATTTTACTATGGTAGCTCTAGGAAACGGCTACAGTGTGCCTTTATTTTCATACCAAAGGATCCAACTTATAAGCAGAATGACAAGTTTTGTAAGTTGAATTTAAAGCAAATGACTATTTAAAATCCAAGGTAGCGGCATGAGCCAAAGTCCCCCCCTCCGACATTTAAAAATCCGAGTAATAATACTCAATACCGTTTAATTCTGATCATGTATGTTTGCGTTTTCCTAACTCAGAGAATGAAAATTCGGGCTTGTTTGTCTTGGAAGTCCTGTAAGATGGAGTGAGAATAGCCGGACAAGTTCAGAGACTTTTGGAGAATAGCGGTGGGTAAAGGCCCAGCCCTCCGTCAGCACCGGGCTCCGAGGAGCCCAGGCGCCTAGGTGCGGAGCTGACTACGTAGATCTAGGGTGCCCCCTGCCGTCTATATTCAGTCACTGCGTCTCCCCAACCTCGGGTCTTGGCCTGGGAATAGACTTGGCCAGGAGCGCCCCGCCTACTCAGGACACGCGGCTGGAACACCAGGAAGGAGGGTGATGGTGGCAGAGGGAGTGGGGGAAAGGAGCTGGTTAGGTGGGGACTTTCAAACGGCTGTTACTGTGGCTGCGGGATGGCCAGATACGGTACAGGATGCCCAGTTGAAGTTGAATTCCAGATCAACAACTAACAAGAATGTCCCAAATATTGCATGGGAAATACTTACTATGCTAAATTAGTTGCTAAATCTGGCAACCCTATCGGGCTGGGCCAGAAGGGGACAGTGTGAACAGAAAAAAATAACTTTATCTGACTTGCTTTTTTTGTTGTTGTTTTTGATGTGGACCATTTTAAAAGTCTTTATTGAATTTGTTACAATATTGCTTCTGTTTTATGTTTCGCTTTTTGGCCCCAAGGCATGTGGGATCATAGCTCCCTGAACCTGCACCCACTGCACTGGAAGGTGAAGTCTTAACCACTGGACCGCCAGGGGAAGTCCCTCTCTGACCTTGCTTTAAAGTGTAAGATAATTTTGGAATTAGCTGTTTCATCCGTCTTGTAACTGAGCACAGCCCTATGGGGCCTTCCTGGGACAGACCCCTCCCCCTTATCTTCTGCTCTAGGAAGTATCTAGATAATAGTATCTGATGCACATTTCCTGAGTTGTTTTACAGATGCTAAAAACCACCACCAAATGGAATAAATTAACTACTTGATGACCATGAGCATGAAGCCCCCAGACCTACTGGTGCCTAAGGACTGATAATGTTAAGCCCTGTGACACCATCCTGTTACCACCATCAACCAATCAGAGAATTGTGCACGAGCTGATCACATACCCTGGGACACCTCTCCCTCACTGGGCCTTTAAAAATGCTTTGCTGGGGCTTCCCTGGTGGCGCAGTGGTTGAGAGTCCGCCTGCCGATGAAGGGGACAGGGGTTCGTGCCCCGGTCCGGGAAGATCCCACATGCCGCGGAGCGGCTAGGCCCGTGAGCCATGGCCGCTGAGCCTGCACGTCCAGAGCCTGTGCTCCGCAACGGGAGAGGCCACAACAGTGAGAGGCCCGCGTACCGCAAAAAAAAAAAAAAAAAAAAAAAAAAAAAAATGCTTTGCTGAAACCCATCGGGGAGTTGGGGTATTTTGAGCACTCGCACTCCTGAATTCCTTGCTTGGTGCCCTACAATAAACACTGTGCTTTCCTTCACCACAACTTGGGGTCAGTAGATGGGCTTTACAGTGAACGGGCGAGGGGACCCAAGTTTGGTTTGGTAAGAATCTGATTCCTATTTATTAAACACATATTACTGCAGACAGAGTGCTAGGCTCTGGGCATTCAGCTGTAAGCAAAATGGACAGGATGGCTGCCGTCACGGGCATCTCACTCTACCGCCTTGGCCTACATTTATCTGTCCTAGTCAAGCGTCCCAGTCTCCAGGAACCTGCTCAACCTTCCACCACCAGCACAGTTTACTTACAGCACAGCACCTAAACCTCTCCACTCACTCTAACACCTGTCTTTGCTAAACTGAGCTCCGTGAGGACAGGATTCGGCCTGTTTTGCTCACAGCTGATTCCCTGGGCTTAGGGCATTGCCAGGGTGAATGAGTATGTTTTGACCGAGTGGCTCTTTGTCCACACTTGGTTCTCCAGCCTTCCTGGTGGTGGGGTGAGCTACTTCACATCTTTCCAGTTAAATCTCTTCTGTTAAGATTAGCTAGAGTTGGCTTCTGCTGCTCACAACAGGGAACCTTGATGAGACATCTGCCGTGGGAGATGGTTACAGTTTTTTGGAGTAATCAGACCAGAGCCGTGGACAGTGTGAAAAGCTGCTGCTCCTCTCCTGTACTCCTGGAGCATCTGCCCCAGCAGCACAGGTGGCTAGGGCCTCTCAGAAACCAAGAGACCCCTGGGACATACAGGTGGGGGAATGGACATCTCTGAGTTTTGTCTTTCCAGCATTTTTTCTCCTTTTTTCTGCATACAGACCCTATCCCTTTGCAGTGGCTGTCATATTGCCCATTCTGCCCCTATTTTATGATTTATTCATGTGCTATATAGCAAGAGAGGGCAAAATGACAATTTCCAGACATTCCAGAAGGAGGGGGAAGGAAGAACTATGCCTTACCTACTTGAAGAAACACTGAGGAACCATTTAAAATGACATTTTCAATTACTGAACGATATGCTTATAATAGAATATTAAGTACAAACAACATAAAAATTACATTCTTTTAGGGGCCTCCCGCAGTGGTTGAGAGTCCGTCTGCCGATGCAGGGGACACGGGTTCGTGCCCCGGTCCAGGAAGATCCTACATGCCGCGGAGCGGCTGGGCCCGTGAGCCATGGCCGCTGAGCCTGCACGTCCAGAGCCTGTGCTCCGCAATGGGAGAGGCCACTACAGTGAGAGGCCCGCGTACCGCAAAAAAAAAAAAAAAAATTATATTCTTTTTAACAAGGTTGAATTGAACCATATATATATATAATTTTTTAAAAAATACACCGTACAGTGAAAAAAGATTCGCCAGAAGGATGCCAAGTCTCCAGTAGCCGTTGTTTCGGGGTGGTTCTTTTGTCCTTTATCTCGTTTTCTGCATTTTCCAAGCTGTATTTAGCCTCGCCAAATGCTCTTGATACACGAAGTTTCCATGCTGCAAGGATTCTCAGAGATGAATAAAAATTGCACTGAGTTGCAATATTGGAAAATCCTGCTCCCGAGTTAAGTTTTAAGAGCAGCTTGCATTTCCCCTGCGAAAGCCTCCGATCCGCTGTAAGAAGTCACCTCCCTTCTCCTTAAAGGCCCCAGGGTCTCAGTTGTTTCATCTGGCCAATGGGGATGACAACAGCCCTCCGCGGGAGCCGGCTGGAAGTCAGTGCGGCTGACTCCGCCTAGAGGCGCTTAGCCGGCTCACGGCCCGGAGCAGGCGGAGAAATCTCATAGGTATGCCGGCGGCGCAAGCGTGGCAGGTGGCCGGTTAGCTCAGTTGGTTAGAGCGTGGTGCTAATAACGCCAAGGTCGCGGGTTCGATCCCCGTACGGGCCACGGGTGTGCGTGTTTTTTCCCCTCCCCCCCGTTATGGGTTTGTTTTACAACTGTAACTGTCTTTGAGAAATATGCGTTTTGAGTGCTGTGAGCCGCGTGCAAACAGGAGAGAGTCGCGGAATCATTCTGGACTCGGCCCGGAAGTTGGGGCAGGCTGGCAGGATCCCGCGCGGGCTCGGGCTGTGACTGGCTACCCCAAGTCCCCGCGCGTTGCAAGCCTGCAGCCCACTTTGGGTCTTTTTTTTAGAATGCTCTCAGTTGCCACCGCCGGTTGCTAACTAATGCAGGGCTTCTAAGGGCCCTCGGGGGGAGACCTGTTTTCTGGAGTTCTTAGAATTGAAAATCCAGGGTTGGAATTCATTCATTCCACACATCTTTTTTTTTTTTTTTTCTGCTGTTGTTTTGTTTTTTGAATATGGAACGCTTCAAGAATTTGAGTGTCATCCTTGCGGGAGGGCCATGCTAATCTTCTCTGTATCCTTCCTATTTTAGTATATGTGCTGCCAAAGGGAGCACCATTCCACACATGGTAATGGAGAGCCTACTGCATGCCCGGCATCCTAGTCTAGGCAGGAAGCTGTAAATGAGAGACACAAATTCCAACCCACATGGAGACAGTGACCAGCCAATGACTGCCATGTTTTTAGTGAGGCCCTTCTGGTTGTGTAAGTGTAAGCAGATTGGGCAGCAGGCGGGAGAAAGAGAACCAGGCGTGGCTTTCTTGGCGTGAGAGAAGCCCTTTCAGGCCTAAGTCATTTTGTGATCTAAGCCTGGCCACAGTGCTTGCCCTTGAACAGGTCTCAGTAACAATGATCTTAAGGGAACAAAAGAGCAAACTGTTGTTGGGCTAGAGAAGTAACAATACCAAAGATAATAAATCAGTTGTAAAGACTCCCAGTTCTGTTTCAGTGGTAAAGATTAGCCGGAAGCACTTTCTTGAGCTGTTTTGCAGAATTTAAACTTTCTTCACCAGATCTACTGGAACCTAAAGATTCATGATGTTGACCTTTTCTGACCCTCGTGATTTCAATCAACAACTCTGCCCCAGTTCTAGGCTGAATTCTCCTCTGCTCAAGCCCCTTCGTGAATATGAATATTCATATACCACCATGAATATGCATATACCACCCAAAACTCTTCATGAATATACATATACCACCCAAGCCCCTTCTGCAATTTTGCTGTTTGGATTGACAGCGCTTTGGGAGAGCTCCCTGGTGTTCTCCTTACTCTCTGCAAGTAATACATCCTTCCTTCTCTCAATTTTTGGCTTGGTTGTCTTTTGGCTCCACACCCACCAAGAGGCGAACCCAGTTTTTGGGTAACAGAAGCATCAGCAAACCTCTTGCTACTTTTTTGTTTTTCAGGGAGCTCTTAGACTTCATGTTTCTTCCTCCTCGTTCTGCAGTGTGTAGCCAGAGGGGCAGCTGGATGAATTTCTCACTCACAGTCCAAGTCAGGCACTTTTAGTTTAACAAAGTCTAGCTTTTTAGGGTGAATGCCATATTATATCAGGGTCCAACTGAAACCGAAAGTGGGGTCTGGGTGCTCGCTGCTCAAAAGCCAATAAAGAGGCAAGGTTGGTGGAAAGGAAGGTTTGCTTTATTTCAGATGCCACCAGTGAGGGGAGGGGGGTGGCAGGGAGTGAGGCCGGACTCCTGTCCAAAGACCAAATCCCCACCACTGACAACCAGTGGGCAAGAGCTTTTATAGACAGACGGAGGGGGCTCCATGCAGAAACAGCACAGTCAGCTCTGACAGTCATCTTGAAATTTGTCGTGCGGTGCTCTGATCAGCGTCATCTTGATTGTTTTCAGTACAGTTAATTTTCAGTTCTAGGGTCGGTTTTTTCCCATTTCTTTGAGGCCAGTTCTCGGAGCTGTGGCAGCTTATGTCATGGCTATGGTCTGGTCATGATGTAGTTACTTTCTTCCACCTGGATTTCAGTACCTACAAGACAGCTCCCAGGATACGGCTCAGAATATTATGTATAGCCCTTGAGGAGGAACTAAAGCTCCTTGACTTTGCTTTCTGACTAAACTATTATTGTTTTTTCCTGTTTGACTGTTTTCCTTTGCTTCTGTATTTTCTCACTTCTCTGGTTACACTTATTCTTTGGCTAAAGTTTCTCTACAGGCAGGCGGAGGACATGGCGGGGAAAGACCATACAGTCCTGCTCCATTTCACAACCATGCTTGAAAAATCTCCAGTGAGAACATCTACTAGATCATTCATTCTTTTTTTTTTTTTTTCCCCAAGCCCTGCAGCTTGCTCGATCTTAGTTCTCAGACCAGGGATTGAACCCCGCCCGGCAGTAAGAGCACCGTGAGTCCTAACCACGGGACCCTGAGGGCGCTGTTCTCAGCTTGTCACCGGGCCATGGGGGCAATCATTCATTCTTTTCTCAAATAGGTCTTAAGCTCTGACTTAAATCTGTAACGGCTCAAGGCTTAAAGCCACAGGCCACAGGCTTAAAGCCATTGGCAAGTGCTCAGTGTGTACTAAAAGTGCCCACTAAATGCCGGCGATGGGACCGCTGTTATTATGAACGGTTAGAAGGAGAACCTAGGGCTGCTGACCTCTAGAACAGACACCTGAATACTGGTTGCATTTCACACCTTGGATGTGTGTTACAGGCACCTTGTTAGATGCGGGGACCTTGCAGAGGAGAAGCCAGCTGAGGTTGCTGCCCTCAGAGCCCATACTTTCCTAAACAAGGGCTTGAAGGGGTCCAGAATACACCTCTGTGGCATAAAAATTATTTTGAGCAGAAGCCATTTGAGTTCCTGAAAAGCCTCATCTGCCTAAAGTAGAGCCTTCCAAAAGAACTCAAAAGAATTCAATTGTCATAAATCCCCAGGGAACAATCAGGCAAGACTGACTTTTTTCACTGGAGAGGAGAAGCTGGCATCACACCTAAACAGGCATTGTCATAAAACTATCTTATCTCCCATCCACTCTAGGTAAGAGCCTATTTATCTTTCCTAAGTTGTTTGTTTTCCGGTAAGTGCCCTCTCCACCCATCCCCTCCCCTGTTAAGATAATACTATATAAGCCCCACATTCTAACTGCCTCTTTGAGTCACATTTTTCTGTGAATTCCTTTAGGTACATGAATAAAAATACATTATTAAAAATGGTCTTTTTTTCTTGTTAATCGGTCTTTTGTCAGTTTAATTCACACTCCCTCAGAGACTGAACCTGAGAGGATAGAGGAAAAGTTTTTCCTCCCTGCCAGGCTCAAAAAGATAAATGGCATACTGTGTTCTAGATGAGGGGCAGTTCTTGGCTTAGGGATCAGAGAGGATCCTTCTGACATCTAAGGATGGAAGGATGAGAAGGTCTTTCTCTCACAAGTTAAAAAAAAAGAAGAAGAAAGAAAGAAAGGAAGGAAGAAAAGAAAAGGAAAGCGAAAGAAAGAAAGAAAACAAAAGGATTAAGAAATTGAAACAAGGACTTCCCTGGTGGTCCAGGGGCTAAGACTCTGCGCTCCCAATGCAGGGGCCCCCAGTTCGATCCCTGGTCAGGGAAATAGATCCCACTTGTGGCAACTTAAAGATCCCGCATGCCTCAAGGAATATCCTGCACGCTGCAACAAAGATCCCAGATCCTGAGTGCCGCAACTAAGACCTGGCACAGCCAAATACATAAATATTGAGGGGAAAAAAAAAAGAAATAAAGAAATTGAAACAAATTCCACAAATCTAATCTCCCCTCTGGCCAATCCTTAGTGAGGCTACTAATGATAGACACTGCAGGGAGCATAGCGAACGCACGAGTATTGATTATGATGACGATGGCAATGGTGGTCCTGTGGAGAGAAAAATGATCAGTTCACCGGAAACTTCTCAGACACCAGCCTGGCCCCCAGCTGCCCCCACCATGAGCATCATGGCATTCACCATATTATACTGCAAATGCTGGTTTTGTCTTCCTTCTTCCAGCCTAGACTCTATACAGAGGGCAGCGATGATGACTCACCCAACAAGCGCTTAGGGCTTGTTGACCGATGGCTCTACTGCCCCCTTGAGACAGGTGCACGCACTAGCGGCTACAAGACACGCGGAATCAGGAGAGTCGAAGGAGGGGAGATTGGGAAAGGATGGGCCGAAGGAGTGGGGGCGGTAGAGCTGCGGACTGAGCTGTGAAGAGGGGTGGGGCGGTTCATTCGCTCGTTTGTTCATTCATTCATATTCGTCCATCATTCATTCCCTGAGCGTGCACCGCTGGACATTCAATGAGTAAAACTACACCCTCGAGGTGCGCCCCGTCTGGGTGAGTGGGTAGGGAGGAGGGGGCCGGCATGGAAACAATTTCCGGGTTGGGGAGCACACTTGTTAAAAATGCACACTTTAAAAGAAAAAAAAAAAAAAAAAAAAAAAAAAGGGCCTCCCTGGTGGCGCAGTGGTTGAGAGTCCGCCTGCCGATGCAGGGGATACGGGTTCGTGCCCCGGTCTGGGAGGATCCCATATGCCGCGGAGCGGCTGGGCCCGTGAGCCGTGGCCGCTGGGCCTGCGCGTCCGGAGCCTGTGCTCCGCAACGGGAGAGGCCACAACAGTGAGAGGCCCGCATACCACAAAAAGAAAAAAAAAAAAAAAAAAAAATGCACACTTTGAGGGACTTCCCTGGTGGCGCAGTGGTTAAGAATCCTCCTGCCAAGGCAGGGGACACGGGTTCCAGTTCTGGTCCGGGAAGATCCCACATGCCGCGGAGCAACTAAGCCCGCGAGCCACAACTACTGAGCCCGCGAGCCACAACTACTGAAGCCCACGCGCCTAGAGCCCGTGCTCCACAACAAGAGAATTCATTGCAATGTGAAGCCCGCGCACCGCAATGAAGAGTAGCCCCCCCCCACCGCAACTAGAGAAAGCCTGCGTGCAGCAAAGAAGACCCAAAGCAGTCAAAAATAAATAAATAAAATAAAATAAATTTATTTTAAAAAATTCACACTTTGAACCACCTCTGGGGTATATTAAATCAGAAGGTCTGGAGGTGGGGCCTAGGAATCTACGTCCAGGCAGGGTCTTCACGTGACGTTGAGAACATTTGGCCAAGGTGATGTTAAGGCCGGCGCTCCGGAACCTCGAGGACCTTTGCCTGAGAGTTCCCGGACAGCTCCTGGAGGAGGCGATATGTGAACGATAAATACGTCCACGACAAGCCATAAGAAAATACGGCTGGGTCCTGCTGTTGGCGAAGCGGTGGCAGAGCCGGGCCAGCTCAGGCCCCGCCTACCGAGCTGCTCGGTCAGGTGCGCTCGCCTTCCGAGGTGTCTTGGCCTGCGGGGCACTCGTAGTTGCCCCCCTTTCCCAGGTGACGCACATTTGAGCGACCGGCGCTCGGTGACCGGGGTTCGAGTCCCCGCGTCGGCCGTCATGGCGGACGCGGAGCCGGAGGCTGAGGACGGCAGTGAGGATGGCGGCGGCGGCAGCGGCGGCGGGGCTCCCGCAGGCCAGAGAGGCAGCGCCGCGCGCGTGGCCCCGCTGGGCCCCGAGCAGCTGCGGCGGGTCCTGGAGCAGGTGACGAAGGCGCAGCCACCCGCGAAGCCGCCGCCGCCGCCCTTCGTGCTGCAGGACGCGGCGCGGCGGCTGCGGGACGCGGCCCAGCAGGCCGCCCTGCAGCGGGGCCCCGGGGCCGAGCCCCCGCGCCCGCCGCGCCTGCTACCGCCGCAGGTGAGGCGCCGGGAGGGACCTCCGGGGAAACTGAGGCCCAGAGGGGGACGAGGCCTCGCGGCGGGCAGGCCGGAGCCCGCGCTTCCCCTCTTAGGCCTTAGAGCTGCCGAGCCCGAGAGACCGGTGTCCGCCCGCGTTACAAGTCAGGGCGTCCCCACACTCAGCTCCATGGGGACCGCGGGCCACCCGCACCTGTCACCGCCCCAGCGTTTTCAGCGCCTCCCCAGCTCCGGGCTCTCAGAGCCTGTGCCCATGGCGGCCCCTGCCTGGGACCCAGCCCCGCTCAGGGCTCCTCCGTGCCGCCTGGCTCCTCTCGCAGGCCTTCGTCCGTTCATTCCGCCTTGAGCACTCACGGTGCTCCGGGCCCTGCCCGAGGCGCAGCGTCGACCACAGCCCTGAAGAACGTGAGGCACGTTGTGGGTCTGACACGGAGGCTGCTGTAGAGTGAGCAGCCCTTAGGCCTGACACCGGAGTGGAGACCTGAACGGGTTAGAAGGACATTAAGAGGAGAATTTTCCAGGTGGAAGGTGCTGCAAGTGGCACGGCCGAGACTCGGGACAGAATTAAGTACATTACAGTAATTTGGTGCAGGGCTTGTGGCAGTGCCTGTGTTTGTAACCCCAGTTACAAATGGCCCAGCACGTGCCCGACGTTCGCTTAATGAATGAGACACGTGAAAGCACTCTGTATACTAGCCAACATCCTTTCTCAGCGGCGCTGTTTTCCCGTCACACAGCTCTTGGCTGCGAGGGAAGCTGGATCTAGAGCATGGTCTTCCGAGCCCAGAGGGTCCGGTGTAGCACCTGAAGCCTGAGGTCCTTCCCATCACGTGTAAAGTCACATCCCCTTTCAGCACTGGGCTTGTAAAGGACAATGCTTCTCACTCCAAAACTGCCATAGATTCTTCTTCCACTAGAATAAATAGGTAGAGAATAGAATCAGCAATCTTCACGGGGTTTCACTTACGGTTTTGTTTTTGACTGAGTGATTCTGACAGTTTAGGGTCAAACCCAGTTGGTCATCAAGACTGGAAAGGTTGTCTCACTAAAGTTTGGGAAGACAAACAAGTATGATTCTGCCCAAATGCCATACTTCTTAGAGGTGTGACCTTGGGTAACGCTCCTTGGCTCCTTGGGTGAGCTTTCCAGCTCGTACTCTGCTGTTGAAACAGATGCCTCTCATAAGCCCTGCACAGCAGGTCTGTGGAGTCAGAAGGGTGCCAGTGGCTCGTTTGCCAGCCTCTGCTCCGTGCCCGGCACTGTGCTGAGCCGCTTGGTTCTCAGCAGCCACACAAAAGTGCTTTTATCAGCGTTTTACAGATGAGGAACTAGCTCAGAGGGGCTGAGTGATTTTTGCCCAGGGTCCCCCAGGTGTGGCTACTCTCCAGGGCCTGTTGAATGTGGCTACAGCTTTTTGGGTTTGGTAGCTTAGGAAAGAGTCCAAAAATGACGTATTCCAGAAAATGAAAAGCTAATCTAGTTGGAATGCTGTAAATTCTACCTGCATTCACGACGATGTAATTTTGCAGTCTGTTCAGCTAATATTCTTTGCCCGCACCGCCCCCAGCTGTGCCATGGAGGCCACAAAGACAAATCAGATGTGTACCTTTCCTCTAGGGAGGTTATGATGTTACCAGGCAGGTAAAACATGACTCAGGATAACTTCTGATCAAGGTCAGAAAGCTAGAGGTACGGTAAAGAACTAAGTGCATTGAGAGAAAGGGAGAGGTTATTTCTGGCTGAGGGGATCAGAAGAGGTGGCATCTGACCTAGATCTGCAGGGTGGGTCCAAGTTGAAAATACAGGAGAGGAGAGGCAGTGCTATAGGTGGGGCAGGGTGTGCCTTTGGAGATCCCAGGCCCTGTGGTTCTCTGTCGGGCGTGGTGTGGATTAGAAGGCACAGACCAAGTGGACACACTCCCACAGGTCAGGCCCTATCCCTCCCATCCTTCCCGTTCCTGCCCCACAGAAACATTTCCAGTTTCCTACCACACAACGTGCCCTTTCTCATGCGTCCCTGCGTTCACATGTTTTTCCTTACACCTAGAATATGTGTTCCATCTGGCAAAAATTCTACTCAGCCTTCAAGGCCCCCCGCGGAGGTCACCGCTTCTGGGAAGCCTACCAGGCCTGAAATGTTCCTGCCCCTCTTACTGCACCCGTTGCACCATGGTGTTGTTTTCCTATCGGTGTTCCTTAGGAAACCTAGTCTGCCTTCAGAATCATCAGTGGAGCTTTGAAAGTACAGATTTTGAGGCAGGATATCCTGAGTCAGCAGGTCTGTAGGTGACTAAGGTGGGGCAGGGGAAACACCCGCTCCCCAAGGGTGAGGCTGGGACTTAAATTCTGTTTGTGAATTGGCACCCAGAGATACTTAGTAAAACTTTGTTGAATGAAATAGACATATAACAAAGTATCAGGTATAGTACCCACTTGGTAAACTGGTCTGGAAAGCAGATGAAAGAATTGGAGCAGCTTGGCCACTTGTGGTAATTCTAAAACAATAGGATCTGGCCTGGGGAGGGGGGGGTTCTATCTGTCTGTCTTTAATGGCATTATCTGGTAATACCCCAAGAGCTTAGAGACACATTCGAAGTGATTGGTAGTAAAGTGAAACAAATGTGGTTCTTAAAAGATGTGCAAGTAAATCTAGTTGTCATTGGGTTCACAGTAGCCCAGGACCAGCCCTGTACCCTTCCTCAAAAACCAAAATGTGGACTTGTCTCTGCTGTTTGTAGTAAGTGTATAACATGCACTCAGACAGATACACTCCAGCTCGATTTCAGTGAGGGTTTCCATTCTGTCCTGTGTAATATTTTTATTGACCCTCTACTTGGTAGAGGGTTGAGTCCAAAGAGGGCCTGTTGGTGACCCCAAATTGGTGGTTCTCAACTGGGGGCGGTTTTGCCCCACGGGGGGCGTTTGGCACTGGAGACTTTTTTTTTTTTTTTTTTTTTTTGCGGTACGCGGGCCTCTCACTGCTGTGGCCTCTCCCGTTGCGGAGCACAGGCTCCGAACGCGCAGGCTCAGCGGCCATGGCTCACGGGCTCAGCCGCTCCGCGGCATGTGGGATCTTCCCGGACCGGGGCACGAACCCGTGTCCCCTGCATCGGCAGGCGGACTCTCAACCACTGCGCCACCAGGGAAGCCCTGGAGACATTTTTGATTGGCACAGCTTGGGGAGTGCTCCCGGCATCCGGTGGGTAGAGGCTGGGATGGCGCTCAACAGTGCACAGCACACCTGCCACAACACACTTACGGGTCCGAAATGTCAGTTGTGCTGCGGTTGAGAAAGCCGGCTCTGGGTGATGAGGTTTGTCTGTCTTTTCTCCCTGGAGAAAGATGCTCATTGTTTCTGCTTGGTGAGGGCAGGAGACTTGTTTTGCTGCCCCTCCCCCGAGCCCATGACAGCTGTCTCTGTAACACCTGCAGCGCAGTGTCAGGCACCCGGTCACTGCTCAGTATTTGTGGAACCTTGTTGGCAGCAGCCCTTCCCTTTGGTGGGTGTTTTGCTGTTACAGACAGTGCTGCCTTGAACCTCCCAGACATACATCTTTGTGCCTGTGCCGGTGTTTCTTCTGGGATCCAAGAAGCAGGATTGCTGGGGATCAAAAAGCACATGCATTTAAAACTTCGTTAGATGTCAAAAAAAAAAAAAGCTGGTGAAGAAATGCAGCCCCACTCCTAGGTGTGTGCCCTGGAGAAACTCACACGTGTATACACACACATACGTCACAGCGCAGAGCAGACCAGAGCGCAGGGTTGGTGACTACCTGTCCTCTGACAGGAGAACGTTGTTCTCATGCTGCAGAGCAAATGAATGCCTGAGAGCTGCACACCTCAATATGGATGAATTTCATAAGCAAGATAGGGAGGGAAAAGCCCCAACAAGATACCGGAGATGATACTTACCTAAAGCTTAAAAACACATCAAAACGGAACTGCATATTTTTAGGGATATCTACAAGTGTAATATAAGGAATGCATGAGAATGGTAAAGAGCAGATTCAGAATAGGGCGCAGAAAAAGGCATGCGGGTTGGGGGCATAGCAGAGAGCTTTCCCTGGGTAATAATGTTGCATGTTGTAAGGTAGGTGGTAGCGACCTGAATTACATAGTTCTTTATGGCTTTTCTGGTTTCCAGAATTTCACTGAAAACTTTTTAAAAAGAGGCCACATATTGAATTGAGTCCAATTTAGAGTACTAAGAACTCCAAGTTAATACACATATAGTAAAACTATAAAGAAGGATATTTATGAGCTCATTAGTGGATCATGACTTTTTTTTTTTAAGTGATGTAGAGTAGATACTATCAGAAGGCATTTATGTAGGAATGGTAAGTGCATGAACTTTTTATTTTGTTTGTATATGCAAATGTTTCTGTAAGCACGAGGGGTGTGATGTAAAATAGATTACTGTGGACTGGGCAGAGAGGTTGAGAAACACCACTGTAAGCAGTACAGATACATTATATAGACTTTTTTCTAAGTAAGATGTATAAGTTAGAAGAAAATCTCAACAGTAGATTTAAGATGAGAGTAAAATTGTAGAAATGTTGATAAGCATAGTGCTTCTTTTCTCTTTCTGTGTTTAAGCAATTGGAAGCCATTTGTGTCAAGGTTACATCTGGAGAGACAAAAGGTCAGGAAAAGCCAATGCCTGCACTGGCCACCATCCAGCCCAAGACAGCCAGGCCGAGCCAGCCGCTCGGGAGACACTGCAGCGCGCTGGGGCTCAGCGTCGCCAGCTCTCAGCTGCTCGGGGCGCAGCCCCTCCTGAGCCCCGGGCCACAGCCACGTGTCCTGAGTCACTCACCTCAGCCTCCCATTCAGGTGTTCATCCAGAGGCCACTGCTCGCCCTCCGACCAGTCCCTGCGAAGAGAGTCTTGGCCTCTGAGGCCCTGAGTGGACAAGGCATCACGTTGTCCCCTCTGTCAGCCTCTGACCCGCCAGCAGAAACATCTGTTTCATCCAGTCCAGCAAATTTATTTATTTCCAACTCGCAAACAAAATGCACCAAGAAACTAAAAAAATCTTTAAAAGTGAAAACACGTTCTGGACGGATATCTCGACCTCCCAAGTATAAAGCTAAAGATTATAAATTCATAAAAACAGAGGATTTGGCCGATGGTCACCCCTCAGACTCTGACGACTATTCAGAACTGAGCATGGAGGAAGATGAAGAGCACAAGGGAAGGCAGGCGCTCTTTGATTTATCGAGCTGCTCTCTGAGGCCCAAAACCTTTAAGTGTCAGACCTGTGAAAAGTCATATATAGGAAAGGGGGGGCTCGCCCGGCACTTTAAACTGAATCCAGGCCATGGCCACCTGGAGCCTGAGACGCTGCTGTCTAAGAAAGCCAATGGGAGCATGATCCTGGGCCCTACGGAGGGCAGGGCCACCAGCCTGGCATCCCAGGAGCTGTCCACGCCAGCTCTTCTAAGTGAGGAAGGGGCCCGCTCAGCACGGGGTGGCCTGCAGGTAACGTTTCTGTCTGGTGATAGCGTCCTGATTCCTGCCCATCCTTTTTTTTTTTTTTTTTTTTTAATCTGTTTTTGGCCATGCCGCGCGGCATGTGGGATCTTAGTTCCCCGACCAGGGATCGAACCCACGCCCCCCTGCATTGGCAGCATGGAGCCTTAACCACTGGACCGCCAGGGAAGTCCCCTGCCCATCATCCTTAAATTAACTATGTTGTCTGCACTGCTGCCAGATAATCGAGGAGAAGTGTGTCTTCCGTCCAGTGCAGACGGTTTACTGATGGGAACGCAGGCACCAGTCCTGTAGATTCGGTCAGTAAAACTAATCGCAAGCACTCTTGGCTGATGCTGACATGACTGTGGTCCTGGGGAAGGTCCGAGTGGGGGGCGCCAGTCCACAGGGCTGCTTCCTGGGGCGTCCGCAGTAAGACGTCTGCTTGCCGTGTTGTCTCCTTGCTTTGCCCCTTCAGAAACTCAAGCAGACAAAGCAGATGCGAGTCACCGTGAGTTTGCCTCACCACGTCAACGTTTATTTACTGAAATGTTAACTTACCCAGCATGTGTGGTGAGCATTTGTGTGCCGTGTACAGTAGGTCAGTTATTTAAAAGACAGCAGCTGGATCACTTTAACAAACGGCAGCCTCTGTGGCCGCCCTCATCCCACGTTGTCTTAAGCTTCCTTCCTTCTCCTTTGACTTGTGTCAGCTGTTGTTCGTTATTCGTAGTTTTCAGACGGTAAGTAGAGAAATCGGCGTTGGAATTGATGTGACCACTTGATGGGAGTCTGTGACTTTAGGGACCTGGAAGCTGTTGAAAATGCGTGTTTGCCTGCTCGTGGCGACCTCATTCCCAGCAGCGGACGGGGTTCCTGCAGGAGGGCCGAGGCCGGCGGCTGCTTGCGCTTTCATATCCGCTCCTTGGGACCTGAACAGACACCTCCTGGGCCCAGGAGATCTGTACTGAGTGAGACCTAGTCGTGGAACCGTGGGACAGCCCTGTGTTAGGATCAAAAGTATTGTCTCGCCTTGCAGCTTCAGTAAGAATAGTAATAACAGTAATACATTTATTGCGCACCTGCTTTGGGCAGGAGCATCACATACATTTTCTCAATCCTGCGGGAGCCCTAAAGGCAGGTGCAGGAGTCCCTACAGGAGACGAGGCGCATGGGGCTTAGAGGGCATGACGGGCTCCCCGTCGAGGCACGCCTAGGACTCTGCCCAGGCTGGGGTTAGACCCAGGTCTTTTGACCTCAAAGCCTGCACTCTAGGCCCGGCTGCCTCTGCTAGGAGGTTCTGTGCCTTTCACAGCTGGCAAGGGCCCGACTTTCGAGAGACCTCTGACTTTTCTTAAGTTGTAGTAGGACCAGGACGACCATGTAGTCTGTCACCCAAACCCGGACATTCTGAGAATGAAAGGGGCACTGTTAATCATTCCAAGGGACAGCAGGCACAGCCAGGACTGCCTCAGACAAACTGGATGACCAGGCCGGCTGGCACCTTCCATTTCCTGCAATAATGAAATCTTACACCACAGCAAAAGCAGCTTCTGGTTATCTGACTTCTGGAATTTAGGCACCTAGCCTTGCTCCAGACGGCTTTGAGGCCGTGGGGTCCCAGAGCGGCTCCCTCCAACCAGAACTTTGTCTCCTCTCCTGAGTCGGCCGTGGATGGCCACGTGGTGCTTAAAGCCACAGGCAGACCTGGCGTTCCTCCTGAGGCTCCATTTCAATGAAGATTTGGAGGGAAAATTCTTTAAGAGGACACACTTTGTGCTAGCTTTCCTTGTATTTAACCTTCCACCAGTCCTGGGAGATATAGGTGTATTATTCCTATTTTCAGAGGAGGAGGGAATTGGCACAGAATGAGGAAATAGCTAGATAGTGTTAGATCCCCATTCTCTTCACAAAGCTGTGCAAATCCATGGAGACAAAGTACATTAGTGGCTGCTGGGTCTGGGGGAGGGAGGAATGTGTGATAATGTGTAGGGTTTCTTTGGGGGATGATGCAGCTGTTCTGGGATTAGATAGTGGTGATGGTTACACAACCTTGTGAATATCCTAAAATCCACCTAATTGTATATTTCCAAAGGATGAATTTTATGGTATTTGAAATATATCCAATAAAAAATAATTTTAAAAATCTAAAAGTCATGGGTAAATTATGAATTAACAAAATTCAGGTCAATTTTTAAGATGGTAATGACATCAGAAAATTCTGTCTTTTGTTTCATTTTGGGCAACACCCCAGGGTTAGGGTTTGTCAGCCCTGACCTGCAGGGTAGTATTCCTCTGGTGTCTTAAAGGGATACTTGGTTTACGTGTAAGATGCATTGATTATAGTTAATGTGTCCTAATTATGCAAAGAAGAAGAATTTAGCAAGTTCCTTGCTTTTGACTTGACGTTTTTCTGCTTTAAGGTTTTCATCATGGTGTATAAAGCATGATTATTTTATTTTTGTTTGGGTGTGCAACCCTGTCTAGAATGGTCAGTCTGTAGACGTTGAAGAGGCGCTGGTGTCTGAGCCAAAAAATGGAAGTTTTTCAGCCCTTTTGGGATCAGAGAGACACCCTGGACCTAGAAGAAGCGGCTACTCCGTGGCCCTCCCAGAGCCAAGCGCGGCCGTCCTGGAGCACAGTGGAGCGGTTGGCCCGCAGGTGGGCATTGGGGCAGCGTGTGCACGGGGCCCGGCAAGGAGCAGGGCCAGGCTCCTGGAGGTGCGTCGCTCTTAGAACCCTGTTCTTGCAACCTGTGTCCCTGGCATGGTACGTGGCAGTTCACCATTAGGTTTCTGAATTTAGAAGTAAAATACCCAGTTTAGGTCAACGAAGCAGTTCACCTGATGTGTAATTAGATGCAGTGTGTAATAAATTCAAAGACAGCATTATCTGAAATAACTCCTAGGTGTACCTGTTTGAAATGACCTTAAATATAGAGCTGCTTACCTTTTTCAGCTTTAGAATAATTATAAGCTGTGTTTTCATGGAAGCAGTTTAGAAAACAACAGAAATGGTTTTCTATTTTTTTGTAAAAAGTTTCAAGGTATAAAAGCATATTTCAGGTTTTGAACTCTAGAATCTCCATTCCACCCCCTTGAAAGTAAGATTATCGAATTTAGTTGGATTGGCTTAGAAAAGCGGAAACCCAAATTTACCCAAATTGTCTTTGACTAGGATGTATTTATTTGCCTGCTAATGGCTGGATGAGTATCTTAAAGAAAAGAAGTGAAAAACAGCAAGAGAGAGCACGAGATGAGTTAGTGAGACAACTGGCCCCAGAAAGAGTGGCTTGCTGTCAGCAGCCCCGCCTCCCGGCTCCGACACACGGGCTTCCCGATGGCACCGCAGCGGCGTGGCTGCTGTGCCTCGTTTCACTGAGTCCCTGACCGTGGTAGCTCCACTTAGGTGAGAAATCTGAACCTCACAGGGGCTGTTAACTTGTACCAGGTCACCCTGCAGGTCGGTGGCGGATCCAGAATTTGGATCTGAGACCAGTGAGGCGACCCTAACACGTCACCCTGACTCACAGTGCCACACCTGTCATACGGAGAGTCGAGGACTGCTCCGAACGGCACCACTCTTGACCTTACAAATGGGAGTCTCCCCAGAAACGGGCATTCATTTACACAGGAACTGGGGGTCCATCCAGTATCGGGCCCCGTCCTGGCTGAGCAGGGACGCTGTGCAAGGGGAGAGGTGGCGGCCAGAGCAGTCAGCGGCAGCACGGTCAGCGAAGCGGGGCTGGAAGCGGGGAACGGAGGAGGTGCCCTCTCTGCTGCTGTGATGCGCGTCCTGAACGTCCGGATGTGGGCCAGGCTGCAGAGGGGCCATGCCCCACACGCCCACCTTCTCACGCCTCCTGAGTGCTGGAAACCAGCTGGTCGTTTTGCTCTAAGGGCTCTTGAAAGGCACAACTAGACATTTTTATCTTGCAAATGAAAAGGTTTTCCTTTTGCTTTTTGACTGTTTTATGACCATCTGTGGCTTCCTCGGAACCTCTGCCGGTTTGCAGTCCCCAGTTGATGGCCCTTCCTAAGCCCTGAGCCCGGGACCTCCCTGAGCCTTGTAGGACTGTTTCTAGGACTTGTCGGTTCCGCCCCGACATTCGTGCCTCCCTGGGGGATCTCACCCACCCTCCTGGTTTCTCAAACCACCTTCCGTCTGCTGACTCTCACGCCTGTACTCCTGTCCCGACTGCTCCCGAGCTTCAGAGCTGATTTCAGGCATCCCCACCTGCTGTCCTGTAGAGCCCTCCACATCCTGCCAGAGCCCACAGGCTGGCTTCCTGCCCCACCCCCTATTATCAGGGAGCTGCCCGGGTGCTCAGCTGGGCGCCCAGAGGCACCCATGACTCCTCTTTTCCCCCTTCACTCACCCCTCCCCCATCCTGAGGACTGAGGATGGTGCCTTCCCTGCATCCTCTCCCCCCCTCCCCCCCCACCTTGGGTCCTAGTCTCCCTGTCTGTCCTGCCTGTACGTGCGCTGTGGTGGTGGTCCCCTGGCCGGGATTTGCTTGCATTTTCGTCTCGGGCACTAGTTGGTGAGCCCTGGAGAGCAGGAAGCACGTTTTCCCCACCGCTGTGTCCTTCTCCAGGGCCTAGCGCCCACCACGCGCTCAGGGCTGTCGCGCGGGAGCCAGACTCTGAACCCAGCGTTGACCGCGGGGCTTTGTCAGTGGGTGAGCAAGTGTGATACTTAACAAGGCAGGACGTTTACAGTCGAGAGGCCCGTCATCACTGAGAATTTAGGGAACTTTCTGCCTTCTGTGTTCTTTGCTACAACAACTCGTTGGCTGCTGGGAAATTCTTTCCGTGTTTTCAAAGATGTCAAACGCTTTCTTCTGGTAGTTTCTCCACCAGTGTGACCGGGAGGATCTAGTGGAGTGGGCTCTGCCTCTGCTGGCTCAGGTCGTGACCGTGTCTGAATTTCTTCTGATGAAGGTGAGTCTCCTTAGTGTTTCTAAGTGATTGAGGGGATGATTTGAAGTTATTTAGAAAGGCGTCCTTCATATTTACTTAGAAGGAGCCAGGCCCTTGGGAATCCTCTCCCTCCCCCAGGACAGAGCTAAAGTGAGCCTGCCGGTCCTGCCCGGATGCCCAGCACACGGCTCTCAGGCAGGCCGCTCGTGGACTCCGTGACTGTTTTCACTTTGTGTGGGAGGAGTGACAGTCACCTTTCTCCTGGCACCCACCCACCCTGCCAGCCTCCTCCACTGCAGCTCTGCCCGCGATGAGCCCGCTCTGAGATGCGGCCTCACCGCCGGCACCCACGCTCCCTGGAGGCGCCCCGAGGAGCGGAGGCCTGGCCCTCCCTGGCCTGCAGGCCCTGGAATGTGCCCGTTTTCGTCCTCAGGGCCTTTCTGCCTTCCCGTACCGCTCCCCTGGCCACCATCCTCTGGTGGCCCTCATCTGGGCTGGTTTGTTTCCTGGGCTGCTTCTCCCAGGCCCATTCTGGTGCCCCGCCGAGCACAATGCTGGGCACACATAGGCTCTCGCTGGGGAGCGAAGGCAGTGCCTGTGTTCATGGCTGCTGAGGGCTGAGGAACTTGAGTCCTTCCCTCTTTCAGATTTCTCTCTGTATTTTCCATTTCATTGCCTTGGGTTTAAACATTTTTTTTTTTGTCATCTTTATCTTCACTAAGGTTGAAAAATGTCATCTAGCAAAACCTTTCTTCCCAGCTGTGTACAAGGAATTTGAAGAGTTGCATAAAATGGTTAAGAAAATGTGTCAAGATTACCTCCATAGCTCTGGTCCCTGTTCTCTGGAAATAAACAACAGTAAGGTAACAAGCTCACAAGAGAGACTCGCTCTTATAGCCAAAAGAAGGCTGTCCATTAAAAAAGGAGGATGTTTATTTTAGTAGTGACATCTTCCTAGTCAACTTCTTCTAGCTTTTTCTACCGTCAAGTGCAGGGTTTTTTTCTTAATATAAAAGCGATACATGCTTTTTTCAGAAACCTCGGAAATGCAGATAAGCTAAAAGAAAATTGCAAACACCCATAATCCTCCCACTCACCGATGGTCACAGTTAATAGACTGTGTCTTTCTTCAGTGTGTAGGTGTTTGCAAAGGGCTGAGTTACACAGGGACCAGTAGTTATTTTTTGCGGTTGTGTCGACAGAATTCTCATTTCAGTGTCATTGCCTTTAGCTATATTGGGTCCTTGACAAAAATATGTCATGAACTGATGAGGATTTACTTGTCTCGGATCAAACCTTTTGCTGGGCAGAGTGTGGCCCGTGGTCAGGTCACCCAGGGGCCTCTCACTGTGTCCTGCACGGAGACTCAGGTCTGCGCCTCCACCGAGCAGCTCACTGGCTCCCGGCAAGTCCCTGCACCCTCCACCCCTCTGCCAAAGGGCAGCGCTGAGTTCACGGGCTTTTCCGGCTCTCACGTGCCGGGGCTGTAATACTCTGGTTTCGCCAGACTATTGAACAACACGGATGGGCTTGGAGGGCATTATGCTGAGGGAGGTAAGTCAGAGGAAGCCAAATGCGGTAGAACATCAGTTACACGCGGGATCTAAGCAATACGACCAGCTAGTGAATTCAGGTACGTAAGTAGGTAGGTCAGAAGGTAAATCAGTGGTGTTGGCTTTACTAAAAAATGACCCACACAACAATGAAGACTGCTTAGGCCATGTCGAATCTGACTGCCCCTAACATGTGATTGCACTGACGATGGAGCTGCCTGTCTGTGATTGGAAAGGTGAGTGTTTTCTCAGTACAGAGCAATTACTCTGTAGCAAGAAGTCTTATCTACACTGTAATATAACACATGGGTTTTTTGGGTTTTGTTTTTTGGGGTTTATTTTGGTCATGATCATTAGTTTTATACAAATTCAATATTTAATATAACCTAATAAACTCTTGTGTTTTATTTTCTTAAATCATATATTTTTAAAATGCAATGGATTATTTGCTAGGCCTCCCATAGATGCCCCGGTTGGCAGTGGTCACCTACCTGTTTATAAACTGTCGGTTAAGCCGGTGTGGGTACCATCCTGTTACGGAGCAGACAGGACGTGTACGAATGCTGTGCATGCTCACTGGGACCCTTTGTGGGCAGTTCGGGATGTGACGCAGCCTCTTTGGAGCGAAGACGGTGGCTCTGTTGGCAGGGGACATCGTCAGGTTGTTGGGCACTAAGCTTGCCGACCCCTGTTCTCCAGCTTGACCTTGACCTGCTGCCCGCCCTTCCTTCCCCACCCCTCGCCTGCTCCGTGGTGGTCTCTGTGCTGTCCAGGTATCAGTGATGGTGGCTGTTGGTTATTACCTTAACATCCAGTGCTTTACATAGGTTTTGCATAGGGCGTCTAATCTAATCTTTACAAAGTCCCTTCAGGGCAACTGTGGTCTTCCTCATAAGGAGACTTAGCAGGTAGGTGGCTGCCAAGGTCACCCAGGTTCTGAGCAGAGGTGCTGGGGTCCAGCTGTGGCTCTCAAACCCACATCCTTTCCACCAACTGGGAAAGGAGATCTGGTCCCAGAATAGGCAGGATTGTCTTTCTGAAGATACCAGTGAGAATTCAGAAAAGGAGGAATAATGGGCAAGCAAGGTACCATGGTGTCAGACTAACATTATGAAGCTTGTGACGACAATTTATCTTCATTTTTCCCACTGTTTAGGTGGCACCTTGCTGTACCAAGGGACTTCATAGATTTAGACTCAGCCCTTTGTTCGTAAGTGCTGACATGATCCCGAATCTTGTGTTTTGAGTGGAGCGTCTCTATGGGCCCCTTTCTGCTCAGGTTGCTGAGTCCTTAGGAATCACGGAAGAATTCCTGAGGAAAAAAGAAATACGCACGGACTGCACTCCCCCCAAGCGCAGCAGCCAAGAGGACGACCGGGAGGACCTGGAGAGTGCCGGCCCGCAGAAGAGGGAGAATGAGGTGGGCGTGGCCGTGAGGGGCGCCCGGCTACTATCTGCTCAACATGGCACTACTGGGGTTGGATCCCTTCAACTCACACACTGTTTTCCAGGAAGAAAAGGTGCAAGGTGGCCTGTTTCTCCCTAGTCTTAGCTGGTTGCACCTTCTCTTCTCTTAGAAAGTTATATAATCATTCTCAGTATGCCTGAGTCTTAGCTGGTTGCAACTTCTCTTCCTAGACCGCAGAGGACAGGCTGGCCTCAGTGAAAAGGACCAGAAGAGAAACTGTGCCCCAGGACACCACAGAGTATTCTGCCGACGGTGGAGGCCTGCAGAGCCTGGCCTCGTGTGCCCCAGCTGCCAGTGCAGGTAAAACACTCTTTGCGGGGTGCACCCTGGGGCTCAGAGGCCTGCTGCTCAGGTGGGTGCCCCTGTGGCCACATCTCAGAGAACCCTCTGGTTTCTCAAGAGTTTTACCCCAACCTCTCAGTGTTCTGTGGTTCCATGTTTATTCCCCATGAGTCTTGGGGTCTTCTTGGGTCCTTTCTTGAAACGAAGAGCTGCCTCGTGGTACTGAGTCGGTTGTACCTGGCGGGGGTCCCAAGAAGTTAGGCAGACCTGAGACCAGGGACAGGTCCCAAGGACACACCAAGTCCACGGCTTGGCTTTCGTGAGACTTGGCTCTAAGTGCCAGCTGAGAGTTAACGTTCAAAAATGAGACATGGGGCTTCCCTGGTGGCGCAGTGGTTGAGGGTCCGCCTGCCAATATTGGCAGGGGACACGGGTTCGTGCCCCGGTCCGGGAAGATCCCACATGCCGTGGAGCGGCTGGGCCCGTGAGCCGTGGCCGCTGAGCCTGAGCGTCCGGAGCCTGTGCTCCGCAACGGGAGAGGCCACAGCAGTGAGAGGCCCGCGTACCACAAAAAAAAAAAAAAAAAAAAAAAGAAAAAAGAAAATGAGACATGTTCTAGCTTTTATTTCGCCTAGCCAGAACTGATCAATGAGACAGTTCAAATGTATGGCAGGCACTGAGAATGATTATGTAACTTTCTAAAATCTTATCAGGGCTGCCTGATACCTTGCCTGATCCTAAAGTCTCTAACTTAAAGAGGCATTCTCCATTCTAGAACTTATTACTTAATTCTTCCGGAGGGGAGGGCAGATGTATTCATTGAGAACAATGAAAGCCCTCTGGCACCTGCTTGGAACACAGCCCCTCTCCCCTAACTAGTCTGAGTTTCCTCTTTTAATTTCATCCATTCTTGGAAGCTACCAAGTAACAAGGAGGGTTTACGTTTTCATTTTTGGGGCAAGAAAATTACTTGGGACTAGCTTGTTTTGGATAGTGAGTACAGTGACTAGCCACAGCAGTACACAGATGACTGTCTGTTTTTCCCAACTGTTTAGGTTTTGCCCCTGGAGTAGACGGGGGCACGTCTCACCCACCTGAAGAAAGTCCCACGATGCCGGTTTCTGAGCTCGATAGCAGCACAGCACGGGCGGGCCGGCAGCTGAAAGCGTTTGCTGACTCAGCCGCCAGGAATGGGTCTGCAGACCCTGCTCTCTTGTTTCGAGAAGCCTGTGGGCTGGGGGTTTATACTCAGTTAGGAGAACCAGGGCCTCTGGCCCAGGACCAGGTGGCAGCGTCCTCTGGGGAGAAGGCCCAGGAACACTCGTCAGAACAGGATGCTGGGGACGGCCTGGGAAGCCGGGCTCTCTGCGGCACCTCGATGGCCCTGCCGCCTGGCCTGCCTGGAAATGCAGAGGCGGGAAGCCTCCGCGAGGTGCGCGGCTCCCACCTGAGCAGCCCGCAGTCCGGCCCCGGCGAGGTCCTGCTTCCAGAGGCCTTGGCCCCGCCGCAGGAGAAAGCATGGTCCGTGGACGTCGTGCCAGCCGGCTATGCCTACAGCACCACATCCGAGCCGGGGCCTCAACCCAGCCGGGGTGGATTGCTGGGTCCTGAAGGGGGCCTCACAGGCCACGCGGGGGACTTGGACCAGTCGCCCTGCGGGACCGAGACACACGCTGACCGGAGGGAGCTGGAGGGCATCACTGCCGTCAGGGAAGCCATGGCTTTCGAAAATGCCAGTGGGGGCACCACGTTGCCGTCCCAGCGACAGGAGCAGATATTTATCCAGACTACTGATGGGCTTATCTTGTCCCATCCAGGCTCTGTAGTGTCTGGGGACGGGGACATTGTCATAGTGACCGACACAGTAGGGCCTGCCCTGCAGGCGGGCCCCCCGGAAGGGGTTCCTCTGGAAACCGTGGAGATGGAGCCCTCTCAGTGAAATGGAGCCAGAACCGCAGTCCTAGATTTGTATGTATTTTACCTGGAGGTCTACGTCAAGGAATGTTTATTTTTCTAATGTGAATACTGACACAAGTGAACATTTTATTTATAAAGAATAATGTCTTTCTACCCCACTGTCTACCTTTTTCTACATCTTGCTCATTGTAATAATGGCAGATAACGTTACCTGATAACAAATTCCCGATACATCTAACTCCTAGGAGCTTTTGACCACTATTGCAGTTAATACCACTACACTATTTCTTGAATCTCCCCTGCTCCCCAGTTCCAAAAAACTATGCCCCCTTTCTCTTCGGTGATATGCTGCTCTTTCACCAGACTTGGTCCATACTAGAAGCTTCTTTTGGGCTCAATAAAAAAATAAATATGTAAGCTTGCCATCTGGGCAGCATTGTATTGGGAAATAGGAAAGAAAGTTGTTTCTACTGATACTTTATGGATGAGGAAAGTGAGGCACAGGGATGGGACCCCCAGTCCTTTGATGTCCCACGTGTAAAGCCACTTATCAAGATCTCTCTGTTTTTGGAATGTTTTCCTTGGCTCTATTACAGGGAGAGAAAAGGAGGGCCATTTGCCCACACTCAGACGAGAGCATCAAGAGGGCACAGCTGTCCTCTGCCCCCGCTGGCAGAGACTGTCAGCAGAGACCCCGGGCAGGCGGAGCTGCGGGTTGTGGGCTGCATCCCCTGGTGCTGTGCTCCCGCCAGGCCCGCTGTGGAGGGGCGGGCTTTATTCTTGGGGGGCCACATTGCCTACAGCCCTCTCAAGTGACTGGGGGTGTCTTCCTGTCCTCTAACTTGATATCAAAGCGGCTCCAACAGGAACAGAAGGGCGGGCGTCCCTGCAGGATGGAATGAGCAAACCACAGCTGCTCGGGAGAGCCGGGCCGTGGCACTGATGCCGGGAGCTCAGCTTCTCTGTACACTGGTGCCCAATCGAATCTCAGAGACGGAGTTTTGGGTGAAGTAGAAAAGGACAGCTTTATTGCTCTGCCAGACAAAGGGGGACACAGTGGGCTCCTGCCTTGGAAAACTATGTGTCCAGCCCGGGAGGATTTGATAAGGAGTTTTATAACAATACCTCCCAAGGGCGGGGTTGCTGACAAGATGAGGGGGTGCTGGGTCTCAGGCGCAGGGCCTCCTAGCCTTGATGAGCTTCCCGGGTCCCTGTAATCTCGCCTCCGGTGGTTTCTTGGCCGCTCCTCCCTTGATTAGCAGCTGTTTGAACCTGCCCTTTGGAACTCAGGGGCAGTCATGGAGGCTGGAGTCTTGCCTACAAGAAACGGGGGACAAGAAGCCTCCATGCCCGGGAGCCCCACAGGGCCCCGCTCGGTTTCAGCACATCCTGTGGACTCAGGGGCACTTCTGGGGAACCCAGGGCCATGCGAAACCACTGGGGGTCCAGTCCTGGGGGCCTGGAGCGTGGGGATTAGGACTTCAACACACGCACTTGGGGGGACATATCCAGAGCATGGCACCTCTCAAGTAAAAACGTGAGCCGGTGGGCATTCAGGGAGTTGAGTGGCTGTGCTCCAGAGGTGGTCCAGACTCAGGTCACTTCCGCACCAAGGGTGGCCCTCTTCCCAGAGGTCTCAAGGTTCGCTGCCCTGTGTGTCTGCTCCATCCCCTGCAGAGAGAAGGAGCCAAGGAGCGCGCTCAGCCTGTGAGGGCTGTGATCTGGGAGATGCACACAAGGCCTCTGCTCACATCTCACTGGTCCTTGGCCACACCTTGCTGCAAAAAAGGCTCTGAAACCTCCTCCTAAACTGGTAGCCATAGCCAGGTAACACTTAAATGAAGCGGAGAATCAATACCAAAGGAGGACCAGCCAAACGCCTCCCCCTAGAGTGGTTAAAATTGCTTCGGGTCAGTCTGGAGAGGTGGTAGTGACAGCTCTGAAAAACCTCAGCAGCTTGAAACAACAAAGGGGTGTGTCTCCTGCTCACAAGTCATGTCACTCAGAGGTCGGTGGGGGACGCAGCAGGGGCAGCCACATCTCAAGCACTGCTGGTGGCGCCACCAGAGGGAGAGAGCTCCGGGAGAGGTTAGACCCACCACGAGAGGGCACTTCAGTGGCCACACGGTCCCACCCAACCCCGAGGGCACTGAAGTGCAGGCTTTCCACGGGCTGGGAAGGCAGGAGTCTGGGAATATTTGGTGAATAGCATGAGTGGTTGGTCAACAGAGGTCACGTTATCACTGATGACATGCACTGTTGTTCACAGCTGTGCTGTGTTCGGTACCTTTTTTTTTGTTGTTGTTTTTTGCAGTACGTGAGCCTCTCACTGTTGTGGCCTCTCCCGTTGCGGAGCACAGGCTCCGGACGCGCAGGCTCAGCGGCCATGGCTCACGGGCCCAGCCGCTCCGCAGCATGTGGGATCTTCCCGGACCGGGGCACGAACCCATGTCCCCTGCATCGGCAGGCGGAATCTCAACCACTGAGCCACCAGGGAAGCCCCCATGTGACTTTTTAATGTAGGGATTCAGGTACGACAGTGACAGCCCCAGGGAGATAGAATTTAACTTTTTTTTCTTTTGGCTGCGCCATGTGGCTTGTGGGATTTTAGTTCCCCGACCAGGGATCGAACCTGGGCCATGGCAGTGAAAGTATAGAGTCCTAACCACTGGACAGCTAGGGAATTCCCGAATTTAACTTTTTTTTAATTTAATTTAATTTTTTTTTTTTTTTTTTTTTTTGCAGTATGTGGGCCTTTCACTGTTGTGGCCTCTCCCATTGCAGAGCACAGGCTCCAGACGCGCAGGCTCAGCGGCCATGGCTCACGGGCCCAGCCGCTCCGCAGCATGTGGGATCTTCCCAGACCGGGGCACGAACCCGTATCCCCTGCATCGGCAGGCAGACTCTCAACCGCTGTGCCACGAGGGAAGCCCTGTGTTCGGTACCTTGTGATTACTTTCATGGTTTGTCTAAGCTTTTGTGTTGCCTGGAAAGAGGGAGAGAGGGAATTTTTTTTTTAGTTTTCATTAAATGTACTTGTCATGAATTCATCTTGAACTGCTTCCCCAACCCAGTTCTGTTTTTGTGGATTCTACCTGTTAATATTTCTTTACTGTCTATTTCACAAGATTTCCAGAGGCAGAGGAGATATTTGGTGATCAATCCACTATGCTTAGAAGTCCAATATGGGTTCTCCAATGGCTTCATTTTTCCTTTCAGATAGAAATTGTCCTTTGGTTGTGTAATGACTTTGGAATTCAGCAAACTCAACAGCCGAGAGCTCTTCCATCAATCTGATGCCTCTTCCGTTGTGTGAGGGACCCCTGGGCTAATGCCACTGGACACTTGGCTCATTCACTTGTCCTTTGCAGTGAAACGGAGCAGGACCCTGTGGGACTCCTGGGCACAAGTCCTTCCATGTCACCCATTTCTTGTTTGTAGGAAATTGGTTTCGTTCAGCCTCCATGGCCTTCCCCGAGTTCCAAAGGGCAGGTTCAAACAGTCGCTAATCAGGGAACGGAGGGGAGGCAGAGACAAGGGAGGAGCAGTCAAGAAACAACAGTGCTGGGCTTCCCTAGTGGCGCAGTGGTTGAGAGTCTGCCTGCTAATGCAGGGGACACGGGTTCGAGACCTGGTCTGGGAAGATCCCACATGCCATGGAGCAACTAGGACCATGAGCACAACTACTCAGCCTGCGCGTCTGGAGCCTGTGCTCTGCAACAAGAGAGGCCGCGATAGTGAGAGGCCCGCGCACTGCGATGAAGAGTGGCCCCCGCTTGTGGTAACTGGAGAAAGCCCTTGCACAGAAACGAAGACCCAACACAGCCAAAAACAAACAACAATTAATTAATTAATTAATTAAAAATGAATATCTGCTTTAAAAAAAAGTGGCATTAGGGACTTCCCTGGTGGCTCAGTGGTCCTGGTGGCTCAGTAGTTAAGAATCTGGCTGCCAATGCAGGGGACACGGGTTCGAGCCCTGGTCCAGGAAGATCCCACATGCCGCGGAGCAACTAAGCCCGTGCACCACAACTACTGAGCCTGCACTCTAGAGCCCATGCTCTGCAACAAGAGAAGCCACTCAATGAGAAGCCTGTGCGCTGCAACAAAGAGTAGCCCCCGCTCGCTGCAACTAGAGAAAGCCCTCGTGCAGAAACGAAGACCCAACACAGCAAAATAAATAAATAAATTTTAAAAAACCCTCCTACCCCCAACATCTAAAAAAAAGAAAGAAAAAGAAACAATAGTGCAGCCTTAGGGCAGGGTCCTGGTTCCTCCTCAAGGGATACACATAACAATACCTTCGAGCTCTTCTGCAGATCTAAAACCCCCAACAAATAGAAGACTTTAACTACTTGATGAAGCACTCTTTATTCCAGAGAGGCCACAGTTCGATGATACCACCTGATGCCAGATGATATTTGGACTGAAGGAACGAGAGCCCTGCACACACTCTCATCCTTATCAGCAACCCCACCCCAGGTTGGGACACACAGTTTTGAGGGCATTAGCCCGCTGTGGCCCCCTTTGCCTGGCAAAGCAATAAAGCTATTCTTTTCTACTTCACCCTAAACTCTGTCTCCGAGATTCAATTCAGTGCTAGTGCACAGAGGTGGGGTTTTGGCATCAGCAGCATTGATCGTTTCCATTAGTTCTTCTGGGCAACCTGGGTGTCCGAGGACGAGGCATCACGAACACAGGAAATGTCCTAGAAAGGGCTAGAAATTCTTCAGGGTCTCCTCTGAAGAGCATTTGTTCTTTAAGTACCACCCCCCACCCCAAACATAAAACTGAGCTCGTGCCTCGGAGGGCCCCCTCGTGCCTCGGAGGGCCCTGTCCCGCCTGTCTGGCTCAGGACTGCAGCCTGCTGTCTAAGCTGCAGGAAGCAGGGGGCAGGGTGCCAGTTTTGCCGAATGCTGACCAGGCGGTTTCCAGACTGCAGGACATCTGACAGGCTGCTTTTCTGATGGTTAGATTTTAATAAATACTGCAAAGGAAAGAGAAATTCTAAGACATGTTGCCTTTAAATGCTTTGGCTATGCCAGCTTACACAGTGAGATATCCTTTCGCTCAAAATACATTCCCATGATGTATAAAGTCTTTTATTTGGGGAATATTTTCTTTCTTTGCCTAGGAGGCTAGAAGCTCATTTTCATGAGGCTACATCCTGTATCACACAGCATGAAGTTTCTTAGATTTCTGTTTCTGGGGAGCAAGGGCAGGACTGACCCCGGATATCTGGTTGCAAATATTGCCAAACTACAGGATTTATGCCCAGAGAATGACAGGGAAGACACGTCACTTGGCCTGTCACAGCCTCAGTACAAAAATAGGGGTAATTTTTTGGTAGGCAGTTTTCATTTCCATGATGCTGGTCTTTGCTCAGTGACTCTACGGTACTTTAAAGATTAGTTGTGATTATAAAACTAATACGGTCCCACAGTTTAAACAGTACGCAAAAATATTAAACCAGGGATTTTCTAAATAAATGTAATCTATGTAAAGTACACCTAATTTACAAGAACAAGATCACTTAGTCATTCTGTTGAGGAACTCATTTATTTCGGGCAGAAGTCTTCATAGTGACACATTCACAATAGGTGCAGATGACGCTGAGTGGTGGATGGCAGGCAGCAGTGATAACCGCAGAGCTGGTGAAATGATCAGGTCTGGAAGATCCTAAGGTCAGTGGGTGGCTGTGCCAGAGCACAGGGTGTGATCCCGGGTTGTGGCAGGGGCCATGACCCCGGGGTGCGACACAGGGCGTGATTGGGGTGCGGCACAGGGCCCACCCAAAAGACCGTCTGCCGTGGGAGCTGCAGAAGCTGAGGTCCAGAGCCTGGAGGAGCGCGGAGCCGGTTGGGAGGTCACAGCTCTCGGTGCCCGGTTTCAAGCAGCATGCTTTCCAGAAGCAGCCTGCTGTCGCCCTCCAGGTAGGGCTGGTGCAGCCACATGGACAGGTAGCTCAGGGCCAGGTCACGGTCGGCCGTGTGCGCCAGCTGCTCCACGACGGTGCGCTTCAGGCGGAGCTCCCGGCCGTACATGTCGGAGAGCTTGCGGGAGACCTCGTCTGAAAGGAACGCGAGCCGTCCCTGAACAGTGGCATTCAAGGGGGTACCCTTGACTAGGGAAGACCCGCCACTTTTTCTTTTTGGCCACGCTGCGCAGCTTGCGGGCCCTTAATTCCCAGACCAGGGGTGGAACCCGCACCCTCCGAAGCGAAAGCAGTGAGTCGTAACCACTGGACAGCCAGGGGCTGTGCAAAGCTCCTCCTGAAAGGCTATGGAGTCAGCGACAGCCCAAGAGGAAGAAGGGCTCCAGCCAGTGCAGATTAGAGTCACACAACGTGGTAAGTAAGCGTCATGAAATTCAAAAGTACCTGTTACCTTTCCACTCGACTCTTAGGAACTGGCAATCATTATACATAGCAGACTGACCTCAAACTGACGGTGTTCCACAAACACGTGACATTAGGTGATTTTCCCCCTTACTTAAGTCTCAGAGCAACATCAAGTAGCTTAGTCCTTCTTTGAAACGAAAAAAACGGCCCTTACCTCACAGCTTATTTCAGTAATGGAGCTCGTCTTCCCAGCAGTCTTCTTCCATGGGGCGGGCTGAAGGGACCCCCCGCCATGTACTTTTTAAATAAGACAGAACAAAAAGCAAAAACCCATCCTTCTTGAAAAACAAAAACGAGATTTCTGCCTCTACAGAGGAGGCAAAGTGCATTCTCCCCGTTGGCCTTAAAGGGCTAATAATGGCAACTTGCTTCATGGGTCTCTAGTTACATTTAATATTCTTTGCTGATTAGTAGGTAATTAAAGGCAAGAAGAAACACTCCTCTAAGACGTCCTCATCTCCTTCCTTCCCAATGGATCCTCTTCAGTTGAATTTCAAAGCCTGTTGACTTCTTAGAGGGCCAGATCTAAATGACACCAAATGCTCTCGTAACCTACCCTTGAAAATCAACGCAGAAAGAACTACTTACAAAAATAGGCTGTGGGCCACGTGTGGAACAGGAGGGGCCGTCTTCTCTCCTCCCTGTAATGGAAATCTTCTAGTTCACAAATCCCCTTGGTAGTGGAAGACAGCTTTTCCATTTTCAACTGTATTTTGGTCTGAAAAGATATTAATTTAGAATATGAGATTATTATTTGAAATCCTGTCTTAGATTCAATAACTCTTAAGATTTCAAAGCTAAGAAATGTAAGTCTGTTGAGATCGTAAGTCCAATGATCCAACACCGTTAACTCCATGTGCAGCAAATTTCCAGGGAGAAGGAGACTGACACTTGCTACGAGTTCACTAATTTGGATTACTTCAGTAATAAAGCCCACATCTCCAGTGCTGGAGAAGAGGAAGCGTGCTGGGTCCTGCTTCATTAAGATTTCCGAACATCACTAATTTTTTAGCACCAAAGACCTGGAGGGGTGGCAAGGCAGGCTCTCGCTTTTATGGAATGAGATGAGAAGAGGCATTAAATGAGCTCATTTCTGACTCTTTTTTCTTTAATTAATTAATTAATTAATTAATCTTTGGCTGTGTTGGGTCTTCGTTGCTGCGCGCGGGGGCTACTCTTCATTGCCGTGCGCGGACTTCTCATTGCAGTGGCTTCTCTTGTTGTGGAGCACAGGATCTAGGCGCACCGGCTCTGTAGTTGTGGCTCGCGGGCTCTAGAGCGCAGGCTCAGTAGTTGTGGCGCACGGGCTTAGTTGCTCCGCGGCATGTGGGATCTTCCTGGACACCAGGGATCAAACCCGCGTCCCCTGCCTTGGCAGGTAGATTCTTAACCACTGGTACCAACCAGGGAAGTCCCTCATTTCTGACTCTTATGAACTGCCTTTGAGTTTAATGCCAAAAGCTTGGCCTCTGTGCACCAGTGTCGAGTCAAATCTCGGAGACAGAGTTTTGGGTGAAGTAGGAAAGAATAGCTTTATTGCTTTGCCAGGCAAAGGGGGACACAGCAGGCTCCTGCCCTGAAAACCTATGTGTCCCCAACCCACGAGGATTTGATGAGGGGTTTTATAGCAACAGTTCAAGGGTGGAGGTGCTGAAAAGACTAGAGTGTGTGTGGGGCCTGCACTCCTTTAATCTGGTCTCAGGTGGTCCTCTCCTAATCTTTTTTTTTTTTTTTTGCGGTACGCGGGCCTCTCACTGCTGTGGCCTCTCCCATTGCGGAGCACAGGCTCTGGACGCGCAGGCTCAGCGGCCATGGCTCACGGGCCCAGCCGCTCCGCGGCATGTGGGATCTTCCCGGACCGGGGCACGAACCCACGTCCCCTGCATCGGCAGGCAGACTCCCAACCACTGCGCCACCAGGGAAGCTCCCCTCTTCTAATCTTAATGAGCTTCTCTGGTCCCTTTAATCTTGCCTCAGGGGTTTCTTGGCTGCTCTTCCTTTGCTCAGCAACTGTTTGAACCTGCCCTTTGGAACTCAGGAAAGGTCATGGAGGCTGGAGTCCTCTCTACACACAAGAAACGGGGGATGGAAAGGCTTCCGTGCCCAGGAGCCCCACAGGGTCCTGCTCTTTTTCCAGTTTACTGAAACCTCTTTGAGGCTTGTTTCCTTGTTTATAAATGGTAATAACGAAAGGCAGCCCTACACACTTCACACAGGAAGGAAATGGTGAGGACGTGACATGGACGGTGCCTCAGTGTACGCCAGGCTCCGTGCTGCGGCACAAAGTGCCTGCTTCCACAGGGGGTCGGGAGACTAAGTTAGTACTTGTGGAGCACCTGGTCAGAGCTACGTAAGGGTTTGTTAAGTAAAACAAATGGGTGACGTAACAAAGATTCCAGATATCAGTAGCATGGGTTTACTAAGACCACAAGTCTAGGTCCTAAGTATGGAGTTAGCTTTATGTACACAGGGGGTATAAGCAAAGATAAATAAATCGCCAAAATCTTAATTCCTTGCACTTAGTCCTTTAACCACCCTCCAATTACATCTGAAGAGGCATGCACTAAATTTAGCGGACATTCATTTTTGTTTGTTTGTTTGTTTGTTTGTTTGTTTTTGCAGTACGCGGGCCTCTCACTGCTGTGGCCTCTCCCATTGCGGAGCACAGGCTCCGGACGCGCAGGCTCAGTGGCCATGGCTCACGGGCCCAGCCGCTCTGCAGCATGTGGGATCTTCCCGGACCGGGGCACGAACCCGTGTCCCCTGCATCGGCAGGCGGACTCCCAACCACTGCGCCACCAGGGAAGCCCCCGGACATTCATTTTTAAAGGACTAGACTCCTTTCCCAAATCTTTCCAGGTTCGATATTTCACTTGACCCAACCCCGAGAGGCAGGACTCCTCATTTCCGTACCACAGGTGGGAAAACTCTCAAGGTTGCTGAGCTAGGGAAGGACAAGGCCAGGACTTGATATCACGCCTTCCGAGCCCAAGTCTCTTGACACCCAATCCTAAGCTCTCTCCTCTGTGTCCTGCAGCAGCCCTACCTAATGCTAAGAAAAGCTGATGAAGGTCAGGAGAGGCAAGAAAATCCTGGAGGCTTGACACCGCCGGGCCAGAGGTGCCAGCCCCATGCTGGGGCTCCTCCATCAATGACGATACCAAAGTCTCACGCATGTGCAGCCCTACAGTGACAGCAGCTGGACACGCCCTCAGCCCCACGTCCCCTCCCAGAGCCAGCAGCCCACACCTCGAGATGTTCGTCCAGCTTAGGGACAAGGGCGCCTCCACCCTCTACCAATGTCAGATTCCAGACAAAGTCAAGTCTGGGAAACCATTCTCTCTAAAGGATGGAGGAAAATAGGAAAAATAATATCAATATCCTTATAACATCAACATTGGTTTTGAACCTAAGAATGAGACCTAATTCTCAAATCACTTTATTTTACTTTATATTTTGGCCACGCTGTACGGCTTGCAGGATCTTAGTTCCCCGACCAGAGATCGAACCCAGACCCCTGGCAGTGAAAGTGCAGAGTCTTAACCACTGGACTGCCAGGGAAGTCCCTCAAACCACTTTAAAATAGAATAAATTCACTGGAGCAGAACTTTGGGGCCTGACAACTAGCACCCGTGGTCAGCTCAGGCTTTGTCTGAAGACCTCGGGAACTCAGGTCACTATGGGCACGCGGTCACCTAAAACCTTGCAGCCACTTTCAGCTGCCCTGCCAGGCCACGCCTCCTCACCCTGGACCCGCGCTGTGGGTAGAGGGACCAGGGACAGGACGTGTCACCTGTTACTGTTCAGTCCATCAAGCCGCTGGCTGGATGTTCTGGACCTTGACTCTACCTCCTAACACCCTCCCAGGCCGTCCTTCCTCCGTGCGGGTCAGTGGGACTGAGGAAGGGGTCCCGTGGTAGCAGACAGCCACTTAAGAATGGGGAGAACCAAGGATGGACAAGTAAAACCAGCCAGTCCTTCCTGACATGCCTGAAACGGAAGGCAAAATGCCTCTTCCTCCTCGGCCCGCGCAGACGCTCTTCCCTAATGAGGTGTGCATATGTATAGGGTTATAAACGAGGACTTGTGAACTAAAGAAAGCCAAATGGCATTTAGAAACAAAACCCTTCCCAGGGTTTTCACATTTTATAAAAGTCACATTAGTATATGGCAAAAGTGTTTCTCATTTTAACCCAGTCTGGGGATTCTGTGAAATGTTTTATGCCAGAAAGGAAGACGGAAGGTCACGGATGAAGAGGTTCTGGTGGGAGTGTTGCCACATCTAACGACAAACGACCGAGCCCAGCATCGTGTGTTTAACTCTGTTGGCTGTTTAAAGTATTTCAGTATACACAGGGAACTATATTCAATATCCCGTAATAAACCATAATGGAAAAGGATATGAGAAAGAATATGTATTTATATGTCTAACTGAATCACTTTGCTGTACACCAGAAACTAACACAACACTGGAAATCAACTATACTTCAGTAAAACAACAACAACAAAAATTGACAATTAAAAGCTAAGTGTGGGACTTCCCTGGTGGCGCAGTTGTTAAGAATCCACCTGCCAATGCAGGGGACACGGGTTTGAGCCCTGGTCTAGAAAGATCCCACATGCCACGGAGCAACTAAGCCCGTGTGCCACAACTACTGAGCCTGCACTCTACAGCCCGCGAGCCACAACTACTGAGCCCATGTACTACAACTACTGAAGCCCACGCACCTAGAGCCCGTGCTCTGCAGCAAGAGAAGCCACCGTAATGAGAGGCCCACGCACCACAAGGAAGAGTAGCCCCCACTCGTGGCAACTAGAGAGAGCCCATGCGCAGCAACGAAGACCCAAAGCAGCCAAAAATAAATAAATAAATAGATTGATTAATTAATTAATTAAAAAAAAGCTAAGTGTGGCCAGGAAGTAAATAAATAAAATATTTCAATATAGGAACTTAGCCATTCAGTTTCTTTTCTTTCAAGCAGTATGTGTGCCCACGCTTGGTCCAAACAAAACCACTTGCCATAATCAAATGGGTTAATTTGGGGAAAAAACATACATGTGGTCAGTTTTCAATTGGGTCGTTCTGGAAATTTCGACTGATTACTCTGCCTGTGTTAATTCTCTACTGGTCCAGAAGTCTAGGTCTAGAACTCAACTACTGGAGACACAGCTGTGAACCTGGAGATAAAACAAAGAAAACACCAAGCCCACACACCTTATCCTCCAGCCTTCCTGTGAGTGGGGCTTAAAACAAAGTGACTGATGACCCAGGCCTGTCTTGTTCCTGCTTGAGCACCAGGTGGAGAGCCTGGGCAGGGGGGCAAGTGTTTCTTATCACAGTACAACCCGAAGGCAGCATCACAAAACAGACGGGACAACTACAAAAACCTCATCATTTATTTAGACGAGACAAATAGCCCCATACACAGCAAAATATCCTGAAGACAGTATTGCATTTCAATCAAAGAAAAGGCTAAATCACCAAAATGTTCTCAATGCACTATTTATTTTTCTCATTTTAATGTTTCAGAAACCATTACATCTTACAATGGATGTGATGTTTAGAAGGGCAGAGCTTCTTCCTGAAAAATTCTTAAACCTATAGTCTATCTCATAATATGTGGAACCCTAACTTTGAATAAGTGGTATCTTGAAGAAATACAATTATACTTGACATGTTCTGTTTAAAAAGGCAAGGAAGCATGTAAAACATTTGAAACATTTCCATCAAGAAAGGTTAAACGGGGGCTTCCCTGGTGGCGCAGTGGTTGAGAGTCCGCCTGCCGATGCAGGGGACACGGGTTCATGCCCCGGTCCGGGAAGATCCCACATGCCGCGGAGCGCCTGGGGCCCTGAGCCATGGCCGCTGAGCCTGTGCGTCCGGAGCCTGTGCTCCGCAACGGGAGAGGCCACAACAGTGAGAGGCCCACGTACTCCCCCCCTAAAAAAGAAAGGTTAAACGATACAGAGCTTCTATGTTTGTGGGAAGCTTTAGTTAGTTAGTTCAAAGATGTGCAAAACCTTATTCCTGTGTCTGGTTGAGATGAGGTGTTTCGTGCACATGTGGTGGCCAGCATGGTGGGTACTGACACCCAGACTTTAGTTAAACAAACATGTAAGAGCATCTCTTATGTGCGAGATCAAGGCTCACAGGCCCAATCCAGCTCAAAGCCTATTTCTGTGTGTCCCTTGAGCTAAGAATGGGTTTTACATTTTTAAGTGGTTGAAAAAAAAAATCAAAAGCAGAATATTTTGTGACACGTGAAAATTATCTGAAATGCAAAGTTCAGCATCCATAAATAGAGTTTTATGGGGACACAGCCGCACCCACTAGCCTCCGTACCATCGCTGAGTAGAGGTGAGAGTGCCTGCAGGGTCCCCAAAGCCTGACACACATCCTGTGGAGCCTGGGGGTGCGTGAAATTGCCCTGGCAACACGCAGGACCAAAAGAACCAAGGTCTAGGACAGCCTCTTGGGAAACAAGATTTATGGGACACGTAGAGCGAGAGAGACCAATGGAGGAGGTTGAGGAAGGAAAAACGAAAGCTTGGTGAAGGAAGGCACGACCAACCACGTGGAACGCTGCGAGGCGCTTGTGCAACCGCGACACCCGAGGATCCCTGCACCTTACCAAAGCATCCAGGGTGGTCTGCAGCCCCTCGCACAGCATCTCGAGCTCCCTGCTGTACTCTGGGTGCTCCTTTTCTGCATTTTCATCAGAAGCCAGGCTGCTGCTCTCTAATCCTACCGTGTCTTTGCTCCTGGACAAGATGGAAAAGAGTGGGAACAAAATACACTCCACAGGCTCGCCGCATTTCCTTGTGATGAACGCTTGAGAACTCAATATCCATGTACTTATGTCATCATCGACTTTTTTCCTTGGCGTCGTTTCACGTCATCACGTTTACATGTTATTTATATATACAACAAATATGTCCATTCGCTACTCAGTTCTGCCCTAGAACAAGTCAATTCAATCCAGCCCTGTGGCATCCTCAGCGGGTAAGACACAGATCATTTCCTCAGAATCCACCAGCTAGGAATGCGTTTTGTAAATGGAAGGCTGTGACCCACAGCGCCTGAAATTAATCTAGTGGGGCCACAATCAACAATTAAGGAACAAAATTAGGGACTTCCCTGGTGGTTCAGTGGTTGAAACTCTGTGCTTCCACTGCAGGGGACATGGGTTGGATCCCTGGTCGGGGAACTAAGATCCCACATGATGTGCGGCACGGCCAAAAAAAAAAAAAAAGAAATTTAAGGAAAAGAATTAAACATTAGGATAGAAAATATCAGAGAGCATCTTATGCAGTAAGGTAAGAACTGTTTCATGGAACTTGCTGAGCAGGAAAAGGTGGCAGAGGGCCGACGTGTGTGATGTGTTTGAAAGAACTGGAAAGAGCCAGGGGCCCAGAAAGTTAAGACTCCAGACTCTGGCCAGTAGACAAAGATAAACAAATATATAATTACAACTTTGAGAAATTAAAACTACACATATATAGGGGCTTCTCTGGTGGCGCAGTGGTTGAGAGTCCGCCTGCTGATGCAGGGGACACGGGTTCGTGCCCCGGTCTGGGAAGATCCCACATGCCACGGAGTGGCTGGGCCCGTGAGCCATGGCCGCTGGGCCTGCGCGTCCGGAGCCTGTGCTCCGCAGCGTGAGAGACCACAACAGTGAGAGGCCCACGTACTGCAAAAGAAAAAAACAAAAAAACCAAAAAGAACTACACATATATAGATCCATACTTACGTTTCTCTTCAGATCATATAAATCTTTCACATTTTACTAAAGATTCTCGTGGGTAGGAACAAGCTTGAGTCTAGCTTAAATTTTTTGAGGCCTTGCATAAGCAAAGCTGATTAAAAAAACAAAAACATATATATAGGAAAGTGCAAGAACAGTAAAGCAAATCTTCCAATTAGAATTGGCAACTGCCAACAGTTTTTTTTATAACTCTTTTGTCTTTTTTTTTAACATCTTTATTGGAGTATAATTGCTTTACAATGGTGTGTTAGTTTTTGCTTTACAACAAAGTGAATCAGTTATACATATACATATGTTCCCATATCTCTTTTTTTTTTTTTTTGTGGTACGTGGGCCTCTCACTGTTGTGGCCTCTCCCGTTGTGGAGCACAGGCTCCAGACGTGCAGGCTCAGCGGCCATGGCTCACGGGCCTAGCCGCTCAGCGGCATGTGGGATCTTCCCGGACCAGGGCACGAACCCGTGTCCCCTGCATAGGCAGGCGGACTCTCAACCACTGTGCCACCATGGAAGCCCTCTCTTCCCTCTTGCGTCTCCCTCCCTCCCACCCTCCCTATCCTACCCCTCTAGGTGGTCACAAACTACCGAGCTGATCTCCCTGTGCCATGTGGCTGCTTCCCACTAGCTATCTATTTTACATTTGGTAGTGTACATATGTCCATGCCACTCTCTCACTTTGTCACAGCTTCCCCTTCCCCTTCCCCATATCCTCAAGTCCATTCTCTAGTAGGTCTGTGTCTTTATTCCTGTCCTACCCCTGGGCTCTTCATGACATTTTTTTTTTTCTTAGATTCCATATATATGTGTTGGCATACGGTATTTGTCTTTCTCTTTCTGACTTACTTCACTCTGTATGACAGACTCCAGGTCCCTCCACCTCACTATAAATAAATCCATTTCATTTCTTTTTATGGCTGAGTAATATTCCATTGTATATATGTGCCACATCTTCTTTACCCATTCATCTGTTGGTGGACACTTAGGTTGCTTCCATGTCCTGGCTATTGTAAATAGAGCTGCAATGAACATTTTGGTACATGACTCTTTTTGAATTATGGTTTTCTCAGGGTATATGCCCAGTAGTGGGATTGCTGGGTTGTATGGTAGTTCTATTTGTAGTTTTTTAAGGAACCTCCATACTGTTCTCCATAGTGGCTGTACCAATTTACATTTCCACCAACAGTGCAAGAGTGTTCCCTTTTCTCCACACCCTCTCCAGCATTTATTGTTTCTAGATTTTTTGATGATGGTCATTCTGACTGGTGTGAGCTGATACCTCATTGTAGTTTTGATTTGCATTTCTCCAGTGATTAATGATGCTGAGCATCCTTTCATGTGTTTGTTGGCAGTCTGTACTCCTTTGTCTTTTTAGAAGAACTTGCTAAGGGAAAACATGCTCCTGTGTGTCTCCTCTGCTCTGAGTACCCCTCTCTACTTCTGACAGCTGGTCATCAAAGGGAGGGGGGCGGTTCTCCACACCAAGCAATTATCAGGTTCTCCGGACACCAGCTGGGTGTCTTACAATGTGACTCGATCCTGATACTATCTACCAGAGACAGCATCAGATGCCACAGGTTAGGGGCTCTCAGTCCCGCAAGACCGTCCCAGTCTCAACTTCAGACACCAGTCACACGTTCAGGTTGTTACCTGTGCTTAGGATGGGCCAGCTGTCAATTGGAAGTTCCCATGACCCCCTCCTTGGGCTCAATTAATTTGGTAGACCAGCTCACAGGACTCAGGAAAACAGTTTACTTTCTAGACTACTGGTTTATTACAAAGAATATTAAAGGATACCAATACCCTTTATTCATATCCTTTCTTCATATACCTGTAGACAAGAGGTACTCAAGGCAAGGTCTGGAAGGTCGGGCAAAGGAGCTTCTGACCCTGAGGAGTCTGGGGTACGTTTCCCTTCAGGCACATGGAAGCGTTCTGGTTCCCCAAGCCAGAAGCTCTCCAAACCCCCGTCCTTTTGGGTTTTTACGGAGGCTTCATTATGAAGGCAGGATTGATTAAGTGATTGGCCATCGGTGATTAATTCAACTTCCAGCCCTTCTCACCCCCCAGAGGTGAGGTAAGGGGGGGCGCTGATAGCGCCAACTCCAGCCCCGTGGTTGCTGCCTCCCTCCTTAGGGTTTTCCAGAAGCCCCCTCATCAACACGATCTCAGGTGTGGTAGAAAGGGGCTTGCTATGATAACAGAAGACCCCTTTCCCCTTTATCACTCTGGAGCTATTCCAGGAACCGGAGAACAAAAGAACGAATCTCAGCATAACTGAAGATTCTCCCATTGCTCATATCCCTAAGGAAATTGTAAGGGTGTTAAGAGCCGTGTGTCAGGAACAGGGACAAAGACCAAACATATATATATTTTTTTTACTGTAAATCACAATACCACAGAAATAAAATGCAGCATTATGAAGTGATAACTTCTTCCTAGCAGATACCAGTGGCATGAACTGAGTCTGTATCCTTCCAATCCATTTTAATAATTATATATACAGATGTAACCATGAACACTTTGTAGTATAATTTTGCATTTAAAATGTACACACACAGTTCATACTTGCATGCATCATTTTATCCCTTGCTTTTTCGCTTTATATAATTTATCCATGTTCCATGAAAGGAAGACTACCCTTCCCATTCTAAAAGACTGCCATGAAATTTCTGCCCAGTCATTAAGGGTGAAGCACACAGAGCACACTTTGTAGGTACTTACAATAAACTGATTTTCAGGTTGGCAATATTATTTGCAGTAGCAAAACCTCCATCATTGAGGGCTTCCCATTTCAGGATTAAATTATGCCAATCGGCTGCATTGTCCTTAATTTTCCTTGCACTGACAGACAAGACAGGTTTTCTGGGCGTTGCACTTCCAAGAGTCTTTGCTGATAGGGAGCAAAAGAAACATAATATTATGAAATTCATGATCACGGTTGGGGGGAAAACCCAAACTGTTCTAATTTGCAACAGTAAAACTATCAGCAACACTACATCCACTGGACGAAACACATCGTGGAAATGAAGACGTGTGGATGAATGTGAAAGTCCCTGCAACAAGACAAAACAGAATTGTTTTTACGTTTTTAGGTCTCACCAGATATACGAATCCTCTCGAAGCTTAACGGCTCCACAAAGTTTTACCCCGAGCACTCTGACCACTTTCAAAGGTTGGGAAGGAGGTGGAGCTGTGACTTTCCCCCGTGAGGCCCCGATGCCCCTGCCTTACCGTGCCCATTCTCCAGTCTCTGGAAATTTGATACCTGACGTTTGCTCAGAGCTTTGTGGGTCACCAGAGCTCATCACTCCAACACACTGACAAGGCTGAACCCCAGAGATGCAGTGATGATCTCCACGCTAGGAATGCAGGAGGAGGTCCAAAGTCCTTCAGGACCTGGCTCCTTCTCTGCCTCAACACTCACCTCAACCCCGAACTTGAAGCCCCTCGATCTCTAGCTAAAGTCAACTACTGGTAGCTCTTGAAAAGTCCTTTGCATGTGCAGTTCTCTCTGCTAGAAAGCTCTTTCCTTCCTCGGGCTAATGCTGCCCATACCCCAGGACTCACCCAGATCCCAGCTCCTGTGGGAAGCAACACCCAGACCACTCAGGCTGTTTGGGCCCTCCCAGCCCTCCTGTGCCCTCTCTTCTTCTCTACTTAGAACCCTTCAAAGGCTTCTCATGGCCCACAGGATAAGGTCCAAATTCTGAGAGAGGCCCCTTAAGGAATCCAGGGCACACAATGGCGGTATAGTTTGGAGTCTAGACTCTGAAGACCAGAATGACTGGGTTTGAATCCCAGCTCTGTCACTGCCATTTGTACAATCTTGGGTTAAGTTAGTTAACCTCTCAGAGCCTCGATGTGACTATCTGTAAAACGGCGATAAAATATATCTACTACAAAGAGTTGATGTGAAGATCAGGTAATATATATGAAGCTGGGAATTCCTTGGCAGTCCAGTGGTTAGGACTCCACACGCTTCCACTGTAGGGGGCGTGGGTTTGATCCTTGGTAGGGAAACTAAGATCCCACAAGCCACGCAGCATGGCCAAAAAAACCCCCAAATAAAACATATACATATATGTAAAGCTGTGAGGATGTGAGGGCCTGGCACATGGCAAGTATCCAGCATAGGGTGTATTACCACAAGGGCCTCTCCAACGTGTTTTTCCCACTACCACCAAGCAATAAATTCAATTCTGACACTATCTATCTGGAGACGGCATCAGATTCCACAAGTTAATGACTCAGTCCTGTAAGACTCCTCCCACGCCTCCACTTTAGACACCTGTCTCAAATCCAGGTTGTCACTTGTGCTCCTGATCTACCAGCTATAGGTCGGAGGTTCCAAAGACCCCCCCCCTCCCTAGGGTTTGATTAATTTGCTAGAGTGGCTCACAGAAAACTCAGGAAAACATTTTACTTCCTAGATTACTAGGAAGAGCCAGATGGAAGAGATGCATAGGGTAACGTACGTGGGCAGGGGTACAGAGCTGACAAGCTCTCTCCAAGTGCCGCTCTCCCTGCGTCTCCACCTGTTCACCAACATGGAAGCTCTCACAACCCTTTGCTTTTGTTTTTTTATGGAGGCTTCATTACATGGGCAGGATTGATTAAATGGCTGACAATTGGTGACTGATTTAACCTCCAGCCTCTCTTGCCTTGTTGGAGATGGGGGTTTGGGGGGGTGGGACTGAAAGTTCCAGCTCTCTAATCACATGGTTGGTTCCCCTGACAACCAGCCCCCATCCTTAGGCTACCTAGGAGCTCCACTTTTAAATATCATATTGATTTTTCATTCACTCTTTACTTATACAACTAACCAATATTCACCAAGTGCCTACATTATGCCAGCTGTGCGGGCTGAAGTGACTAAATTAGATAGACCAGGACCATTTTCATGGAACTTACTTTCCAAAGATGAGGTGGATAACAGACAATTAGATGATCATCAGTTTAGATCATAAGTGCCACAAAATAAAACAGGGTCTTGTGTTAGCGTGAACCCCTGAGACGTTGTCATTTAGGCTGAAACGTGAATGATGAGAAGTCAACAGCAGGGGCCCTAAGGTGAGAATGAGCTTGGTGAGTGTGAAAAAAGAACAAGAACAGTGTGGCTAGAATGAAATGGAGAGAGGAGACAGTCAGACAGCTAGAAACTTATAGGCCAAGATAATAAGTTTGGGTTTATTCCAAGTCAATGGAAAGCAAGCAGTAAGCTTTGAGTTGGGAAGTGACATGATCTGATGTAGGTTTTTAGAAAGTCACTTCCACAAAGAAGTCCTCCTGGATCCGCAGGTTGGGTAAGGACTCACTGCACTGTATATCTAGAACACCCTGTACTTCATTCAGCTTCATTCATGACACTCACCAGTGTAGTGCATTTGCTTGTTTAATGTCTAGTACATTCCTTGATAGACTCTTAAGTTCCACCAGAGTAGGGACTAAGACTGTCTTGGTCCCTCTCATAATCTCAGCACATAGTAGGTGCTGACTAGAATGTGTTAAATGGAGAAAAAGCTCTTACCACCTGTATTATAATCTTCTAAGGGTTTCCCTCCCCCACTAGGGGCTCCTTGTGGGCGAGGACCACATGTGATTCATCGTGTCTGACCCATACCCAGCACATATTTAGGAACCAAAAACAATATTCTGACTTCAAGAAACTCACAGTCTAGCTGAGAAAGAGATCAGCTATCAATCACAGGGCAGGGCAGTAGCATAGTGGCTACGTTACTTATCCCTTCCGAGCCTCGACTCCCCACCTGTTGACGTTACTTCATGGGATCGCTGTGCGCCTCAAACGAGCTGATCCACTGAAAGTACTTAGAACACGACTTGGCGCACAGCGAGCACTCGTTGAATGATAGCTTTTATTACAAGCAGAAAGCTCTGTGGCCGGGAATTCTGAGGGGAGTTCAGGGAAAGTGCTCCGCTGGTGCTAATTTATAACGACAATTACAATTTGAGTGTCAGGATCTGCGGACACTCCTTTGCATCATCTCGTTCTGCACATGAAAAAATCGAGGCTCGGCAAAACTGACTCCCGGGCCGACCGCAGAGCCTGATCGGGGCCAGCGGGCTGGGCTGGGGCAAGGGACGGACCGCCATTCAGCCCGAAGATCAAACTATAACAGTGGTACCCTCCCTGCCTGCGGCTGGTTGCCCTTCTCACGCACCTTCCATGCCGGCCGCAGAGATCCCAGGAAAGAGACCCGGAGCCCCGCCCACGCACACAGGAAGTCCGCCTACGTCACTTCCGTCCCGCCCACGGCCTCCTGAGGCTATGCCGCTCTAGCCGCCGGCGGAGCCAGCTGCCGCTCGTCGGTGCCGGCCCCGTTTCCCAGGGAATGGGCTCCCGGCAGTCCCCGCGGCTCGGAGTTCATCCCTGCCTCCTCCGGCCCGGCCGGGCCGAAGAGTCCGGAGGAGCTGCAGCGGGAGGTGAGTCCCGCGACGCCGCCCACGATGCTGCCCGGCCCCGCGCCCCTCCCTCGGCCTTCCCGCCGCCGCTCACGCAGCCCCTGGGCCACCCTCCCTCGCCTCAGGGTCTCACTGCCCGTTTCGCTCCCTTTCCGGACTCCGTCTCGCCCGTGCCGGACGGCCGAGGCCGAATGCCATGGCACACGAAGCGCCGGGCTGCCTGCCCGGCAGAAGCTGTCAGTCCGCCGAGGGAGTAGTCGTCGCCCACCCCTCCTGGGCGCCGCGGGTCGGCCGACGCCTCCCGCGGGCCCTCCGCCCCACGCGACCCGGCTCGCTCGCCCCTCCCCTTCCGCGCCTTCCCTCCCCTGTGCCGCACCCTTGCATCCCCTTTGCGCCGCCGGCCCGAGGCGCCGAGCTCCGTGGTCTTACGATTGACGCTGCGTCCTATCCCCCGACCCTCTCAGTCCCCGTCCCTTCATCCGCCCACCAGCGCCTGGCACCACGCCTTGGCATGTACCCAGTAGGTGCTCAGTAAGTGTTCGTTAAATGGATAAATGAACGACTCGTCTCCCAGTCCTGCCTTAAGGCCTCAGAGACAGAGTAGTGAGTGCAGGTTGAAGAGTGGGGTACCCTCGAGTCAGACCCGGCTCACAGCGCTGCGCCTTCCTAGCTGTGTGCTCAGGGCAAGTGATGTCTCACTAAACTTCAGGTTCATCATCAGTAAAGTAGGGATGGTAATAGTTTCTAGCTCTGGCTTGGTGGAAGGATGAAATTGCTCAGCACGGTGCCTGGCACGCGGTCCGTTTCAATAAAGGCTAGCCCCCGCTCTCCTTACCCGCGTACCCTGCTTCCTTTTCTCTTCCCTGCTCTTTGTTCTTCCTCACTTTCTCGCTGAGATTCAGGAATTTTGTTCTGTTCTGTTGCTTCTGTTAACATTTGTACGCAGAGTGTGGGGTACCAGCATGGATGCACCTTTGCCTTATCTGCTGGAGTGATCAGTTGCCCTTGGGGTTGACTTCCTCCTTGTAGCCAAGGTCTTGAGAACTTTAAGGAAAGGAGTTCTGGAAATCCCCAAACCCAGATCCCAGCATGGGCAGAATCTGGGAATAAAGCCACTGTAGCCCTTGTGGTCACCAGTGACTCCTGCAAGGAGCTGCAAGGCATGTTATACTTTCTCTCTCCCAGCTGCAACGTACCTTGATAAAGCTCTGACCTTGCTTTTTTTTCCCCCCAACATCTCTTGTTGGTTCATTCAGCAGATAGTTATTTGGGGCCTGTTGTATGCCAGCCACAGTACCAGCTTCTAGGGATGCTGTGGTGGACCAGACAGACCCAGTCCCTGCCCTCAGGGAACTTTCAAACTTGAGAAGCGGCAGGCATAGATACAGGGGATGCTCTATTTGAGTTTTCAGGACTGGCTTGGAGACTGGTGGTGGGATAAGGAAAGTCCTCTTCTGAAGGAGTGACTAGTAAGTAGCTTTTGTTAGGTTTAAGTGATTTTGTTGTCACATTGTCTTTTTCAATAGAAGATTGGCTCCTACTGGATTTGTTTTCAGTTTTCTCTTAGAGAAATTACACTTCAAGTTTGAGTAAGGTCTCATTTCACATTAGCTTCTGTGTAGTTTGAACAAAATGGCTCCTGGAACTTAACGAGGAAAAATGGAAGGAAACAGGCGTCAGGCAGAGCAGTTCATTAAACTTAGAATAAGTGAAGAACAGATGAGGAAACAGCTACACACATAATGAAGACAAGCTTCAGAGTCAAGCATGGAGAGATTTCTAGATATAGTGGAGCTCAAGGAGCTTGGTAGAATCCTGAGGGAGTAGTTGATGGCTCTGTGAACTGCTGAGGTGGAAGTGAGCTGTTGTTCAAAGTGTGTGTCAATTTTAAATGAACGTATTCTTTGGATCCAGACATAAGAGACCAGTGAATTTTTGCATAATGATGGACGTAACTGAGGTAGAGTGGCTTTGTATTTTGTTCTGTCATACTTGGGGAATTCTGGCACAGTGTTTTGAGGGAGATTAATTCAACAAATATGTGTTGAGCGTTGATTGTACCACACTCCCTATTGGTCTTTTGAAGCGCTGCAAATTTGTGGATGAACAGGATGTAGATGAAGACTAGAAAGAAGCCATTGAGGAAGATAGAGAACAAATCATGATGGTGCCGTGTGATAACTGCCCTCATAGCGGTCTGTGAAAGAGGGAGGCTGAAGGCTTCCTGTGGAGAACTTGTTCTTACAAGATGTGTATGGGGAATGGGGAAGGAACGAAAGGGACTTTGCAAAAAGACACACAGGTCATGGTGTGTTCGGGGACTGTGGTGGGAAGCTCACTGTGGCTGCAGTGTGGAGTATGTGGATGGAAGAGTGGCCTGGGATGAAGCTGGATGCAGACCGGTTTGCTGAACTGCTCAACTTCATGCTGTCATCAGGCTTTAGACTCTGAGCACTGGCTAGCCAGCGGGCTTGGGATCAGAAAAGTGACAAAACTTCATCTGGAAGATAAATGACTGCGTCCATCTCATTATGTTCAGCCATAAGATTTTAACATTTGAAAGAACAGTGGATGTTGTAGCCAGACTTTAAAAATAGACTGTATGGGAGGAAGGCGCAAGAGGATGTGGATGATTTAGACTATGTGGTATTAGTCCTAGCTCCAGTTTTTAAAAACTGCCCATCAGGCATTCGGGTGCTATCAGTCGGCGTGAAGGTCAGCTCCCACCTTCCTGGTGTATGGGATTGTGGTGTTAATGGGGAGAGAATTATCCTGCCTCAAAGAAGAATGTTTTGATGTTTTATATTTTTAATGGAAATATTCAGGACCAGGGAAGCATTCTTGATTTTAAAGATTGGATTGAGAATATTCTTTTGCAGTAAGACCTGAAGTTAACATTTTATTTATTCATTCAACAAATCTTTACTGAACATCTCCTCTGTGCCAAAGATATTGTTACCTATGAGGCTTTTCATTGGTAAACAAGAGAGGGTTTATGTTGCTTACATTCTCATGAGAGAGATGATCATTAAACTGTTTATCAAATAAAGTAATTAAAGGTTGTGAGGAGAATTATGAAGGACATAAGCAAGATGATATGTTAGAAGGAAGAGGGGACTGATGGATAGTGTAAGTGATCTGATCAGGGAAGGCCTTTCTGCAGCCTGGTGTGTGGAGAGAGATGAACGATCGGAGGGGAGTCGTCAGTTCTGAAGCCTGAGGAGGGGAGAGGGGGCCAGTGAGCTAGAGCTTGGGGGATGAGTGGAGAGAGGTGGAGGCGTTATGGGGCAGCCAGGAAGGGGTCAGACCACACAGACTGTAGGCCACAGAAAGGTATTTGGTTATTCTCGGAGCACTGGGGAACCACTGTAGAATGTTGAATAGGGTGAGTGGTATGAGATCTACCCACTTCTCTTTCAAAGAACTTTTTTTTTTTTAAACACTTATTTTCAGAGCAGTTTTAGGTTCACAGCAAAACTGAGGGGACGCTACAGAGATTTCCCGTATAGTCCCTGCCCCACCCGCATGCATAGCCTCCCCCTTTATCAGCATCTGCCACCGGAGTGGGGCATTTGTTACAACTGATGAACCTGCACTGATACAGCATAATCACCCAGAGTCCGTCGTTCACGTTAGGGTTGGTGTTGTGTGTCCTGTAGGACTGGGCAAATGTATAGTGACATGTATCCATCTTTATGGTGTCAGTATTTTTATCGCCCTAAAAGTCCTCTGTGCTCTGCCTACTTATCCCTTCCCCTCCCCCACACAAACCCTGGCAACCACTGATCTGTTTACTGTCTCCATGGTTTTGCCTTTTCCAGAAGGTTACAGAGTTGGAATTATACAGCATGCAGCCTTTTCAGATTGCCTTCTTTCACTTAGTAATGTGCACTTTAAGTTCCTCCATGTCTTTTCATGGTTTGATAGCCCATTTCTTTGTAGTGCTGAATAATATTCTAGTGCCTGGATGTACCAAAGTTTATTTATTCATTCACTTACTAAAGTGCTAGTTGCTTCCAGATTTTTACAATTATGAATAAAGATGTTGTAAACATTCTGGTGAAGGTTTTGTGTGGGCATAAGTTTCGAACTCCTTTACATAAGTACCAAGAGCTGCAACTGCTGGATCATATGATAAGATTATGTTTACTTTTGTAAGAAACCTTCAAATTGTCTTCCTAAGCGGCTGTACCATTTTGCATCCCCACCAGCAATGAATGAGAGTTCCTGTTGCTCCACATTCTTACCAGCATTTGGTGTTGTCAGTGTTCTAGATTTTGGCCATTCTACTAGGTGTGTGGTGGTATCTCGTTTTAATTTGCATTCTCCTGATAGGTGATGTGGAGCATCTTTTCATAGACTTATTTGACATCTGTATGTCTTCTTTGGTGAGGTGTTTATTAAGATCTTTGGCCTGTTTTTTTGTTTTTTGTTTTTTGTTTTTGCGGTACGCGGGCCTCTCACTGTTGTGGCCTCTCCCGTTGCGGAGCACAGGCTCCGGACGCGCAGGCTCAGCAGCCATGGCTCACGGGCTCAGCCGCTCCGCGGCATGTGGGATCTTCCCGGACCGGGGCACGAACCCGTGTCCCCTGCATCGGCAGGCGGACTCTCAACCACTGCACCACCCCCTGGCCTGTATTTTAATTGGGTTGTTGAGTTTTAAAAGTTCTTTGTATATTTTGGATAACAGCCCTTTATCAGATAGGTACGTTTTGCAGTTTTTCTCCTAATCTGTGGCTTGTCTTCTCCTTCATTTGACATTGTCTTTTGTAGAGCAGAAGTTTTAAATTTTAATAAAGTCTAGCTTATCAGTTACTTCTTTCGTGGATCATGCCTTTGGTGATATTATTTAAAATGTCATCACCATACCCAAGGTCATCTAGGTTTTCTCCTATATTGCCTTCTAGAAGTTTTATAGCTTTTGTGCTGTACATTTAGGTCTGTGATCCTTTTTTTTTGGCTGTGTTTGGTTTTCGTTGCTGCGCGCGGGCTTTCTCTAGTTGCCGAGCGGGGCCTACTCTTCATTGCGGTGCTTGGGCTTCTCATTGCGGTGGCTTCTCTTGTTGTGGAGGACGGGCTCTAGGCGCGTGGGCTTCAGTAGTTGTGGCTCACGGGCTTAGTTACTCCGTGGCATGTGGGATCTTCCTGGACCAGGGATGGAGCCCGTGTTCCCTGCATTGGCTGGTGGATTCTTAACCACTGTGCCACCAGGAAAGTCCCTGTGATCCATTTTTAATTTTGGGGAAAAGTCTATGCCTATATTCACTTTTTTACATGTGTATGTCCAGTTGTTCCAGCACCATTTGTTGAAAAGGCTGTCTTTGCTCCATTGTATTGCCTTTGTTCCATTGTCATAGATCAGCTGGCTGTATTTATGTGGGTCTATATCTGGGCTTTCTCTTCTGTTCTGTTGATCCATTTGTTCTTTTGCCAGTACTACACTGTCTTGATAACTGATGCTTTATAATAAGTTTTGCAGTTGGGTAGTATCAGTCCTCTAACTTTGTTTTTCTCCTTCAACATTGTGTTGGCTATTTGGGGTCTTCTGTCTCTCTGTACAAACTTTAGAGTTAGTTTGTTGGTATCCACAAAATAACTTCTTAGGATTACACTGAATCTGTACATTCAGTTGGGAAGAATTGACATCTGAACAATATTGAATTTTCTTATCTGTGAACATGGGATATCTCTCTATTTATTTAGTTCTTTGATTTTGTTCATGTGAGTTTTATACTTTTCCTTGTATAGCTCTTTACATATTTTGTTAGATTTATACCTAAGTGTTTTGTTTGGGGGCATGCAAATGTAAATGATACTGTGTTTTTAATTTAAAATTCCACTTGTTCATAGCTGGTATATAGGGAAGTGATTGACTTTTGTATATTAATCTTGTATCCTGAAACCTTGCTATAATTGCCTATTAGTTTCAGGAGTTTTTTTTATTGATTCTTTCAGATTTTCTACATAGATGAACATGTCATCCACAAACATAGTTTTATTTCTTCCTTCCCAATCTGTATACCTTTTATTTCCTTGTCTTATTGCATTAGCTGGAACTTCCAGTAAATGTTGAAAAGGAGTGGTGAGAGGGGGACATCCTTGCTTTGTACCTGATCTTAGTTGGGGAAGCTTTTTTTTTTTTAATTTATTTACTTATTTATTTTTTATTTTTGGCTGCATTGGGTCTTTGTTGCTATGCGCGGGCTTTCTCTAGTTGCGTTGAGCGGGGGCTACTCTTCATTTCGGTGCATGGGCTTCTCATTGCAGTGCCTTCTCGTTGCGGAGCACGGGTTCTAGGCGCATGGGCTTCAGTAGTTGTGATACATGGGCTCTAGAGCGCAGGCTCAGCAGTTTTGGCGCACGGGCTTAGTTGCTCCGCGGCATGTGGGATCTTCCTGGACCAGGGCTCGAACCCGTGTCCCTGCATTGGCAGGTGGATTCTTAACCACTGCACCACCAGGGAAGCCCAGTTGGGGAAGCTCTGGGTTTCTCAACATTAAGTATGATGTTAGTTGTTAGGTTTTTTTTGTAGGTATTCCTTATCAGGTTGAGGAAGTTCCCCTCTGTTTCTGGTTTACTGAAGTTTTTGTCATGAATGCATGTTGGAGAGCTGATTCTTCTTTTTTTTGGGGGGGGGCGGTTTGGTGTGTTTTTTTGGGGTAATAGCTTCATTGAGATTTCACATACCATATATATTAACCATTCAAGGTGTGCAATTCAGTGCTTTTTAGTATATTCACAGAGTTATGCAACAATCAGTTTTAGGACATACCACCCTAAAAAGAAACACCATACCCTTTAGCAGTCATCCCCACCCCCACTCTCTTCTCTCGGCTTTAGGCAGTCATTGCTGTGCTTTCTGTCTATAGATTTGCTTATTCTGGCCATTTGCTATTTCATATAAATGGAGTCATGCAAATGTGTGATCTTTCGTGTCTGGCTTCTTTCACTTAGCATAATGTTTTCAAGGTTCATCATATTGTGGCATATATCAGTACTTCATTCCTTTTTTTTTTTTTTTTTTTTGTGGTACGCGGGCCTCTCACTGTCGTGGCCTCTCCCGTTGCGGAGCACAGGCTCCGGACGCGCAGGCCCAGCGGCCATGGCTCACGGGCCCAGCCGCTCCGCGGCATATGGGATCCCCCCAGACCGGGGCACGAACCCGTATCCCCTGCATCGGCAGGCGGACTCTCAACCACTGCGCCACCAGGGAGGCCCTTCATTCCTTTTTATTGCTGAATAATCGTCAGTTGCATGGATATACCATGTTTTGTTTATCCATTCATCAGTCGATGGACAGTTGGGTTGTTTTACTTTTTGGCTTTTATGAATAGTAATATGAAATTCTGTATACAAGTTTTTGTGTAGACATATGTTTTCATTTCTCTTAGGTATATAACTAGGAGTAGAATTGCTGGGTCATATGGTAGCTGTATGTTTAACCTTTTGAGGAACTGCCAGTGACTGCCGCAGTTTATTTTCTGCCAGCAATGTATGAGGGTTCCAGTTTCTCCACATCCTTGTTAACACTTATCTTTCTTTTTGGTTATAGCCATCCTAGTGAGTGTGAAGTGATATCTCGTGGTTTTGTTTTGCACTTTCCCTGATGATTAACGATATTGAGCATCTTTTCATGTGCTTATTGGCCATTTGTATGTCTTCTGGGGAGAAATGTCTATTCAGATCTGTTGCCCACTTAAAAATTACCTTTTAATTATTAAGTTTTAAGCATTTCTCATATATTCTGGATACAAGTCCTTTGTCAGATGTATGATTAACAAGTATTTTCTCTCATTCTGTGGGTTGTCTTTTTACTTTTCTTGATGATGTCCTTCGGAGCACAAAAGTTTTTAATTTTGTTGAAGTCAGAGAACTTATTCTGACTGCTCTGTATGAATCTGGATTCCAGGGACAGGTGTGGAAGCAGGAGAGCAGTTGTTACAAGAACAATGCAGTGGTCCAAGTGAGAGGTGTACTGGATTTATCTCAGACATGGCCACAGAGTTGGTGAGAAGGGGCCAGCTGTGAGGTAGGTTAGTACATAGAGCTGATGGAACAAGGTGAGGGGTTACTGTGGGGGTGAGGGAGAGGGAGAAATCATGGATGAATGCTAGGGTTTCAGCTTAAATAAGCTGAAATCAAAATTTGATTACGCTGTCTGTTACCTGCTACAGAATTGTGATCGTTTTTAATGGAGTTTGGCCAGCGAGTCCTGCACTCCCTTCTTACACATTCGAAGTTGCTTTTGGTTGTATGATCACTGATTGTGCCAAGGAGATGGTCCCAGAGACTCTGACCTTCCATATTATCCTCTAATACTGCTAAGCCACCTCAAATAAACATATTTTCTAGGTGAGGCTAGTGTGCCTGCTTTACAAGTGCAGTTTTGAGGCAAGTCCACTGCCCCCTTCTAACCAGGCTGCAACCTCAGAGCCCCGTCTGTGTAGAGATTATGGGACTCTCCGTGCATAGTACCAGTTCAAGGGGATGAGTGTTTGAAATCTGAATGTCATAATTTGACAGGGCTACTTTGAGGAAAAAGACTTTTAAAGGGGGAATTAATATCAGCTGACATTTGTGAAGTGCTTAGTACCTCTGCTTGCTTCCTAGGAGATCTCATCAGCTAAAGTGGAAGTTAAAACACTTTGAGAAAATCTTGGTTTATGAATATAGCATGTTCTCTTGGTTTATGACTATAACGTGTTCTCGGCAGTTTTTTTATATGGTCACTAAAAATCTTATTCTAGGGAAGTATTTAATGACATGGCAAATGCTCATGATTTATTAAGTGAAAACCTTTGTGTGTTTACACACATATATATGTAACATGTGTCTATGATGGGATTATGAGTGCCATTTATTTCATTCTTGGTACGTTTCTATATTGCAACATTTAGCGAACATTTATAAAAATAAAATTTTATTTTAAAAACATCACGTAAATTATGGCACATCTGTGTGTGTGTGCACACACCCATCAAGGAAATACATCGTTTCCTGCTCCTGTGATGCCCTTCTGCTTGAAGGTGGAGAGAAACTGTTGAAGTGAGAACATTTCTCACCTGTAAAGTGGAGATAACAGTGGTGCCAACCTCCTGAGGTTTTTTGTGAGGATTTAATGAGTTCGTGCGCTAAAACAGTTTCCGTTAAGTAATAGTGTTCACTATTACCATTGTTGCTATTTTCATTGTTATTTTGGCTTTAGTGTCCTCCTTAAAATGGTCTATGTGCTTTCCCAAGGTGTCTGACTGTGGCTGTTCTCGCTTGTGTTTGCCTGATAGCTGTTTCATTTTCATTTGATTTCGGGGTCATGTGGGTTTTGCCCACCTCTCTGGAGTACTTGTACAAACCAAAGATTGGGGAGCATGGATATCTTTTAGCCAAGACAGTCTTGACCTTACAGAGTTGTAAATTTAGGAAGTATGCTGCTGTATGGACAGGATCAACATTTACCGTCAAAATTTCACTTAAAACTATATGACCCTGGGCAAATTTCTGAACCTCCCAGAGCTTCAACTTCTGCTAAAAGAGGGTATATTAATGTTCTTAACCATCACAGAGGGACTTATTACTGTTTACTTACCTTTAGGAAAGCTGTTTGTGAGTTACCCTGCCTGCTTCACTGTTTGTATTGTCTATTGTGACTGTCAAATGAAATAGGAGTCTGAAAATGATCTAGAGGATTTTTATTCCAGCACTGAACTGGGGCCATATTGGAGAAAAGCTGAAATTTTGTTTCTTTTCCATTCTTCAACTCACTCCTTCCTTGCAGATTTTCCTCTTTTATAACTCATTCATTTATTCAATGTATACTTAGTGTGGGACTTCCCTGGTGGCACAGTGGTTGAGAGTCCGCCTGCCAAGGTAGGGGACACGGGTTCGAGCCCTGGTCCAGGAGGATCCCACATGCTGCGGAGCAACTAGGCCCATGCACCACAACTGCTGAGCCTGTGCTCTAGAACCCGCGAGCCACAACTACTGAGCCCGCACATTGCAACTACTGAAGCCCGCACACCTAGAGCCCGTGCTCCACAAAAAAAGAAGCCACCACAGTGAGAAGCCCGCGCACCGCAACGAAGAGTAGCCCCTGCTCGCCGCAGTTAGAGAAAGCCCGCGCACAGCAATGAAGTCCCAATGTAGCCGAAAATACATAAATAAATAAAATAAATAAATTTATTAAAAAATCAATTAATACTTAGTGCCTCCGATGTGCCTGACCCTTTTCTAGGTTCCAGGGGCTCGAGGGGTAATGAGGTGGATGTGGCCTCTGCTCTTGGGCTTACAGACCAGTGGTGGAGGGTACCAGGCAGAGATGGCCATCAACAGGAGAGGAAGAGGATGTGTGGAGAAAGAGAAGCAGGGGGTGGGGATGTGATAGAGAGTCCTCTGGAAAGGGCTGAGGACTTGAAGGGCAACGGTCTAGATTCAGGTCTTGCCCGTGTGGTCTTGAGCAAGTCTTGTGACCCTCTGGCCCTCAGTAGCTTATGCAAAAGTTTTTTTAAATTTTAATTAGAATATAATTGCTTTACAACGTTGTGTTAGTTTCTGCTGTACAATGAAGTGAATCAGCTATGTGTATACATATATCCCCTCCCTCTTGGACCTCCCTCCCACCCCCTCCCAACCCACCCACCTAGGTCATCACAGAGCACCGAGCTGAGCTTCCTGTGCTTTATAGCAAGTTCCCACTAGGCTATCTGTTTTACGCATGTTAGTGTATTTATGTCAATTCTAATCTCCCAGTTCATCCCACCCACCCCTTCCCCTCCTGTGTCCACATGTCCATTCTGTACGTCTGCGTCTCTATTCCTGCCCTGCAAATAGGTTCATCTGTACCATTTTTCTAGATTCCACATATATGCGTTAATAAACAATATTTGTTTTTCTCTTTCTGGCTTACTTCACTCTGTATAACAGACTCTAGGTCCATCTACATCTCTACAAATGACCCAACTTCATTCCTTTTTATGGCTGAGTGACATTCCATTGTATATATGTACCACATCATCTTTATTCATTCATCTGTCTTTGGACATTTAGGTTGTTTCCATATCCTGGCTATTATAAACAGTGCTGCAATGAACCGGTTGGGGTACATGTGTCCTTTTGAGTTATGGTTTTCTCAGGGTATATGCTCAGTAGTGGGATTGCTGGGTCACATGGTAGTTCTATTTCTAGTTTTATAGGGAATCTCCATACTGTTCTCCACAGTGGCTGTATCAATTTACATTCTCGCCAACAGTGCAAGAGGGTTCCCTTTGCTCCACACCCTCTCCAGCATTTATTGTTTGTAGACTTTTTAAAAATAAATTTATTTATTTTATTTATTTATTTTGGGCCGAGTTGGGTCTTTGCTGCTGCCCACGGGCTTTCTCCGGTTGCAGCGAGCAGGGCTGCTCTTTGTTGCTGTGTGCGGGCTTCTCATTGTGGTGGCTTCTCTTGTGGAGCACGGGCTATAGGTGCGTGGGCTTCAGTAGTTGTGGCTTGCAGGCTCTCGAGTGCAGGCTCAGTAGTTGTGGCGCATGAGCTTAGTTGCTCTGCAGCATGTGAGATCTTCCCGGACCAAGGATCGAACCCGTGTCGCCTGCATTGGCAGGCGGACTCTTAACCACTGCGCCGCCAGAGAAGCCCTGTAGATTTTTTGATGATGGGCATTCTGACCGGTGTGAGGTGATACCTCATTGTAGTTGTTTTTTGTTTGTTTGTTGACTGAGTTGGGTCTTTGTTGCTGCTAACGGGCTTTCTCTAGTTGCCGAGTGGGGACTACTCTTTGTTGTGGTGTGCGGGCTTTGCGGTGGTTTCTCTTGCTGTGGAGCATGGGCTCTAGGCACACCGGCTCAGTAGTTCAGTTCGTGGGCTCTAGGGCGTGCAGGCTTCAGTAGTTGTGGCACGTGGGCTCTAGAGTGCAGTGCCCAACTAAGCACATGGGCTTAGTTGCTCCGTGGCATGTGGGATCTTCCAGAACCAGGGATCGAGCCTGTGTCCCCTGCATTGGCAGGTGGATTCTTAGCCACTGTGCCACCAGGGAAGATCCTCATTGTAGTTTTGATTTGCATTTCACTAATAATTAGTGACGTTGAGCATCCTTTCATGTGCCCCTTGGTCATCTGTATGTCCTCCTTGGAGAGATGTCTGTTTAGTTCTGCCCGTTTTTCAACTGGGTTGTTTGTTTTTTTGATATTGAGCTCCATGAGCTGTTTGTGCATTTTGGAGATTAATCCTTTGTTCCTTTGTTTGCAAATATTTTCTCCCATTCTGAGGGTTTTCTTTTCGTCTTGTTTATGGTTTCCTTTGCTGGGCAAAAGCTTTTAAATTTAATTAAGTCCCATTTGTTTATTTTTGTTTTTATTTCCTTTAGGAGGTGGGTCAAAAAAGATCTTGCTGTGGTTTATGTCAAAGTGTGTTTTTCCTATGTTTTCCTCTAAGAGTTTTATACTGTTTGGTCTTACATTTAGGTCTTTAATCCATTTGGAGTTTATTTTTGTGTATGGTGTTAGGTAGTGTTCTAATTTCATTCTTTTACATGTAGCTGTGCAGTTTTCCCAGCACCACTTATTGAAGAGGCTGTCTTTTCTCCACTGTATGTTCTTGCCTCCTTTGTCCTAAATTAGGTGACCATATGTGTGTGGGTTTATCTCTGGGCTTTCTATCCTGTACCATTGATCTATATTTCTGTTTTTGTGCCAGGACCATACTGTCCTGTAGCTTTGTAGTATAGTCTGAAGTCTGGGAGCCTGATTCCTCTAGCTCCGTTTTTCTTTCTCAAGATTGCTTTGGCTATTCAGGGTCTTCTGTGTCTCCATACAAATTGTAAAATTTTTTGTTCTAATTCTGTGAAGAATGCAATTGGTAGTTTGATAGGGATTGCATTGAATCTGTAGATTGCTTTGGGTAGTATAGTCATTATCACAATATTGATTCTTCCAATCTAAGAACATGGTGTATTTCTCCATCTGTTTACATCATCTTTGATTTCTTTCATCAGTGTTTTATAGTTTTCTGAGTACAGGTCTTTTGTCTCCTTAGGTAGGTTTATTCCCAGGTGTATTATTCTTTTTGTTGTGATGGTAAATGGGATTCTTCCCTCAATTTCTCTTTCTGATCTTTCATTGTTAGTGCATAGGAATGAAAGAGATTTCTGAGCATTAATTTTGTATCCTGCAACCTTACCAGATTCATTGATTAGTTCTAGTAGTTTTCTGGTGTCATCTTTAGGATTTTCTATGTATAGTCTCATGTCATCTGCAGACGGTGACAGTTTTACTTCTTTTCCAGTTTGTATTCCTTTTATTTCTTTTTCTTCTCTGATTGCCGTGGCTGGGACTTCCAAACCCATGTAAAAGTTTGTAGGGTAAGGATTAAATGGGTGAATGAACACTTCATAAAGTATAACACGCTGTGTGATGATATATAACACGCTTCCCTTTATTGAGGGAAGCTTTAAATCCAAATTTTCAAGAGGTGTGAGTGTCAGTGCAGAACAGATAGGAGGTGTTGTGTAGCCTGAGGTTCTGAGTGCTGTGGAGGCTGTGGCTATCCAGCCGGGGGACATGTTTCTCCACCACCTCGGCACAGTGAGCTTATTCCTACGTCTGGATTGGTCCACTGTCCTCCTAGTACAGTGTCTTTACTGTTTCTTTTCCACACGCTTTTTTTTTTTTTCCGGCCGTGCAGCTTGCGGGATCTTAGTTCCCCGACCAGGGATCGAATCCGTGCCCCCTGCAGTGGAAGTGCGGACTGCCGGGGAATTCCTCTTTTCCACATTCTGTCCTTCCTGGTGGGCTTCAGAATTCTGGATGTTTCTGGTGACGCTTTCTCCACTCTCTAGTGCACACTGCTCTCTCCCTCTTCTCATTGAGACCCACAGATTAGCACCTAATCACATCTGGTTTTATGTCTCTTCCCAGTTTCTTTTGCCTCCCTCACTAGATCATAAGCTACTTGAGATTAAGAACTGTTTTTAATATTTTTTCTACCCCTTCCCCTCCATAGCATTTATCACAGTCTAAATTACAGGGGCCAGCACGTATTGAAGTGAGTTTTGAATTAAAATGCCCAAAAGTGATCTTAATGACACTTGGTTACTTTCTCTGTTTAATTCAGCTCTGACTGTAATCCATACCCATCTGAAAGTTCCTCGTTCCCACTATTATACCTGACTTCTCTTTGCATGACTAGATGTTGAAAGCATTATAATGCCTTGTTCTTTAGCCCCCAGGTTTCCCTAGATGCCAGTTAAAATTCCTTGTCCTGCTTGAAGACCATCTGTGGAAACGTTGGCCATGGCATCCGTATCAGAGTCTCTTACATTCAGAGAGTTCTGCCCTTTGTACTATCTCCTCAATGCCATTCCCACAAAGATCCAGAAGGGTTTCCGCTCCATAGTGGTCTACCTCACGGCCCTGGACGCCAACGGGGACTACATTGCCGTGGGCAGTAGCATTGGCATGCTCTACCTGTACTGCCGGCACTTGAACCAGATGAAGAAGTACAACTTAGAGGTGAGTCCTGCTTGTCCTCACCTAAGCACGTGTGAGCCCTGGCTAATGTTTAACATGCTTGTGAGTTCCAGGATGGGGTAATTTACTTCTGATTTGCTAGAATATGGCCTGAGTGCCCTTCCCAAACAATACTTTACGACTTTTTTTTTTTTTTTTTTTTTTTGCGGTACGCGGGCCTCTCACTGTTGTGGCCTCTCCCGTTGCGGAGCACAGGCTCCGGACGCACAGGCTCAGCGGCCATGGCTCACGGGCCCAGCCGCTCCGCGGCATGTGGGATCTTCCCGGACCGGGGCACGAACCCGTGTCCCCTGCATCGGCAGGCGGACTCTCAACCACTGCGCCACAGGGAAGCCCTGACCATTTTTAATTGAGGTGGAGTACAGCTAAAGTGTTTTTTTTTTTTTTTTTTTTTTTTTTGCGGTACGCGGGCCTTTCACTGTTGTGGCCTCTCCTCTTGCGGAGCCCAGGCTCCGGACGCGCAGGCTCAGTGGCCATGGCTCACGGGCCCAGCCGCTCCGTGGCATGTGGGACCTTCCCGGACCGGGGCACGAACCCGTGTCCCCTACATTGGCAGGCAGACTCTCAACCACTGCGCCACCAGGGAAGCCCCAAAATGTTGATGTTTTAACTTTTTTTCCTGCCTCCAAAAATCCAGAGTTACTTTAAAAGAGAACATTATAGCGTTTAACACTTAATAGAAAACTTTGAAAGTAGGCATGTTTTTCTAAGTGTTTTCTTTTTTGTTTTTTGTTTTTTTTTGGCTGCACCATGCGATATGCAGGATCTTAGTTCATCGACCAGGGATCGAACCTGGTCCCCCTGCAGTGGGAGCGTGGACTCTTAGCCACTGGACCACCAGGGAAGTCCCTCTAAGTGTTTTCTAAGTGTTCTGTTTCTCAAAATACCTTACCTGACTCACTCAAATAATCACTAGCTATTCTGGTGAAATTATTGTGAAAAAAGGATCAGGATCAATGTTGGCTAGCTGCCAGAACACGTACGTCTTAAGTGAGGTCACTTCTGTACAACACTGCCAGTGGGGTCCTGACCGACCTCTGTTCTGTGTTGTTTGAATCAGGCATCTCTGTGTATCGTAGTTATTGGGGAGGTGGACTGAATTCACCCGCTGAGTTGATATCTGTGACTTATGAGTTGCTCGGGTTTTGTGAGAGACTCAAGGGTGACTGAGTTGTGGCTCCTGCGTCACAGCCTCATGGGGTTCTACTCCGCCTGTGGTTAGTGGACTTTTACCGCCTAAGACAAGGCTTTTGTGTTTAAGAGAAGTATTTACAAGTATCTATATTTTAATCAATATTCAACTTAAAGTTTAACTTAAAAAGTTCGTTTTTGTTAAGCCTCTGTACTCAATTTAAAATAACACAAATGGGGCTTCCCTGGTGGCGCAGTGGTTGAGAATCTGCCTGCTAATGCAGGGGACACGGGTTTGAGCCCTGGTCTGGGAGGATCCCACATGCCACGGAGCAACTGAGCCCGTGAGCCACAACTACTGAGCCTGTGTGTCTGGAGCCTGTGCTCCGCAACAAGAGAGGCCACGATGGTGAGAGGCCTGCGCACTGCAATGAAGAGTGGCCCCCGCTCGCCACAACTAGAGAAAGCCCTCGCACAGAAATGAAGACCCAACACAGCAAAAATAAATAAATTGATTAATAAACTCCTACCCCCAAAATCTTAAAAAAAAAACAAACCACAAATGGTTAGCATGCATATAGCACTTACTGTGTGCCAGGCATTATTGTAAACCTTTACATATATTAACGCATTTCATCGTCACAAGACTCTGTGAGGTAGATGATGTTTTCTCATCCCCATTTTACCAGGGAGACAACTGAAGTACAGAGAGGTTGAGTGACTTGTGAGGTGGTTAGGAAGTGGTGGCACCATTGTCTGAACTTGGGCAGATTGGCTCTAGAGTTTACATTTGTATTTTTTGTATGAAAATGAAAACTATTGCTATTTCTTTTCTTTATTTAACAGCTCATGGATTTGACTGCTCAAATTCCCCGCACATTTAAAACCATTACATAGTTAATCTTTAAAACTATAGTTATGGATTAATATATCTGAGATCTCTCAAATACTTCAGCACTTAACAAAAAAGACTTATGAATCCAGCAGTGAACCCCTAACAGGATAGACCAAAGAAACCCGTGCCCAGACATATCCTAATCAGACTTCTAAAAACTAAAGACAAAGAGAAATCTTAAAAGTAGCCAGAGAATGACACGTTACCTGTAAGGGACAATAATTTGAATGACCGCAAGTTTCTCATCAGGAACTATGGAGGCTAGAAGACAGTGGTACAGCATTTATAAAGTGTTGAAAGAAAAGAATGGTCAGCTCAGAATTTTTACCCAAGAAACATATCTATTAGGAAAGAAGGTGAAATAAAAGTATTCTCAGATGAAGGGAAACTAGGGGGATTCATTGCCAGCAGACCTGCTCTAAATAATTGCTTCAGGAAGTTCTTCAGGCAAACAAGAAGCGATACCAGAAGGAAATTTGGAACATCAGGAAGGAAGGAAGAATAATAGTAAATACAGTAGACTGTTTCTCTCCTCTTGAGTTCTTTAAGATATACTTGACAGCAAAAATTATAACACTGATCGAGTTTCCAGTGTGTATACATGCAGTAACATATAAGATAACTATAATGTAAGAGGAGAGAGTAAGGGACCTATATGGTAGTAAGGTTTCTACATTCTTTTTTTTTAATATATATAATTTAATTTATTTATTTATGGCTGTGTTGGGTCTTCGTTGCTGTGCGCGGGCTTTCTCTAGTTGCAGTGAGCGGGGGCTACTCTTCGTTGCAGTGCGCGGGCTTCTCATCGCCGTGGCTTCTCTTGTTGCGGAGCATGGGCTCTAGGTGCGTAGGCTTCAGTAGTTGTGGCACGTGGGCTCAGTAGTTGTGGCTTGTGGGCTCTAGAGTGCAGACTCAGTAGTTGTGGCACATGGGCTTAGTTGCTTTGTGGCATGTGGGATCTTCCCGGACCAGGGCATGAACCCATGTCCCCTGTGTTGGCAGGCGGATTCTTAACCCCTGGGCCACCAGGGAAGCCTGGGTTTTCTACGTAGATGATCCTCTGAAGAAAGAATTTTACCTCATCTTTTCCAGTCTGTATGCCTTTAATTTTTTACTTGACTTTCTGTGCTGGCCAAGACCTCAGTATGGTGTCTGCAGTGAGAGTAGATATCTTTGCCTTAGCCTTGGTCTTCACCATTACATTAGCTATAGATTCCTCACGGATGCTTTTTATTTCTGTTTATTTCTATCCTAGTTTTCTGAGAGTTTTTATCATGAATGAGTATTGAAGTTTGTCACATATTTACTTGAATCTGTTGTGATGATATGACTTCCGTCTTTATTTATATGTTACGTTACATGAATTGAGTTTTGGTTATTATTCCAACCGTGCATTACTCTTTTAAACCCCATTTTGTCATGATATATTATCCCTTTGGTTTTTTTTTTGGCCTCGTGGCACGGCTTCTGGGATCTTAGTTCCCTGAACAGGGATTGAACCCAGGCCCTGGCAGTGAAAGCACCAAGTCCTAACCACTGGACCACCAGGGAATTCTATATTATCCTTTTTTTTTTTTTTTAAATCTTGCTGTATTCCTTTTAGTAATATTTTATTCAGATTTTTTGTGTCTGTATTCATGGAGGAATATTGGTCTGTAGCTTTCTTATGATGTTTCTGTCTGGCCTTTCTTATTATACACATAACTATCTAGTGTTTTTTTTTTTAATAAATTTATTTTATTTATTTATTTTTGGCTGCATTGCGTCTTCGTTGCTGTGAACGGACTTTCTCTAGTTGCAGTGAGCGGGGGCTACTCTTTGTTGCCGTGCATGACCTTGTAATTGTGGTGGCTTCTCTTGTTGTGGAGCACGGTCTCTAGGCGCATGGGCTTCAGTAGTTGTGGTTCGCAGGCTCACTAGTTGTGGTGCATGGTCTTAGTTGCTCCGTGGCATGTGGGATCTTCCCGGACCAGGGCTCAAACCCATGTGCCCTGCATTGGCAGGCGGATTCTTAACCACTGCGCCACCAGGGAAACCCCTAGTGTTTTCATTCTATATTTAACTACTCAAGTTGGACATTATTATTATTATATTTTATGGTCACTGTTTAGATTCCCTCACAGTTTTGCCAACGTCTTTACTCACCATCCCTTGTTACATATCAGTTCTTCCCTTTGCAGCCATTTTCCTTCTTGCTGGAGTACATCCTTTTTTTTTTTATTTTTGGCTGCGTTGGGTCTTCATTGCTGCGCGTGGGCTTTCTTTAGTTGCGGCAAGCGGGGGCTACTCTTCATTGCGGTGTGCAGGCTTCTCATCGCGGTGGCTTCTTTTGTTGGGGAGCGCGGGCTCTAGGTCCGCGGGCTTCAGTAGTTGTGGCTCATGGGCTCTAGAGCACAGGCTCAGTAGTTGTGGCGCACGGGATTAGCTGCTCCACGGCATGTGGGATCTTCCCTGACCAGGGCTTGAACCCGTGTCCCCTGCATTGGCAGGCGGATTCTTAACCAGTGCGCCACCAGGGAAGTCCTGGAGTACATCCTTTAGTAGTTCTTGTGTTGAAGTCTTTTGGTGGTAAGTACTCTTGATTTTTTGTTTGAATGTCTGTCTTTGAATTGTTTAGAGGTATACTATTCAAGGCTAACAGTTTTTTCCTCTTAGCACTTTGAGGATGATACATCTCAACATCCATTGTTGAGATGTCTTTTGTTAATAATTGTTCATATTTAGTTATTTCCCTTTTTTCTCTGACATATTAATATCTTCTCATTGCCTTTGAGGTTTTTCTGTTTCACTACAAGATGTGTATGTGTGTATTTCTTTTCATGAGTCTTGATCAAGGCTTGTGCTCCTGAGGATATAGGTCTTTCATCAGTTTTGGATAATTTTTAGCCCTTATCTCTGAAGATGTTTCCTTCTCTTATCCTCTGTTTTCTTTCCTTCTGGAATCCCAATTAGATGTAGGTTGGACCTTCATATTCTATTCTCTATGACTCTTACCTTATCTGTCATATTTTTTATCTTTCCTTTGCCGCACAGATCTGTCATCTAGTTCAGTAATTTTCTTTCATCTGTGACTAGGCTGCTATTTAGTCTACCCCTGAGATTTTACATTCTTTTGATTCTTTTTCATTTCTGTTATTTCTGATAATAGTTTGGTCTTATGTTTCAATTTCTTTTTACATTTCTTTAACATTTTTAAGCATATTTCTTTTTTATTACTGAAGCATAGTTGATTTATAGTGTTTCAGGTGTATAGCAAAGTGATTCAGTTATATATTCTTTTCCAGATTCTTTTCCATCATGGGTTTTTACAATATTGAATAGAGTTCCCTGTGCTATACAGTAGGTCTTGGTTGTTTATTTTATATATAGTCATGTGTATCTGTTAATCCCTAGTTCCCAATCTTTCCCTCCCCATAAGCGTATTTCTTTTATGTTCTGGGTCTCCTCACTCTAAATGAAATACTTGAATCGGGATGAGGAGTTGTCCAATTCTGTTCTTGCTTTCTTTAGTTGATTCTTCTTGAGGGGACCTGTTTCCCTGTGGTCATGTCTAACTGTGAGGTATGTGGCTGATCCTAATATGTGAGAGTGCTGAGGGGCCTGGGTTGAGATTGTGTCCCACAGATGGGGTTGATGGTCACTCTGCCAGCCACCTTGGAGTGCTACAAACACGGAAGCATGTCAGGTGAAGTGCCTGGCATGAAGGTTCTTTTCAGTGGGAAGGGAGAATAAATTCAAACTCTGGTGCTGGATACGGCAGCTTTGTGATTACAGAGTCTTAGGAACCATTCTTTTTTATTCACTCCAGTCAATGCCTGAGATAAGGCAAAGATCCTTGTCAGCTTCATTTCCCAGCAAATTGATTTTTCCCTAGTTTACACTTTCACTGAGAGTTACGTCTTCAGGGATTCTGGCTTTAGCAGGGGATATCAGTTCTGGCTCCCCACCTCACCTGGCCTGAAGCCTTATCCTCATTAACCACACTCACCTCAGAAAGTCAGGGGTCTAGGTGTTGGCCAGATTGCCCTCTGTAGCCTGTAGCTTCAGGGCTGGCTTCTGTTCTAGTTTGACAGTATTCTTTTTGTTTTTGGCTCTTGTAGATTTTCTTTACTTTCTAGAGATCAGCTATGCATTTAAAAGAATGTTTTATGTATCTTATTCAACATTTCTAGGTGTTTGGAGAGGAATGTTTTTCAGAATAGCTAGAGAGTGTTTTTTAAATAGCATTTAAAAGAATGTTTTATGCATCTTATTCAACATTTCTAGGTGTTTGGAGAGGAATGTTTTTCAGAATAGCTAGAGTGTTATACTGTGAGAAGTTGAAACTTCATATTTTGTTTCTGTCTGAAGTATAGTTAGATATTGATAAGCTGATTCTTCGGATGTTCTGGTTCTTAAGTCAAGAACCAAATCTATTTAATAATCATATTAAATAACGTTAAGTGTACAAGTGCACGTGTACAAGCATTGCATATAAATATTCAGGCTTCCAGCCCAGCTGAGCAATGATTTTTATTTTGAAACCATTCATTCAGAAAAATTACACAACCGTTTTGATTTTGTGCTATGATGTGGCAAGATCTCCAATAAGTGATTTTGATTCCTGATGTAGTAGCAGTTTTTATAAGTACAAATTCCCAGGAAAAATATTCTCTCTTTAACATTCTGTTGCCCTGTCAGACGATACACATCTAAAGCATGTTATGTCACTTCTTCCCTCAGAGCAGAGATGGAACCATCACTCACATTCCCGCACTCCTTTCACTCTCCTTCTTTTCCACAGCCGACCACACCCTCCATCTCCACGGCCGTGGATCTGCTCAGGAGGCACAGGACAGCGAGGCGGAGCAGGGCCTCGGTAGGGTCACGCGTGGGCGTGAGTCCTGACTATTGATTGTCTCTAGCTTTGTGACCTGAGACAAGTCACTTCACCTTTGTAAAATGAGGATAACTCCAGCAGCTGCCCTCTTGGTGGTTTGAGGACCCCAGGAGATAATGCCTGTGAAGCGCTGAATAGGGTGCCCAGCACAGGACACGCGCGACTGAGAGAGCGTCCCTTACAGAGAGAGTCGATGTGCTCTGTTCATCACTGCTGCCCTCCTTCTGACCGGGTCTTCATACTCTTCTTTCCTCGTCAGGGTTTACTGCCCTTGCACCTGTTCAGTGTGCCACTTCCCTTGACCGGGCGCATACTACCTCCACCTGAACTATTGCAGGACGCTCCCAGCTGGTCCTCCTGCCTGGTCCCACGCCTTCCTCCTTCCATCCTGTTCCTCATGAGGTTACCAGAAACACCTCTGACTGATACACCTGCAAAAGCAGGCATCTTCAAGGTTCCCCCTTTTCCTTCCTGTAGCTTAAGATCCAGGTCCCTTACCCTGTATCACGACGTGGCACCAAGTGTATTTATAGCCCATGAACATACGCTGCAAGCTATAAAGTGACAGATGAAAGTGAGCTCAGTCACTGCCACCCCCACTCGCGGGGGGCAGCTCTTCATGTGCACATCTCATTGCTACAGCTCAGCTGTGAGAGGGCGGGCCTGCGCCCTACTGTGTATTACCATAGCAGCTGACTCAGTATCCTGAATGAAGAGGGGATGCTTGCATATTTGACAGATTGATTACCATCTAAGTTACTGCAGCAGGGATCAAGATGGCTTATTGAAGATCTTGCCATGTGTCTTAGCGAGGTCGAAATGGTTGTGTAATTTTTCTGAATGAGTGGTTTCAAAATGAAAAATGATCATTCAGATGCTCTGGAAGCCCGAATATCTGTATTCAGTGCTTGACTTGTGCTTTTTAATAAACCAGTGTATTAAGCTTGAGTTAGTGTTATTTAATGTGATTATTGATCTGAGAACCATACCACGCCAGGAATCAGTTTATAAAGCACTCTCAAATGTATTGTCTCCTTGATCCTCAAGCAAGCCTGTGTGGCAGGTACACACCGTGGACTGCAGTCATTGGATGACTTGTCCACGTTGAGAGAGAAGAAAGGAGAGCTTGCGTCTGGGATGTGGCTCTTCTGACTCCAGACTCCAGTTTTGAGGGGAGCTACCTCACCTCTCTTATCCAAGTTCCTTAGTACTCTCTTGATAAGAGCTCAGTGTATTCATACTTGATTGATCAGTATTTCCTTTCTCAGAAATGCAGTTTTAAAATTTTGTCATTTCAGGGGCTTCCTTGGTGGTCCCAGTGGTTAAGACTCTGCACTTCCAGTGCAGGGGATACAGGTTCAAATCCTGGTCGGGGAACTAAGATCCCACATGCTGTGTGGCACAGCCAGAAAAAAAAAAAAATTGTCATTTCCAAGATAAAAAACCTGGAAAGAAAAAGAGATTAATTATCTTTCTGAACTGTATACATTTTCAATCAGGAATATATATAGGCTGCAGTCCAGTGAGGTTTTCCATTCCATTGGTAGGTAACGTTTCATAGTCTGAAAGCTGGCCTGGTGACAGGCCCATTTGTTTTGTTTTTTTGTTTGTTTTTTTTAACATCTTTATTGGAGTATAATTGCTTTACGATGTTGTGTTAGTTTCTGCTGTATAACAAAGTGAATCAGCTATGTGTACACATATATCCCCATGTCCCCTCCCTCTTGCATCTCCCTCCCACCCTCCCTATCCCACCCCTCCAGGGGAGCACAAGGCACCGAGCTGATCTCCCTGTGCTATGCGGCTGCTTCCCACTAGCTATCTATTTTACATTTGGTAGTGTGTATATGTCCATGCCGCTCTCTCACTTCATCCCAGCTTACCCTTCCCCTTCCCTGTGTCCTCAAGTCCATTCTCTACGTCTGCATCTTTATTCCTGTCCTGCCCCTAGGTTCTTCAGAACCTTTTTTTTTTTTTAGATTCCATACATATGTGTTAGCATACGGTATGTTTTTCTCTTTCTAACTTACTTCACTCTGCATGACAGACTCTAGGTTCACCTACCTCACTACAGATAACTCAATTTCATTTATTTTTATGGCTGCGTAATATTCCATGGTATATACGTGCCACATCTTGTTTACATCTTCTTTTTCTAAAATATTTATTTATTTATTTTTGGCTGCATTGGGTCTTTGCTGTGCTCTGGCTTTCTCTAGTTGTGGCGAGCGGGGGTTGCTTTTCATTGCAGTGCGTGGGCTTCTCATTGTAGTGGCTTCTCTTGTTGTGGAACACGGGCTCTAGGCACATGGGCTTCAGTAGTTGTGGCATATGAGCTCAGTAGTTGTGGCTCGCAGGCTCTAGAGCACAGGCTCAGTAGTTGTGGCACGTGGGCTTAGTTGCTCTGCGGCATGTGGGATCTTCCCGGACCAGAGCTTGAACGCGTGTCCCCTGCACTGGCAGGTGGATTCTTAACCACTGCGCCACCAGGGAAGCCCGTGCCACATCTTCTTTATCCATTCATCTGTTGATGGACATTTAGGTTGCTTCCATGTCCTGGCTATTGTAAATAGAGCTTCAATGAACATTGTGGTACATGACTCTTTGAATTATGGCCCATTTGTTTTCGAACGTTTCCTCTTTCAGGGGAAAACGGAATCCATCACGGTGGTGAAACTGCTGAGCTGCTTCGATGACCTGGTGGCTGCAGGCACAGCCTCTGGGAGGGTTGCAGTCTTTCAACTCGTATCCTCGTTGCCAGGGAGAAATAGACAGGTAAGTACTAATCATTTTAGCATTTCTTAACTTCTTGGCAAATTCCTCATGTCTTTTAAAATGAGGAGTCGTCATCTGCCAAGAAAATACTTGCTCAGAAAAGCCTCACTCTGTGCTCTTTATAATCAGATGACATTTTTGTTCCTGGTAGGACACTTGGCAAAAAGCATATATGGGTAATTTTGCTTAATATTCTCTGGTTCTTCTCTGTCAGTTTTAAAGGTAAATAGACAGGTGGACCCTTGTGCAGGTTTTTGCATGGAAACAACTTGGGAACACCAGCTTTTCCATAAACAGGAGGGATTGCGTACCACCTTGTTCACATCTCACAGCGTTTATCCTTTTTTTTTTCTTGTGTGTATTTTCATCGTTTATTCATAGCTTCGGAGATTTGACGTCACTGGTATTCACAAGAATAGCATAACAGCTCTGGCTTGGAGCCCCAATGGAATGAAATTGTTCTCTGGAGATGACAAAGGGAAAATTGTCTATTCTTCTCTGGATCTAGATCAGGTAAAATTATTTGCAGAAATACTGGTTGTCTTATATTTGGAGAAATTATAGTAGTTGGTCAACTTGAATTCTTGATTATTGTCCCTATTTTTTTTTTTTTTTTTTTGTCTGCCATGCCGGTTGGCCTGTGGGATCTCAGTTCCCCAACCAGGGATTGAACCCAGGCCACAGCAGTGAAAGTGTGGAATCCTAACCTCTAGGGCACCAGGAACTCCCCGTTGTCCCTTTCTAATCTCAACTGTTGTTTGTAACATTTTCTTTCAAGGGCTTTTCTAATGCTTTATAAGCTCCTACTTCTGTATCTAAAGAATTGGCCTTTGTTTCTTCTGGAACATAAACTTTTTTCATTCTCCTGTTTTCTATTGCTACCAATTAGAAAAGTAGCCACTATCAAACCTGTTTCCTTGGAGAGTTTGTAGGAGGATGTGAAGCATTTCACAGTCATGACTATTGTCGACTGAAAAAAAAAAAAAAGGCACAACCTAAAAGTCGAGAATTTTTATCCCTTGGACTTACTGAGGACTTAAGCCCGATAGACAGTCTCTCACATGACTCTGAGGGACTGCTCCAAAGAGATAAGGGAAGAGCCGGGATATATAGGAGTTTTGCAAAAACAAACCAGGTAGTTGAACATCAAGATTTCTGCTAATTAAAAACATCTCAAGTTAATGACTTTAGCGCTTTTCTATGTATGGGAAGGTACCAGAGTCTGGGCTCATTGAAATCATTCTTTTGATACACACCTTAACTGTCTAGGGCCAGTCAGTATCCTGTTCTTTTCCGTCTTGAACCCCTCCAGCTGCACTGTTGGGGGAGGCTGCAGTGGCTGATAGCTGCATCATCCTTTGTTCATCTGTATGGCGGGCAGCATTCTTTGTCCACATTGTGGACAGAGGTCAGTGCTTCCCGTGGGTGGTGAGCTCGCCCCAGCCAAGCTCTGGTTGTGTGGGAGAGAGTGGTGGGAAAGGAGGAGGGTTGGGGGCAGCAGGGAACCTAGCCCCCACCTCGTATTTGTCATTTTATTTAAGCCTCACGACAGAGCCCTAAGCTGTCTGTGCTGATCTTCAGTCGGTAGATAAGAAACCCAGGCTCCAAGGGATCCAGTCGTGAGCTGATGCCTGGCCGAGCTCAACTTCAAACCTAGGGTGTGCTCCTACTGCGCATGTGGCTTTATGCCTGCCTGTGCTTTGTTCTGTCGTACCTCTGCTCAGTTAGAATGAACCCCTTGGCGGCGCAGTCCTTTCGTTTTCTTATTTGTAGCCTTCATGCCTAGTGCATCTAGGAATTCAGCAATTACTGGCTGGATGACTTCTAGTCCCTCTGATCCAAGACTGACCTGTCTTCTACGAATATTCTCTAGCAGTAGTTCTCAGACATTTTGGTCCCAAGACCCCTTTACACTTTACACTCTTAAAAAGAGGATTCTAAAGAGGTTTTGTTTGTATGGGTTTTATATCTACTGAGTGTACTATGTTAGAAATTAAAACTGAGAAATTAAAAAATTTTTATTAATTTTATTTTGAAATAATGAACTCATTATATGTTAACATAAATAACATACTTTTGTGAAAATAACTATTTTCAAAACTACTGCTGAGAATTCCCTGGTGGTCCAGTGGTTAGGACTCCGCACTCTTACTACTGAGGGCCTGGGTTCAGTCCCTGGTCGGGGAACTAAGATCCCACAAGCCGTACAGCGCGGCTGAAAAAAAACAAAACAAAGCAAAACGAAACTTCTACTGCTGTTTGCAAGAGTAGCATGGGTTTACATTTTTGCAAATCTCTTTAATGTCTGCCTTAATAGAAGACAGCTGGATTCTGCATTTAGTCTGTCACAATACATTGTTTTGGTTAGAGTATGTAAAGAAAATCTGGCCTCACACAGACATGCAGTGGGAAACAGGAGGAGTATGTTAATAGCCCTTGCAGAGGATTGTGGGTATTCTTTAATCACACCCCCAAATTGACTAATGGTAGTTTCTTTAAAGGTTGGTTACAATGTGGAATCTGAAAGCACATAGATGAGTTTTTCTCACTCTGTTACAGTGAAATCTATTGGTCTGTCTTGCACTTAGAATGGCTCCTTGACCCACGTGTGATTTTGTAACATCTTGCATTGATCACTTGGAAAATATTGATCTACTGAGTGATGAACATCTTCCAGATGTTGAAACATTTAATTATATAATATCAAAGAAAACACCTTTGTTACTATCGCCATCATTCTGATGAGAAAAGTCTTTAGCTGTTGGGAATCTGTCAGGTTCACAAGGGTGGATACAAGTTTTCAAATTCTAATCTTCACTTGTAAACTTGCATTTTATTATCAGTAACAAACACTATCACTTATTTTCCCTGAATTGACAGGCTTACTTTGTTCTTTCTGAGAAAATGCCTGCCAAATACCCAAGTTTGAATAATTATAGTATTTCAAGTAAAAATGTATTTTGTGAAAAAAAGCAGCCGGTTGAGCTCACAGCTCATACAATCGCACAAGTGCTTCCTCCTTGAGAGAATCGAAGTACTTCAGCATCAGCAGGAGGGCTGCGTGCATGCCCTGTTTTGTCACACAGAATACAAAGATAGGCGTACACAAGGGTCAAGATAAGATGGAATTATCATTTTCCTGCATCAAAGACCTTCTGAAGTGAAATTCATGTTTTTGCTGCAAGTGCACAGTGGCTAAGGGCACCGTGGCAGCTACCGGATTTTGGTGCCCTGCTCATCTTGGGCCCATTTGAGCTTTCAGTAGCTCTACCAACCATCAGTACAAACCACAGCTTGGTGGAAAAGGCAGATAAAACCTAGTATTATAATGAAAATGGTTTTGACCTCGAGAGGTCCTAGGGACCCTCAGGGACCGTGGACCACACTTTGGGAACTGCTACTCTCCAGGAAAACATTTTGTTAAGGTTTTAAGGGTCCCCATATTTGTACTTTCCTCCTGTCACTCCCCCAGCCTGAGTTGCACCGAGGGGACACTGCTCATGCATGATGTCAGGAAATGGGGAGAAAAATCACATGCAGAAACCACTGTCCTTAGCATACTGATCATTTTTTCCCCAGCTTTATTGAGGTTCTGATCATTTTTTTTTGGAGACACAGGTATTTCATGAGATTTGCAAAAAAGACGTGTGTTTTTGCACAATACAGTACAATAAATTTAATTCCATTACAAGCTAAGTCAAAAATTGAAAAGCTACAGTCTGCATAACTGCAAAGGTGGGAGGGAAATCTGGCTTGATGTCCTTGATGTTTGCGGGGTAGTGGGGATTTCCCTGTCTTGATTGTGCTGGTGGTTACATAACTGAATGCATTGGTCAAAATGCATAGAATTGTATATCTAAAAAGGGTGAATTTTACTGTATGTAAATCTTACCAATGGATCTGATTGCTGCTCCATCTTTCCCTGCAAAGGTCTGTGACATTGCATCAGTATTTCTAAACAATTAAAGAAACGGGTTCAGGAGAAGGGTGGCTTATAGGAGCAGATATCTGACACCAAGAAGTATAGTTTGTGTTAGCAGTAAAATGCCTTCTAGAACTTTACTTTGTTCTTCAGTATACTTAATACCATTTTAATTTCTTTCTGACCTGTTTCCTCTGACCCTTTCAGTAGGCGAGGGTATCATGTCCCCACCATTGCTTTGAACTCTTTGTGGAGGAGGAGTGCGATATGGACTTGGACCGTTGTCACAATAATATTATAGAAAGTCCCATTGTGTTCTGTTGGAATTAATAATACACATGGCACAACATATTTCTGCTTAATCTTTATGGATTCTTCTTTGAATCGTGTACTGAGAACATTTTTAAAAAATTATACAGAATTTTTAAGTGTTTCTTGGCCAACTTGATGTAGCCTGACATAGATGGTAACCCTAGCTATTTTCTCATTAGCGAGGACTTTTGCAGATAGTTTCGTTGCCGTGGGTTGACATTGACTCCGGTGAGAATTAAAGCATTCGTTTTAAGGTAGACATAGACCAAAATGCAGGCCCAGGAGGGACGCGGGGTCGCTGTAGCCTGCTGCGCTGCGCGCCTCCGCTGTGGGCCTCACCCGGCGTCCCTCCACAGGGCGTGTGTCACTCCCTCCTGGCGCTGCAGGAGCCGGCTTCCGTCGCGCAGCTGGACTACAGCCAGAAGGTGCTGCTCGTCTCGACCTCACAGAGAAGTCTGCTCTTCCACACTGAGGAGAAGGCTGTCAAGCAAATCGGAACACAGCCAAGGAAAAGGTGGGCATCACTGGTGTCGAGGCTCGTGGTGACGGGGTTCCAGGCAGGTCCCCAGCCTGCCCGCCACATGTGGCTGCTCCAGTCCGCTCCCTGCGGGCCCCCTCCTCTGCAGCCCAGGTAGGAGGTCAGGGGTCAGGCTCAGGGTCAGGTGGGAGCTTGCCCCTCACTCCTTCCGCGCGCCGCGCCATCGTGAAAACGGAGTGACCTCGGCAGGGGAGGTGCTACTGGTTGTGTCACTTGCTGTGGAGCCGAGTGGGGGGCGCGGGAAGAGTTCACACGGGCTGTAGCCCGGCCTGGGGCCGGGAGGCGTCCTGAGGGAGGGGATGGGTCTGGAAGGGGTCAGGGCTCCTGGCTGGGAGAGGGCCCCTCCCTTGACCTGCTCCCTGGACGAACAGCGGCGAGCAGGGTCAGTCCAGTGCCAGCCCGCCCGGGGGAGAGGCGGAGGGGCAGGACAGCACGTGGGCCGGGGGCACGCGGGGGCTGGGTGGCGTGGTGGTGGAGAGTAGGGAACAGGCAGCTAGGAGGCGGGCGGGCGTCAGTGAGGGCCGGCTGGTGGTGCTGGGGGTGCCAGCCTCCGGTCCTCTTGGTGTCCGTTGTGCTGTGTCCCGGGCTTTGCAGCAGCACAGTGCAAGTTTATTCTTTTTCTGCGTGGCGGTCCATGGCTATTAATAGACACTTGCGCTTCCCCTTCGGTGTCTACTTTCCAGGCTGAATACCCCCTTAATTCCACCAACAATTTGCTGTTTTTATAACAGTAATCTCCCTATTGGCCCCTGGGACACCTAGCAGAATTTGTAGCTTGGGCTTAGTGGCTGTGCAGCACTTGGTCGTGACTTTCCCTCTGCCAGGGCCCCACTCTTCTGCTTGACGTCTCGTCCTGGCTTGTCTGTCGGTGTCTTACTGCCTTGTGTCTATTTGGAAGGAAGGTGGAGTGTAAAAAGAGAGATTTAAAAACCAATTACCTCCACGTGGATCGTATACCCAACAGTCTTTCTCTTCAAACCTGGCCTTCTAACCTCCTGTGTGAAACCTGAGCAACTTTGTGTGAACCTCTCCTGGTGCGTTTGTGTAGCCAAGTCTTTCGGCAGCTTCCATTAGAAGCCTACTCTTGGGCCAGGCACCGTTTCAGGATGCAGAAACAGATAAATGGGTCCCGTTTCTCCTAGGGAGCTGTATTAGAGAAGTGAGGGGTGACAGAATGAACGGAAACGTTTTTAACTTCTGTGTCCTGAAGGCTTGTGTCTGTCGTGTGCCGGGTTAGGTTGTGGTTAGAAAAGGACGTCGGCCGTGTCTGCCTCCTGGAAGTGGTGCTCCATGCAGCCGTGTCCCTCTGGGTGGCACACGGTGGGACAGCGGTGAGCCAGGGGACGGGCCTCTGCCCTCAAGTAAGATAAAGGTCTAGGCTGCGGTCAGTGCTATAGAGGCAACGTCAGGGTGAGGTGTCGGCTGGGGGCAGGGCCTCTCTTAGACAGAATGGTCAGGAAAGGCCTCTGGGGAAGAGATCTGTGGGCTGAAGCCTAAAGCGTGGGAAGAGCGTTCTGGTCTCAGGGGACAGCAGATGCCAAGGCCCTGGATCGGGCCAGGGCCTGGAACGTTCGAGGAGCCAGAAGGGGTCTGGGGTGGCTCCGGAGCAGTGGGCCGGGTGCTGGAAAGGAGGGCCTGAGCCAGCGCAGGGCGAGGGATGCTGCCAACCGCGTTATTCTAGGCGAGACGGAAAGCCAATGTGGGGCGGGGCTTCAGGCAGGAGAAGGACTGTCTGGGCTACCCTGGATCTGCCTGGAGACTTAGCTGGAGACGGGCAGGCAGGGCACAGTGAGGAGGCTGCTGCAGGAGCCCAGGAGTGGCACGAAGGCCTCGCCTGGGTACCCGGCCTGGAGAGGAGAGGGGAGGGGGATGGAGGGTAATGGGGTGAATCGGATGTAGGGGCCGACGGGGAGAAAGGAACAATAAGAAAGGGTTTCCGTGCCCTTGGCTAAAGCAACTAGACAGATGGTGAAGCCATTTAACTGAGATGGGAAGACCAGGGTTCAGGTCTAGGCTTCAGGAATTCTGTCTTGGGGCTGTTGCATCTGAGATGCCTGTTAGGTAACTAAGCAGGAATCACAGTCCAGCGTAACATATACAGGTTGGAAACTCAGGGAAGGGGTTTCGGCCAGAAATGAAAATGAGGTCATCAGATGCAGGTGACATGGGGACCTCTGGCCTTGGATGAGGTCACCCAGGGAGAGTGTTTATTCATTCAACATTGGAAAATCCTTACTGAGTATCTGCTGTGTGCCAGGCACCCTTCTTAGTCTGGGGATAAATGGGTATGGAGCTAGCGAGGATGCCTGCCTTAGCGGGTGTGTGTTTAGGGCAGGCAGGTGGGTGGAGCCTGAGCAGATTCCTGAGGGAGGATGGGAGGGGCGGCAGAAGCACTGCCTGTACGAAGGGTCAAGGAGCACAGGCCAGGTGCTGGGGGGCAGGGGCGCTGGGGGCGGCCCATCCTGTGGGCCCTGCTCAGGGGCTGCTTTATGCCAGTGCCATCAAGAGTCACGAGCGGCCGTGACCCGGGGGAGTCAGTTCTGCTGCTGCGTGATGGGGGCGAGGGCAGCTGCGCAGGGAGGCCGGCGGGGGCTCCTGGGTGATTCAGGTGAGAGCAGGGCCTCACACCAGGCCGGGGTGGTGGGGGCACTTTGAAGGCAGAGCCAACGGGCGTGTTGGCTCCGGGGTGTGAGAGAGAGGATCCCTCGGAGACGGTGGCCTGAGCACTTGGCCAGGCCGGGCTGCCGGCTACTGGTGTCGAGAAGGCTGGCGGAGGAGCCGCGGCTGATCTCGGGAAGCAGGTTGGGCCGCAGCTGTGCAGGCGGGGGCCGTTAGCCGTTAGACGGTGTTCAAAGCTCTGGGACGGAGGAGCTCACCTGGGGAGTGAGTGTCACTAGGGAACGGGGAGGCCTCGCATTCCGGGGCACTCCATTGCTTACGTGTCAGGGAGAGCCGTGTCGGAGCTGCTGATCAGCCCCGAGAGGTGGACTGAGCCGGACCTTTGGCTCTGGCAACGTGGCGGTCGCGCGTGCCCGCCCTCGTGGGGTACAGGCCGTGGCATTGGAGGGGCTGAGGGAGGGCGAGTGGGCAGTGAGTGTAGGCAGGACTCTTTCTGTGTAGATGGGAGTGCAGAACTAGGGGGTGCCTGGAGGGGACCGCGCGGGCTGACGAGAGGTTGGATGGAGCGTGTGGCGGCATGTTGGGTGGCTGCTGTGGGCGAGTGGGGAAGCCGGGCTCAGGGACAGGCGCAGGGAGTGCCGGGAGACAAGGTCATCCTCTCCTGACCCAGTCTGCGAACCTCCTCAGGCTGGACAGAACAGCGTGTATGTTTCTCCCAGAAAATCTCAAAGTCCCCAGCCATCCCCCGATGTGTATTCCGTCTCGGTTCTCCTCTGTGTGTATGTTGGCGCCCTCCCTGTGCCTGTCGCCGTGTCCTGCGGTCCAGTCGGGAGGACCGTCCTGGGTCGACAGCGCCTGCTTGTTGCAGTCCGGGCCGGGTGTGGGGTGTGGAGCCTGCGCCCCCGCCAGAGCCACATCGTGCCCGTCTGGTGGCCTTTGGGCATTTGGCTGTGGAGACGATTGTCCCGCCTGTGGCTCGTTCTGCCGTTTCAGGCTCTCTGTCTGTGCTCAGCATTATTATACATAAGTTAGAAAACACCACTTGCTGGTTAGAATTTGATCACTGGCAGCACTTCTTTCATATTAATGTGGCTCATAAAGGGAATTAAGGTGTCTTTTAAAGTCATCAGTGGCTTTTCTAGAAATCATCTCCACCAAAATTAAGAAACTAAGTTAATGGGTTTATGATTTTAGAATCCTGCAGTGCTTAGACCTTAAAAGTTGGAGTTTTTTGGGCTTCCCTGGTGACGCAGTGGTTGAGAGTCCGCCTGCCGATGCAGGGGGCACGGGTTCGTGCCCTGGTCTGGGAGGATCCCACATGTTGTGGAGCGGCTGGGCCCGTGAGCCATGGCCGCTGAGCCTGCGCGTCCGGAGCCTGTGCTCTGCAACGGGAGAGGCCACAGCAGTGAGAGGCCTGTGTACCGCAAAAAAAAAAAAAAAAAAAAAAAAAAAAAAAGTTGGAGTTTTTGTGTCTGATTCAGAATGACAACAGCAAGTGCTGCAGAATCACCCTGCAGGCAGGTGGTGGCCGAGTCTGGGGTGGAGGACAGTTTGCACCCGGCTGTAGCTAGTTATCCCCAACTTAACTGCCTTCTCCCAACCAGCTCCCGACACATTTCAGCAGCTCCTCAGAGGCAGCCCCACGCCAGGCCCCTGCTCAGCCTATCCTTCCCTGGAGTGCCCGCTCCCCTTTCTCAATCTGGTCATTGTCCACTCAGTGACCGAGGTGTAGCCTTTGATGCCCAGGTCAAAACGTGTCCCCTTTGTCTGTAGTCCTCGAGCAGCCCTCTGAGCCTCAGAGATGGCACCTTGCAGATGTACATCTGCTGCAGGGCGTTCTAAGACAGGGCCGAGACCTTCCTTTTCTGCATCCTTCACGTTGCCTGCAGCGCATAGTCTCTTGCATGGTTCAGGAGCTCACTAAATGTTTGTTAAAATGAACGCTTTAGTCACCTAAGGTGAAGTGAGAGGAGATTTTTTTTTTTAAATAAATAAATAAATAAATATTTATTTATTTATTTATTTATGGCTGTGTTGGCTTCTGCACGCGTGCGTTCTCTAGTTGCGGCAAGCGGGGGCTACTCTTCGTTGCGGTGCGCGGGCTTCTCATTGCAGTGGCTTCTCTTGTTGTAGAGTGCGGGCTCTAGGGCGCAGGCTCAGTAGCTGTGGCGCACGGGCTTAGTTGCTCCGCGGCATGTGGGATCTTTCCAGACCAGAGCTCGAACCTGTGTCCCCTGCATTGGCAGGTGGATTCTTTACCACTGCGCCACCAGGGAAGTCCGACAAGAGATATTTAAGAGGACTTATTAGTAGAAGGAAAATAGATTTGAAAATTGGATCACCAAATAGAAATTGATTTGACAGGAAAGGCAGGAGGAAGAGGTTATAGGCTACCGTGCCAGAGCTCCTTTGGGTGTCTCTATTTAGAGAAGCTTTGCAGAACAGATCACTAAAGAAAATAATCAGAACAGGATGCTGATTACGGAGCTGTCCATGAACAGTCTACAGTGTTCAGTTAGTCTAACGATCTCCATTCTTGTTTAGTCTAATAATTTTCAATCCAAAGCTGAATTCGATATTCAGTGTCCTCCTTGGACCCTGTCTGGAAGGATTTAGTTACTGAGGTGCCAAAGGGGTGTAGTGAGACGCTGAAGTGCAGGGAAACACCCAGATAACTTTATCTGCATGCCTTTGTGAGATGGGCCCTGTGGATGCCTCCCTGGGGGTCGGGCGTGCTGTGTGTGCAGTGAGGGTGAGGAGAGGGCTCAGCACCCACAGGAGACACAATGGTAACGGGGGAATTAGAGGCAGTTGAGCGTTTGTGGGGACTTACAGTGTCACAAGCATTGCTTTCTTGTGTCTTCATAGATTGTCATTCAATCCTCACATCAACCTTTGAGATGGGAATTATTATCCCTGGTTTACAGACTAGGAAACTGAGATCCATACCACGTAGCTATTAAATGTCAGAGCTGGAAATTGAGACCAGGTGTCGACCTAAAGCCAGTCCTCTTTCTACTGTTCAAAATCAGAGAAATACTTTGGAGAGAGAATCAGCAGGACTTAGGGTTAAACTGAAACTCTTCTTTAAATCAATCAGTTTGTTTATTTATTTATTTATTTATTTATGGCTGCATTGGGTCTTCGTTGCTGTGTGGGCTTTCTCTAGTTGCAGTGAGCGGGGGCTACTCTTCGTTGCGGTGCGTGGGTTTCTCATTGTTGTGGCTTCTCTTGTTGCAGAGCACTGGCTCTAGAGCACAGGCTCAGTAGTTGTGGCACACGGACTCAGTAGTTGTGGCACACGGGCTCAGTAGTTGTGTCTCATGGGCTCTAGAGTGCAGGCTCAGTAGTTGTGGCACATGGGCTTAGTTGCTCCACCGCGTGTGGGATCTTCCTGGGCCAGGGCTCGAACCCATGTCCCCTGCATTGGCAGGCGGATTCTTAACCATTGCGCCGCCAGGGAAGCCCCCAAACTGAAACTCTTAATATTTGAATTCTGGTGGACGTCTGAGATGTGGCAAAGATGTGGAGCAATGAGAACTCATAGATTGCTGATGAGAGTATAGGCTGGTGTAAACACATTGGAAGAAGTTTGAAGTTGTCTTCCAAACTTGAATCTGCTTTTACTCAACAGCCCAGCAGTTACCCAACAATCCAGCAGTTCCACTTCTGAAGTATCCTTGACAAACTCTTAGCCTGTGTCCTCGGAGGTTATTTGCAGAAATGAGCACTATTCAAAGCGAAGAAGTGGAAATAATTCAAATACCCTTCAACAAGAGGGGGAATAAATTGTGGAATGCTTTATAGCAGTGGAAATGAATAAGCTACAGCTTTTTTTTTAATCAACAAGGATAAATCTTAGACATATTATGTTAAGTTAAAAGCAGTTGCAAAAGGATGCGAATAGCATCGTACTATTATTTTTATACAAATGGAAGGCAAACAATACTAAATTATGTAGTGTTTAGGAGTACATAGGTATGTGGTTAAACTATGGATAAACGCAAGGGAATAATGAACACAAAATTCAGGGCTCACAGGGCTTCCCTGGTGGCACAGTGGTTGAGAGTCCGCCTGCCGAGGCAGGGGACACGGGTTCGTGCCCCGATCCGGGAAGATCCCACATGCCGCGGAGCGGCTGGGCCCGTGAGCCATGGCCGCTGAGCCTGCGCGTCCGGAGCCTGTGCTCTGCAACGGGAGAAGCCACAGCAGTGAGAGGCCCGCGTACTGCAAAAAAAAAAAAAAAATGTAGGGCTCACACATGGGGAACGGAGTGGGCAGGGACTCTTGGAGCCAGAGAGCATCAGCGATGTGACTACCGATTTATTTCCAAAGTTGAGGGATGGGTTCCTGGGTGTATATTTCATTATTAGGCTTCAAAGCACATATATTCTTTTGTTTGTGTTAGATATTTCATGATATTAAAAATAGAAGAAAAAAAATAACCCAAGCCGGAGGATCAGAATGGAGACTGGTCCCTCTGACGGGTTAAGGGAAATTCTGAAAGTGCTGCCCCAGTTCTGGACATAAAGCTCATTCACTGGGATGTTGGGATGAGCACAGCAGTCAGATGTTAGAAGGAACAGAATTTCAGAGCAGGGAGAGGATGGTCAGGCCTGGGTCTGCCACTTCTGCCTCCATTTCCTCTTCTCTGAAATGGGAGTCGTGATACTTCCCTCACGGGGCTGTGTTGAGGATTAAAGGAGAGTGGAGATAAAGCACTGTGTGCAGGGTAGAGGCATAGAGTTGGTGGGTTGGGATGAGCCACGCTCCAGGTGGAGCCGGGGAGCTGAGCGGGAACCACGGCCAGTACAGTGGTAGCAGTTGGACTGACCATTGCTGCCGCAGGATTTGCATGGGGTTACGCTTTGCAAGCCATGAAGCATATGGAACCTCAAGTAAAACAAGTTGTTCAAAGTTTACCGAAATCTGCCTTCAGTGGTGGCTATTACAGAGGTGGGTTTGAACCCAAAATGACAAAACGGGAAGCATCATTAATACTAGGTGTAACCCCTACTGCCAATAAGGGAAACATAAGAGGTGCTCATTGTCGAATTATGCTTTTAAATCACCCAGACACGGGAGGATCTCCTTATATAGCAGCCAAAATCAATGAAGATTTACTAGAAGGCCAAGCTAAAAAATGAAGTAAATATGTGATAAATGTTACGTTCTTACTCATTTATGTATATGAGTACCAGCTTTTTATAATAAAACGCCTCAAAGCTACACATTTTAAAAATTAGCATAAGCTAAATGAAAGCCTTGGTATAAATTTGAGGATTTAAAATCGGATTATAGAATATTTGTAGGTTAATACTCAGCAATTATGGTAAATGCATGCCATTTGAAGTGTTGTTCATTACCCATTTGTCAAATAATTTGGTACCTATTTCAAGACAAAGTGAACAAGGTAGTCTCTCCCTGAAGGAATCCCCAATCTGATGGGAGACTGATAAAGTGATAATTAAAGTACAGTGTGATAAATATGATAGAATTAGCACAGGTTGTTATCGTAGGGGCTCATCTCATCGGGGCAGGAGGCTGTTCAAGGCACAGAGGACTCCCCCAGTCACTTAGAACCTTGAACTTAAAAGTGAATTTAGCCACAACTTAACCTCAGAAACTGATCTAGGTATGTATTTATCACTGTGTCAGTGATAAATCTAAATTGTTTCAGATTTCATACATTAAAAACTATAACAGCAGGATTTTAAAAAAAGAAAAAAGCACTGTGTGCAGTAACTGGAACGTGTGCTCAGCGGGGTGCACACTTCTGAGGATGCTGTAGGGAGTGCAAGACAGAGACCGGGTCCTCTGTGGCCTCAGGGTTGGCCAGGCAGTTCAGTTAACTAAAAAATACACTGTAGAAAAGGGTTCGAAAAAGAATCGATCTTGTTTTGGCTTAGTCCAGAAACTCTTGTTAGAGTTAATATCGGGGGTTGACAGCTAGCACTTTAAATCAGTCCATTCTCTTTCTTTCTTTCCTCCTTTTTTTTCTTGTAATTTCAGCACTGGGAAATTTGGTGCTTGTTTTATACCAGGACTTTGTAAGCAAAGTGATCTAACCTTGTACGCATCACGGCCTGGGCTCCGGCTGTGGAAGGCTGACATCCATGGGACCGTTCAGGCCACGTTTATCTTAAAAGATGTCTTTGCTGGAGGAGTCAAGCCTTTCGAGCTTTACCCGCGCCTGGAATCCTCTGACAGGGGAAGTTGCAGCTCACCCGAGAAACACCTGGGGCTTGTTTCATGTTTCTTTCAAGAAGGCTGGGTGTTGAGTTGGAATGAATATAGTATTTACCTTCTAGACACCGTCAACCAGGTAAGTAAAGTGATTGTACCACATCTTTGGTGTCTAGAGGCAAGAGAATGTTTATGGACTATTCTGCTTCATTTCTCAGATGATAGAAGGAGCGGGGTTGATTCTGATGCTTTGCTTTTTCCATTGGGCCAGTCAAGGAATCCAAGTGAAGGTTTGGTTGTTTTTATAGATTTTAAAAAATATTTGGTTTAAATATTCATAGTTCTGTCCCCTGCTAAGAAAGTATGCGTGTTTTTTATTTAAGCACAAAATTAAACTTGTTCTTTGTAATTTCTTTGGATCACGTGTTTTCTGCCTACCAAATTACTGTGAGCGTATTAAATGAAAACTCAAACATGACGGAAACAGTAAGATAGGGACTCATTCCCCAAGGCCTCCGCAGGGCAACGCTGAGTTGGGCAGGGGGCTCTTTCTCTAGCTTTCTTTCCACCCTGTTCTTTTACCCTTATTTCTCCTACCCAAATGGAGCCACATTGTTTTGCCGTTTTTTTCCCCACTTTACTTAATGATGTATTTGGACAACTTTCCAGTGTTATTTTTTTTCCCGCATTATTAAATCATGGTAGAAAACAATTTCTGTTTAAATCAGGATGGTAAGAGGTTATTGCCAACAGAGGTGGAATTAGGAATTAAAAAAAAAACAACTGTGTAGTTTCAGTTTTTTCTTAAGAGCAGAGCTTTTGCTGTTCTGTACGTCACCTCCTCACCCCACCCCCCACCCCCATCCTACTCACGTTCTTCCTTCTTGAAGTCAGCAGGCCTCTAACAGACGCCCTTTTCTTTATAAGCAGAGCTTCACTGTAGAAATCAAAGGGTTTTCTTAGTTGTGTGAACAGAAAATGAAATTCGTCTGCAAGACTTCTTCTTTTTTTTTTTTTGGTAGTACGCGGGCCTCTCACTGTTGTGGCCTCTCCCGTTGCGGAGCACAGGCTCCGGACGCGCAGGCCCAGCGGCCATGGCTCACGGGCCCAGCCGCTCCGCGGCATGTGGGATCCTCCCGGACCGGGGCACGAACCCGTGTCCCCTGCATCGGCAGGCGGACTCTCAACCACTGTGCCACCAGGGAGGCCCCTGCAAGACTTCTTAATGATTGTTATCAGCCATGCCTGGTACTACTGGTTTAGTAGAAAGAAAAACTGACGTTTTTCTTCTTCCTGGGAGCACACATTCCAGCCCAGGAGAGACGTGCCAGGTGGGGGTTTGTGTAAAGTGCTGTGAGCTCTGAAGAGTCCTGGGCATTGCTGAGGAGGGTGAGCTTGTCAGGGACGCTTCCTAAGGAGGTGGCCTCTGAATCAAGTTGGAACTCTCCCAGTGAGCAAGGGTCAGGAAAAGAATTCAAGCAGAGCGTGTGACGTTGTGGAGGAACAGGGCTGGGGTTTGGACAGGCCAGTTGATGCACCTGAAGCCAGACGAGGGCGATTAGGGAGCGGGGAGCAAGGCGGGGACCGGTTCAGAGGGTGGCTGAGAGGCGGGGAGAGACGGCTCGCTCAGTCCCATAAATTTCCTGGCAGGGGGTACGACTCAGTCACACATCCATCAGATATTACCTAACTTTGGATTGAATTACCCTAAGTTTCAGAAGTCATGATAACGAAGAGCACTTGTTGGACTTACTTGGATTCCTACACATGCTTGTACGATTTGAACTGTTACTATTGCCTGGTTTTGTGATTTTTGTATTTTTATTTTTTGGACAGGCCACAATTGCTGGTTTGGAAGGATCAGGTGATATCGTGTCTGTTTCCTGCACAGAAGATGAAATATTTTTCTTAAAGGGAGACAGGAACATTATAAGGATTTCAAGCAGGCCTGAAGGACTAGCATCAATAGGTTTGTATTTGTTGTAAAATGTTATAAAATGTATTTGTTACAAAATTTGTTATACAATGTGTGTAATTACAGTTTGTAATGTATAAAACGTACCATTTTTTGCTTGTTAAATGATTGTAGCTTTTTCGAAACACGGAGGTGTTCAGAGGGTTTCCTTTGATTCTGAAAAGACGGTTTGTGTTACTTTTCTTGAAGGTTACCTGCTTTCAGGCCTACATCAGCCAGGGTCTCACATTTGGTGGCGTTGCTTCTGTGGGTCTGGAGGTCAGGGAGGTTGGGTGAGTAGGAAGGAGAACTCGGCGCCCACCTGACTGATCTCTGTCCGACACTCTGAGACAGCCTGTGGGGTTGATGCATAAGATTTTAGAACATTTCAGTCTGTCACCTGGGACAGGTTTTTTTACCTTTAACATAGTTCTTCCTCGTAGTATTGATTATTCTCTGTGCTTCTGACTTTTCTTGGTAATTCATATTTAAGCCCAAATTCTAACGCGCACAGAACCTTGCTCTGTGTGGTCGTGCACGCACACGGCCATGGCACTTTACGTATTTGTTCCTGGTGGTCGCAGCAACAGCTGTGTGGCCCCTGCCCCACGGCCCCTCCCCGCCTTGTCATCACTGAGTTGTGCTCACCGTCTTCCAGAGACTCTGCTCAGCACTTAACATTCACGATCTCGTCCAGTCCTCCGAACAGCCCCGTGCGGGAGGGCCCAATGCCCGAGGTGAGGGCAGTGCCCACAGATGCCAGCGCCTCGTGGGGCCTCTGAAGTTCACCCGGCAGTTGCACAGGCGTCCTGCCCCCGCCTTTCCCTAACCAGGCCGCCTTCCTCCCTGGGGCTGGAGTGGCCTTGGCCCTTCTTTGCTCGCTGTGCCCCTGTCCTGACACTGCTGCCGGGGTCTCCCCGACAAGGCCTGCCCTCCTCGGGTACTGCCCTCTGCACCTCTCCCGCTCATCATTCAAGGCTCGGTCGGTATCGCCGCGCTTTTGATAACTTCTTCCAGTCGCCTTAGTTGAGTCAGTCTCTCCTCACCGTGTTCCTGGGGCCCTTTTCCTGCTGCTCCTTGACTGCAGAGTCATTGACTTACCACTTACCTTACGAAAGAATAGATTTTTGATTGCAAGGCTCTCGTGACTCACCTTGTGGCCCTAACGCAGCACATGGTTTGAAGAAGGCCCTAGCACGTTAGTCAGTGGTGTCCTCCTTTGACAGATTAGAAAACTGAGGATTGGGGTAGTGCGTGACAAGCCCCAAGTCACCGTCCAGATTTCCGCTTCAGCCGCTGTCTCCCCTGCCTCGCCAGGTTAGTCAGGAGGGCCCGCCCTGTGCCATGGCTGTGGGCACGCCACCGCTTCCCTTGGGTCTCTTGGCCACAGGGCCATCCTCGGTGTTTCTCCTCTGACCAGCGTCAGCTAATGTCTGAGTGACCGCAAGAGAGGCAGCGGGGATCCTGGGCAGGAAGTGGGGCTCCCTCCCTCCAGCACGGGAGGGAGCGGCCTGCCTGGGACACAGCTATAGCATTTGTCTTTTAAACGTTAGAATACGAGGTTTGGCTGCTGGGAGAATATAAAAAACAGCCTCACTTTAGCCAGATATTTAGCCTCAAAAAGACGAAAATGAAGTACTAGCTGTCTCTGTCCTGAATTTATAATCTGCCAAGAGATGGCAGGAAGAGAGTGAATTACCTCTTAAGTCACAGAGCACAAGTTGGGGCAAACATCATTCCAGGGCCATAACTTTCATAGAAAGGGACTGAGCTCTACTCTTGAGCCTGTGAGCTGGGGGCCTTAACAGTGTCACCAAGGGGCAGTGCCACTTACAGGGGAGAAGTGACCAGGAGCCACGAGGCCAGTAGACTTCCTGCAGGCATGAAGATGCTCTGTAACTGCGCTGCCCACACGTGGCTGCCGAGTACTTGAAATGTGCTGAGCGCAACTGAGGAACTGGATTTTAAGTTTTGTTTCATGTCAATGAATCTGAATTTAAGTAGCTACATGGCTGGTGGCTACTGTACTGGACGGTGCAGCTCCAGACCAAGATCTGCCTGTGTAACCTTGTGTGACCTTCTGCAAGTCACTTCCCTGCCCTGCTCGTCCCCACTGTGCGCTCCGGAGCCTGCAGGCTGCCCTTGTGGCCCCCGGTCGAGGCAGGAATGCCCGCCCGTCTGGGTAAGGACCGTGTCTCCATGCCTAGAACGCGTCTGGCACGCAGTAGGTACTCGGTAACAAAAGGATGGCTGGATGGATCAAAATGGGCCCCAGTCCTGTGCTGAGGGTCCTGTGGCTGGAACCTCCTGGCGTCGTGTTGAGAGGATGACGTGTCAATGGAGGTGGGGGCAGAGCGCCAGGACCCACCACCCCACAGCCAGTCCTGCTCTGCGCTCTCTCCTCTTCACACACGACTCCTTTAATGAACTCCTCTGTTTTGAGTTTGCGCTAGTGAAAAATTACCTTTCCCTCCTTCACCTTTGAGAATTTTTATTATAGGTACATGTGTGTTTTTCAAAGGCCCCTGGAGTAGTTGTTTTTTGGCTGCACCACGGGCCCCGGCAGTGAAAGCACCAAGTCCTAACCACCGCACCACCAGGGAATTCCCTCTAAGCCCTTTTTTCTTCCTTATTATTATTTTTTTTCTAAGCCCTTTTTTAATAGGCATCTCACCTTTATATATTTGTGAGTTGAAGTGAGAAATGCTCTACCTTATGATAGTTGCTTACTTTGAGTTATTTACAAAAGACAGCTGCTGTGAGTTATTTTACTGATTTTGATACATGAACTTCCTGGAGAACAAAAACCATGTGTTGGAACCTGTTGTACAATCCTTTTAGTTTCGCTGGTTTCTCTGAATTTAGCAGGCTGGTATTTAGGGCTGGCAAACCTTAATAAGAGTACTCCATCTTTCCCTCCAGTAACCATGGTAAAACTGACTCTTCTTTCTCAGCGCGGGACGGTCTGGAGACGTCAGGATGCCCAGAGCAAGTCCATGGGCAGCGTGCGGAGAAGCCGCCGGGGGCCACGCCTTCTGAGACGAGGCTCAGAGGCTCTTCCGTGGCCAGCGAGCCCAGAAGCAGGAGCAGCTCGCTCAACTCCACCGACAGCGGCTCCGGGCCGCAGGCGGCTCCCGAGCTGGGCAGGAGTGGCCAGCTCACCTCGAAGAGGTTCAGTGTGATCAGCTCGGAGGACTTCGACCAAGAGCTCATTGTGAAGCCCCTCAAAGTGAAAAAGAAGAAGAGGAAGAAGAAGACAGGTACCATCCACGGCAGAGCACACACGACCTCCTTTCGCCCCCGTGGGGCCTTTTACCAAACTCTGGGAAGGCTGCTGCTTGCTGAGTGAGCACTGCCCGTTCGCTGGAAAGCACAGCAAGCGAATGTCTTTCCTCCTCGAAGGAGTTTTACTGTGAAATATTTATACGTTATACGCACACATAAAGCATTAAACTATAATGTAACATACCACCCTGCTTAACAGGTCTGGGTGTTACACTTTTCAATATTTAAGTAAAAATTTCAGTTTATTCATATATATCTTTTATTAGACCAGAGATTCTATAAACCTGGAAGGAAGGTCATGGAAATCTTTAGATGGATCAATTTATGTTCAGTGTAGGGTATGTCATCAGATACGGGCTTTTTTTTCTCTCTTTTTTTTTTAGGCCGCACTGCATGGCTTGCAGGATCGTAGTTCCCCAACCAGGAATTGAACCTGGGCCCTTGGCAGTGGAAGCATGGAGTTCTAACCACTGGACTGCCAGGGAATTCCCAGATATGGGATTTAACACTGAGTTTTAAAAAATTTTTTACTCCTTGGTGCCTGTTGAGCCTCTCTAGCTAAAGATCACTGCGATATTGAAGGAAAATGTTACCAGATCCCTTAGCATTTTAATAATTAAAAGAAATTGGTCTGTGATCCATTTGTTCCTTTGTTTTTCTTAGTTAACATTTCTTGAAGGAGGCCTCAGAGCCCATCAGTGTGTACAATATTTGCATCCATTTAAAACATCCCTGCATTGGGATAATTTGTACTTACGAGATTTATTCTTCACCAATTAGATATCCTTCTTTTAAAATGCTTTTATCTTAAGCCCAAATTTTGTTTTTTAGTTAGTGTCTTACTAGATTCGTACCTAATCTTAAACGTTCTTCTTTTAAACAGAAGGTGGAAGCGGGACTACTTGCCCCAGTTCCCTTGAATCGACTCCCTGCTGGGAGTGTCCTGGTGATAGCCCCCAGTCCTCGAACACGGACCTGCTGTCCACGACCTCGAGTTTGGGTAGCATCGTGGATCAGTCCAGCACAGGGTCTCCTGACCAGGAGTGCAGTCTCAGTGGTGAGGCCAACAGTGTCCTGCCAGAATATAGCGACCCCGAAACGTTTAGTGTCTTGGAGGCGCCCCTCCCCGCCCCTGACTCACTGAATGAAGAAGGTGACGGAAGAACCGAAATCCCGCTATGTGACGGCGCAGGCGAGACGCAGCCGCCTGGCGGGGTGTTGAGTTCACCCTGGCATCCGAGGGAGGACGCGGAAGGGAGTGATGACGTCACGGAGCTCGAAGAGGAGCCCTGCCCCGTGGGCGGTGGGCCAGGGAGCACACAGTCACCCTGCCGAGAGCGGGGCAGCTCAGCGGAGGTCCGGGAGGCGGGGGGCACGGAGCCTGCTGAGCCCCAGAGCACTTTTCCGGAAGCCCCCCTCCCGGGCTCCCCCCCGGTGCCTTCCAGCCTCAGCTGGGCGCCCAGTGCTGAGCAGTGGCTTCCAGGGACCAGAGCTGAGGAGCCCAGTGAAGAGCAGGGTTTCCGGAGGCACCTGGGGGCCCCAGGCCACCTCGGCTCGAGTCCGCGGCACGCTGCTGCTGACGATGACACAGGCCAGAAAGCAGTGGCTGCTTCCGAATGTGACTTGGGGAGTGCAGGAGGACGACGGCCTCGCAGGGTCTCTGCCTCGGTGGCCAGCGCCCGTGAGCAGCCCTCTCGGGACCAGGCGTTGACGTCCAGTGACGAGGAGGACATCTATGCCCACGGGCTGCCCTCTTCGTCCTCGGAGACGAGCGTGACAGAGCTGGCAGGGAGCCGCTCCCTGCAGGACCTGCGCCCGCCGGGCACAGACGAGCCCGGGCTGCTGAAGTCAGAGGAGGTATATGCGCTCCTTTCTTAAGGGAAATCATTGGCAAACTGATTATATTTTTCTGTTTATGCAAAGAAATTATATTCCTACTGTAAAACCCATATGCCAGAGGTGTTTGCAAGTCTGGCTTTGGGGGATTTCCAGCGCAGGGACCTAGAATGGCTTGGACTCCTGCTGACCTGTCACCCCTGCTCAGTTACCCACTTTACCAACAAAAGCAGCCTCTCCTTGTTGATTCCGGCGGGGCCGGCCCAGCACGGGCAGCTAGTGCTAGTCATCCCAGAGGACGGCTGGATTGGCCTGGGGGCCGCTCCCAGAAACCAGTGGCGAGAGGCCCGTCCACTTGTGGAGGGGAAGGCGCTGCCCCTCAGACGCGCATCTCGAGGAGCCGTGTCTCCCTGACCTCCAGACAGCGGCGCCAGGGCTCCCCTGCAGGCTGTGCAGAAACCAGGTTTCGAGTGTCTAGTTTCCTGGGTCGGGTTCTACCTAGCCTATGCAATTAAGAGACGATTATTAGCTATTCTTGGTCATTTTATATAAAAAAGTGGCTTTTAAAAAGTGCTTGTTTTCCTTAGCAAGTAATTATTATTTAGATGTATTTGGTTTCAAAACTAACTGTGTATTGTAACCCTTCCTGCTAAGTGGATGTGAGGTGTGGATTATGCTTGTGAACTTACAGCCACGTGTGCTTTCCCCAGATGTGCCTCTGGATTCTCTCCATCCTAATGATGTGTGGCATTGGGGCAGCTCTCACCATGTGCCAGGTGCCACGCTAAGCACTTTACAAGTTTAACTCATATACTTCTCTAAAAACAAAACCCACGAACTAGGTACTCCCGTTTCACAGGAGGACATGGAGACTCAGACAGTTAAGTGGCTTCTCACCAGGTCGCATGGCAGGTGGGGCCAGGGCCGTCTCTCCCAAACCTCTGTGCTGTCTGTCCTACCTCGAAAGTGAAATGTCCTGCTTATTTGTTTTAAGACAGAATGCCCTTTCACTCAGTCTTCCGCACATTCACCCTTTCGTGAGTGCCTTCGGCTGCCAGACTGTGTCGGGCACTGGGGAAACTGCAGTGCCCATGACAGGCAGTCGTGGACCTCAAGAGTCCTGGACGTGTGTGCAGATCCTCCCAGTTGAGTGGAACTGGGCGATGGTGATGAGCAAAGTGCAGGCGGGGCGCGGCGCCCACAAACCATGGCAGGGGCCAAGCAGCTGAGGCCGAGGGCGTGGGCAGTTGGCATTCTAGACCAGAACTTTAGAAAAGTCCTAGGTGAGAGGGCACCTGGTACTTTGAGGACCTCCCCCAGCCTTCACCACTCCCCCGCTTGTCCCCCTCCAGAGAGCTGGAAAGCCACCTTTTGTTGCGTTGGGGGTGGGTAAGGCGTGTCCTGGTGAGCCAGGGCCAGATCGAGACGGGTTGGGTGCCATACTCTGCGAAGCAGTGAACGTCCATGTGTGGGTGATTGTGCAAATACATGGGTTTCTTTTGCAGTTTTGGAAAGCTGTTAAAGTACACACTTCATTTAGCTTTGATTTTTAAAAGAACCCTAACATCTAAACCTTAGTCTACAAGATTCAGTCAGGCAGTGTCTTGGCTAGATTTCCATCAGCCACATGATGTGCCACGTGTCCGATGATCGGATCAGCGCTTAAAAAAATATGGTGAAAAAAACAAAGATAGTGGTAATGCCATTTCTCCTAACACATCTGTAATGATTAGCTGTGCAAAAAATCAATTTGCATACAAGTGGGAAGTGAGGTATCCCTGTAGAATAAAACCAGATCCTTTGAATGTAAGCATTAGGTGAGGGAAGAGGCTGTAGTATCTGTGACAGGGTGTTATCCAGGAACGTTATGGGGTCTTTGTGGGGGACAGCTGCTCCCACTTCACTGTGTTTCTCTTAGAGCTGGTCCAGAGATAGAGGGCCGACTTGAGTGATTGCACACTTTTCTTATTGACGACAGTACGACACATGCAGCTGTGTCCTCTGCCGCAGAACTCAGCAGGCTCTGTCCTTGTTAGTTTGCAGAAAGCTGGATGGGTTACTCCGGGCCGGGCTACGGCATTCTCAGCTTGGCGGTCTCCGAGAAGTACATTTGGTGCCTGGACTACAAAGGCGGCCTGTTCTGCAGCGCGTTGCCGGGCGCTGGGCTGCGCTGGCAGAAGTTTGAAGATGCCGTCCAGCAGGTGGCAGTCTCGCCCTCAGGTTCGCCTCCCAGCTCCCTACTTCTTGCCCCAGGTGTAGACGCCCGAGCACACAGGGACCAGTCCATTCAGCGGACTTGCCTTTTCCCTGCAGGTTTGAGGGGTTTTCTCCAAAGAACGCGGGTTGCTGCATTTGACATCAACTGAAAATAGCGTAATTGAGTTCAGTTTTTGGTTTTTTATTAATTGCAGTGGTAACGCATGAACATGTGTTGTAAGTTATACAAATAGCTTGCATTTTTGAGGTTGTTTTTTAAAAATATTAACATACAAATGCCTGATAAAAATAAATCTGTTTCTGTTTCTTAGTGTTGTTGTTTTAAAACTTATTTGTTTATTTATTTTTGGCTACATTGGGTCTTCGTTGTGGTGCGTGGGCTTCTTGCGGTGGCTTCTCTTGTTGGGGAGCACAGGCTCTAGGTGCACCGGCCTCAGTAGTTGTGGCACGTGGGCTCAGTAGTTGTGGCTCCTGCGCCCTAGAGCACAGGCTTAGTAGTTGTGGCGCACAGGCTTAGTTGCTCCGCGGCATGTGGGATCTTCCCGGGCCAGGGCTCGAACCCGTGTCCCCTGCACTGGCAGGTGGATTCTGAACCACTGCACCACCAGGGAAGTCCCTTAGTGTTGCTTTAAAGCAACTGAACTAATGAAGATGGGCCCGTGGTTGTGTTGGATAAGTTTGGATTGTTTGGTTTCTTTCTTAGAAATTATTCTGTAATGAGCTATATATATGCTTTGGGTGAATAATCTACTCCCTGACTGTGAAAAGAAAATGCCTTCCTTCCTTCATGCCATGATCAGGCCATTTTCAGTGAGCTGGAGCAGACGCTTCCTGGATGAGGTTCCACCCCCTCATCTGTACAGAATAATTTGCTTGTTTGTCACAATGTTGGCCGCTTTACCTATTTGGGGGATGGCGAGTGGAACAGAAGTGTGTATGTGTATCGTAGCTGGTTTACTGTTAGGACGTTGGAATGCAAGGCAGACAACACTGAGCCTGTGACCTCTCCTCGCCCTCTGTGCTTTGAGATGGATTTCCTCTAACTCTCCTGGTCTTTGTCACTATGTAAAACACCAGTTTGTTCAGGGTTGGTTTGTTCTCTTTACCTCTTTGAAAAATATTTTTCCTTAGAGACTAAGATAATAGCCTGTCCCATTAGCTGGCTTTATATAATTATGGGTTTTAATTCTTTTCCTCTCATTTACCTTTGGGTGCATCTCCCCAGCCATTTATCAACTTTGTTTTTTTCCTGATTATATGAATTAACTGTGTGTTTCCAAACCGTTCAGTCTCGCGCTGCTCTAGCAGGAGCTCTGTCTCCACCAGGGTTGGTGCTCTGGCTGAGCGGTCCTGCAGGGCCCCGTCCAGCGTGGGCACCCCGGGGGCCGCGGGCTTGGCCGCCGCCTCGCTTCCCACGCCTCCCTCGGCACCTCGCGCCAGAGCCTCTAGTCCAGCCCTCCGTGCTCTTGGTGACTCTGGGGGTTTCTTAGCCGCCACCTGCCTCTCCATAGACGGCCCTGCTGTCTGCCCGTCCCCTTCCCTCCCCTTCTTCTGTGTATCGCAGCCCCTTTCTGAGTGAAAACAGGGACAGCCCAGCTCAAGTGCTTCCTTTCCGTCTGCACCTTCTCCGTTTGGCTGGTCCAGAATTGACGCACTCCCTTTGAATCCCTGTAGGACTTTCAGACTTTCTCAGGACACTAACTGTGCCTCCTGAAGGTCGTTCTGGGTCCTCACCTGGCACACCCAGCAGTGCTAGTGCTGCCTCTCTTCCGTGCGATGAGTGCCTCTGATACGCCAGCTCTGTGTGCTGTGTCCTTGATACAGTCTCACCTGCAGCCTCTTCCTAGCAGCCTGTACGGGGCAGATGATCCCATTTCACAGATGAGGAAGTGAGGCTTGGAGACACTGAGTGACGTGACGCCCAAGCCACACGGTGGGGGTGGGGCGGTGGCAGGGGTTCAGACCTCGGCACCGCAGGCTCTGTCCCCATTTGGGGTAGAAGCAAAAGCGGGGGGGGTGTTGTAGAAATTTCTCTTCCCCACAGCACCCAGAATGGACTTTTGGGGGTGAAAATTCTTAGTATTTATTGGATAGTGAATATAATTTTTACTTCCACAGGAGCCCTTCTCTGGAAGATTGAACAGAAATCTAACCGAGCCTTTGCTTGTGGAAAAGTGACCATCAAGGGGAAGCGTCACTGGTACGAAGCTCTGCCCCAGGCGGTGTTTGTGGCCTTGAGCGATGACACGGCCTGGATCATCAGGACAAATGGGGACCTGTACCTACAGACAGGTAGCTGCAGGCGGCGCCCCAGCACCCGTGGGATCTGGTGTGACTGCGCTTTGGTAGCGACGTGCTTAGAGACAGTGACCAAGAAGCTAGAAGTCAATTTAAATGAAAACACTTCTGGAAAGAGAGTATTTGCCGTTGGAATCTATTAGCAGTTTTCTGCTACTGACTCACATTCAACCCAGGACAAATTTAGGGCAGGAATTAATAGAATTATTTAGCGAGGCACAGAAACAGAATCTTATTCTCCTTACGGCTCGCCATTGCGTATCCCTTATCCTGCAATATCAGATCTGAAGAGGAAAGGATAACGGAGAAATGGCCTTAAAATCATTGTTCCCTTTAACTTATGGCTGGATTTTTCAGCCAGGTCAAAGCCCTGCTGCTATACGCTTATTTACACGTGGGTCAGGAAAAAACAATGAGAAATAATTTGCTCTAAATAGCAGTTTATCTCATCCTAGGAAACTGCCCTGAGCGGGGGGACCTTTAGCAGCTGGAAGAGACACAGTGGGACTTGTTTTTTAAAAATAAACTGTAATGAGAGTCAGTGTTTACGTACTGTCAGCAGAATGAGATATGGGTTTCCAAAAGCAATGTGATTCACCAGTACCTGGAAACGATTACGGGGCAGGAGCTCTTTTTCGGATGTCAAGAGGCCGTATTAGATTTATGTAAATATCAATCTTTTAACCATTTAATATTGCTGATTCCAAGAAAAGGTTTTTTCTTTTTTTAATAGATTTTATTTATTTATTTATTTATTTATTGGCTGCATTGGGTCTTCATTGATGTGCGCAGGTTTTCTCTGGTTGCGGTGAGTGGGGTCTACTCTTGGTTGGGATGTGAGGGCTTCTCATTGTTGCAGAGCACGGGCTCTAGGCGTGAGGCTTCAGTAGTTGTGGCATATGGGCTTCAGTAGTTGTGGCTCATGGGCTCTAGGACGCAGGCTCAGTAGTTGCGGCGCACGGGCTTAGTTGTTCCATGGCATGTGGGATCTTCCCCTACCAGGGCTCAAACCCGTGTCCCCTGTGTTGGCAGGTGGATTCTTAACCACTGCACCACCAGGGGAGCCCCCCAAGAGAAGGTTTTAATCTCTGTTATGAACTGTCAGCCAGGGACGATTCTCTGAGATTTTTTTTTAACATCTTTTATGAGAGTATAATTGCTTTACAATGGTGTGTTAATTTCTACTTTATAACAAAGTGAATCAACTACACATATACATACGTCCCCATATCTCCTCCCTCTTGCGTCTCCCTATCCCACTCCTATAGGTGGTCACCAAGCACTGAGCTGATCTCCCTGTGCTATGCGGCTGCTTCCCACTAGCTACCTGTTTTACATTTGGTCGTGTATATATGTCCATGCCACTCTCTCACTTCGTCCCAGCTTATGCTTCCCCCTCCCCGTGTCCTCAGGTCCATTCTCTACGTCTGCGTCTTTATTCCTGTCTTGCCCCTAGGTTCTTCAGAACCTTTTTTTTTTTTTTTTTTTAGATTCCATATATATGTGTTAGCATACGGTATTTGTTTTTCTCCTTCTGACTTCACTCTGTATGACAGACTCTAGGTCCATCCACCTTACTACAGATAACTCAGTTTTTTTTATTTTTATGGCTGAATAATATTCCATTGTATATATGTGCCACATCTTCTTTATCCATTCATCTGTTGATGGACACTTAGGTTGCTTCCATGTCCTGGCTATTGTAAATAGAGCTGCAGTGAACATTTTGGTACATGACTTTTTTTCAATTATGGTTTTCTCAGGGTATATGCCCAGTAGTGGGATTGGTGGGTCGTATGGTAGTTCTATTTGTAGTTTTTGAAGGAACCTCCATACTGTTCTCCATAGTGGCTGTACCAATTTACATTCCCACCAACAGTGCAAGAGTGTTCCCTTTTCTCCACACCCTCTCCAGCATTTACTGTTTGTAGATTTTTTGATGATGGCCATTCTGACTGGTGTGAGGTGATACCTCATTGTAGTTTTGATTTGCATTTCTCTAATGATTAATGATGTTGAGCATCCTTTCATGTGTTTGTTGGCCATCTGTATATCTTCTTTGGAGAAATGTCTATTTAGGTCTTCTGCCCATTTTTGGATTGGGTTGTTTGTTTTTTTGGTATTGAGCTGCATGGGCTGCTTGTAGATTTTGGAGATTAATCCTTTGTCAGTTGCTTCGTTTGCAAATATTCGATTCTCTGAGATTGAAAGCCCTTGAACATCTGGCTCGCTCTCAGATGTGGGAGAGCCGGCATCCTAGCAGCTCCTGCTTGAGCCCAGAGGGCAGCCTGGCCGGCTCTGGGCCACATGCTGGCCCTGGTCTCTCCAGCCTTGTTCCTATGTCTCCCTTGAAAGTGAAAAATAGCTGGAAAAGCATACGCATGTCCAACTTCCAGTGGCATCTGAGTTTCGTTCCTGCTGGGGAAACAGGGTGCTTCTGGCCTGGGGGTGAGGAGGGCCTTAGGAGTCACCTGGGCAGTGGTTGCAGACAAGCTCAGACCACCCAGAGCTCCTGGGTTAGAGTCTCCAGGGTTGTCCTGAGGATTTGCAGCGTAAGAAGTCCAGGAGGTGATTCCTACCTAGCTGAGTTTGAGGAAATGCAGCCCAATGACTGTGATACCGTAGGGTGCTGTTGTGATCAGGCAGGAAGCATGCTGAGTTCCGAGACCTGACTGCAGGCTGAGGCTGCGGAATAATACGGGGCTTTAGGTAACAGCTGTTGTGCCAGCTCCCTTGGGAGTGACCTTGAAGCTCGTTAGACAGAGGTTGCAAAGAGGCGGGGGAAGAGCCCTGGATGGGGAGTCGGGGACCCTGAGCTCTGGCCCTCACCTTCCATCTAGGAAATTCGGGGTTTTCATTTTAGTAGTGGAAACCCCACGTACCACATACAAAGCAGGGAGAGGGGAACCACCCTGTTGGAGGTGCCCTGCAGAGGATGCCTGGAGCCCTCAGATCCCTGTGGGTCCAGTGGCAGCTGAGGCTCCGAGGGGCGTGGCCACAGAAGACGTCCCTTGGTACTGGCTCCTCTCGGCCTGGGCCCTCCTGGCTCCGGAGCTGGCTGCTCTTCCGTACTGGGCTTTCACGTTCTTTTGGAACATTTTTAGCTACTCTGGGACACCAGAGGATTCGGAATTGTTATTCCTCCAGTTTTCAAAGAGCGTCTGAAAACAGTTCAGGTGGATATTATATTTAAGCACAATCTAAGTATTTTATGTTGACTAGACCTTAAAAAGAGAAAGTACTTATTATGGATATATTAAGGGTATAGCAAAATACCAAAAAAGAAAAATAAGCAAACGGAATGAAAATGAGGTGTGAAGTCCTGATTGTGTGTCTTTGGGGGCTTCCTGTCCTTCTCCCCGGCAGGTCTCAGTGTGGATCGCCCCTGTGCCAGAGCCGTAAAGGTTGACTGTCCATACCCACTGTCCCAGGTCGCAGCCCGAAACAGCGTGGTGTGGGCGCTGACGGAGCAGAGGGTCCTCCTGTACCGGGAGGGTGTAAGCAGCTTCTGTCCCGAGGGGGAGCACTGGAAGTGTGACATCGTCAGGTATCGGGGAGGAGCACACCCATTTGCAGCGTCCTGTTTGTCCCACTGTCTGTTCTTTGTCAACTTGACTCTTCTTAAGCGACCCATGTGAGCCTCTCCTGGGCAGAGCTGGTTCCCTGAAGGTTTTCAAGGTCGTGGTGTTCCCTGGGATTGCCAGAGCCCATTTCAGCAGCCTGACCTTGGAGACACTCTGTGCCTCCTTCTGACTGGCAGACTGGACATTGGGTCAGAGCTCAGTTTTAAAACTGTTACTGCCCTCACGTGTAATCTCAGGCCCCACACGGTCACGAGTCTCTCATGATGGTCTTTCTAGAGAACTGCCCAGGGCCAGACAGTTTCTGTTCAGAGTCTCAGATGACTTAGGGCCAAATAGTTGTCTTTATTATCCTCCTAGTCGGTTGACATTAATCTGAATTGCAGTTTACTGGGTTACTTCCCACCAGTCAACGTTTTAATTAAAGAATCACTGTCAGGTCATCTTGCTGGTGTGAAATCATCAGTAGTCTTCAGAAAAATCAGATCAGGATATGCTCGGTTTGAATCGAGCAACCCAGTAAACTTGAGGGAACACCGGTTGTGAGCGCTGAGTGAATGTGACCCTGCCCTGCCCTCGACAAGCTCCCCATCTGGGGCAACCAACGCCAGTTAGTGTAGATGGTCCTGAGCCGGAGACGGACGCACAGCGCCGAGGACGCCTCGGCTCCCCCTGCAGAGGTCAGGCAGGCACCGCGCGGAGTGGACCCTTAGCTCAGCCTCGAAGCTGGCAGGGACGTCACCGGCTGGGTGGGAGGAGGGCATTGCCCGCGGAGTGAGCAGCGTCTGCCAGGCTGCAGCTGCCCAACGCAGCCTGGCACGCTGCGGAGTTTCTGTTCACTTAATTGGTGAAGGCAGGGGTTGGGCCGCTCGGGGCCTGGAATCCCTCACGCGCCTGCTCTCTTCTTCCCTGGGTTAGTTTCCCTTAAGAGCTCCCCCTACTGTCCTGGGCCTTCAGGGACTCTTTCGGACACCCCCTCGCTTCGGAACAGTATGTGTCGCACAGTCGTTTAACTTGAAACTCGAGCTTCCTTCCTCGGATCTTGTCTCTTGTCCCCCACTGAGCCCCCCAGGATGCTTGATGCCGGCATCCTAGACACACTGGGGGCCATGAATGCAGGTGCTGACTCCACGCTCTCTTCCTCGTTTCCAGTGAAAGGCAGGCTTTGGAACCTGTCTGTATCACTCTCGGCGACCAACAGACCCTGTGGGCCCTGGACATCCGAGGACACCTGTGGTTCAGAACTGGCGTCGTTTCCAAGAAGCCCCAAGGGGATGACGACCACTGGTGGCAAGTAGGTGTTGAGCTCCCGGGCCACGTGCCTGGGCGCCTCCCTGAGTTGGGGGCTCTGCTCTCCCTCTTACGGCCCCTCTCTTTTCCCTAAAGAGATCGGGGGCTTGGAGTAAATAAACAGTGTTCGCTTTTACTATTGGATGAGTTAGACTTTGCTGTATTTGAGCACACGAGAAATATCAGGGCACAACAAGGCTCTACTGTATTCCATATCCTATGATAAACCGTAATGGAAAAGAATATTAAAAGAAAAAGAATGTATACATATGTATACCTGAATCACTTTGCTGTACAGCAGTAACTAACACAACATTGTAAATTAGCTATACTTCAATTTAAAAAAAAAGAATTATCAGGGATTTCATCACAGGAGGTAACTTGTGAAGCTCTCTTTGCTTAAATATGTAGGCTTTGTTTATTTATTTTTTAATTTTGGTGTTATTTAGAAATTTGTCATTATATGCCAAATAAATCCAGTGATAGCCATTTGAAGACCTAGATAATAATAATGATTAATTCTGGAGGAATGTACTAAGAAGAAAAGAGATTAGACAATAGATGTGAAAAACCCAACCCACAATTAAAATTCACCATCTCTGCTTGTACGAAAGGCCTCGTAAGTAAATGGTATTTCAACGAAGAAAGGGGAATTTTCCCACATGCCCCCAGAAAAGTAAACACTTTGAGAAATAGTAAGGTAGGGGCTTCCCTGGTGGCACAGTGGTTAAGAATCCACCTGCCAATGCAGGGGACACGGGTTCGAGCCCTGGTCCAGGAAGATCCCACATGCCGCGGAACAACTAAGCCCATGCACCACAACTACTGAGCCTGCACTCTAGAGCCTGCGACCCACAACTACTGAAGCCCGCACGCCTAGAGCCCGTGTTCCACAACAAGAGAAGCCACTGCAGTGAGAAGCCCACGCACCGCAACCAAGAGTAGCCCTTTGCAGCCAGTTAAGCCGACTGTGCTCTTTTCCGCATGGGGGCCCGGTGCGCAATGGCTGCAAACAGCAGCCTCCTCGGTAGTGTATGCAGCCTGTTGCCTGTATGGGTTACCCTAAGGGACCTTGGAGACAGCCCTTTCCAGTGGACATTAATGACTGGCATGCTGTCCCCAATCTAGGCTCCAGACAGGTATGCATGGTGCCTTTGGAAAGCCCCAGGGCACAGTGGCCAGGGTCCACATTGGCCAGCTCTTAGTGTCCATCCACACCAAGCCGCAGAACAAGGAGCATGTGATTGAGGCCCTCCGCAGGGCCAAGTTCAAGTTCCCTGGCCGCCAGAAGATCCACATCTCCAAGAAGTGGGGATTTACTAAGTTTAATGCAGATGAATTTGAAAACATGGTGGCAGAAAAGTGGCTCATCCCATATGGCTGTGGGGTCAAGTACATCCCTAATCGTGGCCCCCTGGACACATGGCGGGCCCTGCACTCCTGAGAGGCTTGGCGCGGCCCCCTCCCTATCCACGCCCACCCATAAACCCTACTTTCTTGTCAAAAAGAAAAAAAAGAGTAACCCTGCTCGCCGCAACTAGAGAAAGCCCACGCACAGCAACGAAGACCCAACGCAGCCGAAAATAAATAAATAAAATAAACAAAAAGAAATTAAAAAAAAAAAAAGAAAGAAGTAGTAAGGTATAATCAAGCTAACTTTTGCCCTTTTGGCACCATTCAGTGTAAATAAATGTAGCGCCCGTGGTCCCCCAGCGTGGCAGGTAAGGGTAAGGCTGTGCTGGCATTGGCGGCTGTGGGGTGCACAGCAGCTCTTCAGTGTTCTGTCTCCATTGATGGGTTCAGGTGTTATTGTCGCCTTAGACTTGCCTCATCGAGGGCAGGTCTTCCAGTGGCCGCTCTCAGGTCTTTCAGATGAGGATGTGGAAAAGCAAGTTGTGTTTGCTCTTTGATGAGTATGTGTGTGTATACACAGTCTCGAATTTAATATGCCAGGGACTATTTGAAAAGTTATACAGTTGATTCAAAATTATCCTCCCTGTATTTGTAACCATATTATATGGTTTTATACACACACACACACACACACACACACACACTCAAGTGTAGTATATGTACTAAATTCTGTCTTAAGTAGCCTAAAGAAAACTAGTTAGCATTTTATCATAATATTCAGACCATTGTCTTCAGAGAAATTTGACAGAATCATCTCTGAGGTGTTTGGAAACAGAGTTATTTTATTTACTGTAAGATTGATTTCTCTGTAGTGCTAGAGCCAGCATTATGTTTGGCTGTTAAACCTTTCTCTTTTTTTTTTGTTAATTTGCATCCTGCTTATCTGCCAATCCTGGGTGCTGGGACTGAGCCTGTCACAGACTTTCTGTGTGGCCTGGCGTCATACACCCCGAGGAAGGGCAGAGCTCCCAGGCCATCACACGGCAGCGTGGCACTGGTCCCCAGGTACCTGCCCAGCGTCCTGTGGGCTCTGATGGGGTCCGCCTCGCCAGGCTGGCACGTGCTCTGCTCTTCAAGGGAAGCAGGGCCTTGGGGCTGACGTGCCGACACCGTTTGCTGAAGCCTCGGTGCAGGCAGGAGCTCACAGTCAGTGCGAGCCCTTTCACAGAAAAGAAGGGCCGCGTCGCACATGTACTACAAGTGCTGGGTTTTATGATAGTTTCCTTTCTGTGTGTTTTATTATACGTTAAGTTCCCTATCCTAAGTGATGTCACTTTCACTCCGCACTTCACTGTGCGTGACCTGGGAGTGTGGCCTGCACGAGGCTGTCCTAGGCGTAGGGCGGTGACGTTCTCTGTAACCCGACCCGGCAGGGCAGAAGTACGTGGAAAGTCTCGCAGAGTCAGAGGCCTTTCTGACAGCCAGAGCTGGCCGGCAAGGGAGAGGGTTCCTTAGAGGGCAGCACCTTGGAGAAAGGTCTGTTGCAGGAACATGAGAGAAGCGTGTCTCGAATCTGAGCCCGGGTGCGTTCTGCACGTCCAGGACAGGCCCTGTCTGTGCTGCTGTTCTGGCCTGATTGTTAACAGTCCCAGTTGGGTCATGAATTGCTTCATCACCCTGCTTACTCTACCTTTTTAAACCCGTATTATGATCCTAAGTATCGTACACTTGTCCATTAGAAATTCCTAAATTTTAAAAACAAAATAATCCTTTCTCACTGATTAGAATAAAAGACTTATAGGGTGCGAGGGGGTGATAATCCTAAAAGTAATACATGCTCTTTGTAACAGGTCCATGTAATAGAAAAGTGTATAAAATAAAAGGTGAACGTTTTCTTCCGTCCCTCTGAATCCACCCCTCGGAAGTAATCACAGTCAGCAGTGGGGGGTGTCCTGCCACACTCCTCTCCAGTCCTCACACAAACGTGCACGTGCACGTGGGTATCTGGGTGTTTGACAGGCAGCGAGTGTGCAGAAGGCGTTTGTAGCTGCGCTGAGAGCAGGGTGTCTGCCCGTCTCCCCTCCAGGCGAGCATCACAGACTACGTGGTGTTTGACCAGTGCAGCTTGTTCCAGACCATAATCCATGCCACACACTCGGTGGCCACAGCGGCCCAGGTGCCTGTTGAGAAGGTGGCGGATAAACTGCGCATGGCGTTGTGGTCTCAGCAGCTCCAGTGCCAGCCGAGCCTTCTAGGGGTCAACAGCAGCGGCGTCTGGATCTCCTCGGGCAAGAATGAAATCCACGTCTCTAGAGGAAGTCTCATCGGTGGGTGAATCACTTCATTGCCACGCCGGCTTGATAGGCAGCTCCTCTTTAGAGCCAGCATTTAAGGAAAAGCTATATGATCTCAAGTGGAAAAGATAATTTAGTGCCAGTGGTATGAGGTGTCTGGAAGGGAGGCCTCCCCTCTGCTTTCTATCAGTTCCCTCCTTTTAGTCTGTCATTCCTGCGACTTGGATACCAGTGTCTGCATGGTGTGCGATCAGTTTCCATTAGGAACCTATTAGGCTGTAAGAAGAGCACATGGAGCTCATTTTTATGTTAATAATTTCCAGCTAAATGAAATATCCTCCCATTCCTAAAGAGCCTAGTAGAAAAAATTATCGCACTGTTGAAAATGCAAGGCTCTGGCCAGATCCGTAAACGTAGGTGTAAATCCACATTTACCCACTGGGGCTTCATTTCTGTGAGTGAACCCTGCTTTGTGAGTTTTCTCCAGATCTTCTCCCCCTGCGTGGCCTCCCCCGACCCTGGGCTAGACGGTGCTCTGCTTGTCGGGCCGGCTCTTGCAGTGCTGGCTTGGGCCTCCTACTTTGAGGACACTCTAGAACCAGCTGTAAGGGGTTTTGAAGGCCAGTTGGTCTAGAACTGAAGCTCTGAAGTATGTGTGGTCTTTCTTTCTTCTTTCTTTAACGTACTCTTCCCATTATTTCTAGGCACTTACTGGAACAATGTCGTTCCCCGGGGGACAGCTTCGGCCACAAAGTGGGCCTTCGTGTTGGCTTCCACTGCTCCCACAAAGGAAGGTTGGTTGGGGAGTGCAGTGCACAGGTTGGCAGCTGAACAGTTAAAACCATGGTCTGACGTGGCCTAGTTGGGGCGGGAGCATGGCCGTGGGGCCCTCAGGGACTGGATGCAGTGGTGTCACAGGCCAGCAGCCCTCGTTGGCTGAGCCAAGGGCTCCCAAAGCTGGATAGGCCTGCCCAGGAGAGAAGGATCTGGTGTGGTGGTCTGAGTGGGTCTGGAGGCGAGCTGTCCTCCTGAAGGAGGGGAGTGTACAGTGTGACCGCTGAGGCCGGCAGCTGCTGACTTCAGCGGCATGTCTCAGGGCCATAGCACAGGGCCAGTGGGCACCAGGCTTCGCTGGGTGCCTGGCCATTTCCCCTGTGAATTCTGTCACCTCCTCACAGGCTGGTTTACAGCCTCTGGCTGGCCTAAGTCCCACTGTCATGCCCCTGGTAGGGCAGACCTCCCAAAGCCCTGACCACAGCTCGGGCTTTGGAGCCAGGAGAGGCAGTGCAGCTACCCCAGGAGCTGGGAGCTGGGGCAGTCAGGTGGCCCAGGATCGCGCTGAGGGTCAGATGAGAAGATGTCGGGGCTCTCTGCAGTTGGTGAGTTCGAGCCCGTAGTCCCACTAGGATGTGCAGAACTTGGTCAGTACAATAAAATGCTTCCTCCCCAGATTGTTCTGACCGCAGTTGTGCAATAAGTAAGCTCTGCAAACCATAGGTTCTCTCCCAAGCTTGGCATAAATCATTTGGCAGCAAAACCTGACCTGAGCTGATGGGAGGCTCCTTACAGCGTCCGTCTGTCCTGCTGACTGTGACCGTGACGCGTTTTGTTGCAGGAACGTTGCTGCACTTCGTTGTGGGGTGGGGGGGTACTGCCTGGCTCCCGGGCTGTTCCGTAAACATCGGCATACCCATTACCTTACGTTTTCAAGGTCCAAAGTAATTTTGAATTCCAGACCATAACTGGTCCCAAGTTTTCGATATACTTTAGATAATATATTCTGACTGAGGTTTTAATTTCCCCAAGTGTGGTTTGCATTTTAAAGTGAATTAAACCTGAAGGACTCTAAAAACGGGGGAGAGAATGAAAGCATGTAATTTTGAGGTGAGGATGAGAGGAAAAGGCTTTCCAGCTTTCTGGGCCTTTTCCAGCAGCCTCCACCCCGCCAGACCTCCCCTCGCCCTGCCACCAGGACAGGGGAGGTTCCTCGGTGCCGTCCTTCCGGGGCATTGCCGGCCTTGCTCCCTCTAGGACGCTGGTTGACACACCAACTTGAATGCTTCCCGGTCCATCATACAACGTCCAAGGTCCGGGCCTCTGAGGCAACGTCATGGGCCTCCTAAGGTCTCGTTAGCCCAGCTTCCTTTCATTTCTTTAAATGTGTCGGACTTGTTTCCTGTGAACTGGCTGGTCCCGGTGCGTCCCCCTGAGTCCTGGCTGCTCCTTCCCGGATGTGGGGAGTGAGGGTGGGAGCTGGTCGGCCAGCCTCTGAAGGCAAAGGCTGCCCCGAGAGGCTCGCCGGTGACGCCATGACCTCTCCACAGGAAGCTCCCTGTGGCTCTGCCAGAGCAGCAAGGACCTGTGCCGCGTCAGCGCCCAGCATGCCCAGTCACGCCCGTCCACCGTGCAGCTGCCCCCCGACGCCGAGATGAAGGCCTACGCCGCCTGCCAAGACGCCCTGTGGGCCCTGGACAGCCTCGGCCAGGTGTTCATCCGGACGCTGTCCGCGAGCTGCCCCACGGGCATGCACTGGACGAGGCTGGACCTCTCACAGCTAGGTATGCCCGCCCCCGCCGCCAGGCTCTGCCTTCCAGCCTCATCAGGAGGGGTGTCCCACCCGCTTCCCGGGGCCCTGTGTTCAGCTCTCGTGAGTTCTTGCAGGCCACGTGGTCGGTTGCTGGGTCAGGAGGTCGATTAGCCGCTCTTGCAGGGTAACGGGCCTCTTAAGAATTTTGTGAAGAGCTTTTCTTTCCCACGCTTCACACGTCGCAGGGTTTTCAGAACCCAGGAGGAGCACGAACTCAGAGAAAGCTGCCGTACGACACGCGCGAGATGATACTGTGGATGCAGCTGCCTCTGCTGGTCTGTCTGGATGTGGCAGTTGCTTTGTGCCCTTTCCGACCCAGGGTCCGCAGCCAGGAGAGTGCCCAGCCCTCCCTCCGCTGGAGGGGTGTGTGCCGCCTCCCTTCTCCGAGTCTCCCCTACAGGGCTGCAGGGCAGCCAAGCAGCGTGAGGCCCTTTATAAATAATTCATTCCTGTTCCAAGGAATACGATGATAGAATGAGCCCACACCCTTAGGTTGTCCTCTGGGCAGACGGGCAGCTGTGGCTGTCAGAAGGTGCAGGCTGCGCCCGGCAGCTCCGGAGTCCATGCGAGCCTTAGGGATACTTCCCTGCCCAGCGGTTTCCCGGTTTGGTGAACTGATAACCAGTATTTTGTTTGTTAGGTGGTAGAATTGAATTTTACAAGCATTTAACATTTGAAAATTCAACCACGTGTACTCGTTTGAAAAAAAAAAAAAAAAAAGGACAAAGAAGCCAAGAAGGGAAGGGAGGACGCCTTGTCCACCTCCCGCCCTGGCAGCCCCTGGCTGCGTCTCCAGCTGACGGGCCTCTCACCGTCCCATGATGTGCAGAGGTATCGTCATTCTTTTGTCCCATGAGGCCCCCAAATACAACCCAGCTTAGCTAAAGAAGCAGGTTGGTTCTCCACTAAAGAAGTAAGCTTTGTTCCAAAGCTAGGAATTTTCCAGGGTCATTTTGATTATGCTTTTGGCCTCACTCGCACCCTGTGTTTTGAACCTAATCCCAGCCCCAAGGCCGGTCACAGTCCAGCTTCTGAGAGCGCCTGCCAGCCGCCATCGTCAATGGTGATGGACCAGAGAGGCTGCAGCTGGCCGTGGCTCTGCCTGCCAGTGCAGGGCCGCCTTCCCGCCTGCCCCGGGGAGCCTTTCCTTGGTTCAGAGATCCTGTGGGCCTGAGCCATCCTCCTCTGGCCCCCAAGCAGAGCAGTTTGGGAGTTTCTGGAGGTAAAAAGGCCAGGGCGAGGTTGGTGTCCTCCTTGCTACAGGATCCTGGGAGCACTGGGGGCCCTGCCCTTGCCCCCCCTGGGGCAGAAGCAGAGCTCTCCCCGGCACCACCGCTCAGAGGAGGCCGCTGTGCCACAGCACGTGCCGAGAGAACGGCCTCGAGCGCAGCTTGGCTTCCGGGCTCTGGCCCACAGCTCACGCCTCCCTTCCCGTTCAGTCCAGTCCTCCCGCGCTGGCACGCTGGCCAGAGTGTTACAGGCCTCTGAGGCGGCTGGCTGGGTTTCCCTGGGGTCGGTGGCCGTTCTTTCAAGGGGAGTGACTCAGCTTTGGTGGGATTGAGTCTCACTTTCAGACTAGGAGGGGCCAGACAGGGCCACCCTGAGTCCAGGTTGTGCTTTGGCTTTCCCTGCGTGCTGGGGGCAGGGGTGCGGGAGCTGAGAACGTCAGGCTTTCACAGAGCTGCCCTGCCTCTTGCCCGCAGAATCGTCCGCAGTCCGGCCAGGCCTGGAGTGGGTCACACAGATCGCAGGTGAGGTGGTTGGGCCCAGGAGCGGGGCTCCCGGCAGAGGCAGGGCGGCAGCGGGAGCGGTGCTAGCCGAGTGCAGAGCCGGGCCCGGGCTGGCTGCCGGGTTACCTTGAGACCTCAGTCCTCACCTTTCTGATAGTAACGGCAATCCCCGCCCCAGAGAGAGGGTGCAAGTAAGCATCATGTGCAAACGCAACCTGTCTCAGGCAGGTGTGACGGCCTAAAAGCCACCCAGCTCCTCAAGCTGCTGTGGGAGGGGTGGTGCTCGCTCAGGTCTGGCGCTGTGCATGACGGGGGCCGAGTCCAGGAAGCTCTCTGCCTTGCTTAGTCTTTTTCCTGCCCTGAGCTCTGGATTTTGTTTATCTGGGTTACTGGCCGATGCTGAGAGGATGGATAAAGACTTCTTTTACCGTTTTCTGAACATCCTGGGAGAACGAAGCAAGTCCAGAGTTGGTAGGCAGGGGAGGCGTGCAGGGAACAGCAGGAGGGGTGCTGGCCTTCCGCGTGCCTGGGTTGGGGGGCAGTGAAGAGCAGGTCAGGGCCACCAGCTACTCTGTTGTTTGGCTCTTTCCAGGGATGGTCTGTGTAGCCTGTGGGACAAACCGGTGAATCAAGGTTTCTAAAAAAAAGTATTATTTATATTAGGGGATGCAGATTTTGAGTTCAGGTGTGTGCTCCCTGCCAGTGTCTGTGGCAGGCCGTCATCCAGATCCAGCAACACTCATTGGAGAGTAGTGAACGGAGTGTAGTAACGCAGGTAACGTTCATGCTGCCTTGCTTACTTGCCTGCGGTTACCTGGGGTGCTTCATTGTTCTTTTAAAAGTTGGCCATGGTGGTGCTCACAGCAGTGAAAGGAGCACAGCCTTTTTCAAGACTGTGGTTCTACCTGTGAGGATTCTGTTCAGTAGCAAACTTCTCTTTCCCAGATGCACTTTTTTTTTTTTTTGGAAGTATAGTTGACATACAGTATTAGCTTCAGGTGTACAATATAGTGATTCGATATTTTTATAGATTACACACTATACAAAGTTATTATTATTGTTTATATTCCCTGTGCTGTATGTTACGTCTTTGTAATTAATTTGCTTTTTTTAATTAAAATTTAAAAAAATTTTTTTATAAATCTATTTCATTTTTGGCTGCATTGGGTCTTCGTTGCTGTGCGCGGGCTCTCTAGTTGCGGCGAGCAGGGGTTACTCTTCATTGCGGTGTGCGGGCTTCTCATTGCGGTGGCTTCTCTTGTTGCGAAGCATGGGCTCTAGGCGCACAGGCTTCAGTAGTCGTGGCGTGTGGGCTTCAGTAGTTGTGGCATGTGGGCTCAGTTGCTGTGGCTCGTGGACTCTAGAGCACAGGCTCAATAGTTGTGGTGCACGGGCTTAGTTGCTCCGCAGCATGTGGGATCTTCCTGGACTGGGACTCGAATCCATGTCCCCTGCATTGGCAGGTGGATTCTTAACCACTGCACCACCGGGGAAGTCCTTAATTTGCTTTTTAAATGGTAGTTTGTATCCCTTAATCCCCTTCATCTGTTTTGCCCTTCCCCCCTTCCTACTCCCCTCTGGTAACCACTAGTTTGTTTTCTGAATCTGTGAGTCTATTTCTGTTTTGTTGTATTTATTTGTTCATTTATTTTGTTTTTTTAGATTCCACATATAAGTGAAACATACAGTATTTGTCTTTCTCTGTCTGACATTTCACTAGGTATAACACTCTCCAGATCAATCCACATTGTTGCAGATGGCAGGGTTTCATTCTTTTTTAAGGCTGAGTAATATTCCATTGTGTGTGTGTGCGTGTCTGTGTGTGTGTACACACACACACACACACACACCCCACATCTTCTTTATCCATTCATTTGTTGATGGACACTTACGTTGCTTGCATATCTTGCCTATTGTAAATAATGCTGCAGTGAACAGCATGCTGGGGTGCATATATCTTTCCAAATTAGTGTTTTCGTTTTTTTCAGATGAATACCCAGGAGTGGAATTGCTGGATCATATGATGGTCCTATTTTTAATTTTTTGAGGAACCTCCATAATGTTTTCCATAGTGGCTGCACCAGTTTACATTCCCACCAACAGGGTTCCCTTTCATCCACATTCTTGTCAACACTTGTTACTTGTTGTCTTTTTAAATCTTTTTTTTTTTTTTTTGGCTGCACCAGGTCTTAGCTGCAGCATGCAGATTCTTTGTTGCCACGTGCGGGACCTTCATCGTGGCATGCAGGATCTTTAGTTGGTGCAATGCATGTGGGATCTAGTTCCCTGAGCAGGATCGAACCTGGGCCCCCAGCACTGGGAGCTCGGAGTCTTAGCCACTGGACCACCAGGGAAGTCCCTTGTTGTCTTTTGATGATGGCCATCCGGATAAGGGTGAGGTGCTATCTCATGTGGTTTTGATTTGCGTTTCCCTGATCATTAGTGATGTTGAGCGTCTTTTCACGTGCCTGTTGACCATCTGTATGTGTTCTTTGGAAAAACGCCTATTCAGGCCCTTTGCCCATTTTTTAATTGGATTGTTTTGATATTGATTTGTCTGAGTTCTTTACAGAGTTTGGCTGTTAACCCTTTATCAGACATACTATTTGCAAACACTTTTTCCCGTCCAGTAGCTGCCTTTCCATTTTGTTGATGGTCCAAAATGTACTCTGTTTCCTGACTTCACTCCTCTGTTCCAGTAAATTCTGCTGGAAAGGGCAGAATTCTCTCTGGCTGTTTTTGCTTCTCTGCCAGCCATTGTGGTTGGCAGTGTCTCTTCCACCTACCCCAGAAGATCTGGGCTGTCTTACCCTCCACTTCCCTCCCGCCACTGCCCGGGTTAGAGCTCCCCCTCCACACCTGCACTGCTGTAGCCGCCTCATGGCTCCAGGTGTGCCCACCTCCTGCCATGGTTGCCCGAGCTCTCCTCCTAAAACACGGCTCCTGGGCTGTGCCCTCGACACCCTGCAATCAAGTTCCAGTCTTTGGGGTAGCACCTGGCGCCCTGGCAGCCTGCCCCGGCCTGCCTTCCGAGGGCCTCGTGCAGCGGGGCTCCAGCCACCCGCCATCACTCTTCCCTGTGCGCCAGGCCCGTCTAGGCCCCTGGGGTCGCCTCTCTTCCCATGGCCTAGAATGTCCTCCCCGCTCTGGCCTACTTCAGTCAGCATCCCCATCCTGGGGCTTTTCCTGAGCATCCTGCTCCTGCTCTGTCCCAACAGTCATTTCGGTCTGACCTGCGAGGAGTTTCCACGTGGAGGTGGAGGGGCTCTGCTGGCAGGGGCCTTGCGCGTGGCCACACCCACGCACAGCAGGAAATTGGACTGTCAGGGGAATCCGTCGTTGTTTGTGACTCCATTTCTAGCTGATTCTGGGATATGAGTTTTGATTCCTTGTTACTGATAATCACAGATAAAACTGTCTTCACAGCAGGTACAAGATGTCTTCACCTGTAATTCATCAGGCCAGCTCCAGGTTGCCATCTGCCTGCCCAGGGCATGAGGTAGGAGATGCTGGCTTCGTCAGAGCTGTTCAGAGATGTGCTTTACCTGGTTCCCTTTCAGTCCTGGCCTCTGCAAGCCTTCTGACACTGAAAACAAGAAACAAAAGCCCATCTTCCCAGTGCCGAAAACGTGATCCAGACTACCTCATGCTGGCACTGACCTCGGGCAGCTCCAGGTCACTGTAAAGTCTGGAATGTCACCAGTCTCTACATTGCGAGCAGACATTTCAATTTCAAGCATGACTTTAGCAAAGTATCAAGTCATGAACATGATTTCTGCCTTTAATTTCTTTTTTTAAGATGTAGCATCTCTTTTTTCTGCTCCTATACAAATTACCAAGTCAGTTGCTACTCTGGGATTAGATTAGGAGAATTCTTTTTCTCTCTTTTTTTTTTTTTTTAATTGACGTGTAGTTGATTTACAGTGTTGTGTTAATTACTGCTGTACAGCAAAGTGATTCAGTTATATATACATTCTCTTTTTTAGCATTTTAATTTTTTAAAATTTATTTATTTTATTTATTTATCTACTTTTGGCTGCGTTGGGTCTTTGTTACCGCACGTGGGCTTCTCTAGTTGTGGCGAGTGGGGGCTACTCGTCGTTGCGGTGCGGTGGCTTCTCATTGTTGCGGAGCACAGGCTCTAGGCATGTGGGCTTCAGTAGCTGTGGCACATGGGCTCAGTAGTTGTGGCTCGCGGGCTCTAGAGCACAGGCTCAGTAGTTGTGGCGCACGGGCTAGTTGCTCCACGGCATGTGGGATCTTCCCAGACCAAGGCTCGAACCCGTGTCCCCTGCACTGGCACGCGGATTCTTAAGCACTGCACCACCAGGGAAGCCCTACATTCATTTTTAAATATTCTTTTCCATTACTTTATCACAGGATATTGAATATAGTTCTCTGTGCTCTACAGTAGGACCTTGTTGTCCATCCAGTCTATATATAATAGTTTACATCTGCTAGCCCAACCTCCCACTCCATCCGTCTGTTCTCTATGTCCGTGATTCTGTTTTTGTTTCATAGATAGGTTCATTTGTGTCATATTTGAGATTCCACGTATAAGTGATATCATATGGTATTTGTCTTTTTCTGACTTCACTTAGTATGATAATCTCTAGTTGCATCCGTGTTGCTGCAAATGGCATTATTTCGTCTTTTTATGGCTGGATAGTAGTCCATTATATATATATACCACATCTTCTTTATCCATTCATCTGTCGATGGACATTTAGGTTGTTTCCATGTCTTGGCTATTGTGAATAGTGCTGCTGTGAACATAGAGGTGCATGTATCTTTTTGTTTTATTCTGCATGTATCTTTTTGAATTACAATTTTGTCTGGATATATGCCCAGGAGTGGGATTGCTGGATCATATGGTAGCTCTATTTTTAGTTTTCTGAGGAACCTCCATACTGTTCTCCATAGCGGCTGCACCAACTTACATTCCCACCAGCAGTGTAGGAGGGTTCCCTTTTCTCCACATCCTTTCCAGCATTTGTTATTTGTGGATTTTTTTTTTGTAGATTTTTTTTAATCATGGCCATTCTGACTGGTGTGAGGTGGTACCTCATTGTAGTTTTTACTTCCATTTCTTAGATTTAGAGAATTCTTCAATTAAATGTCTAGCTACTGAACCCAGTTATGGAGACTGAATGTGGAATTTTATGATTTATGACAATCCTAGTTTTTGGAAGAAAATTTGCGTCATTTAGCAGATATTTAAGATGCTCATAACGTTTGATTTCCCAGTACACATAAGTATGCATATGTCAGGCACTGGAATGTTTAGCAAACTAATGCAATTTGTAAGTGAATACATCTGGTCACAGCATTTAATGAAGAAATATTCAGTGTCAGTTCGTGCCTTTAGGGAACAAATAGGATTATGTTATATAGTAATTTATGCAGAAAAGTGTCTTATAAATAGTAAAACACCAAATAAATGCCACTTTTTCTTCTAAAATATACGTTTAAAAAGTAATCCTAAAGGGAAAATGTCTCATCTGTTGAATAAAGTAATTAAAACTTTTTTTTTTTTAACGGGAGGGAAAAAAATAGGGGGAAGACAGGAAAATCGCAGCATGTCTGTGTTGGTCGGACTGATATTGCAGTAACGAGTCCCAAATGCCAGTGATGTAACACAGGGAAGGTTGCTTTCTGCTCCCGCGAAGTTGGCTCTCGACCTGTCCGTCTTTCGATGGTTGTGGTAGTGGTTCCCAGGTGGTGGCTTACTGACCCCCTGCGGTGCTCTTTGGCTCTGCCCCTCTGGTCACTGCGGCAGGGGACAGCTGAAGGGCAAGGCCCTCTTGCCAGCTCTTTTATGGTTCAGTTCAGAAGTGACAGATCCCTTCTGCTCACAGCCCATTGTCCAGAACCAGTGATGGGGCCCCGCTTAACTCCAAGGGACACTGACGAGCCAGGGAGTGCTGGGGAGGCCAGTGTTCTCTGCCACCTGCCCTGACCTCATACACCTGCACCCAGGCAGCCTGGGAGACCCTCTGTGAAGTAGGAGACTACGGAAAAGCCCTCGATTAAACGTTTTCTTCTTTGACCTGTCTCTTCAATTCAGAATAAGCTGATTTATACACTGAAGTGTATATTCTAGCAACCTTTTATGTTTGTTTTAGAAGAACGCCTGCCTTGTAATATGAACTCTGTGTTTCACTGGTAGTGGTGTTATTCGCTGCTAATTCTGAGATGCTGACCCAGTGTGTTTTTGTAACCATGTAACTCTCTTCGCATGATCAGCTACCACCTGTAATTCCTGTTAGGGCAGGTTGATGACTCCAACATAAAATTATTTTTTAATTAACATTTTAAAATTAGAATTTGTTTCTCGGCCATTTCTGGAATTTACTGCTGAAAGTACTTTATTTGGATCGCTACAAATCTTTTCATGGGTAATGTTAGAGCTCTAGGATGTCTATTTAACTCCCCGGTAAGACATTCTATAAAAGATTTTAAAAACACAGCTAATTTCAGTATAAGAGAAATCATCATCTTCAGGGATGTACAAAGGGGTACTAAGAATTTTTTCAGTAGTAGTGGGTTGATACTTTTAAGCTAAACACATGTGACGAGATTTCCCCATAGCAGGATCCGTGCCTGTACGTTTTGGTGTGGACAGACGGGCTGTCATCTGATACCGGTGACAACTGTGTGAGGTGGCCAAGAGCAGCACTGCCAGTGAATGTAGCTGTACCACCTTTTCCCCCTGCTTTACAGTCAAAATGAGTCATCCTCTAACTTAGTCATCAGAAGACAAACCATTCAACTTGAAAAAACAGGCAAAAGACTTGACAGATGCTTCACAAAAGAAGATATACAGATGCCCCCCATAAGCACATTAAAAGATTCTCAACATCACTAGTTACCAGGGAAATGCAAATAAACCCATGACAAGATGCCACTTTACACCTGCTAGAATGGCTGACAGAGGTGCCAGAAGTGGATGCTGGTGAGGGTGTGGGTCACCAGCACACACCGCTGGTGGGCGTGTAACACGGGAAGACTGGTGGTCTCTGTCCACGTTAAACAGATGTCTACCCTGTAGCCCGGAGCTCCACTCCTAGGTGTCATGCAAGAAAAACAACACATGTTCACAAAAAAAAGTCTTCTGCAGAAATGATGATAGCAGCTTTACTCCTAATAGCAAAAAGTGGAAATGGCCCAAATGCCCATCAGTAGGATATGCCACTAACTCTGGCGTTTACATGCCGTGGACTCATACTAAGCAGTAAAAAGGAGTGACTGGATGAATGTCCTGAACAGAACATCACGCTGAGTGAAAGAAGCCAGGCCCAGGGAGTGCATACCTGTGATTCTGTTTTGACAGTCATCTAGACCAGACTGAACAGATGCACGACGATGGAAATCAGAAGAGTGGCTGCCTCGGGGCAGAGGGGCAGAACTTCCTTGAGGAAGGGGCTTGAGGGAATCTTCTGGGGCAGTGAAAACATTCCATAACTCAATAAGCCGTGGGTTACCCAGGCATGTCCATCTGTCAAAAGCGAGGGAACTGACCGTGTAAGATCTGTGTGTTCACGGGATGTGGGGCCCCGGAGGTCAGAGGTGGCTGGCGGGGAGGGTCAGGTAGGCCTGGGTTCAAGCCGCGGCCTGCCCTTTGCCTCCCGGCTTCTCCACGTTCTCTTCCGGGGTCTGCGTCCCGACGGCCTCACGCATGAGCTGGGGCGGCGAGAGCCGTGCGTCACTGTCGCCCAGGCTGGTAACTGGGCTGCTGCTCTTTCTGCCAGATAAACTGTTAATCAGATTTCTCTTTGAAGACTCCTCCCATTTCCTTTCCTCTTAAAATTGGTTTAATAAACAAGGAGAAATGTAAAAAGAAAAATGAAGATCCTGGGAGGCTTAGTTAGTTAATTTTAATTCTAATTAGGATCAAGATTACCTGAAAGAGGGACGTCCCTGGTGGTCCAGGGGTAAAGAATCCGCCTGCCACTGCAGGGGACACGGGTTCTATACCTGGTTGGGGAACTAAGATCCCACATGCCACGGGGCAACTAAGCCCGTGCGCCACAACTATTGATCTCTCGCGCCTCAGCGAGAGAGCCCGCGTGCCCTGGAGCCTGCACGCCACAGCCAAAGAGAGAAAACCCACACGCTGCAACTAGAGAGAAGCCCGCGCACCACAATGAAGATCCCGCGTGTTGCCGCTAAGACCCTACGCAGCCAAAAAAAAAAAAAAAGATTACCTAAAAGATGAATTCCCTTGCCCCAAATCCAGAATTTGCTGGTAACAGTCACGTATCTGATGAAGCTAATGACGGGGCCCACACTGAAATATTAATTCCCAGGCTTGGTGGCTCAGGGCACTGTCCGGATGGCATCTTGATTATTTTGCCCGTGGTGTGCAAGGGCTGCTCTGTGGCACGGGGCAGGTGCCGGGGCAGCCAGAGGCGTTGGTGACTCCCGTGCACTGTAATGTTCTCAAGCAACAGAGTTCACCTGCAAAGGCAGCATCATCTCTTTCTTTGAAGTTTAAATCAAAGTTCATAGATTAAATGAAACATGAGTCATCTTACAAGAGTAATTAATGTGTGTACTTTTTCTCTATTTGTCTATAGGAGCTGTAAAACTGATGAGCCTGGCATGTGGAAATCAGCACGTCTGGGCCTGTGATTCCAGGGGTGGAGTTTACTTCCGCGTGGGTACCCAGCCTCTGAATCCCAGTCTGATGCTTCCAGCCTGGATAATGATTGAACCGCCTGTCCAGGTAAGCAAAAGTTAACTGATACCAACTTGCTCGTCAGTACGCTGCTCGGGTGCTGGTGTTGGGGAGAGGACCACGCCTGCTAGTGTGGCCTCCCAGCAACTGGGGGAGGAGGGGCGTGTCAGGGAGCCTGGGGACTAAGGTGTGCCCCAGGTCAATGCACGCTCATTCACTGGCATCCCACACCTGGGATCTGATATTTGTGAAGTTTAGGGCCGAACAGATTAACGATTATCTGAGCCAATGCTGCTTTTTTTCTTTCTCAAAATAAAAGTGTTTCGCTTCTAACTTTTTACAGAATGAACATTATTTTTGAAAACATCAAACGATATCCAAAAGTATAGAGAAGAAAGTAAAAGTCATTTTAAAATCTTGTCATGGAGATAATGTATTATCATTATTTTGTGAGTGCCTTTCCCGGTTTGTTGAAGAAATTCTTCTCCTCGTGTGCCCCGTCCCTTCCCCTGACCCCAGCCATATTTCAGTTTACCATGTATCCTAAATGTTTTTCCTTTTCTTTTGACTGTTCCACCACTCGAATCAGAAGCGGGAGTCTGATTTTAGTGTACTATTTAGTTACCCTTAAATACCTGATGGGCCTGGTTGCTATGTTAAATATATTTCTGCTAAAATTTATAAATGGGGGGCTGTGATTTAATGAAAGTTATTTGCTCTAACTGTTGCTAGTCCCCACTTCGTGACTTTGTTGGGTAAAAGAATGAAGTTGCCATATGCAGAGGTGGCAGTGTGGCAGGAGTGGTTAGTCCTTGAACAAAAAGTGCTTAAACGGGGACAAGAAGGAAATCAGGTGTTTGGGTGAATGCCTGTGTTCATGACTGTCTACGTTTTGGGCATCGTGAACCCTCAGGGGTGGGGCAGCTAAGGTCAAGGTGCAGGGCTGGTTATGAGGACCACCAGTCCTGCCCATGGGACACGGGGCCTGTGCTGGGAGACCCTACAGTTGGACAGGAGTCAGGTCCCGAGTTCTTTCAGGCCATTGGTCAGCGCTCATGGCCACGGGGAGGCTGGCTCCGCGTGGATCTTCCTCCTCACAGGGTCCTGCTAAGAGCGAGTAGAATCGCGTCTGTGAATTAGAAAGCGCTGTGCAGACGCCCGGTCCACATTCGTCTGCACACGGCGGTGCGCTGACAGCCACGGTCAGGCGGCAGGGGAAGGTGTTGTCGCCGGCGCTGTGGGCTCTGCTGGTGCGCAGCCAGGGTGAAGGCGAGCCGACCTCTAGCTGGTTTCATTGCTGATCTGGAGCCCCCTTAGACGAGGCACCCTCTTGTTGCCTGCTCCTGTGGTATGTCGTTGTCAGCCTCTGACAGCTTTATGTTATTTCTTAAAGAGTTAAAATTCACCGTTTTACAGCATACAACGGAGTGTTTTTTAGTGTATCCGAAAAGTTGTGCAACCATCACTGCTGTCCAATCCTAGAACTTTTTCACCACCCCGAAAAGAAGCCCCCTGCCCATTGGTAGACACTCCCTTTTCTTCCGGAACCCGTGTCTCCTCAGCCCCTGGCAGCCACTAATCTGCTTTGTGTTTCTATGCACTTGCCTATTCTGGATTTTCCTTTTTCATATAAATGGAATCGTGTAATATGTGGCCTTTTCATCTGCCTTCTTCCACTTGGCTTCATGTTTTCAAAGTTCATCCATGTTGTAACGTGTGTCAGTACTTTATTCCTTTTTATGACTGAATAATATTCCATTGTATGCGTAGACCACATTTTGCTTATCCTTTCGTCAGCTGATTGACATTTGGGTTGTTGCTACCTTTTGGCTACTATGAATAATGCTGCTGTGTACAAGACTATGTGGACATGCGTTTTCAGTTCTTCTGGGTGTATCACTTTAAGTGGACTTGAGGGGTCATATGGTGATTGTATGTTTAACTTCTTAAGGAACTGCCTGTTTGCCCCAGTGGCTGCACCATTCTACCCTCTACCAGCAATGTATGAGGAGTCCAGTTCCTGTACATCCCCACTGCGAAAGTTCTCTGGCCATCTTAATAGTTGTAAAATGGTATCTCATTGTGGGTGTCTTTTAAACAACAGGGTAAAAAAGTTTATTGAAACAGGAAAAATTAATTTTTATATTGTGTGGGTTACTGAATGTTCTGATTTATATTAGAACAGACCTGTAGAGAAAGGAAAGCTGATCTGATCCAACTTGGCACATTTTGTTATAATTCATTTGGTTTTTATTGTTTGTTTGTTTTTTTAAGATTTTTTTGATGTGGACCATTTTTGAAGTCTTTATTGAATTTGTTACAATACTGCTTCTGTTTTATGTTTTGGTTTTTTGGCCACAAGGGATGTGGGATCTTAGGTCCCTGACCAGGGCTCGAACCCAAGTCCCCTGCATTGGAAGGAGGATTCTTAACCATTGGACTGCCAGGGAAGTCCCTCAATAGGGTTTTTAAAAATTTAGATATAATTGAAGTATGGCATTGTGTTAGTTTCGCATGTACAACATAATGATTCAGTGTTTGTATATCTTGCAAAATAATCACCACAATAAGCCTAGTAAACATCTGTCATGATACGTAGTTACAAATTTTTTTTTCTTGTGATGAGAACTTTGACGATCTACTCTCTTAGCAGCTTTCAGATATGCAATACAGTATTAACTACAGTCACCATACTGTACATTGCATCCCCATGTCCTTGTGATTTTGATTTGCATTTCCCTAACGAGGAATGAGCATCTTTTCATGTGCTCATTGGTCGTTTGCATATCTCATTTGGAGAACTAAAGTATTCAGATACTTTGCTCATTTTGTAATGGGGTTGTCTTTGTATTATTGAGTTGTAAGACTTCTTTATATATTCTGGATACTAGACCCTTTTAAGAATTATGATTTACACCTGTTCTCTCCCATTCTCTGGATTGTCTTTTCACTTTCTTTATGGTGTCCTTTGATGCTCAGAAGTTTTTTGTTTTGATGAAGGTCCAGTTTAGCCACGTTTTCCTGTAGTTGCTTGTGCTTTTGGTGTCACATCAAGGACTGCATGAAACTGCGAGTTCGTCTTCCTGTCAACATTTGGATTCTAGAATAACCTCTAGGAAGCAAAGCTAAAACTGGGGGAAGAAAGCTTTACTTGCAGTGCTCTGTTGACTGTGGTGATCTACAGCTTTGCCCAGGAAAATGGCCAAAATAGAACAAATTCACATGAAAGGGCCTCAGAGCTGTGCTTTGAATAAAGTAGTGATTGCTAAATAGGCTGCTAAACATTAACTATGTCAAGGAGTTCCGCCAAATGAGACCACATTTTCTTATTCAGTAGCTTCAGTGTGCTGTAGAAGAAATGCACTTGGCCGTGGAATTTGTAGATAGAGAGTCGGTTCCTGTGGGGACAAAAAACAGGCCTTACATTTGCACAGGCCCTTTGCTGTGCTTTTCCAAGACCTGCTGAGGACCAGGGCCTGGGCCAGCCACTGTCTGCCAGAGCTGCGATGGAACGCTGTGTCCAGGCAGCGTGTCACATGCTCGGTGGCCTCACACTCAGTGTTTTAGGACAAAGCCTACCTTTAAATTGAATTTCAAATTAACCTTAAAGTTCCAGAGGGTCCTGAGAAGACTAGTCCAGTGGCGAGGTGGGGGTGGGGTGGGATGAGGCCTTGTTAAAAGATTTAGAAAGGGACTTCCCCGGTGGCGCAGTGATTAAGAATCCGCCTGCCAATGCAGGGGACATGGGTTCAAGCCCTGGTCCGGGAAGATCCCACATGCCATGGAGCAGCTAAGCCCATGTGCCACAACTACTGAGCCTGGGCTCTAGAGCCTGTGAGCCACAACTACTGAGCCCGTGCGCCACAACTACTGAAGCCTGCGCGCCTAGAGCCCATGCTCTGCAACAAGGGAAGCCACCGCAATGGGAAGCCCACGCACCACAACGAAGAGTAGCCCCTGCTAGCCGCAACTAGAGAAAGCCCACGCGCAGCAACGAAAACCCAACGCAGCCAAAAGTAAATAAATTTATTTTAAAAAAAGATTTAGGGCTTCCCTGGTGGCGTAGTGGTTGAGAGTCCGCCTGCCGATGCAGGGGACACGGGTTCGTGCCCCGGTCTGGGAAGATCCCACATGCCGCAGAGCGGCTAGGCCCGTGAGCCATGGCTGCTGAGCCTGCGCGTCCGGAGCCTGTGCTCTGCAAGGGGAGAGGCCACAACAGTGAGAGGCCCGCCTACCGCAAAAAAAAAAAAAAAAAAAAAAAAAAAAAAGATTTAGAAAATCAGGACAGTTTGGTTGAATTCAAGTATCAGAATGTAAATGGGGTTTCCATGTTTTGATCATAATCGACCTCTTTTTTAAAAATTTATTTATTAATTAATTATTTTTGGCTGCTTCAGGTCTTCGTTGCTATGCACGGGCTTTCTCTAGTTGCGGTGAGGGGGGGTACTCTTCGTTGTGGTGTGCAGGTTTCTCATTGCGGTGGCTTCTCTTGTTGCGGAGCGCAGGCTTCAGTAGTTGTGGCACAGGGGCTCAGTAGTTGTGGCGCATGGGCTTAGTTCTCCGTGGCATGTGAGATCTTCCCGGACCAGGGCTTGAACCCGTGTCTGCTGCATTGGCAGGTGGATTCTTCACCACTGCACCACCAGGGAAGTCCTCGACCTCTTTCTAGTTTGTTTTATTTCTTCTTGGACATGCACATCCTGGTCTACAAGTAGGATGTGTGCAGCTGAAGCAAACGGAAGCGGTAACAGATGCTAAAGGGCATAGAGAGGTGAAGCCACAGGGATCTTCTGAAATTAGCAGCGGTTTCTCTATTTCTGTGTCTCTTTCTCTTCTCTGGTAAAACATCCCTCCTGTAGGAGTTTTGGGGTGAAGTTTTAACAAAGTACTGAAAACGAATGACTCAGTTTTCAGACTTGCTAACGTTTGGAAGGATTGGAGAAAATATTTATAGTTGTGTTTAGCATCTTTTCTTTGGAGTTTGCTGCTTCAGTGGGAGAATTTTCTGTCCGTGGTAGAGGTGTGTGTAAAGCGAGCACAGTTGATGCTGTGATTTCGCTGCACTGGGGGCACTGTGTGCCCGAGGGGACGAGGCTCGTCCAGCTAGCCCCACCCGCCCCGGCCCCGCCTCTTCCTTCAGAGGACCCTCTCTGCCCTCCCTTTGCCCCCTCTGCCTCCAGAGCAGCCCCTGCTCTTCCCTAGCCCGCCCAGTGTCCTGACCTCCCATAGGGGAGCCTCCAGCTGCCTCTTCCTGTGTGGACTGGCCCATCTGGTCTCCGGGGTCGTTTACTCTGCCTGGATTATAGCTTCTCCTGGAAAAGAGAGAAACTAGGAAAACTAAGACTAATATGACTGGTAAATGGCCAAACGAACACTTAAAAACTTACTTTAAACTCAGCTGCTTTGGGTATTTTTAGCTATATGAACAGAAAAAAAACAAAATAGGGCTTCCCTGGTGGCGCAGTGGTTGAGAGTCCGCCTGCCGATGCAGGGGACACGGGTTCGTGCCCCGGTCCGGGAGGATCCCACATGCCACGGAGCGGCTGGGCCCATGAACCATGGCCGCTGAGCCTGCGCGTCCGGAGCCTGTGCTCCGCAACGGGAGAGGCCACAACAGTGAGAGGCCCGCGTACCGCAAAAAAAAAACCAAAAAAACAAAATAAATATGCAAACATGGTAACAGGTAATCCCATGAGAATGCCATGCTCGCAGATGCTGCCAGTGGGCACAGAACTCGATGCTGCTTTACACATCCAGATCTTTAGAGAAGTTCACAGCTAGCGTCAGGAAGGCTTGCGCTGGAGAGGCGTTAGGGTTAGAGAAGTCCCCCACCCCTGCTGGGCCTTCCATTGACTCGTCTTGGGACACCGGCAGCACGCAGGGCGCAGGGAGAGCTGCTCTCACTCTCTGCTCCCGTCCAGGGCGGCTCTGGGCGACCCTGGATGCTGCTCATACTTCCTCCGCGGCTGGCATAGGTCACAGACACGGGATGGAGATGGCAGAAGGAGCGGGGCACCCACACCCTGAAGCCCAGCTCCGCAGGTCCAACCAGCCGCCTGCTTCTAAGAATTTTGGGGTGTTCTGAAGATCGTGCTCCCTCCTGACATAAAAGTACCAGACCTCGGGGGCAGTTAAACCAGCTTCCTCTCCCTGCATTCGGGGCACCACATCCCTCCCCACGTCCCGGTGAGCGAGACCACACGGAGACGCGACACGGCACCCGGGACAGGGAGCTCAGAGCTCCGTGTGCCACACGTGAGACACAGTCGCGTCTGACAGTCCCGGTTCTTTAATAAGAGAAAGGGAACAGCGTTGCCAGTTACATGCTTAGTGTCTAGGAGGTCCCTGCTCCTGAGGATGTTGCCAGGGGTTCATGCTGAGGCCCAAGTTGAGTTCTGCAGGATGCGTGCAGCACAGGCAGTGACATCCCCTCCACGATGCTTCCCAGAGGAGGTTTTCTTCCCATGGAGAATAAAAATGTCAGTTACCAAGTATGTCTGATGATTCTGTTTATGTTTAAAAAAAAATAAAATTATGTTCGGGACTTCCGTGGTGGTCCAATGGTTAAGAATCCGCCTTCCAGTGCAGGGGACGTGGGTTTGATCCCTGGTCAGGGAACTAAGATCTCACGTGCCATGGGGCAAGTGGGCCTGTGTGCCACAACTATGGAGCCTGCGGGCCACAACTAGAGAGCCTGTGTGCTGCAACTACAGAGCCCACGTGCTCTGGATCCTGCGTGCCGCAACAAAGAGCCCACGCGCCACAACAGAAGATCCCATGTGCCGCAAGTAAGACCCGACACAGCCAAAAATAAGTAAATATTTTTTTTAAATTGTGTGTACATTGAAAAAAATCTATAAAGATATACAGCAAAATGATAGCAGTGGTTATAGCTGTGTGGTGCTGTTGTGGCTGATTGTTTTTCTTCCTTTAATTCACTTCTATTTTGTGAATATCTTGCAATGAACTTATATTACTTATGGAGTAAGTTCATAACTGAATGATCTAATAAGAATCAGTCTTGGGAAATAATCAGAAATGTTCCCAAAGCTCTTTGTTTTTATGCTGTTTATGACAGTGGAAGCTTGACTGTTTCCAGTTCAGACAGTGAGGCTGCGTAGGGGAGTGAAGCAGGGGTGGCACCCGCCCTTATGAAGAGTCTGCTTAGCAGATTATCACAATGACGGTTATTATAATAATCACGGCTGGGGACTTCCCTGGCGGTCCAGGGGTTAAGACTTGGTGCTTTCATTGCCGAGGGCCCGGATTCAATCCCTGGTTGGGGAGCTAAGATCCTGCAAGCCACGCGGTGCCGCCCAAAAATAAATAAATAAATGAAATGCATAGGCAGGGCATTACAACAGTTGTTATGGCTTTATCCTTTATGTTCTAGAAGCTGGGGCAAGATGGCACACGTTAGGTAGAAAAATGGGAGCCATAAAAAAGACCCAAATCAAACTTTCAGGGATAAAAGTTGTAATCCCTGAGATGCAAATACCCTGGACGAGATCAGCGGCAGTGTAGACATTGCAGGAGAAAAGAGTGGTGAGCTCGAAGACACAGTGATAAAAAGCTTCCAAACTGAAACAGGGAGAAAAGAGACTGGAAAAAACATGCAGGGCATGAGTGAGCACAGGACAACTTCCCATGGCCTAATATAAATGTAGTCAGAGTTCCAAAGAAGAGAGGGGGAGGTGACAGGAAAAATACTTGAGGAAATATGGCTGAAAATATCCCGAACTTGATGAAATAATTGTGTTGAGTGAAGAAGTCAGGTGGAAAAATAATACATATTATAATGATTAATTTACATGAGATTTAGAGAACGCTGACTCATCTGTAGTTCCAGAGAGCAGTGGTTGCTCGGGCACCTGTGAGGGCAGCAGGATTGGAAGGGGTCACGAAGGAGGGTGCGGGGTGGTGTCAGCAGTGCAGGCATATGGCAGCGAGGGTCAAATTGTACCCCCCCCCCCGCTTTTTTTCTTGGCTGCACCACGCGGTTTGTAGAATCTTAGTTCCCCAGCCAGGGATTGAACCCAGGTCCCAGCAGTGAAAATGCCGAGTTCTAACCACTGGACCGCCAGGGAGCTCCCACAGATCGTACGCTTTAAATGTGTGCGTTTTATTATATGTGAGTCATAGCCCTGTAGAGCTATTTAAAATGTATCAGACAGTAAAAAAGTTTAAAGGAATGCGAGAGTGCATGGGGCTGTGCTGGGCGCTGCAGGGGAGCAGGGGTGAGGGAGGCCGTCCCTGGAGGGAGATGAAGGCTAAGTGACCAAAGGCAGAGGGGTCAGTAGGTCAGGGTAGCAGCCAGGAAGGAAACCCAGGTCACCAAGGGTTGCCAGCTCTGGCTCCTGTGGACGATGTAGTCCTTGAACTGGGCCTGGCAGACCCAGTGGGCACTTCCACTGGCCAGCAAATAATTCATTTGGCCCAGTGTTTCTGAGTAGGGAAAAGTGCTGCTCCGTGGTGCTTTGGGCAGGACAGTTCATTGTTGGGGACAGTCCATTCTTGGGGACCATCCCGAGCCTGGTGAGACATCAGTTTCTTGTGCCTCTCGGCTCTAAATCCTAGTCGAACCCGGCAAGACCCTCTAGGAGGGTAGGATGCAGGACGGGCATCATGTGACAGGGGACACTCAAGAGGTCCTTGGGCTCAGGTTCTGGGGGGGTTGGCCCTTGGCCTGGAGAGTTTGCCGTTGACTCCAGGGGCAGTGGGTGTCCCCGACGGCTGGGGCGCGACAGGCTCTAGGTGAGGAAGGCCTGCAGTGAGCCATGAAACTCTTCGGCCTGGCTCCCTGGATCCAGAGTGCATGTCTGTGAGACGCAGGGCTGGGGTGGCAGGTGAGTGGGGACCCCGACGCCAAATGTTTGGGGCGCAGGAAGCCAGTGTGTGTTGGGGTCCAGGCCTTCTCTCGGTGACGAGACCGGCTGCCCCCGTTGTGCCTGCCAGCTCTGTTGCTGACCCGTCAGGTCTCGCTGACATGGCGGGAAGGTGTGGCGGCATTTCCCCCTCAGCAGCAGGGGACAGTGCTCGGGGCCACAGCGGCCCCTGGGGCTCTGCCAGCCAGGACCTCCAGTGTCAGAGTCTGCTATTTGAAGTCAAAAGAACCTGAACTAAAAGTTATTTTTTTCCATATGAGACCAAATGACCTTGGGCAAGTTGTCCAAACTCACTGGCCCTTCATCTCCTGACCAGTTAAGTGAAGAATCCACATCCACCTGGGGACCGGCTGAGGTACTTGCTGAGAATGTCCAGGCCTGGGTCCCTCCCCTGGAGATCAGCTCAGCGGGATGGGGCTCAGGCATCTTGGTTGGTTGGTTCTTATTTTAATCAGAGTCACACACGTAACTACACAGGTTGCACGTCAGCTGGTTCTACAGGTGTGCTACAGGAAACGCGTCTCCCCGCCCCTCGTCCCCCGTCTAGAGAACTCCTTTCTTTTGGCGTCATCTCCCTGAGTAACTTCCTAGGGAGCTGTGTCTCTATCCTTCTAGCTCTAGGGGTTTTCGGTTGACTCCTGCTGGAAGGGAAGGGTGCCTGTCCCCCCAGCCGTGCGCCCGTCTCCCTGCCTCCATCCTCGGGAGCTGCGGTGCTGTGATGGGGAGCACGCCCTTCAGAGCTGAGCCGGGCAGTAAACTGCACTCTGTTTGCTTGTCCGCACGACTCTCTGTTTTCCCTGGGCTCGATCGTTGTCTTTTTTTCCCATCTGGTTTTCTGTGTTTTACATATTCAACCCCAGACTCTCCCTGCCAGCTGTGTCCATTTCCCTTCCGTACACTTGGACATGTGGGCTCCATCCCATTCTTCTTGGAGTCATCTGTCCTGGATGCTTTGGCCGGCCCTCTGGCCTGATCACTCTGTCTTCCTGGGCCCCCTTTGCCTCGCTCGTGCTTTGGATCCCTTCTCTCCTGGATCCTGTGTCTTCCTCTTTCTCTTTTTTTGGTGGAGTTTATCCTCCGGTCGGTTCCTGAGCAGGGTTTGTAGAGGTAACTTTTGGACGCATTGTGTGTCTGAAAGTCTTTGCCCACATTCATCCTTGACCTTGTATGAGTATAGCAGCCTAGGTTGGAAATAGACTTCCTTTAGAATTTTAAGGTCTTCTTCTGTCATCTCCTGGTGTCCAGTATTGCTGTTGAGAAGTTTGAAGCCATTCTGATACCTGATCCTTGATATTTGACCTGCTTTTTCTCTCTGGAAGTTTGTAAGATCTGTTTGTTCCCAGCGTTCTGAGAGCAGAGAGTGATGTGTGCCTGGGGGAGCCTGTTTTATCCTCGTGCCAGGAGCCCTTTCAGCCTGGAGCTCACGGCGTTTGTTTTGGGATGTGTCCTGTTCCCATGCTGGCAGTCACCTTCTGGCCCCTGCCCCTCCCATCTCTGTGTGCTCTTTCTGGGCGTCCTGCTTTCGTACTGTGGACTTCCTAAAGTGGTCTCTACTTTTCTTACCTTTTCTCTCCTATTTTCTTTCTCTTTATGTTTTTATCTTCTTTATCCTGCAATCCCCCTATTGGGTTATTTCTATAAAAATATACACACACACATACATACACACACACACACACACAAACATACACTTTTTTTTTTTTTTTTTTTTGGCCACACTGTGAGGCTTGTGGGATCTTAGTTCCCTGACCAGGGGTTGAACCCAGGCCCTCGGGAGTGAGAGCATGGAGTCCTCATCACTGGACCGCCAGGGAATTCCTCTGTGATTATATTTTAAATTTCTGGACGCTCCTTTTGCTGTTTCACAGTGGTCGAGTCTTCTCTTGCCCTCAAGGATGTTTTTGAAGTTTCTTCCCATGCGTGGTCTCCGTGTCCCTTGAGTTGCCTGTTTTCTGTCTCTCCGCTGTCTTCTCCACGCAGAGGCTTTCCATAGACGTTGGTGACCTTGGTGTAAGCAGGGGGCCCACAAGCATGGCTGGGGCCCCTGAGCGTGCGTGAGACTTGCTGGCTGTGGTCTCTGCGTGGTGATCGGGCTGCGCGGTTTGCTGGGGGGTCCCTGCTCTCAGCTGCTGAGTCCTTTCCTGCTCATTCTCCACTTTCCAGCCTCCAAAGTTGTGTGGCAGTTTTCTCCTCTTGTCTTGTGAGATTTGAACTTAAACAAACAAAAAAAAACCTCTTCCACTCTCGCTGTAGTGTTGTTTCTTTCAGAAGGGACTGCAAGGATAGATGCGTGTGTTCCTTCTGTTATCATTGCCCAGGAGGCTGTGGGCTTTTCAGAGCTCTGCAGGTGATTCGGACACACACCCAGTGCTGAGAGCCATGGTGCAGGTCCTCCCTTCCAACTCCACACTCGTGGTAGGGCTCCTCAGAGGATGCCCCCTCCCTCCTGTCCATTTCCCTTTGATCCTCTGCGCGTCTCTGAGTGGTGTCGACGTATCGGTGGAGCTCTCTGTTATACACTGAGTCGTTGACGAACACAGTGGTGCTGCCTGCAGGTGAGGGAGAAGACCTCCAAAAATGGAGTCTAACGCTGTTGGACGGAGCGGCCCCACTCTGAGGGCAATTGGTTTTCTGCCACTTCTTTACTTTTTTCCCCACGTCACCTTTTTTCCCATGGCTCCATTTGAACACCTGTTGTTTTGAGCTTTCATCCCCTCAAGCCCTGTTCCTAAGAAACATTAGCCTTCCCTGGGGTATTTGATCCTAAACCTTTCTTCTCATTCCGGAAGGCTGTGACCCCCAGTCCAGGGCCGCCAGGGTACGGATGGGCCTCCCCAGCCCTACAGCAGTCCGCTCACCAGTCTCTAACACCTGATGACCCAGAGGTTAAAACAAACACCCAGGGATCTGTCCCAGCTGACAGGTGTGTGCGAGTACCAGGAAGGGTCTGCATGCGGTCCCAGGGGAGCAAACCACAGGGTCACCTCCAGGGACCTTTCCCTTCTGGGCTTTGCTGCTCTGGATGGCCAGCCCCAAGCTGCCTGGGCAGCAGCCGGTGAGCAGGGCCTCAGCACCAGGCATTCAGTTGAGCAGCTGAATGTGAGAAGCTCTTGGAGGCACCTGCGCCCTAGGATAGAGTTTCTGCAGGCCTCGTATCATATCACAGCAACGCTGGAGCCCTGCCGCTGACCGCGGGCACAGTCGTCCGGGCTGGGGTCCACTCCCCGGTGGTGAACAGAAAGAGCGATCACGGCCGACCTCACCGGCCCCTGCTCAGGAAGAACGGAACGGAACAGCTGCCCAGGAAACCTGTTTCTGAGTGTTTTTCTTTAGCACATCCCCCTGCAATTAGCAGATGCTGTGTCTTGCTGGATTCAGACCAGATGCGGGGGCCGAGGAGATTGCAGGAGCCGGCGCAGGAATCCCCAGGGGGGAGGTCCTCTGGCTTTGCAGGCGGCCAACTAGAGGAAGAAAGCAGCAGAGGAACTTTGCTCCCATCCAGAAGAGCCCGGCATCTGGTGGCCTCACTCAGCTGGGTCAGCAGTTTTCGCAGTGCAACTCATTCTCCAGATAAAATCCTATACTTCAGCCAAACGTGTTCCACCAGTACTAGCCGAGCTGCTCCCGTGCACCTGCCCTGGGTGCCTGCCACAGGGGTCCAAGGCAGCGCGCAGAGCGGGGCTCGCAGGCCTCAGGGGAGACCACTGGGCGGCACGGCAGGCCCAGGGCAGCCAGAACTGCCGTGTCCCAGACTCAGAGCGTGAAAACCTGGTAGGGGAGCCTCGCAGACCACCTGCTCGTCCTCCAGAGCCCAAGGAGGAGGGGATCTGCCCCGGGTCACACGCTGAGTTGAAGGCCAAAGTGTCTGAGAGCCTGCTGGTACTTTAAATACAGGCTGTTAACGCTGGTGTCCAGGTTTGAAGCTTATGTGAAATGAGAAGGAATAGACCAGAGGCAGCTCGAGGACCCCCTACAGGAGGAAGCGCGGAAGAACTAAAACGACCAGACGGACCTCAGCAAGGGCAACAGCTCTGGGGCCACGTGCCCAGGGACGGCCTGAGGGCTTCCCTACAGCAGCCTCGGGGTGCTCAGTCCAGACCCCAGATCCTCAAGGAAAGGCAGAGTTCACCGCGTGTCACAAATGTTAGGTGGATTCAGGGTTCATTAGGACAGAGGGAGGGCACAGCCTGGAGGGGGAGGGAGGGGATCAAGAAAGCGCGGCTGGCCACCATGCGGGGTTAGGGCTTCTCTCCAGGAGGCGTCTTCGCGGTGGGGTCTGTGCTGCTCTGCAGGCTCTCCGATTCATCCACCTTGGTGTTCCTGAAACATTCCTGCTGAATTTTATCCAAGGTCACATAAAGTCCATACCAGAAGGATCTGTCTAGATAAACATCACCTTTGGCTGCAAAATTTTCAATTTTTTTTCTTTTCTCCTGGATTTATTCACATTCTGGCTGAGGGAAGTGTGTGTGTGTGTGTGTGTGTGTGTGTGTTCCTTGGGACAAAGGCTTAGTCTGCTACAAGTCTGGAGAACTCTGGTCTGAGCCCCAGAGCCATGGGCAGGACCCTCACTTCTCAGCCTGAGTTTTGTCAGTTTTCTCACCCAGGATACGAGGGGGTTGGGCTTAGCCGGTCTCCTGCATCCCTTCCAGCCCCAAATCGGTTTTGGTGAGCCCTTGATTCAGAAAAGCCAGAGCTCTTTAGTAAGAGGCTGTGTTTTCTCTTGAGCTGGAGTTGGTTGTGCTGCCCTCCCTCTCCTCCCGTGGGGTTCCTGAGCCTTGCTGCCCCCCGACACACTAGTTGCATGAGGGTTTCTTGAGCAGAGGCTCTGTGAGACTAGCCACGCTTGGAGCTTTGCGGGCTGTGAAAATGGAAAAGCGTGACGGATTCCGAGTGCCCAGCCCCTGGGGGAGTGGGGTATGGGAGGCACACTGGGGATGGCCTGGTGGGATGAGCCTGGATGGGGCCCTTTCGGGCTGGGAGATGGGGCAAGGGGTCCTTCAGGAGGCCAGTGAAGCAGGCAGTTTGTGAGCAGGGAGGGTTTTAGCAGCAGCCTTGCAAAGGGGAATCCAGAGGTGGGGTGCAAAGTCCTGTTTGCTTAGAACCAAAGCCCAGCGCTGTTGGGCCTGGCCAACCGTGAGGCCAGAAAGGGGGTGCTGCTGGGAGAGGGTGCGGGGCTATGGGGGGCGGGGGTTACCCTGCAGGTAGCAGGGACCATGGCCAACGGTGCAAGACAGTTACATGCCCAATGCAGATTATCCTGCAGCCCCAGGTAGGATGGAGACCAGTTCAGAGGCCCCTGAAGCAATTGAGGCCACACACCACAGGGACCAAGCTTGCAGTCTTACGAAATTGGGTAGAAAACCAATGTTAGTGAAAATAGCTGAGGGAGGGGTGGACGACCTCTAGGTTGCACACTTCTGCCTGCCTCAGCTGCCACCAGTGGAGGGGCGGGTGACCGGTGACCAGAGCCATCAGCTGTTATCTCTCCATTGTCTGTGATTACCAGAGTCATTTATCCTATGAGTGTGTGGTCTTTTTTTTTTTTTATTGGAGTATAGTTGATTTACAATGCTGTGTTAGTTTCTGCTGTACAGCAAAGTGAATCAGTTATACATACACATATATCCACTCTTTTTTAGATTCTATTCCCATATAGGCCATTACAGAGTATTGAGTAGAGCTCCCTGTGCTATGCGGTCGGTCCTTGTTAGTTATCTATGTTATATATGGTCGTGTGTATATGTCCATCCCCATCTCCCAATTTATCCCTCCCCCCATCCCCTGGTAACCACAAGTTTGTTTTCTACATCTGTGACTCTATTTCTATTTTGTAATTAAGTTCATGTGCGTCCTTTTTTTAGATTCCACATATAAGTGATATCATATGATATTTGTCTTTCTGTGTCTGACATACTTCACTCAGTATGACAATCTCTAGGTCCATCCATGTTGCTGCAAATGACATTATTTTGTTCTTTTTTTATGGCTGAGTAACATTCCATTGTATATATGTACCACATCTTCTTTATCCATTTCTCTGTCAATGGACAGAGAAATTTAGGTTGCTTCCATGTCCTGACTATTATAAATAGTGCTGCAGTGAACACTGGGGTGCATGCATCCTTTCAAATTATGGTTTTCTCCAGATATGCCTAGGAGTGGGATTGCTGGGTCATATGGTAGTTCTGCTTTTAGTTTTCTGAGGAACCTCCATACGGTTCTCCATAGTGGCTGCACCAATTTACATTCCCACCAACAGTGTAGGAGGGTTCCCTTTTCTCCACACCTTCTCCAGCATTTATTGTTTATAGACTTTTTGATGATGGCCATTCTGACTGGTGTGAGGTGATACCTCATGGTCGTGTTGATTTGCATTTCTCTAATAATTAGTGATTTTTAGCATCTTTTCATGTGCTTTTTGGCCATCTGTATGTGTGGTCTTCAGAGCGTGTGGTCTTACCACAGCTAACTTAGTGACTGTAGTCCGAATTCTTGGGGGAATATACGAGACGAGAAGCTTGGAGTCAGAGTTAACAAGTACTGCATGTAACTCGAAAACAAGCTTGTCTTGATTCCAGGAAACACAGAACCTGTCACATTTCCAGTTCATGTTATCTAAACTCAGCTGTATTTTCGCTGCATCTGGCAGCTAAGATGAATCCCTTAACCTGAGAACGGTCACTCTGGGCCCCCAGGCCGGTGTGCACAGCAGCAGAGCCTTTGGAGTCCCGGTTTGGGAGCAGTCCATCCCGTGGAAACTTCACCCCTTAACTTCAACATCTCAGTTTGTTAATTGTGGAGAGTCTCTCAGTTAATGGGAGAGAGTAATGGTGTGTCCTGTAACACTGGTGTTACTTGTTCATAATAATGAGTAACAAGTGCTTATCTTTTGAGAACATGGGGTGTTTACAGTCGAGCAGCCCCTTTGATTTGTAAATATCAAAGCAGGTTGGTGGCTGTGATCTGGGTGCTTCCAGAAAGGGGGTGTGGCTCCCTCCCCATCACCCGCACTGCAGCTCATCTTTAAAGGACACTTAAAAATAAGCAGAAACAGGCGCACACTCACACACACTCACACACTTGCACACGTACACACACACATACTGTCTCACAGACTTTGGAAGCACACCAAGATTATACATAATTTTTTAGCATTTCCAAATGATTTTAAATCTTAAATTCCTTATTTATTCCATTTTACAAATTGCATCCTTCTTCTTTCTTTTTTTCATTTTTATGAAGTTTTGAATATGAATAAACCAAAATTCTAGGCTGCCTGGTTCTTTTTCTCATTGAGATTTTTATTGTGAAAACTGCAGATTCACATGCATTTGTAGGAAATAATAGAGACCCTGTGTACCAGTCTCCCCCAGTGATGACATCTTGCAAAACGATAGTACATTGTCACAACCAAGGCCTGTCTACTTTTTGTTTTTTAAAAAATTGTGGTAGGGGCTTCCCTGGTGGCACAGTGGTTAAGAATCCACCTGCTTGGGGCCTCCCTGGTGGCGCAGTGGTTGAGAGTCCGCCTGCCGATGCAGGGGATACGGGTTCGTGCCCCGGTCTGGGAGGATCCCATATGCCGCGGAGCGGCTGGGCCCGTGAGCCATGGCCGCTGGGCCTGCGCGTCCGGAGCCTGTGCTCCGCAGCGGGAGAGGCCACAACAGTGAGAGGCCCGCATACCGCAAAAAGAAAAAAAAAAAAAAAAAAAGAATCCACCTGCCGATGCTGGGGACACGGGTTCAAGCCCTGGTCCGGGAAGATCCCACATGCCGTGGAGCAGCTAAGCCTGTGCTCCACAACTACTGAGCCTGCACTCTAGAGCCCGTGAGCCACAACTACTGAGCCTGCATGCCACAACTACTGAGCCTGCATTCCACAACTACTGAGCCCACGCGCCACAACTACTGAGCCCACGCGCCTAGAGCCCGTGCTCCGCAATAAGAGAAGCCACCGCAGTGAGAAGCCCGCGCACCGCAACAAAGAGTAGTCCCCACTCGCAGCAATTAGAGAAAGTCCAGCACAGCAACGAAGACCCAACACAGCCAAAAATAAATAAGTAAATAAATTTATTTAAAAGAAAAAAAAATGTGATAAAATACACATACATAAAATTTACCATCAGTGGCATTCAGGGCATTCACAACGTTGTGTAACTTTTATCACTGTGTGATTGCAGAGCAGTTTCATCATCCCAGAAGGAAGCCCTGCACCCAGTAGCAGTCCCTCTCCGTTCCTCCCGCCTCCCCAACCCCTGGCAACCACTAATCTGCCTTCTCTCTGTATGGATTTTTCTCTTTTGGATGTTTCATATAAATGGAGTCACACAATATGTGGCCTCTTGTGTTTGGCTTCGTTCACTGAGCATCATTTTTTTAAAAAATATTTATTTATTTATTGGCTGCGTCGGGTCTTAGTTGTGGCACATGGGATCTTTCGTTGGCTCTCTAGTTGAGAGGCATGGACTTAGTTGCCTTACGGCATGTGGGATCTTAGTTCCCCAACCAGGGATTGTACCGGTGTCCCCTGTATTGCAAGACATTCTTAACCACTAGGCCACCAGGGAAGCCCCGAGCATCATGTTTTTGAGGTTCATCCATGTTGTATCAGTATCAGTACTTCATTCCTTTTTTTTTTTTTTCCTGTACGCGGGCCTCTCACTGTTGTGGCCTCTCCCGTTGCGGAGCACAGGCTCCGGACGCAGGCTCAGTGGCCGTGGCTCACGGGCCCAGCCACTCCGCGGCATGTGGGATCTTCCTGGACCGGGGCATGAACCCGCGTCCCCTGCATCGGCAGGCGGACTCTCAACCACTGCGACACCAGGGAAGCCCCTCATTCCTTTTTATTGCTGAATGCTATTCCATTGTATGGATAAGACCACATTTTGTTTACCCACTCATCAGTTGGTGGACATTTGGGTGGTTTCCGCTTTTTGGCTGTTGTTAAGAGTGTTGTCATGAACATTCTGTAGCTTCTGTTTGAACATCTGTTCCAATTCCTTAGGTATATATCTAGGAGTGGGATTTCTGGGTCGTATGGTAATTCTATGTTTAACCTTGGAGGAACTGCCAAACTGTTTCCCACAACAGCTGCACCATTTGACACCCGCAGCAGCATATATGAGACTTCCTGTTTCTCCATATCCTTACCAATACATGTTTTCCATTTTCTTTTTTTAGCCATCCTAGTGGGTGTGAAATGATGCCTCACTGTGGTTTTCATTTATATCTCCCTAATGACTAATGACGTCGAACATCTTTTCATATGTTTGTTGGCCATGTGTACGTCTTCAGAGAAATGTCCATTCAAGTCCTTTGACCTTTCTAAAGTTCAGTTGTCTTTTTTTCTTTTTTTTTTTTGGCGGTACGCGGGCCTCTCACTGTTGTGGCCTCTCCCGTTGCGGAGCACAGGCTCCGGACGCGCAGGCCCAGTGGCCATGGCTCACGGGCCCAGCCGCTCCGCGACATGTGGGATCCTCCCGGACCAGGGCACGAACCCATGTCCCCTGCATCGGCAGGCGGACTCTCAACCACTGCGCCACCAGGAAGCCCCAGTTGTCTTTTTGTTATTGGATTTTATTTTATTTTTGTTGTTGTTGGATTTTTAAAGAGTTGTTTTTTTTTTTTTTTGCGGTGCGCGGGCCTCTCACTGTTGTGGCCTCTCCCGTTGCAGAGCACAGGCTCTGGACGCGCAGGCTCAGTGGCCATGGCTCACGGGCCTAGCCGCTCTGCGGCATGTGGGATCTTCCCGGACTGGGGCACGAACCCCTGTCTCCTGCATAGGCAGGCAGACTCTCAACCACTGCGCCATCAGGGAAGCCCCTAAAGAGTTTTTAATTCTAGATACTAGACCTTTGATCAGATGTATGATTTGGAGATATTTTCTCCTATTCTATGGGTTTTTTCACTTTCTTTATGGTGTCCTTTGATGTACAAAACTTTTTAATTTTGATGAGGTCCAATTTATCTCTTTTGTTATTGGTGCCATATCTAAGAAACCATTGCCAGATTTAGCTCTTATATTAATTAATTTATTTATTTATTGGCTGCAATTTTGGTTTTCGTTGCTGCGCATGAGCTTTCTCTAGTTGTGGCGAGCGGGAGCTACTCTTCGTTGCGGTGTGCAGGCTTCTCATTGTGGTGGCTTCTCTTGTTGCAGAGCACGGACTCTAGGCACTTGGGCTTCAGTAGTTGTGGCACGTGGGCTCAGTAGTTGTGGCTCGTGGCCTCTAGAGTGCAGGCTCAGTAGTTGTGGCGCACAGGCTTAGTTGCTCCGCGGCATGTGGGATCTTCCCGGACCAGGGCTCGAACCCGTGTCCCCTGCATTGGCAGGAGGATTCTTAACCACTGTGCCATCAAGGAAGCCCTTACGTTTATTTTTGATCCATATCAAGTTAATTTTATATACCATGTGAGTTAAGGGTCCAGCCTCATTCCCTTATGTGTGTGCTGTCCAGTTTTCCTAGCATCATTTGTTGAAGACTACTCTTTTCTCATTGAATGATCTTGGCAACCTTGTCAAAAATTACTTGGCTGTATAGATTTATTTCTGAACTCTCAATTCTATTCCACTGATTTACATGTCTATCCTTATGTCAGTATCACACTGTTTGATTACTGTAGCTTTATAATAGTTTTGAAATCAGGCAGTGTGAGTCTTCCAACTGTGGTGTTTTTTGTTTGTTTTTTTTTTTGCGGTATGTGGGCCTCTCACTGTTGTGGCCTCTCCCGTTGCGGAGCACAGGCTCCGGACGCGCAGGCTCAGCGGCCATGGCTCACGGGCCCAGCTGCTCCGCGGCATGTGGGATCTTCCCAGACCGGGGCACGAACCCGTGTCCCCTGCATCGGCAGGCGGACTCTCAACCACTGCGCCACCAGGGAAGCCCCCAACTGTGTTTTTTATTTCAAGATTGTTTTGGCTGTTCAGGGCCCCTTGTAATTCCATACGAATTTTAGGATCAGGTCTTCCATTTCTGTAAGAATACCAGGTGGGATTTTGGTAGGGATTTCACTGAGATCTGTAGACCACGTTGGGTAGTACTGCCTTGTCTACTTCACAGTGTGGAGCACTGTCTTACAGAAGGTAGCGCACAGAAGGAGGGCTTGTTTAGTCACTTCTGGGCTCCAGCCCCGAAGTCTGATGTGGAAGGTCTGGCCCCAAGCCCAGGAATGTGCCAGTTTAACAAGGTCCCCCACGAGTCCCAGGGACTCCAAGGTTTGAGAACCACTCTGGCCTTACCCACCCATCTTCCCTAGGGAGGAGTCTGAGGTTCAGCAGGAGCGAGTTTCCTAGTTTGAAAATGGCCAGTTTGTGGGCAGGAGTGGTCTTCACAGCTACTTCCTGTTCGGCCCCTCTTGGCATTTTGGCCCTGCTTGACCTCTGGGAATAAGGTCATTGGAATTTGTTCCAGGTGACTTTTGTGAAGCAGCATTTCTTGGGCCGAGTTCAGGAGCTCTCGGGGTGGCAGAGGATGGGTGACGTTTATGGAATCTCCCTGTCTTTTCCATACTGCCTCCGCCTTAACCCCTTTTCTCCCAGAGGCCAGGGTGTGTGCCTGTCTGACCTGCACTGAGTCCTCGATTCGGCTGGGAGGTCCTCTTGTTCATTGCGTCTTGTTTCTTGCCATCAGACCTCGGATACATTTCCAAACCTCTCTCTGTCTGAACACCTCTGATCCCAGAGCCCTGGGGCCCAGCAGACCTTGCAGGCGGTGGCCGGCCCTGCCCCTCCCACTCCAGCCCCGGCCTTTCAGGCCACGCTCTCTCCTGTGCATATGCCCTTGCTCCCCGGCACACGCCTCCCTGCCCTTTTCTCCTGGTTCTTTCCTGGTCATCCTTCAGGCTCACCTCGCCGGCAGCTCCCAGGGCAGCCCTGCCTGCCCGCCTGTCTGACCCCAGGTATGGGCTCTCAGAGCGCCACGTTCTTCACCTCTGTAGCTCCCCTTACCTGTGGCAGCCTTACATGTCCTCGTGTGACTTTGATTAATGACGTGTCTCTCACCACACTTGAAGATCCAGGAGTCAAGAAGATTGATCCCCAGCACCCAGCACAGTGCCTGGCACGGGGCAGGCGCTCAGCCAAACACCTGCTGGATGGTTGGGGTTGGTGGGAGGTCGGTGGAGGCATGAGTGGGCAGGTGCGGTGATGGGTGGGCGGGGTGAGCAGTGACCGGTCGATGATGGCTGAGTGGCTGGCTGGCTGGCTGGCTGGCGGGCGGGCGGGGAAGCACCAGTCAGTAAGTTTCCAGAACCTCCTTCCTCTCCACTTTATCAGACAAACACTCCTTGGGACCTGCTGTTTGACTGTCCTTCAGGACACACAGGTGACTGAGACACCTGGAAAAGACGCAGAACATTGCCAGGGCCGTGACCCAGTGTCCCAGAGGATGGTGGCAGCGTGTGGGGCTGGCGGGGGCGCCTGCCAGCTCTTCTGTGCCACCTCCCGCCCTCCCGGGACAAGACCTGTCTCTGAGGAAGAAGCCCTCTTCTCCTCTCCCTGCCCCCCACCCCCCAGCGGCCCCTCCTCCCCTCCTGGGACCTTAACAGCCGGCCTCCCTGCGTCCCTCCCTCCCCCGTGAGCTGACTTGTCCAGGTAGCGCCCCAGCAGCCTCGTCCTGCCCTGTGGCCTCTTCCCCTCTTAACCCTTTGCAGTCTGGCTCAACGGCCCCGGCTGTGCCCTCCACCGCCCCTCCGCAGGCCTCCAGGGGCTGCTAATGGGCTCATTTTGTGTTCCTCCTGACCTCTGAGTAACACTTGCTACCACTGCCCAGCCCGTCCCCCCGCTTCTTTATTATCCTGTTAGTTGAAGTGTTTTCAAAGAGCCCCGCCCCCGCCTGCCCACCCCCACTGGACATCAGAGCGACCAGGGGCATTTCAGATGCCGAGGCCTGGGCCCTCAGGGTGGTCAGCATGAGCAGCCCGTGCTGAGAATCAGAGCGGGGACAGTGGCTCCTGGGTCCTGCCCAGCGCCCCCAGCCGAGCTGTCTCTCACCTGGATTATTCCACCAGCTTCCAGCACGGGACTCTGCTCCTTCCAGCCTCCCTGAGGGCGGTCCTCGCAGCAGCGGGGTCCACTCACGTCACCCCTCTCTCCACACCTCCCTTAGCACGGAATCTGCTGCCTTCTCGCCGCTCCCTCCTCACGCACCGGCCTCCAGGCTGGCGTGCCCGCGCTGGGGCGGCAGGGTCAAGGGCCACGCCCGCACCCCACTGCCGTGGTGTTCCCCTGGCCCCTCTCTCCCCATCACACGACGCAGCCCTGGTGTGTTTGCCTGGCCCACCCCAGTGGAATGCAGGCTCTGTGAGGACAGGTGCGTGGTTTGTCTGCAGGGGAGGTTTCCCCGGCGCCCGGCATCTGAGGTGCTCAGCGTTTGCTGAGCAAATGACCGCGTGGCTTCACGGGAAGGTGTGTGTCCAGGAAGCAGCCGATCTGAGAGCTGCGGGGGTGGCATGGTGTTCCGCGGAACCCGGCCTGGGAAATGCTGCAGGATGACACCCCTCGTAGGATGTGTCCATACGGGTGCCTTGCTCATCCTCGTAATGTGCAGTCAGCAACGTCCCTGCTTTTATTCCAGCTGCTTCTGCTCTCCTGTCCTTTGAGAACTGGCCTACGTCCTTGCCCCTCCCACCGCCTCCCATGGGAGTGAGGTTCAAGTCCTGTCCTGACATCATCGAGTTTGGGGGCGGGGGTTGGGGGGAGCGGCTGCCGCTCATGCCCTGAAAGCCCGCCGAGCTGTACACTTAGGATTTCTGTTGTTTTTTAAAGGTATGTGACCCTTCAGTAAAAAGCTATCCTTTTATTGGATGAGAACAAGTGAAGGGCTGGGCTCAGGCCCCGTCTCAGAGGGAAGCAGGGAGCCTCGCGTCCATGCCCCCAGCACTTCTGGGATCCAGGGAGCTCAGCCCGGGCAGGTGTAGCTCCCCCGGCCAGGAGCTGTGTGGGGTTGTGCAGGGTGGGTTGCAGCCTGCCCTGTACACAAGGGCGTGTGGGGGAAGGGCAGGCCGGCCGAGGCCCCGAGAAGGCAGGGGCGTCACGCCGAGGAGTTCCCGCTGTACTCTGGGCAGTCGGGAGACGTGGCAGCGAGGCAGGCAGGCAGGCAGGAGGGGTCCCACAGTGTCTGGGCAGCCTGGTGACTGGCGGGTGGCAGGCAGGACCGTGCCCAAACCGGGCAGTGGGGCCGGGGGGCCGAGGGCGTCCAGGTTCAGAGCTGTCCAGGAGATGACAGGAACCCGAGGAGGGAGAGGAGAGAGAAGGGGCGCCGGCCCGCCCTGGCCGCCCAGTGGCGGTTCTCCTCCGGCCCTCCTCCTCCTCCTCCTCCTCCTCCTCCTCCTCCTCCTCCTCCGAGGGCTTCTCCCCGCCCGCCGGCTCTTCCCTGCCTCCACATCACAGTGTCTTCTCTGTCTTCCCACTGCTCCACTGCCTGGAAAGTTTGTGGCTTCGAGCAGCGCTTTACTCCTCGTACCTCTCAGGACTCTGGGGCTGGGATGCGGGCGGAGTCCAGCATGGACGGCTCCTCTCTGCTTCACCGCGGCGGGGCCTCTGGGCCGCGCACACCTCTCTCCCCTCCGCGGGGCCTCCGCACCGCAGACTTCTCCACGCCGGCTGAGCTCTGAGAGGAGAAGCTGACGCTGCCTGCTCCTCGAGACCAGGCTCGGCCCTGCCAGCGGGATGCTTCTGCCATGTTGTTTTGGTCAAAGAAGTGAGAGGCCGGATTCCAGGGGAGGGGCACAGACCCCCGTCTCCGTAGAGCCGAAGAAGTCACAGCCACACCAGTCATGGGAAAGCAAAGAGCGCTTTCAGTATTTATGTTCTTGCCTGAAAAGCATTTAGGATGCTCCTCAGCTGAGAGAGCCCATGAGCTCTGATTGCATCTCCCACAGGCACACACGGCGCTGTCAGCCGCGTCTGTGCCCAGCATGGTGTGCCGATCGATCGCAGGGCCTCCATCCGCTCCCCGCAGCCCCTCGTCCTCTCTGGAGTGGTGTGGGGAGCGGGGGGGATGCTGGGCCTAGGGCGCCCCTCCCCGAAAGCAAGGCTGAGCAGGCTCACTGGCCTCCTCGCCTGCCGGTTCCTGTTTCCTGCGGAGCTTGTGGCAGCTGTGCACAGTCGGCCTGGCTCTCGGCCTGGCCCTGTCTGTATGACAAGCAGAGCAGAAGAGGGGGGCTCGGGGGCATGAGTGGGGAGACCCATGTCCACAGACACCCGCCTCGACCCTCTGCAGGCTGCCCAGCCGCCCCTGATCGAGCCCCCGGGCTGGTCCACACACGTCCCCCCCGCGGACCCTCTGTCCCAACGCTCTCAATGGCAACTGCAGTTTTTGGTGTCTTTTACCTTTATAATTTATAAAATTTAACTTTTCATTTTGAAAACCTTTAGACCAACGGAAAACTTGCAGATTTCAGTAACTCCCATAGCCCCAGGTCCACCCAGAGTCCCCCACTGCCAACACTGGGCCACGTTTGCTTTCTCTCCGAGCATGCAGCTGTGAACAGGGGCTTGTGAGGACCCTCAGAGGCCAGGCCCCGGCCTCCTCCCTTTCCCCTGCGGCACCTGCCGTCTGTCGCTGCCCGTTAACGCAGCCTGGCCCTCCTGGCCCGGCGTCCCGCAGGTCTTCCCCCTGTGTCCTTTCCTTCTCCTGTCACCTGGCCCAGCTTTGTTCCCCAGGACATGCAGCACTGAAGAGTTGGGGCTCCCTGCTTGGTGGGAGGTCCCTCGGCCTGGGTCTTCGGGGCATTTCTGTCCCTGTGAGTCTGCGCTCTGGGGACAGGCCTGGTCCCCCCACGCCCTTGCCCGCTGCTCCTGCTGTGCTGGGCTGCCCTGGGCGGTGCGGGACCTGCCCTCCCCAATCATGTGCACCCACCTCCTTCCCTGAGGAAAGGCCCTTCCTGCTTCCAGCCCGCCGGTGTCGCCCTGGTCAGCGTCCACTCCAGCCCCAGTGACCAGATGCTGTGGGCCCTGGACAGCAGGTGGAACGTGCACGTCCGAGTTGGGATCACCGAGGAGATGCCGGTGGGGACCGACTGGGAGCACGTGCCAGGTAGGGGCGCTGGGTGGGCGGTGGCCACTGCGGCCACACTGGGTCCTGGTTTGTTTCCGAGGCTCTGCTGAGGCAGGTGACAGCAAGCGTCTACCTCAGTGTTCCCCAGCATGGGCACCCCACAAGCAGAGTGCCAGCCCGTGTCCTTGGGGTTCCTTGTCGGATGACCGTTTCCGGACCGCCTGGGCTCTGGTCCTCGGGTCTTGGGCTCTTGCGGCCTTGCCGGCCCTGCAGACAGGGCATCCTTTCCCTGGGCTTCCGCTCGGTGCCCAGCCAGGAGGAGAGCAGGCTTGCGGGGAGGGTCGGTCCGTCCCTTCCGCGGCCGGGGCCGAGGGCAGACAGACGCTCCGTTTGCCTGCAGGGTTGCAGGCCTGCCAGCTGGCCCTAAGCGCCAGGACCGTGTGGGCCCGCTGCCCCAACGGGGATCTCGCCCGACGGTACGGCGTCACCGACAGAAACCCTGCCGGAGACTACTGGAAGAAGATTCCCGGGCACGTGACGTGTTTCACAGGCAGGTGCCAGGGCGCCGGGGCTCCCGTGGATGACGCCAGTGGGGCTCTGGTGGGGGGCTGGGGCGGTGCTGCTCCCACGGGGCTGGTTCACCCAAACAGGAGCCCATCCCAGGGTCACACCTGCCGCGGGCCACGCAGCGCCCAGACTCTGCCAGGGTCTCCCGGGAAGAGGACGGGGCGCCGGGCCACCCCCTTGAAGGCTGAGGAAGCCTAGGCGCCGGTTGGGGGGTGCCCGGGGCCCCACCACTAGGCAGCGCGCGTGCAGTTGTGGAGCCAGGCTGGGGAGTAACGGGCGTGCGGCTGGCTCTTGTCCCCGCAGTGACCTTGTCAGATGAGCTGTGGGCAGTGGGCCCCCCCGGCTCCCTCCTGCAGCGGCTGACTAGGACTTTCAGCCACTCCCGCGGCGCCCCGAGCAGCCAGGCCACCACCCCCCACCCCGAGGACCTGGACGACGAGTGGGAGGTCATCTGAAGGAGCTCTCGGCGGGGAGGCCGCCGAGACTCGTGTGGCGGACACGGGCGGTTTACAGTCACTCGCCCTTGGACACACCTCGCCCGCTCTCGTCAGACACGTCTAGCCAGGTCGGACGCCCCGCTCTTGCTTTCCTCCGTGTTTGTTTCCGTCTCGTTCCAGAACCCACAGCCTTGGCCGAGAGGTCCAGAGCCGTTGCTGTAGCAGCAGTGCCTCTGAACTCCCGCTGAGGCCGTCCCCAAGTGGGACGGTGGCTGCTCCAGTTGCATGCACTACGGTTACCGCTGTCTGCTGCGGTCACCTTCCCATCACTGACCGCTCCCAGGCCCGTGGAGCCCAAGGTCAGTGCCGTCCACCTGCCGAATGTGTTCCTGGGATGGCTTCGTCTCCACCACAGGGTCCCCCCACCTCCTCTCTGAGACACAGGTCCCAGCGCCCATTCCCTGCTGGCCACACCAGATGGGAAGCCAGCTGTGCCAGGATGGGGACACACGCATAGCAACATGCACACGCCACGCACGCCCTCCCTGCCCGCTCCCAGGCGGCTGGGCTCGCCTCCAGCAGAACAGTAAAGGCCAGTGGGTGACCTGGAATACGGAAGTGTGCGTGTGTATCCGAGGCAGGTGTGGTGGGACGTGGGAACCTTAGCCATGTTAGTGACATAGGAATGTCTTAGGGTGACACTCAGCCCTGCTGCTGGTGACGTCGTGAAAACCAGAAGCACCTTCAGAGGATGAATCTACTAATTCTTGCCTTTTTTGTTTGTTGTATTACAAACCTACATAAGATACCTCACTTGAAATCAGATCTTACAAATTTAGAAGAGAAATGTATTTTCTGAAACCAGGGGAAGGCTTTTGATTCCTTCCCCTGGTTTATCCTGAGCCTGCACTGTTCTCGGCTGCAGCTTCAGAGGATGGACACTGCCCCGCATGTCCTCGGTGTGTGGGGCAGCCACGGGACCTGCCTGCTGGCTGCGAGTGGCAACCAGACACTGTCAGCGGGCATCTGGGTGGGTGCCCAACAAGGTTGAAACTGGGGCCTGCTGTGGCCACGTCAGAATTCAGTCCATGGGCTCGGCCTGCAGTGCCCACCCTCGTCGCTGGCATCGGAGCTGTAGGACTCGGCAGCCCAGCCAGGCATCCGCCCTGAGCCCGCCACCCCTCCCTCTTGGAGGCAGCCCCACGGAAGGACTCCAGCCTGGCTGCTTTTTTTAGCCTGCCCTTGGCCCGGGGCCCAGTTACTCAATGCCTGTTTTCTACTAAGCAAGTGTGTCCGGGAGCCCCCAGGCCACAGGTGAAGAGCGATAAGATTTGTTCTCTGACAGGACGCAGCCAGCCACGAGGATGGAGGTTTTCCAGGTCTAAATGAGGACAAGATGCTGAAATCCCAGACCTTACTTACTACTTCACTTTTGTAGAACCCTTGTTTTTCAGAAGTCTGGTGACAGCAGAGGGAGCCCAGGCTGGCTGAGGCTCCTCTTCTGCGTATGTTGTGCCTTGCCCGGCTCCTCAGACGGCAGAGCTCTCCTGAACCCGCGGGACTTCAGTGCAATTAAACCCCAGTCTCGTTAGTTTGATACTTTTAAACTACTTGTAGCCTCAGTGCTTTGTACAGTTTTCTTCCTTTTTTTTTTTTTCTTTAGTTGTGCTTTGAGACAGTGCAATAAACTAGACTTTTCCGAGCCTAGTCGAGTCTGATGTCTGAGTGGTGAGAAGGTGCCCTGAGCAGGCACTCAGGAAGGCTGTTCCCACTGGTGCCGCGAAGAATCTGCTGCTGGTGTTGCTAGCCCAGCCCCACGGCCAGCAGGGTGTGGGCAGATGTCATTTCATGACCAGTTTGCCCGGGGGCTGTCCTGGGGGAGTGCCACTGCAGAGGTGGCCCTGGGGAGGACACCGTACCGAGAGGCAGACTGCAGTGCCGCTGTGGGCAGGCTCTGAGGGCTCAAGACCCTGGGCCTGAGTCCACCCAGGACACAAAACCAGATACCAGAAGTGCCCTAGTGGAAACCAGCACGTGGAAAAAGGTCACGTTCATGACAGCAGCGGGATGCGTCATGTGCCAGGAAACACCCTGAACAAGAAATGCCAGACTCTGTCGAGAGCTGGCCAAGCTTTACTGAAGACTTCAAGAGAGCCTGGACTGGGATGGCAGTCGGCATTCCTGATGGAAGACCACAGCCGTCATGCAAAGAAAGACACCAGTCCTTTCCAAAGGCATTTATGGCTTTCACTCAATTTGTCAAAATCCCCACTGGGATTTTCTTTGTTGGGGGAGGCAGAGAAGAATCCATAAAACAATGTTCATAGCCACAGACACACCCCTTGACTGTGCCAGATATGCGGCGAGGCTCTCATGCGTGCAGCTTCACGTCCTCAGTAGGGCCCTGAGAGGTCACTACCATTAGCCCCAGTGAGACTCAGAGAGGCGAAGTAACTTGCTTAAGTCAACACAAGGAGCGCTGGGACTCCAGACCTGTGCTGTGTGACGCCACCTCGTCTTGAGAAGAAGAAACAGATGAGGATCGCCAGGAGTGATGACGGGGGCCAGCCAACGAGGTAGGACGTGGACGGAAGGGCCAGTGACGTCGGGCAGCCCAGCGAGGCCCACGGGGAGCTGACGGGGTGAGGGTGGCACGCGGGTGAGTGGACGGGACGGTGACTTCACCGTTAACTGGTGCGGCCCGCTACTGAACCATTCAGACAAAATAAACATTACGTGGATTAAAGAATCTTAAAACTAGGGGGCAAAAAACAGTATCTGACTTCTGGATGGCAAGCACTTTCTAAACTCAAAAGTAGTGGGGAAAGTCAGAGGAAAATACTATATAGATTTGATCTCTTCAAAATATATATAATGCTGTGAATTAAAAACCCTGCATAAAATTAGAAGGGGAAATAATCGCAACAAGTCGGAGGAACGCCGAAGACACACGTGTGGACAAAGATGAAAGGGCCCTGCTTAGTGAGCGCCCAGGGCGGGGGTGCACATGGAGCAAGCAGGGGCCCCCCGTGGGCACAGCCCTTCTGGGAAAGCCACCGACAGTCCAGCAGCAGCCTCAAAACCCTCAAGCCCCGGAACTCCTACTTCTGGAAGCCTGTCCTCAAGAACAAATCCGAAGTCAGGGTTAAACATACAGCGCGGCATCGTTTGTAATTGTGAAACACTAAAAACACCTGACCTTCGGGAGCATTCCTCTCATGAAACGGTATATGCGGCTGTTACAAAGCATGTGTGTTCCCGGGGGATATGTGTTCTGAGCAGTCAGTCTGTCATGCAGTTTTATCATAGCAGCGTTAAAGCTCTTGGGCGTGGTAATGATCATGTGAGTTTGCAGGAGATCATACATACAGGGAGAGGTAGATAATGCCAATGGACACTCTTCTAACTTTTGGTGGGTTTGAAATCTTTTTCATAATTCCAAGGCGCAGAGGAGGGGCAGAAAGACACTACACAAGCAGCTGGTCAAGGTGGTCACCTGTAGTGTGTACCTTTTTGTATCTTTTGAATTTGAGCCATGTAAATGTGTTATTTATTCCAAAAATAAATAAAATTCACATTTTAAAGACTCAGTTCTAACATCAACTCTTTATCGTATCAGCGCTAGCTGAATCAAATATCACAAAGTAAACACCAAAGGCTTCTCAAAAATCGTATTTACACAGTGTTTTACAGTATATGGAAATGCTTACTCTACAGTAAGTTTTTAAATACTAGATTTGATCTGATGTCATGTGAAAAAGTATGCATAGAAAAAAAATTTGAAGATATGTATATGTGTGCATAGAGGGAAAACATCAGAAAATACACCAAAATGCTAGTAGCAGTGGTTGTCTGGGTGGTGGGATGCTGCCAGGCAGGCGGGCAGCCTCTTTATCTGGGAGCTGCATGGAGGGGCCCTGCCGCATCCTGCCCTGGATTTCTCTGCACAATCCGAGTGTTGTACCATGAGCATGCATTCTATCAGCAGAAATTCTTTATAAAAGTCACTGGAGATGTGGGAATTCCCTGGCGGTCCAGCGGTTAGGACTCCTCGCTTTCACTGCCTGGGCCCCGGGTTCAGTCCCTGGTCGGGGAACTAAGATCTCGCAAGCCGCACAGTGTGGCTAAAAAAAAAAAAAAAAAAAAATCACTGAGGATAGAAATCTCTTCTCTTCAACCTCTGCGTTGGTTGGGATGGTTACACGTGTGTTGACATCGGTCATGACCCCTCAAACCACACACTTAAAGTCTGGGCATTTATTATGTCAAGTATGCCTCAATTTTAAACTGTAGCAGGACAAAACCAGTCACCGTGGAGCAGGGGTGCTTCACATCCACTCACTTCTGAAGCAGAAGCCTTCCCCAACAGTGCCTGTTTCCCCTCCGTCCAGACTTCAGGAAGCACCCTTGTTCTGAACAGGATTCCAGGTAACTTAGGAAACTGCTCTCAATACAGTATTTTAAAGTTGAAGAAATTGACAGGAAAGGAAATCAGTGGGAATATCGAGGTAGTAATGGGGTAAGTTAGCACACAAAGGAGGCAGTCATGCCACCACGGCCAAAGTGGGGGCAGAGCAGGGGCCTTGTAGCCACAGGGCTGTGTGTCCCTCTCGGGCTCCAGGCACAGGGTCACAGTGCCTTGGGGAGGAGCAGCCCATCCTCCTTCCTCCTCCCCGACAGGTGTCTGGGCTGCAGAGATCCTGGCCCCTGAGCTCTCCGGAGTTGGAAGTTCACTGGGCCCCTGGGTGGGCGTGGCGGGGGCAGTACTGGCAGGAGTGGGGTTTTCTTTAGACAAGGTTCATGGAATGAAGGAAGTGAACAAACGAACCAAGGCGCTTTGCCCCAGACACGTGGGCCTTGTCCCAGGCAGAGCCATTGCCTTGGAGAAGCCATCAAGGCCACCTGCCAACAGCCAAGAGCTGAGTCTCCTGGCTGACTCTGGCCCTCCCCAGGCCTCCCTGCTCATCGCCAGGGGGACAGTGGTGACGGGGGGTGCTGGAGGGCCCAGGGGAGCGATAAGGCCAGTGCTGAGGCCCGCCCGCCCGCCCTCACTCGGCCGGCAGCAGCGGCCAGATAACCCTGAGGCTTCTCCGCCCTGCACTGTTGCTCTGGGTTCTCTGCTCCCATGGATGCCTGGGGTGCCCTGAGCCAGGCGTCCCCAGTGGGACTCAGTGGGAGCTGTGCCAGGAATCAGGCCCCGCTCTGCCGCCACAGGGCTTCGTCAGCCTTCCCTGTGGCTCCCTGTCCCACCCAGCCGCGGCCAGGACACCCGGGGCTGACGCCCCCGCTGCCCTCTTGCCCTGCACCCCTCCAAGCTATGAAGCTGTGCTCCGGCTGGGCCCCCTGCTGTGGTGCCCAGAACAACTCCTGCCTGTATCCTGCCCTGCATGCCAGGACCAGCCCAGGGGCTGCCTCCTGCTCCCCGGACAATGGGTTCTGTGGGGTCCCCGGCAGGGAGCCCCCCCAACCTTGCATCACCCCATCCCCAGCCCGTGGGGCTCAAAGGAGTTCGTCACCAAAGGGGCAGCTGCAGGTCTAGCAGGGAAGCGGATGGGGGCCTAGCCCTGTGCCTTGGGCCAGGAGGGCTGACCCCACAGAGGACAGAGCTGGGACCGGGGAGACATGAGGGGAAGTCCGCACGCCCAGGTCCTCCGTCAGGTGCCCAGGCTCTTTCCAGGCAGAAGCTGCTTGGGCACGAGGGCGCCGAGAGTTCCCAAAGCCCAGAAGCCACGGCGACCTGCTGCTCTGGTCTGCGCTTTCCGCCTCCTCCAGAGGAACGCACCCTCCCCCAGCAACGCATCCACGGTAAGAACCAGGGGACTCCTGATGTCCCAAGGTTTAAGCTAGAAGATGCTAGTATCCACTGCCCCCAAGTGTCAAGGTTCAGAAAAGCTATTTAACTGGGCCAGGACACACAGCAGGAGGGGAGAAGCCCTCACTCCCACCCAGAATCTAGGATCGGCACTGGGCCGTACACCCCTCCATCCCCCAGCCCTCCCCACCAGGGCTGTGTGCCCACCCACCCTACGCTTCGCTTCCCAGGAACGGGGGTCACATCCTTTCCAGGGCAGGTGGGGAGCTTGGAGATGCTCCAAAACCCCTTTGTAAACAGTTGGGGACACTGAAGCCCAAGGCAGGGGTTTATCCAAGGTCACCCTCAGAGTGGGTGGCAGGTGCAGACCAGAACCAGGCCCCCTGACAGAGCTTCCCGCTGCCCAGGCCCCTTCCACAGCCCCCCTCCGACGGCCCACCACCCTGGACTCTGCCACCACCACCCAAAGCCCCTTCGGCCCCCAGGCATGCCCCCCCTCGGGGACATTGGGGGCAGGGTGGGCAGTGGGTGCCCCCAGCCAGGCGGTCACTGTCCATCGGGCAGATCGTTAGCCCTCTGCTCCTGGCAGAACATCGTGGCCCTCCAGCCCATGCCGGCGCGGGTTGAATTTCACGGCCCAGCAGAATTCCCAGGCAGGACGGCCTGGCCATCCCTGATCCCAAGGCTCCTTGGGGCACGGACCCAGCTTCTCAGCCAGGGTCCCTTTGTCCTGAAGGGTCAACCAGTCTCCATCTTCAAACCCTTCCTGCGGAAACCAGCTCTACTGGCTGAGGCTGGAGGGCCCGCCCACGGGGTTACGCAGCCACCCCCATCAGGAGTCCCAGGATTAGGTACCTGCTAGTCTCCAGAGGAGAGAGCCAAAGGGCCGACCGTGACAAGTCCAGGCCTGGGCTTCTTTGGGGAGGGGGCAGTCCCAGTGACAGCCAAGGAGGAGGCAGGTGGCCAGCACGGGACGGGGGCAAACAGGAGGCACAGCCTGGGTCCTGCCCTCCACAGCTCGGGACCTGAGGCCCAGCCCCACAGGGGAGTGGTCGAGGCCCCACCTGCTGACGGGGCAGAGAACCTCCACCCAGCACCCACGGGCGGTTCCCTTGGCCTCCAAGCCTTTGCACACACCGTCCCCCTGCCTGGACACGTCAGTCCACCCCCCTGCACCTGCCCAGCTCAGCTGTCTCTCCCTCTGGGACACCTTCCCAGAGGCTCTAAATCAAGATGGGAGGCCGCTCCTCAGGGTCTGGGTAGTTAGAGCTGAGGGCAGGGCCCGGATCTCAGGCGTCGCCTGACCCTGCAGCCCAGCTCCACGCAGGGAGGTGGGGAGCTGAGCACGGCCGGATGCAGAAGACCTGCAGCTCCGGGTCCGCCTGCCCGTCCTGGCCAAGCCCCCAAAGCACGCTACACACAAAGCAGAGATTCTGCTGTCCAGAGAACAATATATGTAAAGTGCCGGGTACAACGCTCTGAAAAATAGTATTCTCCAAAAATCCAGCACCCGGGGTGCCCCCGCAGTCTAGCCCTTGCCCGTGAGGTCCAACGGCTGCAGGAAGGGCGGCAGCGGCAGCTCGTCCAGGGCCTCGGGGAAGCGGCCGGGCGAGATGGCGGTGACCAGCACCTGCATGGCGCGCGCGAAGAGCGAGGGTGGCGCCAGGCCCGCCAGCCACTGGAACTTGTCCTCGCCCAGTAGCCGCTGCCAGCGCGGCCGGTCGCCCAGCAGCTCGCGGCGGGCCGGGCCGGTGGCGTCCGCAGGTGTGTACAGTGCCAGTAAGTCGAGCAGCAGCAGGCGGCGCTGGCGCGGCTCCCCAGGCGCAGGCGCCCCGACGGCGGGGGCGGCCCCGGCGTCACGGCCCAGCTGACGTAGCAGCAGCTCGAGCGGCGTGAGGCCGCCGCCATCGCGCAGGCCAGGCGAGGCGCCGTGGCCGAGCAGCAGGAAGAGGCACTCGGGGCGCGCCAGCTCGCAGGCCACGTGCAGCGACGTGCCACCGCCCTCCACGCGGCTACAGCCTCGCCGGTCGAGCAGGCGCGCGCGCTCCTCGGCCGGGAAGTCGCGCACAGTGCGCAGGATGCGGCGCAGGATGCCCACGCGGTTGTAGCGCACGGCCAGCGCCACGTGCGGCCCGGGCGCCGCGCAGCAGCGGAAGCCGGCGCTGGGCGGCGCGAGCGCGCACCGCGGGAACGTGGCCAGCAGGTAGTGCGCGTACGCCTGGTGGTCGTGCACGAGTGCGTAGAGCAGCGCCTCCGACGGCGAGTAGGCGGCGGCGCGCCCGCGCTCGTCCCAGTGGAAGGCCTCGCTGGCGCGCATGTCCTCCAGCAGCCACACAGGCAGCAGGTCGCGCACGGCCTGGTAGAAAGCGAACGACGACTTGCGGCACTGCTTCTGCGCCCGGGAGCGCGCTGTGCCCGCGCCCTCGGGCCCGCCGTCCGCGCCGCCCCCCGGCCGCCGCGCGTCCCACGGCATGCTGGCGGCGCCTCCCGGTCTCACGGCATGGGCCTGGGGCCGACCACCTGCGGGCGGAGGGAAGCGCAGTGAGGGTTGAGGATCCGGGCGGAGAGGGGTCTCCCGTCCAATCCTCACACAGCCCCACCTGTCCGGGCCTCTCTAGTACCTGCCCCCAGCCTCCGACCGGCCCTCCCAGTCACTCCTCACAGCTTCCCTTCTCTCCTAGGCCCTGAACCACCTCCCACATCCTTGATCTAGCTGCACCTGCTCGCCCTCCCCAAAACTGTCTTGTTCTCCGGTACCTCTGCTAAAGATGCCCTTCCCTGTCCCTGCCCTCACAGCCCCAGCTACCGTCAAGGCCACACAGAAACTCCACACCCCGTCCAGCCCAGGGACCCACTGGAAGAGTTCCTGCTCCCACCTGTGGCAGCTGCATCCAACTCCAGTCAAGGGAAAAGCCAGGTAGGGGACTAGGAAAGCTGCATCCCACATCTCAAGCTGAGCCAAATCTTTTCTGTAGCCCAAGCTCCCTATCCCCAACCCCATCTAACCTTGACCCTGTCGCGGGGGTCCCTACCCCAGGCCAGGCAGGGTCAGAGCTCTAGACTCAGACCTACCTGGCTAGCGCACCGCGATTACCTAGTTCTGTGTAGGTGGGTGTATTACTGTTCCCTGAGCCTCAGCTTCTTCATCTGTAAGAAAGAGGGAAGGCAGTCTGTGAGCCGCAGCAGGAAGTGGGGGCCTCTAGCCTTCCACCCAAACATGGTGTTTACTGGATGTCACCGCCCCTAGCTCCTGGGAGGAGGCAAGAGGATGAAATCAGCCTAGAAACTGGCGTGTACACTCTTCACAGCCTGTAAATCCCCTCCAGGTCTGCTAGCGCCCTGAGTCTTCCCAACGACTAGAAGAAGCAGGTACTGTCATCCCATTTTCCAGTAAGGGACAAACTTGTCCAAGGTCAGTCGGCAAGTCATGGTAGAGACAGGCCTGGAACCCAGATCTCCTAACTCCAGAAGTGGGAGGACCCCCAACCCACAGGGAACCCAGCTTGAGCCCTAACCTTGCCCTCTGAGCCCCCTGCGCCAACCTGAGCCCTGACCTCCAACCCCTGGCCCTGGCCCAAGCTCCCCACTGCGTTTTCTCAAGGGTAAGCCCTTGGTCACAAGGGACCTAGGTCAGCGGATAAGCTGCATCCACACACACTGGGTAACTAAGTTACAGAGACGGGCACAGGGGTTGGGGGATGGAGCCACAGCACCCTTTTGGGGGACACCGTGACTGGAGCAACCCCCCACGCCTGGGTCTCCGCGCCCCGGGTGTACCCTGTGTGGACACTGGGAGCGGGGCAGGTTACGTAAAGTTGAGCCGCCCCACGTCACCGGGCAGCGAGTCACGGTCGCGGCTCAGTGAATGGGGGGTTGGGCCACCGAGGGCAAGGCCGCGCGCCCAGGGCCGCCCGCCAGTTCCTCCCCGTCCCCTACTGGCGGCACGGCCGGACCCCGGGTGGCCGCGGGTCGCGGGTCGAGGCCAGAGTGTCTGCGGGCCGGTGGCCGGCGCAGCGAGGGCTGCACCTGCGTGCGCGTGTGTCTGGGGGGGATGAGGGGGGCGGCGGCTACACGGCGAGCCGACCGAGGAAGGGGGACTCACCTTGGGGGTCGGAGGGGCCGCTGGCCTGGCGTCCCCGCCCCCGCTGCGGGCCGGAAAGCTTGCTGTCCCCCCCGCGGGTCGGCGCGCAGGCGAAGCTCCCAGGACAGACGGACGGGAGGGTGCCGCCGCCGCCCGCGCCCGCGCCCGCCGCAGCCGCGCTCTGAGCCGCCGCGGCCAGATCGCTGGGCGGCGGTGCCGGCGCCGGCGGCGGGCGGGCGGGCGGCGGGCGGCGCAGTGCGGCCCCGGCCGGGCAGGACCGCGGGGCCGCCCGCCGCCGCCATTGGCCCGCGCTGCCGGCTCCCGCCGCCACCCATTGGCCACCGCGCTGCACCATTGTTACGTCACCGGTCGGCGGGCGGGGCGCCCAGGGGGACCCGCGGAAAAGTTGGGAGAAACTTGAGGGCGCGCGGGGGGCGGGGCCGGGATGGGGAGTGAGCGGGGCGGGGCTCCCGGAAACCCGAGTGGCCGGCGAGGAAAGGCTCCGGGCTTGGAGCTCCCGGCGGCGGGAGACCCGCGCCGGGAAGGGCCTCTGGGCCCCGCCTGCTGTGACCCGGCTCAGTGAGAGACTGGGCGCGCACTTAGGCGCTCCGGCTCCGCCGAGCGTGCCTTTCTTCGGCACCCCACGAGTCGTACTCCACGTCCCCTTTACGCTGACCCTCTGTGACCTTGGGGATGACCTCCTCCGAGACTGTTTTCCGGGACTGTACGTGGAGTTGTCGGGGCCTAGGAACTGTGACCCCTAAGGGCCCTGGCCTCTTTCTGCCCGGGAGGGTCGGGGCGTCTCGAGCCCCTGCTCCAAGCTGACTTTCCCAGGGAACGAATGGATGAACGGATGGAGACAGCCATTTATGAGGGCCTAGTGTGTACCAGTCTCTGTGCTAAACATACTTGATTTCAGTTCATTTTCGCAACTGGTAGCCGTGGGAATTATGACCCCTAATTCACCGGCCAGGAAATCGGGGCTCACTGGGAGGTGACCTCCAAGTGAGGAGCAGCCAAAAGGGAAGCTGGGCGCTTCCTCTTCTTTCCTTCAGACATCTGTGGCGGATGGGGCCCTGACCACCCCGGCCTCTCCACAAGCGGGCCAAAGTGTGGAGCGCATACGTGCCGGAGACCCACCCGATACCCCCACCCAAAATGCCACCCACCTCAGTGCAACATGGCCCTGCAGGCCCTACCATACCTCTCAGGGGGTCCATGATCACCACCAGATTTACAGAAAACGATCATGGGCCAGGGGTGGGGGGGTACAGGGAACACTGGGCTGGGAGTCCAGGCTCTACCTCTGCCCCACCTCACCTGTCTTCTCCTCCCTGCTTTAGTCCTCAGTCTCCCTACAATTTCTCCCAGCTGTCCTGTTCCAGACCTCTCTGATGGGTGGGGCAAAGTGAATGGAAATCCTGGGGTTGCACGGTTGACATTGGCCTTCTGGAGACCCCAGACCCTGGGAGACAACATAGGGAGGTGGTGTCCCAGGTTAACTACCTGTGGCTCAAGACGCTAGCTGCCCTGCTCCCATGTCCCCATTCTATTCTTCAAGGGCTGGAGGTGAGACCTCACACCGTCTCCATGGCTACCGGTGGAATGAGGGTGACAAGGTGCAGCTGGCCTCGGGGTGTAGGTGTAGGTGTAGGTGCCTGGTGTGCAGCTGGCCTCGGGGCAGGTCTCTCTCCACCCCTCGAACCCTCCTCGCCACCCCCTTTGACGTGCCCTCCTCACTCTTCGCTGGGTTTCCCGAAGGCCTCTCTCAAAATCAAGTCCGACCCTGAAACAGGAGGGAAGGGGGCAGGGCACAACCTTTAAAAGAATGGCACAGCCCCAGGACACGACACAAACTGATTAGGACCAAAGAGGTCGAGATGGTGAACGAGTCAACTTCCACTAGACCTTGAGCCTCAGTATACGCTCCTTGTAATATATTAGCATATGCTAAATGACACACCCACATGACAGTTCCAAGGCCAACCATAAAGGTCTAAAAGTGGGCAGTGGCTCAATTCCTGGAAATCTCGCCCCTTCCCTAAAATAGCTGGAATACTCCTCCCACTCATTAGCCTGTGAAACTACCCACCCCTATAAGAACAGACAACCCCGTACCCTGGGGCCACTCTCTCCTTCTGAGATGGCCCACACTCTGTGGAGTGTGTTTCTCTCTAAATAAATCCACTTCTTACCTATCACTGTGTCTCTCACTGAATTCTTTCTGTGATGAGACATCAAGAACCTGAGCTTCATTAAGTCCTGAAACCAGATGTGTGATCTCAGTTAAAAGACCATGGGTTCAAGTCCCAGCCTGTGGGTGCAAGTCCCAATCTAAGTTGCACGGTTTCAACCCCATTTCTCCACTACTTAGAAAGCTTCCCATGGACATGGACTTAGCCAGAAAGACCAAGTGGGGCAGAGGAAAGGCATTCCTGGCCCGGACACAGCCGGAGCAAAGGTCTGGAAGTGGCAGAGGAAGGCTCCAGAGGTCAGTTGGGAGGGGCCAGGAAGCATAGGGCCTTGAATGGCTAGACAAGGAGCTTGGGTTTGTCCAAGGACCTGGAGGTTTGGAAGTTAGTGGATTATTTCAGGCATACAAAATGATAATATAACTTTGAAATGCCTGGGAGCCCCTGAGCCAGTTTAAGAACTAACACGTGGGGAGATCTGAAGGCCTGCGTGCCTGTCCTGCCGCCCAGTCCCAGCGCCGGCGCTTTCCCACGGTGGCAGCTGACACTGTAACCCTCTCCATCACGCTGTCAGCACTCCCGCTCAGCAGCTTGCCTTTTTCTCCCACGGTCACTTTTAGACTCACCCTCTGGGGTACGCGCCGCTCTGGGTCACACGTCATCTCTGTTGAGTCTTCTGCTGGTGAAAGCTGTCCCCTGTGCCCAGCACTGCTGTGCTGCTGTGAACACCCTGCCCGCGCCTCCGTGGGGCTGTGGCCGAGTCTGGGGCGGCGATGGGGGGAAGTGCTCCCCCTAAGGAAGCAGCGTCCTGTGCCCCCTGAGGCTGCGAACGGGGTTGGGGGGGGAGAGGGGGCGGAGGCGGGGCGGAGGGCTCAGTTCCCAGAGAGACTCAGGGGGCCTGGGGGTGGGGGGACTGCCCGGCTCAGGCCCGGCTCACCAGCACAGCCTTCTGAGTGTGGCTTTGACCTTTGACCCTGTCATGCTCCCCTCTCTCCTGGAACAGCTTGTCCCGCCCCCCGCAGGCTGGTGGCGTCTGTGTGCGGCCAGGTCGGAGGGGTAGTGGGCGAGGCTGCAAACACAGACGGACCCCGAGGTCAGTGGGAGGACTTCGGGGGAGCCAGGGCTCTGAGCAGGGGCTGCCTCGGGTTTTCTCAGGCTCCCTCTCGCCGCGGGGAGCAGACCCCAGGAGGAGAGGGTGGAAGCCCCAGTAGCCGACTGGCCTGGGAAGGTAGGGGTGGCACGGCGAGCGGCATGGAGGGCGCTGGGACAAGCAGCGAATTCGGTGTGGACTCTGACCAACTGGGGTGGGCGTGAGAGGGAGAGAACAGTCTAGAATGCCGCCTGGGTCGGGGAGGAGCAGGGGGTCGGGTGTCCCTGAAGATGCCTGTCAGCCACCTTGGCGTGTCCATGGTAACGGGAGGTGGAGGGAGAAGCCCCGCTGGGGACATACAGCTGGGGGTCACAGGGGAGAGAGGCACTGAAAGCATGACACCCGGAGCAAAGGCTCGGGGACTTCCCTGGTGGTCCGGTGGCTAAGACTCTGCGCTCCCAATGCAGGGGGCTCAGGTTCGATCCTTGGTCAGGGAACTAAGATCCCCCATGCCACAACTAAGACCCAGCGCAGCCAAATAAATAAATTAATTAAATAAAACATTCAGAAAAAAAAATGGGAGTGAAGGCTTGGAGGCCAGGCTGGAACATCCAGCATGTAGGGATGGGGAGAGGCCCTTGGAAGTCAGAAGGGCCCAGGTGTCCGGAGGAGGAGGGAGAGGCCACCTGGGACAAGTGCCACCAGCGGGTCAGGAGGATTTGGCTACATGGAGGTCATGGCGCCCTTTACAGAAGGTCATGGGACTGCAGGAGAAGCGTACGTGGAGAGGAGCGTTGGGGGAGGGACTGGGAAAGGTGTGTAGGGAGGAAAGGGGGGCTGGAGGTAAGTGGGTCAAAGAGTAAAAGAGCAGAGAGATGCCCCTGGTGGTCCAGTGGCTAAGACTCTGTGCTCCCAATGTAGGGGGCACAGGTTCGATCCTTGGTCACGGAACTAAGATCCCCCATGCTGCAACTAAGACCTGGTGCAACCTCAATAAATAAATAATTTTTTAAAAAAACGAGCCACGTGTGTGTGTGCATGCAGGCACGTGTGCATCTGTGCACATGCCTGGCATGCTGTGCATGCATGTGTGTACACGTGTCCGTGTGTAGTGTGCTGCATCTTGCACATGTGTGCATGTGTGCTCACGTGTGCAGCACACTGATGCGCCAAAACACTGATGCAGGAAGGACCTATGGAGCCATGACCTGGAGGCCAGCAGGGACTGGGCTGCCACGAGTGGAAGGAAGGCCCCTGCCACGGGCATGGACAGTTCTTCCTGCGGGGCAGAGGGCTGGGCATGGATGCCAGTGAGAGCACAGGTGAAGGTGAGTCGGAGAAGTCTACTCAGATGGCTTCTATTTTCAAGGTCATTCGCTTAGAGTGACAAGGGGTGGAGGGCAGTGCTTGAGGAGAGGGGTTCACTGACCACAGGGAGATCCTCCCTGACCTGAGCCCCAGCTGCCCCCAGCAAGCCCAGCAGAGCCTGTCATCAGAGCAGGGGGGGGATCTGGCAGGTGGCCCAGGACTGGGAGCACAGCTTGGGGTTTGTGCTGCAGGTAGAGAGGAGGGAGGGCAGCTTCCTGGGGGAGGAAGCTGGTGCCAGACAAGCTGGGTTCTAATCGCTACTCACCAGCTGTGGGACTTGGGCTGCGTAAATGCACCTGTCTGAGTGCCAGTCTCTATCTGTGACTTGAGTCAAGTAGATTTTCGGATCTCAAAAGGAAGTTGTGGGCCTCCCTGGTGGCGCAGTGGTTGAGAGTCCGCCTGCCGATGCAGGGGATACGGGTTCGTGCCCCGGTCTGGGAGGATCCCATATGCCGCGGAGCGGCTGGGCCCGTGAGCCATGGCCGCTGGGCCTGCGCGTCCGGAACCTGTGCTCCGCAACGGGAGAGGCCACAACAGTGAGAGGCCCGCATACTGCAAAAAGAAAAAAAAAAAAAAAAAAGGAAGTTGTTCCAGGGGACAGGATTGACCAAGGCCAGTATGGGAAGTGGCCAAGACCAGGGGAGGAGGGAGGGGTATCCCTCACCCACCCCCACCTCTCCTGGGTCCTGCACTACCGCTACCTGGCTGGGCTGGGCCAAAGCCCACCTGGCCTCCAAGGGTCTGCATTCAGAATGTATAAGGAGCTCCTGCAACCTGTTAGAAAGATTAACCCAGGAAAATGGGCAAGGGGTATGAATAGGCAATTCACAGGTTGGCCAATAAACCCATGAAGATGTTCAGCTCTGTAAGAAATGGGCAAACGTACAAGCTCTTGTTTTGCCTATTGGCAAAAACTGAGGATACTGAAAACAGCCTGTACTGACAAGGTCAGGAATCAAGCCCTCACTCTCATGCAGAGGAGGGGAGGGCACCTTGGAAGGCGCCACCAGCAGGGAAAATGCTCGTGCTCTTGGGTCCACCAATTTCTTTTGTAGGTATCTTATCCCAGATAAATACTGGCCCAAGTGCCAAATTCCATGTACGATGCTCACGGCTATGGTTTTGTTCACTTGTTTAATTCTTTACAGTTTTATGAAAGAATTCAACCTTAATTTTACAGGCAGACCTCAGAGGTATTGCAGGTTCTGTTCCAGACCACCAAAATAAAGCAAATATTGTAATAAAGCGAGTCACACAAATTTTGTGGTTTCCCTGGGCATATAAAAGTATATTCATTCTGTACTGTAGTCTACTAAGTGTGCAATAGCACTATGTCTAAAAAACAAGGCACATAACTTAATTAAAAAAAAAAAATTTATTGGTAAAAATACTAAGTATTATCTGGGCCTTCAGTGAGTTGTAGTGGTAACATCAAAGATCACTGATCATACATCATCATAACAAATATAATAACAATGAAAAGATTCGAAATATTGTAAGAATTACCAGAACGTGACACAGAGACAGGAAGTGAGCAAATGCAGTTGGAAATATGGCGGTAACAGACTTGCTCGACATAGGGTTGCCACAAACCTTCAATTTGAGAAAAACATAATATCTGTGGAGCACAGTAAAGTGCAGTAAAGTGAGGTCTGCCTGCATACCTTATTTCTAACTTTCAGAGTAAAACCTTTGAAGAGAATACAGGTTAACTACCAACTGTTAAGGAGGTACAGTCCCTGCTGTGTTTTTAATAATAAAAAACTGGAAATCTGGGACTGCCCTGGTGGTCCAGTGGTAAAGAATCCACCTGCCAATGCAGGGGACATGCGTTCGATCCCTGGTTAGGGAACTAAGATCCCACATGCCACGGAGCAACTAAGCCCGTACGCCACAATTACTGAGCTCGCGTGCCTCAACTAGAGAGCCTGTGTGCCGCAAACTACAGGGCCCACGCACTCTGGAGCCTGCGCGCCACAACTAGAGAAGAGAAAACCCGCACGCCACAACTAGAGAGAAACCCGCACACCGCAACGAAGAGCCCGTGCGCTGTAATGAAAGATCCCGCGTGCCGCAACTAAGACCCGATGCAGCCAAAAATAAATAATAAAATAAATAAATAAATAATATAATAAAATCTTAAAAAAAAAAAAGGAAACCTCCTAGGTGACCATCCAAAGGGGAACACCAAAAATAATCATGATGCATCTGTCCCAGCTAGGATTTTTGCATCCTTCCCAGCTGGGCACTGCTCCTCTCCTGGCTCTTGGGGAGGACCTTGTGTCGGCCTGGAGCCTAGGGAGCATCTCCCTCAAATCCGCCCCCACCACCAACCCAATGTGAGACTCTCGCTGGTGTCTCTGGGTCCATGTAGGATCCCTGGAAAGAGCCGTGCCTGAGGACTCAGGCTTCCTCATTAAATGAGCCAGTTGAGTTTTTTATTTTTTAATTTAATATTTAATTAATTAAACAAATGTTTTATTTAATATTTATATTAAAGTATATTTAGTCTTTAATAATTTTATTTAATATTTAAATAATCCAATTTTTGGATTACGCCAATTGGGGACAGGGGTTTATCACTTGAAAATTTCCTGACTCCTTAGAGTATTTGCTCAGGACAGTCCTTGTCATCCCAGCATAATTATAATAGTGTCCCCCTCACTCTCCACAGGTCCTGGTTTAGGAGGTAAAACCTACAGCTGCCACGTGACTAACTAACGCACAGCCCAGGTATCATGCAGCCACAGGCGACAATAAAGAGCCTGAGTTTCCTCCTCTGTCAAGAGGAGATAAGATAGTCTTCCTGAGAGGTCACTGAGTTCTTGCAGGACACGGCAGTAACAGAGCTCCTAGGATGAATTTTCAATATTTCAACATAAAAATGTTAAAAGACCCGTGCCCCTTGTGTTGGGAGCACAGTGTCTTAACCACTGGACCTCCAGGGAAGTCCCCACATTGTTTGAAAAATACTGGAAGCCACACACTGATCTGTGGATGGCAGGGCCTCCTGGGGAGAGCGTGGTGGCGGGGAGGAGGGCAGGAAGGGGGGAGGGGGAGGGGGAGGAGGAGGAAGGAGCTCTTAGTTTTTATTCTCTGTACCTTCTTTATGGTTTGAGTCATTCACAAGGGGCACATATTCAAATATTATTTGCATAATTAAGGTAAGTTTTTAAAAAGGCAGGTCCCGCGGGCAAAATGTTCTCTCAGCCGTCACCTCACGGGCTCGCAGGGGAGGTAGGCTGGATTGTCAGCCCACTTTACAGGTAGGGAAACGAGCTCAGAGAAGGGACAGGGCTTTGCCCACAGGGCTGGAGCATATAAGCCTCGTCCGGGCCTAGGAAGGGAAGGTTTTGGTTTCAGGAGTTCCCAACCCCTTGTGAAAGCTGAGGAAAGTTCTGCTAGAAATGTCCCCCACTCACAGGATGGAGGGGCCTCAGACGCAGGTTGGGATGGTGGGCTGGGGCCCCTCCATCCCTCGCCAGGGGACTCAGATGGTCAGCCAGCCCTTTGGAGCAGCTTAACTCAGTAATTCAACTAACAAGCCCCTGCAGCCTGCCCTGAGGACCACAGGTGAGTGGGCAGGAGAGGCTTCCTGGAGGAGGAGGCTGCCTGAGATGAAGAGGAGTCACCTGCACCCCTCCCATCATCCCCTGGACTCTGTGTCCAAACCCCCCGCCCCGCCCCCCTCGCTACTCCATCCCACCTCCCAGGGCCAGGCTGCCCTGGACTCTCCAGGCTCCAGCTTCAGCCCCAGCCTCTTGAAGCCTGAGGGGATCCCGTCAAATCCAAGTCCACTCAGCGCTTCTGCTGGGAGCCCTCCCTGCTCAAAGGTGCCGCCCACCCGAGTGGAAAACGCCTGTTCTGCCTCCCGACCAGACCCCTTCACATTCCACGAGAACCTCGGCCTTCAGGCCTCAGGGCCTCGGGCCCTTGCTCATGCCATCCCCCCCGCCTGGACTGCCCATCCCCAGAAGTCCACACGGACTCACCTCAGGTGCCAGCTGGCTAAAGGAGCTCGTCCAGCCTCTCGGGGCTCCACCACAGCGTCCTGCACTCCCGGGGGTTTCTCCTCTGCCCCCAGCCTGTCCCTGCGGGAGGGTGGTAGGTGCCCCATAAATGCTGGGACTAAGAGCAGGAGTCGATCAGGCTGGGGGTCACTCTCTCGGGAGTGCAGGCCGGTCCCTGGAGGGCGGGGAGCAGGAAGTACATGATTCATCTCTTTTGCACCAGAGTCCCAGACACCAGGAGCCCTGAGCACAAGGGGGACTCGGCCGTGGCCCAGCCCAGGTTCCGGCACACCCAGGCAGGAGCCCGCAGAGCTCAGACTTGGCTTCTCCTGGGGGAGGCCAGCTCTGGCAGGGGCAGGACGCTGGCGGGGCAGGCCGGCTGGCCCTCTCCCTGAGCCTCCCAGCACGCAGGGGCTGGATGCCGGCCTGTCTGTGTCACCTTGAGCGCATCGCTGCCCCCTCGGGGCTCCACGCCCAGACCTGGGGCTGCCCTGCGGAGAGCGGGCAGCGCCCCGTCCCTGGGTGCTGAGGGAGCACAGCCGAGGTGGGCCGGGCCAAGGGCAGCCTCCCACTTCGTTGCACCTCCCGCTTTCTTTTCCACTGTCCCCTTCGGTAAATAGTTGTGGTTTGCAGTGAGGAGAGTCAGCAGGGGAAACTAAGGCCTGGCCCTGGTCACACAGCTCGGATGAGTCCTAAGGATAACAGCGGCCCCGCCTGCCAGCCGCGCACAGGAACCTCCCGCTTCCCGAGACCCCCCGAGCAGTCGGGCCTGGATCCCCGCGTCTCACTATCACTTTCTCTCAGGTGACACGAGGGGAAACTGAGGTCCGGGGAGGCGGAGCCCCTCAGCAAGGGGTTGGAGCGGGCGTGGGGGGAGGGGGACGTCAGCTAGGCTTATGGGACTCATCGGGTCCGGGGCTTGGGGAGGGAGGTCCCCTTATCGGATCCCGCCGTGCGGCCCCACGGAGGAGGGGGCGAGGCCCTGGCTGGAGCCACTGTGGGCCGGGCCTCAGTTTCTCCATCCGCTCAGAACTGGAAGCGGTGTCCTGTCCCACCGCCCGGCGCGGGCCGACACCGCCCCCTGGCGGCCGTGCGCGTCGTCGCGGCCCTCAGCCCGGCACGGGGCTCAGCGAGGGAGCGGGGCCGGGGCGCCCCACGTCACTAGCGGACAGGGGACAACGGAGTGCCTTGCCCCAGCGGCGGGATTCGCGGGTTTGGGTCTCCACCCACGAACAGCCCACCCCGCTCTCCACTCGCCACGTGCCCGCCGCAGGCCCCTTTCCATTCTGGGTCTCAGTCTCGGCCGTGAAAGAGCGACAATCGTGCCCAGGCCACGCCTGTGGTCACTCGGCCGCTCCCTCGTGCTCCTCGAGCCTCGCTTTCCTCACCCACGCCGGGTCCCCCGGGGTTAGCGGCCCCTCCCTTTCCTCGTGGGCGGGATCACTGCCCCGATAGGCCAATCCGAAGTCCGGGGGCGTGACGGGGTTGTCCGATGGGGAGGGCGCGAAAAGCGAGGGGGGGTCCCCGCTCTGCGTTTCCCCCTCCCCTCGCATCTCTTCCTGGGGCGCCCCCTTCCAGGGAGTCCTTGAACCCCGGCAGGGCGCAGGGTGCGGAGGGCAGCTCTCCGGGAGTGGAAGAGGCCGAGGGGTGCTTCTGTTTCCCGTCTTCGAAGTGAGGACGATCGCTGCCCCCCTGGTGCCCGTAGGTAGACAGCCACAGGGCCCCCAACCCCGCCTCTGCCCTCCAGCGCTTGCAGCGGCCTACGGGCCACAAGTGGCCCCCGGTGACCCGCTCTGCCCGAGCGCTTCGCCCAGCCCTACCTCTCCCCCAGGGAACAGAACTTCCTGCTAGCTGTTCCTTCGCTTGGAATGCCGTCCACCCAGCTGAGCCTGCTGCTTCTGCAAGCGGCCTAACTGCTCCTCTCCAGGGGAGGGTTCATCGTACCCTGGCCCATTTTACAGAAGGCTGACACTGAGACCAGAGTGTTCAGAGAAGCCGGCCACAAGGTGCCCAGCTGGGAGGTGGTTCAGAGGGAACCTAGCTGTCGGTTGTGACCCACTCCTGGGCCACCCACCCCCATGTCACTGCGTCCCAAGCCTGTCCTCTGCTCCCACTCCAGGGAGCAATGGACGGGACATGCCTAGCGGAGCCCACTGAGGGTCCAGTGCAGTTTGGTTGGGAGGGTCAGGGATCCTCGCGGTGTGGCCCGTCACTCTGCCACCCCTTGTCCAATGGGGCGCTGAGGTCCTAGAGGGGCAGGGAGGGCCTTACCAGGTGTTGCTAAGGTCCTAAGCTTTCCTGATGACTACTGTGGAGGGAGCACAGAACTGGGCAGGTGAGGAGACAGGTCAGTAAGGCCTGGGAGGGGCTTCCCAGCTCCAAGGAGGGGGAGGATTAGGCAAACTGCCAAACTCCAAGAGCAACGAACAGGAAAGTGGGAAGGAGGGTTGGATGGGTAGGTGGGCTGCAGTTATTATGCCAATGAGCCCTGAGAGACAAAGGAGACTTCCACAGGTGTATCAGTTACCTACTGCTGTGTAACAAACAACCCCACAACTGTGGCTTGAAACAACAATGATTTTTTATTTCTCACCATCCTCTGGATTGACTGGACAGTTTTTCTGCTTCATATTTTGTCCTCTGGGATCATTTATACAGCTGCAAGTAGCTGAGGGCTCAACTGGGGTGAAACGTCCAAGGTGGCTTCACACACGTGGCTGCAGTTGATGTTAACTGTCAGCTTGGGAACTCAGCTGGCTGCCAGCGTGGGCTGTCATCTCAGGTACAGTGGCCCTCTCTATCCACAGATTCCACATTCCTGGATTTAACCAATCAAGGATCGAAAATATTTGGGAAAAATAATCCAAAAAGCAAAACCTGAATTTGCCTGGTGCCAGCAAGGATTTACACAGCATTTACATTGTCTTAGGTATTATATGCAATCTGGAGATGATTAAAAATACAGAGGAGGGTGTGCCTAGGTTATCTGCAAATACTATGCCATTTTATATAAGGTATTTGAGCATCCTTGGATATTGGTATTTGCGGGGGTCTTGGAACCAATCCCCCGTGGATACCAAGGGATGACTGCACTTTGGTTCTCCTCTACTTGGCCTCTACACAGGGCTAACTTGGGCTTCTTCACAGCATGGCACTACGTTCCACTGAGAACAATCCTCAATATGCAAGAGAGCATCAAACTTCTACTTCCGTCATATTTGCTAATATTTCATTGGCCAGAACAAGTGACATGGCCGAGCTCAGCAACAATGTGGAATGAGACCTCCCCAGGACATGAATACCAGGAAGCATGGTCCATTGTGGGGCACCAACTTTACAGCTTACTGCAGTGGGAAAGGAAGGAAGACAGACAGGAGACAGGAAAGCTTTAGTGGCCGGAATAACCAAGGAAGCCTCCTGAAGGAGGAAGGGCTTGGCTAAAGAGGGCCTGGGAGCTCTGTTCTCCTCCCTGCTTCCATCTTGGGACCCATGGAGGATGGAGGATAACCATCCACTAAGTAAATATATATAAACTGGGAAAATATCTGGAGATAAGTGCTCTGTGGACAATGAAAATAGGGTTGTGATAGCGTGATGGGCAGGTGGGACAGCTGTTTTAGATGAGGCGGTCAGGGAAGGCTTCTCAGAGGAGGTGATGTTTAGGTTGAGTTCATACTGACAAAAGGAGCCAGGCCTGGGGAACGCAGAGGGAAGTGAATTGCAGGCAGAGGGAACAGCTGAAGCAAAGGCCCTGAGATGGGAATGAGCTTGACACCTTTGAGGATTAGAGGGAAGATCGGGGTGGTAGGAGGGGAGAGGGCAAGGGGGCAGGGTGGGTACAGTTGGATTGTGTTGGATCTTGTAGGCCCGGACAGTGAGGCTGGCCTTTTCTCCAAGTGCAATGCAGTGCCTCCCGAGGAACAATATGACTCAACCCAAAGTGCATCTACTGAGCACCTACTGTATGCCAGGCATTGTTCTACGCACTTGGGACTCATTGGTGAACAAAACAGAGGAACATCCCTACCCTTGTGGAGTGTGATCTGATTTGGGGATTTTTTAAAAAATCGCTGCTGAAAGGGAACAAAAGGAGGTGGCTGAGTGCAAAGAGAAAAAATGGAGGAGGTGGAACTGTCAGGCCTAGGAAGTGGGGGGGTGAGGGATAAAAAGATAAATTTAAGAATGAGCTTGGGAGATCATCTTCATGACCTTGGGTTAGACAAAGAGGTCTTAGATTTTTTTCCCTATAAAACAAACAAACAAAAATGATAAATTGGACCTTATCAAAATTGAAAACATTTGCACTTCAAAAGATACCATTGATAAAATGACAAGATAAGCCACAGACTGAGGTAAAATATTTGCAAATCACATATCCAGACTATATCAAGAATTCTTTGAACTAATAATAAGAGACACAACCCAGTTTTTTTTTTGGGGGGGGGTTGGGCCGTGCTGCGCAGCCCTCAGCAGTGAAAGTGCAGAGTCCTAACCACTGGACTGCCAGGGAATTCCCACAACCCAGTTTTTTTTTTTTTTAATGTGCTGTAGTTTATTTATTTATTTATTTATTCATTTATTTAGGCTGCGCTAGGTCTTAGTTGCAGCGTGCGGGATCTTTTAGTTGCGGCAAGTGGACTTCTTAGTTGCACCATGTGAACTCTTAGTTGTGGCCTGCATGCAGGATCTAGTTCCCCGACCAGGGATCGAACCCGGGCCCCCTGCACTGAGAGCATGGAGTCTTACCCACTGGACCACCAGGGAAGTCCCCCACAACCCAGTTTTTAAAGGGGGCAAAAAATTTGAGCAGACACGTCACCGAGGAAGATATATACAGATGGCCAGTGAGCATATGAAAACATGTTCATCATCGTTAGTCATTAAGGAAATGCAAGGTAAAGCACAATGAAATACCACCACACACCTATTAGAATGTCTAAAACGAAAAAGATGGACCATATCAACTGTTGACAAGGATGTGGAGCAACTGGAATTCTCACACATTGGGAGTGGGGTGCAGCCACTTTGGAAAACAATTTGGCAATTTCTTAAACTTACCGTATGACCCAGCAATTCCACTCCCAGGTGTCCATCCAAGAGAAGTGAAAATCTATGTCCCCACAAAGACCTGTACGTGAACATTCACAGCAGCATCGTTCGTAATAGCCAAAAGGTGGAAGCACATGTCCACATACCATTAACTGGTGAATAGACCAAGGAATTGTGGTCTATCCATACAACGGGAAATTATTCAGCAATAAAAAGGAACAAACTCTGATATATGCCACAACAAGGAGGAACCTCAAAAACATGATGCGAAGTGAAAGAAATCAAACACACCAATGGTCAACAAGAATGTATTGCACACTTAAAACTGTGTTAGGACGGTAGATCTTATCACCATAAAATACAACTTGACAGCGCTATTTACAATAGCCAGGACATGGAAGCAACCTAAGTGTCCATTGACATGAATGGCTAAAGAAGATGTAGCACATATATACAATGGAATATTACTCAGCCATAAAAACAAACGAAATTGAGTTATTTGTAGTGAGGTGGATGGACCTAGAGTCTGTCATACAGGTGAAGTCAGAAAAACAAATACTGAATGCTAACACATATATATGGAATCTAAAAAAAAAAAAAATAGTTCTGACGAACCCAGGGGCAGGACAGGAATAAAGACGCAGACGTAGAGAATGGACTTGAGGACACGAGGAGGGGGAAGGGTAAGCTGGGACGAAGTGAGAGAGTGGCATGGACATATATACACTACCAAATGTAAAATAGATAGCTAGTGGGAAGCAGCCGCATAGCACAGGGAGATCAGCTCGGTGCTTTGTGACCACCTAGAGGGGTGGGATAGGGAGGGTGGGAGGGAGACGCAAGAGGGAAGAGATATGGGGATATATGTAAAAAAAAAAAAAAAAAATTAAAAAAAGAGAAAGGAACCAAACACAAAAGACTATGTATTGTATGATTCTATTTTCATGAAGTGTACAGAAAAGGCAAGTACAGTATATAGATACGGGAGCAGGTCGGTGCTTGCCTGGGGCTGGGGGTGGGAGCAGGGATTAACTTCAAAGAGGCTCAGAGAATTCTGTCGGAGGGTGGAAATGATCTAAAACTAGATTGTGGTGATGGTTGCACAATTCTATAAATGTACTAAAAATCATTGAATTATGCCCTTTCAACTCCAGAAATTTCATGGTATATAAGTTATACATCAATAAAGCTCTTGAGAGAACAAGAAACCAGGGCTAGGCCTTCAGAGTGGGCTGGGGCTCAGCTGAGGGCCCACCAGTGCTGGAGACAGCCCTGAGCCTTCCAGGTTTCAGATCCCAAACCCTTGGGAGCCTGTGTAGTGTTGCAGTGCCCTGGGGTGCCACCCTTTGTCCCTTAGGCAAGGAACCCCCGCTGGGTAGGAGCCCAGATGATGTGGGGATACCTTCTAAGTTGTTTACAGAAAACCCTCCATAAGGGAATAAGGCCTGTTTTGAATGATAAACGCTACAAACCAGAAGTTACCCCCCCACCCAAGTCTGAATTCTCCCCGTTTGGAGAAATGCGTTTCCTCCCAGTAACAAGCTCCAGGCCCAGCGGAGGCCCCGCCCAGCTGCACAGGTGACATGGCAATTAGTACCGGGCAATTAGGGACGCTCCTCTCTTGGGATGCGGGGCCTGGCTCCCCTGGGCACACTTCGGGGAGGGGAGATCCGCTGGGAGAAGTAGACAGAGTGTGTGCCTGGCGGAGCGAGCGGCACACACACCACTCCTCCCCCGAGCCCCGTGGTCTGGAACCCACAGACCGCTGTGCTCAGAGACTCGCTGAAGAGCCGGTGCAGAGGGTCCCACCTCCCAGCAGGACACCCTAGGGCCTGGGTTTTTCTGATCTAGGCAAGGCCGACAAAGCACAGGAGCTGAAGTCCTCACTGTCGCGCTCCCTGAGTGAGAAAAGGGCCGCTGGCAGGAAGTCACGGCTGCCCAGGAGAGCAAGGCGGCATCTGGGGAGCCCCTAGGCCCCCCTCCTCCACCCACACAGCTGCAGCAACCAACTCCCCAAACACCAAGACCCGGGTGCCTTGTTAGGAGAAGGGACTCCGGCGGGTCTCAACTGAGCAGCAGGACTCCCCATCACTCCTCCCGCCCTTGTTTATCGGCAGGCTTGGGGTTCAGGGGCAGTCAGCTCAGACCCTGACCCTCAGCCTCCCGCCTGCAGGGGATCCTCCAGGGCCCACCTCGGAGGAGCCACGGGAGCTGGGATTCTGGGGGCAGTGCGGGCCGCCAGGAGAACCACAGCTCCCCAAGCAGCCCCACGTGAGCCTGCTCTCCCCACCACTGATTGGACCAGGCAGAGCACCTGACCACAGAGAGCCCACCCATAGGCTGACCAGTGACCTATCAGGGTGGCCTGGTGAGAGCACAGCTAATCAGATGCCTTCTGGGATTTGGAGCCAAGAGAGACGGAGAGGGACACGCTGGGCGGTGGCTGGCCTCCGGGCTTGGACTGGGCAGGGCTGACGAGAGAGAGGAGGGCCTTGGAGAGGGAAAGACAAGGAGAGAGGCCTGGGCTTGGCCTCCGCTTGACGGGGCTCCGACTTTCTCAAAACCTCGTGGTACCCAAGGCATGCGGGGCCTTTCACTCCTCCAGCGTCATTCTTGGATGTTTATCCTTAAACCACCATCATTTTGGCGGCGCCCTAAGCATTCATGTCTGTGAAGTGTGGTGTACTTGTCATTTGCTCCAGTATGTGTTCAAGTGAATTCGCCACCATCAAAAAAATCTGCCTCATTGGCACACCCATGTCCAGAGCTGCATTCTTCACAGTAGCCGAAAGGTAGGAAAAAACCAAGTGTCCATGGATGGATGGATGAATGGATAAAAAACAATGGAACCCAGACAGACAATGGAGTATTAGCCATAAAAAGGAAGGAAATTCTGGCACCTGCTACAACATGGATGAACCCTGAGGACACTATGCAGCGTCAAAAACGACAAATGCTGCATGATCCTTCTCAGATGAGGTACCAAGAGCCGTCAAGTTCGTAGAGACAGAAAGTAGAAACGGGTGGTTGCCGGGGACTGGAGAGGAGAGGGGAGGGATCCTTGTCTAATGGAAACAGTTTCGATTTTGCAAGAAGAAAAAAGTTCTGGGGATGGATAGGGGTGAGAGCTGCACAGCAATGTGAATGTATGTAATACCACTGAACGGTACACTTAAAAAGGGTTAAGGTGAGGGGGCTTCCCTGGTGGCGCAGTGGTTGAGAGTCCGCCTGCCGATGCAGGGGACAGGGGTTCGTGCCCCAGACCGGGAAGATCCCACATGTCGCGGAGCGGCTGGGCCCGTGAGCCGTGGCCGCTGAGCCTGCGCATCTGGAGCCTGTGCTCCGCAACGGGAGAGGCCACGACGGTGAGAGGCCCGCGCACCGCAAAAAAAAAAAAAAAAAAATGGTTAAGGTGGTCCATTTTATGTAATTTGTATTTGATCACGATTTTTAAAAATGAAATTCCTCCAGGCATCCAAGAGCTCCTCCTACCCTCGGATCCACCCACTGAGCGAACCTGGAGGGCCTCTATGCTCTACAACCAGAAGTATTTGTCTCCTGGGTGGACTTGCTGTGGGCCCGGCCAGGGCAGAGCAGCCAAGCCAGAACGCCCTCACCCAGCCAGGCCTTGAGACTGAAGAGTGAAATCTGGGCATTTCACCCACCTGCAAGGAGACATCACAGTTGTCAGTGGAAAAACTCGGATCCAAGTGGCCGGGCAGGCTCTCCTGCTGCACCATCAGTCCTAAGTGGACTTAGGAGCCTGGAGTCAGGGGAGTCAGTTACAGGGGTCAGCTGGGTCTGCTCCATGTGGCCCCCCTGGAGAGAAGCCTCACAGCAAGGCAGGAAACCCTCATGAAGCTCCTCTTCCTGGAAGCGGTGGATGGAGGACAGGTACTGCTCACAGCGGCCTCAGTAACTCCGCATCTTCAGTCTCCTGAGTCTGCCCAAGACAGCTCTGACGGACCCGGTCTCCCTGTACGGAGTGAAGCCCTCCACGGAGCCCCTTTAAAGTTCTTGGGGACCTGCTCTGTGCCAGAAAAGAAAACAGCATCCTGACTACCACCCCACCTACCTCCATCCCCACACTGGCCTCGCTGGGGAGTGAAAGCAGAGAGGAAATGGAGGCTCAGAGAGGTTAGGTGACATGGCCAGGGTCACACAGCTGACGGCCTCCGAGCCACACCTGGAAACCAGTCACTCTTGACTGCAAAACTCATGCTCTCCTAAAACTTTGATTCTCAACTAGGAGTGTGAGTGAGTGTGTGTGTGTGTGTGTGTGTGTGTGTGTGTGTGTGTGTGGTGTGGGGTGTGGGGGAATAGCCACGGATAGACGCGGATCAGCTTCCAGAGCATCAGGTTTAGTCAGGCATTTGGGGTGAGAAGCAGGAAATTGAGTGACTGCATAAAACTTAACTCTTGTTACTGAAGCATTCCCAGCTTAAAGGGAAAGAGCCCAACCCCACATGAATGTTTCCATAAACCAAGGGATTCTGTGCTATAGCAGCAGGTCCCATCCTCTGAGCTCACTGGCCTCCACAACTAAGGAAATGTTGGTGGAGAACTTCGAGAAGCTTGTGTTCCATCTGCCACTTTGGGGAGAAAGCACCACCCTGTCTCATGACGTGCTTCGTGATGACTCATCAAACAGAAGGATGGGTCCCCTGGAACGCAAGGGTCAGCAAGGGAGTCGTTTGCGGCCGCCTCCCAGGCCCCCTAGGTTGGCAACGTGCACGCCAGCCCCTCACCCCAGAGTCCTGCTCATCTCTTCTCTCTGAGTCACAGAGAGAGGCAGGCAGGGCAAGGTGCCATGTGCCCACTTGACAGAAGGTAGCACTGACGCCCAGAGAGGCCAGGGGCCCATACACACAGGAGGAGAGGTGGAGAAGTGCTGAAGGGGTCTGGTCGGGGGGCTGTGGCCCCAGCCCCTCGTGCTTCTCTGGGCTTGACCCTGATTCCAGCTGCCCAGCCATTGCCAGGCAGTATCTTGGAGGGGGCGAGGGGGCTGCTGCTTCTCTCACCTGTCTCAGCAGGATGAGGAGGGCTCAGGGAGGGATGCAGCTACACCCTGAATTCGTGGAGCCCGTGACCGGCCCCAGGGGGTAATGGTTGTTTGCACCTCCAGGCTAGTCAGTCTGTTTGTCAATAAGGGGGAGCAGGCAGGTGCTTCTGAGAACAGAGCCTGGGCAGGTGCTGGGTGGGCTCAGGGGCTTTGGGGCCCATGAGGGGAGGCTGAGCGAGGGAGCTCTCGCCCCATTCCTTTCAACTGGAGCTTCTCGACTTTTTTTTTTTTTCTGCGGTACGCGGGCCTCTCACTGTTGTGGCCTCTCCCGTTGCGGAGCACAGGCTCCGGACGCGCAGGCTCAGCGGCCATGGCTCACGGGCCCAGCCGCTCCACGGCATGTGGGATCTTCCCGGGCCAGGGCACGAACCCGCGTCCCCTGCATCGGCAGGCGGACCCTCAACCACTGCGCCGCCAGGGAAGCCTGAGCTTCTCGGCTTTAAGAAGAGATTTTGTTGTTGTTCTTGGGACTCTAAGATTTCCTTCCTTGGGGGTTAAGCTACTAAAACAACATTAGGGGCCCCTGCACTCACATGAGGCGTCAAGTCACGAGCCCCGGGGTCTGCTCTGCACCAAGACCTGCTTGTTCCCTGTGGGGCCTCCTTAGAGAAGACACCCTGGGAGAGGAAACAGACCCAGCTGGCAACGCAAACTACCAGTGGCTGCCATACGGTGGAAGTTTAGTTTTCTCTCAGCAGGAGCCTGGGCTCCTTCTATACGTGGCTCTGCCATGCACACTTTTCGTTCCAAAGATCACCTTGGGCTCCAGGATGGCTCCCGAAGCCCCTGCCATTATATCTGCATTACAGGCAGCAGGAAGGAGAAAGGGAAACAGGGCGTGCCTTGTCCTTTAAGGACCCTTCCTGAAATTAAACACTATTTACATCTAGGCCAAAACTTCGTCATATGGCCACACCCAGGTGTAAGAGGGCCGGGGAAGTATCTTAACTCCAGGCAGCAAATGGCCAGATAAACCTTCAGAGGTTCTGTTTCCTTGGACAGTGGAGGTGGTGGGGTGGGAACAGGAGCCTGAGGGGCGGTGAGAGACCTCTGCCCCAACCAGTGCAAGCTGTGTGCCCTTGGGCAAGTCCCTTCACCTCTCTGAGCTCCTGCGTGTCTCTGCAAAATGGGGGTGTAGGAAGATTGTCTCCAAGGCCCTTTCCTGCCCTGACATTTCGTGACCCTGCAGCAGAGAGCCCACGGAGGCCAAAACCAAGGGTAGAACAGCTCCTGTTTAAAAGGTGCCTGTTCCAAGACTTACAGATTCGCAGCAGCCTAAAACTTGATTATTGATTTTCAACCTGCAACCTGATTAGCACAGACAGGGAGACCGTTGGGGGGTGGGGGGAGGGAAGGCCCCCCAGGGTCATCCTGAGACAGGAGGGATCTGAGGGGACAGAGGACGGCTGGGCATCGTATCTCTTAGGGTCACAGAGGTGGCAGGGGAAGAGAGGACCAAGACTGGGGATGGGGGCCATGGGGGAGGGACTCGGGGGCTGGTGAAGAGGGACGGGGGGAGGGAGGAGGTCACCACCAGGCGCTGACATGGCTCTCTGGGGGCGGGCGGGTAGGCGAGAAATCATGGGTGCCTTTCCTCCCAGGCCTTTCTCTAGCTCCCTTTTCTCTTAACCTCACCCCTTGTACTACTGTGATGACAAATATTAAAGAGCTCTAGGGAATTCCCTGGTGGTCCAGTGGTTAGGACTCTGCGCTTTCACTGCCGGTCCCATGTTCAATCCCCTGTCGGGAAACTAAGATCTCACAAGCAAAAAAAAATTGAAGTAAGGCAAAGCTATCTGGCCTGCTGGGGAGCCAGGGCTCCGGGACACTCCACTTGCTGTTCTCAGGCCCCTGAGGGGCTGGCAGGCAGGGGTAGGGCCCTGGGGAACTGCAGGGGGTCTGCTATGACCCAGGCCTGGGGGTGGCTTGCGACATGTGTGTAATCGAAGGGCGATTCCGGGCAGCCAGGCCCTGGGAGCGGCCCCTCCCTCCTCCCTTCCTGTCCCCTGACCTCCATCTCTGTGGGGTGGCCCCAGCAGCCAGGCAGCCGGGAAGCACGTCCCTGTGACAGAGCAGATTTCCTGGTCTTTCTCCAGGCCTGAGCAAGGCCCAGGAGTGCCTGGACTTACTGTGGTTGGGGTGAGGGGTCCAGAGGGCCAAGAAGGACATTCTCCCTGGTCCAAGGTGGGGGCTCAAGCTGCTCAAGCTGTGTAATACAAAAGCCTTGTGACCGTGGGGGTTCAGAGCAGGGATTCTGGGCCAGACAACCTGGGTTCAAGTCCCAAGCCCTACACGTACCAGCTGTGTGACCCCAGACAAGTTACATAGCTCTCTGTGCCTTACTTTCCTCATCTGCAAAATCAGGAGTTGTGAGGTTAGGTGAGATCCTCTACAGCAGCCCTCAGAGCAGCCTAAGTAAGTGCTTAGTGAAAGCTAATAGTATGACTGAGTACGGTCAGTGACAATGACGGGAAACGTAGGGGACTGACCTGCCCCTGACGAACGTTGAGGGCACTGGCCGCACCACAGCCTTGCAGATAAGCCAAATCCAACCTGGCCGGCCTGCTTCCCCTGGTGAGGCAGACAGGAGAGGGCGTGGAGATGAGGCTTGTTCAAAAGGCAGACGCCAGCCTCCTGCCCACCCTCACCCCCCCCACCCGCATCCCTGTCTGGACTCTCCGTTGTAATTCGCTCCTGGGCAATTCCCACACAGACGCTCTGAGGGCAACAGGGCTGGCAGAGGGCTTCTGGGGTCCCCCAAGCCCTCAGACCTGGACTGCTGTGGAGAGGTGACCTCCAAGGGGGCCCGGAGTAAGCAGTGGGCACCTCGACCATCAGGGATGCTCAGCACAGTCCTCTCCCTGGGCCTGCAAGGCCTGGGACCAGCTGCCCAGTCATGCCCGCAGCTAAGCCCCTGACCAAGGCCCTCAGGGGCTTGCGTGCTCTCGGAGGCCCCAGGCTGGGGCAAACCTGCTCTCTGGGTATCTGAGCCCCTCTCTCCGTGGGTCCCTGATGTGGAAAACTTCCTTCCTCAGGCAGGAAGCTTCCTCAGGCAGTTCCCCCTCCTCCCAGGGCAAGACCTGGAGTCTCCGTTCCTGTGTCTGTCAGCCCGACTGTGAGGGCCACAGTGTCTCCGCCTGCCTCTTGTCAGGGGCCCAAGAGGCCGGTGCTGAGGCTCACTGACCTGGCTTCAGATCCACTCTGCCACTTCCAGGCTGTGTGGCTGCAGGCAAGCCACTTGACCTCTCTGAGCCCACTTCGTCCGTAAAGTGGGGAAAACGTGAGATTCTCGTGAGGCTGTGAATAGCATCTGTTGATCTGTGTGTTTCTGTCATTCAGACTTTCCTACTTTCCACAGACATTTGCTCAGCAGCCCTTGGCGCTGTGTCCTTGGCTCCCAGAGCGGGAGATGCAGGCGCCTGCCCTGGGGGGTGCCCACTTCAGTGGGGGATAGGAGGTCAGGGCCCACCACGCTGGCTGCTGTAAATAGCAGGAGCTGTGATAACGTGGGAGGGGGGAATTAGTTCTGAGGATGGACAGATGGGGAGGGAAGGCAGAGCCTGGCCGGCAGGGCCACAGCATGGGCGAAGGCCTGAGGTGTGGACACTTAGGGCTGCAGGCAGGGTGACTAAGCAGCGTGCAGCACGGTGGGGGCAGATGGGGGAGCCTGGGCAGGCAGGGAGGTGCCATCTGTAGGGATGAGCTGCGGGGAGGGGCCGAGGGGAGCTCCAGGCCATCCGGGCCAGTGCGCTGCCCACCGCATGCCCCGGGGTGCCTACGGAGAAACAGGCCTCGGACAGAATCTGCGCTTGAGCCCAGCTGCCACCCTCCGGGGCCTGCACTGCCCGCCTGGCCTTCCAAGACTGGGGCTGGGAGGGTTGGGCCCCAAAGCCCTGCCCCAAAGTGGACCTGGAACTTGTAGAAGGTTCCAGGTGTTTAAAAACCAGCCTCCAGCCCCGCCCCTCCGAAGTTTTTGGCACTACTTCCAGGTTAATGGGGTGGGGCGGGGACAGGCAGCCCGGCCCGGGGCAGGCCATGTGCCAGGCTGGCACCTCCCCGGTGTCATTGGGTCCTCACCACAGCCCCTGAGATGGGGTTATTACTGTTCCACAGGCTGGACACTGAGAGGAGGGAAGCGTGAAATGCCAGGGCTTTACCTGGACCCCTGGGGGCTCAGATCCCCTCCTCTAGGCCTGGCCTCTGCCATGATTTGGGGCTCACTGAGGCTCTGTGGAGGTCCAAGGACCGATTAGGGCACCACTTGACGCTCTAGTCGAAGAAGCTCCGCCCAGGGCCTCCGGAGACACTCGGGGTGTGACCACACCCCAGCCTGCGGTGGGCTCCGGGCATGTCCTCTGCGCCCATGAACAGGATGCTCCCGAGGCTGGGCACGTGCCAGCTCCCTGGCCGCCCAGGCAGGGGCGAGCAGGCCCCCGGCCAGGTTTCTCACACGGCCCCAAGCGGGGGAGGGGGAGATGCCTCGTTACATCAGCCACCGAAGCCACTGAGCCCGAGAGGGCTGGAGCAGAGAGCACACTGGGAACTGAGACGCCGGAGGCTCCGGAGGCCCCGCCCCTGGGTCTCCTGGAGCCCCGCCCCATCCTGAGCAGCCACTGGGGCCAGGACCAGCAAGGCATCCTCAGGACACTGCAGTGCTGTTCTGAGAAGGATGGGTGGGTTGGTGGGTGAGCTCCGCGGGGCACTGGTTGCCTCCTCCACAGATGTGGACATTGCTCCCTCCCGGTGACCCTGCAGGGCAATGACAGGAGCCTCCAGGATGGGGTTGAGCCTCAGTGGCAGAATTCACTTACCCAGGCTCGGAGACGGGGAGATTCCGGAGAAGAGCCCCAAGATTCTGCAGGAAGAGCTCCATTCTGCCCGGCCTTGGACCTGGGAGACTGAATGAAAAGCACTAAGCTGCACGGAGGACAGTGAAGATCTTACACTCTACCCGCAGCCGCCCAAGCTCTGGAGCACGTTCTTGGTCCAGCATTCCCTGTGCTGGGGTTCTGGAGTCTGGGATCCCGGGAACTGGGCTTTGAGGCCCTGGGTTCTAGCACCTGGGGTCCACAGCCCCTCTAGTGATCTGGGAGGGAGGTGAACGTAGTGGGGTGGAGAGGGCAGCTCCCAAAGTCCTCGGGATCCACGTGCTCAGAGCCCGGCCCCACCCAGGCAGCTGAATCGGAAGCCCCTCGTTGCACAGAAGTGGAGACTGAGGCCTGGGTCTTCGGAGACGGCCAGGGATCTGTCCCAGAGCGCTTTTGAGCCAGGGATCTTGGGGGTGGGGGGTATGGCCACCCATGACCCAAGACAACACCCGGGTCCCCTCCTCCGTCAGCAGGAGGCCACTGCCCTTTGGGGTCCAGCCTGTCTGGGTGGGGAGGATGGAGGCCCTTCCTAGGGAGCCCGGAGGCTGTGCTGCTCCTTCCCCCAGAGCTGGCAGCCTCCCACCCCCATCCGGTCTCCTCCTCCAGAGCCCGGGACTGGCTGGCTCCTGCCAAGAACGCCCACAGCCTGCCAGGCCGGGTGGGGAGCACACGCATGCCCGACCCCACCCTGTCCTCAGGGTTCCTCTAGGCTCTAGGTGGGTCTTCCTGGGAGAAACTGAGGCCCAGGGGGAGTGAGGGCACCCCGGCCCCTACCCAAGCTCCACAGAAATTTCCAGACATACTTTGGAGGCTGTGCTTCAGTGGGGTCTCCCCACCCCCTCTTTTGAACCGTGAGAGTGGTAAAGGGCAGGCTGCCAGGCCTGGAGCCAGGGCGGTGGGGGGGGCAGTGGAATGGGGAGTTGGCAGGGGTCCTGGCAGGAGGCCGGCAGGGAGAGAGCCCAGGGCCCCTGTTGGTGCTCCCTTCTGATGCCTGCCCCACCCCCTCCTCAGCCCCCCTTCCATAGCCCTCATCCTCCCAGCAGGCTGCCCAGCAGGCTAGGAGGGGCCCCTGGGCCCAGAGGGGCTACAGGGCTGCGCTGGGAGGCCCTCTCCACCACACACACTCCCAGGCGGCACAGAGGAGGGTCCTGATGGGACCCAGGGCTGGGGCAGCTGGCCATGCACGGCCTCTTAGGAAGGGTTCACGTCGCCCTTGCAGTTTGTCCTGGGGTGCTTGGCAGGGTGGTGTCTGAATTCAGAATGAAGGAGGCCAAACATTTTCTTCCGCCTGCTGTGTCACCTCCCAGGGTGGAAGTTATGCCTGCACGCGGGTTGAGCGTGTTGGGTGACAGCTGCTTAGGGGCATTTTTGTGTGTATGTGGTGGGGCTGTGGGCTGGGATGTGCCTGTAGGTGATAAATCTCTGTCTCACACACACACACACACACACACACACACACACACACACACGCACACACATGGGTATTGGGATATCCGGGGCAGACTTCCTGTTCCAAACACACCTCTGCTCCTCCATCAGCTTGTCTGGAACTCCTCCTGAGCATCTTCAAAGTAGAGCACACGTTCCCTAAGACGGAGGGGCCACGCCCAAGCCTGGAAAACAGACGAGGCTTAACCTGCCTGAGTGGCAGCTTCCTCACCCGTAAGGCAGGCGAGTTACCTGCTTCCACCTCACAGGGGTTCAATGCAAACATGGCACATGCTGACGCATGAGAAGCGCTCAGACGACACGCCCAGGACGCTGGGAACGTGGATGGGATGTGGAGGGCTCCTGTCCCTCAGGGTGCTGTGCTCCTTCCTCCGGAGGGGACCCCAGCCAGGGCGGTGGAGCGCTGTCCACAGGCTCTAGTCCCCCCGCCTCTGTTTCACCGGCTGGAGAAGGAGGAAAGAGTCTGTCCTGTCCAGAGGTTTCCTTGTGTCTGGTTCACCCTACTCCCTCCTCCTTTCTTTCCTTTCTCACTTTCTTGATCTTAATCCCTTTAAGCCCCATGAGGCCTGGACCTTGTCGGCCTCTCTTAAACTGCATCCGAAGTGCCAGAGCAGTGATCAGAGACCCCGCTGGGTGGGGGGATGGAGGAGCCCCCAGCCTAGCACCCAGGCTGCCTAGCTCACTCATTCCCACACGGCTCATACAACCACACCCATGCTAGAGGCCAGGAAACTGAGGCTCACGATGTGAAAACCTTGCCCAGGGCCCGGGGCCATGCCTGACTCTCAGACACCCGAGGGACTTGGCCTTCCTGGGCGCCTTCCTCCACACAAAACAAATAACAAAAAACAACAACAAAAAAGTTCCATTTTATGACTGCATTCATATAAAGAATATATTAATAATATATATTAGAACATTTTCTTCACCCTAAAAGTTCCTTTTTTTTCTCCTTTCTGATTTTAAACAGAATTGAAACAATTCATGGGCCCCTAAAGGACTGTGGCCTCAGGCACTGTGTCTCTGTATCTGAGGAAGGGGAGTTGGCCTGGTAGCCTCCTCCCACTGGAAGCTGACTTGAACCCAGGTCTTGAATCAAGGTTTTCTGCACCCCCAACCTCTTCTGCCCACCGCCTGCCACTTGGGGAAGGACCTGGTGGCTTTTTGCTGCTTTTTGGCATTTCCTACTAGCCATCCTATGGCTTTGAATGTCTTGTTTCTGAGTGCTTATACCAACAATGATAATTAATAATAATAGTAGGGTGGGATGAATTGGGAGATTGGGATGGACATATACACACTACTATATATAAAATAGATAACGAATGAGAACCTACTGTATAGCACACAGAACTCTACTCAATGCTCTCTGGTGACCTAAAGGGTAAGGAAATCCAAAAAAGAGTGGATATATGTGTATGTATAACTGATTCACTTTGCTGTACAGCAGAAACTAACACAACATCGTAAAGCAACTATACTCCAATAAAAAAAAATAAAATAAAATAAATAGGGCTTCCCTGGTGGCTCAGTGGTTGAGAGTCCACCTGCTGATGCAGGGGACACGGGTTCGTGCCCCGGTCCGGGAGGATCCCACATGCCGCGGAGCGGCTGGGCCCGTGAGCCATGGCCGCTGAGCCTGCGCGTCCGGAGCCTGTGCTCCGCAACGGGAGAGGCCACAGCAGTGAGAGGCCTGTGTACCGCAAAAAAATAATAATAATAATAAAATAAAATAAAATAAATAAAATGTTAGCTGTAATCTAAAACAGAATAAAAAATAAAATAACAACCGCAATAATAATAACGCTAGTCCTTCACAAAGCCCTCGACACTTTTCAAGCCCTTTCATCTCTGTTATCTGATTCCCCCAACAATCTAGGGAAGCGCAAGGACAGCCACCGTTACTTCTGTTTTATAGCTGGGACGACTAGGACACAGAGGACAGATGAGTGGTCCCAGCTGGTAGGACCAGAGCCCCAGGCTCTTTGCACACCCTCTGTCTGCAGTTTGGTGAGCAGGTGGCAAGGAGGGGCCTCGGGGCGAGGTGGGAAGGTTGGACTTCAAAGGGCAGGAGGGGGAGCAGTGAAAGGAGGGGTGGGCAGGTGGGGCAGAGGATGGCTGGATGGCTGAAGGGGAGGAGCAGGCAGGGGTAAGCAGGGGAGTGAGAGGTAGCTTCTGGCTGCCCATGGGAGCAGGAAGGGCCCAGTGCAGCTTTCTGGAAGGAGCTGAACTGAGGGGGGCGGTGTGATTCCCGGGAGGAAGCCAAGGAGACCACGGGGATATCTGGGAGGCACAACCACTGAGCCTTGGTGACTGATGGGGTACAGAGGTAAATGTGGGGGTCGACAGAGATGTTCCCTAGATTTAAGCACTTAGAAGCCCCAGAAGCTGAAAAGGCAATAGCATGGTAGGTCATTAAACCATAACAACGCAGCAGAAGCTTTCTTAACCCAGCTGCACTTAACCAGCTCACTACACGGAGCCACTCCACACCCTCTGTAAAGCACATGGGCAAAAACTGACATTTGCTACTGACCCTATCCAAAACCCGCACACACCCATCGATGACAATAAAGTGGGTACACTTCCTAGGAGCTCCTGGAACCTTTAAGCCATCCTCCCACCCCAGCCAGGGTAGAAACCCCTGAGAGAGGCTGCTCCATGCCTACCCTAAGCTTCTGCCCTGCTCGTTGAGATCACTGCCTTGTTCCCCAACCTGTTTATACCCTGAAACACGTTAGTGTGAGTCCTTTAATTGAGTAATACACAAACTGCTGAAATAGAAGTGTGAAAAGAGAGTCACTGTGCCCATGAAAACTCAGTTGGCAAGTTGGAAAGACCTGTTCATAGCAATTTAATGTTTAAAATTGCTATTGAATTAGGTATAGATAAGACAGTTGTAAAGACCAGGGGGAAATGTAAACTCTTAGAAGGACCCTGAGCATAGATCTGCTCCCAGGCTCCCCTATGGGAGGCTGGCGGCTTTAGGTGCTGGCGAAGGGGGCCTGGCCACAGGGCTGCTCAGGGCATGGCACCCCACGCCCCCAGCAAGAGGGGGAGACTGAGCACCTAAAATGGAAGTTAGGCTTTTTATAAACTAATCTCAGAAGTGATGATGCCGTCAAGTCTGCTTCTTTTTTTTTTTTTTTTGCGGTATGCGGGCCTCTCACTGTTGTGGAGCACAGGCTCCGGATGCGCAGGCTCAGTAGCCATGGCTCACAGGCCCAGCCGCTCCACGGCATAGTGGGATCTTCCCGGCCCGGGGCACGAACCCATGTCCCCTTCATTGGCAGACGGACTCGCAACCACTGCACCACCAGGGAAGCCCTGCTCTCTTCTATTGCCTGGAATAGGTCATTACTTTCCGCCCACATTGAAAGGGGCGGAGATTATGCCCAGCTGTAAATGCCAGACGCGGGCTCATTTGGGGTCTTCTTGAAGGCTGCCCGCCACAATCTCCCGGAGAAGATGTCCCTTTTGAGTGGGATGAGGGGTCTTCTTAGACTCTAACACCCTCGGAACGGAACCCTTATTGTGCCGAGAACTTTATGTGGACCCCTCTCTACCACCCGATGAGGTCAGCACTATTGTTACCCCCATTTTGGGGGGCACAGTGAGGGAAGTAGCTTGTTCTCAAATCCCACAGCCTGTAAGAGCTGGAGCAGGCTGGAAATCGAATCCACACGGCTTTCAGCCAGAGGAGGAAGTTGGGCCAGGCATGGTGTGTCTGCGTCTGTGGAACATGGGCACTAAGTTCCCCCAGGGCAGCCGTTATTTGGGTCTGAAGTTCAGGAAGAGGCAGGCTGGAACTGGCACGGGGTGGGCGCCCTTAGCTGGGGGTTGGAGGTGGATGAATCCCGGGGAGGGGAGCTCCCCGCAGGAAGAGTGGGTACAGACCTGACAGAAGAGGGCTCCGTGTCCCAGGGCGGCCAGGGAGGTGGACGCCTTAGGGGAGCAGAAGGCAGAGCAAAGGTGAGGGAGGCCACAAGGGAGGCGGCGGGCAGGAGGGGTGGATGCCTCTGGGGAGCAGCCTGGCTGTGGAAGGGCACAGAGGGCTGGACAGCTGTTGAGGAGGTGTAGGGTCAAGGGCTGAGGGGTTAAGGTTTCTGCTCAGGGTGGCCAGGTGTGGGGCTGGGGCCACGCCTTCTGCGCTCTCTACAGCGCGGGGCTGCCCCAGACCCCAAGCAGGGTGACACCCCCGGATGCGGCCTCTGAGGTCACCGGCCTCCAGGCAGGAGTGTGTCACGGGCGCCCCACCCAGAGGCTGTGCCCCCTCCCCAGCCGGTCCAACCAGCTTGCTGGGCACCCTGTTGGCTGTCCTCTGCCCTCAGCCCCTGCTGCCCCTACCACCTTTCAGGGAGGAACCCACCACCTCAGACCAGGCTGTCACATTGCCAAGTGCCTCCTCCTCCAGGGAGCCCTCCTCCTCTGGGAATGGTTAGGCCTCCTAACCATTCCCAGACCTTTGGAGGGGTGCAGAGAGAGCTGCAAGAATCACCCCTCTCCCCCGGCAACAAACGCAGATATTTGGTGGTTTCTCCCCAGAACCAGCTTCCCAGCACTCACCAGGTGTGACAGGCCCGCAAGCCCTGTCTTCCTTCCCAGTGGCCCTCCCTGCCCCACTCCTGATCAGAGGCAAAATCTCTCCAGCAAACACTGGACAACCTCCTGGCTGCTCCCCTGATTCCATCTGACCGCCCGGCTCCTCAGATGCCCAGCTAAGCCTCAGTGCACTGGGGGCGGATGCCATCCAGCGTGCTGGGCCCTCGCCATCTGGCCCGACCTCGCTCATGGCTGGCTTCCACCCCTCTTTGTAGCCCCCTGCATCCTGGCCCACCTCCATGCCTTTGCCCAAGCTGTTCCCCTGCCTAACACCAGCCCTCCCTTCTCCAGATAAACGGATCTCTCCCATCCTTCAAGCCTCGGCTCAAAGCTTGCCTGCTGAGCTTGAAAAAGCTACCTAACTTCTCTGGGCCTCAGTTTCCCCGGTCATAACAGGAAGCAAAGCGGTCCCTCCCTCGGGGAGCTGGGAGGAGGGAAGAAAGCTCTGCTTGCATGGGGCCTGGCGTACAGGAGGGCCCCCCCCCAGCCTCGCGGCCTTCTGGGCACATCCGCCCAGCCCGCTGTTCTCCTCATCCCGGCCAGGTGCTCACTAAGCCTTGCCAGTTGGTGACGAAAGCACGGGAGGCCCATCCCCATCCCCCAAGAACCAGCGAAGGGCCCCTAAAACGCGGCCCAGGAGGCCCAACGGGAGAACATCTGGAAGGAGCTGCTGGGAACGGGCGGCGGGATGAAACCCGAGAGCCCAGGGCTCCCCTCCCGACCGCGCCACAACCGCGGGCGCACAGCCTGACCCGGGGCTGGGTTGTGTGTGTGTGTGTGTGTGCGCGCGTGGGTGTGCGTGTGCGTGTGACTGTTTCTGACCGCTCAGCCCCCGCTGAGCTCAGGGAGGACCCGGCCCCGCCCCCAGCCGTGTGCCTTGGCTTCCGCGACTGTAAAATGGGGCGATGGCACCGCCTCCAAGCCGTGCCCCTAACTGCGGGCCTCTTGGAGGACAGTTTATTGTCCAAGACCAACAGTAATGAACAGTCACTGGAAAAAAAAACCCACAAAAAACTCAGAAAATAACTCCCCCTCCCCCCCCAAATAAAACCCCCAAAATATTTGTGAGCCGGGCTCCACCCCCACAAATACCCTCGCAGCTGCCGGGAGCCACTAGAGGAGCGCTCGACTTCACGAGGCAGCTTTTATTATTATCCCACGTTTCGGGTGAGGAGAGGGAGGCACAAAAGGGGCTAGGTGGCCTCCAAGGTCTCAGGAGGGTGGGGTGTCGTCGAGATTTGAACTCCCGCCCCCACCCCATCAAGGGCTGCACGGTTTTCCTTGGTAAGGACGCGCCCCTGCCGCGTCACCTCCCCCAGCTCAGCCTGGGGGGCAGCACCTCGCGCCACCGCACGGCCCGGGGACCGAGCAGCCGCTTCGACACCCGCAGGGCTTGCGGACAGGGGTGTCGTGCGCGGACGCGCAGTCTGTGGACTTGGGGCTCCGCGCCTCCGGGGACCCGCGGGTGGGCGGCTCCCCCAGCCCAGTGCGCACGCACCCCTCCGCGTCACACCCGAGGAGATTAAGTTGGAACTTTAAACCCTGTCCCCAAGACGTGATGGGGAGAATTAATCCGATTGTTTTCAAACCCTGGCCTTGCAAACTCCCCCGCAACCAGGCTGCCCGTCCCCTGTCTCGGGCCGGTCTGCAATGCTCCCTGGCTTTGTACGGAGGGGGATCGTTGACCCATTTTACAGGCGGCAAATGGGGCAGGGCAGTGACTGACCAGGGATTTGAGTCTTCCAGTGCCCTTTCCTGTGCGTGAGGACGCCTCCCTCCCCCCGCTGGAGGCCCACCTTATCCCGGAAGCCTTCTCTCCACTTAGTGAGTCACCCAGCCCTCCCGCCCAGGATGGGTCCTTTGTTCAGTGCCCTGGGTGCCTGCTGGGGAGGGCACACATGTGACTGCTTCTTCCTCCAACTCGCCAGCCCTGCTGTCTGGGCTGGACCACTGTGGGGTCTGGAGCAAAGTCATCCTGCAGCCTTGCAGTCCAGGCGCTGGGCTCCGTGACTGGGCTCACCCTGAGGGGTCCTCTGGCCAGCTTCCAATGCCTCCTTCTTCAGATAAGAGCACCCCGGGTTTCCAGGGGAACCCTACCCAGCCAACCTGCAGGCATATGGTATGGTGGGTGGCACCCCACCCTCCTAGTTCTGGGCCTGGCAACCAGCATTCTGCCCCATTGGTTTGGAGAAGGGCACCCAGCCCTGCAGGTAGGGAGGAAGCTGGTGACCTGATGCTGCCAGGGCTACCTCAGGCAGAGACCTCATCTGAGGGAGGGTGAGGGGCAGAGAGCATAGTTCTGGTGTCACAGAGCCCTGGGCTCAGCTAAGACTGAGGCTGGGTCCACACTGCCCTTGTCCGCTTGGCTTTTTGGCTTCAGACTGCTTAGAGCACGTGCCCCTGACCCTGAGCACCCTCTGGACTTGGTTATCTGGACACTCTAAGCTGCAAAGTGGGTTTTGCTGTCCTGAGTTCCATATTCCTGCATTCAACACCTTCTCTCTGAAATAGCCTCGGGACATGTCCTGAGTGACACAAACACAGCCATGCCCCCCACGGCTCTTACAGCCTGGGGATGGTACAAGGTGGTCTGTGCCCCAGATCTACAGGGAGGGGGATGTCAGAGGGGCAGGGGCCCAGAGAGTCCCTGAGGAAGAGGCACTGAGAGACCTGCAGCGTGAGCTTGGAAATGAATAGGGAAAGGTCTGGAGTTGGAGAGATAGAAAGGGCTCTAAGCAGCTGGCCCTGAGACTGGAGAAGACTCCTGGTCTCCCTTGAAAGAACAACGAGCTGGGGGCAGGGAACAGAGATGGCCCCGCGGAGCACTGTGGGCCACTCGCAGGCCTTTGGATTTTGGCCTAACAGCACAGAAGGGCCACAGATGTGTTGTAAGCAGGGGCGTAGTGCAGCCAATTAGGGTTTTAATAAATCCCTCTGGCCTTGGTGCCTTCTCAGGGCTCTGACCGCTTCGGGAAGAAAAGAATTTCTTGCTCCATCAGGCAACGCTGCAACCTCCTCGCCCTGGTCGGCTTTGTGGGAGGATGAGGGAAATGGATGGGATGCCCATTTTGCAGATGTTTGTCGATGCAAGATCCTGGACCACTTAGAGAAGGCTTCCCAGGAGAGGGGCCCTAGCCTGCAGATGAGTAGGAATCACAGGAAGATATGCCAAGAGGCAGGGTGGGGGTGGAGGAGCACCAGAGAGGGAACAGCATGTGCAAAGGCACAGTGGCAGGAAAGAGCACAGTGCGCCCAGAAAACCCCCGAATTAGACCTTGAGTGCAAAGAATTTGCAGTGTGTCTGCGCAGGTGTCAGTGTCTCTCTCGGAGGCTGCGAAGGTGCAGGCAAGGAGCAGCAAGAGGCCTCTGAACTGGGTGGGCTGGTGGTTGCAGGAGGTGGGTGGTGGAGGATGGGCAGAGGGGGCAGGGAAGACCACATCAAAGCCAAGGCTGTCAGATGGGGGAGGGTTAGCGGGTGGATAGAGGGGGGAGGTTAAACCTGGAGAATAAATCTCATGCTTATCTCTGCTTCCTCTGGAAACTTTATAAAAACGATGGCAAAAAAGTTTAAAAAGGTATAAACACGAGAGAGGAGAGGACTGCAGATGAGAGGTCCAGCACATTTTAGGAAGATAGAACCTGACAGGACTCAGCAGAGAAGGGGGACAGCTACCTCTGTGCCTCCCTGAGGTGGTATATACCATAGGCTAGCACGCATAGACCAGCAGAGACTGGGGGGACTAGGCTGGGCACTGTGGAAGGTGGAGGCGGGTCTGATGACAGCCCTCATGGTGGACAGACCCTAATGTGACCCCGATGATTTCCTGTCCCCTGATGTTCACACCCCTGTGTAAATCCCTTTGACTTGCTTCTAACCAATAGAACATGGCACAGGTGATGGGACATCCTGCCTCCGTCTACGCAGATGAGGGAGAGACTCTCCTGGTGGGCTGGATGAGGTAAGCAGCCATGTAGAGGAAGCCCAAGAGGCAAGGGACCGTGTGTGGCTTCCAGCTGCCAGCCCACAAGAAGCCAGGGCCCTCAGTCCCACAGCCACAAGGACAGAAATCCTGCCAGCAACCGACAGAATGAGCTTGGAAGCAGAATTTTTTCCCCCAGCCGACCCTCCAGATGAACACACAGTGAGTGGCACCTTGATTGCAGCCAAGTGAGACCCTGAGCAGAGGACCAAGTCACCCAGACCTCCAACCCCTGGGAAATGTGAAAGAATAAATGTGTGCTGTTTTCAGTTGTTCAGTCTGTGGTCATTTGTTACACAGCATAGAAAATGTGTACACTCCCAAGTCCTCCCACAGCTGCTCACTGTCTACTTCCCTGTTTCCACCCACCCCACCCTACCCCCCTGCAGAAGACAAGATGCATCATCTCTGGAGAGAGATTCCAAAATCGGGGCATCAGGCATGGCAGAGGCAGGAATGCGTGTGGAGGTGAAAAAGATGCTTGAGTGACCACAGCTTCCCAATCCTTCCCTGCCCTGCTCCTGGAATGCCAGGAACCAAGCATGTGTCCCCAGGTGGGAGATCGGAGGGGTCTTCTGTGGAGAACGAAAAGCACCAGCACGGGAAGATTCCTGATCACTCACTGCCCCTTGCTGTAAAGGCCACGTGACCTGCTTTGGTGAATGAAGAGAGAGTGGAAGTGCCACGTTGCACTTGCTGAAAACTTGAAGAGTCCTCCTGCGGTCCTGCCATTGCTCTTTTCCCTCTGCCAGAGAAGAGCGTGTCCTAGGAGGGGGCAGCTCCTTCAGCCCAGGTCCCAGGAGGAAGAGGACACATGGAGCAGAGTTGCAGCAACCTGCAGATGCCACGTAACATGGAGGAGAAAGAAAGCTTTGCCGTTGTGTGTCCCTGAGATGTGGGGGGTTGTTTGTTACTGTAGCATAACTGAGCAGAGCTGACTGATGCATCCACCAAGAAAGCTGTCTGGATGCCTGAAAATCCAACAGGGAGTCCTTCAACACACAGAGATGCCAACTGGCCTGTCCGTGCTCTACGGTAGTGTGAGTGGCAGCTGAGGATCACCAGGCGTTAGAGGAAACCCTCCAATAGAAGAACAGAGACCAAAACGAAGAGAGAACAGGAAGTAGGATGAAAAGAGAGGATTCAGGGGGCAGAAGAGAATGTCAAAATAAATCCTGATTCCTTAGAGAGGACATTAAACCAGAACGCTGTCATTTGTTTTAATGGAGCAAAGAGCTTGTAGACGTTTAAAAGACAATAGTCAAAATAAAGGGTGGAAGTAAACGTTAGGGAAATCCCCTAAAGAGTAGACCTAAGTGACAAAGAAATAGGAAATAGGAAAAGAGAAAAACAACAAAATTAGAGGATGAACTCAGGAGTGCTAAGTCCAAGTACGGGAGTCCCAGAAGGAGAGGTCTGCAGGGTACGCGTTCCCAGAGCACAGAGGCCTGCCCTGCACAATAGTTGCACAAAGGCCACCCCACCCTGCCCCCCAGGCAGAGGGCTTCCAGAGCACCGGGGCTAAATCAAAGATCCTAAACAGTTCCAGAGAGGAAAAGCAAGTGTCCTGAAAGGATCGAGGGTCAGAGAGGCTATGGGCTTCTCAACAGCAGCACTGGGAGCTAAGAAGGCAATGGAGAAACGCCTTCAAAATGCTGGTAAAAATGATTTTCAATTTGAAATTCTATATCTAGCCAAGCTATCGCCAAGCATGCTGTTGGATGAAGACCTTTTCAGATGTGCAAGGATTATACTCATCAATCTTCCATGCACCTTTTCTCAGGAAGCTGCTGGAGACAAGGAAACCAAGAACAGGAAAGACGTGGGATCCGGGAAACAGGGATCCAACCCTAGAGAGAGGCAAAGGGGGATCCCAGGCCAACAGTAGCCGTGCTGAAGGCCCAGAGAGCAGCTAGCATGGATTGTTGCAGGAGGGGGGCTTCTGGGAGGGAAGCTGTGGGGTGGTGAGCAGGACAGACTGTGTGATAGGCAGGGGATAGTATTGAGAGATTATTCAAGCATTGGGAAGGTTTAGCAATGGATGCAAAGTTATCTATTAGTAATCTATTGTTGCATAACAAATGGTCACAAATGTATCTTACAGTTCCTGTGGAAGTCTGGGCATAATTTAGCTGGGTCCTCTGCTCAGGGCCTCACAAAGCTACACTCAAGGTGCTTGCTGGGACTGCAGACTCATCAGAGGCTCGACTGGGGAAGGATCCACTTCCAAGCTCACTGAAGTTGTGGCTGGAATTCATTTCCTTGCTGCATAGGACTGAGGGCTTCAGTTTCTTGCTGACAGTTGACCAGCAGCTGCCTTCAGCTCCTAGAGGCCACATAGAGTTACCGTGGCCACACAACGTGGCAGCTTGCTTCTCTAAGCCAGCGAGGGCACAACAGACGCCAGCATGATGGGCTCTGCAACCTTATACTGTGTCACATCATCACGTATATCCTATCGCCTTTGCCATGTCCCACTGGTTAGAGTGAGTCACCGGGCACGCCTGCCCTCAAGGACAGAGGCTACAAAAGGGTGTGAACACCAGGTGGTGGGGATCTTTGGGAGCCACTTTTGAAGCAGCCGAAACAAAGCTAATTATTAACTTCATGAAAAACTACAAGTTAAACTGGAAAGGAAATTCAACCGTAGTGCGTTGCTTGACTCAGTAACAAACAATGTTTACATAATCATTACGACGAAACAACTGAATATTGGTTGAACCAAAATTTTTACATATTGGTAATGAGAAGTGACACAGGGAGAGTGTGTTGTGTGGGTGTGTTGGGGGATATGTGAGAAAGCCCAACCCTTGTCTTCTGTAAGAGGAAGTCACTAGATAATGGCTCAAATTGGTAAATCAAGTAACAGCAGCACAAGCATGTTGTTTATAAACATGGAGATAAAATCCAGAAGAAGCCAAAAGCTTTGACTGGGGTTGTTTCTGGGGAGGGATGGGGGTGGGGCAGTTGGGGAGGGGCTGCTGCTTTACATTATAGGCCTATTTATCTTTTAAAATTCTTTGCATGTCATGTGCATATACTTTAAACTATTGCATTACTTCGATAAAAATACACATTAATTAATAGAGAAAGAGATAGGAGGAAGAAGAACATTCCCTGGTGTGAACAGTGAAGTCCCCAGGGGTCCTGAACAATCGAGCTTCTCCTTATCCTGGGGGAAGGAGCTCCACGGATCCAGGGGAGCACCCAATTGGCACATACACTAGGGACTATGGTAACCGGGGCTTCCACAGGGAGAATACGGTAACAGCCTGGGGACGGGGAAGTTGTGGTGCTTGGAGGGTTTGGGAAGGCAGCGGGGAGGGGGGAATGGGGATCCCTCCCCTAGGGTGGGGGGAACCTCAGGCCCAGGGTGATATGCCCCCACCCTGGTAGTCCCCCTCTCCGTAGACATTTCTTAGGAAAACTCTGAAGGCTCCAATGAGGTTTAGCTTTGTTTTTCATTCAGTAAATTTGGTATAATTTGTTTTTAACTAAGTAATAAATGTTTCTGGTAAAAACCCTGGGAAGCACAGGATGGCCTGGAAAAGCACAGCCCAGCTCTGGTGCCCAGCAGGGTGACCGCTGTAAGGCTGTCTGGGTTTCCAGGTGTCCTCCGGTTCCTGTCAATGTCAGTCTCTCTCTTCCAGGCACACAGTGGTCTCTCTGTCCGCACGCATGGTCTGCGCCCGCTTTATTCACTTAGCCACCTGTCCAGGTGCTCTTTCCACGACAAGACCTCCAAAGAGGGCCATCTTACTCCTTTTTTTTTTTTTTTTCATCTTACTCCTTTTCCAGGCCCCTGTGCCAGGAGCGCCCATTTGTGCGCCCAGTCCCCAGTGGGGGTTGTTCAGGTTGATTTTGCTCTTAGTAACTCAGCTGTAGCTGGGACACCGCCACGCGGCCTGCCAGGCTTTCTTGCCCCCAAGGCCCCAGGGGGTCTGGCTGGGAACACCTGTCACAGGCTGGAGTCCCAGGCCCTCACAACTGTGTGGCCTGACATCTGAGGAGGGTCTGGTGCAAAGGAGCTGGGAAGAGAGGAACGGTGTGAAGGGTGGGAGGAGAAAGGGATTTCTGGGGGTGTCTGGCAACAGGGCACAGGGCCATGCTGGGCTGCCCACCTGCTGGGTGGGGCTGGGACTAGCGGAGACACCCCCTACCTGGAGCATAGTGGTTGGAGGGCAACTCTGGCTTCGCCACTCCCTCCCTGCACATACTTTATTTTTTTTAATTAATTAATTTTTGGCTGCCTTGGGTTTTCGTTGCTGCGTGCGGGCTTTTCTCTAGTTGCGGCGAGCGGGGGCTTCTCTTCGTTGCGGTGCACGGGCTTCTCATTGCGGTGGCTTCTCTTGTTGAGGAGCACGGGCTCTAGGCGCATGGGCTTCAGTAGTTGTGGTGCGCAGGCTCAGTTGTTGTGGCTCAAAGGCTCTAGAGTGCAGGCTCAATAGTCGTGGCGCACGGGCTTAGTTGCTCCGCGGCATGTGGGATCTTCCCGGACCAGGGCTCAAACCCGTGTCCCCTGCGCTGGCAGGCGGATTCTTAACCACTGCGCCACCAGGGAAGTCCCCCTGCACATACTTTAAAGTGGCCTTGACAGCTTGCTTAACCTCTCTCGGCCTCGGTTTCCTCATCTGCAAAATTTGGGTGACACCAGCGCAGCTGTCGTGGGAGGCGAGGCAGGAGACAGTGGGGAGGGCAGAGAGAGGAGTCAGGGGACCCTCCCCGATGGGACTGGGCTGTGAAGGCAAGAAAATCCTCCTGAGTTGCATCGGAAGTGGGTGTGTGTCAGAATTTTGGTCTTAACGGCCTGCCCCTGTGGCTCCAGCCCCTCTTGCGGCAGGGCCGGCACCCCGGCCCTCCTAGCCTCAGCTTCCTCAATGAATAACCCTACTTCATTTCCAGCCCACGTGCCCAGGGGCCCCTGCAGCCCTGGGATGCACCAAGCCCGGCCTCCCCTTTGCTCTTCCTGGGGACAGTTTGGGCCAGTCCCACTTGCTGTTCTGCTGGGGAGCCCGAGTTTGGAACAGGCACATTTCCAGAGACAAGGAGTGTCACTGAGTCCGAGGCCCTGGGGGTGTCTGGGCTCCTTCCCTGAGCTTCCTGGCCTTCCACAATCATGGCTTGGGACCTAGCAGTGGAGGAAGTCCTGACCATGGGGATGGGGTCCCAGAGGAAGGACTGCTGAACGGCAGAAGTGCGGCTGACCACCAGGCTTTCCCTCTCTAGAAGCACAGTGGGGACCAGCCCAAGTGCAGGGGTCTGAGAGTAATAATGGCCCAAACACTCTCCCAGGGACTGTTGGGGGTCCCAGTGCCTGGTCCCAGATCTCCAGGTCAGGTGGAGGTCTCTTTCCAGGCACGGACCATCCTCCCCACTGCTACCCTTGCTCAGAGCAAGGCCTGCAGAGTTCTGACGCAGACCCCCACTTGCCCCTGACCAGGGACACATGGAATCCAGAGCTGGCTGCTCCACCATGACTGCAGGAAGGATTATATTCTATCCCATGCCCTGTGCACTCATATTCAGTTACAGAAAGGAAAGAAAAGCTTATGGAACAGAGCTTACCCTTACAAAGTACCATGTCTAGCCTATCTTATTTAATTTTTTTAAACACTTTATTCATAGTTGTCCCAAGCTGGAAACAACCCAATTTCCCATCACCCATGAATGAATAAGCAAATGTGGTGTATCTTTAAAAAGGAATGCTGCTTTGCAGTGAAAATAAACAAACTACTAATATGCCCCACATCATGCGTGAATTTCACAGACATTACAGTGAGTGAAAAAAATCCTTGTACAACGGCTACGTACTGTATGATTCCATTTATGTGAAACTCTAAAACAGGCCAAGTTAATCTGTGGTGACAGAAAGTGGATCTGGGGTTGCTGGGGCCCCGAGGATTGATGGGAAGGGGCACTGAGGGACATCTTGGGGTGCTGGAAATGCTCTATATCATAACTGATGCATACATTGGCTAAAACGTAAAGAACTAGATACTTAAAATGGGTGCATTGCACTATGTGACAATTTTGCATAAAAGAAAGAAAATGCTAGTTGTTCCATAAGTTGATTTCATGACCCACTAATGAATCAGTGGTCCGCCACTGGGCTGTGCTAACATCTGTGGAAAAGAGGGACAGGGAAGTATAGATGTGTACAAGGGAAGCCCGACCATGGTGGCGAGGTGGGGAGATGGTTTTGGGAACTGAAGTTTGAGGGGGAGCATGAGAGCAGCTCAGTGGCAGGGATCAGTACACGCAGGGGAGTTGGAGGACTGAAGACCCTGAGGTGGGAGGGTCACGAAGCACTGGGGAGAACTGGTGGCCCCTGTGGCCTGAGAGCCTCTGGAGGTCGGATCTTTATCCACTTTGTCCTGTGATGTATCCCCAGCGCCTGATATGTAGTCGATTTTCATTAAATGATGAACGATAGAAGAATGAGTGCTGGGAGCAAGGGAGGGTAGTGTCGGGTGAGGCTGGGGCTCAGCTGGCGACACTGCGAGGGTCTCGAGGCCACGGGGAGCCCACCGGCTTTATCTCCATGGAAGGATGAATGGATAAATAACGGGATTTATCCATCCAGAGGAGTATATTGAGGCCTTAGAAAGGAAGGAAATTCTGACAGATGCTACAACATGGATGAACCTTGAGAGCGTTATGCTGAGTGAAATAAGCCAGTCACGAAAGGGCAAATCCCCAGGATCCCTCTTACGGGAGGGTACCTAGAGTAGCCAAAATCTTAGAGACAGGGCTTCCCTGGTGGCTCAGTGGTTGAGAGTCCGCCCGCCGATGCAGGGGATGTGGGTTCGTGCCCGGGTCCGGGAGGATCCCACATGCCGCGGAGCTGCTGAGCCCGTGAGCCATGGCCGCTGAGCCTGCGTGTCCGGAGCCTGTGCTCCGCAACGGGAGAGGCCACAACAGTGAGAGGCCCGCGTACCGCAAAAATAAATAAATAAATAAACAAACAAAATCTTGGAGACAGAAAATAGAATGGTGGTTGTCAGGGTCTGGGAGAGGGGGAAATGGGGAGTTGTTTATGAGTATAGAGTTTTAGTTTTGCAAGATGCAAAGAGTTCTGTGGATGGACAATGGTGATGGTTACACAACAATGTGTATTACTTAATGCCACTGAACTGCACACTTTATTCTTATTATTATTTTAGTTGAAGTATAGTTGATTTACAACGTTGTGTTTAGTTTCTGGTGTATAGCAAACTGATGCAGTTACACATATGTATAAATATATATATATATATATATATATATATATTCTTTCTCATATCCCTCCCTTATGGTTTATTACAGGATATTGAATAAAGTTCCCTGTGAACTGCACACTTCAAAATGGTAAATTTTATGTATATTTTTACCACAATTAAAAAATAATAATTAAACAAGAAATCCTCCCCTGGCTCTGCATTGCCTCATGGCAGACCAGCTACATAATTTGCAGGGCCCAGTGTAAAATGAAACTGCAGGCACCCTGCTCAAAAATTAACAATTTCACATTGGCAACAGCAGAGCATTAAACCAAACATGGGCTCTTCTGGGCAGGGGACCCCCATGGGATTGCACATGTCAGAGCCCAAGGGGCTGGCCTCCCCCCCACGCCGCCCCCTGGGGTCCTCCTGTGACCGGGCTTTCTTTCAGCTTGGGGAAGGGCCCCAGACTTCTAGCCTCTGGGACTTTGTCTATGCTGTTCCCTCAGCGTTAAATGCCCTTCCCCGGCAGTTTCCTGCATCTTCAGATCCAGGCTCAGCTCTTCTTAATAGCAAACGGGGTAGACTGTGTTGTCTGCTCAGTGAGGGTGGGGGGGACACCTGGGTCTCATCCTGCCGCAGCCCAGCACCAACCCCGGGCCTGTCCAGACCCCAGCTCGCTGGCCATTAGATGATTGAAGCAACTCAACCCAAGTCATCATGTTTTATTCAGAATAATGACAGTGGCTCTCAAGTAGTGGGTAACTGTCGTGTCCCAAGGCTCCTGTGGCCTTCCCGCCACATGAGTCTCACCCATGTGACAAGGGCGGGAAGGGGCGCAGAAAGGGGAGGGGCCCGCCCCAGGACACTCAGCCCCCGCCTCAAGGGGAAAAGTCAGGGTCTCCGCCTTTCGGGCAGGTTCCCAGGCTTCTCCCTGGCGGCGTGCCCGCCCATTTGCTGGGTCAGGAGACCTAGGCCCGGCCTGGAAGTGACGGCGGGGCCGCCGAGGCCACCGCCGGCCGCTTCCCCCCAGCCCCCGGCCCCGGGCCCTCGCAGGCAGCGAGCGGGTGGAGGAGGCACGGCCGGGAGCTGCCGGGAACCGTAGTCATGGTGACCGCGGGAGACAAAGAACCGGCAGCGCCGGCGATGCGGGCTGCGGGGGTGGCGCCGGCCTCGCCGAGACCCCCACGGAGGCCCCGCGGCCCAGCCGCCGCCAAGCCCTGGCCTCCGGGTGGCCTTGGGCCAGTCTCGCGCCCTCTGGGTCTCAGTTTCTTTATCTGGGCAACGGGGTTGGGACCCAGTTGCTCCTCCAAACTCTCGCTGGGTTTGGCGGTTCTTTTCTTTCCTTTCGCCTCCTCCACCCTCGGAAAAATAAATCAATCTGGAAGGTGCTCGCAAGGGGGACCTGGGGAGGGAGTGCTGAGTTCTGCGGGGGCGGGGGTGGGGGCAGACTCCTCCCTCCATCCTAAGAGGAGACAGGCCTGGCGAGGGGGGGGGGTCACTTGGCACCTGTTGAGGCCCAGGGCAGCCCCTCCCAGCGTGGGGTCGGGCTGTGGGGAGCCATGGGGTGACCCGCGTGATCCCCTCTCTTCGCCTGGCCCTGCCTCAGCATCTGCCACAAGCCAAGGGTCCCACAGGACCAGGCCCTATTCCCCTGGTAGCAGAGGCCCACGTCACTCCACTTCCGGGACACTTGTGTCCTCCTGGTGGGTAGGCCAGGCCCTGCCTGGCTCCCCAGCTCCTTCCTGAGAGCTCTATTAGTCTACAGGCTGGGGAACCTTGGCCCTCCCCTTTACCCCAAGCTGGGCCTCAGTTTCCCCATCTGTAAAAGGGGATGAGCAGAGGTTTAGACTCTAGCCCCTTGCAGCCCTAGGCTCCCCAAGGCCTGTTCCAGTCACCATGGGCTGGTCTGAGGTGTGGTAGGGCCCAGGGCCCCTCTGGGCTGTCTGTGCCACCCCAGGGGCGTGAGGAGTGTCTGCAGGTAGCAGGTGGTCTCCTTCTATGCCTAGGCCCCTTGGGCTAGACTCCAAGCCAGGGGCCCAGCCACAGTGAGGGTTGGGTCTGGTCCCTGCCTTCCAGAGCCCACAGACCCAGGACCCAGCAGAGGAGGCCAGGTGGGGCCCTGAGCTTGATTCCTCACCTGACACTTGGGGGTGATCCCAGTTCCTCTCAGTTTGTGGTGACTCTGACCAGTGGGGATGGGGATGGAGTGGAGAGGCCATTCCTAATGGGCAGAGAAAAGTGATAGGTCACGCTGGGGGGTCATCAGAGAGGCTCAGACACTCCTGCTGCTCTAGCCCACCCTCAGGGGGCTCGGTGAGGACACCAGGACCCCCTGCAGGTGTGACATCCTCCCTGCAGGTGACCTAAGGCAAGCCCCACCCGTGTTCTCCCACTAGGAAGCAGGAGCTGGCTAAGTGCAGCAGCATGAGATGTAGATAAACTGTGTCAGACGGTGAATGTCCTCCTGTCCTGCAAATCCCACCCCCTGCAGCCCTCAGGCCCCCTGGATCCTGAGCCCCGGGGCTGCTGTCCTCTTTGTCCTTCCCACCCTGGCCCCTTGAACCCTGCTCGTGTGTCTGAAGAGCTGCCTGTGATACCGTGGGGGCACCCCATGGAGCCCAGCACCCCTGCCCAACTGGGAGCAGGAGACTTGGCAGGGTGGGGGTGGGGGCACTTTGGTGGCAGCCCTGCCAGGAATCACTCAGCCAGTCAACAAACTGCAGCATCACCCAGCCCATGTGGTGGGTGTGGGGAGGCAGGGAGGGCCCTGCCATGTCCTGCAGCCGAGTACTTCCCGAAGTTCAGAGATCCTCAGCCCAACCTCCCTGGGATGGGGAGCTCCCTTCCCCATCAGGGCAGCCATGGGCCCCCAAACCCTGCACCATGACAAAGGCCGGCCTTCCTGCGCACACCTGGGCTAACATCCCTATGTGCTCAGGTCCCATCGGCAAAGATGAAGATCTCATCTTGGCCTCACTTCTGTGGAGACTCAGGAAATGTCCATGTTGTGGCCCTGCCCACCCCTCTCACTCTGTAATGCAGGGGCCAGCCTGGGTTACCTGGGCTGTGGTCGGGGTGGGCTGTGCGGTGGAGAGTGCCCTCCAGCTGAGCCTGAAGCCTAGACCAAGACAGATTAGAAAGAGCAGGAAGGGCATTCCGGCAGGGGGCACAGCCTGGGCAAGGGTGCCTCAACCTGCTGGCAGCAGCGGGAAGACAGGCCTGCCTGAAACTGAGGCTTTTCAGTGGGTGCGGCGCAGGACGACGGCAGGTTCTGCAGGATCTCCAGCAGCCCCTCCTCCCTGCTCAGCCATGTGGTCCCAGAATTTGTGCACGGGGTCAAATGTATATGCTGGGTTTTCCTTATGTATAATCTGTGATTCATACCACTCTGTCTTCCAGAAAGAATTAGCAACAGCCTACAGAAAGTCAGAAACAATGAACTCATAACAATAGGAACAGATAATATTGAACAATGAAGAATGTGGAGAGACATGCATTTTCCAATACCAGGCATTAATGATCAGTAATTGGGCATCAAATGTATCTATGAGTTTCCTGGCAGGCAAAGCATAAAGGGAATGAGAATGGGAGTAGGAGCTTCATTATTTATTTATTTATTTATTTTTATTTTTTTTTACAAAAATATCAAAAATGTATTGGATGTGGAGCGTAAACCGACTTTCTGTTCTAGGCCCTCTTTAGTCTTGCCTGTCCTTTTTTTTTTTTTTTTTTTTTTTGCGGTACGCAGGCCTCTCACTGTTGTGGCCTCTCCCGTTGCGGAGCACAGGCTCCGGACGCGCAGGCTCAGCGGCCATGGCTCACGGGCCCAGCCGCTCCGCGGCATGTGGGATCTTCCTGGATCGGGGCACGAACCCGTGTCCCCTGCATCAGCAGGCGGACTCTCAACCACTGCGCCACCACGGAAGACCCAGGAGGGAGTTTTTTTTTTTTTTAAAGAGCTTCATTATTTGATCAAGGGAATTACGCCAGGAATTAGGAGACCCATACTTATTCCCAGAAAGAAGCTCTCCAATGAACATATACCCCAAACCTCAGGCAGCAGATGTTTTCTTGTGGGTGGGCCTGTGGGAACAGAGCAGAAATAGCTGTGAGTTGGGTAGGCACCCTTAGGGCCCTGCCCTAAGGCAGGTGTCCTATCTTCTCTGGGCCTCTGGGCCAAGGCTAACCCAACCCTGCTGCTCTGGGTCTCAGGACCTTAGGGGCCCGGGGGCAGGTCGTCAGGAATGCTGCCCTGGAGCCTCACCCAGGCTCCCACCCTGCCCTCCCTCTCTACACGGCAGGGCGCCTGAGGGCAGAGGCTCTGCTCACACTGGTTCCTCCCCTGCCTTTGCACATGTTCCTCCCAGCGACTGGAACGCCCTGCCCACCCTTGTCTGCCTGGCAAACCTCTAACTGTTCTTCACCCTTCACTCAGTTCGCATGTCCCCTCCTCCAGCCCCTGCACTGACCCAGACAGCACTCTTCCCCAACCCGGTCACACAGCCCCTTTACGGGTCTGTCTCCCCCGACAGCCAGGGAAAGGACACCCACCGCTCTGTGTGGGCAAGATGTCTCTGTCCCGCCAGGTCCCAGTGCTCGTGCCGGGCTGGCATTGGGAGAGCCGGGCCTGCTGTATTTGTGGAACCATCTGATAGAGAGTGTCCTCTGGGTAGGAAAAGACAGGATCAGCCTCCCCTCGGTGCAGATGGGGAAACTGAGGCCCTGCGATAGTAAGTGATGGGGCCCCAGGCTGCCCATGGTGCCAGAGCTGTGGCCACAGCCAGGGTGACTCCCTTAGGTGGGGGAGGGTGGAACTGAGATTCAGAGGGTCTGGCTCCTTGGCTTCAAGTCCCTGTTCTGACACTTTCTCACCCACGTGACGAGGATCAGGTCACTTCTCCCTCTGGGCTTCAGACTGCTCCTGTGCACGAAGAGGACGATGACAGATGACAGCGTCGCGGGAGCCAGTGGGTTAATCCATGGAGGCAAGAGCTCAGCGGGGCTGACTCCCATGAGGGGAGCCTTGGCTGCCACCTCCCTGATCTCCATACACCCTCCCCCAGCCAGAGCCAGAGCCAGGGGCCGCTCTGCTGCCCCTCCCCCTCCTACCCATCGTCCAGCAGCAGAGACTTGGACCCACCGGACAGGCTAGGGAAGGGCGCTCTGGGCGAGGGAACGCAATGAACCAGAAGGAGGGATGGGATCAGGCAGGGGCCATTCTGGGAACAATTTGGGATCAGGTTCCTTTTTCAGGAGCCCCGGGCACTCAGGTGATGGGAGAGGCTGGAAGGGACCAGACCACGAAGGGCCTCAAATGCCAGCCTGAGGAGCTTGCCTTTTGCTTGGAAGTGGCTGGGAGTCGTCAAACGTTTGGAGCTGGGGTGGGCCGTGGTCGTGTAACTGGGGGCTGGACTGGAGGGTCTGGTGGGGACCAGGTGAGTGGTGTAATGGCCTCCAGGACAAGGGGACTGTTGGGCTGATGCAGTGCTGGCCCCAGTACCCAGCTCAGGACGGCACAGAGCAGACCCTCCATGAATGAATGAACGAATGAGGCGTGTACTTGGGATTGGAGCCACCTAAGAGGTGGGCCCACCTGTCCCGTGAGTACTGCAGCCCTAGGGAAACTGCCTGCGAAGGGGCTCTGCACGTGGCTGTGATTCCCTCAGGCCCACACTGGGCCCGAGAGAAGAGTGCCTCTGTGTCCAGAAATGGGAAATCACCGGGTTCTGTCTTGGCTGCAATTATATTTGGGGATCCAGCCGCCCCCTGCATAGCACCTGCCAGGCAGTCTCTCTAGGAAGCCACAGGTGTCCTCCGGGGTGGGACAGGTGGAATAGAGGGGGGCTGCCCCTGTAGTCACCCTAGAGCTCTCTCAGACCACCAGGCGACCCAGGACCTGGGACCCACCAAGATCACAGTTCCCATTCCATAGCCAGGGGACTGAGGCAGGTGGTGGGTGGCCAGCCCCGCTGCCCACTAGCCATGAGGTCTGGGCAAGTCACTTCCTCTTTCTGAGTTATATCATAAGGGAAGGGCTAGAGTATGTGATAGTAACAAACGACCCCAGAATCTTTTGTTTTTTTTAATTGCCTACAGATTTTTTAAAAATAAAAGGTTTATTGAGATGCCATAAAACTCCCCATCTGAAATGTACAATTCAGTTAGTGTATTCACAGAGTTGTGTAACCATCACCACAAACAATTATAGAACATTTTCATCTCCCCCAAAAGAAACCTTGCACTCATTAGAAATCCATCTCCATTAACCCACTTCCCCCCAGTTCCTGGCAACCACTAATCCTTCTGCCTCTATAGCATTATCTATTCTGGATGCTTCGTATAAGTGGAATCTTATATGTGGCATTTTGTGACTAATTTACTTACCATAATGTTTTCAAGGTTAATCCATGGTGTACTTAATTTCTTTTAATGGTCGAATACTATTCCATCTTATGGATAGACCACATTTTTAAAAATATTTATTTATTTATTTGGCCGCCTCAGGTCTTAGTTGCGGCACACGGGATCTTTCACTGCGGTGTGCAGGCTTCTCTCTAGTTGTGGCGCACGGACTCAGTAGTTGTGGCGCACAGGCTTAGTTGCCCCGTGGGATCTTAGTTCCCCCACCAGGGATTGAACCCATGTGTCCTTGGAGGGTGGATTCTTTTTTTTTTTTTTTTTTTTTTTTTTTTTTTAATTTATTTATTTATTTATTCATTTATTTATGGCTGTGTTGGGTCTTCGTTTCTGTGTGAGGGCTTTCTCTAGTTGCGGCAAGTGGGGGCCACTCCTCATCGCGGTGCGCGGGCCTCTCACTATCGCGGCCTCTCATTGCGGAGCACAGGCTCCAGGCGCGCAGGCTCAGCACTTGTGGCTCACGGGGCTAGTCGCTCCACGGCATGTGGGATCTTCCCAGACCAGGGCTCGAACCCGTGTCCCCTGCGTTGGCAGGCAGATTCTCAACCACTGCGCCACCAGGGAAGCCCTCTTTTTTTTTTTTTAATAAATTTATGTATTTATTTTTGGCTGGGTTGGGTCTTCGTTGCTGCACGCGGGCTTTCTCTAGTTGCAGCGGGTGGGGGCGACTCTTCCCTGCGGTGCGTGGGCTTCTCATTGCGGTGGCTTCTCTTGTTGTGGAGCAGGGGCTCTAGGCGTGCAGGCTCAGTAGTTGTGGCTCGTGGGCTTAGTAGTTGTGGCTCGTGGGCTTAGTTGCTCCACAGCCTGTGGGATGCTCCCAGACCAGGGCTCGAACCCGTGTCCCCTGCATTGGCAGGTGGATTCTTAACCACTGAGCCACCAGGGAAGTCCCTGGATAGACCGCATTTTGTTCATCCATTCATCAGTTGATGGACATTAAGTTGATTCTACTTTTTAGCTATGATGAATACAGTAATGCTGCTATGAGCTATGAGCATTTGTGTACAAGTTTTTGTGTGGACATAAGTTTTCATTTCTCTGGGGCATAGACCTAGAAATGGGATTTCTGGGTCTTATGGTAACTCTATGTTTAACATTTTGAGGAACTGCCAGAATGCTTTTCACAGTGACTGCACCATTTCACATTCCCACCAGCAGGGCGTGAGGTTCCAGTTTCCACACATGCTCACCAACACTTGTGATTGTCTACCTTCTGGGTGTGGGATCTCACTGTGGTTTTTTTTTTTTTTTTGCGATACACGGGCCTCTCACCGTCGTGGCCTCTCCCGTTGCGGAGCACAGGCTCCGGACGCGCAGGCTCAGCGGCCATGGCTCACGGGCCCAGCCGCTCCGCGGCATGTGGGATCCTCCCGGACCGGGGCACGAACCCGTGTCCCCTGCATCGGCAGGTGGGCTCTCAACCACTGCGCCCCCAGGGAAGCCCCTCACTGTGGTTTTGACTTGCATTCCTCTCATGACTAATAGTGATGCGCATGTTTGGATGTGTTTCTTGGCCATTTACGTAGCTTCTTTGGAGAAATGTCTATTCAGGTCGTCTGCCCCATGTTAAATTTTTAAAAATTTTTATTGAAGTATCGTTGATTTACACTGTTGTGTTAGTTTCTGGTGTACAGCAAAGTGATTCAGATATATATGTATATATATTACTTTTCATATTCTTTTCCATTATGGTTTATTACAGGATATTATAGTTCCCTGTGCTGTACAGAAGGACCTTGTTGTTTATGTTTTTCTTGTTGTTGTTGTTGTCTGAGGTTTATTGAAGATATTACAGCACAGCAGGAAGAGTCAAATGGCTCCACACAGCGCTTTGAAATTCACCCCAGCTGGAGGCTGAGTGACCTGCAGGTTGGACAGACTGCCAAAGTCCAACGGCTTCAGCATTTCCTTAATGTCAGGATCTACTTCAGTGATCTCCTGATCCAGGGCTGAGACCTCAGGCACGTAATTACCTCTTCTCTCTCTCTCCTCCTGCAGCTTGATGGAGATACCTCTCACTGGGCCCCTCTGAAGCTGCTTCATCAGACATAGCCTGCTATCTTGTTGTGGAGCGTCTTGCTGGGAATAAAGATGATATCCTCGCACACGTGCTTGTTGGTACGGAAGTCGCTGCCCAGATGAGTGTAGTACTTCTCAATGATGACCCAGGCCGCCTTCTTCACAGTTTTGGTGCAAACGTGGCTCATGTTGGCAGGTCCTTGGTAAAAGAGTGTTTATTTTATATACAGTAGTTTGTATCTGTTAATCCCAAACTCCTAATTTATCCCTCCCCCGCTTTCCCCTTTGGTAACCATACGTTTGTTTTCTAAGTCTGTGAGTCTGTTTCTGTTTTGTGAATAAGTTCATTTGTATCATATTTTAGATTCCGCATATAAGTGATACCATATGATATTTGTCTTTCTCTGTTTGGCTTACTTCACTTACTATGATAATCTCCAGGTCCATCCATGTTGCTGCAAGTGGCATTATTTCATTCTCTTTTATGGCTGAGTAGTATTCCATCGTATATATGTACCACATCTTCTTTATCAATTCGTCTGTTGATGAACATTTAGGTTGCTTCCATGTCCTGGCTACTGTGAATAGTGCTGCTGTGAATATTGGGGTGCATGTATCTTTTCGACTTAGAGTTTTCTCCAGATATATGCCCAGGAGTGGGATTGCTGGATCATATGCTCTGCCCAGTTGTTTTAAATTAGACTTTATTGTTTAGGTTCACAACCCGGCTGAGTGGAAGGTAGAGCTTTCCCATATGCCCCTCCACCCCTGTCCATTTGTTAGTGGCACAACACAGCAAGGGACATTTTCTTGCTCTTGTTTCATGTCCATCATGGGCTGGCAGCGTCTCTTTTCCAAGTCTTCTCACTCCAGGGCCCAGGCTGATGGAGCTACACTGATCGCCACGGCAGGGGGAAGAGGAGGAGGAACTGCTAAGTCACCCACGGACTCATAAAGCTCCCACTCAGAGAGAATGCATGTCACTTCCACTTGCATCTCAGAGGCAAAGTGAGCCACCCAGCCATGCCTACCTCCAAGGAGATGTGCAGTCTTCCCATGGGCGTGGAAGGAGAGGATTCAAATCTCTGTGAACAGCTCTAATGACGCATCGCAGTTAAATAAGGTTCTTTCCTGCAGGACTTCTCAGTGCCTTTACTGTACTATTGCTCACTGTCCCTCTCTGGAGGGAGTGGGATGCAGCAGGCAGAGTAGGCCAGATTTACTCACCTGGGGAACCCTATTCTCCCAGAGCATCTCATGGGATGAGTGTTCCCTGGAATCCCCTTTGGGAACCACTGCCACTTCCTAGAGCAGAGGTGGGCAGACTTTTTGGAAAGCATCAGATAGACAATAGTTTAGGCTTGGCAGGCCCTGTGAACCGACTAGTCAATGCCGCTGTTGTAGTGAAAAGCAGCCCCAGGTATTATGTAAACAAGTGGGTGTGGCTGTGTTCCAATAAAATGTTATTTATAGACACTGAACCTGGAATTTCATCTAACTTTCTGTGTCACACACACACAGTGTAGTCTTTTTCTTTCGATTTTTTTCAACCGTTCACAAAAGTGAAAGCATTCACAGCTCATGGGCTGTACAGAAGCCAGCGGTGGGCTGGGCTAGCTGGGGCCCGCAGGTGGTAGTCTGCTCACTCCTACCCTAGAGGCTCCAGCCCGACACCGTCACCCGGCACTCAAGCTCCCTCACGTGCCCAGGCCTCGTCTGCCCTCACATCTCCATGCAGAACCTGGGCTTGGGAAACGGTGGGTGGTTTTCCAGGAAAAAATCATATTCTTTCACTCCCGGGGGCCTTTGCACAGGCTGTTCCTCCTGCTGGGAGGGTCCTTCCGGCTCTTCTCGGTTGGGGAACCCTGTGGCCTCTCTTGGCCCCCGGTAGAATCAGGAGCTGCCATCCCTGTTGGCTCCTTCACTCCCAAGATGCCATTGCCTCGTCGTATTCTGATGTTTCATAGACATATTTGCTTCCCCAACTAGGCCCTGAGCTTCTGGAGGGTGGGGACCTTGTCCTCCTGAATTCTGATCTCCAGGACCACGGGAGGGAGAGCTGGCATGGAGTAAGGGCTGCTGAGGAGGGAAGGAAAGGGGACCAGGTTGGTGGGGGGAGCTCCACGTGGGGATCCCCGCCCCAGCAAAGGTGCCGAGGTGAGGGTGAGTTTGGGACCTGGAGGAACCTGATGACTGGTCTGCTGCAGCTGGGTGGGGGGCGACAAGGGACACATGTGGGGCTTTAGGGTGATGCTAGGGAGGTAGGCTTGGTGCGCTCAGCAGTGGGAGTCATGGAAGGTTCTTTAGCAGAGGAGTGGCTTGATGAAATTGATGTTTGGGGTGACCTAGCTCCCACCTCGGTCCTGGCCAGTTCCAGCCCCTCTGGCCATTCTCTGCGGCCCCGGATCCTGGTGGAGTCTGTGAGCTGAGCTTGGGTCCGTCTGTCTGTGATTGAGAATAGGGGGCCCCTCCCAGATTTTGAGGCTCCCTCTTGACACTTCTCAGAGGTGTCCAGATGAGAGTCCTGAACCAGCAGTCAGAAGGCCCGTGTTCCAGGTGTGCTTCTACCCACCCAGCTTCCTGTGGGGTCTGGAACAAGTCACTTGCTCTCTCAGGGCCTCATTTTGCACATCTGTCAAATGGGAGCAATAAGCCCTGTGCTGGAGGCCTCCTGGGGTTGCCGCAAGGGTCAAATAAAGCCTGGTCTCAAGGGGACTGGGACCGGGACAGAGCTGACCTTGATGCGGGAACATGTTGCTGTGTCCCTAGCAGCCGGCATGGAGGGACACTCAAGATGTGTGGAGCTAACCTGAAGAGGGAAGGAGGCTGATGGGAATTCCCTGGCAGTCCAGTGGTTAAGACTCAGCACTTTCAGTGCTGGGGCCCGGGTTCAATCTCTGGTCAAGGAACTAAAATCCTGCAAGCCGTGTGGCATGGCCAAAGAGTGAAAGAGGCTGAGAGTGGGCTTGAGTGAGAGGGGCTCAGGTCTCTGAGATTGTTCAGAAAGAACCGCTTAGACCTCACTGGCACTGGCACGTGGCACGTGGGCCCTGCGCTCTAGGATGGGGGCAGTGCAGCGTCCTGCAGCAGGTAGCATCTGGACCTGAACCTGAGGCAAAAGCCCTCTCGTTTTACAGATGGGGAAACTGAGGCCAGAGAGGCCCAGGATGGGCTCAGGGGCCCTTGGGCTGCCAGAGGTGGAGCCAGTCCTAGCCCAGGTTCAAGGCCTCGCTGCCCTCTGCCCTGGCCCATGTGCAGTGCCCAGAGAGTCTTGGCCACCGTGCCCTCTCCCCGGGAGACACAGATGCCAGGATGTGTGGGGAGTCAGTGCCGCTAATTAGTCCCATCATTTCTGGCATCTCACACAGCCTTGGGGAAGTGGAGAATGTCATTGTCAAAGTATTTTTGAATATTTGCCTTCTCAGCAAGAAGATGCTGTGAGAACACTGCGTCTTGAATACGAGTGGATACTAACAAAAATAACAAGCACGGAGAGCTGGAAGGATCGGGGAGCTCCGGAGAGAGGCCTGGAGGAAACCCTGGAGCTGCCGGCCACAGGTGCATCACTCTGCCCCTCTGGGCCCTGTGTCCTCACCCTAAAGCGGTTCATTCATTTATCAGATGTTCATGGAAGCCCACCGTGTGCCATGCACTGCTCTAGGTTCTGGAGAAAAAAGAGTGAACAAAGCACACAGAAATCCTTGTCCTCAAGAGGTTGCCATCCTAAGGGGGAGACAGACAGTACAAATCCGTAAAATATGCGAGCTGGTGACACGTGCAAACGAAAAAGTGTGTTGGGTGGAGGGTGGCCTGTTTCAAAAGAGTGGTCAGATCTGAAGGAGATGAGGAGTGAGCCGAGGGGGTCTTTAGGTGAAGAGCATTCCTGGCACAGAGAATAGCAGGTGCAAAGGGCCTGAGGTCTGGGTGTGCTTGGTTTGTTCGAGGATCAGCAGGAAGGGTAGTGGGGCTAGAGCCAGTTGGTGACACAGAGGAGGCCAGATGACAAGACAGGGTCCAAGAGGTCACTGGGGGCCTGCTTGGGTAGGGCCTTAGGAACCACTGGAAAGCCTTTGTTTCCTTTCCGAGTAAGATGGGAGCCAATGGAGGGTTTAAAGCAGGGGAATAATGTGATCTGGTTTCTGTTTTGTTTTGTTTTGTTTTGTTTTGTTTGCGGTACGCGGGCCTCTCACTGTTGTGGCCTCTCCTATTGCGGAGCACAGGCTCCAGACGCGCAGGCTCAGCAGCCATGGCTCACGGGCCCAGCTGCTCCGTGGCATGTGGGATCTTCCCGGACCGGGACACAAACCCGTGTCCCCTGCATCAGCAGGCGGACTCTCAACCACTGCGCCACCAGGGAAGCCCTGGTTTCTGTTTTTTTTAAATTTTTTAAAGTATTTTTTTAAAATTTATTTTATTTATTTATTTTTGGCTGTGTTGGGTCTTCGTTGCTGCGTGCGGGCTTTCTCTAGTTGCGGCGAGCGGGAGCTACTCTTCGCTGTGGTGCGCGGGCTTCTTATTGCAGTGGTTTCTCTTGTTGCAGAGCATGGGCTCTAGTTGCGTGGGCTCAGTAGTTGTGGCGCGTGGGCTCAGTAGTTGTGGCTCATGGGCTCTGAAGCGCAGGCTCAGTAGTTGTGGCTTGCGGCCTTCAGTAGTTGTGGCTCACGGGCTCTGAAGCACAGGCTCAGTAGTTGTGGTGCACGGGCTTAGTTGCTCCATGGCATGTGGGATCTTAGTTCCCCGACCAGGGATCAAACCCGTGCCTCCTGCCTTGGGAGTGCGGAGTCTTAACCACTGGACCGCCAGGGAAGTCCTGGGCTCCAACTTTGGTCCCTCAGTTCTCCTGTGTGTGTGTGTGAAAATACACATAACATAAAATGTATCACTTTTGCCATTTTGGCTTGTATAGCTGAGCGGTTGTTAAGTACATTCGCCGTGTTGTGCAACCGTCTCTAGTATCTGTTGCAGAACCGACAGGAAACCCCGTCCCCATAAAGAGCCACTCCTGTTCCCTCCTCCCCCAGCACCTGACAACCCAAATCTGCTGTCTCTATGGACTATTCTGTATTTCATAGAAATGGAATCAGGCACCGCGTGACCTTTGGGGGCCGGTTTCTTTCGCTTAGCATGTTGTTTTCAGGCTCATGCACTTTGTGGCTGGGTCCATACACAGTTCATCCCTTTCTTTGGCTGGGTCCCTCCATCCTTGGCCAGCTCTGCGAACTTGAGTTGCACAGTCTGCCACCCTACATCATCGGGTTGCCAGGAGGACCCTTAAATACACCAGGAAGTAGTGAGCCCACTTCCCACTGGGCAGAGGGGGCGGGCCTGGTGCCCACAGTGTGGACAGGAAGGCTTTGGGGATTTGCATAGTCTGGGGTGACTCCTCAGATTTCTCCACAGCTGGATTTGGTACCAGCTCTATCTGGTGGGTGAAGTCAGTGACCACTCTGCCATCTGATTTTCAGCTTCCAAGATTTTGCTGTTGTTTTTGTCCCTTCGTTTTCATTTTGGTGGGGTTTGGTGAACAAATGGGCTCCACCAACCATCTTTCCATTCCTTCTAAGGATTTCTGAGATTTTTGAAGCAGCCCTTGGAGACAGGCTTCAGCGCTCCTCAGAGTGGAAGCAGGGGCACGGAGGCTGAATGTGCGGAGGCCACGTCCAGGAGACGGAGCAGGGCTGGCCCAGGTCTGCCTGATTCCTCCACTGGCTCTGCAAATGGCAGGCATTTGCTAAAAGGACCCTGATGTTATTCGTGTTGTGCCCCCACCTAAAAGGATGCCATCCTCTTGGGCCACTCATCAGAACCCCTCACCTTTACGGAGGCCCCACGTGTTCTAGGCCAGTGAGGGAACGGACGCCGGCAAGACAGATGTTGGGGGAATTCCCTGGCGGTCAAGTGGTTGGGACTCCGCGCTCTCACTGCTGAGGGCCCGGGTTCCATCCCTGGTTGGAGAACTAAGATCCCACAAGCCGCGTGGCATGGCTGGAAAAAAAATAATAATTAAAAAAATTAAGAAAAAAAAAAGACATGCTCAGGCCGTAGGGAGGAAGGCTGGTGAGACGGTGGGAAGACCGAGGAGGGGCTTTGGCTGAGCCCTGCCCTCGGGCCACGGCAGTCCTTGTCGCAAGCGGCCAGGTGGCCTTCACCGGGCCCCCCCTTCGCCTCCATCATGCCCGGCACGCCCCCACCCCACGTGCGCACCGTGAGGGGGACCCTGAGGTGTATTTTCCTCTAGGCCAGGCACCAGCTAGGGCTGGAGTGCACTGTGAGCAGGACAGACAGACATGTCCTGGTGCCAAGGTGGAGTCTATTGGGTGAGCAACAGCAAACCAGAAGAAAGGGCCACAACTGTCATTGAGATAAGGCTGAGAGGGCGCTGCGGGGGGAGGCCGGGGGGCGCTGCAGGGGGAGGCGGGGGGGCGCTGGAGGTGGGAAGGCTCTCCGAGCAGGTGATGGCTGAGTCAGGTGGGGAGAGGTGCTCCAGGCCAGGAACAGCCTGTGCAAAGTCCCCGAGGAGGTGAGGCAGAGGCTGGGAGTGGAAGGCGGGGAGGGAGATGCGTCCCTGGGGGCCTGGATCCCTCTGAGGGGGCTTTGAATTTTATCCTCAGCAGGAAGCCCTGTGGGTTGTGAGCCGGGAAGGGCAGGATCCAGTCCACGCTTCAAGGATATGCTTGGCTGTTCTGGGGTGAAGGGATGGTGTCCGACATTCAAGCACGGAGGGGAGGAGGAACAGCCCAGTTACCCCCCACCCTGCCCAGGAGAAGGCCCCCTGCAGCTCCTGTGGCAGTGACCTGGCTCCAGGATTACGCGCTCCCACGCCAACTGCCAGGGCCATCTGTCTCCCCTGTCTGTGTGTCTGTCTGTCTCAGGGGGGCTTTAGCAGGTTTGCCTGTTTCGGACACAGCATCCTGTGGGGTGAAGGGAGGAGGGGGTCCTACTCCCACTGTCGCTCTTGCAGATAAGGGGTGGCTCCTCGGACAGGAAACCACATGCTGGAAGGCAGGTTCTAGATGAGAGAAGGAGCACTCCTCTCTCTGAGGGTCTGAATGTGTGAGTGCAGCCATGCGGCAGCCTGAAAGCCGGCATCTGCCAGCCACGGGGCTACCTGGGAAGCCAGTGCTATGCTCAGCATTTACTGCCCAGCGATGTTTACGCTCTGACTCAGGTCTTGTTTAAATGTCCCAGCCTGACCCCATGACAGTCAGCAGTGGTGATTTAATGAGCCCTGCTGTGCGTGAGGCTCACAGACCACAGAGTAGCCTCATGGAGCTTACTTTCTAGAGGGAGAGAAAGACAGTGCCACACATAGACCATTATAATTGTGATCGGTCCCAGGAAGGAGGATCTCAGGGACCTGGGCTGAGACAGGGGCCTCAGGTGGTCAGGGAAGTCAGAAGGGCTCCCTGGAGGAGGTGACCTGTGAGCTGAGACATGAAGGAGAGGACCACGTGGCCTGGTGGGAGCAGCATGCCTGGGGCAACCCCGGGAAGGGAGGGGTCCCCAAAGTGTGGAAACTTGAGACAGACCTAGGGCTGGAGGGCCACTGGGCTCTAGCGAGGAGACCTCTCTCAGCCACCTGTAGGCCTGGGGCTAAGCGCTGTCTCAGCTGGTCCTCTCACAAGCCTGTAGCCCCTTGAGGGGGTCACCCTCGGAGGCCCCACACTTATCCCAGGCCTGTGGCCATCTCCCAAATTCTGTTGGGGAGGGCTCTTAGATAAAGAGTGAAACATTCCTAAAGGTACTTAAAGAAAGAGCGGTGGGGGGGTGGGGAACTGGGCAGGAAGGGCCTGGGCCTGATACTTCCACTCCCAAGTCCCACCCTGAAGACAGGCTGTGGCTTGGCCTCTGACTCATTGTAACGTGGAGGTCGAGGCTGCAAGACTTGACTTGGGGCTGCCATAATGCACAACGGGGACCTGACCGAGCAGGGACCTGTGAGACAGGAGCCTCAGGTGGCCTCCCTGTAGTCACCATTGCTGGCCCTGGCATCGGGGCAAAGTCAGAACTTCATCCGCAGCACCCGAGGAGGCCGGTGTGGAGAGCCGGACCTGAGATCTCCAGGCCCAGCAGGGAGGCTTTAATGAAAATAGTTTTATTGAAACAGAATTCATATACCATACAATGTACCCATTTAAAGTGTGTAATTCAATGGTTTTTAGTATATTCACAGAGTTGTACAACCAGCACTACCATCAATTTTAGAACATTTCCTCACATCAAAAAGAAACCCCATTCCCATCAGCAGTCACTGCCTAGTGCCCTCCTCTCCCAGACCCTGGCTGCCAAAAATTTTCTTTCTGTCTCTATTCATTTGCCAACTCCGGACATTTTTTTTTTTTTTTTTTTTTTGCGATACGTGGGCTTCTCACTGTTGTGACCACAGGCCTCTCACTGTTGTGGCCTCTCCAGTTGTGGAGCACAGGCTCCGGAAGCGCAGGCTCAGCGGCCATGGCTCACGGGCCTAGTGCTCCGCGGCATATGGGATCTTCCTGGACCGGGGCACGCACCCGTGTCCCCTGCATCGGCAGGCGGACTCTCAACCACTGCGCCACCAGGGAAGCCCTGGACATTTTATATCAGTGGAATCATATAGTATGTGCTCTTTTGTGACTGGCTTCTTTCATTTAACATAATGTTTTCAAGGCTTATCCATGTTGTAGCACATGTCAGTATTCTTTTCCTTTTTATGGTTGAATAATATTCCATCTTATGAGGGAACTCCCTGGCTGTCCAGTGGTTAGGACTCTGCGCTTCTACCGCAGGGGGCACAGGTTTGATCCCTGGTTGGGGAACTAAGATCCTGCAAGCCGCGACACGGCCAAAAAAATAAATTAATTAAAAAATGAAGTTAAAAAAATATTCCATCTTATGGATAGACCACATTTTGTTTATCCATTCATCAGTTGATGGACATTAAGTTTTTTCCACTTTTTGGCTATTGTGAGTAACACCACTATGAGCATTTGTGCACAAGTTTTTTTTGTTTGTTGTTTGTTTGTTTTTTGCTTGTTTGTTTGTTTTTTGCTGTACATGGGCCTCTCACTGTTGTGGCCTCTCCCGTTGCGGAGCACAGGCTCCGGACGCGCAGGCTCAGCGGCCATGGCTCATGGGCCCAGCCGCTCCGCGGCATGTGGGATCTTCCCAGATCGGGGCACAAACCCGTGTCCTGTCCATCGGCAGGCAGACCCCCAACCACTGCGCCACCAGGGAAGCCCTGTGCACAAGTTTTTGTGTGGGTATATGTTTTCATTCTTTTGGTTACATATCTAAAAGTTGGATTGCTGGGTCATATAGTTACTATATTTTTAACTTTTTGAGGAACTGCCAGACTGTTTTTCAAAGCAGCTGCATCATTTCACACCAGCAGTGTATGAAGGTTTCAACGTTTCCACATCTTCCCCAATACTTGTTATTACCACTGTTTTTTATTATAGTTATCATAGTGGGCTAGGATACCTAGTGGTATCTCACTGTAGTTTTGATATTCATTTACCTGGTGGCTAATGTTGGGCAACTTTTCATGTGCTTATTAGCAATTTGTATACTTTCTTTGGAGAAATGTTTATTCAGATACTTTACCCATTTTATTCATCTTTTATTATTGAGTTGTGAGAATTCTTTACATGTTCTAGATAAAGTCCTTTACCAGGCATGTTTTGCAAATATTGTCTCCCACTTTGTGGACTGTTTTTAACTTTACTGATGGTATCATTTGCAAAAAAAAAAAACAAATTAAAATTTTGATGAAGTCCAATTTATCTACTTTTTTCCTTTTGTTCCTTATGCTCTTGAAATTGTATTTAAGAAGGCTTTGCCTACTCGGGGTCACTCCTTGCGAAGTGAAGGCTTACTCCTGTGTTTTCTCCTAAGAGTTTTATAGTTTTAGCTCTTACAGTTAGGCATACAATCCATTCTGAGTTTTTTTCTTTGGTTATTAACACATTAACTAACAAGATCTGGCCGCAGGTCTAATATCTTCTGTAATTTTGGAGACGACTGTACACGCTGTTCTGAGATCTCTCCCAACATGTCACGTGATGAGACAGTGTCATGATTTCTAGGGGTGCCATCGTCCCAGCCATTGCTAATACCACCTACATTCACAAGTGAAGAAAATACTAGATTTCAGTTAAAGTTTCATTTAAATAAACCTGTAACTACCCTCCCAGGTTCATGGTACCCCTGAAATCTATCCACAGACTGGAGGTTAAGAACTCCTAGGATGGGACCTCCCTGGTGGCGCAGTGGTGAAGTATCCACTTGCCAGTGCAGGGGACACGGATTTGAGCCCTGGTCCCGGAAGATCCCACATGCCGCAGAGCAACTAAGTCTGCGAGCCCCAACTACTGAAGCCCACGCACCTAGAGCCCGAGCTCCACAACAAGAGAAGCCACCGTGATGAGAAGCCCGCACACCGCAATGAAGACCCAATGCAGCCAAAAAAAAAAAAAGTAAAAAGAAAAAGAACTCCTAGGATGGCTAAAATTCCTGCCCAGTCTCAGTTTCTGAAGAGCCTTGGGGGGGGGGAAATGAACCCTCCCAGGACTGGCTTCTGGCTGTTTTCCTGCCAGCCCACGCCCTGCCTTCTGCCTGGTCCAGCTTTGGGGAAGCTATTCCTTGCCTGGCAGAATTTTCTAACAAGCCATCTAACAATAATACTAAAAGAAACAAAAAAAAGCAGCAATAAGAATTATAAACACTACGTGTAGAATCAGACAAGGCATTCTGCCCACATCCTCATCCCTGGTCCTCCCAACATTCTTAGGTCTCTGGTGAGGCCCGCGGCCACACGGCTATGTGGCTGAGGCCTGCCGGTGAGTGGGGTCACACGGTTCAGGCGGAAACTTCACCTCGTGGTGCCTCAGTTACCCTACCTACAAGGCCCGGATGAGCCGGTCATAACCATGTACACCCAGTGGGAGTACTGGGTGGATTAAAAGCGCTGACGATTTCTACACAGAGAGCACAACCAGGCACAGTTACACCCTGAAGATATTAGCTATTATCTTTAAGCCTTTCACAGGGGACAGGAAGGTGCTATTTCTCTGCCAGCGTCTGCTTTCTCTCGTTCTGCACAGGATTAATGCCTAATTATTCGTAACATCCAGGATTCTTTGAGTTGTAACAGAAAGTCCAATCGCTCTATTTAAAAAGCCAGGATTTCAGGCCTGGCTTATGCGGTTTGGACAGTGGGGAGAGGTCAAAAGATCCTATCAGGACTCAACCGGCCTTTTTCCACAGACTGGTGGGGTAAGAAGGGCTCCCTGGAACAGGCCCTGCACTGGGGTGGGCAAGCGAGCCCCCGGGGCACAAACGCCTCCTCCAGCTTCCAGCCCCGGTGCGGCCTGTCCTGCCTGCCCCATCCCCGGCCCTGCTTTGGAGGTTCTAGGCTTTAGATCCCTAGGTCCTGATTTCAGAGAGAGAGAGAGAGATCCCTTCCTTCCTGAGAGTTCCAGGAAAAAGTTCCAGAAAGACCCTTGATTGGCCTGGCTAGGTCATGTGCCCTTGCGGGGCCAATCACTGTAGCCAGAGGTCTGGGGTGCTCTGATTGGCCAGGCCTGGGTCACGTGCCGGTTAGAGATGGGGAAGCCCCAAGCTAACCACCGGGAGGAGGATGTTGCGGATGAGTAGACACTTGGGAGATGCTGGGCTGACAAAACCAAAGGTCCCCCTTATAGGGCATATTTCATGTTGTCTTGGTCAGACCTCACCTGTGCCAGGAACCTTCCCCCCACTAGGACTGGCTCCTGCCCTGTGCACCCACGGCAGCCTGTGTTCCCTTTCATTATTTCTCACTCTGCAGTTAATGAGTGCCTACTATGCATCAGGCACAGAGAAGGGGGCCCAGGAGGAACCCCAACGACAATAGGTTGGAAGGAGAGGGTGGAAGCTGCACAGGGGACTGACTGAGGGGGAGCGGTCTGTGAAGTAGGAGGGGAACCAAGGTCCAGACAAGAGAGGGAATTTCCAGAGGGAGGAGTGGCGGACTCAGGCGTCTCAGGTGCTGCTGAGAAGGGCAGTGTTCCAGGAAGTCCAGGAAGTGACCGCTGGATCGGGCAGCTGGGAGCTTGTGGGTGACCTTAGCAATAGGTAGGAGTAGGCACACAGCCCTGCTCGGGTGGGGTGAGGAGAGACTGGGAAGGGAGGGAGTGGGGAAGGCACGTATGGACACGTCTTTGGAGTTTTCTGTCTTCTGTCGTGGGAGTAGAGAAATGGGAAGGAGGCGGAAAGGGGCTTGGGAGCAAGGGAGAGTTTTTCCCCCTTTTTTGGGAAAATGCTAGCCAAGGGGAAAGAGAGAGAGAGGCTGATGGTACAGGAGAGCAGCAAGGGGAGGGCAGCTGGAGGTGGGTGCCTGAGATCAAGATTGGGGTGGGAGAGACTGAGGGGGAGGGGGGTGCCAGGCAGGCAGATGTGTCAGTTTGGGGACTGGAAGATGAGAGCCCATCTGATGGATTCAGTTTTTCCCACTGAAGAATGAGGTGAGGTCACTGGCTGGGAGTGAGGGCAGAACGGGCTGTGGGGAGTGTGAGGAGAGGAGAGAAGGTGTGAACTCTTAGACTCAGAGGGTGGGAGAGTGTCACCGAAAAACATGGTGGGGCTGCTGACTCGATGGAGTGCCAGTTTGAAGTTCTGAGGTCACAAATTCCCAATCAAAAGGGTTGTGTGTGGGCCACCTTCCCCCACCCCAAACAATAGGCAGGGGCAGGAAAGGGGGTTTCCTTCAGGTTGAGGGGTTCCCTATGGTGGAAGAAGAGGGGCTGGAGAGATGGAATCTGTAAAAAATCCACCAGGCCAGGAGGTAGTTACTATTATCTGTGTTTTACAGACAAGGAAGCTGAGAGGGTCAAGGCCAGTATGGCATGTGTGGCTTTGGCGTCAAAATAGAACGGGGCCTGGCACATGTTAGGTGTTAATATTTGTTGAAAAGAGTGAATGGCTGGAAGGTCCAGTGATGCACCCATTGTTATAACCCAGCCAGGAAGTAGCTCCAACCTTGGGGTTTGGTAGGTGGTGCTGGTGACCCCATGTGCTGTGCCATTCCTGCTGCTCTAAAAAATGACTCAATATCACCTTTGTGCCCTTGTAGGCTAATCTATCCAGAGTCTTGTGGTATAACTTCATAGACACTAAGCGAGCAGGGCAGAGTGCTTTTAACCTCATTCCTCGCACAGTGCTCACCTCTAGATGAGTCACAGCCCTCGGCCAGGTGGTTTAGCCCAGGGAATGCCACCTCTGGTTCCTAACCCTTGGCTTTGCTGTCTGCATCCTACCCAGGCCAGCTGTTGGGGAGTATCCCAGGGCACACACCTGCGCTACCTGGGCTGTCCTAGGAGATGAGCGTCCTTTTAAGGGGAATTCAGGAGCGACCCTGAACTTGGCGGGGGCAGTTCTCCTCCATGGGGAGGGCTCCCAGCGCTTTTTCTTACAGTTCATTCAGGAAGAATTGAACATGGTCACTTCACTGAAGTAATAATGATGGCTTATGCTGCAAAAAACGTGGAGAACATCCTGTTTATTTATTCAGGCTTTAAAACCATAAAACTTTAGATTTCTCCCTGTAGCTATTTATAACCAGAGCTGGTGTAAACTGTCCCCATATTAAGCTCAGGTTTGAAGTAACTTAAAAGAAAAATAGCCACCCGCTGCATTAAAAATATATATATATATATATATATATATATATATATATTTCATTTATAGACCTTCTCTCCCCTCCTGATTATTCCTGATTATGTACGAAGAGCGTGTTGTTTGGGGCGGATCGGTGGGGGTGGGGCAGATACAGACCTCCAGGGGAGTCACACACTCTCCCATCTCTCCCCCCACCCCCAGCTATAAAAGCAGCCCCGTGTCGGCCGGTGGTCACTCTCCGGGGCAAGGATGTTTCGGGCTGGCACGAGCTCTCCCTCACTGGGTGCCCGGGGTGGAGTGGGGGAGGCAGGGCAGGCAGCAGATCCGGAAAAGTGGCTCTTGCCTCGGAGGAAGTTGACCCTCCTCCCCTACCAAAGGCTTGGGATGAAAATAGCTTCTTCCTCTTTACCCTTCCCGGACCCCAGCCCATTTCTGTAAGTCCCCCACCCCATTTTTAAGTGCTCCCCTCCCCCTGTGGCAATTCGGCTCCTTCAGAGCTCTCCAAACGGCCATCCGGGACGGCAGGGACCCCGCGCCCCGACTCTGCGACCGGGCAGGGGCAGAGGCCCCTCTCCTCCGGCCTCGCAGGCGCGGCGCGCCCCGAAACTCGGGCAATCGCGGCGAATTCCAACCTCTCCCCACCAAATTAGCAGAAAGCTCTACTAAACCCCCTGAGCTCCTACACTGCTTTCTTCTACTCCGAGGGTGACTGTCACCTGGGAACCCTGTCCCCTGCACCAAGGTTCCCCCGGCGCTAACCCCCAAATCCCTTGGGAAAGGTGGGGGCGCAATTAGTTTCTTCCAATTAGTTTCCCCTCTTTGTATAGAACCCATTCAAACTGTGAGATGTAATCCTCCGCGCGAGGGGGAAAGTAGTCCCAACCTTGCATTCAATTTCTGTTCTCGTGTCGCGTATATTTTACTTTTTGAAACCGATGGGATCCTCAGTGGAGCCCTTCGGGGAACGTGGGGGCAGAGGCCGCGGGGGGTGCGCGCAGGTGAAGGGGGGCCGGCAGAAGGAGGGGGCGGGGAGGACAGCTAACTCCTCGCTATTGCCTAGAGAGATGGATCATGGGGCGTAGAGAGATTGCAAACCTCAAACCACGTACAGCGGGCGATACGCGTCAACCGAACCTGACCAACGGAAGCCCGGAGCCTCCCCGTCCCCGCTCTCCCGCCCCGGCCCCTTGGACAGACTGGTACGCGGAGCCAATCTGGCTGCCGCTCGCCGTCCAAATCCCACAAGAGCCAATGGGAGCACGCCGAGGGCGGAGCCACCCCGCGCTGGGTTGGGCTGCGCGCGGCTTCCCCCGCTCGCCCAGGCCCCGCCCCCCTCCCCTCCCGCTCGCTGCTCCTGGAGTAGTTAGTGCCAGTGAAGTGCGGGCGGCGATGAGAGCGAAAGTTACGCTCGGCACGGTGCTGGGGGCTTGAAGCGGCTTTGCTCTCCGCCCGCTAGGGCCGCCCCAGCTCCAACTCGCGCCCGCGAGCTCCGGCCGCGCCCGCCCGCCTCCGCGCCCGCTCTCACCCCCTCCCCCGGCCCGGCGCCCCCTCCTCCGGAGCCGCGGGTCCCCGCCACTTTCGCCCGGCCCGGGCCCCCGCCGATGCCGGCCATGGTGGAGAAGGGCCCCGAGGTCTCAGGGAAGCGGAGAGGGAGGAACAACGCGGCCAACGCGGCCGCCTCGGCCGCCGCCGCCTCCGCCGCCGCCTCGGCCGCCTCCGCCGCCGCCGCCGCCTCCTCGGCCGCCGCCGCCTCCTCGGCCACCTCCGCCTCCGCCTCGGCCGCCGCCGCCCCCAATAATGGGCAGAATAAAAGTTTGGCGGCGGCGGCGCCCAATGGCAACAGCAGCAGCAACTCCTGGGAGGAAGGCAGCTCGGGCTCGTCCAGCGACGAGGAGCACGGTAAGTGGCAGCCGCCCGCGCCGCCCCCGCCCGCTCGCCCGCTCGCCCGCCCGCCCGCTGACCTCCTCTCTGCTTCCCCGCAGGTGGCGGCGGCATGCGGGTCGGACCCCAGTACCAGGCGGTGGTGCCTGACTTCGACCCCGGTGAGTAGCGCCCCGGCCCGGCCGGCCGGCGACCCGAGGGGGCGGACGGCCTCGGACAACTTTCTTTTTGCCTGTGTGGGTCCCGCTGTCCGCGGGGAGACACCCGCGCAAGGGTGTCCTGCCGCTGTGCCTGACCCCGGGGAGGCCCCGGTCGCCGCGGCGGGTCGGATTGGAGGCGGCAGCGCGCTGCCACACCTGGCCACCTGGCCCGGGGTCTCCGGCGTCCCCGGGTCGGCACGAGCCGCGCCGGGGCCGTGCAGGGGCGACCGCGCCGGAGAGTTAGCGTCCTGCGAGCGCCCGGGCTTGGGACGTCCTCGGACCCGTTTCTCCCCGGCGGAGGGTTGCCCCGCATGCCCTTTCCTCGTCCTGCCGGCCCCTGGGCTCCTTCCTGCCCCCGACTCCCCTCCTGTCTTGAGATCTCCCAAAACCAGTTAATAAAAGAAGTGTGCTTACCAGAGGGCGCCTGCCCGGGGAAGAGAGACTGGCTGGTGGCAGTTTGATTTTAGGACCTATTTGTAAATGTGTGTGTATTCCCCCCCCCCCTTTTTTTTTAAGGAACGGGTTGTGAAAGATTAGAACCTTCAGAAGCTTTAGCCTAACAAATGATGTCCGCCTCCAAGAAATCCCTACCCCCTAGCTTGGAACATTTGCTACTCTTGCTGCTCTTCTGTGTGGAAGCAGATTTAAAGTACCAGAAAAATCCAACCAGACAAAGGAATTCGTCAGTGAGATTCTAGCCTGTCTCCGTATAAGATTATCTTTAAAAGATTGTTGGCATGGAAAATGTTTGAAAGGACGTGGGTTTTCTTTCAGAAATAAAACTCAAAAGAGAACCTTGTGGAACTGGAGTTAACAGTCCTCCTGGTTGGAGGGCTTTAGAACTGAAGGTTCTCTATGTAGGTTATACCACGAGTTTGAGAAGATAAATGCATAAATGCTTTTCCTTGGAAACAAGACTGCAGAAAATTGCAAGGATCTAGCCCTTGAAAAAGGCGATTGCTCTTAAGCTGTTATTTAGGTATGAAACTCTGGGTGCTGTTTGAAGTGAAAATACATAGGGATCCCTTAGTGAGCTCTTGGGCACTCTGGAAATAAATGACCTTTCCCGTATTTGCCTTCTACATTTTAGTCTGTTGATGATTTAAATCTCTTAAAGTATAAGTAGTCTACCGCCCAGGTTTGTATTCCTTTTAACTTATGTTAGTCTTTTTGATAGTTTCCCCTTCCCCCGCGTCTTCCTTTTTTGGTAGTCACTTCTCATTTATAAGAGTGACAGGATGGGACTCCGAGACGAGGCTTTTTCTCTTCTGTGCATGCCTTCTCCATTCCATGGTTGGCCACCAGGGGAAGCATACTGTTTTTTGGTTACAGTTGACCCTATCTTCATTTTGTAGGTCAAGTCCATCTTTGTTTTAATACACAGAACATAAAGCAAAGCTTGTCACCAAGTTTCCCCCACATATTTAAAAGAATCAACTTGTATATATCTTTTAGTTTTAGTAAGTTGGTCAGTTTTTTGGTACATTTTGTTTATATTCGTTTTGAAAGCTTTATTTAAATATGTGGGATGTGAGTGAAGAAAAGGGCATATTTGATGGTGACAGCAGGAATTAGAACTCTGACATTCTTCTAAGTATTGACGTCCAGCCCAGCTTTGTTAGGAATGAGCCTGGTTTCTTTGGAGTTGTTCTCTTTGAAACAGCACATGTAGTAGCATCATATTTTGAGCTGTCCTTGCAGTTTTGATGGAATAGATGCAAGCATAAATTTGCTAGAGACCTGCCATTCTCAAAAGTAAAACGCTATAAATGTTTTGCTGCATGGTCTTACTGCCAGTTGATTGGGTCTTGGCATTAACATTTCCCATTTTGTGTTTGTTTTAATCTGGAAAGGAATCTAACTGGTATGAAATAATTTGAAACTGTGTTTTGCCAATCTGAGCAGTGGGACGAATTCCTAGGTATGGCTGGAAATTGTAGGACTTTACTGTTTCCTACTGATTTATTTTTTTAGGTGTGTTCTCATTTAACTTAAAACCTAAGGGACGGGGCTTCCCTGGTGGTGCAGTGGGTAAGAATCCGCCTGCCAATGCAGGGGACATGGGTTTGAGCCCTGGTCCAGGAAGATCCCACATGCTGTGGAGCAGCTAAGCCCGTGCACCGCAACTACTGAGCCTGTGCTCTAGAGCCTGTGAGCCACAACTGCTGGAGCCCTCGCACCTAGAGCCCGTGCTCTGCAGCAAGAGAAGCCATTGCAATGAGAAGCCGGTGCACTGCAACAAAGACCCAACGCAGCCAAATATATAATTAATTAATTAATTAATTAATTTTTAAAAATCTAAGGGACAGGGAGACTTCCATTTTGGAATAGAAATGATACACCAATTTTGTTTCATGGCAAAAAAAATTTTTTTCAGTCTTTAGACTTAAGACAGTTTCCTTCCATGAGTACAAGTTAGGAATAATATGGAATTGAGATTGTGATTGTTACTGGTTTTTGTTTTCCCCCTGCCTGAGTTTTGAATGTTTGTTTGTTTGTTTATTTATTTTTACAAATTTGAACAGACCGGTAAGTGTGAAACTCATCAGGAAACTGCTTTTTAAAAAAACTATCTCTGTAAAGATGTATGAGTGGAAGAAGTTGATTTTAATTTTTTTTAAGGTCAGATTTTATTTACCCACAGTATCCCAACTTGACCCTATTGAGCTTTAAAAGCGAATGGTTGAAACTAGATCCACCTGATACTCCGTGTATGGCCCAAAGAAGATTCATTTCTGTCATCCCTCACAAGTAGTGAGTGACGTGGATAGAGCACCGCCATCCTAAAGTGCTGATTCAGTTCTTGTTATCTAATTCAGACCCAAACCGGATTACTGGATCAGAACTTGGTAGTTAACATAACATCTGTGTTCATAATGATGGAACAAGTTTTATCCGTTAGATTTAAAAACAAGGCCAGAATGCAGTTCCGTATCTTTAACTTAGTCTTTGTTCTCATATGGGGTCCAGACTGTCTTTCCATACTCAGTGCCATAGTGTATGCTGAGTCGTCTTTGGTTTCTTTTATTTATTTTTATTTTTTATTTTTTTTTTAATTTATTTATTTTTGTCTGTGTTGGGTCTTTGTTGCTGCATGCAGGCTTTCTTTAGTTGCGGTGAGTGGGGGCGACTCACTGCGGTGGCTTCTCTTGTTGCAGAGCACAGGCTACATTTAAGCGCATGGGCTTCAGTAGTCGCAGCATGTGGGCTCAGTAGTTGTGGCGCACAGGCTTAGTTGCCCCGCGGCGTGTGAGATCTTCCTGGACCAGGGCTTGAACCCGTGTCCCCTGCATTGGCAGGCGGATTCTTAACCACTGTGTCACCAGGGGAGTCTCAGCATGTGTTATTACTGTCAGCTTCTATCTGTGCTGGTTTTCAGTATCACAGTTCACTAATAGTAAAACTAAGACTCTTATGGAAGAGGAAATGTCAATGGTAAATATTTTTGAGGTAATAGCCCTTTAAACATGCACCCTGTATTTGGAACATTGAATCCAGTATATTTAATCAGATTAGAAAGTTTGTGGTTGTCATTGGCTCAACGGTCACTTCAGAGTTGTCTTGTATTAATAAAATGTGTTATGCTTTAATGTGGAATAATTTTTCTGAACAGGGTGTCTTGACCTGCTTTTCATTTCTTCTTACTGGTGGTTCTATGTTCCTCTTTGAGCACATTGGCTATGCGTTAGTTTCATTGTAAAAATCAATTTTAAAGATACCCCAACATTCATAAGTTACAGTGAATGCTTTGTGATGTAGACGTACTTTGAGGTAGCGTTTACCCAAATGAGAGGTCAGGGTAATGATAAATCCTGTGAGCGATCACCTTCATGATGTAGTGAAGTAGGAGACACTTAACTGGTTGTCGGGAGGTTGAATACCCCGTCTCTGTGGTTAAGAAGGTGGTTTAAGGTCAAGCTGGTCATTGTATCTCAGGAGCCTCATTCCTCCATTATGAATCAGGGTTCTTTCCCTCACTTGTGGCCTGTGATTATGTCAGTTACAGTCATCTTTTTAATTTCTGGCTTCTTTCAGAAGCAGTACAGAGTAGACTGTGAGAGCTTGGGCTATGAGAATCGTCAAACCCAAGTTCAGATCTTGGCAGTGCCTCTTGACAAATGTGTGTTGCCCCTCGGCAAGTTACTTTATTTTTGCTTTCATCTGTGAAGTAAGGGTAGTGGAACTTCTTCCTCAAGAGAAGAAATTAACTGAGCTAATACATGTAAAATGTCCAGCGCAGTGCTTGGCACACAGTGAGTGTTAAGTAAACATTGTCTGCTATCTTATTCTAATTATCATTGTGGGACTTCAGTTGCCAAGCAGTGGTCCCCCGCATTGCCTGCTTTACTGCAGAGGTAAGACTGAATTATAACGAAGCCGTAGATTTGAATGGGAATCGTGCGTGCACTGAGATAGTTGAAGATGATTACTTTTAAGTTACCTGCTGCAATTTAGGTAAATATTCTTTCCTGGAAGAGGGAGAACTAGTCCAAGACATTTCTACATTTATAGCAGAAAAGTACACTGAGATCCAGAGAGAATAGGTAAACCTGTTCAGATCAAGTTTCTGGATAGTACAAAAGAAACCTTGAATCCATCCCTCGGCCAAAGTGAAGTACACATTAACTGTGTTCTGAGTTAGGGAGTTTTTGCTCTAAACTTTCAAGTTCTTGTCTTTGAGATTAGTGTTTTCGAGGTGAGGTTCTTCTGCCACAATGTTCCCTTCCGTGGGTGATGAGTGTGATTCAAAGGTTAGCTGGTTGAGGCTGATCAGAGCAGAGTTTTAAAAGCAGTGTTGAAAGTCATTGGTACTGAAGAAATTTAGGCTTACTCTTAAAAAGCTATTTTCCTTGGTGTCATAAAGTTATATGGGGCAATTTAGTTGCAACTAACTTCTTAGTCTTTGGAGATGAAACATTAAAGTCTATCCAAGTTACTGTATTCTCCCCCAGTTTATTTTACTTTTTATATTTTACTCTCTGCTATATAGATTGTTGTAATTAATTTGTAATTTAGCCCTCACTTCTGAGCCTTTCTTTAGAGGTTCCATGCATAATGTAAAAGTAAGAAATAAGGCTTGTATTGGTTTTTATATTTAAAACGGAACTGGAAGTGCCTTTTGTGGAGGGAGTCTCTGTAGCAACACAGTAAAAGTCTGAATAAGGTAGGAATTGGGGATTGAATGCTGATTCAGTGATTTGGAGTGAGTTAATTCCTACAGCTTTAAATAGCAATTATGGAAAATATTTGTGACCCTAGAAATGATAAGGGGTAATAGTTGTAATTTAACAATTTCTTCTGTTTTGTGTTATGGAAATTCTTCTAATACATATATCTGTCTTCTGGTTGAGCTTTATGTTTTCTGTTGATTTTAAAAAAAAGTATTTAAAAAATAGAATGGTTTAAGGTGACAAAAGGTGTTTTGCTAAAATTTTTGAGACATTTGAAAATAACATTAAAATGTCATTTAAATGAAATGTTGACAGTAAACCCTAAAACTCCTATTTTTTTCAAATTAGTCAAATTCTTTAAAGATGGTGATCTTAGTAAAAATCGCACAGTAGAGATAATTCTTTGAAATTTCTGGATTTTCCCTACCTTGGAGTAATGAGAGAGAAAATGGTAGTGTCCGCCCAGTCCGGCCTTCCTGTGTTCTAGATGAGGAAAGTAAGGCCTGCGGAGACAAAGTGACTTGTATTTGTCTTTCGGTCATTAAACGTATCTCCAGGTAGACTTGAGGCCAATGAAGCCAAACTTAAAACTCTTAATGTTTTAGAGCATTGTTACTGCATACAATAATTGGGAACGGTAATACGGCTGCATGATTTTAGAACCAGGAGTAAGAGTTAAATTTCTAAAATTGAAGTGATTAAATAGTGATTAGATGTTGGAATGTCTTTGCAAATTATCATAAGGTAGGATAGAATTGTAAAGATAGAGTTATTTTAAAAACCCATTCAAATAAAAAAGAAAATAATATCTACAGTTACATGCCCACCACTGTGATTAAACACTGTTGAAATTAGGACATACTTGCTTCAGGTACAGGTAGAGGCTAATTCTTCCACTCCTGCCTTCACTAATTGGAAGTTGATTTTTGTTATCCCTGTGATAGTTTGCATCCTTTATGAAGCAGATGCCAAGATAGAATTAGACGTGCAAGAGTGTCATAGGGGTAAATGCCTGTGATGACAGGGAGGAGAGGAAGAAGGTTAGGTGGCACAGCCTTCAGAATGGGTGCAGGTGTGACACCTGTGAAGGAAAACAGGAGGAAGGATGATTGATTATTGGATCCAGGAGCCTAAGATTGCAGTGCAGCCAGAGCACAGACTGTTTGTTAGAGTGCATTGGGCAGGAAAGGGCCTGCCCTAGAATGCCGGCTGTGTTCAGTCATTGGCCTGGCGTTGGTATGAATGCTGCAGTGGACCCCAAAGGTGCTGGGCAGCTGGGGCTGTCAGCTAATTACACTTCTCTCAGCTCTTTCTCTCTTGAAGGGAGATCTGAGTGGCACACACTCAAGGCCGGCAGAATGCCCATGTGTGTTTTTGTACTTCAGTACGTACTTATGTGTGAAAACAGTATGTTTCATTATTGTCAAAGTCTTTTTGTAAATGGAATTATTTGTGCATATTCATTTGCTTTGATGTTTTCCAAACAAATACACTGCCACTAACAGGCACAGAAAATTCCTTTCCTTCACCCAATTTTCACTAAAGTGTTAGGTTTATTAACTTTTTGCAGTACTGTTTTTTTGTGGTTTATGTTGGCATTTTTCTAAATTACTGGTGAGGTTAAGTGTGCTTTTATATGTTTTTTTGGCTACTTGGTTTCCTTCTGTGAATATACCTTTTGCTCTTTTTCTGTAGGGTGTTCTTTTTCTTACTGATTTGTGGGAGTTCTTTATATATTTGGATACTGATCCTTTATTAGGGTTACATATGTAGAGTTTTTTGTTTTCTCTCTAGTATGGGGGTTGATTGAGTTTCTTCTCAGGAAGGAATAAAAATGTATCCCTGGTTGGATATGTTTCTGCTCAGAGACTGGACTTGGTACATAGCTCCTATAATAATTGTCACTAGGACTCC